>NW_026947508.1:16208062-17627229 GCF_034190915.1 Cavia porcellus
CAACAAACTGATCACATCCTATGACTCAGCTGAGTACCTGAGTCCTTTCCTTTGGCAGTCACCTTGGGAGGGGTACATTATTCACCCCTGATTCCAAGGACAGAAAGCTGACACCAAAGGAAGCCAAGCACCAGATCTACTCCTCCAGGCAGGAGTGACAAAGCCAGGCTGCCACCCCAGCTCTGGCTGGTCTCAAAGTCCCGCACCTTCCCCTACAGTAGGCAGCCTACTCTCTGGAGAGGGAAGAGGGTGGTCAGGGGCCACAGGCTGTGTCCTCAGACCTTGCTGTCCTGTCCCAGGAGCCGGGCTGCCCAGGGCTAACCCGTGGAGAGCTGGGCTGTGCACCTCATTTGTGAATGCAAATGCAGGCTCCAGTTTGTGGCCAGGGCAGGCCTGGCGGATGCCCAGCCCCACTCCCAGCGCTACCTGCAAGGCCTCAGGGTCACAGGCAGGTAGCCGGGGCCAGCCCCTTCCCTGGAGCTCTAAATAACTTTCAACCAGATCGACCTGTTTCAGAAGAATCTGGCCTTGAAGGTCACCTGTCACAGTCACGGGCACTATCTCTGTGACAGCCAGGAGAGATGGGGGAAGAGGATACCTGGCGGGCAGGGAACACACCCGGAAGTCCCACGACCCTGAGTCCAAGTCCTGACCGTGTCATGCTCCAGCTGGGCACCCTGGGCGCACCTCTCCCCTGTCGGAGCCTCAGTCTCCTCCACTGTGAGGTGGTGTTGGTAATTCTTCCCTGCAGGCTGCTGGGGGAATTCAGAGGGCAAATGACAGCACCAGCCGCCTCCGGGCACATAGCGGGGAGGCTGGGGCCCTGCACGTGAGTGCTGGGTCATGTGGCCCCTGGGGTGGCATGCGGAGAGCCAGGGCCAGTGGCAGCTGAGCCCAGGGCTGCGCCACTCAGGAGCACCAGGCAGGGGGTGGGTGGAGGACCCGCTGCAGTCAGCGCCCAGCTCCGGCAGCAACTCTCCCTGGCGTGCGGCAGGGGGTGTGTGACTCCGTGGGTGAGGATGTGCTGGGAGCCAGCCCTGCTAGAACGGAAGTGGACGTGGGAGCAGAAGCTCTCGTGTCTGGGTGTGCGTGGGCTCGCGTGCGGCGTGTTTGGATGTGATCACGCCAGCCGCCTGCCTAATAGCTTTGCACCGCGTGCAGGGTGAGGGTGCAGGGCTCACGTGGCCCAGGAGGCCCGTGTGTCTACCCCTCCGCCCCTCTCTCCCGCTCCCTCCCGCCCCAGGCCTTCGCACACCGTCCGCATCCCTCATACCTTCTCCACCTGCCCCCGAACACCTCACGTGCCACGTGTCTGTCTCCGGTCTTTCCGGTACCGCCACCCTCACCAGCTTTCCTAGAAGCCCGCCCCGAGCCCCCGTGCACTTAGCAGCTTGGTTTGCACCTTTTACAGTGTGATCATCAGACCGCATTCAGTCTCTCCCTCGAGACGTGGGGCTCCCCTGGGTCAGGCCTGGAGCTGTTTTTAGTCAATGTGCAGTTCTGGTCTGGCGTATGAACGGATGCGTGTGTGTGAGTGTATGCTTGGGACGGAGCTGTCTGCACAGCGCCAGGCCTTTGAGAGTGAGCAGGAGATGGGTGTGTGCACACATGTGTGCGTATGCATGTGTAAGAGGTCAGCTCGTGGACAGGATGCCTTGGAATAGCGGAGGGACTCCAGGGCCAGGGATAGGCCGGCTGGGGTCCAAGGCCTGGGTTCCCCAGCCCCTCACTCTGCGCTCCCCCCACAAGCCCAGGAGCTCTGTGTCAGATGACAGCACCCTCAGGGAGGCCAGGAAAGCCAGGTGGGCTCCGGACTGGCCGCCTGGCTCTGCCTGCAGCGGGCCGCAGCCAGGTTGTTCCCCCAGCTCATGGGGGCCGGTTCCGTCTGCACAGCCAGCTCCCCAGTGCTGCCCACGGGACCCACATAGCCCAGGCCCCTCCCTCAGATCCAGCCTCACTAGAAACTGCACATCACAATCTGTCCGATCCCCCCTTTCTGTTGATAGGCATTAAGTGAGCTTCAGAGAAGTGTTAGCTCCAGGTCACCTGGGTCCCAATTGCTCCTCCCCTCCGGCAGCCTTCAGTCTGAATCAGCTGCACAGGCGGCCTGGGGTGGGCCATTCAAAGCCCCTCTTCCCTGGAGCTCCTTCGCTGTGCCCACTGCTCAAAGGAAGAAACTGAGGCCAGCAAGGTGAGGGCCTTCTCAAGGTCACCAGCCAGGACGTGGCACCCAGCCTGCCAGGCTCTGGGGCCTGTGCCCTTCTCCCAGTGCCTGGTGCCACAGTGGGCCATGTGCTCTGTGTGGGAATCTCACCCCCTACAGTCTCTCCCACCCTCTGCAGGGGGCGATCATGATGACAACCACAAAACCACAAGAGCCAGCTCTCACTCTGTGCCAGGCTGGTGTTAGGGCTCCACGAGCTTTGTTCATTCAACTCTCACAGCAGCCTTCAAGGTGGCACACGCATTGCCCTCATCTTGCAGGTGAGGAAACCGAGGCACAGAAAAGATGCTCAATTACCCATGGCAGGGCCAAGGCCCCAGGACCTTGCATCAGCTCAGTGTCGTGGGGCCTGTCTGGGATGGGGAGGAGAGTGCAGGGCAGGCTCAGGACCTGGACTGCTGCCTTCACCTGCCAGGCTGAGCCCAGCCCCTGCCCCGCTGCCCGCAGACCGCTCCTCCCTCCCCAGTCAGAGTGATCCTCTTTACTCCTCTCTACACTGAGGACTCCATGACCTACACAGAGGACTCTACCGTCTCCACCACCGTGGCCCCGCGCCCACAGAGCCTTGGCCCTTAGACGGCCCCTGCACTAACGCTTGTTGAATTAATTTGCTGAACAAACGCACAACTATTTGGCAAAGACGCTGAGCATAGGAAAGGCCTTGCCTGGGTCTGCGGTTAGGAAAAACCCTCCTCAAACGGCCCGCGTGGAGCTGAACCCTCCGCCACCAGAGTCACACTCAGATGAATGAGTCTTCTCTCTCAGAATGCAGCGAGCATGCCCTGAGGCCCACATGGGCTCATCCTAAGCCATCCTGCTCCTGTGGCCATGGACAATCTGAGGCTCAGAGAGGCACAGGGGATTGGGGAAGGCACACAGCCCGTGAGGGAAAGGTGGGGTGGGGATTTGAACTCCAATCTACTTAGGTGCAGGACTCAGATTGTGAGCAGGACCAGCCAGGACAGGACTCAGAGTGCGACGGCTTGTTCTCCATGGCCAGGGGTGCTGTGCACAGCGAGATGGGGCCTCACTTCCCAAAGCCACAGAGCACGAGTGGCAGCCCCAGGACCAACACTGCCCCGAGTAGATTTTCCTCGCCTCTCAAATCTACAGCGAAGCTTCTGCTGAGGGCGACTCTGTGTAGGGCTCATGTGGGAGCTCCTCACAGTGGCTTCCTTGTGGGAGACGGGGAGGGACAAGGACAGGGGCTGTGGCTTCTGGGCCAGCAACAGCCCTGCCAAACAGAGGATGAAAGGAGCCAATGCTTGGCTTAGAAAGGGCGGATGTGGAGAGACGCGGTCGCCATGCTCATCTCCTGGAAGGAGGCTCAGGGTGCACTGAGGCATGGGCCGCTGGTTCCGTGGGAGGAAGAGCGCTGACACCCCTCTGAGCCCCACAGCGGTGGAACAGGCTACATCAGGAGAGAACTTCCTGCCACAGGCAGCGCACAGGAAGCTCAGGAGGCTCAACTCAATTTAGGATGAAGGGCACAAGAGACCTGTGAAATCACTGAAAATGAGATATTTTTCTTGGCTTCCTTTAAAGAGTCAGGAGCTAAGTGGGAGGCTAGAATAGGTACCGATTCATCTCTCAAAGATTTCTGGAGGTCCAAAGCCTCTAAGATTTTATAAAGCTGGGAGTCAGTCTGGGACTCAGTGGTTCTGCATGTCAGTCACTGACATATCTAAACTCCTATGCTACCTGCAAGACTCCAGTCAATTTTGTCCTCTCCCCACTCTCCAAACCTACCTCTTACTTCAATTGTCTATTATCCTTCACTATCCACAGTGCATACTAAACTCATTCCTGTCTCGGGACCTTTGCACTGCCATTCCCTTTCTGGCATTCCTATCCCACACCCACCAGCTCTTCTCATGGCTGGCTCCTGTCATTCTTCAACTTTAGTCCAAATACTCTTTCTAAGAAGGCTTTGAACTCCTCCTCCAGCACAGGATGAGAGGCAGGCCAGAGACTGCTTAGGTTCAAACTGCAGCTTTGCCAAGAGAGCTTGAGCAGGTCCCTAGCCTTTCTGCCTCAGTTTCCTCGGGTCTTACTCAGGAATGAGAACAGAACCAGCGAGGAAGAAATTCATCCACGTGTGCAGAGAGCTTTGGAACTCAGCCTGGCTCGAATTAAACCTTCGGGAAAGACCTGGCTTTGAAACCCATCCGAGCTCGGCTTTTTGTCTACTTACTGAGAATCTGCCTCTCTGATCCCCAGTTTGAGACTGAGGCCGAGAGGCTAAGATCTTGCCAAAGCAAGGTCTCGGGGGAGAGGGACTGCCCTGGCTCGCTGCCCACCGGCTCTGCAGTACCGAGAACCACACCTGCATGCAGTAGGCAATCGCCCCGCCACAGTCCCAGCCCCTCCCTGAGTGGTTGCCAGGCTGGGTAGCTTTAAGGACCTGGGACCAGCATCCGTGCCCTGTCCCCAGCAGGAACCCCTCATTCTGGCTGGGCTGGGCAACATGGCACCTGCTACCTTGGCATTGGCCTGGCAGGTCCCTGCCCAGAGGTGGTGGCAGGTGCGGGCTCAGGAGGCAGCTGCCGGTTCCCTGTGCTCTGCCAGCTGCCCGCCGGGGGCCTGCCCACCAGATGTATAATAGATGAGGAGGCCCAGCAGTGCCTGCCTGCCTGGCATTTCAGTCTCTAATGAGGCCAGCCTCACGCTTCCTGCAGCAGCACACAGCCCCCGGGCGCCTCTGCATGACCACCGAGACAAGCCACCCAAGAAGGGGGCCACCCACCCAAACCCACCACCCAGCCCAGCAGCATCGAAGGCTCGGGGGCAGTCGGCCCTTGTTGACAGTGTTGCTTTACCAGCATGCCCTGGGGCCAGCCACCCCCACTCGGAGCCTCAGTTTCCTCATCTGTAAAATGGGGATACATAGGGATAGCATCTACTCTATAAGGCTGGTGTCCAGATGGAAAGAAACAGTTCTAGTGAAGCACCTGGCCCAGGGCCCAGGACATAGGAAGTGTCCCATACAGGGAGCAGCTGGTACTAATCCTGCCATGTGGGGATATGTCAGTGACCAGCTGGGCCCTCCCAGCCGTCCACATCAGGTAGAAGAGTGACTGCTACATTTGGGGGCATTCCAGGCCACATCACTGTCCCCCTCTCTTCCCCATAACCAAAACCTCCCTTACTCCTGACCAAAACACAGCCATCAGCAAGACAGAGATTCAAATCCAGCCCCCGCCAGCTGCGTGACTTTGGACCAGAGCCTTCACCGTTCTGTCTTGATGTGGCCTCTCAGACGGGGACACCGAAGCCAACCTTCAGGGCGGAGGCCATGGCTCAATGCCCAGGACACTGCCAACACTTTGTCCCTGCCAGGGCCTGCCTCCTCCTCCAGGCTCCCCAGTTTTAAGGGCAAAGTCAGTTCTCCTATTCCAAGGGATTTTCCCAGAAATCAACACTGGACATCCACCTCGCCGCCCCAGCTCCCCACCCAAATCCCACCCTAGCTGTCCAGCCCCACTCTGGACTTGGGGTCCCTCAGAACTGCAGAAGCAGAATTCTCATGGGTGCCCACCCTTCCATGGAGCCTCCCTTCTCCTCCCTGGGCTCCCCGGCTCTGAGCCCCTCCTGTGGAGATGAGCAGCTGAGGGGTGGGAGTGGGGGAATCCAGCCCCACGACTTCTATGATCTAAGCCCCAACCTCTTAAGCTTTTTGTTAAAAGGCAGTGCGTCAACTCACACCTCCTCCAGGAAGCTTCCCCAGACTGCTGACAAAGTTTCACCACTTCACTTTTGGAACACATTTGATTCAATTCCACAAACAGCCATGAAGCATCTACCGGGTACAGCACCTCTGCACAACCAGGTGAGAACAGGAAGGGAAGAGCCAGAGAGAATCTGTGCCAAGCATCATGACGTCAAGCCCCAGAGCAACCAGGCAGTCCCTGCTTCTCAGACCGGGGAGCCAGCCTCATGTCTAGAGGGGATGTGGACACACCTCATCCCCTTGGTCACCTCCCTGCAGTAGCCAGTCCACAGACAGTCATGTGCCTGAAGGAGGCCCAGAGAAGGAGAATGACCAGCCCAAGGCCACACAGCTGGAGAGCGGCAGAAGTTGATTCAGTCTCATGGGTCGGACGCCCCCAGGAATGAGCCTGCCATGAACACGGTGGACAGCAGGGGACATTCAAAGGTCTGGCAGAAGGGATGTGGGTTCACGGAGGAGACAGCACATGGAAAGGAAGGGGACAGGGGATGAGGGGGGCGGTGGACGGTGTCAAGGAGAGAGGGCACGTGAATAAAAGCATGGTGGACGCACTGGCTGGGGCTGGAGTCCCGTGAACCACTCAGGAAACAGAGGCAGGAGCCCCTACTGGACAGGGAGGTGGCTTCAGGCCTTAAGTGGCAGGGAGACTGTCATTACTGGTCAGAACAGCCACTGTTTACTAAGCAATAAATAGATGGTGGGCTCGGGCTCAGGGCAGAACAATTGGCTTTGGGGTCGGGAAGGGAAGGCCCAGGGTTAGCACCTTGGACAGCAACTTGGGGTTGCTCAGAGCCAGGCACGGTGGGTAACAGGCAGGTCCAGGGGCTCCAGATTCTTATTTCACAGATGTTCACCGAGGCCCAGAGAGGGACAGGGACTTACCCAAGGTCACACAGCTGCTCAGTTACTATCAGCCTTTAGTCCTTATCTCTAACTCTCGGTTCAGGGCTCCCTAGAGTGGATCGCTGGGTCACCTCTCCAGCTCCAAGTCTCCCCTGAAGTGTGGCCCTTATTCAGACCCTTCTGGTGGCCTGGAAGCCTTGGATAAAGTGAGAGCAGGCTGTGCACAGAGTCTGGAAGGTCAAGGTTCAAATCCCAGCTCTGCGCTGTGTGGAGGAGTCACTGTCCCACTCTGCCTCACTGCTGTCACCTGTAGTTGGAGACAAGCATCCCCAGCTCAAAGGCATGCTCAAGGCCACATATAATGGCGCATGCCAAGCACTGAACAGCACCTAGCAGGTGTGTGACAGGACTATCGAGGTCCCTATAGGAAAGGGCAGTGTCTTCCTCCTCTGTCTCTATCTGCCCGCTCTACCCCTGCTCTGGGCACAGCATACCATCCTGTGTGCAGGACAGACTCGGACCAACGGGGCACCGCACCAGGAGATGCAGCCCAGAACCGGAGAGCAGCCAGCCCCCGACTGCACAGGGAGTGTCAGGCGGAAATGAAAAGCCTCGGCCTGGACACCCATGTGCTCCCGCCCCGGGTGTGGCTTCCCAGGGGCTCTGGTGGTGGAGGGGAGTCTCCCAGCAGTTGGGGGCACCACATGGTCCCCAGTCCCCAGGAAGCCCTCAGCAGGCCAGGAAGCAGGAGCCACTGGGGGTCTCTCCTGCAGCAGGTGAAGGGGCAGCAGGAGCTGCCAGCCAGGCCCATGTGATGCCGGTGCCAGGGAAGCCAAGGGTGCCTGCCTGCCGGCACCATCGTCACGGTAAAACCAAGGTAGGGTGCCCTCTGCTCCCTCAAACGCTGCAGTCCCTCCCCCCTCCACGGGCAGCGCGGCTCAGACACAGGAAAGGGGCTACAAGAGGGGGTCTGAGGGAGGTCTGTAGGTTTGGGGGTCAGAGAAAAGCAGCTACCCTGAAGTGGGAAGGGTAGGGAAAGAGAAAACGGGAACTTTTAGTGCAGGCCACCAGGCCCATTTGCTTCCTTGATTCTCAAACTTATACCCTATTAAAAAGCTTCCTTTCTTTTTAAGTACTGGGGACTGAACCTAGGAAGTACTGAGCTACATTCTCATTCCTTTGTACTTTTTTATTTCATTATTTTTATTTATTCTGGGGGGGGGTGCTGGGGATCGAACTCATGACCTTGCGCTTACCAGGCAAGCACTTAAGCCGCTGAGCTACACCCCTGGCTACTATTTTATTTTGAGATAACAACTCAGTTAAATTGCCTGGGCTGGCCTTAAACTTGCCATCCTCCTGCCTCAGCCTCTTGAGTAGAGTAATTGGGATTACAGTCTTGTCCCACCATACCCAGCTTCTCAGTCCATATTTCACAGGTGAGAAAACAGAATCAGAGACGGTAATAAATCGCCGACAGCCACACAGGCAGCGCTGGTGCTAGGTCCTGCCTATGACTTGTCTGACTCGGTGGCTGAACTCCAGACAGAATCCAGAGCTGATAATGACGTTTCCCACCCCCTGACCCAGAAAGGGGGATGGGAGGGTTGGTGGGAGCGCGTTGAGGGTGTCCCCAGTACTCACCACAGGCTCCTGCGAGGGGAAGAGGACCTGTCCACCCTGAAACACAGCAAGGGACAGTGGTGAGGGGGGCCCTCTCAGCATCTTGGCCCTGCCCTGCCCCCCAGAGGCCAGAGCGGGTTCTGCAGTCACAGTTCCCTTGGCTGCAGGGCCCTGGGTCAGGAGAGGGACAGGGGAAGATGTGGGGGTCACAGGGTAAGGATTAGGGGCCACAGGGTAGGCCTGGGCCAGGTGGAGTAGGACAGTGGGGCCAGACGAAGGCCTGGGTACAGGTGACTGGCTTGTGACAGGCAGGAAGGAGGCCACGCCCATCCCCAAGCTCATGGCCACCTCAGTCCCTGAACAGGAGCTCACCCAGAGCCACCCGGGGGACAAACACCTGGAAACTGGGAGAGACCCACGAGGAGCTCCCTAGCTACCTATCTCCTCACATATGTGTCTCCGCACACCCTCAAGGGCTCAGAGGTACCCCCAGACACTGTGTTGCCCCATTCCTAAGATCCAGGGCTTGGGGTTTAGCTCAGCGGCAAAGTGCCTGCTTGGCAAACGCGAGGTGGTGAGTTCAATCCCGGGTATAAGAAAAAGAAAGAAAAGAAAACGAAAAAGAAGGCGTAACTAAGATCCAGCCTCCTGGAGAGTATGGACAGTGTCCCCTCCCGGAGGCTCACCCCACTGCCCTCAAAGGGCACCTTGGGGTTGGGTGGACTGGGGGCTCCCTCCTCCCACCCAGCTGGGGGTCCAGCGGCTCCCAGCTGTTGACACAACAAACAACTCTTGCCTTCTGCCCCTAGGCAAGAAGGAAAGGAGGGAGCCAGGGCCTGGGCCAGCCAGAGGGCGGCCTCTGGGAGAGGGCTGGGCCTCCAGGGTCAGCTGAGGAGAAAGGTCGGCTCTGCAGGCAAGAAAGTGGGGCTGAGGAGGCTCCCCCAAGGGCACACAGCACACCTGGACTCCACCTCTGCTGTCCCTGGCGTCAGCTGACAAGGGAGTTGGGCCCTGGGCCAGGCTTCCCTCTCCACCTGACAGCCAGCAAGTCCCAGATAAGTCCCAGGAAGCCCTTGTGTGTCCCACCCACTTGCCCCTGTCTGGGGTCCCTGGAGGTGGGGAGGTATCTTAGACACAAGGCTTACAGCCTAGAAAACCCTGACTGCACCCCAGCAACACTCAGGCCCGAGACTCAAGTTCTCCACAGCCCAACACCCCCACTCCGGGGGCCAGGAGACAGGGCTGGCGAAGGTCATGCAGCCTTTGGGAGTCAGGATAGGCCCCTGGGCCCAGGCTGTATGTCCCAGCTTCTTTCCAATTTGCCAAACCTCTCCTAGGGCAAGAAGCCCCCGGCCCACCTCTGCATCCCCTGAGCAGGCCAGGAGAGACAGCGGCCCTGGGATGGACCAGTGGCCATCTGATCACTTCTCAGGCACCCAGGCCCAAGCAGCCAGTGGCCCAGGGAAAAGGGGCTCCTGGGGCTTGAGGTCGGGTGGCCAGGGTGCGGGAGGGCACTGGCAGCTTCCAGGCACCCACCAGCCTCAGAGGCAGAGTGGCGGTGCCAGCAGAGCCTCACCTGACTGCCCGCTGGCTCCACACACCTATGCATGCGCACGTGTACCTACACACGTAGACACAAGCCAGTCTCCCTTGGGTCACACGCATCAGCGGTCATGCTGTTACTCACTGCAAACTAACTACACTCGCGTCCCCACACATGCACAGGACACCTAACTAGGACACACAGGACACTGCGCAGACACACCCAGACCTGGCAACAATGTGCGGTCCGACGCGCACCCGCGTGAAGGCACAGTTGGCTCCAGCTGGGACCGCGCACCTACCCGCCGTAGGCGCCGAAGGTGAAGCTGCGCCGCCGGCCGCTCATGGTGCCGCCGCCACCGGCCTCCCCGGCCCGCGCCCTCCCCGCGATCACCTCGGCAACGCGCGCCCCGCCCGCCGGCCAGGAAGTGGGCGCCCGCGGCCGCGGTCCAGCTGCCCAGCAGCCGCGCAGAAAGGGCCGCTTGTTCGCGCCGCCCTCGCCGGGCCGGCAGGCGGGGCTGCGGGGGGGCGGCACCCTCTTCCGTGCCCCATGGAGCCACGGGCCCGTCGGATCCGTGCCCCATCACCCAGAGGCGGGAAGCACAGCGGGCTGGGTCAAGAGTGGAACCCAGGGTCCCAGTGGTCTGCACCATGTGCGGGGACCTGCGAGCCTCCTAAAGGCCTCAGGATGAGGAGCAAAGTTAAGGTAGACTGCCCTGGGCCCTGGCCTTGGCGCACAGCAAATGCCCAGTGAGTGCCAGCTCAGGGAGCTCCATCCAGGGCTCAGGCTCTGCGCTTCAGGCCAAGGAATGCTCAAAGGGAAGAACTGAGGCTCCAGTGGCCCTGCTAGTGCCCACTGTCACCCCAGTCCGCCGCCCCAGCCCAGCCCCCTTCCTGGAAACGCCTCTCCCCCATGGCTCTGGAGAGGAGGCTGAGCAAAAGGGAAGTCTGGAAGCATCCCAACCACTGCCCTCCCCTAAGCTGGGGACTGAACTCCGGGCCTTTGCACCAAGCTGCATCCGAAGCTCTTTTATTTTTTGAGACACAGTCTCACTAAGTTGCTAAGTTGCCCAGAACTTTCAGCCTCCCTGCTCCAGCCTCCCAGAATGCTAGGATTACAGGCTTGTGCCACACCTGGTTCCTCTTGAAAATCCTTCCAGCTCAGGTTCCTTCACGGAGCCACCTATGGAAGGGGTACTGGCTGAGTGGTAAAGCTAGTCACTCGTTCACTCACTCAACAAACACTCTAAGTCCCTCCTCTGTGCACAGTTAGCCCAGACTCCAGGTCTACTGCCCTGACCCACTTGGAGACATGTCAGCAAACTAGGGGCACTGGCTCTGCCCCAGGACTCCTCCCATAGAGGGAGAGATGGTTCCTCTGCCTCCCCACCCGGGGGACCTGTCAGAGCTCTGAGGGTTTCTATGGGACCTTCTGTTTGAAGGATCTGTGGGGAACAAAGGCAGTGGGGGCCAGAGAGGAAGGACAACCAAGGGCACAAGAATCAAGGGGCAGGGGGACCCTTGAGAAGCCTTCCATGAAAGGGGCCAGAGTTTGCTCGGTGCAGCCCTCCCTAGGAAGAGACTGCGGGGGACAGCATGCCTCAGGGTGGGCCAGTGCAGGTGTTGCTAAAAACAGACTTTCGCTGCCCGCAGTGACTTCTCTCTTGAGGGCCGCCCCAGATACCCTCTGCTTCCACCAAAGATCCCACCGCACTTCTCTGTACTCTCTGTGTGCCAAGCAACCTCCAAAACAGGGCCAGGCTAATCCTTACCCTAGAGACCCACCTGCCTCGGCTTGTGGCTCTCAGAGGCTCTCTGGCTTTCCCTGGGCAGGGCACCCTGGAGCCCAGGCCGGGCTGTGGACCCTGGATGGAGGGATGCTGGGTGTGGGAGACCCACACTGCACAGGGAAGCTCAGGTTGGGGGGCTATTGAGGAGGAGGCTCTGGCAGCACCAGGCCACCTGAGAAGGAGGAGGAGGAAGAGGAAGAAGAGGAGAAAGTCCTTCCTACCTTCCTTCCTTCCCTTCCTCCCTGGGGGCAGGATGCAACAGAAACCAGGAGCGAGCCCTGGCTGCAGAAGGTGTGCACAGCCCTGGCAGGACCCAGGACTCCAGCCCCTCTCGGGTTGGAGCTCAGCCTTGCTAGTCTCATTTCAGGGTGAATGCTTCCTGAGTGGACTCTGCATGCCCAGTTGGCAAGGCAGCCAAGGAGCTTGCACCATGCCAAGTTTCCCAGCAGGGCCTGGCCCCCTGGAGGCCCCGCTGGTGCTGGGACAGTGGGCCCTTGAGAAGGGCCACGGGGGCTGCAGGGTTCCCACCAAAGACAAAGAGCCCAGTGTGGGCTCCAGCCTCTGGGCTCTGCCCAGCTGCAGCTGCCTCCTCGGCGGGGGTGGGGGTGGGGTGGCCAGAGATGCAGCAGGACACTCCCTGGCTGACTCCTGACCCCTCAAGCAACAGCAGAATGCAAACATACCTCCTTAACCTGCAAGAGCACCCCTAGCTCTTCTGGGGATGGCATCTGGAGGCCAGAGTTGTGCAGCATTTGACATCTGTCACAGGCTTTTCTCAAGTGCGGCCTTGGACAAAACCAGGCTGTGTGAACGCACGGCAATAGGAATGTTGGCCTTTCATAACAAGAAAACGGGGAAGTACCCAAATCCGTACACGCTGCGTGCCTGGGCCACCCTGAGGGGTTCGGGCCGTGAGGCCTAAAGATCTCAGGAGACTGTCTAAAACAAGGAAAGGTGCTGGCGAGGCCGAGGGTGGCTCCATGTGTGCTACATGTGTCCACGATGGGACCGAGTGCTTTCCTTGAAAGTGTCAAACACACAAGGACAAAATCAGATAGCTAAGGTTTTGTTTTGTTTTTTGAGCAATAAAAGATCTAAAGTCAGAAGTAGGAGGAGGGGGCAGAGAAGAAGAATTAACTGACACTCTGCACCCTAGCACGTGTGTCCTAAGATGAGTGGCCAAGGACAGGGGTCAGTGAGAAATGTGCCTCTATCTCCTTCCCTCTCTGGGTTCCCGTCCCAGCTCTCCCAGTCGTCAGCTGCATTAATCTTTCCATGCCTCAGCTTCTTCATCTGCAAAGTGGGTGGATGCTGCGGATGTCAGTACCTCTTCAGAGGGTTTTGCCAAGGGTTAAACAAATTGCTAATTCTATTAGAAAGCATTCAGAACAGCACCTGGCACTTAGCATGTTTTTGTTAAATAAAACCTTTGCTGCAGCGTCATTTGCATTAGGCTCCACTCATGAGGGTTTACTCATAAGAATTCCAAACCACAGTAAATGGCCATCCGGGGGAGGGGGAGTCAATAAATAAGTTATATCCCATTTACACCACGCAGCAGTTGGAAAGAATGAGGCGGATGTGTATGTGAGCGTGTGAAACAGCCTGCAAGACAGACAGGCAGGCAGGAGGACAGACAGATGGGCACACACACACACACACACACAGAGCAGCTAATAACGAACTGGTCCTGAAGCAGCTCTGATGCTTCCTAACTGCGTGACCACAAACCATTAGCCCTGCAATGGCATAGCCTCTACCAGCCCATGATTTTGGGGAGCTCAAGGCTGCCCATTCAGGCTGTGCGCGCACACACACACTGGCCTGGGAGTCATTTTCATCGTTAGGGGCACGGGAGAGCCTTCTTTTTCCTGTGCTTCCAGCCTCTCACCTAGAAAACAGGGCAGCTGGTCCTCTGGGGTCTAAGCCTTGCCTTTGGGAGGGTTTTGCCCTTTCTAGGCCTCTTAGATCTGTTCAAACCCGTGCCACGCTGGGAGCAGGAGACAAGGGAGCAGGGGCGGAGGGTTGCAGAGCTCCCTTCCCAAGCTCACCTTGCACTGAACTCTGGGAGTTCCACCCACGGGCCTCCAGCTCCCCCTTCCCAACCTCAGCAGGGAAGAGTCACGGCGGAGGGCGGGGCAGCCCTGGGAAGAGCTCGGGCCTGGGCTCCAGATGCTGGTGAGGCTGACTCTCGCCAGGGTCCTGGACACTTCCTCCCCTCCTGAGTCACTCCCATCCAGGATGGCAGTCCGGGGTCTCCTGAGCAGAAGACAGGGCTGTCCTGGACTTGCAGCCCTGCTCCAAGCAGCCCCTGCTGGCTTCGCCCTAATTGATTTTCCTCTCTGAGCCTCAGTTTGCTCATCTGTTAAACACCCACTCTCACTTTGCTGGGTTAGAGACATAACAATGGAAAATGTGTTTGTCTTGAGAGAATTCCACTGGCTCATATAATATAATTATCTCTCCTTAGCCCATGGCTTTGCTCTCCACACCAGACCCACCCAGTCCCAGGGGCTGCAAACTTTGAGCTCCTGGAGAAGTCTCCTAGGGGGGTGGGGGGCCCCCAGGCCTTGGGAGAGGAGGGAGGAGTGGGTGTGACCTGGCTCACATTCCCTCCGCAAGCAGCTGCCCAGTGAGATACCAAGCCCGTCATCCACTGCTCTGGCTGAGACCCCTTCCCATTCAATGGGCTCCTGAGACCTCTGCATATTGCAAGTGTCCTATCAGGGACTGGAACAATCTGGTCTGCCCAGAATAAACTCAGGACTCTGCCACTGAGGTTGTTTCTCTGGTCCCACCCTAAGGGTCCCTGGAAGCAAGGCCCTTCAGGAGATGCAGACGTGTACATATGCCTGCCCTTCCTTCCTTCTTTCCTCTCTCCCTCCTTTCCATCCATCCATCCATCCATCCATTCATTCATCCACCATTCAACAAATACATATTGAGCAACTACTGTGTGCCTGGCATTGCTTGCACTGGTGACAGAACAGAAACAAGACAAAGGTCTCTGGTGGACCTGCACACTAAATACTTTCTGCAGGCACACATGCACTTGTCCTCCCATCGTGCATGTGCACAGGGATGTCTACCTCAGGCCCAGAGTGACTTCAAGATGAAATGTGTCCGGACATGTCCCCGTGAATGTCAGCCCCATACTGCAAACCCATGCACGTGCATGCAAAAAGATCAGGAGAAGCTCACAGCCACAAACCCCAAACCAGAGCATGTTCACCCACAAACTATGGATGGGTCTGTGTGCACACACCAGAGACCCATGCACAGAAATCACAGTTCCTTACTCCCAATCATACTGCAGTCATACAACATGCACACAGACACAGGCGTACCCAAACTTGCACATCACCAGCACAGACTGTCCAGGCTACTGCAAAGAAGTAGAGCACAAGATGGGATGATCTTTGGAGATCAGAGAGATGCAACTGTCGCATCCCCCAGAGAGCAAAGAGGGGAGCTAAAGGCCATCTCATACATCACAGGCTGGGATCCAGCCAGCCTGCCCCTCCAGGAGGGCATGACCCTGCTGGCTACGTTCAGGGAGAGCTGGACAGAGCTGTGAGGGATGAAGCTGGGCTTGCTGCCCAGAGCTCATGCAGAGAAGCCAAGCTGACTTAGGGCCGGCTGTATGAGGGCCAGGAGACCTGGGCATGGTCCCCGGTTCTGTCAGCCACTTGCTGGGTTTCCTAGGCACAAGCCCCTCCCCACTTCTGGTGTCTGTTGGTCCATTTATAAGGTCTCTAAGATATTCCCGTCTCCTTTGGGCAGCCCTTCCTGGACTCTCTGAGCCCCCTTCATCCAACAGAGCCCCTACCTTGGCAGAAGCTTGCCCCCTGGAAGACATTAGGAAAATACTAAGGGTGATTTTTTTAAAAAAAATTATAAGGGTGATTTTCATCCTCAGCAGTTATTCTGGGTCCCCTCTTTTTTTTTTCCTTTCCTTTCTTTTTTTCTTTGGGGGGGGGATTCAGGGGACTGACTGATCCCAGGGCCCTTTGATTTCTAGCCTTTCTTACTTTTTACTTTAAGACAGGATCTAAGTCACTAAGCTGCCAAGGCTGAGCTTGAACTGTCGATCCTCCTGCCTCAGCCTTCCAGAGTGCAGGGATTACCGACGTGCACCACCATGCTCAGCTACCACTGTTAACTAAGGGGTGAGAGGCAGGAAAGATATGCCAGGAAGGGTGCATCAGTCGTTCTCCCGCCCCTCTCCTGGGTGAGAAGGAAGGTTGTGCCATCCTAGAACCTCGCCGGATTGAATATCTTTCGATATAGCTTAAGTTCATTTGAGCTAGAGGTCAGCTACACTTTTCTGTTTTTAAATCTAATGTATTTCATACATCGGTGCAAGCATTTAGCGACTTCACTGACTCCTGAAGACTTTTCGCTTTTCTTACAGCAGTATATAATTGGGTTTTGAAATTAGGCATGTAGGGGGCTGGGGATTTAGTTCAGTGGCATAAGCGCCTCCCTTGCAAGCAGGCAGTCATGAGTTCGATCCCCGGTACCGATAAAAAGACAAAAAAAAAAAAAAAGAAATTAGGCATGTAGGTAGGCTTATTTATATAGGAATGTGGAAAGTAAAGGATGTTTTCCCAAATGCGTTCTAAAACGAGCCTGGGAGTCCGCCGCGATTTCTGGCGCCCTCAACTGGTCATTATAAGAACTTCAGGCCGGAGCCCGGAGAGCTCCAGGACCAGGGACAGCGCCCCAGACGGCTCTCCAGCCAAGGGTGGGGACCCCAGCTGATGAGGAAGCGCCCGCGTTCCCAGACTCGCGCTCGCGTTCTACTCCTTCCCCCGCTCCCCCGAGCGAAGGCGCCCAGGGCCCGTCCTCTCCCTCCCCCCGGCGCCTTCCGCCGCCCACAGTGGCACGCACACCTGGGCGCCTTCCACAATGGTGGCACCTGCGCGGCCGCCCACTGCCTGCTCTCCCACGGCTCCCAAGGCGCGGCCGCCCCTACCGAGCGGGTCACAAAGCCGCACCCACGCGCCCGGGTACCTCTGTGATCTCTGCAGCCTCGTGAGGCCGATCTCGCAAGAGTTGTATGACTACCGTGACTGATGGGGAAACTGAGGCCAGCAAACTGCATCTCCGGCTCCCTTGCCACTCAAGCCCTTAGTCCGCATCACGCATCACATACATTCCAGCTCCGGAAAGACAGCAGCCACCAGCTGCCGAGGCCCTGTGCCGAGCACTTTCATTCAGACCTGAGGTCCCCCATGTAAACTTGGTTCCATCACCCCTCCCACCCGGGGCCGCGTGGCTTGCCCAAGGGTCAGTGGGGATAGAGATGGCTTCAAAGACCGGGAAACCTTCCGAAAACTTCGAACCACAGGCGCTGCCCTGCTTTGGCATCCTCAAAGGCTGGGGCAGGGTATGGGGGCTCCATGTCTCTCACAGAGGACACATGGTCTCCCCCAGCCTCGCAAGCTGTAGCCTTGAAAGGTACCTCCCCAAGACACACTGTGAGTGCCTAACAGATCCTTGCTGCTTTGGCAAATACCCTACCTTCCAGGAACCAGAACTGTACAAGCTTAACCACACAGCTTGGGCGCAAAGCCCAATACAGAGCAGAGAAGAGTAGGCAGTGGGCAACGGCACAGGCTTGAGAGCTCAGGAGAGCCAGGATCCAGTTCCTGCTGCTAGAAAATGGGGAAACACTAGCTCTGAGCTCGCAGGCTGACAGTGTTAACTGAGGTGGTGCCCTGGACAATTTAGTGGAACACCTTGTGACCACGAAGGGCTCCCATGGTGCTGGCTATTAATACAGTGGGCAGCATAGTCATGCTGGAGCTGAAGGAGGCTGTGAGCCCTGCTGAGTCATGCCCCCATTTCTCCCAGGGGTAAATCAGGTCCATGTGAGCACACAGGAGGGCACAGGCTGGGTGAAGCTAGGAGAGAGAGGCGGCAGCAGCAGAGCATTTAGGGATATCTGGAAAGCCCGTCTGCTGCCTAATCTTTGACTCTCAATCCCCATGAACGGCATGGTCTCATCATTATAAGCACTCAGCAAAAGTCCAATGAATGAATGGATGGATGATGCGCTGGATCAGCTATGGACAAAAAGAAAGAGGAACTCATTTGTTTGGAGCTCAGGTTGACCTGGAACTCATGGTGATCCTCTTGCCTCAGCCTCCTGAGTGCTGGGATTACAGGTGTGCACCACTGTGTCTGACTGGGCTGTTTTTATAACCTCTCAAAGCCTCAGTTAAAAGGGGTGAAATGATAATAACTATTGTTGCCTCCAGAGGGCTGTTTTTAGGGTTCAGAGTGAAGTGATCCACCCTGCCACAAGAGGCATCAGTACACGAAGAGTGTCTTTAATATTCTTACTTGGGCACCATGTGCTGGTGTAGCCACAGGTAGGGTGAGCTGAGTTCTAAGCCCAGGTCTGCGCTGGCTCCAGTGTGATTGTGGGCAGGTCCCCCCCCCCCTTTCTATCCAACAGCCCTTCTTGTTCTGATTTTCTGGGGCAGCCAGTGTTCCTGGATGCAGCAGACAGAGAAGCCTGCTGGGAAGGGCTGTGGCCCTCCTCCCTCCCGCAGGCCAGGCCCTAAAGCTCCCAGATCCCTCTCCCTAGGGCCTGTCCCTGGGGCCCAGCACCCCAGGCTGGGACAGGGCAAGGAAATGAATGGAGATTTGGCAGAGGCTCCTGCTGACCTGGACTTCTCCCTCTCTGTCTATGTGAACTCCCAACTTGGAAACCGGAGAATCCTCAGCATCATAGCTGGAGAGGAGCCTGCAGAGATCAGCTGGTCCAACCCCCTCATTTTACAGATAATAATTATTATGATTACACCCGGTGGTAGCAATTCACAGAAGGCTTTCACATCTGGGTTGCCTCTGCATGCTAGAGCCCCTCGGGCTGGCCGGACTCCAGTGATGGTTGTAAACGCTTCCCATTCTGTAGTGAAGGAAACCAAGGTTCAGGCAGGGACCTTGAGGTATGCAGCTGACCTTGATGCTGGACCTCAAACCCTGGTGCTTTCTCTGAGGCCCATGGTACCACCCTCAAAGCCCACCTGATGTGGCTGAGGAGCTGCACTGTGCACCACTGGGCCTGGTTCTGAGGGGGTCCCAGGGAGGACAGGCAAGTAACTGGCGCAGTTCTGGGAAGCCCAGTGACACCCACCCCGATACGGGAACATGATCCCCTCTCCTCTTCACAATGACAGGCTGCAGCAGAGCTGATGGGCAGAGCCCAGGGTGCCTTGGGGCAGCCCAGCTCCCATGGCCACAGTGACCCACCCAGAACTGGCCACTCTCTTAGGAGTGGCCTGTCCATCTGGATGGCACTCTCCCCTCTCCACCTCATTCTGCATGCTGCAGCCAATGTGACTAGAAGTGGAGCCCCACACCCCTCATTCAGTCTCAGCCCAGCCCCTCGCCAGCTGGGGGACCTTGGGCAGGCTATGTAACCTCTCTGAGTGGCTCATGGTGCTAATATGCGCTCTCTGTGGAATAATGAGATGGCTCCGTAACAAGCCTTTACACAGGGCTGGAGACAATCTTAAGGGCTCAGCTAATGTCCCATTGCATCCTATTGCTCAGGCCCATTAGTCTCTCTGCACCAGACTTTCAGCTGTGCATTTGTCACCTGATGACACAGGGACAGGCCTGACAGAGCAGGTTAGGGCAAGGGCGGGCACCCGGGGTCTCTGCCCTTTAGTGAACCACAGAAGCCTGCAGCTCTCCAGCCAGAGGGCTGTGGCTGGGACAGGCAAGGTCTCTGTCCTGAGGGCTCTGCCAATTTGTTCTGTGGCCCCTTGGCTTGCTAGGGCTGGTACAACTGTGCGGGAGAAGGTGACCTCTTCTGGACCTCTGAGATGGGAGAGGTGGCAGCAGGGCGAGAGACCCCGGCATGGCAGGCGCTGGTAGGTCCCTCACACTGCTGGCTGTAAGAATGCAGAGGACCCCAATGTCACCTGCCTCAGTCACCTCCACCCTACCCCTGGAGCCTGACACAAGGAGAGAGCCCTGGGGAGGGCTAGGGGAGGGGATGTTCCTCTGCTCCCCTCAGCCTGCTGGGCAAGCGCGTGGCATGGCCTCTCAGGTGGCTTAGGAGCCTGAGCCTCACTTGCTGCCCTCCCAGCATCTAGCTAGCAGCCCCAGTTCTCAGGGGAGCCTGGGGAACAGGTAGCTGCAAGAAACACCTCAAATCCCCCAGAGGCCAGCGCACCTGGGGCTCCCACAACACAGCTCCGGCTCAGTGCAGCCGTACTGCAAAAGGGGCATCGGCACCCACCCATGCCACAGAGGGCCAGGGAGGCTCAGAGGCTGGCCATGGCCCGAAGTGGGTGGGACAGGGCCAGAAGGTGACATGAGGTCCTGATTTTCTATACAAGTGGCAGCCTGGCTCCACTCGCTTACAGCAATCTGGTTCCCAAATGGGTTGGTGCCTAGGTCCTCCTGCAGGCCCCAGGGATGGGAGATGCCAGGGCCTCTCCTTGGCACATGCAGACAAGACGAGGTCCAGGGAGACAGGCACTGGGGCACTCTCACCCGGAAGAGCAGGGCAGAGCACTGTGCCAGGCTGCTCCTTGTCCTGGTCAGTGGGCCTGGTCAGGGACCCCCCAAGTCTGCCACAGCGGCTCAGCTGGGCCCTCTGATGTGTCCCCCAGTGACTACAGGGACAATGCAGACTCCTCAGCCTGGCACCACTGAACTGACTCAACTCTCTCCCTACCCTAGCCATTCACTGACACCAAACCAGCCACCTCCTGTATGAAGCCACACAGCCTCTTTCCGTGCTATAGCAGGTCACATCACCCTGAATGCCTTCCCTCCTCACTGTGCAACCCTTGATCCTCCTAATGCCCACACTGCCATCTACCGAACACCTACTATGTGCTAGACAGTGACTCCAGGGAGGAAACTGCCCAACAGCCAATTGCCCTAGTGATGGAAAAAATTCCTACTACCCTAAATCACTGAAGAAAAGGTTTATTTTTTTCTTCTTATTATAAAGAAAACTTTGAGGTCTTTAAAAAGAGACTTTTTTCTAGATTGTTCTGGTGTTTGTTTTTCCTTCTGTGCATTAAAAATGACTTGTATGAAGCCACACAGCAGGCTGGCCTTGGATTCCTGATGGTTCCCAGCTGAAGCCCTTTGAGACCCAAACACCTGTGACTCAGGAGGAGGCAGGAGGACTACAAGCTTGAGGCCAGTTGGGGCAACTTGGCAAGACATTACGTCAAAATAGAATTTAAAGAACTGGAAATGTAGCTCGGTGTTAAGAGTATTTTGCTTAGCAGCACAGAGGTCTAGGTTTGATTCCTGATACTGCAAAAAAGAAAAAAGAAAAAGGATCCAGACAGACCCCATGATGAGCTGGGCACTGCTGTATTATCTGCATTAGCCCCTACCTAACCCAGTGCTGAAATACCCAGGGCCTTGCATACACTAAGCTCTACCACTGAGCCACACTCCCTGCCCTACATCATTCTTTTTAATCCTCTAAACAAATGTATCCGGGGCTGGGGATTTAGCTCAGCGGCATAAGTGCCTGCCTTGCAAGCAGGCAGTCGTGAGTTTGATCCCTGGTACCGATAAAAATGAAAAAGACAAAAAACAAAAACAAATGTATCCGAAGCTAGACATGGGGTTGCATGCCTGTAACCCCAGCACCTTGGGATTCTGAAAGGCTGATGCTGGAGCATCAGAAGTTCAAACCCAACCTGGGCAACTTAGTGACTTAGGAAGATACTGTATCAAATACGTTTTTAAACGATTTTAAAAGGCTGAGCATGTAGCTCACTATGACAGGCTTGGGTTCAACCCCTAGAACAAAAACAAAACAATCTCTCAGGTAGGTAGTGTGGTCATCACTTTGTAGATGAAGAAACAGGCTCGGGGAGAGGGAATAACCTGGCTCAAGTTCTACAGCTAGTCAGGGGCAAAGTCAGAACTTGGACTCGGGTCTGCTCCCTCCAACAGGGGACCCCGTAGAGGGCAGGTGGCCTCCCTTTGGCAGAGTCAACAGACTCACCTCCTCATCTGAGATGCAACCACAGTAACACATACCACAGTGGTAGGGGCAGGAGGGTGCCACTCCCAGCAACCTCTGTGCCCACCGCCTGTCAGTCTTGGGGACACGTGATGCACTCATGACATGCTTGGTGAGTGCTGCTGGCACTGCTGGCACACAGCAGGGAGATCATATGTTTGTTTCCTTTCTTCCTATTGGGCGCCCTGTCTAGAGGTGTCTCCCCACCAGCAAGCACCCTTCTGCCTCTCCTCCCTTTCTTCTGAGTCACTGTTTGCAAGTGCCAGCCTTTAGCCCTAAAAATAGAGCACATTTTGAGGCATAAAAACATCCACGGTCTTGGGAGGCTGAGGCAGGAGGATCACCATGAGTTTGAGGCCATCCTGGCCTATGCAATGAGCTCAAACTGAACTACATAGTGAGACCCTGTCTCAAAAAAAGAAAACAAAAACAAAAAAGAGAAAAAAAAAAAACTGTAATTGCAGCCTATTCCCTCAGGTCACCCCAGAAAGACCCAGGCCGGGGAACCCTTGTTTGACCTTGGGTGGGCTAGAGTTTCCAGGCTGTAGGACGCCTCAACAGGGACCCCTCAAACCCCACACTGCTCAGCTGGGCCAACCTTCCTTCCCTTACTGGCACAGGGCTGCCACCTCACACCTCTGACTTTCCCGTCACTCCCAGCTGAGCTGAGCTGGGTCCAGAGAGAGAAATGTATTTGCCTGGGCAACACGGCCAGCAAGAGGCAGGGCCAGGCTGCGGCTGAGAATCAGCCAACCCGGGATGAAGGCCGAAGGGAGCAGGTGGAAGCCAGAAGCTGGAGCCCTTCTCTGCCCCTGACTTGGCATCAGTCTGCTCTGGAGCCTCACTGAAGCCCGTGGAAGCACTTCAGGGCAGTGACTTTCCAGCGGTATGAATGTCTGAGAAGTAGAGCCAGGGTGCCAGGCCCCAGCCTGGCAGAGGTTCTGCCGTGTGAGGAGGTGAGCAGACGAGTCCAAGGGATCCCTTCCATTCACAACAGCTGGCTCCAGCCTTGGTGGGAGGGCAGAGCAGAAACTAGGGCTCGGCCAGGTATCTGGCAAAAGCAGCAAAGGAAAGAGAAGCCAGGGCTTGTGCTGGGAGGGACCCTGCAGGGGCAGCCGGGAGAGAGTCGGTGACCACCCTGCAAACGCGTGGGGGTGAGGGGGGAGCAGGAGCGCAGGGTCTTTTGAGGAAGAAGCACCAGGCAGCGGTCCAGTGAGGTACAGTCGGCCACACTGGGGTCACATGAGGGAGAAAGTGAGGCTTTGCTGGGGTTGGCCACAGAGGCTTCTGCCCCGCCCTGGGGTGCTGAGGCACTAGCATCCCACACGCAGGAAGCTGACGCAATGCCTGCGTGCGTGCACCCAAGGTGGCCTGGGTGTGGGTGGGCATACGGTGTGACTGCCAGGTTGGCAAAGGTGCAGGTCTCCTCATGCCCTCCACACATGCGCAGGGTATCATGTGCAGGTGGAGGAGGCCTCAGAGCCAGATCCTGGCCCAAGGAAGACTTCCGAGGAGCTTGTGCCGCTCACATCACCTAGCTTGGTGTACACAGGGGCTGACATCTGTGTGTGATAGCATGCAGAGCCAGGTGAATGCCTTGGCCTGGGTATGTCATGTGTCCCGTGGTGAGTCAAGCCATGTTTACATCTGGGTCTGGCTGTGTGTGAATCTCAGCTGTTTGTGCAGCACGTTGACTGTTCAACAGCCTGACAGGCAGGACAAAGGCTCGCAGACAGACAGGTGGCAGTGAAGACAGAGCTGACCCAGGAATCCCTAAAGGGATCTCCACCCTGGAACTTGACAGAGAGGCACAGGCAGGAGAAGGGCAGGCGCTTGGGGATCCCTCTCCCTATGCCTGCACAGATCCTGCTGGGGGGCTTGAGGCCCCAGCACTAGAATCCCCAATACCAAGCTAAAAAGGAGACCTGTGCCCTTGGAGAGCCCTAAGAAACAACCTTACTGTGACCCAGGACAGGGGTCTCAGAAGACCAGATAGGCTCCTTGGTGAGGGAAGGAGAGGGCTTGACACAAGAAAGGCAGTGAGCTAGAAAGGCCCCAGGGTGGGGACACATCACAACTATGCAAAGGGACAGCAACAACGTAGACAGACTCTGGAGCTTCTCAAGCTCACTCCCCGATCTCCATCCAGAGGACCCTCCCCATACACACACAGGCAGCAAAAGGAAGCCGGTCATTCGGACACCCATGTGGTCACTGACTCCTCCTCCACCCTACAAAATCTCCATGCTGGACCAGATGCCTGGACACAAGGCAACTCAGTGAGCTAGGACACTTCACTTAGCTTCTTTGAGCCTGGTTCCGCATCCGTGCAATGGAGACCTCAGTGCTTGTCTCCAAGTGCTGCTATGATGGGTAAGTGCTCGAGCTGCCTGAGGGGTAATGATAACCCTTTCCAAGGCCTAAAGCATGCCCACCCCTTGCCCAGTCCCTGAATCTGTGTGTGAGGTCTAAGCCTCACGGAGGTCTACAAGAGGAGAGAAAACTCCACGGGCCAGCAGGGCTTGATCACCACTTCGCCTCTTCAGCTGCCTCCCTGGGTCCTGTCCCAGCCTAGACACCGTTCAGTGGCACCTGTGGCTCAAGTCCTTTTGCATTAACTAGAAGACTCATGGCCATCACTGCTGGAGCTTCTCCCCCAAGGAATCTTCAGGAATCAGGTTGCTGCCCTCTCCATGGAGGTCAGGGGCGGGGAACCCTGTCTCTTTCAGGGAGGAGGTTGTGCCATCTCACCTGCTTCCTGTCTCCTTCCCTCTCTCTCCTGCTTACATCCTGGCTGGTTTCTCCCTGAGCCATCCTGCTGACCACCAGGTCTCCAGCCCTTTGACTTTGCCCAGAAGAAGAATAAAGGACAGGGACAGATACCAAAGTGCCACATGTGGAGTGGGTGTCTTGAATCCACCCTCAGGCTTGTGTTATGATGCCAAGGACTCAGGGGTCAAGTCCTGCTTAGGTTCAAAATACTAGGAGTGGAGTGGGGTGTTCACCTCAGGAGCTTGGGTGTGTTTTGGGGTGAGTGTGTGTGTGTGTAAACAAGCTTTCTTTCCTGAACCCCTGCGCCTGGTGACTGACACCAAAGCTTCTGCCGGCAGGGAGACAGCCCTGTGAATTCCCACCGAGTCCTCAGATCCTGCCAGATCGAGCCAGAGAAGGCGAGGGGGCGCCCGACTTCGTGACGCGTGTGCCCTGCTCCTTGGCGGGTCAGGGACAGAGGGCGGGGGTAATGCGCTCTGCCCTCGGGGATGCAAGGACATCACCGCCTTCCCGGCTCCGGGCTCAGGGCCGTTGGACCCAGGGACCCCCACTGCCTTCCACTGGGGACCCACGCGCCTCCATGCAGGGGTTGCTGGCGCCAGGGCACCTCCCCGGGGTGGAGGAAAAGCGCCCACTTCTCCGCAGACCCCCCTCGAAACCCATGATGCCCCCTCTCCAACGTGAGCAGCAAAGCAGACTCCGCACCCACCCACCCAGGGGGCGGGACCCGAGACCCCAGCTGCTGCCCCGACGCCCCCACCCCGAGGCAGGAGCTCCGCGGTCAGCCCCGGCCTCCCCTGGCTCCAGCTGCGGTCGAGCCTGGCTGCGCCCCTGCCACGCGAGCCCCCCTCCCCGGTCACCCCCTCCGGCCCGGACACCCGTGCGGGGTCGGCCAGAGCAGCCGGGGACACCGCGGGCCCCCGGTCGCGCGGCGCACTCACCGCGGGCCTGGGCCGGGGCTTGCTGGGCTCGGCGCTGGGTGCCCGCCGCGGCCGCTGCAGCTCTGCCCGGACGCAGTCAGCGCTCGCCGCCGCCGCCGCCGCCGCCGCAGTTCGGGGAGGGGGACGTCACGTGACCCCGAGCGCTGCTTCCCGGCGCCGCTCCCCCCACTGCGGAGCCGCCGCGGGCGCAGGAGCGCGGGAGGCCCCCGCCCGGCCGAGGGCCCCTGCCTACAGGTGGGGAAACTGAGGACCGGCGGGGCAGGAAGTGGCTCGGGTTTCCGCAGCTAAACAGCAGCAGGGCCTGCGCGATCTAGTTTACGGCCCATGAGCCGAAGGGAGGAGACGCAACTTCTGGGGCGCGTGGGGGTGACGGGGAGGTTAGGGGGCACACCTGGGGGCCGCTCGCCAGACGAGGTGAGGGGGCAGGGAGGGTCGGCGGCCGCCTGCGTCTGCGTCTGCGGGGACTCAGACTGGTCTCCGCCCCAGTGTGTGCTGGGCGGGCGGCGGGCGCAAGGCCACGCTCTGAGGGGGACCCCGGAGCCAAGGCAGCGGGAGGAAGTGGCGAACCCCAGCAGAAAGGGCTTCAGGGAGCAGACAGACTGACCTGTGAGGGAGGGCAGGGGGCCGAAAGAGAGCTGCCCAAGGTCAGGCTGCAGGTGAGCGGCAGCGGCAGGCACCTGGGCCGGCCCGCCGGCTGCAGAGCCTGTGGCTCCGTGCCCACTCCTCAGGCGCACACAGACCCCCTTTTTGTTTTCCTCAGAGATCCTGTCTGAGGAACAACGCTAGGGAAGGGAGGGAAACAGCCATCTGCAAGGATGCAGCGAGGAGGACAGGGGTCAGGCTATGCCAGCAGCCCCAAGATCAAGATGCAGCCACAGGACATTAAGGTTAGAGAGCAGAGATTTCTAGGTCTCACCTCACTGATCTCATAATTTGGGAAACGGATACTGTAGAAGGGGTAGAGGCGAACCTGTATTTTACTAGCCTTTGGAATTAGTGGCCAAGCCCATCTGGCTCTCCAGTTCACAGCACTCACAAGGGTAAAAGACTCAAGTCATGGAGCAGGTTACTTGCTGTATGCTTAGCACGGTGACTTGTTCCACCGCCCAGGCTGTTTTCCCAGGACCGCAGTGCGTTAAGGAAAAGGTCTGAAGTCTTCAGCAACCCTTACATCAGCTTCCGTAGCATCTGAGACACGCAGGCCCCCAGCCCGGTCCTGGGAGCTGGGACAGTGCTGCGCTTCTTGGCTAAGACTCCAGCAAGGGAGAGACATGAAAGGAAGGGTGACTTCAGACCTTTTCCTTAACGCACGCACTGCGGTCCCTGTGGCTAGGTGCGCTCCCCAGCTGCAAGTGGGAAAGGCCTGAGTTAGGGATTCTTGCACTTCTAGGAACACAGGAGGGTCCAGGCATACAGAGAGGCTGAGGCAGGAGAATTACTTCAAGTTCAAGGCCAGTCTGGGTTACACAGCAATAGGGCCAGCCTGATATACATGGTGAGCCCTCTTTACACACACACACCGCGCATGTGCGCACACGCAGAGCCACCCTGGCCTAGCAGGAGTAGCAGTACTAAAAGCTGTATTACAGCAGATGCAAGAACTCAGGCCCAGGCCCTCTGAACGAGTCCTCTTTGCACACGCACGCATGCACATGTGTGTTAGTAGTATGGAGGGTGTGTAGGGCTTCATACATTCTGGGAAGTGCTCTACCACTGAGCTACATCCCTGGACCCTGGATGCCATTTTGAGCAGAGCTGATGGAATGGGCCACTTTATAGGGCAGGAGGAGGAGGAAGAGGCTGAGACTTGAGACCGACTGGAGCATCACCCTGGCGGGCCTTGCCTCCCTGTCTAGGAATGCACTGGAACAATAAGATTGACTCAAAACTTCAGAAAGGGGAGAGTTGAGTAAGGTCGGTTAAAGCCCTTCTGGGATGACGGGAATGGGCTGTGCAGTGTAGCAGCTCTCCTGATATACACAGTTTACAAAGCACCAGACCTACGGACCCTCCATGAAGTAAAGCCTACTTGAGAAATGACTGCAGAGTGCCTGCAGGCCTTGGTGAGCACAGGCACTGGTCTGCCTCACCTGAGAGGCCCAAATTCCAAGAAGCTTTGATGCACCATCTCCACCCACCCCTTGGCTTTACACACACCGCGCTGGATTGAGCCTCGAGTTCATTTCTGAGCACAATGCCAGTGCCTCTTCCTGCTTCCCTAAGTCCTTTCCTTACAGGCTTCTACTGTACCAGGAGACAAGGCAGCCCTGAGTGCTGGTCCACCCCAGGCGTACCAGACAGGAAGTGTCGGTGTGGAAATACACCAAGTCAAGGGGTTCAGCTGCGTGACCTCTTCCAAGGACCTTACCCTTCCAGGTTCTGAACCCACAGACTCAGAGGTCCCTAAGCTTAACAACAGGGGGAGGGGATGCTAAGCGTGCCTGCTGCTGTCCAGTAGTCCAAAGAATGCAGGCTCTTCTGTGCCAGGCCCTTCTAGTTTTTTCTTCATAACCAAGCAGCTTTTCAAGCACAGCATTTCCCCCTTTACAGAAAACCTCCTCAACAAGAGGCTCATAATCTCTTGTGTGTGTGTGGGGGGGGGGGCATTCTGAGACAGTCCACACCCTGGGCAGGAGGCAACACGTGCTGTAGGGCTGGGCATGGGGTCTGGCATGAAGCCTGGCTACTGAAGGGAAGATTGGACAAAGGCCCCGGAGCTTTGCTTTCTCTGTCCTATTTCAATCCAAACCACTCAGGACTGACCACTCACGCATGGCTGCCTCTGGGCACAAGCCTTCTTTCTCAAACACTTAATACACTGTGACCCAGCCACCAAGCCTGCCTTCCCAATTGCTGAGAAATGAAAGCTGACTTCAAAAATCCTGACATCCAAGAAGGCTGGAGAACAAAAATGTGTGCGGCATGATCATGAACTCTGAAGGCTGTTGGGAGCAGGACAGTCCTTAAATGGGAATGATGCCTTGAAAATAATTCTCCTACTCCTGCCAGCCCCGACCCCCAGCAGAAAGGCCAGAGCCTGCCCACTGTAACCCATACCCGGGAAAACCCACAAGCTGTGAGTACCACTTGTGCTGTTCATAGGGCAACATCAGGAAAGGCTGAGAGGGTAGGTGAGAGGGTGAGCTGGGAGAGCAGCTCCACTGCAGACAGAGCCAGGTGAAACGCGTGGGAGTTGGCCCCAGGGCACAGCTGGAAGAGGATCACAGACTGTCAAGCTGATGTTGTAGACGTGACAGAAAGGATGTGATTGGGCCACCTACTCAGGGCTACAGAGGCTTTGGGTCATGGATGTAAATACAGAAGTAACTGTTTTGAGGACAGAGAAAAGCCAACAGGTGGGAACAGCCCTGGTCAAACTCTAGAAAGAGCTCTCTCCGGGGTCTTGCTATCAAAGAACTTCTAGGATCCTGAAGTGCTTATTTCTCCCACTGAGGCCACATCAGGTGTAAAATCCTGTTTTGGGTGAGCTCATCACTCTTGTAGTACCTAGGCTGATCCACTTTCTGGGATGAGCAGTTTTAGATACAGAGACAAAATCCATCTAGCACTGACTCCGGCTCCCAGTTCACAAAACAAACTGTGCCCTTGTTTTAGAATGCTAGATACTCAAACATGACTTGGTGCCTCTTTTATCATGAGAACCAATGGCATACTGGTGGATGGCCCAGCTGATGGCCCAAAAAGTCCAGACACCAATCAGAGGCAACTCACAGACTGATATGAGTCCTCAGAGGTAGTCCGACTTGGCAACATCCCAAATGCTCTCCCAGAAGCATCCTCAGGGGAAGGGGTGAGTGTGGGTGTAGTGGCTCTGAAGCCACCAGATCCCATTCTCTTTCGATGAATTTGACATCTTGTGCACATCTGACTTCCCCATCTCATTTCAAAGGACAACAGACTTGTCCAGGATCATAAAACCAGCTGATTGCTAGCTGCAGGTTAGTGTTCCCTTGGTTACAAATCACCAGACAGCAAGTGAGGTGTGGAGGAAACATCAGATATGATTGTGCAAAGGCCAGTGTGCCAGCTGGCACTGGCCCAACCCAGGCAGTGGCTGCCTAGGCCTTTGGCTCCATTCGTATTCCCCACTTCCTGTGGCCCAGGGCCTGGCAGCAGTAATGCAGATCTGAAATCTGGGCAGTCATTCTAGCTGCTGTTATAGGCTGGCTCCCTCCATCCCAGAGCAATTTCACTTCAAAGATCCTGGCCGGCAATTTGTAGGCAAGCCTTGAAGTTACAAGGGCTTTTTTTTCCCCCTTTCTTTCTGAGCATGTTGAGGGGTGGGGAACAGATGACATTCCTTATGCAAGATCAATACTGCAATTATGTTGGAAGCTCTAGGCTGACTCCAAAGGGCAGGCAGATGACTCATTAAGAGCTGAGGACTTGCCATATGAGAGGGACCAGCGGGCCACTTGGGTTGATGGGATGCAGCCCACTGGGCACGAGCACTGCTTGTGCAGTAGACCTGGTCTTTTTGCCTCTGCTGGGTGGAACACAGTGGAGGCCAGGTCCAGTAATGAGTTCACAGGGGTCGGCCGTTGCCTTACAGAGGTTATACAACTCCTAGCAAACCTTGCCACCTCCTTGCTAAAATCTAGTGACACTCATAAATGACACTAGACCTTATCATGAGGAATTGCATAGTATGGTTAGCAAGAGGCTGCATTAATTTGAGAGAACTGGTACTGAGGTTTATTTGTTGGTGGAGAGGGAACCACAAGAAAGTGGGTTTTTTTTTTTGTTTGTTTTTTTTTTTTTTTTTTGTCCTCTCCTGTTGACTGAAAGTCTTCAGTAAGTTTCAAAATGTAAATACAAAAAACTATCTGATTCTGAGACCAGGAGCTATCTTCTAAGCACTGGCCATGGGCTTCGGCACTGCTCAGTGCTAAGTGCCTGTGTAGTCCTACCTCCAAGACCCAGCACTTAGGGCATTGTTCCTGACGTTCTTGGCAATGACCATCAAAACAACTGAAGCTGCCCCTCTGGGGCAGGAAGTGTCCATCATAAAGACAATCTTCAAACACACATTCTAACCGTGTTTTGAATACCTTTCAACATGACTCTGAAAATAAACAGGGACTCAATAGTCTTGCTGGTCTAGCCACGGGCTTTGTACCCTTATGGGCTCAGGGGAGATTCGGGCAGCAGGGTGACAACACCTGTGCGGCCATCACTAGACTGCCAGGGCTTCCAGAAAAGGATCCATTCTGAAGTTCCCAGGAAAGGGGCTTTGCTGTGTGGCCACAGAACCTTCATCTTCAAATACTGCAGGAAGAGGAGTCTCCACTGCCCTAGAAAGCCTATGTGCAAAGAACAATGTGTTTACCTGGTAATACTTGCTGCTGCTCAGTCCTCAGTGTCTTAGGGTTAAAGAGGAAGCACATACTGCTATGCAGATTGGGAAACAGACAAAACAGATGCTGGCCAATACTTAAGCCCATACAATATGGGGGTGGGGGCTTCTGGCCTAAGGATGAGGCTCTGGGAAGTGAGCAGGGCCCCCCACTCGGCTGCCCTCTGTCCTTAGCTTCCTGGCCCTTACTCAGGTAAGCCAGTCCAGGAGTCCGTGACAGGAAGACAGCATTTTGTCTACACAGGGATAGAGCATCTCTCAGGCGTCAAAAGTAAGTCATTTAATTCAACCGTTACCTTCGAATGTTACCCAGGATCTGTTTTTTTTTTTTTTTCTTTTTCTTTTTTATCGGTACAGGGATCGAACTCACGACTGCCTGCTTGCAAGGCAGGCGCTTATGCCGTTGAGCTAAATCCCCAGCTATTAACCAGGATATGATCAGTAAGTGTATGACCACACAGACCAATGAATGAGCCAGACGTTGAAATGGATAGAAGACACTCTGGATTATGATTCCGGAGAAATAAAGGGACACGTCTTTTTAATTTGGCAGAAAGGTAAAAGCAACTCTAAACAAAGTTTGTAAATATACAGAAACATTCCCCGCCAGGGGGGTGGAGACGTCCAAAGGGCAACCTACATTTTAAGTAAAGGCAGCAAATTTGTTCAAGCATAGATGGTATACAGATTCTTGAGATTAAATTGGCCAGAAATATAAGGTGGGGGAAACCTGGAGCTTCATGAGACTTTCTAAGGGAGGCCGGTTGCTATCATGAAAAGTGTACCCGCCCTCATGTGTTCACAGCCCAGAAGACAATATTGGGCTTTGCCGATTCCTGAATACAGAAGACAGACTGGCATTTAGGGTACCCTGAGACCCATTTCCCCTGTACAAAGTGCCAGCAGTGGTGGCAAAGCCGAAGCTACTCAGCACGCATTTCTTTGTAACCTGCCCGCTGTGGGTGAGGAAAGGGCCCAGGACAGGATTCCTCAATCTTCTAAGCGTAAGCAGTAGGGGTGGGTATGGACTGCTTCTGAGACTGCTGGAGCCCTGGGCTGCTCATTCTGGGACACTCCCACCTGCATGGCTAGGGCAGTTCATAAAGCCAGGATTCAGAGTAGGTACCAGCTGGAAAGGCTTACTGAAAAACTAACATCAGCAGCAAATTGGGAAAAATACCAATGCATCACATTTCTGGGGTTTTGTAAAGCTGACTGTTTACCCCACCAGTGCTAGGGATGGAACCAGAGCCTTACGTATTATGAGGCAAGCACTGTGCCACTGAGCTAAACCCCGAGTGCCCTACACAAGCTCCTTTCTAAAAAGCGGCTTTATCCAGCACTCTGACTTTTAAACAAGCCTTTAAATTCGGAGAGTTCCTTTGTTATGAGTCTTAAACTCTAGCTTCATTTCTTTGGAACCAAGTAAAAGACTAACATCTGAAAATGTGGATTCAAGGTCAAGTCTTTCCCTAGGTTAACTTCAAGGCCAGAAGTGTTGTTTGGTAGCTGCCCCTCTTAACACTTGTTAATTTTGAGTCTCTCCCTGTGCAGCTTAAGATGGCCTCCAGCTCATGATCCTCCTGTGTCAGCACAGACTATGGGTATTCCTGGCCATTAGGACAGGTTTGAGGAGCCCGTGAGCAGCTCACCCACCATACAGGCTCATAAAAGAACCCCAGTTCCTCAGGGGGTACAGACTGTGCACACTGAAAACATGGATATGAAACAAAGATTTGTTTCAACAAACAGCCACAATTATTCTGATAGAAAACTAATCAAATGGGGATGCTTCTAAGGTTGCTGTCTCTCAAATTGAAATCTGCCTCCTCCATCCATGATCTGAGTTCAGATTGGGGGTGCGTGGCACAAATTTTGAGGCCATAAAAAATTTAAAAATATACACATACGTACTCAGCAGGGGGAGGGGCGGGGGTGAACTGTAAAAAGAAACCAAGCCCAGCCTTAAGTTGCATTTAAAAATCCTTCAATTTTCTCCAGAATATTGTTCTGATTATTTGTTGCTATTACAATCTTGAGTTGGATAAAAGGATATATTCCACCCGCATACCCCTTCCTTCATAAGCAAAGCTACTGAAAAGATCCTTCCAGGGCATTTCCGAAGCAGGCTTTCAAACAGAGGCATGACTGAAGAAACGGGAGACCTGGAGCCTGGCAAGAAAGCGTCCAAATGCACGGCAGTGCCACCTTCTCTTCCAATCGGGTGGACAGACTTTTCAAACACCACCTCCCACTAGTAAAGCTGGAGGGAGCAGCTATCATTGGTAGCAAGCACTCCATCTGTACTGAACCGCACCAAGGTGAAATGCCTTTGAAGGCCAAAGTGAGCCAGAAGCCCTTGCTCACCGTAGCAGGAATCGGGGTGCCCCTCCTTTGCCCAACACCAATACACAGAGCACTGGGCACCACACATGTGGTGGGGACGCTGCAGCTGGCTTGCAGAGGTCTAGGTGGGAAGACACTTTTCCACAACGATTCCAAGTTCTTCACTTTCATGCTTTATTGAAAGTAGAGTATGAGTCAAGGACAGGTAGGGTAAGCAGGTAACGCCTCTAAAGAATCACTTTTAGTTCAGAGTAGAATGCTTGCTGTCCCATCTACTGTGATACAAATCCCTTACGGACCAGTGCATCTGGTATGAAACTCAAGCAAGCAAATATAACAGAACTTTATTCCCTTCCGTGACTATAAATCTCGTATGTAAACATGATTCCATGTCGCTGCTCGCTACTAGTTCACTCTTTACTTGCCTGGTATTTGCTCCCGCTACCCCCTTAAATATAAAATTTGAAACATTTCTTTCAAGTTTGATGTCCATCAGTGCAATCTGCTTTATTTGACATAAGGCATTTGGGGCAGTCACGAATGGAGTTTTGCCTTTTGGAAGAGTCATGTAATGGTTTAATCCTTAAATCCACGTTTTCTTTAATGCCCTAACATGTCAAACTCCTCTTCCCCTCTTGAGACTTCATAGTAGTTTGCAAATGTTCAAAGATTAATGTCCTAGTAGACCAGTACCTGAGGAAAGAAACACACATGGAGGTACAGTTGTGAGCTGAACAGTAAGTAAGAGTTCATGTATTCCATTTGCCAAGATGCATCACCAACAGGGAATATCCAATTTAATAATGAACACAGCAGCCCTTTGGAACTGAAGCGTAAGGAAACTCTTGGCTGGCTCCGGGCTAAATCGCATTTTTGCTGAAGGCCATGTACTTCCTATGTGTGTCTCCATAAAGTAAGCCACAATTTTTTAATTAATTGATGTGTTCACTTGGTGGCCATTTTTCATAGAGATACTGTTGTACTTTGTTTCGACAATATTAGGAGCTCCCTGGTTATAGTCACACATAGATAATACAGTTGCACTGAGAAAACTGCTCAGGCCAGTAGCTTTGTCACCTGCTTTGGCAAAGAAACCCTGGTATTTAATTCAGATTCTTCCCTTGGTAAAAATCATACCCTGTCACGGACCTCTGGGAGTGGCCCATAAAGAATCAACACGGCACAGTAGTATCCGTAAACGGCCAACAGCCACATGTGATGGGTTCATAAGCATTATCGGTGTATCCAGCAGTAGGATGCAGCCAGGATGCAGAACAAAGCACTGCCATGTCTCCACCTGAAGTAATAAGCCACCAAATCCCTGGATTCTAAGGGGAGGAAGTAACCCTTTTCACTGAACCTGACGTGAGTCAGAGGCTGGCCCTGAACTCACAGCAATCCCCCATCACACCTGGCAACCCCATCAGGTTTGCTCTAAGAGAGACTGACAGGAGGAACTAGGAAAAGGCTAAATATAACTCTTGAAAGGCCAGTAGCTAGTTCCAACCTCCTGAGAAATGAAAAAGCAGAAGTGAAATGGACGTTTGGCAGGAGAGAGTTCTAACACATGGGCTGCATCTGAGGCCCGGGTGCCACAAATGGTAATGAACAAGCTTGAATAAATTATGCCTTTAGCTAAAATTAATTCCTGCCATGAGACTGCGATTGGATTAAATTTTAAAATCAAATTATAGCCTTCGCTTTAATAGAGAATTACAGTATGATTCTGACATTCATGAACAAAACATGACAAATGAAACTTACCTTTAAACCCTTCCTCTGGCATACAAACTAGAAAAAGAAAAAAGAATCCCAGAGTGAAGAGACTTGTCACATTAGACATAAGACCATTTCAATGCCTTAAGATGGAAAGTTTAAAATAGTCATCTTAGTCACCTGACACGATTCATTTTGAACTTAACCTGATCTTTCTGTGCTTATTTTTAATCAAAGCAACATGTATGTATCATTTAAAAAGTCAACTGGTGATGGAGCAAGAGGCCTGAACAGGGTGGTCCTGAGAAAATGACAGGACTGACTTCCCCAGAGCTGTATGTCCTTCAGGGGAGGAGGTAACATGCTGATGAAGCCACTGCTGATGTTGACCGCTGCATTTCTGCGTAACATGCTTTCATTGCTGTTATGTGACAACTTCCCTCTCCGCCCCCTCCCACGCCCTGCTCGTTCCCGCCCTGCCTCCTGACAGCAGCGTCGGCTGCTAAGCCTCTGCGGCGTCACCTGTGCTCACACCGCGTGCAGGGAAGTACTGCAGCCGAATCCCTTGGTGTGCGCTGGTTATGCTGCGTGGTTTGAGTGTCTTTCTGGGTCCAGTAACCCTTGCCTGCTCATGCATCTCATTTCCTCTCTACGCACCTCCAGGACCTATAGACTCTTTAAGGCACCCACTGTCACTTCCATTTTTGCCCGGAACATTCCACTGTTGCCCCACGTGCAGGGTAACCCTTGCTGTCTGTTTCAGAATCTCTCTTCACCCTCTTCTAGGACATCCGCTCCTATGGTACCAGTACCGGTGTCACTTCCTGCTTGCCTCACTCTTGTTTAAGATCACATTGTCAAGCAGAATGTTGACAAACTTTTCAACAGCTTTGAAGGGACAGTTGTGCAGTTAAGACTGAAGTGCGTTTCCCAAGTATCTCACGGGCACTGGCCCCCTTACTTGTCTCCCATGCTCACTGCTTGTCCTAGGAGTTTGGTTCTTTACTGTTTTCCAATTGCCCCTCCTATATAGGGCCAACTGTTTATTTTCACTTTACATACAGGGCATCTTTAAACTGTCTTTTTTTTTTTTTTGTCTTCTTCGTTTTTTTTTATCGGTACCAGGGATCGAACTCACGACCGCACACCTGCAAGGAAGGCGCTTATGCCGCTGAGCTAAATCCCCAGCCCCCTAAACTATCTTATTGTTACCTATGCTATTTTACTTTCTGTTTATTGACAGGCAGGTCTTGATTTCATGCCCTGAAGTCTTTCTGGGATCCTGGTCCCCCACTTGATGATCTGAGGTATTAAAAGGTATCTGAAAGCTCTATGCGGGGGTACTAGTGGGCACTGCAAATGGGTTGACTAGTTGCCTTTTTAAAATAACTGTAGGTGATTTTCTTGAGTTGGCCAGTTTCCTGGAAAGTAATTCCGTTTCCTTGAGGGGAGGAGGTAAGACATGTGTTGCAGGCACCCATAGAGGGCTGAGGGTCATCTCCTGTGCACACTGCAATAGGCTCCATCCCGTCTTTCTAGCCTACCTTCAAAGTGCTCACATGCACACTACAGCTGCCCATCTGAGGCACAAGTGGGGAAGAACGGTGACGTGGATCACAGGGAGGGAGGGAGTGACCTAAGTGCTTCTCACAGATTTCCAACCGATTATCCGTTCCCGAGCTTCCACCTCATCACTACCCCTGCGGCATCCTGGGTGCCTGTGTGGACACTGCAGTCTGAATTAGCTTTGTCTTGTGGACTTCTTCACTTTGCTGATTTGCATTCACTTTCATTTACTCAGATCAATCCCTCTTTTACTCTTTTCCTCTTCCCAGATTTTTGCACATCTTTCTCCCTCTTTCTAAAACCTTTTAACACAAGGAATGTAAGCTTCCACCTTAACAGCATGCACAAGCTACTTGTTCGGGTTAAAAGTTAAAGTGCTGTGCCCCACCGTCTCAGCATATAGGACCCCAGGTCCTTCAAATAAGAGCCTCCTAAGTGAGTACATCTTTACCTTGCATGACATCATCCATTGCAGCATAATCTGCAATTGGTTCATCAGCCTAGAAAACAAACAAATGGTATAGATAAACGAGGGGAGGGGAGCCGGGAAGAGTGGGCAAGCTACTCATCACACTGAAGTGTGGCCCACGATGCCGCTACAACACACTCTGGAATCCTTTCCAGTTCAGCACTTCATTCAAGCCAGCCAGTGATACCGAGGCTGAGCAGCGGATAACCGTTCAATTATTGGTCAGTCTGAAAGAAAATGGTGGCAAGCAAATGCACTGTCTTCTGCCTCCTAAAAACACCTTTCAGTATAGATATGTCTACCTGGCCTGAGGTTATTAGAACTGCTTAAATAATCATGAGTTAAGATGCTAGTGGCCACACTGAAAGATAGAAAAGGTAATACACTGCTCTTCTCTCAAAATGCTAATTAAGTTACAATTACACTTTGACTCTGTTTACCCTCAAGAACAAAACCCCCATATGTGTTGTAGGTGAGTCTGAGCTTACACTGAAATGTTGTCTATCTGCAGTGTGAGCCCTGTAATAGGGGCTGTTCCTAAGAGTCTGTGCGGGAGCATTAGAATTCAGGAAATCCACAGGTTGTTAACAACACTGCACAGATTCTACAGTCCCAGGAAAAATAAAGGTAAACAAGGAGGAAGTAGGTGGCAGGATAGGGGTGTGTAGACGTTACAGGGGAGGAATAGGCCTGCATCTATGCCGTGGTCTACCGTCACTGCACAGAATTGGGAAATCTCTAGTTTGAGAAAACAGATTTTACACACTGCTCAGAAACTGAAAACTTAAACTACTGTGTTATGCAGTACATGTTTTGGTACAGTGAGGGTCCTTCTGGCTACCAAGAAACAAAAAGGGGCAAAGGGAAGAGACAAGATGGTAGGGAAAGGAGGATATGGCTAATGAGGTCTCAGCAGTCAGTACTTTCTAAAATACTGTCAACAATTATTAAATCCAAAGCCAATCACTGTAATATGGTCAAGAATCCCACCAAGCTGCAGGAATTGTTTTGTGATGGAACTGTGTGTCTTGTGCATATTTCTCAGCTGGACTGTTTGCAGCAGGCTGAGCAACTCCAGACAGAAATGCAAAAATCTGAAATTCTGAACTTTACTAAGATGCAACACATGAAAGGTTCCATACTGACCTGATACAACAGTTGCATTCAAAACACAGATGCACTATAAGTATTGTATAAAATTACCTCCAAGCTATGTGTGTAAGGTATGTATGAAACACAAGAATTTTGTGCTAAGACTTAGGACCTATCTCCAAAATATGATTCTGTATATGTAAATATTTCAGAATCTGGAAAAATTTGAAATCCAAAACCTTTCCAGTCCCTAGCATCTCAGGTAAGGGATCTGAAGCCCGTACTCTTGAGCCTACCCTCACAGAGGCACTAAATCATTCTACTAGTCTAAAAGCTAAGGGAAAGGGTTAGGGAGAGGCCCAGTGTTCCCTCCCAACAGTTTTTTTTTTTTTTTTTTTTTTTTTGTCTTTTTCCTTTTTACCGGTACCAGGGATCGAACTCACGACTGCCTGCTTGCAAGGCAGGCACTTATGCCGCTGAGCTAAATCCCCAGCCCCATCCCTCCCAACAGTTTTACCTGCAGTATTGGGGACTGAACCAGAACCCTTTGTATGTTAGGGATGTACTCTACTGGGCTACATCCCCAGCCCTTTTTATTTATTTTGAGATGAGTTCTTGCCAAGTCACCAAGTTGCCTAGGCTAGGCTAGAACTTGACCTCCTTCTGCCTCCTAATCTAAAGGATTTGGGGTTATATGCAAGGGCCACCAAGCCTGCTAGACCTATTACTTTTAATATAAACTATGAGAATCTTTACTGTCTTAAATTTCCATGGTTTTTGTTAACAAGGATAGGCCTAGACTTCAAGTATAAAGTCAGTTACTTATCCTCACAGATCCCATACTCATCTTGGGAGTGAGGGGCAGCATTTCCAAAGATGTGCAAGGCATCTGTATCACTGTTTGAGGACAGACTTCCCAGCTACGCAAAACGAAGTTTGTGCATGTGTGTGTGTAAGTTAGGGGGTGGACACAAAAAGCTTGTGACCATAAACCAGGCTACCCACCTGACCCAGCAAAACCCCTGCCATGTTGCCTCCTGGGGCCAACAGTCAACCTTTATTGTTAAGAGAAGTACAATCAGATCACTGCCAACCCCAGTCCGAAGAAAATGAAGAATAAACACATCTGTCTTTACAACAGCTGTGCCTGTCCAAGCTTCAGCAAGAAAACTGCTGTGGGTGTCCCAGCAGCTGAAGGGCTTCCATCATGGCCTGACCATATGAACAGATGTATAATCCACCTGAGACCTTAGGGTAAGGACCGAGCTGGGTGATCCAGGAAGGCCTGAGAGGAAGTCTTTGCTTTGTTTGCTTAGGGTGTGGATAATGGCTGACACTGTGTCAATATGCCTTACTATGAAAATCAAGGAAAAGACCACCACTTCGTGTCATGTACACGTCATCAAAACCTGGAGTTCTTAAACTTTGGCAACTGTTACTTACCTTTAACAAAATGACAGATTCAGGGATGACGCCCAGGTTACCAAGGGTAGCACAATCATCACTTAAAATCTTTCCATCGATTGATAGATTTTGGTCAAAAGGAGCAACTGAAAAAGCATGCATGATCTGTACGATATAAAACAGAAAACACAAACAGTCCATCTAAAGCAAATCACTGAGAGCTATATATCCCTCCTCAATAAATAAAGCATGGAGTCTAAAAATTACAGACAAAAAGGCTTCAGAGCACAAAAGACGGGATTTTGCAGTCAGCCCACTTGTGGCATTCCTACTGAGCCTATAATCCGGCAGCCGAACACCCCGAGGAGGTCTAGTGCGGAACTGAAACAACTGTACGCATAGATCTTTCTGTTCTGCACGGTGCCACCTCCCCAGGGTTGAGGGCGGGGAACCAGAGGAAGGAGGCAAAAGCTGAGCTACATTTCTCAGTACACTGCTGCTTAGCGCCCCGGCAGCAAGGCTTGGGCATGATCCACACTGTCACTCCCAAACTCCCAGGCTCCACAGTCTTTCACAAAAAGTCCAAGTTAATTCTTAAAACCATCCCTAAATTACCCTGCAGCTTCTTCACTTTTCTCCCTTCGGTGTTGAGCCCTTGAGCAAGTGATCTGGACTATGCAATTCAAAGATTGTGAGTACCACATAACCTCAGTCTGCGTCCTGTCTCTAGGACACCAAAATACTAATTTGAGTGCAGGACCATAAGCCCCACACCAATGTTGGTAAAATGTTAAAAAATTATATATTCCAAAAAAAACTGCTATGCACAATACTTAAATGCCGCTTTGCACTCACAAAAAATTGTTACGTTTAAATTTGCATTTCTAGATAGTAATTATCTCTGGAGGGCAATAAAGACTTAGACTCAGGAAGTTATCTTTTCCTGATATGGTACTAACTCCAAACTGCCAGAACAAATTCAGGAATATTCATTCTGTTTTGCTTTTCAATTCAGTGACATGTAGGAATGGCATTTCTTAAATGAAAAAAAACAAAAACAAAAACAAAAAAAACACGCACACACACACACAATTCAGTGACATGTCCATCAAATGTGCTCTATCGCATGTATTTTTTTTGTCTTTTTCGTTTTTATCGGTACCAGGGATCGAACTCACGACTGCCTGCTTGCAAGGCAGGCGCTTATGCCACTGAGCTAAATGCCCAGCCCCACATGTATCTTAATTATAACAATATAGGTCATGCCTGGGAAAACCACTGCCCCTTTTCCTGCACTCTATTTCTTGCACGTGGAAAGGTAAAGTGAGTCTAGCAAATCAGTCCTGAACTGACTGTGTGTAACCCAGCCCAGAGGAAAGCTGACCTCAGGGCTAGGGTTAGACGGCACAAATGTAAGAAAGAGTAACTATGACAGCATAGTGTTGTTGCTTCTGGACTTCACTGCACAGACACCTGTGACCAACAATGCCAGCAGCACGGGCAACAATGAACTCAGGAAGCAATATGCCCACTTCTCTTGGGGAAAAGGTACTGATGCAGCAGCTCTACCAAACCAGTCAAGCACAAGAAGAGCATCAGGCATGCAGCTCAAGTCAGCAAGCAGGAGCTGTGAAAGCACAGAGGTGAGGAGACGTGATGCTAACCTACTGAGGAGTACCACGGCCACTGCAGTGAGAAAGCGTCCTAAATGCTGCTCAGCGTGTGTATAGCGCCCCACGAGACTGGATAAACACCAAATACAGCACTTCTGGACCCGAGGGCCCTGGGTGGGAGTGCGGATTGCTGCTCAAGCTTTGCACTCTCAGTACTAATGAAGCAGTATTAATTCAAGTGCCGTGCTAGATGCTAGCACTACCACCTGAACAATCCTACATGAAACGGTTCATGGGGGCGGGGCGGGGACGGTAACACAAAGTCATGGAGATGGCGTACACGGGGAAGCACAGAGGAAAATACAGCTTCCTCTACAACAGGGGCCAAGAGAACTGTCACAGGAGAGGTTCTACACACACGAGCAAGGTCCTGCCAGTACAGAGGCATTTCAGTGTGGGAACTGCCAGTCAAGGAATGGAAGCCCACGGCACAGAATTCACAAACTATAAGCACTGTGCTATGATTAGCATGAATGACAGAAGGCTGCTCAAGGAGAGGATACTGCATTACTGACCTAAGTAGTAGGACAGGAGCAACAAACCCCCTCAACTACCGTAACAGCTCTGGCTGCTGGCTACGGGTGGGGCTAAACCAACAAGGACTGCTAAACCTTAGTGGCAAAATGCCTCCCTCTACCTCCTAAAATAGGCAATTGTACCACCAAGTGCAGACAGCTTTGGAAAAGTAATAATAGTTAAAACTCTGAGCATCTTTGGAGGGAAAAAAATGAGTTACATTTCATCTACGGCATCATAGAGTTGGCTAAATTAATAATTATAGAACATTTCTTAAGGCTTCAAGCAGTTTGTGTGGTGTATGTCTAGAATCCAGCGTTTACAGTTTTCCAAAGGATAGCATCCCATTAACTTCTTAGTAGCCCCAAAGGAAAAGGATCCAACACACGTTATAAAAAGAATAAAAAGAAAAAAATCACATCCTTTTTTTTCCACATCCTTTTTTCTTAAACCCACCAGTCTCCAAGGATCACATACATGCCCACCACAGACCCCTGTGCTCTCCAGGCTGCCACGCAAGCGGGTCAGATCCAGGTGAAGCATTAAAAGCTGCACCGCTGAGCACTGAGGGGAAAATTACATCCTACTGCCCTCCCTTTCAGCCTCTTTAATTCACAGTGGTCCTGGAAGCAAGGCTGGGAGATGAGAGGACGGTCTGCAAAGGCACAGACAGGAAAGCACGTCTGGGCTTTCGGCTGAATACTGCCTTCTAGCAGCTCATCGGTGCAGGTAACATGCTCCCAAATGGAGAGGGTTTTCTCTTGGCTTCTGATTTATTTTATAAAAATAGTAGTCCGTAATAAAAGCAGCACAGGCTTTTTAAAATGTCCTTATCCACAGGGGCTCTTTTTGTAATTTAAAGGTTTTGAATGCTCGAGGTTTACCGCTGACAGGCAGAAAGCCAGTGATGGAAACAAGCCTGCTTAGATGTAAAGGGTACAATAACAGAGTTAAGATATATTGTGCCAATACATTTATTTTCAGAGCCGTGGGTTCAACCAAGGGAAATAATGTTCTCAGGACAATCTGGAACACATAACACCCTCAAAGGAAGCCTGTACTTTTGCCTGAATTACAATGATAAATATCAGCAACTAGAAAAAATGCATAACCAGTAACCATGGCACAAAAAAGTAGCAGAGAGGCAAATTTGGTCAACTTTTTGGATAGTGAGCGGTGAATAAAACAGACTGGGGTCAGATTTTTGAAGCGGGCACCTTGAATCATCAGCTCCTTTTTGCCTGGGTTTTGAAGTATGCCAATGAAATGGCTTGGTTATAGTGCTTTAGGACTGATTCCAGTAATTAAAAATATATATAAAGCATTTTCATAATGTCTGCATTATAATCATGAAGTTGTTTTGCAAGTCATTCACAAGATGGAAGGATCAAAATTGAGCCTCTATATTAGCAATTTAGAAATCATGGTATGAAGAATGGTAACAGTGACCTAAAATGTTATCAAATATGCTTATCTGACACCAAAAATACTCCGGGGCTTATCCAAATAAACAGGATTTAAATCAGGGGGCTTCCCCCCGCCCTTTTTTTGTCTGTTTTACTATTTTCTTTTTTGGTACTGGGAACCGAACTCAGGGCCTCATGCTTGCCAGGCAGGCGCTGCACTGCTGAGCTATATCCTGGGCCCCCCTTTATTTTTTCTTTTTAAGACAGAGTCTCGTAACTGGGCGTGGTGGCTCTCATGTCTATAATCCCAGCACTCGGGAGGCTGAGGCAGGAGGATCACTGTAAGTTAGAGACTAGCCTAGGCTACAAAGTGAGTTCAAGGCCAGCCTGAACTGCATAGTGATCCTATCTCAAAAAGAACCCCCCCCAAAAAAAAGATAGGGTCTCCTTACGCAGGTTAGCCTTGGGCTCACTTTGTACCCCAGGTTGGTCTCAAACTTGTTCTCCTGCCTCAGCCTCCCAAGTTCTGGGATTACAGGAGTATGCCACACGCCCAGCTATTGGGGCTGTTTTCTAAACTTCCTTATATTTCACAGCAAATCTTGGTAACCAGTTCAATATATATTTGATGGACAAAGAAAAATATACAGCATCGTACATTGAGAGAACAATTATTGAACAACCTTGACTTATGACAAATTAAATAGTTCTCAAAGTTATTGAAAAGTTACTCAAGGGGCTGGGGATTTAGCTCAGCGGCATAAGCACCTGCCTTGCAAGCAGGCAGTCGTGAGTTCGATCCCTGGTACCAATAAAAACGAAAAAGACAAAAAAAAAAAAAAAAAAAAAGAAAAGTTACTCAGAGAGTGCTCAAGATTTAAGAATCCAAAAATCACTTCCATCTTTATAGAAATGTTCCTTACTATTTTAAAACCAAGTTTTTTAATGGAAGAGCTATTTTACATAGCAGGCCTGTGCATGTAATTCTGAAACCAAGAGCCCTCTCTCAGTGGTATCACCCTATAGAGCAGACAGACATTTAAAGGTTCGTGCTGGGAGAAAACAGATACATACATGAAGGAAGCAAGACTTCACACAGGTTCTCAAGGAATGAGCAGATAATAAAAAAAAATGTTAGCTTTTCCTCACCTGAATTTTTAATTCTTTTAATGTTTGATTGGCAGAAACGAGAAGTGCTTTCTCACCACGAACTTTTCGGTGCCGCATACTTCGTCGAATGACTTGCTTTTGATAGGCTATGTAATTTTGATGGGATATCTTTTGCCGCTTTGTTCCTCCATTGCTCTATAATTATAAGACCCGAAACAAAGAAAGCCCTGAAATTGTCTGTAATGTGATGCTTGTTAATAAAATTCAAGATACACACCACAATGAACTCCTCGAGTTTCTTAGCATGGTTACATCTAATTGAATAAAAGATGTGTGAAATACACCTCTAAATGCATGTAAGCAGTTTACATGGCCATTACATTAAAATTCTTACACAAAAGTCAAATAGGCACAACTCTATGTGATGCTGAAGCAGGAGGATCCTAAGTTCAAGGCCAGCCTAGGCCACTTAGCAAGATCCTGCATCAATATAAAACGGGCTAGGGATGCAGCTCAGGAACACAGTACTTGCCTAGCATGCACCAGGCTCTGAGTCCGACCACCATCAAAAACAAAAAGGAGAAAAAAAAAAAAAAAAAAAAAGCAGTGTGGGGACAAGCTTGACATTCAATACCAAGACAAATAAACTGGAAAACTATTAAATTTAGTTCGAGTAATCTGAATGCTAAATGGTTCGCTTATATTTCCTATTTGAGAATGACAAGTATGCATTGTTGAAAAGTTCAAAGTAAATGTATGGAAAAAACTAAAACTACAATAAACAAACACAGTGATCAGACCTTAAGAATTAAGCTAAACATTTTACCCAGGCAAGGTGGTGCACACCTGCAATCCCAGGAGGTTGAGGTAGCATGGCTATGAGTTCAAAGCCAGCCTAGGTACCATCAGTGAGCCCCAGGCAAGCCTGGATTACACGGCAAGATCTTGTATCCAAAAAAAGACGTGTTTGCCTCCTGTCATACTAGTGAAACAGCTTCACCTAAGAAATGAATGCTCTTGCAAAAAAATGTTAGAACTAAATGTAACGGAATACTAAGACCCAATTTGCAATTTTTAGGATGGGAATATAGAACACTGGCAAGAGAGTTAAGAAGGGATTACATCCGGAGGCAATCAGCTAAATCCAGAATGTGGAAATCCGACTGTTCTCCAAGTCGCCCTTAAAGGAGGGATAGGTTAGGGGCCAAATGTCCTTCTAGAACACTGAGTTTAACAAGCTGTTTGGATTTTTCTTCTAACTCAACTAGGGAATGAAAGCAGGATTAAAAAAAAATCTTCTCTGCCTTAATTAGATCTGGAGGAGGTGACCCTGAGGCCTCCCTCCGGTTCCACACTTGTCACTGAGTGTCAGCATGATGAGCAGAGTGGCTTGGAGTCACCGTGGACGCAAATGCCCCTTGCTCATTAGCAGCAGAGCTACACAGCAGCTGAAAAGGATGCAGACAGAAACAACGCTGGTTTCTGGGCCGTGCTCCGGCTCACGCTGCAGGCGCCTGCACCCCCCTCTTTATCTAAACCTGAGTTTACACAGTTGTGTGGCTGACTCCACGATTCATGAGACAATGCTGAGTGAGCCTAGCAGGTTTTCTTCTTTTAAAAGCAATTTAAAAAATTCTAAATCGATGGATTACTGCTCTTAATCTTAAATGCTGAAAAGAAAGGCCAAACTATAGTTGAAGATCTATGTTCTTCAACTGGGAATAAAGTGGAAAAATATCTGCAGCAATTTTTATTTTACAATTATAAAATCTAACCAAAAACAACGCCCTAAAAAAAAAAAAAATCAAGCAAGATAATTTTTAGAGACTGATTGTAAATGGGTCTAAAGGCTTTTCCTGGAATTATTCTCTATTAAATCCACAGCATTTAAATCCAACTTAACTGAGGTTAAAAAAAAAAAAAAACTATATAAACAGCCTACTGGTTTTAGAAGGATTCCAATTACCTAAGTGATATCTAATACTGAGTGTATTATTAACCTAAATTTTAGATAACATCAAAAGAACTGGGTTGATCTAGTTGAGGAGAGGGAAAGGGATTTGTTCAAGTCCATTAAGAATAAGCACAAATGCATCACGCCGTATCAGAGGGATTTGCAACAGCAATTACAGAAGCTGTCTCTGTTCTGAGGGCTCTGACATATCACAAACAAAGGATAAGAGGAGGATGGCATTCTGAAAAGGCATGTGCTCTTCAGGGACCATCTCCTCAACTAAACAAAGGTTAGGCTTGAAATTCTTTGCAAACCAAAAATATTTAGTTAGAGCATCCTAGAGTATTACAACATCCATATAAGGACAGGGAAAGAGCGAAATTATAAAGTATCAAATATAATTACAGCATAAAAACAATGTTCTCTAACATTCTCTGTCATATTTACCAATGTGAAAGCTGTTTGCATTCACAACTGAAGGGAATTTAATTTCACATCCACTTTAAAAACATGGCTGTGGTTATGGCCATAATGAAAAAAATCAGACATACCAAAAAAAAAAAAAAAAAAAAAAAAAAATCAGGCTTTCATGATGTAAAGATTTTCTGGGGGCTGGGCAAGGGGAAATTCTGAGGAGTGGATCCAAGACGACAAGCATACTCAGCAATGACTACCTCTGAGGAACACCTACAGTTCTGGCAAGGCATAACAGTCTTTTTTGTTGTGGCTGCTGCTGTTTTGAGGCAGGGTCTTCCTAAGAGGTCCAGGCTGGTCCTGAACTCTAGGTAGCAGGGGCCAGCCTCTGTCTTGCATCGACCCTCCTGCCTCAGTCTCTTAAGTGCTGGGATTATAGATGTATAACACCATATCCTAAACAAGTCTCAAAACTCAAACACAAAGCTTTAAACAAAACTAAGACAGGGCTAGGGGTTTAGCTCAGTGGCAAAAGCACCTGCCTGGCAAGCTTATGCCAGCTTACTGGTAGTGAGTTTGATTCCTGGTTCCAAAAAAAAAGATACACTAAGACAATAAAATATTTATCAGCCTTAACTAACCCGTTTCAGCAGAGAATAGAAAATATATTAGCATCAACTGGCAATAAAAGATGAGATTTATGATTGCTTTTTTTTCTTAAAACAGGGTCTCAACTAAAAATGCAAATAATCTACTTGGAATATGTAGGTTGGAATATGGTGGAGACATAAAAACGTGAAACAAATTAGAGGGCAAAAAAAAGTTGTGTCTGCACACCGATCAGGAGACACCTAGGAGTGTCTGAGTGTGGCGGCACTCGCCTGGAATGCCAGCACTCAGAAGAATCACTCCAACTTCCAGTCCAGCATGGGCTACATAGTGAAGTTCTACAGCATCCTGAACTATACACAGTGAGAGCCTGTCTCAGAAAACCAAAAGAGGAGGAAGGAGGGAGGGAGAGTCGTGTTAAGAATGTTTGTCACTTCAGGGAAAATATGCACATGCTTATTTAGGAAAACAGCACGCCAAAACTTTATATCTGCATTTGTATAGAATGTATAGTTTTGTCTGGAACTTAAGACAAACGTTCGCCTGATTTGATCAAATGGAATTCAAATTTCTTAGGACAACTTAAATGCAGATGGCCGATTGGTGCATGCAATTGCATGGGTTTTGATCTTTCGTAGGCATTGTATGGTTATTTTATAAAATTCCAACAAGACACAGAAAACAAATCTTGGCCTATTCCTTTACAGCAACTGGGAAACTACAAGGAACATTTACGTTACACCAAGGATCCTGACATGCTTAACGCTGAAAATGAAGTACAATAACCAGGCTGTACAGGCCAGCAAGCCCAGATCTGCCGGCTGAGTAACAGACACAGCAGATGGCCAGCATAATCTGCCTGCCTCACTTTAGGGATAAGAAAGTTATTACCCCCCAAACTACTCAAACTGCAAATTTAAAATATCTATAGGATATTGGCTAGAAAACTGTTTTGACTTTCTGAGATGCTCCAGATTACCTATAGCATATATCATCCAAACACATTCTCACCGTATGTTTTTATGACAATTTTCTTTGGGCAGGGGTAGAAAATTTTAACAGGAAACAGCACAAGTCAATTGAATAAAATTTGACATGTGTAAAAAGATTTCGATGATTTAAAAGTACAGCAAGATCAGGCCTGTTTTTAGTGTTCATTTCCAGTAAAAATTTACATTGTATTTCTTAGAAAAGATCACAAGAAATTTATTAGTTCTGGAACAAGATCCACGACTTTCAATGAGAAAGCAGGACAGCTGTGCACACCATCAAAACTAAGGAAAGGTGAGAGGAGCTAAGAAGCTATGCCCCATGAGGGCAGAGATGTCCGTGGGCCTGGAGGGGTGTAGGGTGAGAGGAATGGCTGCACACTCAGTGTTAGAAATGAAAAAAGCAGCTTCAACACGTACTTGATTAAAATCTGGATCTTTTTCTCCATCTGGTTTAGCTTCTTCCTTGTCCTCTTCTGTTTCGGAACTGCTCACATTCAGCTCGGGAGCTGAATCCTTCATCACCTGCATGTGCCAGGACCAGAGACAGGACAGGTCACGGTCAGCAATCAGGAAGGCAGGCTACTGTGGCACACAGTACCTGGGACTTGGAACGTACTTGAGGAAGAAATACCTTTTTCAGGGAGAAAAGACAGGTGGGAGGATGGTCTACGAATCCTACGCTGCTCTCTTCATTCTTTTCACAAGCTAGTTTAGCGCTGTGACTGCTCTTGCATTTAAAACATTCATCACAATAAGAGGTCTCTGACAAGCAGGTATTAAAAGGCCTATTTAATGTTACTTTGCAGAACTTCAGGGGCATTTTACCCTTGTCTCCACTTTGGAGTCAAGCCCTTGAACTGCGGAAGTGACAGGCGTTACAGCGCTCCTTAAACGGTAAGAGAGATGCTGAGCATAGTGGTGCATCCCTGTAATCCCAGCTAGTCTGAAGGCTCAGGCAAGAAAATCTCAAATTCAAAAGCAATGTGGGCAACTTAGCAAGACTCTGCTCAAACTTTTAAAATGAAAAGGGCTAGGGGCATAGTTCCAAAGTACAATGCTTGTCTTTTAAATCTGAAGCATTGGCTTGACCCCTCAGCATTGCAAAAAAAGAGAGATAGAAAAAAAGAGAAATAAACAATGAAGGAAGTGTTGGGGTCGAATGTGGTAAAATACTGACAGTAAACTCAAAATAACAGATGACCAGCTAACATGAATACTAACGTACTAGATACTACTCTGCACGTACAAGGAACTTTAGGGAAAAGGTGCTTGTATTCTTTAACTCAAAGACTTTTTTTAGTTTTTTTTTAACTTGTGTCATAGCACCCTAGATATCCAAATATAATTCTTTTTTTTTTTTTTTTTTTTTTAATTTTTTTTGTCTTTTTCATTTTTTATTGGTACCGGGGATTGAACTCATGACTGCCTGCTTGCAAGGCAGGTGCTTATGCCACTGAGCTAAATCCCCAGCCCCCCAAATATAATTCTTAAGTTATCTTTCTAAAAATGATAAACAGCAAATTACTGCAGTTTTACAGACCCAGAACCCTGAAATTAATGCAATACCCAGAGAGTCAAATAAGATCTCCTTGATAGCCAACAACATACTACAGTAAACATACTATAGTAAACATATTCTGGGTTCTTCTACACACTAGTCCTTTCTTAGACTGCAAATTCCATAGCCAGGCCCACTGCCCCAAGGCGCATGGCTGGAGCCACGGGTTCCTGCCAGCACAGCTGGCCAGGGTGACTTCTCTGTGATTCTCACTATGCTGCTTGAGCATAGTTGGGCTTAGCGCCTTAGCCTTTACTTCCTGGGATATTTGTTCTGGGCTATGTCCGTGATAGTGAGCACACTCCGATAGATAATCTGCTCCTCCATGATGACCTCCCTGTCTACTCCCTCTCTGGCACTGCCGCCTTCACGTCTTCAGCCTCTTGCTTAACCCTGCTCAATGTGCTTTACATAACTGTGCCCCACCTCTGTATGGATGGCTGTGCTCCGTCTGTTGTGTCTATCACTATCATTTCAGCAATAAGACCGTTCTTGGCCCACAGGGGACATTCCAAAAAATGCAAATTAACAACAGATCAAATCCACACACACCATGTAACTATTCATTTGCAACTCCATCAAATCCTAAATCTGATGCCAAACAGCTTTTATGAAACAAAACTCCATTCCCAGACAGTCCAGTGAAAATAGGGCAGAAAGTCAAAAGGCTAGATTAATCATCAGTAGATACAGCCACAAGAGGGAGCTTTACCTTCTTATTGTCGACAACTTTGTGGACGTAGATGGTAGCCTGAGTGTACTCCCGCAGGTCTCTCTGCTGCTGGCACAGCAGGCCCTCTCTGCAGTCGGGACAGAGCTCTAAAAAAGTGAAGCACACGTGGCGGAGAAATCACTGTCAAAGAACGGAAGGTGCAGGCAAGAGATGGTTCAGTGGCGTAAGCTCCCGCCTGGCAGGCACCAAGTTGTGAGACCCTAGTAACAATCCTAGTAACAAAACAGTAACACCTGAAGGTGGGAAAGCGCGCATCAGAGTCACTGGAGCACCTCACTGTGAGATTCATTTACTGTGCACAGTGAGAGCTTTTATGGCAGTTTCTGCCTAGCGAGCCTGGGCTGCCGCAACAGGCTCCGTTTTTCAGCCCTAGGGATTGAACCCAGAGCCTAACAGCAGGCCAGGGCTCTACTACCTGAACCCCAGCCTTGTATGATTTCAAGCAGAGGACATGATATTCACATCTCCTTTGTCTCCCCATCTTGAACATCAACATTTAACTTTAGAAACCAGATGAAATATTAAAACTTACTAGGCTCCAAGATATACTGCGTTTCGGAAGCGTTTACATCTCCCACTTCGATTCTTGTGATTTTAATTATATGATCCACAACAAACAGCTTTTGTATCATCTGCCACTCGCTGGGCCATATCAGAGCTATACTGTGCAAGAAAACAGCACAACGTGCCTTAAGACACACGGCGATTAACAGCACTGACGCAATGCACCAGCCTCCCAACCCCAAGCCCTCGCTGCCAGTATTTACCCAAAAGACATCGGAGAGCAAAGATATGCTGGCATCAACAAGGACTAGTTCTTCATACAGAGTGATACAGCAGCGGGTAAAATAAATGAGGACGTTACATAAACCAACATGGTTAAACACAAAAACATAAGAGGAGTAAACTAAGTTAGGTGATAAAAAACAGACAGCATTATTTGTTTCTTTTTAAAAGGCTACATCGTGAGACTTGTAAGTCATTTTCAGGACAGTGCTTAATTCGAAACAAACAGGAAGCAAAAGACAGGAATGGATGAAAGGATAAAGTATTTAGGACCCTTCAATTACATTTGAATTCTTTAACCTTTCAAAAAACTGGTAGGCACACATTTACTTATTAGTGGCATTTCCCTAAATGTAGGACCATTTACAACAATAAAATAAAGAAGGGAGTGATGGGAAGAGCTGGGGGGGGGCGGGAATCTAGAAGAAACTTTATGTTCTTAATTCTTGAATTTCTTTTTTTTTTTTTTAAATTTGAAACAAGGTCTTGCTATGTAGTTCAGGTTGGTCTTCGGCTCAAAATGGAACCCAGGCTGGCCAGGAACTCACAGTAATCCCCTGCCTCAGTCTCCTGAGTGTGAGGATTACAGGCGTGCTACGCACTTTTGTTTTTGAAGATGAATAATAAACCTCCACTTAGTTGTGTCCAAAGAGAATTTATTATTCCTTTTATTTTATTTATTTATTCTTATTTTTTGTCTTTTTGAGACAGGGTCTCACTGTGCAGTTCAGGCTGGCCTTGAGTTCACTTTGTAGCCCAGGCTGGTCTTGAACTCTCAACGATCCTCCTGCCTCAGCCTCCTGAGTGCTGGGAGTACAGGCATGAGCCACCACGCCCGGCATTATTCCTTTTAAAAACTGGGGGCCAAACCCAGGGCTTGACACACTCTAGGCCATGTGATTTACCCTGAGCCACTACTCCGCCACCCAGCCTGCTGATTTTATACTCCAATGTTTTCTTCTTGGCTTTCTAGCAATGTTGGAGGCATAAAACTTCCTCTTACAAAGCTGTCTTAGAATTATTTTACAAAACGGCAGCATCAAGGGCAAGGTTCACAGATGAGTCTTTTCGGAAGGACTTGAGGGTTGGAATGAAACTTTAAGTCACTAGAATTTCAGGTGAGGCCATGTGTGGTGATGAACACGTGTAATCCCAGCATTTGGGAGGCTGAGGCAGGAGCACTGCTTTGAGTTTGAGGCCAGCCAAAGATACACATTGTGATTTCTAAGCCAGCCTGAAGGACACACTGAGACTGCCTCAAAGAAATAAAAAACAAACAAAAAAGGATTTCAGGTGACCAATTCAGCAGCTCTCCTACGTTCTTTATTTTCTAAGTCTTGGCAGTTGCAGAAAAATAAACAACTTTAATGAAGACTATGTTGATCATGTGATTCTAAAAAAAGGTTTGCCTTTTAATGCTGGCTACAGGAGAAGGGGCAGTCTGGTTGATGGGAATGACAAGGAATGAGCATTAAGGAAACCCAGCCTCCTGCCTTGTCTGGAGGAGCAGTCTGTCACGGTCTGTCACAGGGCTCGTGTGGCACAGCACGAAAGCAAAACGCACCTGAGCCGGCGAACAGCTGCATTCTCATTGTGGGGCGGGCGGGGGGAGGGCTTGCCTGAGTGTATAATCACTAGAAACAGAGAAAGTCACAAGAGAAAAAACTCACAGTTTAGAATCTTCTTTGGTCATGGAAGCAAATGTAAACATAAGTCCCCCATGGGGACACAGAAGGGCGCTATTTCCAACCGATGACACGGGACTACATCTTGTAGGCTTTCTGTGCAAGTGAGACAAGAAGTACATATACCTCAGTATGCAGAAGGAACATTTCCTTTATTACTAAAAAATTAGATATGCATAAGGGAGATTAGGGACTAGATGATTTTATTTGTTTGGCTTGACAGAAGTTTTTAGTGCACCTTGGTTAAGACGAGAGAACCCCAAATAAAACCCATGAATTCTTAGACAAATGCTACCCCCCCCCAAAATAAGAAATTTCTGGTTTCTACCTAACAAATTTCCGCCATTCTTCTACAAAGAACTGTGACACGATATAGAGGACATCAGTATCCTGGAAGAAAAGTCACAAAAAGGAACATGAATCCTCTCCGTTCTTAACATACACTCTCCATGACACAAATGAGGTCTTCTTGACTCAACTATTTAACCAGGAAACACAGCATGCTACCAGGAAGCAGACAGCTGGAGAAAATCCCCATCTAGGTTATCTAATACGAAAGATGCTCTCAGCTAATCTGGAAAACTTATCAGGAATTTGGCAAGGTGATTTAAGAAGTGCAGGAATTCTCCCCTTTGTGGGAATCGTTATACCTCCGGCCAGTTACTGAGACACGGTCTGTTTTTGTCCTGGAACAGATTTGTAAGAGAACTCTTTTGCTCATTCGCGATCATCTTATGTAAGGCTTCGTTTTCTTCCCCTTCTCTTTCTAAAATCTGAGAGAAAATGAAGCAATCAGCTGTCTCCTGCTGACAGTACAGGCTCACCTCCTCCCCACACGCCCATCAAGAAGAGCACAGTGCTGCTAATGGCCCGGCAAGTCACCCCAGGGAGGTGGCGTGCCATCTCATGGATGCTGCACAGAGTTCCGCACCTTGCACTGCGAACAGCACTCTCGGTAGCTTGGAAACTCGGGAGCCTTTGGGAAGTACTGCTGCAGTTTGCTCCACGCCTCCTTAGAAACCAGCCTTCGCTCATTCTCAGAGATGCACAACTCCCCTGGGTTTAAGAAGAATCAGATGTATGAGTAACAGGGATGGGGAAAGACTGTACCTAGCTCTTATTTCATAAACTTAAAGTATCTCCCCAAATCTCTTTCCTAAATACCACTGCTGGGCGGTGATATAGCTCAGCAGCAGAGCCTGCCTGGCAGGCTCAAGGTCTTGAGTTCAATTCATGCTACCCCACCACCCTCCAAAAAAGAAAAAAAAAGAAACCAAACACCACTGCTTCTTAAATTTTTTTTTTCCTGCTTCTTAAATTTATGAAAACGTCTGGAGTATGCTTTTCTTCTCCGTATTTCCAATAATCCCTATGGGTTGCTCCTGATCACTCATGTATGTTTTGAGCACACACAAAGAAAATAGATCCTCTAAACATTTAATTTGTTTTAATCCAGAGAAGAAAGCTATCAATCTCAATCTGAAATAATCTAACTCTAGGGTTGGGGGAAAAAAAAAAAAAACAGAAGATAAAACCAAATGCTACTAGAGCCATACAATTTTCAGTCCTTCCTGCCAGTAAAGCAACAGTACATAGGGGCTTCCAGGGTTCCTGGGATGTTGGGCTGTGGCCGGAGTCCCAGGATTTCATCCACCTCCACACTCAAAGGTCAAAATTCTCCATTGACTTTACTGACTAGCATTTTAATGTTCATGAAAACATCGTACACTAAAACATTATTTCCAAGGTTGTATAGATCTCACAAGTTTATTCTCTGTAACTATTAATTCAATGTAAAGTGACAGTGCATCTACCAATCAATCTAAAAACTACCACTACTCATGGCCACCTTGCCTCTTCAGAGATCTCAGGCGTGCCTAGATCACAGGAACCTAAATTTGGCTTTTTTTTTTTTTTTTTTTTTTTTTTTTTTTTTTTTGGTTAAACACTGTGTGTGTTTTAATACAGGATCCTGCTCCTGGCTGGCCTTGCACTCACTGGGTCACCCAGGCTGGCCTCCAACTTTCCAAAGTACTCCAGTGCTGGGAACACTGGTAAGCACCACCACACCTGGCTAGTGTTACTCTTTACTTATGTACAATGTGCTGTACTGCACATACTAACCTGAGAATCAGAATGATGAATATACCAGGATCACCACAGAAAGTAAGAAACAAACCTGGCATACAACTTCAGTGTGTTTCAGCTATTCCCCATCATGTCTATTAGTGTCTCAAAAACAAAGGGAAGCTTCTGAACTTTCCGCCTTCATCTGATACTACCGTTTGAGCAAACTCAAGATTACTTTCACCTTAATATACTGATCACCAAAGAAATTTAGGTCACGAGAGGACTCTACTTTCGTTCTAAAGCTGTTCATTTAAATTTCCTCGGAGGCCATGAACATTTACTCTAATAAGCCTATTCTCAGACACAAATAAGACATTAAAAAGGGGAGAAATTTAATTGGACTCTTACCCCAGTGAGTACACCCTTGTGGTGAAATACTGTATAGCCAGAGGTAGATGTTCACCTGACTGAGCTCGAACTCCAAGCCAGCTACTGTATAATGTTTACCGTATTTACCTTTTTACATTTTTCTGAAGGCAGTGGGCTGGGCTTCAGCTTACGGACTGAGCACTCTCCTAGCACAGTCAAGGACCTGCCTTTAATCCCTAGCAGCACAGGTGCAGAGGCGATGATACACAAAGATCTCTAGTTCTAGGGCGGCCTGCTCAACTTACGTGGTTCCACCTTGAGATGAAAAAGAGCTAAAAAGAGCTGAATAGATAGCTCAGTATAAAAGCCCTGGATTCAGACCCCGGTGTTGCAAAACTAGTAAAAAAGATTGTTTCCTTACGGTTGTATGATACAATCCCAGTGGAGAAAATGAAGGGACTAATACTTTTATGTAATATTAATATATAAATATATAAATTATAAACTTTAATATATAAATCAGCAGAGGGGCTATGGGTGTGCTTTGGTGGGACAGCACTTGCCTAGCACAGCTGAGTATACAGCCACCCAGCACCGCATCCAGCCACCTGCAGAGAACTTCACAGGCACGACCCACACACTGCCTCCCTCATGTGGGTTTCTCATACTGGCTAGCAGTTGGGTGTACTTTATTCACACGGTTAAAAAAAAAAAAAAGGCAAGGGCTGGGGATGTAGCTCAGTGGGGAAGTGCCTGCCTAGCATGCACAAGGCCCTGAATTCCATTCTCAGTACTCCCCCCCCCACACACACACAAAAAGGAAAAAACCTTGCAATATATGTAAGCTGGGCGTGGTAGCTCATGTCTGTAATCCCAGTACTCAGGAGATTAAAGAACAAGGATCACTAAGTTATAGACCAATCTGGTCTACAAAGTGAGCTCAAAGTTAGCCTAAACTGCATAGTAAGACCTTGTCTCAAAAATAAAAATTAAAAGAAAGAAAGAAATTAATTCAAGTATTCTGGTAACTCATTTTTTCTGTTTTATCTCTCTCTTTTGATAGAGTGTATTCCTTTGTTGATCAAGCTAACTTTATTTATTTTTTTTTAATCGGTACCAGGGATCGAACTCATGACTGCCTGCTTGCAAGGCAGGCGCTTATGCTGCTGAGCTAAATCCCCAGCCCGATCAAGCTAACTTTAAATTCAATGCTGCAGCCCAGGGTGGCCTTGAACTTGTGACCCTCCTTCCTCAGTCTCTCAAGTGCTGCGATTATTACAGGCAAGCACTAATGGCAACTATCTCCAGTAACTATTTTTTGGTAGTCTAACAGTCTAGCAGTGAGCTTTAGCCATGTTTCTAACTACCAGAATGTAATAAATCTGAAAATTACGGATAAACTTCATGATTAAATTTTTACTTATATGAGTTTACAATCATTAGAACTGTTACCAACAATAAATAACATTTTATACATTAGAAAAGAAAAGCAATTTACATTCATAATGTAAACAGCATCTTCAAATCAAACGTAAAACTACTTGTGGGAGGGGCTGGAGATCTAGGTCAGTGGCAACGCACCTGCCTGGCAAGTATAAGGTCCTGAGTTTGATTCTCAGGACCAAAAAAAGGTAAAACAAAACAGAAAATGCTAGGTGTGGTAGGTTTAGTTTACCAAATGTAATACTCCAAGAAATCTTCTGGTAAAAACAGCAATCTAAGGCTAGAGATGCAGCTCAGTGGTAGAACACTTATCCGGCATGCACAAGGTCCCAGTTCAATCCCCACTACCCCCAGGAAGAATAAAATAAACACCTAATTAGCAATGAGTTCAGGTACTGTATAAACAGGCCCTCTAACACAAAATTTTAGTTCACTGGGTCACAGGGCAACCAAAAGGGAATTCTAAAAAATGTATGCTTGGGGCTGGGGATTGAGCTCAGTGCCTAAGCTCTTGCCTGGCAAGGCTGAGATTACGAGTTAGATTCCCAGTACAAAAAGAACAAAACCAAGTGCCTAAATTAAGTAGCCATAGGGCTTTGGAAATACATACATTTGATATTAAAAAATATAATTACGCCAGGCGTGGTGGCACATGCCTTTAATCTCAGTGCTCAGGAGGGTAAAGCAGGACAATGAAGGCCAGCTTGGGCTATGTACTAAGTTCAAAGCTAGCCTGAACTACACAGTGAGAGCCTGTCTCAAAGACAGACCAAAAAGGCCTAACGTGCTCAAACGAAACAAAGACACAGAGTTAGGAGGAAAACACTGACATTCTTCCATTTAAATTCAAAGATCAGTGCCACAAGTTTCCTCTCCTAATTCCTCTAAACATTATGGTAAGGGTATCACTTTTTAGCATACTAAGAGATGGTGTGGGTGTGCTCTAAAAGGAGGTAGCTGAAACTAACAGCTACGTAGGGTAAGTGAGTAAAAACAGCAAACACAAGCACAGGGCATAAAACCCAAAATTCCCATCCACAGCTGTCCCTACGACAAAAGAGGAACACTGAACAAATGCTGATTTATGATATGCCATTGTACAACTAGCAGATTCATTATTCCCGCTTACCATGTGGGCACAGAATATCTTCATTAAAATTTAACTCTTCTTCTTCTTCTTTTCTTTCCTCCTTTGGTTCATCTAAAGAAATACAGATAACTGCTCTAAGTATTGCATTTAAAGTTCAGCAGGTATATTACTCTAGATTTCTTTGCTTTTGGTAGGGATTTTGCTTGCGCAAGTTCTCGCTGTGCTGTCCAGGCGTGGCATTCCGGAGGATCCTCCCGTCTCAGCCTTCTTAGTGCCAGCATTACACCACGCCCAGTGTTTTTTGGTATTCATTCAGAGACATGGTCCTGTAGCTCAGGTTGACCTCAAAATTGAGATCAATCTGCCTCCCCCTTCAGAGTGCTGGGTTCAGAGGGTGCACTGCTGCATGTAGCTATTCTGCACAACGTTGAATACAGAAAACTTTTAGGCTGAAAATTAGATCCAAATGATTCCTATGCTGTTCTGCATAGCATTACATCTTTCCCTTAAAAGGTCAGAAAAGTCTTATGACATTTAACTTTTTTAAAAATTTAGGTTATGCAAGAAAATGTGCCCTTGTACATATCTTTCTACTAATTCTAATCAAAGTATTCAGAATACTGCACTATAAACTGAATTAATCATCTTCATGTTATGTCACTTTTACCTACGTACTTTTGGAAAGGCTGAATAGAAGCTCTAAGGCATAAATGGGGATTTAAAGTTTAATGGGAAACACAGTACATAAGAACTCAACTATTCACATTAACATTTCTTTTCCTTTTTCTGCTTTTCCCACATTTCTAATATAATGTCAATGCCATTTGCAGTTGTGTATACTGTGAATACAAATAACAAAATCTTTATTAGGAGATAAGGACAGTTAGTCATGGTTTTTCCAGGTTAAGTACCCTAACACTTTTTAATGTGCTTAATTTTGCAAACAACATTTACTAACCACTAAAAGAACTCAACTAGGGGTTGGGGATTTAGCTCAGCGGCATAAGCGCCTGCCTTGTAAGCAGGCAGTCGTGAGTTGGATCCCCCGTACAGATAAAAAGGAAAAAGACAAAAAACAAAAAAACCCCCTCAACTACAGCTGGGGGCGTGGCTCTGTAAAAGTTCGTGCTTAGCATGCGCAAATCCCCAAAGGAAGAAAACTAGATATATATGGGCAAACACCCAGCTGCCAACTATGCGTGTCAACACACTAATACAAGGAAAATCAACCTCAACAGTTTTGGAAGACTAAGTCTCAGGACTGCTAATATTTTTTTTTTTAAAACTTTCATGGATAGAGTAACTAAGACTGATGACTGATAAACTGTACATGACCCAAAGCATGCAGAACTTAAGCCCCAAAGAGATCTCTAAAAGAGATTTATCAGTAAGCACCAAACATACTAGTACATAATGATTCACTCACTCACAAGGGTGTGGTGGCCACACCTACATAATCCCAGTACTCGGAAGTGCGAGGCAGGAGGATCACTGGGAGTTGGAGGAAAGCTGGGCTACAAAACAAGCAGGGCTGGTCTGCAGTGCCAGTCGGAACTACACAGTGGAAACCCACCCCCAAAGTATTTAAAAAAAAAAAAAAAACACCTCTCAGAAGCAATCTGAAAGATATGCAACATGTAGGTACAAGAACACCCATAGGTACTCGCTGTGTGCCATATACACTGGTGTAAGATCGCCACACAATAAAATATAGCCACTAAACAAAAAGAGCTACAACATGATGACAGGGACAGATACACAGCTGTGCCTGTATGGGATCCTTTATTAAAAAAAGGCGCCATATTCAGTAATTATGTCTCCTGGGAGGGCTTTCAACTTCTGCATTGTTACATTTCTGCAGCTTAAAGCTTTTAAACTTTTGAATGGCCAACAAAGGAGGATACAAGCATATTACCCAGAAAGCAACATGAAAAATATAGTTAAGGCAAGCCAACATCAAAGCATTCTCCATTATGGCATCCAACTGTACTTAAAATGAGGAAACACCGACAGAGGTGGAACCAGCAATAAACACACACTCAACACAGAAGGTCATACAGTCCCACTAAAACTGCAGTAGGGTTTTTCACATCACACACAGGATAATCAGGAAAGTAATGTTTAAGTTCACAGATTACACAGCAAAACAAGACATTAAAGAAAAACTACAAACTTGAAAGAATTATAAAAACAGCATGGAAAGCTAAGGGTATTATTGCTCAGTGGTAGGACAGATTCTTGGCATGCACAGGTCCTCAGTTCAACTCTCACGACCAAACGAAGACCACAGCTCAAGGAGCTTTAAATTAATAGTGGCTTGATAAGATACTTTTCTCAAATAGTAGGTGATGACATGGGAAGGTCAAAACCGATTAATTCTATTTAATTATATGACATATAAAAACGCTGAGATACTTCAAAAAGGTAAGGTGCATTGAGTGGGGTATGGCCTGTTACCCCACTACTCTGGGAGGACGATGGAGGAGAGTCTTGAGTCTGAACCCAGCCTAGGCAACTTTGTGAGGCCTCAGTTTCAAAAAAGGAGAGGGGTAGGTGGAGACAGTGAGACATAGAGAGGGGCAGAGAATGTCACTGGTTGGTATCTGCATGTAAACACCAGTAAGGCTGGTAAACCCATTTGCATGGTCTGGATGGGGCCCTGAGTTCAATCCCCAGCACCAAAAACCAGAAACAAAACAAAAAACTATAAAAATAACCAAGAATACCTACTGAATACCTACTGTTTACTGAAACACATGGTTACTAATTACTAATTAGAGATCACAGGATGGCTGCACAAAGGTAACTAACCTCTGAATTAGTAAAGCTGCTCAAATCACATCACTTGTCTGCCTTTCAGACCTTGTTTGAGGGTGTTCTTGGCGACAGAGCCTGGGCTTCACCTGCACTGCCACCTAGCTCTGAGCCCTACTGCCTGTTCTCCATCTTACATCTGCAAGTATTTTTAAATGTTTCAGTGTCTTCCAAAGCCTTAAAAGCCCTTATAACCCCAAAAATGTAACAGTTAATGCATAAGTAACATAATATCTCATCCTAAAGCAGGGCTTCTGGCAACCCAGGTACTGCCAAAGAACTTACAAGAGAAAAAGTTTATCCACAGACCCCCGTCCCTTCTGGGCAAGGGCAAAGTACATGCTACCTGCACGCAGAAGGAGCCTGTCGGTGTGCGTCACCGTCCTGACCGTACTGCACACTGCAGTGTGCAGCACATTTACCTTCCTTAAAACTCAGAAGCAGGACCAGCATGAATAGTGATGTTGCACGTGATTAACTAGATGGAGCTTGAGCCCAAGGAATGACTGCGAATGAGGGCTAATTCCATGTAGGAATTCCATGTAGGCACTGCAAGGTCTTTCCGGATTCGATAGCTTTAAAAAATCTTTTAATTACTTTTATAGGTAATTTGAGAGCTTTTGCTATAATAAAAGTTGTCTTTATAATTACATGGGTAGGTGCAAAACCCAATTACTACAAACAAAAACCTTTATATTCATGGTGAGTTTCCCACATGCATTTTACCCTTGTTGAAGGTGCTGCCATTCATTTTCCCATTGCTCTGGTCTGCATCTCCATCCTGCTCATCAAGTTGTTCAAGGGCCAGCTGGCGCCAGCTGCGCAAGGATGATTTTCCCACCCAAAATCCGTCATTGCTGTGGAAGAGAGGAATGTTAAAACATACAGTAATATTTTTGCTCACATTCTCCCTTCTGTCCTTGGAAAGACCAGACAAGGCAAACTGCAAACACTCAAAATCACCTACTGAGCACACACTTTTTTAAATCCACTTCCTGGTTGTAGCCATTTTTACTCTCAGTATGGGACTAACATTGTGCGCGCCTGTTTATGGGGCCTTGTGGGGGAGGGGCAGCTACTCTCGTCCCCTTCCCATCTCTCAGGGAAGGTTGTTCACTTTGACAGAGAAATACATACATGGGAGTGGCAGGTGAGGAAGTTCCTTTTGGGTACACTAAAGCGAACACCATAGCCACAAAGCCAGCCGCACAGACCAAATCATCCCTGGTAACCAGTGGGGTGACAGATAAGCAGCTGGGTTGTGACATTAGAAGGAATCTAGTATTTTGTAGCCAATCTAACATCTTGTGTTTCCTGCTGTCACTTACATTCTTTCACAGCAGCAACACCCATCAAACGGGCAGTGTTTTTTCACTGGATTACTATTCCATAATCATATACAGCATACCACACACCCTTGGGGTTGAACACAAAGCCTTCTCACTGAGCTACAACCACCATTTTAAAAAATGAGACAGGATCTTGCTAAGTCACTAAGCTGTCACGAGATGAGTCTTGGGATCTTAGTCTCCCAGAACTCTGGGGTTATGGCACGTGGCACCATACCTGGGTTACAGTCATGCCTTAAACTTGGCAAAACAATGCTCAGATAAACAGCGTGCACCCATGAACATGTTTAGGGCTGAACTTAGAAGGCTCTTTGTGGAATCATCCAAAATAACCAATTGTGTTTATCTTTATTAAGAAGAGTAAGGAAATTAAACCCAGATACGGCAAATGTCATCAATTTCTGAGTTTGGAGGTCCTCTGTGGGATGGAGTTCGGTATATTCCGCATGCCCTGGATGTTTCCAGGCAGGACATTCCACTGAGCTCCATCTACTTTGGTCAGCTTCAGTGGGCATCCACAGGCTGGCCATGATGCTTTATCAAACAACTTCATGCTAGAGGACAGGCCCACACTACCTTAAATCTAGTCACACATCAGATCCACATTCTGCTGCTTCCTCTCTAATGAACAAAAACTAATAAAAAGACTGATTCAGTCTTTTTGTCACAAGAAAAAAATCTCTGTATGAGTGACCCTTTTTATTTATTGGGACTCAAAATACGGCCTCGAACTCAGGAGGCAGGTACTGCCCCACTATATCCCAGGCCCAAGGTAACTTTACAGATGTGGCTTTGCCATGTTAACCCATCACTTTTCTTAAAAACCCCAGTACGTTTACAGTAAGGACAGGCTGCACAGTAGCTACTTCTCTTAACAGTTTTAACTGTATCATTAGCAACGTATGATGGCAACATACCCCTTTCCTGTTGCTTTCAGCAGATTGTTAACCATTTTGTAATCTTCATTTAGTTGGTTCTTCAGACGCAAAACACGACAACGTTCTACTACACACTCCTTACACAGTGCTTTCACTAAAGGGAAAAGAAAGTAAATACGCTTCATTCACAAAGACTTAATCCTAGCCAAGGACTTGAGGATGTTCAAAACCAGACAAATTCTCAAATGTCACAAATTGTTGATACAGCAAAATGATATACATTCAATGTTGTTAGCTGCACAAAAAACAAAATGTCAAAATGTACTACAATGCCATAAAGCTCAATGTACTGTCAAGTTCAGATGAAACTTTTATAAGGTGGTTATCAAATAATTACCAGGTGGAGAATCAAAAATATTTGCTAACCATAAACGTAGATTTTCATGTGGAGGTAACTTTCAAAGCATGGAACCTATAAAAATCATAAAGATATGATTATGTGAAAGACCTTCACATTGCATTATTTACTGTGATTTTTTTTTGGAACAGAAATTTAGGGAGCAAAACTATTTAAGAAGGGTTGAAATATGTAGTTATGTGAAAATTGTAATAGATAAGTTATGCAGGATCAGAAGACCTTAAAATAACGGTGGCAGAAACATGGAATCTCCATAAGGTGCCTCTACAGAGGAAGAGTGACCTGTGCTTAGTTATTCATTTAAAAAAAAAAAAAAATGTTTACAGACAGATAGTCAGGACTAAATAGACCATGGATTTTTTTTTTGGTTGCATACAGCTGTATGTATTCAAGATAGAATACCAAATCCAGCAGCTTCTATTTAAAATGCAAGTATCAATCTGCAAGTTATACACTGTAAGAATTCTCCATTAATCTGGAGGAATCAGAACTGGAATCAACAAAGGTCTGAATGCTCGCTTTGAAGGCTGCAAACCAAACCAAGTTTCTCTTTTAAAAAGTCCCATCACATATACTGGAGGGAAGTATGTGTGTCAACAAATCAACTTTCCCCAAATAGCATAATTTGTTTACATTCTACTCTGCTGAGCAAATCCTTTTATGCAAAGCATAGCAACACTGGTCTAATCACTGGGATTCACATCACATCTCTATGAGGCCCACTTATGAAGATCATGTGATGAAGACTTTAAGATCGTTTCCCCCACACACATCCTTTTTGGAGACAGGGTTTCACTATGCGGTTCAGGTTGGTCTTGAACTCAGTATGTAGCCTAGACTGGCCTTCCTGCCTCAAGTCTCGCGAATGCTGGGATTACAGATGTGTGTTACCACACCCTGCCTGCACTGTTCTTTTTCAGAGAAGTAAACATTTAAATTACCAGTTAGTCTTGGACCCCCTCCGTATCTACTGTAGAAAATGTCCGCTGCATATTCAGAAATTCTCTTCATAATTGAGATTTTATCTGGATGAAGCTTGTCATGGGAACACAGGCAAGCATGATTATCAATAGGCTTGGTAGGTGTCGATTCATCCAACCACTTTTGCAGCCATTCAAGTGAGACAAACTCGTAGGGCTCTGTGGAAGAAAGCGTGAAGAGACACTATGTATTTTTACAGCTTTGGGACCAAGTGACAGTCATTTTCCTCAGACAATGCAAACTCTATCCACAGTTTAGCAGAATCAGAAGAATCATTGTTCAAAGATGTCTGATGAGTATCACAGACAGCCAGAGTCCAGGACTGTGCACGGTAGCAAGCGCTTTACGGGACCGGCTGGTGCTTATTATTATTAACCACCTCTACAAGACCCGTCCACAGGAGCGGAGTCTTGGTTAACAGCAGAACAGAACTTTAATTGGGGCACCATGTCTGCCAAACACAAGCACCCTCCACGCTGGCCCAGCAGTCTCACAACCTCGTCTCCTAGTATGTTGATGGCGTAAGTCATTCTCATTAGCTCTTTTCACAAACATGTGATACACCTCTGAAAATTACAGTGAGAAACTAAAATGAGACAAACTTGTACATTTAACCTCCTCCGCTGAAGCCGTATCATTTCTGCCCATTTTAACCAGTGAATGTTTCCGTTATCTAATGTAATCATGGTGTCAAATTAACTAGTTGTTGGTTGTTTTGTTTTTCCAGCCAGGCTCACTACATCATTCAGCCTGGCCTTATGCTCTCAGTGACTCTCCTGCTTCAGCCTCCTTTACAGGTGTGCCACCATGCCCAGCAACCAAGTCCATTAATTATTGGCTCCCCTCCCCACTTCCAAGTCATGACCTAGTCACCTCATTATTATCTGTCAAGAAAGTAACCTATTTTACAGTTCCAAGATAAAACACACTAGAAATGAATGACTACCTATTTTGAAGCTGCAAAAATTAATATAAAACTAAACAGTTCAAAACAGGTTTGAATTTGGGAAGAGGGAATCTCAGAGTTCTCTACAAGCCAAAATTAAAGATAAAGGGACAGCTTTGATTACTTACAAAGATCTCCAGTGAGTCCCAGCATAAAACATAGAAGAAAACATACAGAGGTTGAATTTTTGGATTTGTATTATGCACTACTTCTGATGAGTTCTGAGACAGACACTTCAGTGCAAAGACCATCTGGACCCGTTTACACTGAGGGTTACATGTCTAGATCCCATTTTCATTGTAAGAAAATCGCTGCCATTTTTACAAAACAGAATTAGGAACTCTCATCCCATGTCTGTGCTACAAAGGACATCCAGGAGCCCTCAACTGGGAAGCTCTACGGAGCTGCCAGAAGAGACCAGCATCTAACCCAAGTTCTGCCACCAAGAACTGAACTTGAGCAAGTCACTTAAAACTCTATGCTTCAGGTCTTTTTATCTGCAAAATGAAGATAATAATACCTGCCTTCTACCTACCTCACAGGGATGTTGTTGAGTATAAAAGATAAGATATGTGAAGCATTTTGAGCTTTTTGGAAGAAAAGAGATACAGAAAAGTTAATTATACATTAATACATATATAAAAGAGGAAACCCTAAGAAGCAGTATGGAAAACAAGGTGGCATCTTACAATATTTCACGGTATGGTTAATTACAGTCAGAACATCTCCTGGTTTTATTTGCCACTTTTCAACTTTAACAGTCAGGGCCAGAGTACACTGCAAATTGGAAAACTATGATACATGGTCCCTATCTGAGAACAAATGAAAGTCTTAGCAGATTTTTTCTTTTCCCAAGTACAGTGATATGAATTAAAACTTGGAATCATCTGTACACTCTCAAAGGTCAGAAAACAGGACAGCAATGTTGAAGAGTGATTCACTAGTTGTTTACCCAGTGGCTTTGGAAGGGTAAGAGGCCAATGCCAGCTGGTGCTAACTGAAAAAATAAACTATCCACCCCATGCTTCCAAGGAAAGCTAAGTAGGAAAACAAGTGTGGCTAAGGCACTCCTCACCAGTGAGAGCTACAGAAACTAAAGCCCAAGGATGACCGTAACCCTGACCCAGGGAGCAGCACTGTGACTCACAGGTACTAAGTACAATGCTTTTCAGCCCGATTAGAGCACTACAGAAAACTACTAAGTGAAATTTCTTATTTTGGTTTTCATATAGGTAAAAGAAAAATGAAAGGAAACGATAGAAGCAAAATTAAGCTATGAAATCCACGTAAAATGCAAGGGCTAGACAAATCATATATGATTTTATAGTCAGGAGGAAAGAGACCAGAGACCAGGTTCGTAATTCTATCCGATGCCATGCACAGTAACTCAGCCACTGGCCAAGATTGTGTTTTACTGCCAGCATATAATTTGGTGGGAGATACATGGAAGGAAGGTTGGCCTAGGGCTGAGCACAAGGCTCTATTTGTAGCAAAATTCTTATACTACCTATGCCTACATTCAGGTACTAAATCAGGGCAATGATGGTACTAACATATGTGAAACAGTATTGAGAGACAAGTGAAGCATGTCTCAATTTAAGTATTAAGGGCCAAAAAGATTCTTGTTCCCTGTGTTACTAAGATTTTTAAGGTAGGGGCTGGGGATTTAGCTCAGCGGCATAAGCGCCTGCATTGCAAGCAGGCAGTCATGAATTCGATCCCGGTACCGATAAAAACGAAAAAGAAAAAAAGATTTTTAAGGTAAGTGGATCTTCTTTATATAGGTTCATGGGCCAGTGATATACAGGCTCACAAAATATGACTTAGAAAATGCATTATCAAAACACTGTTCCCCAAAAATATAGTCACTGGCTTTGAAATGTTACAACTGGACAACATAGGTTACCACGGTGTAAGTTCAGGGCATAAAAAAGTTAGGGCCAGGGATATACCTTAGTTGGCACAGTGCCTGCCTGGCTAGCATGGGGTCATGGGTTCCATTTCCGGTAGAAAAATAGAGACAGAGATAGAGAGAGGCAGAGAGAGAGAAGAAAAATATAAAGTTTATGGTTGAGTAAAGTGTAAATATCAGAAATATTCTAATAAAAACACAGTAAATGAAAACAACCTGAAGCACAGTGCTAATATGCCACATAACGGCATCACTGGATCATGCTATTCCCAACAGCACTTGGTTTGTTTGTTCTCCATTTATTGTGTACTAGGGATCCAATTCAGGGTTTGGTGCAAGGTAACAAGTGCTCTCTGCACCACCAGCCCTGAAAGCAGCATTTCATCCTGATCTATGCAATATCTTTTCTCTTGGGCAGAATAAGAAACCGGGTAAAATTCAGAAGGTAGAGCTGGGCTTAGTGGCACGTGCCTGTAATCTCAGCACTCTGGGAGGCTAAGGCAGGAGGATCGAAAATTTAAGCCCTGTGCGACCTAGCAAGACTATAGTGGAAATATTTCAAAAGCGCTGTAAGATGTAACTCAGAGGGATAAACCTGGGTTCAATGCACAGTATCAATAGTAATAAACAGTTCAGAGACCAGATTCCTAAGCCCCAGTTCCTCTAAACAAAGGCATATGAATGTAGATAAGACTTGTGGGTTAATTCCAAATCATCTCCTATTAAATTAAGGGCAGTGTAATTTTTTAGGAAAATTCTGACCCTTGAATAGAGTTAGAGTAACACAAAGGGTCGGAATCCAATTAAGACGACATTTGGAAGAATTCTTTCCTTCATTCAATTATCGCATTTGCAGTGCTGGGGATTGAATCCAGTGCCTGAAGCATGATAATCATGCAGTCTACCAGTTTGGCTAAACCCTCAGTTTTTAAAAAAGAAATTCTAACAGCTATGCTTACATATTTAGCAATTTATAGTCATCTTTGGTTTACACTTTTACCTGTAATAAAACATTAAGATATCAAACAGACAAAAACCACAAGTACAATTAGGCTTGAGTATTTATTATCTAACTTAGTTCTAAATTAGACAATTTAGAACTTGTTTAGAATTGTAAATAGGATTTAAATATGAGCAATTCATGTCTATGAAATGACAAACAATGTCTTGTAACCACAGATCAATCAGTCTTAAAAAAAAATACTGCTTGGTTTTTGCTTCTCTGTAGACACTATATAAACCTAAATAAAGACAGCAGGAGAATGTAGAATAATTCTAAGAACTGGGAATGAGCTATAGTTTTTCTACTTTTACCAAAACACACGATACTACATCTCAAATTAATCTGCATGAACCAAAATTATACTCCTATAAAAGTATGTCTGTTAGTACTATGCAAACACAAACACCAGGCAAGTTGCTCCCATTGTCAACCAATCAGATTTGTCCTTAGAAACAAGTCAGATACTGACAAAGTAGAAAAATCTTTAAGAGTCATATATATGCAGAGTGCTAACCTAGGCTGCCTCATAATTTATTAACAGCGTCCCATTTTGAAAAGTACATCATCATAAATATGTGGAATGTTACACACCGAGTTATTGCTGCATGACACAGTGATTTTATCATGAGTATACACTGCCTTTAGTGGATTGTAAGGAAGGGCAGGAAAAGTTTGTCCATACACATTTTTTGCGAACACAACAAACAAGGCAGTTAATGGCAACAGTGCTGTCCCAGAATATCTTACAGACCAGCTCCAGCAGGTAACCTTTGGTACAGCTCCTTAACCTCTTCATGCTTTGCTTTCCCTTTGTCCACACTTTGTTTACGCATCTCGGCCATTTCAACACACCACTCCTCAAATTTGGAATTGTCTCGATCTACCAGCTCTTGAAGAAAGGCTATTTGCAAAAAAAATAAAATGAAAAATATTTATCTCTAGCTCAATCTTATAGCACGTGGGCAAAGACACTGGTGGCACCTTCTTGCTACGGTATTCAAAAAAAAACCTGTGAAGTAATCCTAGGCTGTTCCACATCTAGCTCAAGGCATCAGCGACCCAAACCGGCCAAAGGCTGAGAAGCACCACCTCCAACGGCTCGGAACACAGGCAAGCTAGGGCCTGACCAAGACCTCCTTCGGGTCAGTGCAGCTCTTCGCTATGTGAATTCAACAAAATCACACCCAATATAGTGATTACCTTTGTGAGTTTTAAAAATCACATTTGAATTTCTTTGAGGGAAGACATGGAGTAGTTCCAGAAACGGAAATAAAGGCTTCTTTATTTCTAAAGCTAATTACTTTAAAGAAACTCTGATTACTATTCCACTTCCATTCACATTTCTTATGTGGAATCAACCTGTCATAATGAAGGCAATCTGCTGCTTGCTATGATGCCATCCTAAAACATCTGTCTGATGTCCCGAAAGAAGTAATACCTGGAACTTCCACGGTCGTGTTGGACTTCTCTTGGCTTTGCAGTCTATACACCAACATGTATGCATTTCTTGAGCAGTGAGTCCCTTTCCCACACTTGGGCCTGCGTGTCTGTGACTTGGAGGGTTCTGCTGGGGGACAGAAATCAGAGCACAGTTTAACTACAATGCTCACAATGTCTTCAGTTTGGGGGAGGGTAGAGCACAGAAAAACAGTAACTAAAATACCCGCCCAAGTACTTTTAACATGGACCCCGTTACTACAGTGTATTGCTGGCCACCCTTGCCTGCTGCACTCCCTTATGTCTGGTTCCAGAATCAAACTGAGGACCTTGTGCTTGCTGGGCAGTCACTGTGCAGCTGAGCCACATCCCTGGACCCATCTTTAAATCTGCACTTGTTGATTTGACTTGTAAATATTAATCCTGAATTTACAAAGTGATTTCTGACTAACATAGTAATTAAGAAGAACATGAGATTAGAACGTTGGAAATATTTTTATTCTTAATAAGAAGGCTGAAAAACAACCACTTGTTTTACTAGTGGTTTTAAGTAAAGAGTATATACAAGGAAATGTGCAGATAGTTTATTTTCTTGAGAGAGGGTCTCATGAGATTACGGACATGTGCCACCATGCCCCACCTTTTGGGGACAGAAAGCCTCACTATTTGGTTCAGGCTGGCCTTGAACTCACTAGGAAACCCAGGCTTGCCTTAACTTGTAGCAAACCTCAACCTCTAGAGGTTTGTGATGATAGGCCACCTTGCCCAGCTTGTGACACATATTTAGTTTAATTTCACTACTCTTAAAAGAGTAATGCTGCAGTTTCCATATTTAATTTTGTTGTAAGCTACATTATGTGGAGTTGCTCATTCATGTCTCCCTGATGGATGACTTAACCACCAGTTGTATGTGTGTGACTGTCCTGTGGCGGCGACTTTGTATTAATGTTAGTAAAAAAAGACCAGAAATAGTGATGGATCTGTCCGTGCCACCAGAAAAACCAAGTCACACTTCTTCATGCTTTAAACTTACATCTCCACTTTACTCATAGTGAGAGTGGCACATGAACTACTATGAAGACAACAGATGGACCCACTGACCCCACCGTCAGGGCCACCAGCGTACACTACTTTCCACTGAAAATGAAGAACATGTTACTCTGTTCCAGTGTTCAGTTAAAAATATAACTGGCTCATACAGTGGGATACACTTAACACTTTTTTTTTTTTTTAAACTGCTAAAAGAACCAACAGTAGGCATGAGTTGCAAAAAAGAGCATGGTGCATATGGAGCCAGGTGCAAGGAATAAACAGTATATAATTCCATTTATGGAAACGTCCAGCGACAGTCTATGGTGGCAGAAACCAGAATAGAGGTTGCACCTGGGAAATGGAGATTTTGATTGGAAAGGGGGTAAAAAGCCTTTGAGTTACAGATATGCTTCATGATTTAATCTGATTAATGGTTACATGAATATATACAATCTTTAAAAGTCACCAAGCTGTCCATGAAAGATGAGTGTTTTCCAGCACATTTCAAGAAAGTTTTTTTTTTTTTTTTTTTTTTTGAGATAGTCTCACTAACTGGTTCCAGCTGTGCCTGAGCTTGCTATATAACCCAGGCTGGCCTCAAACTGGTGATGATCTTCTTGCCTCAGTCTCCAAGTGCTAGGATCATAGGCATAGATGAAGAATGCCACAGTGCCAAGTGTGATGGCACACACCTATAATCCCAGCTCTCAGCAGGATGATCAAGGAGGGAGGATCACTGTGAGGCCAGCCTGGGCAAAACCAGTTCAAGGTCAGTAAGACCCTGTGTCATGGAAAAAGAAAAATGCCACATTTAAGCACGAACAAATGTGAAGAATGAGTATTAACTGGAAGGACAATCAACAGGAGCCTATAAATGTTGGGTTTTGTTTTTTTTTTCTTTTTTTGTTTTTGGGATTGAACTCATGACCTTGAGCTTGCCAAGCACATGCTTGTGCCAGTGAGCTAAATCTCCTGCCATTATAAATGTGAGTTTTAAGAGTGAAATACTTCTCAAAACTACAAGAATGCGAGGCTGGGGATTTAGCTCAGTGGTATAAGTGCCTGCCTCTACTTATTAGATCATGAGTTCAATCCCCAGCACACACACACACACACACACACACACACACACACACAAAAACCCACCTACAAGAATGCATATCATGACCTGAGTGTCTGAAGGCTGACTACAGGCCTTGGGCGACACCTGCTGTGCCAAGACTGTAATTCAGTAAGAAGCCACAGCAAAGCAATGGTGTGGGGTGTGGTGACACACACCTGTAATGCCAGCTGAGGCACAAGGATAGCCAAGAATTCAGGGCCAGCCTAAACAGTGAAATCAAGGCCAGCCTGAACTACATAGTAAGACTCTGCATAAAAAGAAGTGAACAAAATTGTTAGCTACAATCCACTATTCACCATTGTTTGTTTCTTGCCAATGTTTTTCCCTTCCCCATGAAACACAGACCTGTTAACTGAAAACTGATCATTTACCTTCAAAGTTTCCTGAAAGCATGACATGATGGAACTGAAACAAAAAATTTTAACGTAAAAACTATGCAGTGATTTTATGTGCTTAAGAAATGCACATATCACTGACTTCCTGGAGCAAACCTGGAGTACAGTAATGTATCACAACTATTTCTGGTTAAGAAATTTATATTTTAAAAGGGCACTCACAACTTAAAGGTTTTACCTAGATCTTCCTCAATCCCTAGTTGTAATTTCTTCCCCTCCATCTTTTCGATGTCTTCATCATTGAACTTGTACCACTCGCCGGACTGTGGATCTTTCACGTGGGCTATGTAGTGGCCGGAGTAAGCACTCACGCCTCTGTGTATGAGGACCGCACTGAGCTCATACACATAGGACCCACCTTGAGAGGACAGAGAAAATGGAAAGGAAATGTTAGGTAGCAACACCTCTTATATCCTAATAATTAACATTTATTTATTTACTTTTCTTTGTGGTGCTGGGGATTGAATCCAGGGCCTTCTGCATGCAAGCTAAGAGCTCTGCTTCTGAGCCACATCTCCTGTCTTTTTAAAAAATTGTTTTTCCAAACACAACTCTTTACACACCTGAAAAAATTCAAACCATGTTGCCTAAGACAAAAAAAAACCTTTCATTTTCACAAAATATTGGAGATACGTTCTCATAAGCAGGTTATAACTGAATCTCATCTCCTCTACAACTAAACTGTGTGGCAACAACAGCATTCTGGGTACTCAACTGGTGTTGACCCGACTCTAACTCAGCCTGAGAAAACTATTTGAGCCGTATATTCACCAAGAACGAACCATTCATGTCCTGTCACAGGACCAATTACAATGCCAGATGTGGTGGCACATGCATCATCCCAGCACTTGAGAGGCTGAGGCAGGCAGGAGGATCCCTGCGAGTTGAGGCTAGGCTGGACTACATAGTGACTTCAAAGCCAGCCTGAACTGCACTGCTAGACCTTGTCTAAAAAAAATCAGGAAATGCAGTCAGGTGAGGTGGCTGAGGCCTGTAAGCCCAGCACGCAGGGTGCTGCTGAACAGGGGCACCACTGTGAATTTGATCAGCCAGAACTGCACTGTGAAACCTTGTCTCAAAAAGTTGTTTTAATTACAACTTATACAAACTAAGTAGAAGAATGTAAAATGAAAATGTAGACACTCCAGAGGGAAAGTAGCAGGACATAAGTCATCAAGTAAACTGCTTTCAAATTATAACACTGAGCTTGGTCCTCACCCCAGAAAGAATGGCTATTATTAAGAAATCAACAAACAAATGCGGGAAGAGCTGTGGGGAAAAAGGAACTAACTCTTTTAAACAGGGTTGAGATTCCTGAAAACTCTAGGATTGGAGATCCCATTTCATCCAGCTATTTCCCTTCTTGGTTATCTTCTCAGAATTAAAAACATCGTACTACAGCGATATTATACCCACCTGTGTTTACAGCAACACAGTTTGTAACAGCTAGATCTTAGAAACACCCTAAATGCCCATCAATTGAGGAATGGATAAAAAATGTGGTATTTTTATACAATGATATACCACTCAGCCATTAAGGGTAAACTTGAAGAATTTCATAGTTAAATGGATACACCTTGACACCATACTCATTAGTGAATAAATCACACACGTGTGAACATCATACTGTCTCACAGAGGCTGAAACCATATATATAAAAAAGTTAAGATAGTTACACTACTGATTTCTCTGAGCTCACTGAGGAGAAAGGTTTGTGTTAGTACTGTTCAGACCATTAAATGTAGATGTTCTGTCTTTGAGTAACTGATTGGAAGACAATGCGCAATATATTGTTACCACCTATCTTATTTTGAGATTTTATTTTATATAAAATACATTTTAAAAAATAACCCTGCTTTTGAAACTAGTGTACAGATCAGGAGTGGTGGCCCTGTAATCCCAGCACTCTGAGAAGATGAAGTAACAAGGTCAGAACCTTGAGCTGAACCTGTGCAATTTATCATGGCTCTCTCAAAATACAAAAGTCAAAGTGGAGGGGCTGGGAATACAGCTCAGTGACACAGCACCTGCCTAGTGAGTGCAAGGTCCTGAGTTCTAGTCCTGACACCCATAAAAAAGGCAAAAAAAAAAAAAATTAAGATAGCACAAGTAAACGTGGGGACACAGCCCAATGCAAAGGCCCTGAATTTAATCCCCTGTGAGACAAATAAAAACAAAAACAGGTGTGGTGTGTAGGCCACAGCCTGCGTAAAATGATACTGTAAGCTAGTTCCATAGCCTTTAAGAAATCATTTTATAAAACGTTCACATTATTAGATTGTATAAACCAAGATTATGCCACTTTTCTCATGTTATGCTTCAGTAGAGACGGGGAAATGCACACACAAAAAAAACTGGAAAAGACAGAGGAAACACTAAGAATTTAGAATGGTTTCATATTTGCATTTCTTAAAATGATTTTGCTTGTTTTATTTTGCTTTTTTGGAGACAGTGTCTCATTATACAGTTCAGACTGTGTCTGAACTCACTATATAGGTGAGGCTGCCTTTGACAGCCAGTAACTTTTTTTCTTTTTCTTTTTTTTTTTTTTTTCATTTTTATCGGTACCGGGGATCGAACTCACGACCGCCTGTTTGCAAGGCAGGTGCTTATGCCGCTGAGCTAAATCCCCAGCCCGAGGCTGCCCTTGAACTAAAAGGGGTCCCCCTGCCTCAGCCTCCTGAGTGCTGGGGTTACAGGAATGCACCACCACTTGTTTCTTAGGTCCCTGAGTCATGTTTAAAACAAAACAAAACAAAACAAAACAACCCCACAAAAACCTGCTGAATGTGGTGTCACACCCAGGAGGATGTTTGAAGTTCCAGACCAGCCTGGGTTTCAAATTGTGCTCATGGACAGCCTGAACTGCATTGATGCCTTGTCTCAAAAACCGTCCCCAGGGCAGGGATTTAGCTCAGCTGCATAAGCGCCTGCCTTGCAAGTGGTCGTTGAGTTTGATTCCTGGTACCGGTAAAAATACCAAAAAAAACCAAAAACAAAACAAAACAAAAAACCCACGCCCCCTCCCACACACAAAAACAACCTGCACACACAGGTTATACATTATACATGTCGCTTTCCAAAATGAACATATCGGGGCTGGGGATTTAGCTCAGCGGCATAAGTGCCTGCCTTGCAAGCAGGCAGTCGTGAGTTCGATCCCTGGTACCGATAAAAAGGAAAAAGACAAAAAAAAAAAAAAAAAAAAAAAAAAGAACATATCAATTACTGGCACGATGAACAAACAACTAAAGACAGAATGTGTTAGGCTCTGCGAAAGAATATTCTAAGATATCATCTTGCTCTTCAGTTTAGATCCCCCTTAAACTCCCTCTGTAGCCCAGGATGAGTTTTCACATACAACCCTCTTAATTTAGCCTCCCAAAATTCTAGGATTACAAGTATGGTGGGGGAAGAAAAACAGAAAAAGAAAAGAGGGGGACAGGCAGGGAAATGGGGGGAAATACCTCAGCTGCACAAGCGACTGCCGGCAAGTATAAGGTCCTGAGTTCAATTCCTGCCCCCCACCAAAATAAAAGCAGGCTAGAACTTAAAAGAGAATCAACAGATAACAAGTATGGATCAAGGCAGTAAAATACTTTCATTTTTTCTAATTATTTCTATACATTATAGACTAAAGATCTAATCGCTGTTATGCTTACTCATAGAAAATTGAAACATCTTACTTCACATTAAGATGTGTTCTTTTCCCCAGAGATTAGCAAACAAATAGCAGTAAACTGCTATTCCATATTCATCACAAGCAGGACACAGGTTAGTCTTAAACAGTACAATTTCATTAGTTGATAAAAATATTACCTTTCTGTTCCATGTAAGGTTCCATATCCAAAATTTCAGAGAAGCCTATATAGGTATTCAGCTTTTTCTTATGTCCAGTTTGCCTAATTAAGAAGAAAAGTCATTACATATGAATTAAAAACAATGAGAAGAGCAGGACATGGTGGTCCATGCCTATAATCCCAGCACTTGGGAGGCTGAGACTAGCCTGAGCTAAAAGTGAGTTCAGGGTGGGGATTTAGCTCAGTGGCATAAGCGCCTCTGGCAAGCATGAGGTCATGAGTTCGATCCCTGGTACCAAAAGAAACTGAGTTCAGGACCAGCCTGAACTGCAGTGTGATACTTTGTCAAAAAAGAAAAAATTAAAAAAAAAAAAAAAAAAATCAATAAACCCATAGCTTCTCTAGGTTTTTAATCCTTAAAATGTTACTGCACAGTTTAGGCTGGCCTCAGACTTGCAGCGAACCTCTTAGGGGCCACAGTACTGGAATTTCAGTGTTTTTAATAAAACTCAACAGTAGCTAGATTTCACTGAGTATGTTACATAACAACATGTATGCTTAGCTGTGAACAGTTTTGTGATTGCTAACAGTATGCAACAAGTTAAGAGGTATGAAACAGATATACAAATTCTATTTCCAGAATCACACAACACATACAAGTGCGAAAACTACCTTGACTTAATTAATTATAAAATTAAAGTTATACCCTCACAAAGCAAATGTTGAAATGAGTAACCATGCATTCTATATCAAGTACACAATAATAATAGAAAGTCAAGATAATTCAGCTCCTGGCAAGTTTTTAATGATTTTTTAGGCTGATTCTCTACTTTTCTAGTTCTCAGTTATATAGAGTTGGCTTAATAGTTATGATATGATTAAGAAATACTGACATTCCGAAATCATAGGCTCTGGGGCCAGGGATTTAGCTCAGTGGCCTAAGTGCCTGTCTGGCAAGCTCAAAGTTCTGAATTTGATCCCAGGTTAAAAAAAAAGAAATCAGAGGCTCCTCTATAATTTTCTCACATCTAGTTTCAAATTCTTATCAGCTGATCTCACCTATCTATGGCAAATCTACACATTTTGTTTTTTTCGTCCGCAGTGAAGAGCGAGCCCTACTACTCGCACAAACTTACCTGTCAAAGACAAAACGCATCAGCTGCAAGTTCAGGGTGCAAGGAAGGGTGACAAGCTGCATTGTCCTGGTGGCGTTCTGTTTGCTTTGACAGTTTTCACAATAGTATCGATTGTCGCCTTCTAATTTTTCTTCCTGATCAGGTATAAGACATATCAGTTTTGGAAAGCACAACATGATGAGAGCAAGCCATGAAACCTCTGATATAAAGCATTATTTCATTTCCTAGATAGCTCCCCCACCACCTGGAACTGTTTAAATTCCTCCACGAATTAATACACGATTACGGGTACTTCTGAGCAGTTATACAATCATTTTGTATATAACACTACTAAGATATGTATTTCCAAAATCTATCATATGAAAAATGTTGTGGTTTCAAAATGAGTATCTCCCATGTACATTTATGTAAAATTACTTTTAGAAGAAAGAAAAGATGGGCAGCAACTACAAGGAGATGTGTATATTTGGTTAAAATTAATGATCCACTTCATGAGCTAAAAGAACAGAGAGAAGAAATCCTGTGCAATAGTTGACAATGATTTCTTTAAAAATTTTTTCCTTTCTATAGCAGCTTCTGCTCAAAGTCACAGGCAGTAGTTGAACCATTATCTGCCCTGGCTGACTTCCTGGGTAACATCCCTTCCTTCCCTTCCCTCCCAACCCCCTGGTCAGTGCTCTTAAGCTGCCTTTGTTTTTCCTACCACCTGGCCGCTGTCCTGTCCACTCCCTTCTGAATGTTAAAGCCCCCTTGATCTTCAACCCCCAAGGGAACAGGTTCAAAGCCAAGCGCTTCCCCTTTTGCTGCGGCACTGGCAATTGCTCCACCACTGAACTATCCCCCAGCCTGAATTCTGTAGTTTCTTCCCAACCCTGCTTTTCCCTGCGATGGCAAGCAAACCCATTCTTTCACCTTGTCATGCCACAAAACTCAGTACTCCTTCACTCCTCCCTTCCCCCTTACTCAGCAGAGACATTTATTACCTTTACTTTGGAAATATGTATCTAAAAGCCCAACACTATGCTGTGTAGCCCTTTGGCTTAAACCTTAGGCTGCCAGGCACCCTTTGGTCTTCCTTTAATCCTGTTTCAAACATTTTCTAAGAAGGCACACACAACCGTGCTGTTAAAGCAACTGTATCGCTCTAATGCTTAGAGCTCTTCTAGTTCTCAGTCTGACCAGACTAAAAGTCAACCCCAGCCGACCCTGTCTGACACAGCCTGTTGGCTATGGCCCTCAGCTACCTGGACCACTCAGCTTTCAGCATCTTAACCTCACTTGTTCCCTTCAGGCATATCCAGCCCTTGCTGTTCTCTAACCACAGGGGCATCCACAGGCTCCGTACCCAGTATTTCACCTGCTCGGAACACTCTTCCTCCTGAATGTTGCATGGTTCACTCCTGCACATTAAATCATCTCATTTTCGATTGCAGAACCTTCCCTCCATCTCATCATCCTCCCAAGCCTGTAACCTGCTTTATTCCTCTCATAGCACTCCTGTGGCTGACACATTATGTGTTTCATACAAATTTATTCTGTTGATCTTCCCTTTCCCCACAAGATTGAACTGTGAGCTCCACAGAGGCTTACTTTATCATTTTGTCACCCTCAGTAGTTCAAGTAGTACTTGGTACAAAGCAAGCACTAAAAGTGTTTAGATGAACAAATTCCATAGATGATTACTTTAAACGTAGTAACAGGTATGGTAGGAGTAGAGCAAGCACAAAAATATTGTGACAGGAAACTATGCATCGAACTTTTATTCTGTGTATCTGTCCACACTCAATAGCAAATATATCCTGTTAGCAATCAAAACAAAAGTGAATTAGCCGGGCGTGGTGGCTCATGCCTGTAATCACAGCCCTGGGGAGGCTGAGGTGGGAGGGTCGTTGCAAGTTCGACGCCAGCCTGGGCTACAAAGTGAGCTCAAGGCCAGCCTGAACTGCACAGCGAGACCCCATTTCAAAAAAGACAAAAATAAAAAATAAAAAAATAAAACAAACACAAGTGAATTACTTCTATGCTCTATATAAATCTAAATATGCAGAAACTAAAGTGAAAGGTTGAAGAAAACATGGATGGAAAAAAAGTTTTGCATTGAATGCATTATGGTCCTTATAACATGAAAAAATGAATTAGTTTTATACTAACAGAACTTAATTCCCTTAAGCACTGTACTACTCCTAACCATACACACACATTATGAATAAACTTGCAAATGCCAAAAATTTAAGATGCAACCTGGTTCATTAGTTTCTTTTAAATCACTATATAGCTACATCACAAATGCTAATACTGGATTTGTACATTACATTACAAAACCACTCATAGTAGCATTTAATTATTAATGAGCAAAATCAGTACACATGCAAAGATGTAATACCTTCAAAAACTCTGAGATACAGTCTGTTAATTGCTTGTGGCCTTGGATACTTAACTCCAGTTCATAGAACTTTGCTATCAGCCTTGACTGTCTGCCACACTGGTTGCAACTTCAATAAGAGAAAGTGACAAAATTAAGGTCAGAAATGAAAAAAGCAATCGCATATTATACTACATCCTGCTAAAGTGGAGGAAAAGCATTTTAAAATCTTAGTTGGTGCAAGGTTGTGATTCCAGCACTCTCAAGGCTAAGACAGGAGCATTGCTACTAATTCAAGGTCAACCTGAGCTACATAGTGATAACCTGTCTGAAAAGAACAACTTAGCTGGTTCTTTCACAAAATTTATTTATTTACAGTATGCATTAAAATGAAAATTTCAAAAGTGGTTGGTGAGATCATGTATTTTATACTTGAAAAATTTCAAAAAGATGCTATATATTTACTAATCTAGCTGGCTCCAATCATCATCCTTTTTGGGGGGGGTGGAGGGGGGTAACCAGTGATCAAACTCATGACCTTGTGCTTGCCAGGCAGTTGCTTATACCACTGAGCTAAATCCCCAACTTGCTGGCTCCAATCTTATTTTTTCAACTCATACCACACAGCTATATAAGAGATGATAAGATTTCAACTAAACATAGCTTCCCACACCTGGATGGGTGCAACTACAGTGATCAAGTTGGGTTGTTACATGTTCCCATGGAAATGCATTAGTATAAATATTTCAGGACTCTTGATAACCCATTGAAGCTGAAGTTTGAAAGGAACTGAAAACTAGGCAACATATGGGCAGCTGTTTTTGAACAAAATGTACCATAAGAAAGTTGAAATAGACTTACGCAGTTAAATAAGCGTATTCCCCACAGAACTGCTGCTGCACGATGTTCTTTACATGTGGATTTTTCTGTTTAGACAAAGTATCTTCCAATAGCGACATGAACAGCTTTGAAAATTCCTGAGCATCCTACACATGTGAATTAATGAGAAAAAAAATTGTATCTTGCTTCTCAATCACTACAAGATTTTTGAATCTGAAAGCTATGTGCACTTCAACTCAGCATTTTTGGGTAAGGACTACAGGTACACTGATCCATTCTGTCTATGTCCACATGTGAATTTTAAGAAATGAAGATGAGAATAATGAATGCATAACAAACTAGATAGTAAATAGTCAAATAATTCAGAATAGAAAAATATTTTTTCCAAAGGATCCCATTTCATCTTCCTTTATAGTCATTATAAGGAATACCTGAGCATCTATCTCTGAAGTTTTACTTTTGAAAGAAAAGCTCTTACCTGTTGTTGACCAGTATCTAAGCCCAAGGCTTTAACGAACCCTGATGGGTCAATGTATCGTCTGTTACTGTTTTGTAACAAAGCAAACAAGTACTGGAGATGCTCGCATATAGTCTGAGGTTCATAATCTATTAAAAGAAAAACGTGTTTTAAAAAGTTATTACTTTTTAAAGGACCCTACTTCCTTTTCAAATGAGAACATAGACACCCTTGCATTCAAACTGCACTGTATTGTCATGTTTTAAAAACTTTGTAAGAGACAGAGTTGGCAATCGTCTTTTTCTAAACTAGGGCCATCAGAGCTGTACATACACAGCATCTAAAGACTACAGGCTATACACACTGTATGTATTAAATGCACTGCCACAATAACTCTTTCCCCAAATATGGATACACTCTTGTACAAAAAAACCATGCTCCCTCTGCCTAAGATGGTTGAGCAGGGCCAGGGCTACACCTCAGTGGAACAGCATCTGCCTGGCAAGCATGAGGTCAAGAGTTTAATTCCCAGTACCAAAATAACAAATAAACTAATTTTTAAAAAGGCGGTTGAGTATGTTCAAGTGATCTCACATATCTAGGCTTCACATAAACCAAACAATTAACAGGGAATCTCAAGTACAGCCATCCACTGGTCTTTGCCTGTTCTGTGATGAAACGTTTTGCAAGTATTTCTTGGCCAGTTATCAGGTCAACACTGTCAGTGCATGGTACTAGAGGGTCAACGTGCCAGCTTTTACCCCATTACCAGCTTCCTGTGGTACGTTTTCACCAAAGCTCTAGGTTCCTGAACCTCCTCTGCTAGCCTCAACCCCAGCACACCCAGGGAGGCACATCCTGTGGTCACTGGACACCCTCTCAGGTGACTGTGGAGGGGGGTTCACCAGCCCAGTGCCTTCTTAGAGATAGTTTCCAGCACGGATCCCCAGCAAGGTATCTCCTCTCCTCTTCTCCTAACTGGGTGACCCTGCCATGGCAAATCTTTTTTTGGGGGGGTACCAAGAATTGAACTCGCAACCTCTTGCTTGCCAGGCAGGCGCTTATGCCACTGAGCTAAATCCCTAGCCCTGCAAATCATTTTATTAAAACAGAAACCTAGCTTTCTATCTTCTCATGAATAAATTCAAAATGATCCATTTCAAATTACGTAGTAGCTGTTACTCAAAACACATAAGAGCCAGCAAGATGGCACACACCTGTTATCCCAACACTCATGAGGGCTGAGTGAGAAGGACTGTCACAAGTTTGAGTCTAGCCTGAGCTACATAGCCAGCCTGAACTATACAGTGAAACACTTTCTCAAGCAGACCAAAAATAAATAAGGACAAGCAAGTGTTTTACCTTCATCTGAAATGTTAGCCACACTGGTGCAAAAACAACACATTTATGTGGGGGCTAAACCTGTTTATGAAGATTGTGGCAGCCTGCCTGGCATGCCAACAAGAACCCATGTCTCCCCTTTTCTGGTTGGTTGCTATAGCTGTCAACACACTCAGAGTGAGCTCACACGCCCATCCTTACCAACCTTTCTCTTCGTGGACACCATCTCCCCTCATGTGGTCACTGCAAGTGCTTGGACACAAGTAGAGAGCCTGCCGAAGCTCCAGGTTCAGAAACCACACTTGAAGAAATGTGTTGACGTAACACGTGGCTCCGAGGTTTGTCAGGCCCACAAATGAGTTCTACAGAAACACAAGATCATCAAATTTATTTCCCATTAAACACAAAATCTATAAGGAGCAGTATTATTTTTAAATTTCCAGATTAAAGGTTGGTAACATTGTCCCAACCCACATGGTACAACCACCTTAAAGCCTCTTTTGGCTGAAGGTGGGGGAGAATTTTCCCAAAAGCCCAGTGGGCAGAGGCTTGCCCACCGCTGTGAGGACGACTTCATACCACTGCCTGTCACTAGCAGGCTGCCACTCCAGCCAGCCACTGCACTCAAAATTGAAATAGTAGAGTCTAGTAAGGATCAGTTTTGACCATGTATTCACAGGCTTGTCATTTGCTATGTTCCTAAAATTGCCAACACTCAGTACCCAAATTCCATTTTAGTCCTAGAAATTAGACTTGGGACACTGGGAACTTGGCCCATCTGCTTCCAAAAAGTAAGAATCTGCAGGTGTAGTGGCACAAGTCTGCAATCCCAGGACTCAGGAGGCTGAGACAAGAGGTTCACCATGAGGCCAACCTGGTCTATATAATGAGACTTCTCCATCTCAACCCCTCTCCCAAAAAACAGATAGCCTGAACTATTATAAAGAATTACACAAGTCCGAGAAAATGAAGCTATATCATAAGAGGAGCTTCTTCCTTTCAAGTACCACCTCCTTTAAAATAATTTAAGCTATGGACCAGGGAATATAGCTCAGTGGCACAGTGCCTGTCTGGCAAGTGCAAAGTCTTGAGTTCAATTCCCATCACTAGAAATAAATTAATAAATGAAATAAAGTAATTTAAAGTAAAAAAAAAAAAAGCATACTATGTTAAGCCTCACACAGTTATCAGCATTAACTAAAACTATTATGTACTGTAGTATACACAGTTATCTGTTTTAACCACGTTAGCCTCACGTGTTCGGAGATGGGGGGGCAGTTGGCTGGATCCTGTGGGAATATACTCATCACTGCAGCACCCCACTAATAAGGCCAACAGCCAGCCACAGTGGGGAATGGAGGCTGCCCTAGAAAACGGAGCTCTTTCCTCCCCCTTTCTGCTTCCTGGCAGTCGTGATGCAGCTCTTCCTCTGCCTAGGCTCCTCCACCAAGGCCTCTCTCCCTTTCAGCCAGCAAACCACAAGGGAAAACACATGCCAGAAATCAGCCTCCCTTTGGTTAAATTGTGGGTGTCACACACTGTATCCCTGGCAACAAGAAGGTAGTATGGCTGAGAGTGGTGGGCAACATCTGTAATCCAGGCACTTGGAAGGTTGAGGCAGGAGGATTGTTGTGAGTTCGAGACCAGCCTAGAAAAGCCTGAATTGCACAATCAGACTGTATCAAAGACAAAAACACCAGGGATATAGCTCAGGAGCACTGTGCCTGCCTGGCAAGCACAATGACCTGATTTTGATTCCTGGTTCAAAAAAACAAAAAACAGAAAGAAGTACATTATAAACTGTTCCAATTCAAGCTGGTTGGCTTTCAATTCTACTACTTAGCTTAAAGCTGCACAGGTTACCTGAAATCAGTAGTGGTTTCTGTTTTAGCAACAAAAACGAGAAATACCATACATGTCACTTACCTTTTTTCTCCTCTCACAGTTGGGATCATCAATGTTATGAAAAGTATTCTCATCTATTTCTCCTAACCAAATATGCTCACCAATCCCAACCAAGCAATTTGGATTTCCTTTGCAGTTTCGTCTAAAAGAAAAAAGGGAAAAATTATTGTTTGGTTTTAAAGAACCCAGTAGAGGACAGAGAGTAAATAGCTACTATACTAATGGTTACAGAACTTAAAAATGTTCTATCATTGGTCATGGTGGGGCTGGTGATGTGGTTCAGTTCTTGAGTATTTGTATAGACTGTACAAGGTCTTATGTTCATTCTACATCACTCCAAGCATTAAAAATAATAATAATAAAAATAAAAATAGCAGCAGCAGTGCTAAGAGCAGTGTACAACTCTATGTGTTGAATTACACAGCCCTGGAAACATTAGTAACCAATGGCTTATACACTTTAAATGTGTGATATCACTTCTCATACATTGTTCATCTCTAAAACCATGCTGGGCTTAGTGCTTTGGGAAGCTGAGGCAGGATTGCCCTGAGTTGCAGGCCAGCCTGGACTACACAGGGCGTTCACAGTCAGCCTTAACTACATAATGAGACCTTGTACCAAAGGGGGGGGTACTTAGCAAAGCAAGAAAATATAAGATACTTAGACTGGGAAAGATGGCACACACTTAAAATTGCAGAAAGTCAAGGAAGGATGATCATGATTTCAAGGTCAACCAGAGCTCTATAGCAAGCCCCTTTCAGCCCCACCACCTGAAAAGTCAAGTTTGTGGAGCAATAGAGAAATAGGCATGTAAATACCGCTCGTGGAAATGCAAACTGGTACTCTTATGGAGGATTTTTCTTTTTTGGTAACTCCTAACAAAAACTACATAAGGATACATTTGACCTAGCAATCTAATTTTTAAAAATTCAACCTGAAAATATACCCCCCCCATGAGTGCAGATACACATAGGTTTCTCCTTGTGTATAATCTGTATAATCACAAAATACTGAAAACAAACCAGAAACACTGAAATGCAGAAGATACAGTGTAACACATGGTGGAATGTTACGTAACTGTAAAACAGAAACATGAAGATCTAAGGGATGTGGAATAATTCCAATGATAAATTAAATGAAAAATTGCCAGATGTGGTGGCGCACACCTGTAATGCCAGCACTCTCTAGGCTGAAACAAGAGGATTGCTGTGAGGCCAGTGAAAAAAAGGATTTGTGGTACATTATTCTTTCTATTAAAAAATATAAGGATGGGGGCTGGGGATTTAGCTCAGTGGCATAAGTGCCTGCCTTGCAAGCAGGCAGTCGTGAGTTCGATCCCCGGTACAGATAAAAAGGAAAAAGACAGAAAAAAAAGAAAAGGAATGTGTGAAATTTTTTTGGACACACCAACACACGAGTGAATTGCTGGACCATACCATGGTAATGATTTTTCACAACACACACAAATCAGCAAGGATGGCAGGAGCCCTAAATTCAGCACAGAGGAAAACATACTTGAGTCAGGCACGGTTGCACACACTGGCAATTTCAGCACTCAGGAAGCTGGGTTACACAATAAGTTCAAGACCAGCCTAAACTACATAGTGAGATCTTGTCTTGGGGTAGGTGGGGGGAGGACAAAGAAAGAAAGAGAAAAGCATTTCAACTGAACAAAATATGGAGTGAGCAGTGGCATGGGGCCAGTCACTTAACAGCCATGGCTAGCAAGCTCATTAAGTTAAATGGAGCAAAATGCAGGCTTTCTTTTTACAATGTGGTAAATTAACAGTTCTGAAACACAAATCCCAATTTCTAAATATTCTTCATTGAAGTATCTAAGACTCCTTAGGGAAATTTAAAGACATACCAAAAACTTCCTGCTTTGTACCAAATGTTAAAGTTAAAAACAAGGTAAAAAAGCATAACCAATTGCTAGAGGATATTCCAGGGGCCATACCTGGCAGTAGGGGAAAATACAGCAACTCAGGGGTAAGCAACCTGGTGTGAATCCTCCGTGCTGGAAAAGCAAATAGCAATGTAATATAACAGTAGGATTATAACCTACTAAAATAAATACGGTTACAACCTGTGAATGGCCACATAGATACATGGATGGAAAGAAAACTCTTTTACAGAAGAAATCCAGTAGCAGTTATGAACAGAAGGACAATTTCAGAAAAATCAACATCTGACATCAAAATGTGAAACTCAGACAGGAATATCAATACATCCCAGTGCATGCAAGCTGACGAAACAGTATTTGCAATGTCTCAAAGTATCTCAGCATAAGTCAACTCATTACCAAAGGAGAATACAGTGACTTTGAGCAGAGAAATTAAAATCATTACAATGGGACAGACAGCACACACTTTCTGGTATAGTGCACAAAGAACACGGCACCACTGCCTCGTGTTCCAGCCCTGGGTGCATGACCCAGATCGAATCACAAGGAAAAATCAGACAAACGGAATTTTAGAAACTTTCTACAATGTATCCTTACTTATCCTTTTCAAAAACATCAATGTGAAGTAACCATTCCACATTAAGAGACTACAAGGCTGGGGAGATAGCCCTGCAGCACAGTGTCTGTTGGGCAAGTGTGAGGCCCTGAGTTTGAGTTCTACTACAAAAAAAAAAAAAAAAAAAAAAAAAAGACTACAAAGATATGACAATGCAGCATCTGAGGATGGTTTTGTTTGGTTCTCATTCATTACTTTTTTGGCCTATAATGCACATTGTTAGGCGGGGCACTATACCATTTGCCTATAACCCAGGCCCTGGGTTCACTTCTCACAAGGAGACAGACACAGACACAAAGCCAGGCAGGCAGGCAGGCAAGGAATATGGCTAGGACATGGTGCTCCAATGAGTACGAAACAATGCAAACTATTGCAGTCAGAAAAAAACAAACATGAAGCCAGGCTCGGTGGCTCACACAGCACTCGGGAAGCTGAGGCATAAAGACAGCTCAAGACCAGCCTGGGCTTCACCGTGAGTTTAAGGCCAATTTCAATTAACTGCATAGTGAAACTCTGTCTCAAAAAGACCAAAAAAGAGAAGGAAAAAAAAAGGGGGGGGGTCAAGACAAGACAATTTATTGTGATGTTAACAGTATCAATTAGTTGAAAAGGAACACAATAATTTCATCTCACCATCTTTTGTTTAGAAATGGAAGCACCACGCACCTGACTCAAGGATTCTAGGATGAAGGACACAAGGTAAATAAGCAGCTCTGAGGTCAGCTGGTAGCTGCAGGTCAGGAGTAAGATTTCCTTATGCAGCGCTGGGGATTGAACTCAGCTACGCTGAGCTTTATAAACCTCAGTCTTTTTTACATTTTCATGATGAGACAGTCTTACTGAATTGTACCAGCCGGCCTCAGACTTCCCATTTCTCCCTCAGGTTCCCTGCAGCCGGGGTCACAGGAACAAGCCACTGCTAAGCCGGCTTCCAACACTCTTTATACTGCAGTTACCACAGAATGGACTATACACACCCAGTGTTACTGTTTTGAATGCTCTGTTTAAGTGTAGTGCTTTCCTGGCTTTAAAATCAAATATGGCAGCCAGGGATTTAGCTCAGCAGTGCAGTGTTTGCCTAGCAAGCATGGAGGTCTTGAGTTCGACCTCCGGCTCCAAAAACAACAACAAAAAAATTGCAAGGATAGCCAACAGGAATTCTGTTTCCTTCAAAGAAAATGACAAAGAGAGAAAAAAAAAGAAACTAAGGAAACTAACAGTAATGCTCAGTGTAGCGTTTGCTGAGCATAAATTTTTATGTTAATACTATCTGCAGTGCAAGGTAGGACGCCCCTGTAATTCCAGCACTATGGCCCTGATTGCTCCTTCACCAGGGCTCCACATGTACCGAGCAAGACATCCTGCTGGCATCAGCACCAGGGAGCCAGATGACTTAATTCTTAAAAAATTATTTTGTCTCTCCTCTTCAAACCTTCTTGTACATCCAAAGAAGACAGAGAGGGGAACTGGGGATTGTGGCACATGCTAATGGAGAGGGTGAGGAGGACTAAGTTCAAGGCCATCCCGAGCACCTTCAGTCAAACCCTGGGTCAAACACAACCAGAAGGGCTGGGCACGCAGCTCAATGGTAGAGCCCTTGGGACCATGCAGGAAGCCCTGGCTTCAATCCCCAGTACAGAAAGAAAAAAAAGGAAATGCAAGGGCAGCAGCTCCAGAGAAATGCACACTTAAGAGCAGCCACAAAAGATGTTGCCTATCACTAATCAAATCAGCAAAGGGACCCAGTATTAACACTCAGTGTTGAACCACAGCCAAATGATAGTCCTTGCCCACTCACTGCCCACGGGGAGTAGGAACTTGGCTTCCCTCAGGAAAACTGCACCCTACACGCTCACACAGAACAATGACAGCACACAGGGGAAGCCTAGAGGCGTGGATTTTCTTCTACACCAACCAATTCTGACAACTGCTAAGTGCTAATTCAATTCTGACATTACGTATCTATAGTTATGGCCCAATTTCACAAGTGAAGGAAGCCATCCCACTGCCCCTGCTTCAGCTGCCAACGCAGGTCTCCAGTGCTTGGGGGTCTGACAAGTTCCCATGACCAACTCTGCTCTAACTCAGTAATTTGCTGGAATGGCTCACAGAACTCAGATACTGACTTATTAAGAGACCTCAAAGATGGTCAGGGTAAGGTGTGGAAGCCTACTGGGCTGCAGAACCATTCTTGGACACAGCTTCTTGCAGCTACCTTGGGGCTCTCTGAACCCCATTCTTTTGGGGTTTTAAAGAGACTTCATTTACACAGGCAGATGCGTTAGATCACCAGCCACTGGAAATTAATTCAACTTTCAGCCCCTCCCCCACCCCTTCCCTGGAGGGCTGGGGCTGAAGGTTCCAACCTTCTAATCACTCAGTTGGTTCCCCTGCCAACCAAAGCCCATCGGGAGGAGGCTGTGCCCTCTCATCAGCACAAAAAGACAGTTAACTCTTCCAAGATTCTGCAAGTTTTAGGGGCTGTGTGCCAGAAATGATCCAAGGCTCAAATATCATATACCCAGTATAAGCTAGAATCACAGCATCGCACATTGCTTTTAGGAAAACTCAAGAGAAAATGTCTCAGATATTCAACAACACTGACACGAAGGACTCTTTCAGTAACTGCCACGCACATGTCTATATACGATGCAACCACACAGATGCAAAGGAACAGTATGATGATGAACTCAGCCCAATAAAGTGCATTTAATTCTAGGTCTATACCGTATCATCAAGTTGCTGAAGGAGTAAGTCCCAAACAGTTCCTGCTTGACAAGCACAAGGTCCTGAGTTTGATTCCTAGGACCTCAATTCCAAAAGTTCAGCATGACACACTAAGCAGACCTTGGTGGCAATTTTAGGTCAGAGATCCCGAGGCAGCAGAATTAACAACGGACTAAAGCTGAGCAAGGCCCGACGCAGTCTTCCTAGCCAATGATGAGGTCTCGAGTCCCTGGCTGCCGCTGGCTGGAGGGAGACCCCACCCGGGTGCTGTGGTGCAGGGAACTGGGAAGGTGGGGCTCCCCTGGGTCTCTGCCCGGATGGCCCCACCACTGTAACAGTGAAAAGGACTAAGAAGGCACCGTAGGGGCAGTTTCTTCCCATGGAATTATCAGGGATTACTGGGTCAGACTCTCAAAAGGGACAATCTTTGCAACTGACACCGATGCGTGCCACAACTGGACAGCTGCATCTCTGCTGCAGAGTATGAAGCTCATATAAATACCATTAAAAAAAAAAAAAGACACCTCAGCATGACAAGAACGCTTTAGATGGACAAGAAGAAAGCAGGTGGCAAAGGGGCTGCAAATGATGGATAATGATTTCTCATACAGAACCGACATTATCTGCAGCGTTCTACGTGAAAATAAAGATGAGATTGTAATTCTGGCCTCAGAAAAATCTGAGTGTGTAAGAGCAAGAGACTCAATAGAAAGACAGTTCAAATCTGTAAACAGAGGAAACCACCAAAACAAGATTGTGGTCCTCCTGTAGACGTCCCTTCCTAGATGGAAAAGCTCTGCTTTTACAGCAACTCAGAAATTGCACCTTGTGACAGCTAGTCATAAACTTTTTGTTTTGTTTTTGGAGACAAGGTCTTGTTACATAGTCAGCCTCAAACTCACGATGTTCCTCTAGTGCTAGAGATTATGGGTATGCTCTGCCATGCCCAGCACACGATTTTTTCTTATATCAGGGATTAAACTCATGACCTCATGCTTGCCAGGCAGGCACTTAAGCCACTGAGCCCCCCTGACCTCAGTCTATGAACTTTTAAAAAAGCATTTGGATGTAAAAAATTGGCTACGTATGTAGCCTTTAGTTGGCTATTTTACTGTTTTTGTTGGTCATACATAAACTTCTAGTTATACAGTACAACTGAATATATCAGAATTATTCAAAAACCATATATGAATTTTTTCTGGACAACTGACTCTGTAGTGCACACTGGCCTTGAACTTGCTTGGTCATTCAGGCTGGCCTCAAACTCGTAACGCTCCTGTCTCTCTACAGACAGAGATTATTAAGTTAAATTTCAAAAACATGATTAAGAGCTGAGTGTGGTGGCACATGCCTATAGTACGAGAACTTGGGGGGCTGAAGCAGTGTTGCCATGAGTTGCAAGCCAGTGTGGGCTGCAGGAGAACCTGTCTCCAAAATAATACCACCACCAGGTTTAAGCCAGGAATAGCCCTTGCCTATAAGAATGAAGCAGGAATTCAGGCCAACTTACTGAAACCCTGTCTCAAAAGGAAAGGGAAGATTTAGCTCAGTGGTAGATGATTCCTGGGTTTAATCCTCAGTACTGTATTATAAAAAAATAAAGCTAAAATGACTTTAAAAAATAAAGGTGGGGGTCTTAACTAATTCAGTAGCAATGAAAAGAAAGCTGAACTCAAGCAAATGGAGGATGAAGCCAACAGAACTTGGACACCAGTTAGATGGGGTTGGCAAGAAAAGAAAGGAGCTGGACTGATGCCCAAAAATTGTAAAAAAAAAAAAAAAAGTCCATAAATCAAAACTCATTTTTCACAGTAATGCAAAAGCAGTCATGTGTGGGGATTCTTGGTATGCAAATGACAAAGATCCTTTTACAATGACTGCAGTCAGTAAGATGCAGTTTTAGCTCTGTTGATAGATCCAAGGATGCCTTAAAACAGTGGACAGAAAATTTACAATCTAGAATTTCAGTTACTCTGCTGTTCAAAGAGTCAACCTTTGAATGAATGGAAGAGGGAGTTGGCAACACCCTCTGACGGGTCATTCAATGAGTTACTGCTTTTTCCTCTTCATCTGTTCCAGGGCATCATTCTGCCCGATACCCAGGTAGACATTAAATGAAGGTTGGCATGCAGCCTACAGTGCTCCCTCTGATACATTAAGGCTAACCTACTGCAGCACACGCCTCCTAAAAAGCTGCCTGACAATCTATACAAGGCTTTTTGGCTTTTGATGGTCTTTATACCCTTTGCCTCACAACTGCCACCTTTAAAAACACCTCCTTAGCGAGGTGGCACATGCCTGTAATCCCAGCACTCTGGAAACTAATGCTGGAGGACCTGAGTTCAAGGCCAGCCTAGATTAGAGAAAAATTCTCTCCTACAAAAGACCACTTTCTAAACAGAGGTCAATAAGCACTTTGATAACAATCAATCAGAGTCGGACGTGGGCCACCTGCCTTTAATTTCAGTACTTAGCAATCGAGGAAGATAATAAATTTGAGGCTAGCTTGAGTGAGCTAGCAAGACCCTGTCTCAAATCAAGTTTTAAAAAATGAAGCAGTATTATGGACATCTAGGTAGAATTGCTATAGGCTGGGCATGGTGCCATTCACCCAGAACTCCAGCACTCTTGAGGCTGAGGCAGGAGAATCATAGCAGGTTCCCGACCAGCCTGGGCTACAAAATGAGTTTAAGGTCAGCCTGAATGGCTTCGTGAGACCCTGTCTCAAAAAAAAAAAAAAAAAAAAAAAAAAAATTATAGACAGTGGGACAGAGACAGGCCCGCCAGGGAGTCATTGAAAAGAACACAATACAGCTGTGGCTGGAGGCACACCGGAAGAAGATTAACGTCACAATGGCCTGATTTACATACTTCCCTGAGGGATAAAGGGAAACTGGAGATTATTGGTATCACCTGTGTGGAATTTCCCATGTAAGTAAACCATTACCCCATCAGAGGTGGGCCATCCTCTCCCACCCACTAAGACTAAAAGGAAGATTACCACCAAAGCTAATGATGTCATCCATATGCTCTTACTACTATTACATTTATTTTCCCTGTATCATTTGGTGGTCCAGTATGAATAGAAGGGGAAAAAAAAGGCAAATAGAAAAGACACAAAAGCTGGGGATTTAGCTCAGCTGCATGAGCTCCTGCCTGGCAAGTGCTAGGTAGAGCTCAACCTCCGCTACCTCCCCCGCCCCCGAAAAAAGACAAGAAAACCCAGCTTCCCTAGGTAAAGTGGCACATAACTGTAATCCCAGCGCTCAGGAGGATGAGGCAGGAGGATCACAAGTTCGAGGCCACCCTGGACTACATAAAGTGTTCAGGGTTAGTCTGAACTACAAAGACCCAGTCTCAAAAACCCAAAACACACAGCACTCAGGAGGCTGAGCAGAAGAATCACGAGTGCGAGGCTAGCCTGAGTTATACAGTGAGCCTCCCGACTCAAAAAACAAAAATGCAGTTTGCAATGATAAATCAGGAAATAAGATTAAGCATTTCCCTTCTTAATGGGAAGATTTTTTTTTTCTGTACCAGGGAACAAATTTAGGATCTTGGGCTTGCCAGTCAGCTGTGCCGCTGAGCTACATCCCCATCCCAGATTTCTCTTCTTTCAAAATAAACATTTTCTCAACAGCAGTGTAAAGCTTGTGATCCCAGTGCTTTGGGAGACTGAAGCAAGAAAATCACAACTTCCTGTCCTACTCTGGCAACTTAGGAAATCTTGTCTCAAAAATAAATTAAAAGGGCTGGATATAGCTCAGTGCAAAGGCCCTGCATTCAGCCTCAATACTTTACACACACAGGAAGGAAGGAAGGAAGGAAGGAAGGAAGGAAGGAGGGAGGGAGGGAAGGAAGGAGGCAGGGAAGGAAAGAAGGAAGACAGACCACCACCAGGCTTGATGGCACACCCGCTGTGATCCCAGAACTAGGAAGGCCGAGACAAGAGGTCACCCGAGTTCCAGGCCAGCCTGGGCTCCACAGTTAGTTGAAGCCTGCACTACAGTGAATCCCTAAAAAAAAAATAAAAAATAAAAAGGAAAGGAAGGGCAGACGTGGAAAGAGAGGTGAGAGGAAAAAAGGGGGGGAGGCAATTATAACTGGGCATAGTGGCACACACCTGTAATCCCCGCACTCAGGAAGCTGAGGCAGAATAGTTGCGAGTTCGAGCCCAGCCTGGGCTGCAAAGTGAGCTCAAGGCCAGCCTGAACTGCACAAAGAGATCCTCTCTCAAAAAAAAAAAAAAAAAAAAAAAAAGCCAAGCATATATCCCTGAGGGAGGAGACGAAAACCTAAAAAAAAATCTTTAGGTGCTCATTCCATCACTTTTAAAACAAATAGGACTCGTCTGTTTTTAATGTGGTTTCCTTCAGAATCCCAAGTTTACCTGCCGTGGTGGCGCACACACGGAACCCTAGCGCTCAGGCAGCTGAAGCAGGAGGACTGCAGCAAGTTCCAGGCCAGCCTGCACCACACAGGGAGACCAACCCTGTCTAAAAATGAAAAGAAGAACCCCATGTTTATAATACACTTGCATGCCTATGTGATAGAAGACGGTCTTTTTAAAAAGTCAATGTGAGAGCAAGAGTGGTGGAGGTGGCACTGGGTATGTATGCGTGGTGACAGCTGTCAGGTCGGGATCTGGGCTGTTTATGCTGACAGTGCTGCTGTGCAGGACAGTTTCAAACTGCTCCCCGCACAGCAGCAGCAGTCTTCCTGGAGTGTGCCACACCCCACCTAGCAAAAGGAAACAATTCCATTTGTATAAAACCTATCTTCTTGGGCTGGGGATTTAGCTCAACAGCCTAAGTGCCTGCCTGCTAGGCAAGCACAAGGTCGTAAGATCCCCAGTTCCAAAATAAATGAATGAATAAATAAAGAAAACCTATCTACTTAAAATAAGAAACCAGACTTTACAGGTTAACACAATGTATCAAACAAACGCTCCCACAGTGAGAATTACACCATTCAGAGGATACCAAGATACAGTCCCAGGTATCCAAGACATCTGACAGCAAATGCGGAGGCAGACAGGTTAGAGGACAACTTCTGGCATGTAAGTGTTGGGGTAGCATCAGATACTGAATGCTGCAGCAGAAATCTCAGGAGAGGGGAAAGATAAACTACTGCCAATCTCCTGTCCCTGAGGGCATGCAGAAGTGAAAGGTCAGAAAGGAAATTAAGCGCACTCCAGGTATAGGACAGCTTACAGAGACAGGACTTAGAAGCAAAGCCAAAATGAAGTCACAGAAGCCACGCTATACAAATCTTTCAGTAGGGTTCAGCACAGCTGGAGATTGGGAGAGAAGATGTGAAAATCCAAAAAGCTATGGAGAAGGCATAAATCAGGCCAGAACACTGAATGCCTCAAAGGGAGTGGGTGTGGTGTCTCACGCCTCTAATCCTAGCACTAGTGAGACTGAGACAGGATTGCTATAAATTCAAGGACAACCTGGGTGTCTCAAAAAAAACCAACTAATCTTTGGACTGGAGTTATAGTTCAATGGCATAGTGCTTGTCTGGCATGAGAAAAGCCCCTGGATCCAGTCCCCAGAACCATGCACAAATAAAATTATTTTTGGAAAATGTTAATCACTAATAAAGAAAACTTTAAAACTTTCTGCATTGGCCAGGAGTTTAGCTCAGCTGCATAAGTGCCTGCTTGGCAAACGCGAGGTCATGAGTTCAATCCCCGGCACAAAAAAAAAAAAAAAAAAAAAAACCAACTTAACGAAAGCATGCACTAAGGATACACAAGGCATCAGGATGTCGGCTAAGCCTCCTCCCTGACCTGCAGGCATCACCGCCAGGTTTACTGGCCTGATGATAGCTGCTCTTCTTTACACTGGCAAGATTTTCTTCATTCACCAAAAATGCCTCTGAAAACAGGGAATTTTTTTGATCTCTTTCATCACCTAAGATTCAAGCTGTCGAACACTCAACAGTATTAAAAATAGAGGCTTCAATCTAAAGAGTTTTCAGTATCACTGGGCACTTTAAAAGGAAAAATTTGAAAAGCATATTGACTACTAAAATAGTGTTAAAAATTCCTCCAGTAGAAAAGACTGCTGCTCAGTGTTTAAGAGTTTTAGTTGACTGCGGCTGGTGGCACATGCCTGTAAAGCCCAGTACTCTGGAGGCTAGGCAGGAAGATCTTTAGAGTTTGAGAACAACCTGGCTTGCATAGAACAAGGCCAGCCTGGACCACATGGAGAGGCCCTGTCTGGAAAGGGAACAACAACAAGAGGTAAGGAAGGTGTCATTCTAAACTATTTTTGGTCCATACTGCTGCCTCATTCTAGAACCACAAATCCAGTGAAGATCTGAAAAACAGGAAGGTGGGGACGGGATAATTATTTGATATTCCTGCCCATCAATATTAACTGCTCTTACCTCACACACATACACAAACAGTAACTATGTAATGTAAAGAGGCAGTTATTATGCTTCCCTATAGTGATATGTACTATATGTTACAATGTATCCCTAAGTGATCCATGCTACATGTTATAATGTATCCGCAAGTGGTATGTGCTGTATGTTACAATGTATCCTGCTCATTGTAACATACCTTAAACATACATAGTAAAAATTGTCTTTTAAAAAAGAATAAAAGGGGGCTGGGGATTTAGCTCCACAGCATAAGCACCTGCCTTGCAAGCAGGTGGTCGTGAGTTCGATCCTTGGTACTGATAAAAATGAAAAAGACAAAAAAAAAAAAAAAAAAAAAAAAAAAGAGCCAGGTATGGTTGGCACATACCTGCAATCCCAGCACTCAAGATTGCTGAGGCAAGGGAATTGTTGCAAGTTCGAGACCAGCCTGGACTAAAAAGTGAGCCCAAGGCCAGCCTGAACTGCTTAATGAGACAAAAAAAAAAAAAAAAAAAAGAAGAAGAAGAAGAAAAGAATAAAGCAAGGCTGGGGATGTGAGCTCAGTGCTAAATACTTGCCTAGTATGTGCAAGGCCCTAGGTTCAATGGAGGTATCTTCATGCAATGATATGGAAAAACGTATACTACCAAATAAATATAATGACATCTTTTTTAATTTTTTAAACAAAATTCTCACCCTGTGTATCTTTCTCACCTCTATTGATACAACATGCGGGTAACTCAAACTTCTGGGACTCGCACAGTCATCCTAGATTACTACACCAAGTCCATAGCAGGTACTGCAAATTTTTGTTGTGTAAACGAATATTTACTTCAGCATGGCATGTAAGACACACTCAACAGATAACTTAAATCAAAGACTCAAGGGTGTAGCTCACTGGCATCCATTTTTATCTAACAATTGAAGGCCACACCTGTAACTCCAACAATGCCTGTAACTCAAACAGGAAGGCAGAGCAAGGCTGATCATCACACCTTGTAAGTTCACCACCTTGTGGGTTCAAAGAAAGTCTTGAATAGATACTTAAATCTCACCTCAAAAAAAAAAAAAAAAAGGGCTGGGGATTTAGCTCAATGGCATAAGGCACATGGTCAACCAGTTCGATCCCAGGTATCACAAACAACCATCCAGATGAAAGAGGCCAGGGATATAGCTCAGTGACATAAGCACCTGCCTGGCAAGTGCAATTTCCTGAGTTTGATTGCTGGTACCCCTCCTCCAAAAAAAAAAAAAAAAAAAAAAAAACCAAACCTAGACAAAAGATATACAATAATGACCAAGGTCAAACAGGGCATGGACTTTATGGATCACAGCACCTACTAAACCAGGAGGATAGATACACTGTTAGGAAAAGTGCAGCATACCCAAGAAAAGAAAACAAGTGATTATTCTGTGCTGGTAAATATTGAAGCTGAAGGCAAAGCATGGTAGCACACACCTGTTATCCCAGCACTGAGACTGAGCTAGGAAGGCTGTCACAAGTTCAAAACCAGCCTGGGAAGAGCTGGGGATTTTAGCTCAGTGGCATAAGCACCTGCCTGGTAAGTGGAAGGTTCGATTCCTCCGTACGAAAAAAAAAGAAAAAGAAAAGAAGAAAAATAAATGTTGAAGCTAGAGTCAGGCATGATAGCCAATTCCTGAAATCTCAACTACTTTGAGAAGCTGAAGATGGATCATCATCACAAGCTGAAGACTAGTCTGGACTATTTAGTAAGACCCTGTTGGAAAAAAAAAAAAAAAAAACGTTGGACATGGCTGTGCATTCCAGCAATCCCAGCATTCAGGAGGCTCACTGAGAGTTCCAGGCCAGCCTTGGACTACATAGTGAGCTCAAGGCCAATCTCAACTGCAAAGAAAAATCTTGTCTGAAGAAACCAGTGGGGGAAAAAAACGCTGGGGGAACAAAAAGCAGGGCTAAGATGGAGTTTATGGAGGCCCTGCTTGAATCCCTAGCAGGGGGGTTGAGTTATTAAAACACTGCTGGCTGAGGGTAGGAAGCAAGGTATCCCCACCATCCACAAGGAACAGAATGTGAAGCAAAGCCATCACTGCACATCCCCTGTATTTCACTTCAAGGAACTTAACTGACCACATCCTCACTGTTAGCATACAACCCTGATCCTAAAAATTAAGATAATACATACAGGGCTGTGACTATTAGTGGCAGAACACAAGGACCTGAGTTCAATGTCTACTATGGAAAAAAAAAAAAGATACACGATATCTGTCAGGTTCTATGGCTCTCTATAGGATTTAATCCACCCTGTTTTCATTACATGTTTGAATCTCTCCTTCCTTCAGCTCTGGTATTACATTAAAAAATTTAGATAAAAACAATTGTATTACAACATTAAAACAGTACACTATTGAGCTGAGGATTTGGCTCAGCAATTTAAGTCCTGCCTGGCAAGCACAAGGTCATGAGTTCAAATCCCCGTATATGACTAAATTTTTATTTGTTTATTTATGGTACCAGGGATCAAACTTACAACCTTGAGCTTGCCAGGCAGGTGCTTATGTCGCTGAGCTAAATCCCTGGCAAACATCAGCATTTTATTTTACTTATATTTTTTGGTATCTGGGATCGAACTTACAACCATGGGTTTGCCAGGCAGGCGCTTAGGCCACTGAGTTAAATCCCTGGCCCCTGTGACTAAATTTTTGGTTTGGGGGAAGTTACTGAGAATTGAAGGGCACTCTTCTGACCTATATCCAACCTTACTTTTATTTTTTGACAGTATTTTTTTTTTCTTTTTGAGATAGTGTTTCCATATGGATAATCCAGGCTGTCTCTAATTTATGGTCATCCTCATGTCTCAATTTTCCCAAATACTAAGTAGGATTACAGGCGTATCCTACCTAGTGTAGTATGGCACAGGTTCTTGAGAAACTATCCAGGTGGGACTCAAAACTTTCTATCCTCCTGCCTCTGCTTCTCTGAATGCTGAGATCATAGTCAAAAACACTAGCATGCCCATCTTAATTCTTTAACTTCTTAATACAGTATCAAAAGAAATGATTAAGGGAGAGAGTAAGAAAAGAGATCCTGTGATATCTAAATATTCCAGGCATGGTGTCCCGTTCCTGTAATCCCAGTACTTGGGAGGCTGAGACAGGAAAATCACAAACTCAAGGCCAGCCTGAGATATACTGGAAAGCCTATCTCAAAAAAAAAAAAAAAAAAAAAAAAAAGAAAAGACAAAATTGTTTGGATATTTGGGGAAGTGTGTGTGAAAAAAATAGCCAAATAATAATAAACTGGGCTGGGCGTGTGGTACACACCTGTAATCCCAGCACTGCAGAGGCTGAAGCAGGTAAACTGCTGTTTGAGGCCAGCCTGGGCTACAAAGTGAGTTCAAGGCCAGTCTGAACTGCATAGTGAAACCCTTGTCTCAAAAAGACAAAAAATAAAGGTTTTTAAGTGGAAGATACCATTATCAAGAAATAAACAAACAAGGGGCTGGGGATTTAGCTCAGCGGCATAAGCTCCTGCCTTGCAAGCAGGCAGTCCGTGAGTTCGATCTCCAGTACCCATAAAAAGGAAAAAGACAAAAAAAAAAAAAAAAAAGAAACAAACAAACAAAAAAACCCTATAGCATAACAAGTAAATATTTGCAAATCACATACCTAACATTGCTATATAATGACCTAGTCAGGTATGGTGGTACTGTAATCCCAGCACTTGAAAGGCTGACAAGAATCACTGAGTTCTCTCAGGCAACCTGAGCTACATAGTGAGATGCCATCGAAAAACCAAAATTACGAGGTTCTCCTTCTCTTCCTCTTCTCTCTTTTTTTTTTTTTCCTTTTCCCAGAAGCCAAGCCTTTGCACTGAGCTACATCCCCAGAACTTTGAGACATGATTTCACTTAACTATCCAGGTGGGACTCAAACTTTCTATCCCCTTGCCTCTGCTTCTCTAAATGCTGATATCATAGTCTCACCAGCCTGAACAACAAAGTGAGACCCTGTCTTTAAAAAAAAAAAAAAAAAAAAAAAAAAACGTTGTGTAGGATGGGGTTGCTCTTGAATTCTCCTGCCTCAGGGTCCCAAAGTGCTGGGATTAGAAATGTGCACCACCACACCTGGTCACAGAGTATCTTTTAAGGGGGCCAATCATGTGGTGATGGCTGAACAAATTTGTTAACATACATAAAATATGTAAGGATACACTTTACATATTGTATGTAATTAATCTTATTATGTAGTTTAATCTTGAACTCCCGAGGGAGCCCAGGGTGGCGCTCTTCCCTAAACCCTCTCCAGAATACTAGGATTATAGGCATAGGCTGCCACCACGCCCAACACTACAGTTTAAATGACCGGGGCTCCGTAGTCCCAGCACGTGGGAGTCTGGAGCAGTAAAGATCACGCAGAGTTCAAAGTCAACCTGGGCTACACAGTAAGTTCAAGACCAGCCTGAACCACAAAGTGAGGCCCTGTCTTTAAAAAAAACAACAACAAAAAATCTATTATACACAGATTTTCGTCATTCCTACAATTGCAATTGGTAAATCAGAATTGCTCTCCTTGTGAGCCAAGTACCCGGTGCTTGGAATTATTGAAGTTTCTCAACTAGCTCCAAAGCCAGATATCATAACTTCCATTCCTTCTGGATCTCCCAGCGGAAAGTAAAAAATTCCAGGAGGTATTTACTAAATGCCTGCCGAAAAGGTTACTGAGCATGCTCGGCTTGGCCAAGTCAACTCAACAACATTCCACAACAAAAACTATTTCCCGCGTTAAGAAGGTGGAAAAGGGGAAAAAACAGGCACAATGCCCAGACAGGCAATTTTACCTAAAAGATAGGGTTACGGCAAACTTCAAGGACCAAGCAGAGGAGCACTTGCACAGCTCAAACACGCTTACTCGGTAAAGTGGTGCGGAGTCAGGACAAAAACAAAAAACAAACAAACAAAAAAAAACAACCCACAACCTTAGATCAACCTTACATCAAAGAGTGAGGGAAGGTCAGCGAAAGATGAAGCATGCCAGTAAAACCAAAGCTTCCTATTACTTGGACGACCAGAGTTGCGGGATCACCACCAATAGAACACGGACCTCACATACAGCAACGCTCTTCTTGCAAATGAAAATGCCGAATGGTAGCCAAAACCAACCATCAACGTTTGCTAAACTCTTACCCTTACCTGCAACATCACCGCCATCTTCTGGATGAGAACCCAACACCCTTTCTAAAAGGCTTTCAACAGCAGCATCACCTCCGCGCAAAGCCCGGGAGGCGCAGGTCGCGCAGACAGCGCAAAGAGCGCTCTCCGCGCCTCCCCAAAGCACGCAAAGGGTCGCCGCCTACCTTCCCCCACCCCGCCCGGCTTCCCGGGTCCGGCGCGCGGGGCGCCGCCAAGCGCTGCGCACGGGCCTCACCTGCAAACGCCGCGGATGCAGGGCTCCAGCCAGATGCGGTAGGCGGCCTCGATGTGCTCCTGCGACACCTCCTCTGGCCGCACCGTCTCCGCCCAACGCCAGGCCGCCTTCTCCAGCTGCAGCCGCGGGGCCATGGCCTTGGCCCCAGGAGCGCCGCTCGAGCCGGCCCGCGGTCGCCGCCTCGGCCGCCCAAATGGGCTCCGCCACCTGCCAGCGAAGAGAACCAGGAGCTCTCTGAGCCAGCTGGCCAGTCAATCACCTGTGCGCGCCACTGCCGCCGCGCCCGCCCGCGCCCAGCCCGCACGACTGGCCGCAAAGCGCAGTAGACACCCGCGTCCCCCCCCCCCCCGCGTCCGCAGAGGGTGGAAGCGGGCTCCCCACCTCTTAGGGCGCATGCGCGTTCCCGTCAGCCCCTGCGCCTCCTGCGCGGGTAACCCCACGGTCAGAGGAAGTGGAAGCGGTTGTCCAAGGCTGGCTTGCCACGTCCTCAGGGAGGCAGCAGCGGAACAGGCGTCTCAGCCTGTCTTCGGAGTAGCGCTGTAACACCACTACTCCAAAAGTCTGCGCCTGGAAGGAGGCCAGAAGGCTGACAGCTCTTATCTCGGGTACTTCCCCCTTTATCTGAGGAGGATTCACGCGAGAAGCTATATAACGCACATCATAGGTCCTCCGGACTGTAGGGTGGGGCCTCTTTACAAGCAGAGTGTCAAAGAAACCAAGGTCGGATCTCTGGAAGAATTTAAGCCTGGGTCGGTCCTTCCCGAACACTCCTGACGTCAAAGGGCGTTCTAGGTTTATTCTCGACCTAGAACAAGACTACATGTCCCAGCGTTCAGTGCGTTGGTGTCCCTTGCTACGTGTGAAGCATGCTGGAACATGTAGTCTTGGAGATGGGAGGGCTCAGCGAGCCGTTGTGCGCAGTACGCAGGTGGTACGGCGGAGCTGTTCCGGGCGCAGATAAATCTGCGTTCTTCTATTCGTTTTTTTGGCTTCTTTTCTTTTTCTGCCTCTCCTCGTTGGTCCCCGCTATAAAAACATTTCCTTTCTACACCATGTCTCTTGCTTGGGGATATGAAGTATAATCTTAATCAAAATGTTTTGCAAATAGTAAAGGGCCGTTCTAGAGATGTTACTTGCCAACTTTAAATTTCAAATGGGAGCCCTACGGGGGCCGTAAGTGAAAAATTTCTGACTCTGCTGCTTACCAGTTGGGTAATCTTGAGCCTTGAACGGGATACATAAGATATTTGTTGAAGGCTAGATAAAAATAAGACACCACTACTACTCGCTTCAGCAGCACATATACTAAAAATAAGACGCCATCCCTGCCCTTGGGATACAAACGCAAAGATCCTCCCCAGTCTTGGGAGAATTTGAAGTACCTGAATGCAAGCAAGCTTCCCAAAGAGCCCCTAAATCCACCAATTAAGAAGATTTACAGTGTTGGAAAAGTCATGACTCCACACGTCTGCAGTCCCTGCACTCATCCTAGCAAAACTGTCAAAGAAAAAGAAAAAAGAAAAAGAGGGGCTAGGTATTTAGCCCAGCGGCATAAGCGGCTGCCTTGCAAATACGCAGTCGTGAGTTCGATCCCTGATACAAAAAAAAAAAAAAAAAAAAGACCATTGTACACCAATGACACAGAAAAAACCTACTGTGGGAGGACCATTTTTGTTTTGGTTTTTTGACACAGGATCTTATTAAGTAGTTCAATCTGGCCTTGGGCTATGTAGCCCAGGGTGGGCTCGAATTTGTGTCCATTCTCCTATTTTAGCCTCCTAAATGCTAGGATCACAGATGTGCACCATGCCTGGTCACATATTCTGATACTAGAAGGGAGGAGAGTGTTTGAGGGCAGGCCAAGACCTTGCCTTTGTCCAAGGGACTCATTGGAAGCTTTATTTGTTTGTTTTTTGAGACAGGGTCTTGTTACACAGTTAAGGCTGCCCTTGAATTTACTATATAGCCCAATCTGGCTTAAACTCTTGGCAAACCTCCAGTTTCAGCCTTCCCGGTGCTGGGATTGCAGGCATGGGATTGCAGGCATGGGATTGCAGGCATGCGTCAGCACACCAATCACTGAAAGTTTTAAAATGTTGAGTGGCCAGGAGTGGTGTAATCTAAGCACTCAGGCTGAGGCGGGAGGATTGCCCAAGTTCCAGGCCAGCCTGGATTACACAGTGAGACCCTGTCACAAAACACACACACACACAAGGCCGGGAATATAGTTCAGTGGCATAGCACCTGCCTGGCGAGGTCATGAATTCAATTCCTGGTACAAAACACACACAAACTAGAACACATAATAAGACCCCTCACATACTCAAAAAACCTGGTGAATGATATAATGGAAGTTTGCATTTTGTGTAGTTTCTTTGGTCTGGGTCATGGTCAGAGACAGAAACCTCTTATGAGACTACTGAAGGTGTATAGAAGAACAGCAATGAATTGGGGCAGTGCAATAGTTATGGAATGAGGAAACAGATTTGAAAGCTATTTCGGACAAATGCTATAGCTTGATATCGATCATACATAGAGACATCTCCCAGCACCCTACCAATAGTTACAGTCAAATCTTTTTTTATGTTTTATTTTGACACAGGGTCTGGCAATCCTACTCCTGACCTCCAAATTGCTATAGCTACAGGCACACATCCCACCAGGACTGTCACCAGACAAGGAGGTCCCCAAATCATAAATGTAGAACCTTGACACAGTCTACCCACAGGACAGGTTGCAGGTTCAGTGACTTCCATCACAGAAAAATAATTTGTAGAACAAATCAGTAAGAGGCATAAAAAATTAGGCAGAATTTTAAAAGTATTCACTTGTGGCCCTGAGGCAGGTGCGTTATTTTATGGAGTTGGGAATATTTATATTTTCTTGAAAGCATGGAAACCTGTGGAATTTGTAAACCTATAGGAAATTCCTATAGGAGAAAAAAAGGATGGTCCACTCACAGAAAGAAAATTACCAGTTTCACAGGTGACAGGCATGAGCCTGTTTTTTTTTTTTTTTTTAATGGGGATATATAGGGGCTGGGAATTTAGCTCAGCAGCATAAGCACCTGCCTTGCAAGCTGGCGATCCCCGGTACCAATTAAAAATAAATAAATAAATAAATAAATGGGGGATATATTGTCCGAAAACATTCTTTGAAATGTCTTCCTTTATGATTTTTTCCCTCTTTCTTTCTGAGATAGGAAATTGCTGTGTAGTTCAAACTGGCCTTGAACCCAATAGGTAGCACAGTCTGGCCTCAAATTTAACAAGGATTCTCCTGCAACAGCCTCCCAAGTGCTGCAATTAGAATGTTCTTCCAGGCCTTTATCAATTAAATTCATCTATGGATTTATATTATCTTTAAGGGATTTGGGGTGTGATGGGCCTGATGCAAAGAAATATAAACAGCTGGGCATGGTGGCTCACACATGTAACCCCAGCATATGGGAGGCTGTTGCAGAAGGATCCTTGCAAATTGGAGATCAATATGGGCTACATGTCAGGAGAACAGAAATGAGCCTGAATCTTAGACGACGTTCAGGCCGGCCTCAAATGAACCCACGGTGACCCTCCTGCCTCAGCCTCCCGAGTGCTAGGATCACAGACACCTGCCACCGTGCTGAGCCACATATGTAATTTTAAATTTTCTAGTAGCTACTTTTAAACTGGATGTGATGACGCACACTTGTAATCCTAACACTCAATTGGACTATTTTTTAAAAATGCAAGCAATAAAGGCAAAATGTTCATAAAACTGGGAAAGAATCACTCCCCGTGGTCAGACATTCTGTGGACAACCAGGGAATCCAGCAGAGCAGTCAGGGCTGAGGGTCTGGAAGACTGCTTTAAAGTGGGCAGCATCATTAGAAGGGGTCCATGCTGACTGTAGCTTAGTGAACCCCACTGCAAACTCCAGACCTCCAGGATTCTGCGGTGTCGTTTTGTCTTTCTGTTGTTTGAACTCAGGGCCTTGAGCACACTAGGCCATCACAGCACCGCTGAGCTATTCCCCTACCTGACTCCGCCCTGTTTTTCTTGGATTTTAGTCTCTCTCCCCCAACTTTTTATTTATTTTTATTTCAATACTAAGGATTGAATTCTGACCCTTTTCACTGAGCTCCATCCCCAACTTTTTTTGTTTGTTTATTTAAGACAGAAACATCTCACAAAGTCTTTAAAGTGGCCAGGTTTGAATTTATAATCCTCCTGCCTCAGCTTCCCAGAGCGTTGGGATTCTAGGCATGAACTATCATACCCAGCTATATTATCTTGGTTGTTTTTTAACTGGTACAATAATTATACATACTTTCTAAAAATGATACATACTTATGGGGTATAGTGTGATATTTCAATATGTGTACTCAAAGTAATGATCAAATTTAGCTTTTTTTTTTTTTTTTTTGAGACAGAGTCTCACTATGCAGTTCAGGCAGGCCTTGAGCTCACTTTGTAGCCCAGGCTGGTCTTGAACTCTCAATGATCCTCCTGCCTTGGCTTCCCAAATGCAAGGATTACAGCATGGCACCACCACACCCAGCTGGTGTTTAGCATTTCTATTCCCTCAGGTCTTTGTACCTCTCTGCTAAGCATTTTGAAATATACAGTAAATCATTGGGGGTGTTTTGTTTTGTTTTAAAACAGGGTCTTGCTGTGTAGTTCACTCTGGATTTGAACTCACTGTGTAACTGCGGCCAGCCTTAAATTTGAGACGATCCTCTTGCCTCAGTCTCCAAATGCTGGAATTACAGGCGTGCCCTACCACAACCAGCCTTGTTATTTGTTTGGTTTTGGGTTTTTTGTTTTTTGTTTTTTTTTTTTAGACAAATTCTTACTATGTGGTTTAGGTTGGATTTGAACTCATGCCTCAGCCTCCTTAGTGCTAGAATTACAGGCATATGCCACCTCCACCATTTGAGCATAGGGTCTTCTTAAGTAGCCCAAATTGGTTTTGAACTTGCCATCCTTCTGCCTCATCCCGAATTCTGCGATTACAGGGGTGCTGCACCACACCGGGCTAGCAGCCAGTTTTTGTTTTGTTTTGTTTTTGTCTTTTTCCTTTTTATCGGTACCGGGGATCGAACTCACGACTACGTGCTTGCAAGGCAGGCGCTTATGCCGCTGAGCTAAATCCCCAGCACCTTTTTCTTTTTTTTTTTTTGTACTACTTTTCTGTATGAAACTGTTCTTATAGAACCAGTCTGGGATTTCCATCTTACGTGAGGCAAGTGCCTACTAAAGCCAATGGCACTTCTTTGAAATCAACCACAATGAAATTCTCACCCTACTTAGAATGGCTGTTACCAAAACAACAGCACCAAAGACTGGCAAGGACACAGAAGGAAAAGGAAGCCTACACCTTGGGCAGGAATGTAAATTGCTGCAGCCGCCACTGCAAACAGTGTGGTGGGAAAATAAAAAATAGAAACATCATATGCTCTAGCAAATCCTACTAATGCGAACACACCCGAGGTACCCTAGTGTGGACCCTGATACCCACATGCATGTTTACTGTAGCACCAAAATAGGGAGTCAGCCTCGGTCCCCCTCAGCAGGTGAGTGGATACACAGTGCCCTGCAGCCATGGAAAGGGATGAAACTGTCACTTGGCCCAAGTGCGCTGTCCTGAGTTCAATCCCCAGTACCAAAAAAAAGAACTGTCACTTGCAGCAACGGGGATAAACCTGGAGGACATCATGTAATGTGAAATAAGCGAAACACAGAAAGACAAATATGACATGTTCCAGTCATGGGTGGCAGCTAAGACAGCTTGTTCTAAGCCACTAAATATGTAACAATTTGTTAGGGCTGTACTCACCTAACCATAATCACACTAATATTACATTACTATGGTCTCCTCTCTCACTAAACTTTTTCTCATTGTGTAGTCCAGCTTGTCCTTGAACTCACTACGTACCCTAGATTGGCCTTGGACTTGTGGCGACTCTCCTGCCTCAGCCTAGAGTTGGGATTATAGGCTAGTGCCACCACGCCCAGCTCTCACTGTATTTTAACAACAGTAGCCCAGTACTTTCCCCTTTTCCTGCCTTAGACTCTTTGGAATCGATGCTCTTTCCGCTCGGAACGCTCTTCCCCAGCACTAAACACAATGTCCTGTTTCACCTCCACAGAGAACGTCTCCCTCCCGGACCAGCTTGGCAGGAGCAGGTTCCTCCCACACTCTGTGCCCCCCACCGCCCCCCGCCGCCCCATTCTGTCCTCCGGCCTATCACACGGGAAATGCGTGTGTCCATTTTGGTCTTACTGCTTATTTATTGTTCAGTTTCCCCCCTAAACTGCTTCCTGCTCAACAGTGTGAGCCTATCACATGGTTTCTCTGATGTGAGAAACAGAAAGTGTAAATAAAGACCAAAATCTGTAATAGATGGTGGGAAACGGGAAGAAAATGTTCAAATGAGAAGGGGAAAAGCAGTGGGAGGGGGACAAAGAAAAAAATAGAAAGAAAGCTTTTATTAATAAGGAGGAAAAGCGTTGAAGGGAAGAGAGTGAGAGGGAAAAAGCAAGGTATATCATGCAGAGCACAAATTCCCTCTGAGGAATGTGGTCATTGTGTATGTCTAAAACGAACCTTACAGCTGTGTGTTTCTGGGCCCCTGGCACCTAGAACAGTGCCTGGCACATAATAGATGCTGTGTTTGCCAGATGAATAACCATAGCCGGGGCATGGTGGCACACATCTGTAATCCCAGCACTTGGGGGGCAGAGGCAGGAGGAATGCCACAAGTTTAAGGCCAGCCTGGGCTGCACACTGACTTCAAGGCCTTTGTGAACTACGTAGCAATACCCTATCTCAAAAACTGTAAAAAATTTACTCAATGTACAGTAGTACCTTGATTTTTTTTCTTCTTTTTGAGGCAGGGTCTCACTACACAGCTCAGGATGGCCTTGAGCTTACTTTGTAGGCCAGGCTGGTCTCAAACTTGCAAGGTTCCTCCTGTCTCAGCCTCCTGAGTGCTGGGGTTACAGGCATGAGCCACCACGCCTGGCTCTGTAGTACCTCGATTTTTTTTTTGTCTTTTTATTTTTATCCATACGGGGAATCGAACTCAGGACCGCCTGCTTGCAAGGCAGGCGCTTATGCCGCTGAGCTAAATCCCCAGCCTCCTGTAGTACCTTGATTTAAGAACACTTTTTGTTGTTGTTTCTTTGAGATAGGATCTTTCTGTGTAGCTCAGGTTGGCCTTGGATTTAGTATGTAATACACCTGGCCTTGAACCCTTGGTTATCCTCCTACCTCAGTTTCCCAATGCCGGGATTACAGGGGTGTCACACCACACCCACCTGCTCCCCACCCCAGCTGCTTTTTATTACTTTTGTTTTGTTTTGTTGTTTCTGGATACAGGGTCTCCCTATGTAGTTCAGACTGGCCTTGGAACTCAGCGATCCTCCTGCCTCAGCCTCCTAAGTGCCGGATTAAAAGCAATGCATCACCGTGCCTGGTCTCCTGTTTTTGTCTTTTTAAATGAATTTTGTTTTGTTGCTGTTTATTTTGAGATGAAGTTTCACTATGTAGGCCAGGCTGGCTTCAAGCTTGTGATTCTCTTGCCTCAGCCTCCCATGTGCTGGTTTGATTAGGCATGTGCCTGGATCTTTTTAATTAAATTTATTGATACAATTTAGATAAACATAATGATCATATTTATCATAGAGATTTGTACTTGTATATGATATGATCTTTATTCTTTTGTCCTAATCCCTTCCCCTCCCTTATTTATAAAACTTCCTTCCCATTTTATCCTTTCCACTTTTTTATTCTAAAAGGAGACAGAAACCTGGTGGAGTTGGCCTGTAATCGCAGCACCCTGGGAGGCTGAAGCAGGAGTGATACAGCGGAATGAAACTCCTGACCTCTGATATGTCCAGTAGGAGGTCGTGTTCCCTAAAACCGAAGAATGGATTTTAGGAACAATGGAGGTTACAAGTAGAATATATTTATTGAGAGAAAGAAAGCTTCTATCTGAGAGAGAAAAGATCCCGAGTGGGTTGCCAAAATTTCTGTATTGTCTTAGGATTTTTATAGAGTAAAACCATGAGGTGAGGTGGGTCTAAACTGGGAACTCACTATGTGTAGCCATTAAGATTAATAGCTCAGGTAAAATTGATTAAATCGGGAACAAATGGGGAAGCGAGTCACTAGGAAGCGGGCATCTTAAGAGAGCAGTGATTCTTCTCTAGGGGTTGGAATGGGGACTCCTGACTTCTCAAGGTGATCCACATTCAGTCCCTAAGGATTATACTTAAGGATGTGGCTGCATTTGTTTTGCCTTCTGTCCTGAGATCTGGTCCACAGCTGGAGGTGTGTATCCTCTCCAAGGTCATCAGACATCTGGTCCCCTGTACCGGCTTCTTCCAGGGCCCCGCCCTGTGTCACTGCCTATAATATTTCTAACTGGCTCAGCTGCCTGTAACAAGAAAATCGTACAGTAAAGCCTAGCCTGGGCAATTTAGTGATTTAGCGAGACCTGTGATAGCTCGGACCCCGGAATAAAACCCAAGGAAGCAAAAAATTAAAATTTGGGGAGCAAAGGCTTTGTTTTAGGCCAGGCCTGGTGACACAGCCTCTGGTAGCCAATTTGGAGACTGGCTTGATCTGCCAAATTGTTTCCTAAGGGAACAGGGTCATCTCCTGCCTGGTGAGCCTTGCAATGCATAATAGCAACTCGTTGAGGTAGCCAGACAGCTGTCAGCAAGTCTAGAATCTGTGGAGCATTTTTAATCTTAGTCCCGACTGAGGTTAAGAGACCTCGCTTCTGACAGATGGCTCCATGTACAGGTATAGTAGCAAAAGCATATCTACTATCAGTATAGATGTTTACCCTCTTTCCTGTGGCTAGTTTTAGTGCCTCAGTCAAAGCAATGAGCTCCGCCTTTTGGGCAGAGGTGCCAGGCTCTACCTGTTTAACCCAGAGTACCTCCTTTTTGGTGGTCACTGCTGCCCCGGCCACTCATCTGCTGTTCTGGATGAAGCTGCTTCCATCTGTGAAATTCTTCCAGTGGTCGTCAGGCATAAAGGTGGCTGGGTTTAAAGCCGAAGAAGTCTTGAAAACTACCGACTCTGGGTCTAGAAGCAGGGCCTGATAGTGTAAAATTTTAGCGTTCGAGAGCCATTTTTCAGAGGGGTTTTGATAAGAGTCTCTACAGGAATCTTCTGTCCAAAAGTGAGTTTTTAGCCTCTTTAAGTAACATTGCCACAGCAGCTAGGATTCTCAGGCAGGGGGCCTATCCTCCTGTCACTGGATCAAGTCTTTTGGAGAGGTAGGCTATAGGCCTCTTCCAAGGGCCAATGTCCTGGGTTAGGACTCCTTTGGCAATGCCCCTGAGTTTATCTATGAACAAAGTGAACGGCTTGGTAACCTCAGGGAGTCCCAGGGCTGGGGCCTCTGTCAAGGCCCACTTGAGCTGCTGGAAGGCCCGTTCACATTTATCAGTCCAGTTCAGTGAATTTCTCCCTTAAGGGAGTCATATAGGGGGTGAGCTGTTTCAGTAAAATTTAGAATCCACAGCCTACAGTATCCAACTGCCCCCAGAAACTCCCATACTCTTTTTTTTTTTTCCTCTCATAGAGCAATTCTAACACCTTGGTTATCTTCTTGTTGGTAGCTTCTTGTAAATTCTCCCTGTTTTAAAAGACCTTTTGTGCTATCTCTATTAACTGGCTGAGGGGCATTTTCTCAAATCTCTCAAACCTTTGCAATTTTTGTCTAACATGTGGGGCCGACTGAGTTGCAAAGAGAACAACTGTCGATACTGGGGAAAACTCCTTACCTCTGGATGTCCAATCGGGGTGGGACAAAAGGAAAACATGGTTTTGGCATTCCAGATCAGAGAGCCGGCTTCATTTGGATGGCACACTGCTTTTTGTCCAAGGGTGTCACATGGCAGGCCATCATTTTACTGAAATTACATTCTTAACAAAAAAGGGCTTTTTCATAGGTAACAAAATTGTGCTGCATAATCTCCCAGATGTTCACAGCACATGTAAGAACTTGTATCTTATCTCTATAATCACCTATAATCTCATTTTAATGGAAACATTTTGCAGCAAAGGTTTACCAATCTTATAAATAAATCTACCAAAACTAATCTAATACTGTCAAATTCTGAACACATTTACTTCTTGTCAAACCTGTTATTTGCAGTACTATAAACCAAGACAAATAAAATTCACATCCTCTCGAGCTTTCTATAACTTACAATATACCCCCAAGTTGAGCTTTTATCTTCTTTCACATTCTGGCACAGCCAGACATTCTTACTTGAAGACAAAACCACTTTCTTTGTTCCTCTTTTTTTACTATTACCAGTCAATTACCTTCCCTCTTGCTTCTCAGACAACATTAAAACTCTCAACAAAACCCTTGAAGTCACCTTTTAGTAGTCTAAAACATATTTAATTATTTTATGTCTTTTTACCACATTAAAATGCTGTAATTAAAAAAAACTGTAACCTTTTAACTGGCTCAAATATAGTATGACCTGGTTTTTACTTGGTAAAGTTGATATGATTCTTAAAAACCATACATATACATATATATGTGCACATATGTTTACATTTTAACCAGAAAGAAAAATATTCTTTTAAAAGGCATGTCGAGGTTGCAAGTAATCAATTGAGGACTAAAACATTAAACAAGGCGCCACAACATTAAAGACACAAACAAAGGTTTCTTTGTGCACAGTTTGGTGAGCTAAAGGAAATAATTTTTTTATTATGAACCTTGAGTCTAATAAGCCATATGGATCCTGCAACAGAAATGGGCAGCGAGCCCCTAAGTTAGTAATAAATTCAAACAAGCAGACAATTCTAAAGTACAAAAACACTGAACATAAATATCTAAATCCCTTTGTCCCTTTTGGGCTCCTAGAAGGGGTTCCTAGGAGAGAATGTTCTGTTAGATTTGGAGTAACCAAAAGGAGAATAATTAGAACAAATGGACACACAGACAGACATACAAGACAAGACAAGCTGCAGCAAAAATGGCCTTTGCTCAAAAATTGGTCAGATTTTGGGATCTGGAGGAATTAACAAATTAACCAAGGGATCGGTTCCCCACCAGGGGCAGAGTCACAAATGGACAAAGTTTGCCCCGAAAACTATACAAACAGACAAGATTTGTCCAAAAAAACCAATTGACTCTGTCCACAGGAGGTCCCCGCTTCCCAAATTGAGGGCATCCTCTCCCCAAGAGTACAAACTGACTGTGGCCCAAACAAACCCTCCAGAGTACTTACTTTCAAATGTTCAGAAATGAGTCTGGGGTCTTGCTCCCACCCCGGGTGAGCCCCCAAATGTGATAGCTCGGACCCCGGAATAAAATCCAAGGAAGCAAGAAATTAAAATTTGGGGAGCAAAGGCTTTATTTTAGGCCAGGCCTGGTGACACAGCCTCCGGTAGCCAATTTGGAGACTGTGCGTCCCAGAGACTGAAGAAAGGGATTTTAAAAGCAGGAGAGGGAGAAGAAAAACCAAAAAAAACCCACAAAGCTGTTAAGCTGTTGACTCAAGTCTGGAAACTGTAAAGCTGTCCACTTAGTTCTGATAACATCGGGAGCCTTTGGTGCCTTTCAAGTTACTCCCATTCTGCAAATAAGCATTATCTCAGAATAGTATATCTGCAATAACATTCGGAGAAGAAAGTAGAAAGTTAATTATTTTGGGAGAGCCTGTTAGCAATAACATGTGGAAGGGAGGGAGGTGGTTAATTATCTCGGGACAGCTCGTTAGCACTAACATGTGAGAAGGGGTCGAAAGTTACAAGAAGCTGAAACTTAAGTTTTTACAAGGATTTGGACCTTAACCCTTTCGGTGCATACAGAACAAGAGAAGGTGCATTACAGAACAGAAATACGGCCAGATTACTTTTTTTTTTTTTTTTTTGCGGGGTGGAGGGGACAAGATCAGGTAAGGGTTGTGCTAACAAGCAAGTCTTCCTGCATACAAGCAAGTTACCCTTCAAACAAGTTTAAATTAGGAAAACATCCTGTTTTCCTCAGCAGAGAATGGAGTAGTCTAACAGTAATTAACAACCCCTGTTAGCTTATTTTAGCACCACATCTGTTATTTGTAGAGGGCAACAATGGTTAACATATCAATTAGGTAAGATTTTGCAATTCGTTACAGAGGAGAGCATTGGTTAACATATCAATTAGGTCACCCAGAGGGAGAAGGAAAACATATACAGTATGGCCATATTACAGGTAATTTGCTATAATACAAATATAACGAAGCTATTTTTCTTAGAGTACAACAAGACCCTGTCTCAAAATAAGAAAGTAAAATAAAAAGAAAAAACTCGAGCCAGGTGTGGTGGCTCACGCCTATAATCCCAGCACTTGGGAGGCTGAGGCGGGAGGATCCTTGTGAGTTCGAGACCAGCCTGGGCTACAAAGTGAGCTCAAGGCCAGCCTGAACTGCATAGCGAGACCCCATCTCAAAAAAAGGAAAAAAAAAAAACCTCAAAATAAAAAATTTTAAAAGGGCTAGGATGTAGCTCAGTGGAAGGACCTAAGTATTAGCAAAGAGGAGAAAGGGAGAGAGAGAAGAGAGAATCAGACTAAGAAGCCTTTTCTATTTGTATTCTCATTTTCCATAATCTTAGATTAAAATCTTAACTATTCATTTTCAATCAGCAGTAATCACGGCTCAGATAAGCTATGACACTGGCCTTGCATAAAGCTGATTTGATTACCCATTTACATTTGGTCTGTGAGCGTGGTGCTAAGGTGATTGTTACATAATCTACACAATGTGTTCTATTTCATTTCTCACCTGTTTTGACACTAGCTTGGCCTATTATACCTTGCTGCTACCACTGCAGCTTCAGGATTATGAAAGAAATTCTGTTATTTCTTCTTCAATGGCCTAAGTACATTTTCTCACTGTATAGTGTATTCCTTAACTTGATTCTGTAGTGGGGGTGGTTTATCATAGTGACACAGGAGAAGTACAACTCCCAACCTGCTAGATGGCAGGTATGCGGGAGGTTTTTTGGAGATAGGATCTCCTTTGTAATTCAGGCTGGTCTTGACCTCATTATGTAGCTTGGTGATCACCTGCCTCAGCTTCCTGGGTGCTAGCATTAACACACCTGCAAATGAGCTGAGTTCCTGTCCTCTGAAATCAAAGAATGAATTCTAATGGGCAACGGAGGTTAAGAGTAGGAAACCTTTATCAGGAAAGAGGAATCGCTCCTGAGAGAAAGGAGGGGCCCCAGAAGTGCGCTGGCTCTAAGGTCATTTCTCCAACAGTGTTTTCTAGGGCAAAATCGTGAGGTAGAACAACCTGGGTCAAACAGAAATTAGCCAATAAGATTACAAGTATAGCCGCTCAGCTAAGATTGATCCAATAGGACAATGCACATAGCTAGGGTCCCTGGCCATCATTAATCTTGGCTTACCTATGACATCTGAGGCAGGACTGTTTTGGGGAAGAGATAGTCCGGTCCACCTACCCAGGTGTCTAATGTATATCTGGATTTAATGGGCTGGATGGTATCAATCCCAGTATCATCTCAAATTTCTATTCATTGCTTAGAAGTATGTAAAGCTGGCCATTCTGACATTTTTTTTTCTTTTTCACACAGGGTCTCACTCTAGTTCAGGATGGCCTTGAACTTACTTTGTACCCCAGTCTGGCCTCACAGCAATTCTCCTGCCTCAGCCTCCCGAGTGCTGGGATTACAGGCACTCCCCTGTCTGCAGGTCAGGCGTGGCCCTGGAGCAGCAGCAGCAGCCTTTGGGGCAGCAGGGGGACAGCCAGCTCCATCAGGGCTTCACTGGGCACAGTGGCAGGGCAGAGCTGCGGAACCACACCTGGCTCCAACCTTTTGTTTACACTTTGAGATGGAGTTTCCCACATTGGACTTGTGGGAAGTAACTTCTGCCTAATTGTACCTTATTTTTCTAATCTTGTAAAAAATGACCTCATGTCAATCTTCAACTTTTTATTGGGTCAGGTATTAATAACTCTGCCAAAATAGAGATAACAGAAAGGAAAGGAGCTGTCTCCCACATAACTTGGTATGGAGAAACCGTGTTTAGCATTGTTGTGGAGGGAACATGATTTGGAACAGACCTTGAGTTCAAGTCTCGCCTCTGTTCACCCCTGCAAATACCTTTCTTGGCCCGCGTGGGATGTGAGCCCGCTGAGACCAGAAGGGGGCGTTTTCTGCTGTGGCTTGGCGGAAGCAGTGGACTCCCCGGGCTTTCTAGGATTCGCATGCACTTCTTGTGCCTCGGTGACCTCCTCCTCCTCTGGCAGGGTCATCACAGAACTTTAGATTCAGCCCAGACTGCTGTTCTCCGGGAAGCCAGAGTGCTTCCTAACTTACTAGTTATGTGACATCTCTATAGCTAACATCTATGTGCCTATTGTAGTCAAGGTTTACAAAGAAAACAATTTTATGCAGGATACGTAATTTGTAGGATTATTTGATAATATTCACCCAAAGAACCAAATGCAGAACAGAACAGGAGATCTGTCTACACACTAGAGCCCCGAAGAATCCAGCCGAGGGCCTGGGTCCCATGGCAGTGTTCTGCTCGAATGCAGCTGAAGACTTAGAGTGCATGACAGTGTCCTCCGTGAGTCCACACCAATGTCCCACACAGTCTGTGTCAGGCTTTGAAGATTACACCTGTGCACCCCACACCTGGCTGCCGCCATCCTGGACGTCTAAGCCCACCCCTGGGACACAAACCCAGGGGACGAGAATCCTCTCCCTTTGCCCTCTAAGTGACATTTGTCTTCTAGAATCACAGGATGCCAGTCAAATGCAGCCGAGAAGGGTTAAACTTGGAGGACAGAAGCAAGTCCCTCCGTGTTCATTCCTGTGGGAGTATCAGTGCATCTCGGCTTTGCATGCCACCCATGTGCAGACCACTCCAAGAAGAGCCCCAGTTCAACCCCAAACCCCAGGGCTGGACCAAGAGTACTGAGATGGCAAATGCAGGAGATGTAATTGAGTGATAGGATTAAAAAATGGTCAGAGCTGGGCATGGCAGCACACACCTATAATTCCAGGACTTGATAGGCTGAGACAGGAGGACTGGAGCAAATTTGAGGCCAGCCTGGGCTGCACAGTGAGCTCAAGGCCAGCTGGAACTGCATAGTGAGACCCTGTCTCAAAAACGCAAAAAAGAAAAATATTTAAAAAATGAAAGATTGTTAGGAAATGGTCACATGTGAGCTGTGACACAATGGCCTGACGCAACCAGCTATGGACAGCTATGAGATAAATTACTCTAGGCAGAGGGTGCCATAAGTGCAAAGGCCCTGCGGCAGGAACTCTGTGTTAGTAATAGACTCTTCATCTGGTGCTCCTTTGGCACTGGTGTTCCTTTAAGCCCTCAGAGAAGCTGCTCTTGTGCCACAGCCTCCTCAAACTCTAAGATGCCAGCTTATCTAGGAAGGCAGCAGCTTTCCAAGCTGTGAGTCCCCCTCCCAGAAGCCCCATGGCTAAGCCGGACTCAAGTGTCCTGGTTCCTGTCTGACGAGGGTAAGCAGGCATCCTCCAGCTAAGGCCTTCACTCCAAATCTCCATGGCAACCCCTGGACACAATCCTGGCCCAAAGGAGGAGCACAAAGATGACAGTGAAGACACCAGAGGAGCCGGCGGACTTGTCTGCCTTGCCCCTTGTATCTTGGCAGTGTCCCAGCTGGCTGCCCTGGCACCCACACCCCAGTGTCCCTGAGGACCCCAAACCAAAGGTTCCGTAGCTCTGCCCTGCCACTGTGCCCAGTGAAGCCCTGATGGAGCTGGCTGTCCCCCTGCTGCCCCAGAGGCTGCTGCTGCTTCTGCTGGGGACAGCCACCCTGGCCACGCCTGACCTGCAGACAGGTGAGTGCCTGGCCCCACCCTTGGTGACCCACAGGGGCTGGGAACCCTGTGCTTGGTCTTGCTCGGTGCCTCAAGTCCAGGACAAACCCTAGTAGGACACAGTGCCAAGACCCCCAGAAGCAGAGCCTGAGGGTGGGGCCATCCTGTCTGGAGGCGAAATTTGTGGGCTCTAGAACCAGAACCCTCCTCTCCCCCTCGCTGCCATTGTTACTTCCTGTCCTGAGATCACCATCTCATTCACCCGAGGCTGGTTTTTTTCTGTAGTAAAGTAACAGTAATTGCCAGGTGTGGTGGCTCATGCCTGTAGCCCCAACACTTGAGAGCCTGAGGCAGGGGAATCTAGTTCCAGGCCAGCCTGGGCTACAAAGTGAGCTCAAGGCCAGCCTGAACTGCATAGCGAGACCTTGTCTCAAAAATACAAAAAAAAAAAAAAAAAAAAAAAAAAAAAAAGAAAGAAAGAAAGAAAGAAAAAGAGAAAAAAAATAATAATAGGAACTTGTTCCTGTGCTTTCCCAGTGCTCGGATCACAGGTGTGCCAGGACTATCATGTTGTACATAACAAGGTGAAGTAAATTACCCAAGATGCTCCGACAGTGTCTGGTACAAAGGTGCCCAACTTGATTTACTCAAAACTGCTACCCTGCTGGGCATATCGGCGCATGCCTGTAATCTCAGCACTCTAGGAAAAGAAGGATGGAAAGTCTGAGCCAGCCTGGGCAGTTTAGCAAGACCGTGTCTCGCAGAGGGAGGGTGCTGGGGGTGTGGCTCTGTGGCAGAGTAAGTGCCCCGACTTCAATTCCTGACAGTGTGCACATAGGAGTGTGCCTCTGGTCTGCACAAACACAGGAAATGCATCTGTGTTTGCTGGCTCAAGCCAGGATTTTTCCCCTGAAGACCCACACCCTGGCAGATCCTTAGGTACCCACTTGTACCCCCTGCCTTGCACCAGAAAACTTCTCTTTATCCTTAAAAATTCAGAGGTAGTTTGAGCACTCACACAAGTCTATTAATGCAGATGTTTTAAAGAAACAAATACCAAACTAACAGGACTAAAAGTATAATGATATGCATTGTTTCAGTATTTAGTATTTCATTTAAGAAGAGTGTCCATAGGTGATTCCAGAGACAGCACCTCCATGATCTTAGCATTGGTAATCTCAAGACCACCTAATTGTAAAATGGCTGCTGCCGCTCCAGACCTCACATTCTGTCCATATCCTTCAGAAGCAGGAAGAAAATGTGTCTCCTCAACACAGTACTCTTCCTTTCAAGCAGGAAAACCTTTCCTCAGGAATTTGCAGCGGACTTATCCTTAAGTCCCACTGGCCAAAACAGGTCACATACCAATCCTTAATAAATCTGACAAACAAGGATTGCGAAACTCAGTCGTCTAGCAAGAGGAAATGAAAGCTATTAGGTGGCTGGCCCTCAAATGTGTGGTCTCAGTAAGGTTCAGAGTAGTTGCTGACACTTGCATAACCCTCCTTAAGTGCCAGGCATCACCCCAAACCCTGTACCTTGAAATCTAGAAACCATGAAACACATGACCCCTGCCCATCTGCAAGGAGACTGAACCCGGTGTAATAAATAGCTCGGTTAGGTAGAGACAGAGAGGCCCACAGACCGGGCGGGGCCGGGCCTCAGTGCTGGAGAAAAGAGTGCACCTGAAGGGTAAAACCCGGAGGCTAGTTTCCATACTTCCCTAAGGGAGGAATGGAGGTTGGTATCACCCAGTCCCCATTATCTCAGTAGGGATGGCCAGCCTCTCCCACCCGCTAGGACTAAAACCAGGGACTACTAAGCCTTTATAAAGACAACGCTGAGACTACTGTCCCTCCACCAAGGTTAACGATGTCACCATGTACCCTGGCTACCATTAGATCAGTGTTACCTAAGCAACTATTCTTGCAATCCTGTTTGATCATAGTTTTGATCCACATTGTACCAAACTCTTGACTTTGCTCAGGGCCACCTTCCTTTGAAGGTGGGCTCATGGGCAACCCACTTGGGACCCCCTCCTGTCTCTCAGGAGCAATTCAAATTTCCCCTTTCCCCAATCCTAGTCCCCATCCCTTTTCTCCAATAAATTTTCCTACTCTTAACCTCTAGTTCCTTAGAGTTCATTTTTCCACTTTGGGGGACACGAACTCGGCATATTTGACATCTAGCATTTCCCCTAGATCAGCGCCTTCACACTGAGCTACATCCCAGCCTTGCACTCTTTTTTTTTTTTGGCTTTTTTTTTTTCATTTTTATCGGTACCAGGGATCGAACTCATGACTGCCTGCTTTCAAGGCAGGTGCTTATGCCGCTGAGCTAAATCCCCAGCCCCCAGCCTCGCATTCTTGAAAAAAAATTTTTTTAATTTTGAGACTTCAAAAATTTTTGCAAAGTGCTACGTTGCTCAGACGGCACTTGAATTTGAGATCTTTCTGCCTCAGCCTCCCAGTGTGCTCAGGTTACAGACCAGCGCCACCACCTGGCGCAGGGCTTTCGAGGAAGGGATTGTGGTCTGAATTACATTAACTCTAATCCTCACAAAAATTCTGAAATTGCTTAATTACCCCCATTTTACCCATAATTAAACAGCAGGAAGAACAGGGACTCCCCCACATAGAACCTAGGAACAACATAGCTCAGACTAAAGGGAGCCAGGGTCAGGGCCAGGGTCAGGGTCAGGGTCAGGGTCAGGGTCAGGGTCAGGGTCAGGATCAGGGCCTGGGCCAGGGTCAGGGTCAGGGTCAGGGTCAGGGTCAGGGTCAGGGCCTGGGTCAGGGTCAGGGTCAGGGTCAGGGTCAGGGCCTGGGTCAGGGTCAGGGTCAGGGTCAGGATCAGGGCCTGGGCCAGGGTCAGGGTCAGGGTCAGGGTCAGGGTCAGGGTCAGGGTCAGGGCCTGGGTCAGGGCCAGGGCCAGGGTCAGGGTCAGGGTCAGGGTCAGGGTCAGGGCCTGGGTCTGGGTCAGGGTCAGGGTCAGGGTCAGGGTCAGGGTCAGGGTCAGGGTCAGGGTCAGTGTCAGGATCAGGGCCTGGGCCAGGGTCAGGCCCGGTGGAACCGGCCGCGTGAGCCCGGCCTGCGCTTTCCGCAGCCGACCTGGTGCAGCTGTGCCGGCGGACCTGGCAGGGCGACGGGCTGCTGCTGCAATCACACGCCACCTCGCGCAGATTCTACTTCGTGGCTCCGGACACCGACTGCGGGCTCTGGATGCGGGCGGCCGCCCCGGGCGACAGGATCCGCTTCCAGTTCCGCTTCTTCCTGGTCTACAGCCTGACCCAGGCGGCCCCGGAACCCGCGCACAACGCCTCCACCCCGGGGCCAGCCGACCCGTGCGCCCCCGGCTCCTACCTGCAGCTCTACGAGGGGCCCCCCGGAGCACCCCGGGCTCTGGGGCCCCCTCTCTGCGGCCTGTCCATCCCCGCCCCGGTGGCCTCCTCCGGACCGTTCCTAGGCCTGCGCCTGGTCACCAGAGGCCGCCAGCCCCGTGTGGACTTCGTGGGCGAAGTCACCTCTTTCCACTTGGGTGCGTTGGCTGAAGTCCGGGATGGAGCCAGCATCCTGGCTGCTGAGAGCCCAAGAAGGTGCAGGAGGAGGTGGTGGCAGGCCCAGGGTGGAGGGTCGGGATGACATTTGAGACCCAAAAAGCCAACCTCAGAAATCCCATATCCACGCATGTGTGTACCAGACTGCTGCCCCCCAGCCAGGCACTCACACTCATGCACACTCCTACACACGTGTACATCTCATCATACACAAACCACACACAGTTCACACCACTCATGTCTCTCACACTGCTCAGGCACAGTTCCCATCCCGTGCACCTCATGTGTATGGTGCCCCTTGCACACTTACACCCATGTCCAGGTTGACCCTTTAGAGGTGCATGGAAGGGCATGACCAGAGCTCTGGGAGATACCCAACAGAAATTCCCAGGCAGGACCTGAATAACCCTGGTTCATGATGCATTATCTCAGCCCTCCGGTGCACAGCACTTCGGCCTCCTGGGGGTGGCGTTTTTGAGTTTGCAAAGTGGGAAACGGTAAGGGCTGCAGCCTGAGCTCCTTGCTCCTAAGGGAAGGGGCTGGGCCTGATTCTGGAGGTGTCTCCAGCCATGGTGAGCAGGGGAACTCTCAAAGCCCAGGAGATTCTAAAACCATGAGAAGCTCAATCACCATTTTCTTTTCTTTCTTTCTTTCTTTATTTCTTTCTTTCTTTCTTTCTTTCTTTCTTTCTTTCTTTCTTTCTCTTTCTTTCTTTCCTTTCTCTCTCTCTCTCTCTCTCTCTCTCTCTCTCTCTCTCTCTCTCTCTCTCTTTCTTTCTTCCTGACAGTCTTGCCATGCAATCCAGGCTGGCCTTGAACTCTTGGCAGTCCTCCTGCCTCAGCATCCAGAGTGCTGGGATTACAAGTGTGTGTCACCATCTAGGCTCAATCACCATTTCTGGCAGAATATCCAGAGAGGAGAATGAAACAAGGCATGTTGAACACTTGAGGGAGATACAGGGGCTTTGGAGCACCAGTATCCTAAGATCTAGATGGTGACATAGAGGCCCGGGATGGTCCCAGACGCATGGTAGGTCTTGAGCGGCCTTATGACTCACTGGCTTCCTTCTGGGAATTATGCCTGCATGGCCTGAATTTTTGTTTTGTCTTGTTTTCAGGTCTTGCTATACACGTAAGGCTGAACTTGTAACTCACTATATAATCTAGGCTGGCCTTGAACTTGTGGTGATCCTCCTGCCTCAGCCTCTGAGATTACAAGCATGCGCTATCATTCCTGGACTTTTTTCTTTTTTGTGTGCAGTCCCGGCTGCTCTTGGACTTACTATGTGGCCTAGGCACTCCTCCTGCCTCAGCCTCTGGAGTCCTGGGATTATAGGTTTTTTCTTTTTTAGGGTCTTGCTAAATTGCCTGTGTTGGGCTCAAACTTGTGATTCTCCTGCCTCAGCCTCAAAGTGTTCTGGGACTATACACATATACCTCCAGGCTTGATTAAGGCATCTTTTTTTTTAATGGCTGTAGCAAAAGTCCTGGAGTGGAATCTAAATAGTTACTTCTGTAGGCCAGGTGTCCATTTCTGTGGCTAGGAATTAGAATGGCGTGATTGGCCTGGCCTGAGCCATGCTATTGATCAGTTCCAGTTGATCTAGCTTTTGCCCTCAGCGTGGGATTCTGGGTAAGCCAAGCTGTCTGCCTGCCCCAGGAGCTGAGTGTGTGATACTTTCACTTGTATGCATATCCACTCACTAGTATAGTGTTAATTAAGCACCTGCATTGTGTGAAGTGCTGTTCTACACTGTGGGGGTGCAGCAGTGATTAAGAGGGAATCCCTTTCTGGGGGAGATAGGCCATGAGCAACCAATCAAGCTGCTCCTGTGCTGCAGATGGTTCTGAGTGTTGCAGATGGCCAGGACCAGGGTGGGGAGGTGCGGGACTGGGCTCCGGCAGAAGCATTTTGGACCCACTCCCAAATGCAGACTCCGCCCCCAGCTCGGTGTTATAGTCTGCCAGGGGCAGACCATAGTCAGGTGCCAGCTGCCCCAGGCTGCTGTCTTGTCTCTTCCGTGGGGTTAATTGTAGTGTTTACCCCTTTGGTGTGTATCGTTTCATTGTCCCCCCACTGAGCTCAGTATTGCCCTAATGAGCCACCTTCCAAAGCCCTGGTCTACACCAGGCATGGTGGTGGTGTGGAAAAACCAGGACCAAATTGGATGGAAAAATGCAGCACCAAGGAGTTGGAAGGCAACTCTTTATTACACTAGTGGGCTGTGGGAAACTTGAGTTCCAAATTACCAGCCCCATCTTGGGGTTAAACAGACACTTATATGTGTTTGAAGCAGGAAGTACAAAAGGTTATAGCAGGTTATTTTATAATTGGTTACAAAGGCTGGGTCATATGTTGTTAGGCAGATTTATTTCAGGCAAGTTTAAGTTGGGAGTTTCTCAAGGTCAGGGGCTTGGGTGAGCAGGAAGAACCAATCACTGTCTTTAATTAAGCCGATCTGTCTTGAAAATTAGTGCAACAAGATGTACTTCCTGGCTAAGTTATCTTACAAGTTGCAGCTGGTGTTAGAATTGCAAGGGTAGCTTAGTGTAAAAGGCTGGGCCTGCCTTTCCTGCTAATATACTGTCAGGTTACAGGTTTTTTTTGTCTTTTTCATTTTTACCGGTACCGGGGATCAAACTCACGACTGCCTGCTTGCAAGGCAGGTGCTTATGCCGCTGAGCTAAATCTCCAACCCCCAGGTTATAGGTTTTAAAATTTCCTTTTCAGGGGGCTGGGGATTTAGCTCAGCGGCATAAGCACCTGCCTTGCAAGCAGGCAGTTGTGAGTTCGATCCCTTACTGGAAAAAAAGAAAAAAAAATTTCCTTTCCAGTAGTGCACACCTGTAATCCTAGTATTCCAGAGGCTGAGGCAGGAGGATTGCCATGAGTTCAAGGCCAGTCTGGGTTACATAACAAGACCCTGTCTCAAAAAAAAAAAAAAAAAATCCAAAGCCCACTACCCTTTTGTTCCTGTACTGCTGGCCCAAGTCTTCCTGCTCCTCTTCCCAACTCCTCCCACCACTGGCCCACATATCTGGTTGTGTCGTGGGCTCATCTAGGAGCCTCACCCCAGGCTTCCCCTTTCTATCTCAGGACCTTGTGGTGCCTACTTCCGCTGCCAGAATGGCAGGTGCATCCCCCTGAGCCTGGTATGTGACCACTGGGGCATGGACAACTGTGGGGACGGCAGCGACCAGAGCTCCTGGCCACCAGCCAGCTGCAGAGGTCAGTGTTGGGTCTTACTAAACAGCCAAGGGGAGGAGTCAGCCCGTCTGCCCTGCCTAGAGGCAGGAGGCAGGGACCCTGTGCAGGGAACGAGGGGAGGGCAGCAGCGGGCACTCAAGTTTATGGGCCATTCCATCATGATCTTTTTTTTTTTACCCCAGAACTGGGGATCCAACTCACAACGACATGCTTGCAAAGCAGGCACTTAGGCTGCTGAACCAAATTCCCAGCCTGACACTCAGTTTAGAATGAGAGCTAAGGTTCAGAACATGCAAATGTACAACAATGTGTGGGGACTTGGTCCAGTTGTGGCAGAAACCATCCTTAAACAGCACCTTGTACAGGGACCAAGGGCATCAAAGGCAGAGGTGCTCAGGATAATAAAGCCAGTGAAGAATGTAAGCATAAATGGACTCCCAAAGCAGAATAACCTTGCTGGGGCCCTGGAGATCTCTCACCTTCCTCAACCCCCAGTCAAGAGTGGATGGAATCGGGCATGATGGGGCACAACCTGTAATGTTAGTACTTGGAGGCTGCGGCAGGAGGGTCACTTCAAGTATAAGGCCAGCTTGGGCTATATAGTGAGTTCAAGCCCCGCCTGGACTACATACCGAGACGCTGTATCCAAAAACAAAAACAAAACCCCCCAGAAATAAAACAAAACTAAGCAAAAGAAGCAGTGGGATGGTCCTCCTGGGCACCTGGCCCTGGCCGTTGGGGCTTCCCACCCTTCACCTGCCTGGAACTGGCTCCTGACCCTCCCTCCACCCCTTCGCCACCTTCCCTATAGGACCGGCAGCCCTGGCCCCACTGGTTGAGTCACCCCCTCCTCCTTCGATACTCCGCACACAGTGAAGCCACCACGTCTGTAGAAGGTTCCCATCACCCGAGCCTTCGCCCCACCGCTCAGCTGTCGCCTGGCCTCAGTGCTGCAGTCTTGTCTGGAGTATTTTGGTGACTTTTGGTCTCTGCGCTTCTGTTCTTGCATATTTTTTCCCACAGAAGCCCAAAGTTTTCATTTTCTTTTTTCCTTCTAATAACCATCATTTTTTAGATTTTTTTCTTCCTCCTCTGGTACTGCACTGAGCTACATCCCCAGTGCTTTTTTTGCTAAGATGCCCAGGCTGGCTGGAACTTGAAATCCTTCTGCCAGAGTGCTGGGGTCCCGGGTGTGTGCCACATAGCCAGCTGGTTGTCGTGTCTTCAGGCCCCTCTTGGCTGTAGCCAGTGCTCAGGATTTCTTTTTTGAGACAGGGTCTCACTATGTAGTTTGTGCTGGCCTTGAGCTCACGAGGTAGCCCAGACTGGCCTCAAATTCTTGGCCATCCTCCTGCCTCAGCCTCCGCAGTGCTAGGATCACAGGCGTGTACCACCACTTTACCAAAAGCTGTTCTTCAGAGCTCTCATGGTCTTTCTCCTCCCAGTGGGCCTCCGCTTAACTTTTTCACAAAAGTATTTTATGGCCCCTTTCTGTGAAAACGGCAATCCAGAGCCCACCTACAGTTCAATGCATAAACAAAATCTGGTCTTTCCAAACAATAAAACATTGGTCACCCTTAAGAAGGAAGGGAGCTAGGCATGCTTAGCACATGCTAAGTGAGATAAACTGACTATAAGGAATAAATAGCTGGGTGTGGTGGCATATACCTATGATCCCAGTACTCTGGGGCTGATGCAAGATGTATTTTTCCTATATAAATTTTTTAAAAATTTAAGTATTCATCCTACTTTTTCACTAAGTAGACTCACACAATGTTTATTTGTTTGAGACAGGGTCTTGCTATGTAGAGGGTTTGGCGCACAGAAAGTGCTCAGTGTGTGTATATATACATCCCCCTCTTCTTGAGAAACAGTTCCAGTAAAAACCCCTGGACTTGAATCTGGACTGGGTGGGTTCAGATCCTCTTCTGATTTCTAGCTGTGTGACCGTGGTGAGAGACTTAACCTCTCTGTGCTTCTCTTCTCTTATGTGTAAAATGAAAATAATGACAGAGGTTTTGACATTAAATGAAACACAGTGGAAGGGGGCCTCTGGGGATTTAGCTCAGCGGCATAAGCGCCTGCCTTGCAAGCGCGTGGTCCCGAGTTCGATCCCTGGTACCGGTAAAAAAAAAAAACAGAAAAGAAACACAGTGGGGACTGGGGGGTTAGCTCAGCAGCGTAAGTGCCTGCCTGGCAAGCGTGAGGTTGTGAGTTTGATCCTCGGTACTGGAAAAAAGCAAAAAAAAAAAAAAAAAAAAAAGAAAAAGAAAAAGAAAAAGAAACATAGTGTGCTGGTCCTATTACTGCAGGTCCCTCTCTGCCACCCAGCCAGGCAGGGAGCATAGACAACGACTCCTCCAAGCCCCCAACTCTCTCCATGGTGCTGGGTTCTGCAGACCCTCTTGGGGATACAGCAGAGAGGAGGCCCCCAGAAGGCCAGGACTCTGCCCGACAGGATGCATCTGAAGGTAATGACCACTTGGCTCCTACTGTTCCCACGGACAGCACACCCTCCCCTGACCACGTGACGGGAGCAGGGTGGCCAGGCCAGGCTGAGGCTGAGTGGACTCTTTCCTTCTGCAGGCCCCGTGCTGCAGGCTGTGGTGCTGGCCTCCTCCCTGCTCCTGGCCTCTGTCGGCCTCCTCGTGGGCCTGTTCTGGTGCTGGTGCTCTTCCAGCTGGGCGACCTGGCAACTGGGAACTCGGGGCCTGTGCCTCAGATGCTTCGCAGGCTGCAGCATCTGCTACCCATGTACTGGCCGAGTGGCCCCGGGGGAATCTGGGAGCAGGGGCCCAGTCTTCCAGGACCAGGAGGGCTGTCCCTAGAGAGGTTACAGCCCTGGCAGAAGGAGACTGGGCTCTGGGCCAGACAGAGCCTGAGCCCTGACCGCCTGGCCTCCCATTGGTCATTTAACTTCAGAGTCTCATGCTGCCCCTCTGGGAAATTGGACAGTTCCTGCCTTTGGCTATGGTGGCAGCTGCAAGAAGCAAAGTACACACAGGACCCAGTCCTGTGGCAGCCATGGGGGCATTAGGCTAGCTCAGAGCCAGCGTGACCCCTGTGCCCAGGACAGGGCGTGGGAGCCTCACTTCAGCAGCCAGCTGTGTCCCTCCGGAGCCACTGAGTCAAGTCCCAAAGAGGCTCAGCAGACTCCTGGCGGGGATAGCACCGTTTATTAAGAAGAATCAAGACAAAGACCACAGGAGGGTCCCAAAAGGGATGCAAGGTCAGGCGTCCCCAATGCTAAAGTATGGGGATGGCTGACCACTGGGTCCTTAGGCTGTCATCCCCCTCCTCTCCCTCCCAGTAGGGGATTTTGGGCTCTTCCTGACCACCAGTTCCCCCACGTCCCTGGGCCTTCACCTCCAGAAAAGTGTGGGGTGCGGCCAGGTGTGGGCCGAGCCCTCAGTGCGGGTGCTCCAGGGAGGAGCCCAGAGGCGAGGAGGGACGTTGGGCTGTGGGCTGTGGTAGGAATGGGAGGACGGCTCTGCCAGGGGTGGTGGCTGCGCTGGGTGGAGGCGGGGGGCTGGGAGGGGGCTGGTGGGGGAAGGGTGAGCTGCCTTCTGCTCCACAGGGGGTGCTAAAGACTTTTCCAGCCTATGGGTATGGGGCAAGGCCTTGTGAGGACCCCATTCATTTAGCTGGTAGGCACAAGGTGGTGAGCTCAGCTGGTCCTCAGGAAGGAGGGCTGCCCAAGGGCTTCCACAGTGGGCAGCCCAGTTCTGCTTTGGGGGACTCCTTCAGGGCAGGAGGAGATGAGATACATCCCTGACCTCAAGTCTTGGTGGCTTTCTGAGGCAACAGACCCTTCCACCTGCCCTGCCCACCGGCTTTAGGGCTTTGCCATGCACGGGAAGCTGGTGTGCCCACCCTCCAGTCCAGCCCAGGGCAGTAGCAGCAAAGCGTGGCATCGCCTCAGTTTCTTACAAAAACTCATAATAATAATAATATTAATAATAATATACTCGACACTGTCAGGCTGGGCGCGGCCCGGAGTCCATGGGGAGCAGGCAGGTGCCTATGAGGGGCAGGGGCGTATGTTGGCCCCAGCCTGGGCACGGTGCTGCAGGTCCAGGGGCTGGGGGCCTGGGGCACCAGGCCCGGCCGAGTGCAGCACCAGGTTCTTGATACAGCCAGTGATGCCCGAGGAGAACCTGCCTCCAGTCAGTGTGGCCACGTCTGGGGCTCCGCCTGTGGGCAGGGGAGTGAGAGCACCAGTGGGTGCCAGAGGCGCAGGCAAGCCAGCTGTGTGGACCCCCATGCCTTCCCTGCCCTCCCCAGGCTGGCCCAGGACTTACCGATGTACACGCTGCCCTTGGTATTGACCGCTACATTGGGGCCTGGGGACTGGCCCCTCACCAGCTCCTCGCCATCGACCCGGATGGAGCCTCTCCGGCCCTCTCTGCAGGGGAGCTGGGTCAGGCCCCTGCCCGGCACAGACTCCCCTCCTCCCATGGAATCCACCCCTTGGCACAGAAACTCTGGACAGATAAGCCAGGCCCTGCTCTCTGTGGTCCTTCTTTCCCCTCTGGATGACCCTGCAGACCCAGCTCGGAGCCACCCCCAAGCCGTACTCTTTCCTTCCACCCCGCAGGGTACTCGGGGCCCACACTGTGCTCTGTCCAGGGAGCATCCCCAAACTCCAGCTTCCTGCTCTGTCTCACATCCCCCTGCCCATGGTGGGGCATCATGTCTCCCTACAGGACTCTAGTCCTTTCCCCAGATGCCTGGCTGGGCTCTCTTACCGCAGCACTGTCACCCGGTGCCATTCGCCATCGTTGATAGGGTCCTCAGAGACAAGACGGGCCTCCCCACTGCCCAGCTGGTAGCTGGGGAAACAGAGACCCACCAAGTGTGAGCGGGTGGGGATGGGGGTATGTGGCAGGGGTAATGGCAGGGGCAGCTTCTCAAGGGAGGAGCCAGGGAAGGGGGAGGGAGGGCAGGATGCCAGGGCCCACCTGAAGACAAGGTGGCCGTCCTTCAGTCCAAGGCTGATGAAGTCCTTTCCTCGGCTGGCCTCTCCCACCTCCTGTCAAGGAAGCACAGGGTCTCTAGGCTCCCCAGCTTGCAGAGCTATAGCCTCTCCCGCTCCCCACGCTCCCCTTGGCCCTGGCTACCAGCAGGCCAGCCTCCTGCCTCAGGGATTCCCAAGACTGCACCTAGTGTCCACTCACCACACCCTGCCAGAGCAGCAGACCATTGGCCGTGCTGGTCCGAACCTCTAGCTCGATGGTCTCGGGCACTTCGGGCAGGCTGTGGGGAAGGAGTGGGTAGGTGAGTGGATGGAGGTCTCAGATTCCTGTCCTCCCAGACCTGGGCACAGATGTTGCAACCAAGGCCTGTCTTACCTCCGGGAGAAGATGTGGCTGGGGAGGGCTAGGAAACCATCGTCATGGAAATAGACTCCGTACTGCCCGGGGGCATCTGCGGGAGGGGGAGTGTGAGACACCTGCTCCCTGGCCCACCCATACACGTTCCCTGGGGGGGTTCCCTGACCCCCATGTCCACTCCACGATGGGGCCTTGAACCGGTGGTCCCTGGGAACTGTCCCAAAGGGGCCACCAACAGAATGCATGGGGCCTTGAACTCGGATGGGAAAATATCTCCATTTTCACTCCTCACTGACATGAGCAGCACCTTCAGTTACAGATGTCAGCAACCAGCCGGAGTGGCAGGGCAGGGACTGTGACTTTGTCCCTAGCCTCTGTCCAGCACACTGCAGCAGTTGCAAGTATTTCAAAATGTTGCTTATGCTCATTACTTATTTACTACGTTAATAAAGAGACACATATATTAGGAATCCAAAAAAATTGTTTTTGTTAACTCAATTATTCCAGCCTAACTGATTTCCTTTGAAATCCTAGGTCTCTTATTTTATGCCAGTGATCGGATCCATGGCAGATCTCTGTCCCCGTCTGTCATGTTCTGTTAGCTTTAGCTCTGTGAGAGTCCCAAGCAAACTGGGACAGCTGGTCACCTTGGTCCTGTTGATCAGGTTCAACGCCATGCTTTGCCTCTGTCTCACAGAGGCGGAGGGTGAGACAGGCTGAGCAGAAGAACCCCAGAACAGCAAGCCCAGGTCATGATCTGGGCCTTGCAGCCCAGCATCCACACTGTGACTGCCGTACTATCCAGGAAGGCTGCCAGCTGCAAGGGACACTCAGCCACTTCCCACCAAACTGTGTAGGTAGCTGCTGGCATTTACCATGCACCTGTTATGTGCCTGTGCACATCATTTAACTGAATGTTGGTAACAACTCTATGAGTTAATTCTATCCAAAGCCTTATGGATTAAATGATTGGGGCCAGGGAGTTAGCTCAGTGGCATAAGTGTGTGCCTGGCAAGTGTGAGGTCGTGAGTTCGATCCCTGGTACCAAAAACAAATAAACTCTCCCACAACATTATGATTAATCTCAACTTAGTTGTATTGAAAAACTGAAGCACAGAGAGGTTAAGTGACTCACCCAAAGTCACATAGTAAGTGGCAAGGCCCAGATTTGAACCCAGGCTGGCTGGCTCGAGAGTTCATGCTCTTAACCACTGTATTACAGCCTCTCCTATCGCATTAGTGATGAGGAGGATGTACCTATAAAGGACTTAACAAGGTACCTATAAATGGCCAAAAACATTCACTATTATTCTTACTTATTCTTTGCGTACTGAGGATTGAACCCAGGCCCCTCCTACATGCAAGGCAAGCACGGTACAACTGGGCCCATTCTCAGTCCTTTTTATGTATGTATGTGGCAATGGGGACTGAACGAGGGCCTTCACACAAAACTACCTCTCAACTCCTGTTTAAGTGTGTGTGTGTGTGTGTGTGTGTGTGTGTGTGAGAGAGAGAGAGAGAGAGAGAGACAGAGACAGAGACAGAGACAGAGACAGGGTCCTGCTATGTAGTTGAGCCGGGCCTTGAATTATGCAGTCTAGGCTGGCCTCAAACACACAGCAATCCTCCTGCCTCTGCCTCCCAAGTGCTAGGATTAAAGGTGTGTGCCATGACACCTAGCTCTCCTTTATTTAATGTTATTATAAAACAGGGTTTTGCTAAGTTGCTAAATTGCCTAGCCTGGAACCTATGATCCTCCTGCTTCAGCCTCCCAAGTACCACCACTAGAGCTGGCACCCTTATATTGTTTTTAAACAGCAGAATCCTTGAGAGTGAGGGTCCTGCTTATTCATTTTGTATTTGCTGCTCCCACGGTCCAGCTAGACTCACAGTAGGTGCCTGCTGATTATGTGAGCGCTGAAGAGTGGCACAGAGCTGCTCAGGGTCACCTCGGCAGTAAGCCTGGGGTGGGACCCAGCTCTGCGTGGCTGTGCTTTCCCGTCTTCTGCCTATCTGTACCCAGCAAGCCCCTCACCTGGGCCTTTTTGCCTACAGGCTGGAGCTAAAGTGTGGGGAATCAGAAGAGAAGGCTGAGAGGCTGAGGCCAAAGAGCAGACAAGGCCACGGGGCCATAGCAGGTACGTACCACTGCCCCCACTGCCCTCAAGATGCCAATCGGACTCTGCTATGCCATGTCCAGGGCCTGTGGGGAAGGGAGGGTCCAGTTGGTGGGTTCAGACCTCCGGGGGAACTTGTCCAGTCCCAGGACCCCCGAGGGAGGTGACAGGAAGCAAGGCATGGATACCTTGTTGGCAGTGTGAGCCAGAGAAGCCTGGGGGGCAGAGGCAGTGAGTGCCCTGGCAGGTGCCCCCATGCAGGCAGGGCTCACGGAGCTGGCAGGGGTTCTCCTCATGCTCACAGAGGTCTCCTGTAGGCCATGGAAGAGGTGGGCGTGTGGGCAGGCGCTGAGGTGCCACCAACCACCTGTGCCCCACCTCCAGAAGCCTGGGCTAGCCCTGCTCTCGCACCTTTGAAGCCATCCTGGCACAGGCACTGGAACTCGTACTCGCCAGCGGGCATGCACGTGGCACCGTTGCGGCACGGCTGACGCTCACAAGGGGAGCTGTCGTAGCATTGCCCGATGCCCTGGCTGCCCAGGAAGCTGTAGGTAAGGTCTAGACGCTTGCCATTCACAGACACCTGTGGGTGCAGGGATACCGAGGGGCTAATGGAGCGCCAGAGGTAGGGGCTCAGTGTGCCGGCAGAGGGGACTGTAGCAGGGTGGGGGCGCCTGGGAACCCGGGCAGGAGCCCAAGTGTGGGAGGGAGGTGCAGAAGTTGAGCGCCTACTGTGTGCCAGCTCTCAGCACACCCCAAGGAGTTTCGATCATTCACACTTTATGGAGAGGAAACAAGATGGGGAGCCCAGGGTCCCAGCAAGTGTCAGGCAGCATTGGTTTGCCCCAACCCCCTCTGGTCCCAGTCCCCTGGAGGTTGCTTCTCACCTCGCCCACGCAGCCGTGGAAGTGAGCGCTCACGTTGGTGGCTGGGGATAGTGGCACGGAAGGCTCCACACCACCCAGGTAGAGGAGAGTGTGCAGATTGAGACCCTGGCTCTTGCCCGGGGAAGAGCGCAGCACCGGGCGCCCCCCATTCACCCGCAGACTGCCGTCCTTATTCAGGCGCTCTGCCGACACACGGTGCCAGCGGCCCAGGGCCAGAGGCTCGGGGCTCCTCAGGACAGCCAGCCCTGAGGGGACACCAGGCAGGATTAAGCACTTGGGTGGGAGGGGGGACTTGGCCCTGATCCCTCCCTCCCCCAGGGACTTGAGCAAATAGGGAACTTCCCCAGTGAGAGACCCACAGCCAAGGGCTTGGTTGGTTACACAGGGATAGTGTGGCAAAAGAGATTTCAGGGGTTGTGGCTGGGGGACTTATCCCTCTGTACTGCCTTGGGGATGGAGCCTCAAGGAGGGCACAGTTGAGCACCCAGAGACCCACGTGCATCTGGTGCTCAGTTCCTACCTGACCCCAGCTCATAGCGGAACTCCAGGTGGCCACCAACCATCGCCAGGGACACAAAGTCCTCTACAGGCCCGATTCTCCCCCCGCTGAACAGCAGGATGCCATCCGGCGAGAGGGGCTTGAACTCCACGTCCAGCCGTAGCTCATGGTGTGTGTTGGTGAGGGCAGGGAGCGCCAGGTAAGAGCCAGTGCCCGACATGGATGGGGTGGTCACTGTTACACCTGCGACAAGCACAGCTCAGCCAGGGGTAATTGGAGTCGAGAGGTTCTGGGCAGGACCCAGCTACTCAGTTTCCCCTGCCTGCCCCTCCCCATTTCAGAGGCTTGGTACTGGCCCTGCCTGTCAGGCTGTGAGTACCTCCAGCCTCTAGGGGCTCCCTAGGGGCCTCACATAAAAGATTCAGGCTGGCAGAAGGGTGGACTCGTGATTTAGAGGTCTTCTGGCTTTGGAAAAAATTTGTCACTTGTAGGGTCCATCCGAGTCTGAGTGCCCTGTGAGATCCTGGGAGTCACTCTACTTACCTTCTTCACACCTCACCCCCGAGCGGCCCAGGTGACAGCGGCAGGTGTAGCCTCGACCGTCGGGCCGGTTCACACAGGTGGCATCAGGCCCACAGGCCTCTGGGGGCACAGGGACCAGTAAGGAGGACAGAGAGGTGACTTGGGGGGTTGTGGGGGAGATAAAGACTGCCCATTGCAGATGGCCATTAGGGTCAGGCCAGCCTAGGAGGAGCAAGGTATGGGACAGCCAGGGGTGTGAAGGGTGAGTGTGGGTCTGGTATTACCTACGACCACACCTGGGCAGCAGTGTGGATTCAAGAACTACAGGGTAGAAGGTGGGAAGGTGACAGGGACCCGAGGGGCAGTGCCTGGGCTTGGAAGAGAGCCTGGCTGGCCATGGTGGGGGAGCTCCCAGTCTTCGAGTAAGAGTGATGGATTGTGGCCAGCTACTGCAGGGGGAGTGACACACGAAAGGGCGATACCTAGGGAGACAGTGACCAGCAGCTGGGGACACACCTGGGTGGCAGTGCAGGGCCTGCGAGTGCTCACAGCGGCTCCCAGTGAAGCCAGATGGGCAGATGCACACATAGCTGCTGCTCTCTGAGTCCTGGCACTGGCCACCATTCTGCAAAGCAGCCACCACTGGTCAGGCCAAAGACACCCAGTCTCCATCCCCCTCAGGGCCAGCCACAGCTCAGGAGGCAGGGTGACTGGGCAGGGGGCCACCTGGCATGGTCGGTCACGGCAGGTGGGGCAGTGGGAGATGCCGTGTGCCGTGAGGTTGAGGTCATGGAAGATGATCTCCTCGCCCTGGATGCGCAGCTCCCGGACACAGCCTGGGTGGGGGGAGCAGGTGGGCAGGATGAGCAGGGGCCGGGGGTGCAGGAAGCCTGCCAGCCCCAGCCCACACCCTGCAGCACCCACCCAGCTCAGCCCCAGGGAAGGTGGGAGAGGCTCACCCACAAAGCCACTGCTCAGCCCTGCCTTGGGGATGGCAGCGTAGTCAGGGTAGCCACCCAGATACAGCTCCTCATTCAGGTCCAGGCCCTGGAACTTGCCCTGGGGAGGAGGGTGGAAGGTTAGGAACTCAGACAGGCGGGGAAGGGCTGGAGGGTGCTAGGAACAGGGGACAGGGTTGAGTCTCACCTGGGAGGTCCCATTCACTGGGGCCAGGTTGCCCACAATGAGGGAGCCCTGGGTGAGGCTGCGCAGCAGGGTTACTGTGTGGAACTGGCCCAGGGCCAGCGGTGTGGGGTGGCGGATGGTGGCCATGCCAGAGCCCGCATCAAACCTGCTCCATGGGGCAGGACAGGGACAGAAGAGAATAAATACGGGGGGTGGTAATATAGAGTATGGAGGGGCCCAGCCTGGGTGGCAGGGTGCCAGAGGATGCCACCACGTCCAGTTCCCATCCTTGCCCTGTTTTCCTCCATCAGGTGGACTACCCCAGTGCAACCCCCAGTGCCTCTCCCCAGGCCTTCCCTCCCCGCCCCTTGGTGCTGAAGATCCTGGGCTCCAGGGCGCTGCCACCGGCACCTGGCTTTACTCTCCTCAGCTCCCCTCTCTCTGAGACGACCTTGCTTTCCTTTGTTTATGGCTTAAAGCCCCAGCTGCAGTGCACAGTTACACTGAAGTTGACCTGTTTTTACTTATGTCTATGTTGGTGTCTGTCACGTGGTAACCACGTGTTGAATGAATCCTGGGCCTGCAGCAGTCCCAAGTTTTTGGTACCTCACTCCCCTGCCCAGCCTACCGTGCCATGTCTACACTAGCAGACCGTGTGGTCACCAAGGGTGATGACCACGCCTCCTCCTTCCTCCATACAACTCAGCCCAGAGTAGCGGACACCTGGCTAATGTCCTGTGTCCAGTGTCCTTCCTGCAGAAGAGGAGGCTGAGGGTCTCACCGGAACTCGGGCCTGCCGCCCACGAGGCCAAAGGAGATGAAGTCCGGCTGCCTGCTGGCCAGGTTGGTGGGGCTCCCCGGGCCCCGCTTCTGCCCGTTGTACAGCAGCATCCCTGGGCAGGCACAGTTCAGTGAGGGCCTCCTCTGGCCACAGGCTCCTGTCACTCCCACCCTCTGAACAACCCAGGCTCTTGGGTCTTTCTGCTCTGATCTGGTCCCTCCCTTGGGCACACATCAAATGGCCAAGGGCCTCTCTGATCTCAGGGGCCCTGCTAAGTGCCCTGAGACAGAGACCACGTGGCTCAGTGCACACATCGGGTCTACCTGAAGGAGGCAAGAGAGGTGGAGACTCACCGGAGAAGAGGAGGAGGCCTGGACAGTGAAAGCCAGAGAGCCATGAGATGAGAGAGAGAGAGAGAGAGAGAGAGGAAAGGGTGAATGAGCAGTGGCAGAAGGAGAAGGGGGGAGGGGCAGAGGCCAGGACAGGAAGATGGACACAGGCGCCAGGAAAGGCCAGGTTGCCACCCGAGAGGGATAAGGAGAGCAGACAGGAGAGAGGAAGTGGGAGGCCCTCCAGTCTGCAGCCTTCTGGACAGGGAGGACCAGGGTGCTGGGCAGCATGGGGGCTGCTGGACTCATTCTGGTCCTCTACGAGGCCCCCTGCCCATCCAGCCCCCGGGTCCTCTCTGTGCTGCTCACCATCAGCTGAGTCTGGCCGGAAGGTGATCTTGATCTCAAACTTCCTGTAGGCATCCTTGATGGTAGGCAGCGGCAGGAAGGAATGTGGGGTCTGGGTGAAGTAGGGCACCACTCGCTCTGCCAGCAGAGAGCACCGTTAGGGAGGGCACCAGTGGAGAATGGCAGGCACTGTCAATGCAAGGATGGCCACTGTCCTACCTGGTACCTGCAGATGCACAAAGGCCTTGACTTTGCCCTGCCGGTTGGTGGCAGTGCAGATGTAGGTGCCTGCATCCTGTGGCCGGACTGAGGGCAGCATCAGCATGTTGTTGTCCAGGCGGCTGTCGGGGGGCAGGTCACCATCCAGCTGCAAACACCAGCACTGAGGCCCCGGCCTTGGCCGCACCTCCCACCCGGGCCTGCCACCATCCCTGCCTCGGCTGGATTTCCAAGACTGCATTTGCTCTGTGCCAGGTCCTGGGCCCCTGCCCAGCTTTACCTTGCTCCAGGCGATGTCAGGAGTTGGGTAGCCCGAGGCCATGCAGGGGAAGACGGCAGCTGAACCAGCGGGCACTCGGACTTCTGCGGGGGTGGAGATCTGGGGCAAGGCTGAAAAGGGAGGAGACGTGGGCCATCAGCGGGATCATCGTGGCCACCATGCCCAGCCCGTGCCCTGACTGTAATCCTCAGATATGAATCCTGTCCTTGGAGGCAGGAACTGTGGCCCGAATCACAGACAACAGATCTGTGGCTGCTCATTTCTGGTCACATGGATGGGACCAGGTAGAGTTGGGGTTCAGACACAGGGCTAGCCCCTTGACTCCACAGCCCCAGACCTCTGCAAGACGCCTGGCTGGGGAACTGTACAACCTCCGGGGACCGAGAAGACGGACTAAGGTAGTGCAGGTGGGTAGGTCTGGGGCCAGTCATAGGGTCTGGGATAAAAAGAAACAACTGCCTTCAAAGGAAACAGTGCTTGTGTCCGCCCTCTGCCTGCTGTGCTGGTTCATGTTTGTGCTTATGTTATCCCTCTGCCATCTCACTGAGCTGCAGGTCTGCCCTGGTAAGGGTGGACACACTTGTGAGGACTACAGCCCTGTTTTCCTCTGGATACCCCACAGCATGGCACTGCCCCAGGGAAATACACTGCACTAACTTTTCTTTCAATGCTGGGGATTGAACCCAGGGCCTCGTGCATGCTAGGCAAGTGTTCTGCCTCCGAGCTACAACCCTGGCTCTTTGCATTTCGAAGCAGGGTTGGGCTTAAACTTAAATTTTTGCCTCAGTCTCCCAGTAGCTGGCATTAAAGGCAGAGCACCCACTTTTACCCTTGGCCGCCACCATCTGCTGTAAAACATGACCATAAGTACACATATGGTCCCCAAAATAGCAGAAAGGAAGAAAAATGCAGGCCAATGACGACAAGGCATCATGAGAAGCTCCTGCCTGGGTCCCTGTCCCCCTACAAGGTCCTTGTCAACCTTCACCTTGCACGAGCAGCAGCACGTGGGACTGGGTGGTGCCAGCAGCATTGGTGGCCGTGCAGCGGTACTGTCCGGCGTCAGCCAGCTCCACGTGGGCAATCCTGATGACACTTCCGCTCTGCACAATGCCAGGCCGCAGGCGCCCTCCAACTTTGCTCCATGTCACTTGAGGCTTGGGATCACCCAGTGCCAGGCACTCGAACTCCACAGAATGGCCGACCACCACGGTCTGCACGGAGGTGCGGATGTTGATGAGGACGGAGGGCAAGGCTGGGGGAGGAGGCGGCAGGAAGTCAGCCTGGCCAGGAGGCCGCTGACGCTGGAAAAGGGGAGCCCTGGAGCTCTAGGCTCTCATCCGTCTCATTGCGGATTTTTTTCTTTAACATATCCCAGCCTTTTTTGGTGATACTGGGGACTGAACCCAGGACCTTTGTCCTGAGCTACATCCCCAGTCCTCTTGACTTTGTGAGATAGGATCTTATTAAGTCACTCAATTGTCCAGGCTGGACTTAAACGTGTGGTTCTCCTGCCTCAGCTTTCCATGTGCTGGGATTACAGGTGTGTGCCACCACACCTGTCCCGTGGGGGGCTTTCTGCAGGACATGGTTGGAGCCCTCCACCCTTGTCCCTTCTTATCTTTACTTCTGCTCATAGCAGAGGCCTAAGCTACCCCCCTACCTTGGACAATCAGCCGGGCACTGGCCTGGGCCTGTCCCCAAGGTCCATGCGCCTGGCAAACATATGTCCCTTGGCAGCTCTGGTCTAAATTCTGGAGTCTGTGGAGAAAAAAGAGCAAGATCAGAGAGTGAGTTGGATCGAGAATGCTTTGTCATTGCGAGGGAGTTACTAGCGACACAGGTCAGCACCCAGGGGCAGCTCTCGGCCTCCCATAGTGACCACTGAGGCAGGCAGGCGAGTGGGTGGGCACTGCACTCATTCCAGACAGATACCCAATGCTCTAGAGCTCAAGGTCACAGTTCCAAAGCCACAGAGCCTTTGGTTGTCTTAATGTTCCATGCCCAAGCAAGCGCTGGGTGCGTGTGTCAACCACAGTTCCCTTGCGCTTTACATGGAGGCTCAGGGAGGTCGATTGACCTGCCCGAGGGCTTCACTTCAGGCCTAGCCCCACAGGGGCCATGGACCGAGGTGCCCAGGGCAGTCCTGGGCCCGCCACTCACCGGAGCACCCCGTCTTGCACGCTGTGGCCAGGAGGCAGCTGACCTCCTTCCTTGAACCAACGGAGCTGGGTGCCTCGGTCACTGGGCACCGCACAGTGGAACTCAGCACTGGCCCCGATGCTCTTGGTCTCCAGCTGCGGAGTGACCTGCACGGTGGCCGTGGGTTCTGCCGGGCCATGGGTATCAGGGGGAGAGCCAGAGGGGCCTGCGGAGACATGTGAGGTTCTCTGAGTGCTGTGTTTTGTTCTGTCTTTGAGGCAGGGCTTTTGACTATGTTGCTCATGCTGGTCTCCAACTCCTGGTCTCAAGCAGTCTTCCTGTGGCTGCCTCCTGCATAGCTGGGCCAAGTATGTGACACTGCTCTTGGCTTCTTAGCTCTCCAGTGTCATATTCCTAACACTCTCCCTCCTCAATCCTGGGACTCAGGAAAGTGTCATCCCAATGCTCAGAGGGTGGTTTCTTGGTGGCCTCTTGTTTGCTGCTTGTGTGGCCGATCAACACACGTAAGGGCTTGGTAGCGCCTGGTGCCTTTCGTGGCTCCCAGCTTTGGGGCTGGAGGCATGAGAAGTGGTCCAAGGAGAGACCAGGTGGGAGTAGGGTAAGGCAGTTCTGGCTGTGGTCTAAAAAAAGTAAGTGAATACAGGGCCAAGTGTGTGGTGCACTCAGGAGGATGCTGTGAGTTTGAGGCCAGCCTAGGGCACAAAGTGAGTTCAATGCCAGTGTGAGTCGCATAGTGAGACCCTGTCTCAAAAAGGGTCAGACAATAAAATGAGAATGCAGAGTTGGCTGTATATTTTTTTCTTTTTTTGCAGTACTGGGGATTGAACCCTTGGCATCGAGCTACATCTCTAATCCTTTTTATCTCCAGTCCCCCTTTCATTTTGACACAGGGTCTCACTAAGCTAAATTTAGGACCTTGTGCTTGCCAGGCAGGCACTGTGCCACTCAGCTATATCCCCAGCCCAGCTCATGTACTTTTCTAACTAGCCCATAACAAAACATTTTCTCTCCACTTCACAGATGAAGAGACTGAGTCTTGAGGTGAAAAGACTTGGCCAACATTGCATAATTGGGTCAGAGTTCAGGCTGTTGACCAGTGGGTTTCATGTTTTGCTGCTTCTAGAATTTCAAGAACTCTTTGCAGGCAGCCGTAGAGATGCTAGATTCTTCAGCGATGTGCTTAAGACACGGGGCATGCATGGTAGAAGTGAGCCTGTCACCCATTTATTATCGTGCCTGGCAAGCATTCACCCTGCCCATCTCGAGTCCTGTGCAGGCCAAGCCCAGGCTGCTGGGATGAGAGTCCAGGCCTGCCTGGGCGTCCTGGTGACTGCCAGGTGAGGCAGGCCGGGTGTTTACATAGCACCCTCCTCTGGCAGTGCATGGTCAGTACCCAAGGGCAGGAAGCAGTAAAGAGAGCGGAAGGGGCTGGGAACACCAGTCAAGCTTCTTCCCGGGAAGGAGACCCGGGGAGGGTCTCAGACAACAGGGAGAGGGGTGGCATTTTCAGTGAGGCAATGAGGCTCCTGCAAATGCGGGTCCCCAAGTGCCCATGACTGGGTCACCAAAGAGCCTGGAGGAAAGCTGACCCCTCTGCCCACACTGAGCTCCGGCCACTTACCTTGGACCTGCACCTGGGCGAAGGCCTCAGCTGAGCCCACCTTGTTGGTGACCTGGCAGCGGTAGCGGCCAGAGTCCTCAGGGCCGGTGGGCTCCAGGTGCAGCAGCTGGTTCCTGGTGGTCGTCCTTTGTGGAAGGCTGTTGCCCACCCGGCTCCACTGGAAGGTGAGCGGGTGTGTACCGTGAGCCAAGCACTGCAGCTGAACCGGCTCCCCGGCTCGTACTGACGCGTGCTCTGGAACTATGGTGGCATACGGCGGGCCTGGGGTGGGGGACACAGATGTCAGGGTGGGTGAGGACGGAGGTCAGGATGCAGTGGGTAGCTGGACCTCCATGCAGGGCAGAGAGGGAAGCCCAAGAAGAGGGGATGAGTGCCTTACTCTCCACGTGCAGGGCGATGGTGGCTTCAGCATGCCCTATGGAGCTGGTGGCATTACAGATGTACTGGCCTGAGTCCTGCTGGGCTACTCTGGGGATGATCAGCGTGTCACCTTCCTGTCGGTGCTGCCAGGGCAGTGGGGAACGCAGCTTGGACCAGTGGATGGTGGGCGGGGGGTTGCCTGTGGGATACAGCAGATGATACGCTGGGCACAAGGCTGCCTTGGGGTGGGGACGGCAGGAAGGACCCTGGGTGACCTGTCTCTCCAGGGGGGCTACTAAGTGGGTGGTTTCTGGGCATGACATCCTCAGATACTGTGTCTATAATCCAGGCCCAGGGCACCACAGCTCTGGCAGCCTGTGGCCCGCCCCTGGCCACACCTGTGGCTGAGCAGCGCAGTGTGGCCGTGTGTCCAGCCTCCACGGTCAGCTCGGCTTCTTCGACTTGGACTTGGGGGGCTCCTGGGGCCACAGTGCCAGTGTCTACAGTCACTTCCACCTGCTTCTGTGCTGTGCCCAGGGCATTCTGGGCCAGGCACACATAGGTGCCTGCATCGGACGGTTTAGCTGACGAAATCTGGAAGCAAGTGAAAAGGGGCTTGTTATGTGGGTGCTGGGCCAAGGCCTTTGATGCCACCCTGCCCTTTGTTTTTGGCTCTCCCCAGGGCCACCTTCGTGACATCCCAGCAACCGTGCATCCGTCCACTTGGCCATCAAGCCGCCTCCCATTCCTCTACCTCCCACCCATTTGTCCCTGTGCCCACTCTTCTGTTTTCCTCTCATCTTCCATGCTCTCTCCTATCTTTTAATCTACTCATTTTCTACCTGTCCCATCCCTCCTTTCCACTCTCCATCCACTAATCCTCCATCCGTGACTGCCTCTTCCAGGTGCCTGCTCGAGGCGAGGTCCTGGCCAGGTAGACACGGAGGAGGAAGGGTCGGACCTCACCTTCAGCACTGCATGGCTGTTCAGGTGCCCGTATGTCCGTGGCTCCAACCTGGCGGGGGTGCCCAGCCGTGTCCAGCGGACAGAAGAGCGGGGCTCCCCAGGACTGACGCACTCCAGGGCGATGTCCTTTCCGGCTTTCACCTGCACGGGACCCTCCGGGAGCACGGACACCGTAGGAGGCCCTGACCAAAAGAACAGCAATGACTGAGTCACCGGCAGGTTTTTTATTGATGTGATGTGCACGTCAGCCCTCAGCTGAGCCACGGGGACCTGAGGCTCAGAGATAAGAATGCCCAGGACGGAGGCAGAGGCAAGAGGTGAACTGAGCTGGGAATCAGGGCTAGAAATGAGAAGGCAGAGCTACGGGGTCGACCTCTCCTCACCGTGCACGTTGAGGGTCACGACACTCTGGGCCACGCCGTAGGCGTTGGAGGCCACGCAGCGGTAGGCCCCGTGGTTGGCTGGCTGGGTGCCCACGATGGTGATGATGGAGCCGTTGGGGCTGACATGGACGTTGTCTGGGGTTGCATTAGGAAGAGGAGGTCAATGAGGGTCGACCTGGCCCTTCTCCTGCTTGGGTGACATCAGCTGGGGCCCCTCTGTCCTGTGGCCCTGACTCTTCAGGCCCGGGCACATGACACCGAGTCAGAGATAGCAGAAGAGTCCTTGGAGACTCTTGAACCCAGCCTCCTAGGCAAGTAGGTGGATTTGTGCCTTGCCCAGCGCCCCGTGTAAGCCCAGTCCTTGCCAGCTGGCTGCTCACCCTCCAGTTCCTGGTTGCGGGTCTTCCACTCCAGGCTGATGGGCAGCGCACCCTCGTGGATGAGGCACCTGAAGCTGGCGTCCTGGCCCGGCCGCACTGTGCTGCTGGGCGGGTCAATGGAGATGACGGGACTGCGCAGGCCTGGGTAGCGAGGGGAGAGAGCCCCGCTCAGGCCCTCAGTTGGTGCAACTGGCTCCCCAGGGAGGCCCTGCCTGCGCTTTAGGGTCTTTGTATCCACTCTTCACCCTAGGGGCCCCCCACACTCACGGTAGGAAGAGCCAGGGCCAGGAGTGACTGTGACTGCGAAGGAGGCCTCCTGCTCTGAGCCTGAGCCATCAGCCACGCGGCACATGTACTCTCCAGAGTCAGCAGGGGACACGTGGTAGAGCCGCAGTCGGGAGCCATGGGTCTGTGAGGGAGGAGGGAAGCATTCAGGCCAGGGCACCCGAGACAAGGCAAGTCCCCAGCGTGGCTATGCTGATATCAGTGTTTTTTCAGGGGTTCTGGTGTAGGATCAAGAAGTCGCTTCATTAACAGATCCCAAAAGTCCAATGGGCTAACTTTAGAGAAGGAGAAACTGAGGCTCAAGAGTCTGCAGCAGAGCTGGGAGAAAAGCCTGACAGGTTTCTTGTCCTTGCAGTCCTCCCATGGACTGCAGTCTCTGGGGTCTGGGGGCAGAAGACGATTGCAGGATGGACCTTGCCTGCCTTGGGATTCTCCCTACCTGGTGCCGGGCGGGCAGGCTGCCGCCACGCTTGTGCCATGTGACCTGGGCGTGGGCCTGCCCGGGAACCACGCAGTTCAGGTCCAGAGTCTGCCCTTCAGCCACGTGGGAGGAGGAGGCCTCGATGTACATGGACTGGGCCAGTCCTGGGGCTGTGCATAAGGGGAAGGTAAGAGGCCAGCTCCTGCGGCAAAGGCAGGGCCCCACAGCCATGTCATGAAGCTGACTGGTCCTGCTGGAGGTGCCGGACTGACATGCTGAGTTGCATGGGCCCAGGGAAGGGCACAAACATGGGCTGAGCTCCCACTGGCAAGAGGGGAGGAGCTGGAGGGTTGTGAGGGCCTAAGGACCCAGAAGCCACCAATCAAAGCTCTGCCCGTCAAACCTGAAAAGACCTGGTCTTTCTTTAATGCTCAATCATAGCACCCTCCTGCCACAGGAGGCAGGGAAGAGCCAGGCCAGCCGGGCCCCAGCCTGTACCTAACATCACCCCTACCTAGTTCCTTGCCACTCACCAGGGATGGGGCCTGGGCTGGAGGCCTCAATCGTGACCAGGACGGAAGCCTCCAGGGTGCCCGAGCTGCCGGCCACTTGGCACGAGTACTCGCCAGAGTCAGCTGGGGACACGTGGTTCAGCCTCAGCAGGGTGCCATGGACCTGGGCAAGGTGGGTGAGGGTTGGGAGGAGGCTCCAGGAGGCTGCAATTTAGGTCCTCAGATGCCCACATTCCCTGGTACCCATCCCCCTGCTGCTGTGAAGCTCAGCAGGCTGCATCCTGTCCAAAGTGAACCCTTTTGACATTAGATAGCACGAAGTGTGTGGTTAATATGACATTCGTGACCACAGGGAGAAGTCGAGGGTCTTAATTAAGTAGGCTCCTTTTCTCCTTTGCAGTAAGATGCTGTGGGGCTGCTGGTGGTGTTGTACACAGCCTATGCTCAACCTATGACCCCAGTGATCTGTTCCCCAAATCCCCCATCTGGGACACCTTCCCATGGGGCTGGACTCAGGAAGCATGGCTGCCAAGCAGGAGGGGTACATCCTGCTTCTTCCAGGACATACCCATACCTGGTGCCGGGCGGGCAAGCTGCCCCCGCGCCTGTGCCATGTGACCTGGGCATGAGCCTGCCCAGGCACCACGCAGTTCAGGTCTAGGGTCTGTCCTTCGGCCACTCGAGAGGAGGATGTCTCTATGCGGATGGGTGGGGCTCCACCTGCACCTGGGGTAGAGCAAGGGGTCAGTGAGCAGGCACCCTAGACCCGGGTGTCCAGCCTCTGCCTCGGGAGCCCGGATGTGCAGGAGGCCACCAGGGAGTGGCTTCTATCCATTCCCCATGTGCTACTTGGGCCTGGGGCAGCTGGGCCAGCCTGGAGGTAGAGGGCCCTCTATTGGTTGCTAACATTCCCTAAGCTCCAGCAGCTCACGGCTAAGAATTCAGCTTCTGGGGTCTCAGTGTCTGAGTTGGAATCCTATACTGGACATTTATTAAGGACATGACTTGGAAAACAATGTCACCTCCTTGTGGTTCAGTTTCCCCAACTATAAGAACAATTATATCTACCTGGAAGGGCTTCTGTAAGGGTGAAATGAGTTATGCATGAATACGTGTTAATGGCAGAGCATTTATGCCATTAACTGCTGTACATTTTCTTTCAGTTGATTCACTGTAAAAAGCACAAGGTACTGGGGCTGGGGATTCTAGCTCAGCAGCATAAGCGCCTGCCTGGCAAGCACAAGGTCATGAGTTCGATCACTAGTACCAAAAAGAAGCAAAAAACAAAGAACAAGGCATTATAGGCAGTGACTTCCATGAAATCCTGGCAGGTTCTTGTTTTTTCTCCTCCTTTAATCCACCTTTAGGTTCAGTGGAGATATTTCCTGGGGCACCACCTAAAGTCACCTGGCAATTCCTGTGAGACACAGGTGCAGGCGTCAGGGAACTTGCTGCTGGCTCCACAGATAATACAGGCAGGGCAAGAGCTCCACCGTATTCCTGTACTGTCAGCTGAGGACGGGGACATGTGGCAAGAGGGAGTCATTGTGCGCTATCTCTGAGGGGACACGGTGCTGGCACCCAAGTCAGCAGATGCCTGACTCGGGCCCTTAAGAGGACAGGAACCACTGCCTTGGCTGGGCCCCTTTTTCTGGGATGCAAGGGTGGGCAGGGGGCAAATCAGGGATTAGAGGGGCAGCTGACTCTGGGTGCCAAAGAGCATTTCCTTCGCCCAGCTCTGCCTGCTGCTGCCCTCTCCCTCCAGTCCCCCAGCCCTGCACAGGACACTCACCAGGGACGTGGACAGTGCTAGAGCCAGAGGCCTCGATGGTGACCAGGACGGAGGCCTCCTGGTGACCAGAGCTAACTGGCACGCGACACACGTACTCGCCCGAGTCAGCTGGTGACACCTGGTACAGCCGCAACCTGGAACCATGGGCCTGGGTAGAGCAGGATGGGGAGACAGGGCGCAGAGTCAGTGCCAATCTGGACCTCGCAGGCTTGGGGCCGGGCTCTGACCCCTGACATAGGCCGGCAGGCACTCCTCCAGGCTCCCAGGCCTCCACTCCCATCGCCCATACCTGGTGCCGGGCGGGCAGGCTGCCCCCGCGCTTGTGCCATGTAACCTGGGCGTGCGGCTGCCCGGGCACCACGCAGTTCAGATCCAGGGTCTGCCCTTCGGCTACGTGTGAAGACGATGATTCAATTCTGATGGGCCCAGCACTGCTGGGGGCTGGGAACACAGAGCAGCAGGTCAGGGCTCAGCCACAGGAAGATATGGGAGAAGAGTGGGGGGATCCTCAGCCACAGAAACCGGGCACCGGGGTCAGTCACAGCTAACGCTGACTAAGCACTCAGTGTTGAAAGCACCTTACACGGTTCACTCACTTAACTCTCACAAATCTACACACTTTCTATGGGGAAGAGCTGGCCTTTTTTTCTGCACTTCCAAGATAATGACAGGAGCCACGTGTGGCAATGGAGCACTTGACAGGTTGGAAATGGAACATTTTATTTATTTATTTAATTTTCTTTGCTCAAGACAGATCTTGCTATGTAGTTTAGGCTGGTCTTAAATTCACTATGTAGCCCAGGCTGGCCTTGAACTTGTGGGGATCCTCCTGCTTCAGCCTTCCTAGTGCTGGAATTATAGGCATGCACCACCATGCTTGGTGGAAATGGAGTTTTAAATTTTGTTTTTTAACTCCTACACCTGGCTAATGACACTATATGAGACAGTATAGCTCTATGAAGACAGAATAATTAATGTCCCTATTTACTGATGCAGAGAATGAGGCCAAGAGGCCAGAGTAACCGGCCCTGTCTACTCTGGAGGTGCAGAGCCCTACTGGGTCTCCCCGCCCCTCTCCTGGGACAAGGGTCTTCCTCAGACTCACCGGAGGGGCTGCTGGTGCTGGGAGTGACGGAGACCGTGATGGAGGCCTCCTGGGCGTCGATGTTGTTGTTGGCCCGACACACGTACTCTCCGGAGTCAGCCACGGACAGCTGGTGCAGTCGCAGGCGGGAGCCGTGGACCTGGGGAACGGGGAGGAGAGGGAGGGAGCTGAGGGCCACCGGGTCCCCATGGCTGGGACACACTGAGTCCAGAATGCCTGAGTGTCCTGGGTGTGAGGAGCCCTGGGAAGTCCCTGGAGACTCACCACCCAGGACCACAGGGTCCCCACAGCCACGGTGCCCGTCTGTACCTGGTGTCTGGCGGGCAGTCTGCCCCCGCGCTTATACCACATGATGGTGGCCTGGGTCTGCCCAGCAAGCACACAGTTCAGATCCAACGTCTGCCCTTCCACCACTGTGGGGGACGAGGACTCGATCCTGATTGCGGGGGAGACGCTGGGCACTGGGGACGGCAACAGACAGTGCAGGCAAAGTCAGGCCACGGCTACGGCACCAGGCACCCACCTGCCCAGACCCCCGTCCGCGCCCTCTCACCTTGGGAGGAGCTGCTGCCCTGGATGGTGACAATGAGTGAGGTCTCCCGCGAACCAGCGCCGTTACTGACGTGACACACATACTCGCCGGAGTCTGCTGGGGTCACCTGCGGGATCCGCAGCCGGGAGCCCACGATCTGGAAGAAGCAGGTGGCGGTGGGCATGTCTGAGGCTGGGTTGACGCTGCCGCTGACCCCTGACTCTGGAAGCTGCTCCCCTCCCCTGGTGCTGGAGACCCTGCAGCCTTCCTGAGGCCCCTGGCAGGGCAGGTGAGGTGGCCCAGCTCTGGCCTGCACTGTTCTTCCCTGTCAGCCCTGCAGAAACCCTGAGAGGCCCTCCCTAGGGTGCCTGGGAGGACACTCATGTTGTCATTCAGAATGTCTGCCCCTCTCTGTAGCGGTACCTGGAACTGAACCCAGAGCCTTCGCAGTGAGCTACATACCCAAATCAGTTTTTTCTTTTTTGTACTGGGGATCAAACTCCCAACCTTGTGCCTGCCAGAGAGGTGCTGTGCTGCCCAGGCTTTTTGAATTTACTTTTTTTGTCTTTTTGAGACACAGTCTCACAATGAAATTCAGGCTGGCCTTTTACCCTAATCTCCTAAGAGGCTGAGATTATATGCTTGGGATACCATGCCTGGCCAGGCCCCAGTCTTATTCCACTGGGAATCAATATGTCGAAGCATTTCAGGGCTATTTACTGAGTTAGTGAATCTACTAGGTCAGTAGAACATAGGTCTATATCATCAGCACTAATCCAGGTCTATCCATGAAGATGCTTGGTGTTTGCTGAATGGATGAATGAGCACAGAGCAAGGTGCTAAGAGCCTCTGTAACTTCTCTAAGAGCCGGAGTCTTCCCTGACCACCGATCGTACCTGGTGCCGACTGGGTAAGCTGCCTCCACGCTTGTACCAGGTGATGGTGTGTGGGGCGTGGCTGGCCACCAGGCAGTTGAGGTCCAGGGTGTGCCCATTGGCCAGGGAGGCTGAAGAGGACTCGATGCGGATGGGGTACACCACACTCTGGGCTGGGAGGGTGAGAGAAGGCGGGGTGTCAGCATGGCCTGGGTGCCCCTAGCCACTCTCACCACCTGCCTTGATCCCTGAGACACTCACACTGGGAGGGGCTGAGGCGCTGCTGGATGTTGACAAGGACTGAGGTTTCCTGGGTACCGGAGTCACTGGTCACACGGCACACATACTCCCCGGAGTCCGCGGGGGTCACCTGAGGCAGCCGAAGCCTGGAGCCATGCACCTGTACAGGGTGGCAGGCTCAGAGCCAGGCCAGGTTACTGTGCCTGCCTGGCCCCTCCCAGCCCTGCCAGCCAGAACTTGATGGGAGCTCTTCCAGGAAGAAGAGCCCTTCATGCTTTCAAATTCCTCATCGGAGAGTTAGGACAGGACCCAGGGTGCCGCCTCATCCATGCCAGGATCTCTGAGACTTCCGCACACCGGGGAAAAGGTGAGCAACAGCATTTGCTGCCATGCAAAGGGTAGGGGAAGCAGGCAGTGTGAACCCATTTGACAGATGCAGACATTAAAGGACTGTGAAATTAAGCAACTGACTTAAGGTCACACAGTCAGCAAGAGGTAGTGTCTAAATGTGAATATGCCTGAATTCAAAGCCTATGCTCACTTTCTCCCCTCTCTCCTTTCTTCTTTTTTGGGGGGTTGGGGGTTGAAGCAGGCTTTTGTTTTTTGACATAGAATTTCACTATGTAGTTTAGCCTGGCCTGGAACTCAGGGAAATCCTCCTGCCTCAGCCTCCGGGATCCTGGGATTACAGGTGTGTGTCTCCATGCCCTGCTGAACCTAGGGCTTTGCACATGCTACATTAGTACCAACAACTCAGTGACCCCCAGCTCAAGCCTGTGCTGTTACAAGGGTCTTCAAGGCTCCTGTCTTATTCTCCACATCCTACCTGGTGCTGTGCGGGCAGGCTGCCCCCGCGCTTGTGCCAGGTGATCTGGGCATGGGCCTGACCTTGCACCATGCAGTTCAGGTCCAGGGTCTGCCCTTCAGCCAAGTGGGAGGAAGATGACTCGATCCGGACTGGGGGGGTGACCCCGAGTGCTGTCAATAGACGCAAAGGGTTGGTTGGCAGGGGGTGAGAAGAAATGGGTGTGCGGGGAGATGGGGCTACTGGGCTCAAGGGCGGTGCAGACGGAGGCTTGGCTCATGGTTGGAGCGGGGACCTCTGGATGGCCCAGTCCTCCCCAGTGCTACTCACCCGGCACAGAGCCAGCGGGCTCAATGGAAACCAACACAGATGTCTCCAGCGGCACGGGGCTGCCCACCACCCGGCACACGTACTCCCCTGAGTCAGCAGGGGACACCTGGTGCAGCCTCAGCAGTGAGCCATGGGTCTGCAGGTGCAGGGGTGAGGTAAGGAGGTGCCTTGCCCTAAACTGTGACCTGCAGCCTGCAGCGATCTCTAAGCCCAGGGCTGTTTCTCTGTCTGCCTGGTGAGGGAAGTGGGCTGCACCTCAGGAGTAGGGGTACACATGAGGCTCGGAAAATGGGACACCCACTAATGCCACACAGCATCAGTGCTGGGCACACACTTCAACGCTGAGTCAAGAGGCATCTTGCATAGTGGCTACTCTAAATGGGTGCCCCTCCCACTTCCTACGTTAAACAGTGGTAGCTCCTGGGATCAGTGGTATCCTACACGGCATACCATAACCACAGCTAAGGGCACTATGATAACTCTAAGAGCTCAGGGCTTGAGCTCAGAGAGCTCTGTCAATAAGTTTAACTTGATTCCGAAGACAGTGCTGGGCTAAGTAACTTGCCTGTGGTCACAGCTGATGAGTGATGGGGCCTGGAGTCATACCAGGCTGGTGGCCTGTACCCAGGCTCTCACCACGTACCATGTGGTTGTGCAAAGGCCTTCCTTGTCTCAGACAGGCCCTCTGCCCCCACCCAGGGACCACCTCCCCCAGGCTCTCTCCATTCCCCAGCTCATTTACCTGATGCCGGGCAGGCAGGCTGCCTCCGCGCTTGTGCCACGTGACCTGGGCATGTGCCTGCCCGGGCACCACGCAGTTCAGGTCCAGGGTCTGCCCTTCAGCCACGTGGGAGGAGGAAGACTCGATGCGGATGGGCTGTGTGCTGCCCGGAGCTGGGGGAAGAGGTCCTGGTCACCCTGGTTCTCTCTAAAGCAGCCCAGCCTCTTCTTCTGCACCCCATTCTGCCTGTTGGCCCCCACTCACGGTAGGCAAAGCTGGCCCCCTGAACCCTGGTCACTGTGACCATAATGGAGGCCTCCACACCATCACTGGCCCGGCAGACATATTCTCCAGCGTCCACTGGAGAGACTTGGAAGATGTATAGGTGGGAGCCTCGTACCTGGACAGTAGGGACAGAGGTGTGAGAGATTGTCCTGGATCCGAGCAGATGCCCAACCCCTGTCCCCTGGTCTGGGAACTGCCAACCCCCCCAGATGGGGAGCTGGGAGCCCACAACCCACCATCCACAGCTCCCACCCATTTTTCCAGGCATGAGTACCTGGTGCCGGGCGGGCAGGCTGCCCCCACGCTTGTACCATGTGACCTGGGCATGGGTCTGCCCCGCCACCACGCAGTTGAGATCCAGGGTCTGTCCTTCAGCCACCGTGGGGGATGAGGACTCGATCCTGACAGGTGGGATGGGTGCTGGGGCTGTGGACACAGGGCTGAGGGTAGCAGATGCTCCTGGAAGAGCTGGCAGGGACCACCCACCGGAGGCAGGCTCTGCCTTGAGATCTGCCCAGTAACCCAATGGAGGGCCAAGGCAGGGCTCAAGGAGAGGAGAGGAAGGGGACAGGGGCAGAATCCAGAGCGGGATGTGGCCAAGAAAGCGTGGCAGAGCACACAGGGCCTTGCGTCAGCTCCAGGTTAAGCCTCCTGCCTCCAGATGGCCACAGCAGTCACCTGGACCCCCTTGGAAGGCTCTCAGACTCCTTCAGCTTTCCTTGTCATCAGAGTCACTCACCAGGGATGGAGTCAGAAGGCTCAATGGAGACCAGGACAGAGCTCTCCAGGTGCTCGGAGTTAAGGACCACGTGGCATACGTACTCGCCTGAGTCGGCAGGAGACACTTGGTTGAGCCGCAGGAGCGAGCCGTGGGTCTGTGTGTGAATAGGCGGGGTTGGCTGGGGCCTGAGCAGGCCCACTGGTCCCCGTGGTAAGCCGGCCTGGGGGCCACGGTACCTGGTGCCGGGCAGGGAGGCTGCCTCCGCGCTTGTGCCACGTGACCTGGGCCTGCCCCAGTGCCACGCAGTTCAGGTCCAGGGTCTGCCCTTCAGCCACGTGGGAGGAGGAGGACTCGATGCGGATGCGCTGGGTGCTGCCTGGCACTGGGCACAGAGGGGTCGGTCAGAGGTTATGGGAGGTGACCAGTCCTAGCTTGGGAGAATGGACCTGTGGCCTTTCTGAGCTGGAATCACTTTCTGCCCTGGCAGCTGAGCCTTCCTTCCATGCCCACCCCAGTGCAGGCTTCAGGCTCTCTGCCCAGGGTGACTTCCTGGCGAGGAGCCTGAGATGGTCACTGCCAGGCCGCCCTGGAGGACACAGACAGTAATGACCCCACATCCTTATGCAGTGTTTATCACACATTTCCGGTGCTTTTCTGGACCCTGTCTCACCTACACCACACCCTCACCTCAACGGCACTAAAACCACCATTCCACAGATGAGAAAACAGAAGTCCCCAAAGACAAGGAACCAGATCAAGGCTGACGAAGGGCAGCGTCAGGGTTTGATCCCAGGGCAGCCCAGCACCCAGCTCCCAACTTAGGGAGGGACCCCAATACTGCGGCTGCTGACACCTGAGAAACCACACCCTCACATGAGGCACAGGGACCCGGACCAGCCTCATCCTGTCCCAGGCCCCTCACTCCCCAAGTAGGCAGCAGAGGGTTCGGGCCTGCCTGGAACGTCCCTGATTTCTGAGTAAAAAGGACAGCGCGTGCCTCTCCTCACCTGGGCCTTGGCCTGGGTGGGTGCTGTGGAGCACAGAGACCACGATGGATGCCTCCTTGGGCCCCGCCTCGCTCTCCACTCGGCACACGTACTCTCCGGAGTCTGCTGGTGAGACCTGTGGGAGCCGCAGCCGGGAGCCGTGGACCTGGGCCAGCAGGGGGCAGAGGTAATATGAAGACATGGCCAGAGATGAAGATGCCACTTCCTCTGGGTTTTCTGGTTCAGTCATCAAAGTCTTGGGGACAGAGCCTGGCCCTGGCTGCTGGGGCAAGCTGGGTACGGCAACCTTCCATCTGCACAGTGGCCATCCCAGCCAGAGGCTCCACCCCAGCCCAGGACCCTCCTCGGGCTAGTGAGCCTCCTACCTGTGCATGGGGAGGCAGGCTGCCCCCTCGCTTGTACCATGTGATCTGGGTGTGGGCCAACCCTGCCACCACACAGCTGAGGTCCAGTGTCTGCCCTTCGGTCACAGATGGCGATGAAGACTCAATCCTGACTGGTGGTGAGCTGGCACCTGAGGCTGGGGTCAGCAGAGGGAAAGCTGACTTTGGGGGAGCCCTGGCCTGCCCTCCCACTTCCTCTGCCCCCAGGGGCTTCGCACCTGACATGACCAACACTTGGATGCGGGCCTGTGCTGTGCCCATGGGGCTGGTGGCCACGCAGAGGTAGAAGCCAGCATCGGCAGATGTGATGGCTGGGATGACCAGTGTGGCGATGTCTGTGCGCTCAGACCGGGCCTGTCACATGGGCAGAGGCTCAGCCACTCAAGACACAGTGAGAAAGGGTGAGCCAAGGAGGGTGGGCAGAGGGGGCAGGATAGGCATTGCACCAGGGTCGGGCCCACAGGGCACTGAGCATGATGAACCTGGCCAGACAAGGATGGCTAGGGCTACCTGTGGGGTGCAGGAAATAAGGGGGCCAGAGAGGAGGTGGGCAGGGGGTGCAAGGGCAGGCGGGCTGGTGCTGCTGAAATCCTCCTGCCTCAGCCTCCTAAGTGCTAGACCAGTGGGCTTGAAAGGGGCAGACCTCTCACCTGTGGGGGCAAGCTGCCACCCTCCTTTCTCCAGGTGATGGTGGCCGTGGGTACCCCTGTGGCCCTGCAGTACAGCCTGACGATGTGGCCTTCATGTACCTGGATGCGCTCCGGGCTCACCTGGACCCTGGGCCCGTTGCCCCCTGAAGACAGAGCGCCGTGAGAATCTCCTGGCTGCCTTGGTTCCCGGCCTGGGTCTCAGCCCCTTGCCCAGTCCGGCCTGCTCACCATGCACCTGGAGAACAGCCCTGCCCACGTGCTGCCCAACGTTGTTGAGGGCACGGCACAGGTACTGGCCCTGATCTGAGGGCTCGGTGGCAGGCAGGCGCAGGATGCCCCTGTAGATCTGTGCCTTTCGAGGGAGCTGGCCCCCAGGACCACCTGGCACAGAGAAATGGGGTCAGCGTGCCTTGGGACTGGCCTTGCTCCAGCCCTCTGGGGTGCTGGGCCACACCCAGGCCAGCCCCCAATGTCGCTTCATCATGGTCTCACCTATCCACTCGATGTTGGGCGTGGGGTTTCCCCTGGCATTGCACCGAAACTCTGCCATCTGTCCGGGCTGTACGGTGAGCTGTGGTGGATGGATGGAGACCACAGGAGCAGACAAGGTGCCTCCCCCAGCTGGCGAGGGTCAGGAAAGATGCGTCAGGGCGGGCAGTGTTGGCTGGGCCATAGCCATGGCCCCTTGCCACTCTCTACTCTCCTTCTAGCCTTCCAGGGCCATTCTGCCTCGTGGCAGCCAGAGGAGCCTTTTTCTTTCTTCTGATGCTACTGGAATTGACTCCACTGAGCTATATCCCCAGATCTTTCAAAAGTTTGAGACAAGGTATCACTGAGCTCAAACCTGTGATCCTCCTGTCTCACCCTCCCAGAGTGTTGGGATTACAGCTATGCACCACCAGGCCTGGCTGGGTCTCTCTCTTGCTCACTCTTTTTCTGAGATAGGATCTTTCTTGCTATGTAGTTCAGTATGGCCTTATACTGCTATGTTGCCCAACCTGGATGAACTTGAAGAAATCCTCCTGCCTCAGCCTCTCAAGTGCTGGGATTACAAGCATACACCACCATGCCTGGCCTTTCAAAAAGGAAAATTTTGGCGGTGGGGGGTGGTGTGGGGTGAGGAATTGAACTCAGGACCTCACATTTACCAGACAGGTTTGTACCAGTGAGCTCAGCATCCAGTAATGTAACAGAACAGAACAAAACACCACACTACACTTCAAACAGACTTGGTACTTTGCTGTTTAAAATTTGTCCATGGTGTCCTACTGCCTTAATAACCCTTTCACACCTCATGTTGCACACTCTCACTTCTGCTTGTATTTTCAGGCTCCTAACCTATCCTCCCTCCCACAGATCTAGCCAGGTTGGCCTGTGTCTCAAACTTGGACATGCTCCTGCCCCCAGGCCTTTGCACGCAACTGCTCCTTCTGCTAGGAACACTCTGCCAGCTCAACTGGCTCAGCACCTTCTTTTCCTTCAGGTCTCTGCTTTGCTATCACATCAGCCCACCCGCCTCCCACCTCCTTCGTTTCTTTCTCACTCCTTCACTGCTTCCCACCCTGACTTGGAGGAAAATCCAGTTCTCGTTTGTTCATTTGCTCCCGTGCTGTGGTTGCTTCAGCCAGGACAAATGCTCGCAAGGCTGAGATCCTGTTTGTCATTCTGCTCTGAGCTCTGACTTCGGAGCCTGGACTAAGACCTGGTATACCACATGTACTCAGAAATGACCTGCAGCGGGACCAGTGAGCAGCCCTGGCGGGTGTGCGGGCAGTGCTGGGTGGAAGTTGGCAGTGGGTCGAGGTGTACCTTGCACGTGCAGCGTGGCCGTGCCCTGGTCCATGGCGAACATGTTGGAGCCGGTGCACACGTAGGTGCCCGCGTCGCTCGGCTGCACGTTGCGGATGGTCAGGATGCCGTTGAAGTCCATGGCTCGGGAGGGCAGCTTCCCGTTGTGCAGGCGGGTCCATACCAGGGTGTAGGCGGGGGACTTCAGGGGCAAAGGCGGGTGTGATGTGGCAGCTCAGGGCCCCAGGGACCAGGCCCCCATGCCCCAGCCCTGCCCTCCCACCTTGCTCTTGGCTGTGCAGATGAAAGTGACGTCAGCTCCAGGCCGCACGCTCTGGCTCCGCTGCTCCTCCACTGTCACTGTGATGGGCTTGCTTGGTGCCTCTGTGGGCACAGGAAGACCCCTGGTGAGCTGAGAGCTGGCTAGGTCTCTGTCCCCACCTCCTGCCCGGTCCAGCTTAGATGCTAGCCCCCCACCCCCTTCCCTATCCCGGCCGAGCCCAACCCTCCAGGTCTCCCTGCTGGCACTCAGCACAGCATACTGTGACTAGAGGATATCACTTGGGCTCCAGGACATGGCCACAGGCTGCAAATGCGCTCCCGACAGTCACTTCTGGGTGGGTTGATTTCCTTCCTCCGCTCACAGCCTTAACTCACACTTGCTGAGCTAACATGAACTACTAGTTAGGAATGTTTTCATCTTCTCCAAGTCCAAGCTACCCCGCTCCCTCTCTGCTGGTCCCCTCCGCTGCCACCCCTGCACCACCCTGAACCTCCTGAGAGGCAGGCGCCTCCTGGGCACTTCCTTTCTCTCACACCCCGTCAGTCTCTCCTCTCCCTCCCAGTGAGATCATTCTGCTCCACAGATCAGTATGTTGTGGAATTTTCCACTGCTGAAAACGGCTCCTTGACCTCTTTTTCCCAGCCACTGCCCCAGTGTGTGGCTTCCTTTCAGAGCGTAGACGGAGGAGAGAGGCTTCCCTTCCTGCCGCCTCTGTCCCTTTTCTCCCCTCTGATGAGCACTGCAGTCCCAGCCGGATCGCGAGTCATTTCCCTGCCCTGCTCTCACTCCTGTGGCAGCAGTGACCAGTGGTACCTGGCAGCCCTTTCCTCTCCTCCCGTCCCGCCTCCCACCTCCAGGGCTACTCCCTCCGGCTTCTCCTGCCCTTCCCTCTCCAGCTGGACGTCTGCCGCCTAGGCTCTGGCCCGGGCCCTGCTCTGCACACTCCTTCCCTACTTCACAGGCTGAAACGCCATCCTTGTGTCAACCGCTCCCAGCTGAATTTCCCAGCAAAGGCCCCTAGGCTAGCAAGTCCAAAGGCCTGGTGACCAACCTAAGTGTGTCTGTAAATACCGCCAACTTTAATAAATCCAAACCAAACCTGTGATGCCTCTGACCCGTGGGTAGCATGGGTTCCCTCCGCCTGGTTACCCCCGTACCCTCCTGCCTGGTTCCCACTAGCCGCTGCTTCTTTACATAAAGACTTTCTGGGGCTCCAAGAGCCCACTGTGTATTCTTGCATGGTGAGAGAGAGGTGCAGGGGACTTGATGCTCCTAGGCCTGGCAGGGAGTGAGAGGACCCGGCCACAAAGACCCCAGCTCCCTGGACGCCAGCATCAGTGACTTAGAGGTGCATGGCTCCTGGGTTTCCTCATCCACAATAAGCAAAACAAACTGCTGGCTATAATTTGCTTGATAACATACCCTTCATCAGATGCCTTCTCCTTCCTGTGTCATTTCCTCTCCCTGAACTATTTGCACAAAAATTTTGTCTCAGACATAGCTTTAGGGGAGCCCTAATGACAGCTTTAAACTGGAGCCTTCTGGGTCTCAGTGAACAGTATCCCATTTATACAGGTGCCAGAATCCAGGCCCCGGGCAGCATCCTTTCCGATGCCTGCTTGGACCAGTCAAGTCTGGTGATTCTGCCTCCTAAACAGGTTGCAGATCCATCCCCGTCCCCATCTCCATGGTCACTGTCCTCATCAAGGTATCTACTACCCCCGCCCAGCAGATGAATGCACCTCTGCTGGGGGCTGCGATCTTAGGCACAGGGGAGCAGGGACCCACCCGTGACCAGCAGCTCTGCCCGGCTGGCGTTGACGTGGTGGAGATTCCGGCAGGTACAGATGTAGACCCCAGCATCCGAGGGGTGCACACTGGGGAAGTGGAGCTCGGCGCCTGAGGAGGGGGCTTGTCAGTGCACACTTTTCCTCTCCACCCAGTCCGCCAGCCAGGCACTGGCCAGTTCATGCCTCCCCTCTCCCTGGGGGACTCCTGGGGATTCGAGTACCTTGATGACGCTGCTGGGTGCTGCTGGGCACAGGCTGCCCGTCCTCACGGGACCAGTAGAAGTAGTGGGGTGGGCTCCCACTGACCTGGCACCGCAGGGAGTGGGCGCTCCCTTGGGGCACTACACTCCGAGCCGGATGGACCTGGACCACCAGTGGGGCTTGGTCTGCTGCGGTGGGAGGGAGCAGAGCCATTCAGGCAGCAGCCCCGCAGGCAGGAGGCGCTGTCTCAGGTACCTCAGCCCTCCCACCTCAACCCTGCCTTCCTCCAGCTCCTTTGGTTCCCTGCGGAGCCCACCAGCCCACTCCAGGCTCAGACTGCACTTACTCTGTGGCAGGCACCGGCCCCCTTGCACATTGGGGTTACCCACGTAACCGGGGGCACACCTGTTGGGAAGAACAAGGACCAGTTCTGTCAAGTTTCAAGGAACCCAGAGCCTCACAGGGAACTTGGGAGCAAGAAGTTCAGCCAGCAGCCAGTGTGCGGTGAGGAGGCTCAGGGTCCTGGAGAGACTTGGGCTGAGAGAGGCCCTGACACTGGGCCTCGCTGAGCCGACAAAGGAGAGTGGTAGGAAGTATTAGCGGCTTGGGTAAAGGAGGGAGGTAAGGCCTTCATTGTCTAGGGAAGGATTCATTCAACAAACACTTAATAGAGAACTACTAAGCGCCAGGCACCATGCTAGGAGCTGGAGATGTCACAGGGGTCATGCTGAAGATGTTGGTCTTGTGGAACTTTCCAGTTGGGAAACCAATATGGAAACTCTGTGTAAAACAAGAGTGGGGAGTGTACCGGGCTATGAGATCCAGCCCTGAGATCAGGAGGCGCCCCAGAGGACGGGACTCGGCACTATTAGAGCTTCCTGGAGCAGGCTGGCCTCTTCTCAGAAAGCTTATCACAGCTGCTAAGTACACGTCTGCATGATCGTCTCCCCCTGAGTTCCCGTTTGCAAACTTACTGCTCACAGTACTGGCCGGTGTAGCCGGGCTCACAGGCCGTGCAGCGGTACCCGCCGGCCCCCAGGCTCTCACAGGTGCGGGAGAACCTGGGCAGGGAGGCAAAGGTCAGAACGCCAGAAGCCCACTTCCGCCCTGCTCCCTCCACCCCACAGTGAGGGGTGGGCCTTGGGCCTTGGGCAAAGGCACCCACATGTTCTCCGGGTTGGTTAGAGGGCAGGCGCAGGGCTGGCAGTCCTCAGGCGTCCCGGCCGTGGCATCTCCATAGTAGCCAGGGGCACACATCTCGCAGAACTCTCCGGTGGCATTGTGTTGGCATTGCTGCGGGGCACAGGGGCATCAGACTCCGGCCACTGGACCATATTTGCCAAAAGCCTTTCAACTTTGCAATCCCTTGATCTAGACATTCCAAGCCTATATACTGTCTCAAATAATCACTGAGGACACAGATTTCATTACAAAGATACTTCCGTTGTTGGGGATGAAATAAACCTAAACGCCTGTAAATAGGAAGCTGGGCACCTTACCAAAGCACCTGCACCCATACAGCTATCAAAAAGATGTTTTTAAAAAAAAAAATGGCTGGGGATATAGCTCCGTGGCATGGCACCAACCTGGCAAGCACAAGGCCCTGAGTTCAATTCCTGGCACACACACACACAACCAGATGTTGGCTGTATTTCTTATAATTTTTTATACAAAACCTCTAATATTAGAGGAAAAGTGTACACCGACAAAGCATACCAGGGACAAAGCTTTCGCACTTTACTGTAGAAACGTGGGTCACACAGTCTCCTCAGAGACAGGTCCCTTCCTCTCTGCTTAGCTGTGGCTCTGCCAACTTCCCGGCCCTGTTTGTACCTAGGGGGTTCTATACATGCCACTCTGAAAAGTCCAGGTCTAAAAAGCATGGAACAGAGTCTGAGGCCAGCCTGGGCTCCAGAGCAAGGTCACAGCGGTACTGGACTGAGTACACAGGAAGATTGGGGTGACCCTGCTCAAAAAAAAAAAAAAAAAAAAAAAAGGGAAAAAAGGGCGGGGTGGCAAGGAAGGGTGCTCAGGAGGTAGCAGGTGAAAAAAGATGGCACCAAACATGATGCTGTGTTGATCTGTAAAGTGAGAAGTGTGTTTTAGGAAAGTGTCGACAGCCCAGGGTGTCGGCACACATTGTAATCCCAGCGGCTCTGGAGGCTGAGACAGTAAGGTTGCAAGTTTGAAGCCAACTTGGGCAATTTAGCTAGACTTTGTCTCAAAATAAAGTCAAATAAAATAGGAGTGTAGTTCGGGGTACAGCACTTGCCTACAAGGCCCAAGGGCTTGGGTTCAACCCCCACTACATCACAGAAAAGCACGTATTAGCCCAGAAAAGGGGCGGGCAGCTGTTCACTCAATAGGGGCACCGACTCCTTGAGGCGGCAGGACGATCGGATTTTAATTTCCCTTTTTGTTCATTTCTGTAGCTCAACTCTTCTGCAGAGAACAGGTAGCAACTTGGGTAAGAAATGCTGAGACCCAAAGCCCCCTCTACAGGGCGGCCTTCTGCAGCTCTGGCTGACCTGAGCTGCTGACCCCTGTCACTCTGCCCCTCCGGTCGCCTCCCCTGGCCCACAGGCAGCCCCGGATCCCCCCACCCCCAGGTCTGTGCACTCACTGAGCAGGCACCGGTCTCCGGGTGGCACAGGTCGGAGTGGCCGTTGCACTCACACAGCTCGCAGTGGCCGAGGTAGAGTCCACTTCCGGTGCGCGTGTAGCCTGGGGCACAGTCCTGGGGCGACAGAGGAAGCTTGGCCTCCAGCCGGCAAACCCAGACCTCTTCCTCCTGTCCCCTCCAGCCTCTAGACCCCCACTGGCTCTTGGAGGGGACATGAGGGGCCCAGCTTCACCCCTGTCCCCCTGCCTGGTCTTTCCGGCCAACCAGTCGGGAGACAGTAGTCATCTTCCCACCCCAAACTTTGTCCCTGGAAGTTACTGAAAAGTTTCACACTACACCCAGAAAGCGGGCTGGCAGACCAAGATGGGGCGCAAGAGCACCGAGACCCTCGTGGCTGGGTTTACACTCAGAGGCTGTGCGCAGCCCGGGGGATGTTTCCTCACATTTGAGATGAGTCACTGGGTCAGGGAACACTTCTCTGTGCTCTCCCTTCTGTGAAGCCTTGAGGACCCTCCCTCCCTGCATCTCCACGGGGTCTTCTAACTCTTGTCCCCCTGGCTGCAGACCCCGCACACCTCCTTCAAGAGGTGTCAAACTTGGTCACTTCGAGGAACACACAATTCTCTGGATTTGAAAATTCTTGGGGCCACAGAAAATGTACACATAGAGAAAAGTCCAGTGATGCCACTGTGGAAGCCTCCGAGTGGGGGTCTTGAAGTGCCGATGTCTGACCCTCCTGATGCCCACTGGGCACTGCAGCCCTGCCTCCTCCTTTCTGTACCTTAATATTCATTCATCAAACACTAACTGGACACCTGGCTAGGCAGACTCCAGTTTTCCTGTGGCTTCCTGCCCTGACCAAAGCCTGCAGAGGCTCTTGGGTGCCATCCAAGTGGGGCCCTCTGCCTAATCCATGGCCCCCACTCTGCATAGGGCTCCCCACCTCCATCTCTCCCAGCCAGTCCCATCCTGGATCCAGCTCTGACACAGCGCTCCCTTTGCAGGTTGGCCTTCTCTCGGCAGAGGGTGCCCTTGCTGGTTTTTGGGGGTGACCCTGCTGCAGTGTAGGCTAGCTCCCCACATACTTCTCCCAGGTTTCTGTTTATTTTTCCCCGTCTACAGTGCTCCCCACTCCACACAGCTCCCCTCTCTGATACATGTCCTTGCTTAGCTCTGCCTAGAGTCCCCTGTGTGTCCCTGTGGGGCCTCCCTGTCCCTGGAGGTGCACTGAGGGCATGAGCTGGACCCTGCCCTTGGAGAGTGCAGCAGGGTTTGGGCAGTACTGCCCAGTGGTTGGGAACCAAGATTCTGGTGTCCATCAGACCTGAGTTCAAACTAGTTTCTGTCACGTTAGCCTTGGGTAAGTCACTCGTCCCTCTGCGCCTTTTGTCCATAAAGGGGGTAATTCATGGATCTCGGGGCTGCTGGGTAACTCACGATATGAGGGGTAAGGTGTCCTCTAGCCACGGCAGCTATGGTGACAATCACTGGAAAGCATGCTGGTAGTGGGCGGGCCCCACACTCACCTGGCAGGACAAGCCCATGTAGCCAGGAGGGCATCGACACTCCTCCACCTCCAGGGCCCGGGGTCCATCTGAGGGCCCCGGCTGGGCCACCTCCAGGCTCACAGCACTGATGCTGGCTGCCACTGGTACCGAGGAGAACGTGGCTCGGATCAGGAGCTCGTCCAGGTCAGCCAGTGCCATTAGTAGGTGCTCGCGGGTGGCCGGCTGCCCATCCGGCCGGCGCCAGAACTCCTGGGAGGGGGTACAGGGAATGTGGGTGAAGGCTGGGCTCTGTATGCTGCTCCTGCCTTTGAGACCTGACCCAGGTGAGGGGCAGATGGCAGGCAGCAGAGGGTAAGCAGGGACAGCGGCGTCACAACTGGGCACCAAGTCCAGCAGGACAGTGGGGAGGGTCACACAGCGTGTGGCCTTGGAGCGCCCCTACCTCTCGGAAGACTATCTCGTAACTCTTCCTCTCGGGGCCCTGTGGTGCCGCCTGGGAGGCCACCAGCATGATGTTGTTGCCCTGGAAAGACACGGGTGGGATTGGATGGGGGAGCTGAGGGGCTCTTGGAGAGAAAGGGTCCCCCATTAGTCCCAGTCTCTCTGGCCACCAGGCTCCTCCACCTGTGTTCTCCCAGGCTCATGTGCCCTGACTGGCACCTGTGCCCTGCCCCTGTGCCCAGCCGTGGTGAGCTATGGCTGATAAGCAAGGGCTCAGTAGCTCGGGCTGTCGGGCCACCAGAGACGGACCCTAGGAAGGTGCGTGGACCTTTTCCTCGCCTTCCCCTGCCAGAAGGCCAAGTGCTCACCATGATCTGGACGTCAGGGTCAGACAGCGGGCTGCCCTGCAGCCCTGCCGTGTAGGAGAGGGTGTACCGCAGCTTCCCGCCATAGGCTGCCACCTGCAGGGAGACAGCACCTGTCACAAGGCTGCCCAGCCCACTGGGAGAGTGGGTTGGCCTGCCCTGAAGGCCCCTCTGCATCTGGGCCGCACCTTGCCCTAGGGGACCCTGTAGTTCCCTGGGAAACAAGCCACTTCTTAGTCCAGTCTCCCCCACCCCGCATCACACAAGTGCCTCTTCCCTTTTTTACAGGGCTCCCCATTCCCCACCTCCGGATGCTCTGAGTCAACAAGCTTCAAGTCCTTTTTGATTTACAGGAATTTCTCACAAGTTGACAGAAGTAATGACGGTAAGGAACACAGGCAACTATTCTCAGCCACAGGACTTCCTGTGGGGAGGTGTTTGGTCTTCCCAGAATCCATTTCCCACTTTGTGGAAACGATACCAGGTTCTCCTTAATGAGCAGCTCTTTGCCCACACACAGCCTGCAGGATTTTAGGGGTGCAACCTTCCCCCTCCACAGCAGAACGAGCCAGGCCTGGGCAGTCTATATAGCCCACCACTGCCCTCCCCTGTTAGGGACAGATGAGGGAACCTGGCACTTCTCTCTCTTCTAGGACAGAGAAACTCCCTGCTCCAGATAGACAGAAGCTGCAGAAAGACACCAACTGAGATAAACCCTGAGGGAGGTCCTGGATCCAGCCACACCTGATAGCAAACGTCCTTGGAGCTGCAGTTGCATGAGCCAATGGATTCTTTGTTGCAGACAAACCAACTGGACTTGGGTCTTCTGCGTGTGGGATGGGAATGCTCCTTGTGGGTACTTAAGGGCCTTTCACACTGGCACTGAGGCCCTAGCACTGTTCTATGGGATTTCCCTTTCTCTCCTCCGTCACTAAGGCAGACGTCAGCTCAGGACCACACTGCATCGGCCCCACCCCACTCCTTCATCTGCTAGCTCACTCCTCTGGGAAGCGTTTCTCAAACACCTGCTGGGTCCAGGCCAGGCCCTGGGCAACACTGGCCCAGGTGCTGCTCTCCACAAGCTCGGGACAGGTGCGGCACTGTGATCACGGGGGGAGGTCTCTATAGTCTGAGAGACCTGGCCTCAAATTCCTGCTTCTCTGAGTGGACATCGTGGACAAGTCGCTTAACTTTGCGAGCCCTGCTTTCCTTAAATGGGCAGGAAGTAAAAAGGATACTTTCAAGGGAATCATGAGGATTGTGCAACTCAGAACACTTCTGCGACACACTCGGCACAGCGCTGAGAACGTATTCAAAGTGAGCAACTCCCCACAGCTGCCGGCCCCTCGAGTCCTCCCCCTTGGGTGACATCAGCCTGTGCTCCTAAGTCTCATTATCTCAATGCTGCATATCAGCCACACGCTGAAGAGGCTGCAGAAGTCTGCACCATTTGAGGAACAAGACGGGAGCAGTGTCAACAGTACGAAAGCCACGGCCAGGGCCGAAGTAAGAACACCAGTGTCAACAATGACGGCGGTAACTGGGGCGACAGTGAGCTCGGGTACACTGCTCTTCTACCTGCACTGACACGGCGCACAGTAATACCTCCTCAGTACTCGGCTGCGGGGGGACCTGCAGTCGGGGCTCAAGGGAGTCCCTGCCTGGCTCCGGGCCTCGGTCTACCCACTTGTCACAATCCCGATTCCTCATTACCTTGTCCCCCAGGAAGGCTCGGGGCAGCTGCCAGTAATAGAGGCTTCCAGGAAGCAGAGAGAAGCCGTCATAGGAGAGAGAAAACTACGACAGAAGGGCAGGCGTAAGAGCAGAGGCGGGACAGGGGACAGCAATGCTTCAGGGAGGCTGGGCACTGGGGAAAAGGTGCAGGGCACACCCCGCCCACCGCTTAGGCTCCAGCCTGGGCGGCTAGCCTCCCTTCCAGACCTGGGACCTGGATGCTCTCTCCAGATGTGATCTGGGCTGGCATCTCCCCGTGTCTGGTGTGTCCCTTTCATGGACCCCAAGGCACACTGGGACATGTTTTAAAATCTAGTGGCTCTTTGCACATGCATTTAAAAATACCAAAATAAAGGCAAATTTGAAGGAAAGAACGGGACAGGCAGTGTGGGAAATTGTGCAGCTGGGTCAGAAATGTCTTTGGCTTAGAAAGCATGGTAGGTGGGGGTGCTTAGGTGGGTGTGGGTTCTCGGGCCTTGGCACATACCTGAGAGCCTGCTGGAGAAGACAGAGGAGTGGAGGAGGAGGAGGAGGAGGAGGAGGAGGAGGAGGAGGAGGGGAGGCGGGGAGCAGCTCGAAGAGCAGCTGCAGGCTGGGAGTGGGGAGGGAGACCCTGGCGGTGGGGTTGGGGGTGGGCAGCAAAGCTGGCAAGGAGCTGCCAGATTTCAGCATCCATCCGCCTCTGGGCCTCATCCACCTGGGGGACCAGGAGAGAAAGGACAGAGGAAAAGAGCGGAAAGAGACAGAAAGCACCCCTAGAGCTCGGCTCTCCCTCACTCTATACCAGCCCACAGCCTCCCACTTCTGCACCATCCACACACCGGTGCCAATGCCCACTGCTCTGCCCTGTGCCCTCTGCGTACTTGGTCCTCAGGAGCCCCACGGGTGTCCTGGGACAGGCCAGCTGACTATGGGCCAGGGCTGCTGGGGAGAGGCCTCCAGAGGGTAGGCCCGAGAAGGGCAGACAGCTGTGCCAGCAGCAGCCAGAGGATTAGGGACGGCCCACTGCCTCTGGGAGACTGGAGGCTGTGCCTTGGGACTGCCTCGCCTGCACCAGCCCAAGCTACTTGTGGAACCCTGAGGTGGACTGAGCATTAGGCTGGGCCTGGAGTAGCAGAGAGGAAAATGGTCCTGAAGGGCCAGGGCTTGGTTCCTTGGGTCCCAGACACAGCTTGCTCTGACCAAGCTCCTGGTTACCTGTGATGCCTGCGGTGCACGACCCCTGCCTTCTGGGGGCCCCAGGATCTTCCCAGATCTCACAGCTGCCCGCCACTGCTCCTCTGAGAGTGATGTGCGGTTCTGATGGGGTGGAGGTCACAAGCCAGCTCAGCCCTCCCGAGGACAGAGCCATGGGCAGGGTTCTCTCGCCATGGACAGAGTGGCCAGAAAGGGCCACACTGACTGGACAGAAAGATGCATGCTTCCCTCAGGGCTGCCACACAGGGTTACCCAGGCCTCATGTGCACAGGGGGACAATGCCAGGGAAACTGGGGGGCCGGGCAGTCATGCAGATTAGCATCTAGTTAGTTCCCCTGCCACCTTGGTCACCATCCTGACTGCAGACTGTGGGCTCCCGACCAGAGCACAGGTAGGGAGCTGAGGAGAGGCATACAGCCTCTCCTGGTGGCAGCACAGGGCCTGGGCACAGCAGTGCCCTGAGCTCATGCAGACCCACACTGTCCTGTTCACTGGGCATCTCCCCACGCGGGAGTGAGGCGCCTAAGCACACACCATGCCTGCAATACACCAACGCTCCCACTCACAGCAAAGCCTACCTGGTGAGCCCGGCGCATCCGCGCCAAGTATGCCTCCGCCTGTGCGCCAGAGGAAAGGCCAGGAGGGGAGAGAAAGGTTTAAGGGTGGAGGCAGAGGGGGACTGACAGAGAGGCAGGAGGGCGGGAACTCAAGAAAGGGCCACAGGACAGTCAGCTCTGCAACATGGTTGGTGTACGGGCCGCCCAAGGAATGAGGACCAGACAGCCTCAGGGACACCGGCCTGAGTGCCCCTGGGCACTGGCCTCCATCAGCAGCGGACGCCTGTGCCAAGTGCCACTTCTCTCAAATACCACATGGTGACCATAACTACTTGAGAAGCACATGTGGGCAGGCTGCCCCGGAGTCCCCTTAGGCCTTGTCCCCCTCAGTACCACCCCACCACACCACATCTCAGAAGAGAAGAGATGCTCCACAGCCCATGACCTGGGTTTGAATCCTGCCATTGTCACCCACTAGCTGTGGGACCTGAGGTAAGGTCCCCTGGAGCCTGTGTTGCCCTAAGTTTCCTCAGTTATGAAGTGGGACAGTAGGAAGATCCGGCCCAGACAGCTGTGACTTTTAACACATAAAAGCACGCAGAATAATGCCTGGCACACAGTAAGAGCTCAGGAGACAAGACCTGTGAGAACAGCTGTGCCCGTTCCAGCTCAGAGCCTGCAGGGCAGATCCTCAGGCTTTTTTTTTTTAAGAAAGGCTCTCACTCTAGTGCAGGCTGGCCTTGAATTAGCTTATGTAGTCCAGGCTGGTCCAACTCACAATGATCCTCCCTCCTCAGTCTCCCAAGTGCTGGGATTACACCCATGTGCCACCAGGCCTGGCTGACCAGTGGGTTTAGAGTGAACGAAAGTGACTGTGTCTCATCTGTCCTTGTGTTTGGAGGATCTGATGTCTCAGGCCCCAGCTGTTGGAAACTGCACAAAAGCTCAGAATCACCACCAGCTGAATGTGTATCACGTGCCTGAAGCCCCCTCCAAGCCTCCAGCTCCCTGGAGCTGAGGATTATCAGAGGGTCCAGAGATTCGGATCCACATCTGCTGGAGCGCAGAGGCACCTGCTGACCCATGGCCTGGCAGCTACAGGCCCAGCTTGGAACTGCCACTCTGGGAGGTCTGCAGCCCTGCCACGGGTCCCACCTTGTCTCCCTGGTACATCTCCGGCAGCTGCCAGTAGAAGGACTCGTGGCCGAGGTGGGCGAAGTTACTGAAAGACAGCTGGGTGCCCTCGGGCACGGGCTCCACGGTGAAGTCTCCCGCCAGACGGCTGTTGCGCTGTGGGTTCACCAGGGCAAAGCCTTGGAAGTCCCCAGGGGCAAAGCGGGTGACGATCTGGCAGCAGAAGGATGAGTGTCAGTCTACAACTGGGGCACCCTAGTGGACCTGGGCATGGGAGGGTGTCAGGGCAGGGAATGGGGGCTGAGATCAGGGCTGGGAATGAAATAATGGCGGGGGACACTGAGGGTGAGGAGAGGGAGGGGCTGGGTTCATTGAGATGCTTGGGGGTCTTGTACAGGGGTCAGGTGTCTGGGCTCAGTGATGAGATGGGAGAAAAGCAGATAAAGGGGTGGCATCCTCAGGTCTTACCAGGTGGCGCGCATAGGAGGAGCTGGCGCACTGCTGGGTAACGCCCATACAGAAGCAGGGCAGGCAGCCCTCGGGGTTGCTGGCGCTCAGGTAGAAGTGGTGGGGCCGGCAGTGGCTGCAGGTGGGGCCTTCCACCTGGGCCTGTGGGGGGCAGACAGCAGGTGGGTGCAGGGAGCCGGGGGTCTCCCACACTCCCATGGACCCAGAGGCCAGCAGTTGGATCGTCCTGCCCCACCCCCAGTTCCACGCTGGCCAGAGCCAGGCCTCGAAGATCACAGAGCTTTGGACTGACCTTGCACTGGCACTGACCAGTGCTGTCACACTGGCTGCTGATGCTGCCTTGGGGGTCACAGTTACAGCCTGTCTCATCTGGCACCTGGCCATCTCCTGTGATGGAGGAAAACTGTAACTAAGAGCCCCAAAATACCCAGACACCCCATTCCCACTGCTGTCCAAGCATGCAAGTCAGCAAGGAGTCGGGTGTGGGGGGCTGCTATGTGTTTTTGAGGCACCGATCTGCACTCCCACAAAGCTTTGCAGAGGGTGGCCAGGGACCCATGCAGATGCACGCACGGGTCAGAAAGGTCAAGCCAGCTGCTCCAGTCATAGGGGAACAGGGACCTTGTCCTAGCTCTACCCCAGGAGACTGGGGAGCTGATGCTGGTGACCTCCCTGCCCCTGCAACCCTACTCACTCTGGCAAGGCTGGCCCAGGCTGGGGTTGCCGTAGTAACCAGGGGCACACCTGCAAAGAGAAAACGCCCAGGCCTGGTGGAGAGCAGAGGCGTGCCCGAGGCCACACCGTGGATAAGCTGGCTCATTGCGGCCTCCAGCAGGCACAAGGGACCTGTGGATGACTCAGCCCGGGTGGGTGTAAGGGTTTCCAGTGCCAGGCACAGGGGGCCTGGTTCCTGCTGGACAGGAGCGCTAGCCTGCCTGAGGATTCCAACATAGCCTGTCCTGCATGCCCTCTCTCTGCCACATGCCTCACCTCTCACAGTGACGCCCGCTGTGGCCTGGAGAGCACGAGTCACAGGTGGGGTGGCCGTCTGTGTCCAGAAAGCAGGTATGGGCAGCCCTGGAAAGGGGGCAAATGTCTTGTCAGGAAGGCAATAGCCCCTCCTTCGTGACCAGGGGAGAAGGGGCCCTGGGCCGTGTTCCCTGCACATCGCCTCGCACTCCCGACAGGGCCCGAGGGGTGCGCAGTCCTCCCCCTCCACAGGTGGGGAGGACGAGGCGCTGAGGCCAAGTGTCTTTTCCTCCAGGTGCCACAGTGAAGAAGCCACACTTGGAATTTAATCACTGCCTCTCAGCAGGGCCAGGGAGGGGTCGGTGGACACCCCAAGGAAGGGCAGGGCCCAGACGCACTGGCCAGCAGTGGGGGCTCCATGGCACGGGCAGGGCTGGCAGTCATGGGGTGTTCCGCGCTGGGCATCCCCGTAGTATCCTGGCTGGCACTGCTCACACCGAGGGCCCTCTGTATGGTGCTGGCAACTCTGTAGGGGGCAGAGTGTGGTCAGGGCTGGGCCCTGGAGGTGACAGGTACCCAGGTAGGGGGGAAGGAAGTGGGACTCACCTGGCAAGCCCCCGTCTCGGGCTCACAGGCCTCTGAGTGGCCGTGGCAGCTGCAGCGTTCACAGGTGCCCAAGTAGAGGCCACTGGGCATGCGTGTATAGCCCGTGTCACAGTCCTAGAAACAGGAGATCAGGGGATACTGGGTTGGGAGGTGCCAGGGAGGCAGGGACCAAAAGGGAACTGCCAGGGAGCATGGTTAAGGGGCTTTCAGGTGGCAGTGCCCAGGCTCACCTGGCAGGACGGGCCACGGTACCCAGGTGGGCAGGTGCACTGTTCCACTTCCAGTGCAGGGTCCTGGCCGGTGACCTCGGGCACAGCCACATCCATGCTGATGTCGGAGACCCTGCATGTGACAAGACACGGTCCGAGTCAGTGCATGCCCACTCGGCCAGCCGCTCCTGGAGCCCCACACGCATCACCTGTGTGGTCTCCCAATGGCCCTGTCATGATGCTATGGGGCCTTGCCCAGACCCTGGCCAGGGCCACCACAGCAGACACATGAGTTGGGGCTACAGGCTGACACCTGAGACTTTCTCCAGAGCCCGGACACTGTAAGTGAGCACAAGACAAGAACCCCTCTGCCTCTCTGTAGGAAAATTTCACAGGGCCGTTTCCTCTCCAGAGCCCCGTGTCGACGAGACTGAGGCCAGACTTGACTTGAGGTCATAACCCTGCTTGGCCTGTCCTGTGTCAGCCCCCTTCCTTACGGGGTTCCCATGGAAACCCACACACACCAACCCCAGTCTCAGGCTCTGCTTGCAGGAAGTCTGGGCTGAGACAAGCTGCAGGGGAGAGATAACAGCACAGCCTCTTTAAACATGGGGAGAATGAGGCACAAAGAGGCCAGCAGCCTGTATGGGGCATGGCTGGCAGCCTGGCTGCACCTCAGTTCAGCTTAGACTGGCGTCCCCTCCCCGCGCCCTGCTTCTGTCCTCCCAGGGTCCAGACCTGCTCTCTGCAGGCCGCTGGGTGTGGGACGCTCGGATCAGGAGTGCGTCGATGCCCGCCAGTGCCATCAGCAGGTGCTCCCGTGTGGCTGGCTGCCCGTCGGGCCGCTGCCACGCTTGCTGCCAAGGAGAGGGCACATGATGCTAAGCCCTGCCGCCCCAGATGCGTGTGGGAGAGAAGCAGGGTGGTGCCTGCCCACACTGCTGAAGGGCTCACCTCCCGGAAGGGCACAGTGAAGGGGCTGGGATGCCTGGGGGCAGGCTCCCGGGAGGTGTGATGCTCCAGGGTGATGCCATTGCCCTGCAGCACCACCAGTGGCTGCCCACGTAGGGGCTCAGAGCTGGGCTGGGGCTGCTGGGTCACCGTGAAGCGCAGCTCTCCACCATAGGACGTCACCTGGGGGATGTGAGACAGGCGCTCGGTCACCACTCTGGCCACCTTGTCCTTGCAGGGATCCTACTCTTCTCCACGGCACCCAACACTGCTTCCCTGCCTCTGCTTACACCGTTCCCAGTGCCCGCCGCTGCTTGTCTCTGCCCAGTCCCTGCCCACCTTGTCCCCTCGGAAGGGTGCAGGGAGGTTCCAGAAGTAGGGTCCGGCAAGCAGGCTGTGGAAGGACGAGAAGACCAGTTCTCCCGACGAGGACAACGAGATGCCCTCGCTGGTGGTGTGGGTGCCCGCGGCGTTGGTCAGGCTGAACTGCGTGGGCTCCTCGGAGGCCCCGAGCACCTGGGAAAAAAGCAGGGGCTGGGTGGGGCCGTGGCCTGGTACTGATCCCTGCCCCAGCCAGGTGAGGGCTGGGCCACCCCTACCCCCGCCTGCCCCACAAGGGTACCTGGGCACGGCTCCAGGACGAGCTGGTGCACTGGCGACTGACGCCCATGCAGAAGCACTTGAGGCAGCCGTCAGGGTTGCGGGTGCTCAGGTGGAAGGAGCCTTCGGCACACTCATTGCATAAGCGGCCCACCACATTGTTCTGCAGACAGAGACCTGGAGCTGAAGGACAGCCCACTGGAGGGGCTGCCCGGAGCCACCAGCTGAATCCACCCACTGTCTCCACGGGACCCAGAAGAGCCACTGGAGGGATTCCCATGTGAGGCACCGTGACTATCTGATCAATGATTTCCAGTTCATGCGTGGTTGTGCGGCTAGTTTTCCTCTTCTCTTTGATTGCCAGGGAGCTCACAAAGGAGGGTACTGAGGCTCAGGGCTGTGAAGTGACTTACACAGGTCCCTCAGCTTGCTCATCCAGTCAGGAATGCCTGACTCCAACATGGGTCTGTCTTTTCTCCACTGACACTGATTTCCTCCCTCTGAATGCAAGCGGCACCCCTTTTCTGAGCCCGTGTGTGGGGATGCTAACCCTGTGTCCAGATGTGGGCTGATAAACTGAGGTGAAGCCAAAGGCACAGTGCAGACACAACAGCTGCACACAGGGTGAGCTCCTGACTCCCCCACTGGAGCTCCTGCCAGTGCAAGGCCCCTCGTCCTGGAGACTGAACCTAGGGTCTTCACTCTGTGCTACATCCCGAGCTTTTTTATTTTTAAGGTAAGTTCTCACGTAAGTTGCCCAGGCAGGACTCAAATTTGTGATCCTCCTGCCTTGGCCTCCCAGTGCTGGGATTATGAGTATGCGTGACCACATCTGGCTCAGGAGAAGCCAGCACCTCTTTGCTCCCTCACCCAGGGACGCACCTTACAGAGACAGGCCTCTCCAGCGGACCTCGCACTGCCACGCTCGTCACAGCGCACAATCGCCTGGTCTGGGGACACAAGGTGGGTGTTGGCAGGGCAGGTGAGAATGAGACAGACACAAGACGGGCACAGTCAGGACAGGCAGAGAGAGGCAGCTCTCAAGGATTCTGGGTTCAGGCTGGGCTCCGGGAAGGGGCTGGGGCGGGGACAAGCAGCTGGTGGACAGCTGGGGAGAGGCCTGGGGTGGGGCCTGCATACTCACTGGTAGGCTTGCACTTCCCGCCGGGCTGGATGGGGTTGCCCTCGTACCCAGGGGCACAGCTGGGGGAGACAAAGGTGTCAGCAGCCCTTCCTCGACTATTGAGTGTATCCCCCCGCCAGCCCTCTGGCTCTCACCTCTCACAGCGGCGACCTGTGTAGCCAGGGGCACATGCATCACACGTGGCTTGACCATCCGTGTCCAAGAAGCAAGTGTCTGAGAATCTGTGGGCACCAGATGGGCAGGGCATGGGGCAGGGCTGGGGACCAGGCCTGACACAGCCAACCCAGGAAATGATTGCTGTCCACTCGGCCACAGCATGCTAGGAGGTGTGACCCTCTCTCTCTGCCCACCCGTTCCTGATTTGCAGTCTTGTAGCAACTGCAGCCCGCAACACCGGAAAAAAAAATGGAGGCCGGAGCACTCATGGCACACAAGAAAACTCAGCAATGAGGGCAGGATTTGAATCCAGGACTCTGCCTCCCTCCCACAGCCTGAGCTGGGTCTGACCTGCGGGAGGCATCGATGTAGGGGCATGGGCAGGGCCGGCAGGCAGTGGCGATGGGCTTCGTGGCGTCCCCAAAGAATCCGGCTTTGCACTTGTTGCACTGTGGTCCTTCTGTGTTGTGTTGGCAATTCTAGGAGGAGGGCAGAGGGTGCGCTCAGCTCTGCAGAGCAGAATTTAGCCAGACAGACTGGGGCAGAGGGCGTTGAGGCGAACTCCAACCCAGGCCCACTGGCCAGTTCTGGCCTTGGAGTCCATTCCTTTGCTGCTGGCAGCTGTTCAGGGATTTGGAGCTAACAGTTCTGCCCCGCTGAGCTCCACAATCCTCACTGTTGGTAACAAATGAGGTCTGGGCTCCTTCTCCTTAGGGAGCCTCAGAAGGTCTGTGCTGCACACGGCGCCCTCCAGCATTCAAAACAGCAAGGGTGGAAGACAGTAAGACCGTCACCTCCTGTCTCTGGATACTGCATCTTTGTTAATCCATCCCGAGGTCATGGCAGCTTTTCTATCAGCCATGACACTCATTCTGGAGGCTTGTGCTAATCTTATGGGCACAAGGGTGTCTCACACCGTGCCCCTATCTGGTGTCTGAGTGCCAGATGGCACTACTCACCAGGCAGTGGCCATACACAGGGTCACAGGAGCTAGAGTGGCCATTACAGTTGCAGCCAGAGCAGGTACCCAGGTAGGGCCCTCCAGGAACCCGGGTGAAGTGGGCGTCACAGCTCTCGCAGGACAGGCCGGAATAGCCGATGGGACACCTGCGGGAACAGGACGGAGAAAGTGGCTGCAGGAACCCGAGGCCTGCTGCTTCTCTTCTACCATCGCCAGGGTCCTGTGGTCCACAGCCCTGCCAGGCCGGGCACCTGCACTCCTCCACACTGTGGGCACGGCCGTAGTCGGTGGCGTGGGTGACCGTGGTGTCCATGGTGATGTCGCTCAGCCCCACGCTGGCCATCTTGGCGTTGTATACTGTCTGGATGAGCACTGCCTCCAGGCTCTGCAGCACCTGCAGCATTTCCGCCCGCTGCACCGGCCGGCCAGACTCATGCACCCAGTGCTCCTAGGCGGGCAAGGAGGGGGTCACACATCAGCGCCACCTGCTGCACACCCCCACCCAGCTGCCAACCCCATCCAGCCATCCCTCAGAGCTCAAGTGCCACCCACCTCCGAGAGCTGGACCTGGCGCTGGTTCAGAGTCCCAGGGTGGGTGGCCGTGTGGCCTCGGGAGAGCAGGCGATGTCCAGCCCCTACCAGGACCACATCGGGCCGCTCCACGGGCTCTAGTGGGCCACGCGCCAGCTCATAGCGCACCTTGAAGCGCAGGGAGCCACCATATGAGTCCACCTGGGCAAGAAGGAATGGATTAGGGCAGGGTGACTGCAGGCACAAGTGATGCCCTCTGTGCTCTCCACGAGCAGTTATGTCCAGTCCTCCAGCTCCTCCCTCATTCTGCCTCCCTGAGGCTCGACATCAGGGGAAAGGGAGACCAGGTGGGCTCGGGGCACGGAGGAAGGCTCCGTCCAGTGGAGCTGGCCCTCACCTTATTGCCCAGAAACTGCTCAGGCAGAGCCCAGAAAGAGTCATGGGTGAGAAAACGGCGTGACAGATCGACCAGCTGGAACTCCTGCAGGGCAGTGTCCACCTGCAGCTGGGTGGAGGCCAAGGGCTGCATGCCAGGCTGCGCAGCCGAGGTTATGTTCACACCTGTGGAGGGCAGAGGAGCTGTGAGAGAGAGCGGCCACCGGGCAGGAACCCAGAAGCGTGGAACAGTTCTGCGGGAAGTCTGACTTAGAGAAAACTGGGGTCTTTCTTCTAAAGTAAAGCCTAGTGGTTTCTTCCTCTTAGTCTTTCTTCGGTTTAGAACTAAGGAACAAACCTTGTGCACGCTGGCTGGTGTTCGATGCTCCACCACTGAACTACATCCTCAGCCCTTTTAATTCTGAGATAGGGTTTCATTAAGTTGCGCAGGCAGATCCCTAAGTGGTAATCCTCCTGCCTCAGCCTCCCAAGTAGCTGGGATTTTTGGGTGTGCATCACTGCCCTCCGCTCTCCCAGTCCTCTTCCCTTGAGGTTTTGGAGCAGCCCTGGGGAAGCCAAGGCTACAGAGTGATGCCTGGGAGTCATTTTGACAACCACAGGTTAGGGTCAAAGAAAGGTCAGGGCAATTTTCCTCCGCAGGACTTCTCAGAACCTTTCACTGGCTGAGATCCCAGGACAGTCAGCCTCTGGACAGACCAGTGGGGGCAGCAGAGAGCTTTAGCAGGCAGAAGACACAAAACCCCAGTCCTGGCTCCACTCTGCTAGACATGCATGAGCCTCAGTTTCTCTATCTGTAAAATGGTATCAATAGTGGCCCGTCTCATAGTTGTCAGGGAAATAAAATGAGCAAACTGATTTTAAATGACTAAACCAGAGGGTGCCACCAAGAAAGTGCTCCAAAGGTGGCCAGTCCTTCTCGTTGCTGTCACGACAAGATCTCTGGCCCAGCCCTCTCTTACATACACAGACATATGCACACACTATCATCTGACATGGGGCTCCCTGGACAGCAGCCCAGGTCTCTGGTAGCATCATCCCATGGAACTTTCTATGATGACAGAAATCTGTGTATTTGTGTTGCTCTCCCACACAGTACACCCATCACAGAGGGTGACGGAGCACTGGAGAGGTGGCTACTGCAGCTGAGGCACTAAATGACTGCATTAAAAGTGATTCCATACTGCATGGGCAGCTCATTACCTCTAAAGCAGGGGATACTTTTTTCTTTTTTTGAGACAGTGCTTTGCTATGTGGTTCAGGCTGGTCCTGAACTCACTAGGTAGCCCAGGCTGGCCTTGACCTCTTGGTAATCCTCCTGCCTCGGCCTTCCAAGTGCTGGGATTATAGGAGTAAACTACCAAGCCTGGCCTAGTTTTGATTCTTAAAAAGTTCTTCCAATGTAAGTCCACATCTGCCTGTGTTTCTCCCCAAGGTCTCTTACCTGAGAATGACCACACACAGCCCCCAAGGCCAGGCCTTAGGGCCCGGCCTACACTCTTCCTCCCTGCTGGGGCCACCTCCAGGCCCTCCCCTCTGCTCATATCCACACATAGGCTGCCCGCCTGCCTGGAGCCCCCACCCACCTTGAGCACCCAGATTCCCCCCAAACAGCCCCAGGTGCCATTCTGCCTGTAACCCGTGTCACCCCAGGGATGCTCACAGCCTCCCCGAACCTCGAGGTTTCTGTCTGGAAACTGAAACAGCCCTGAGCTTGCAGGATCTGGCTTTTCCTAGGAGTCTGCCTTTCCCCTGGAATGCTCTTCTTCTGGGGTTCTGTGTTTGTCTGGCAACTCTGTGTCCCTCCTACTCTGATCCTGGTCTGGGTGGTATAGGCTGTCCTCTCTGAGTCGGCCTGAGCCTGGTGTCCCCTGGCCTCCCATGGTTCCAGCCCCCAACGCACCCTTGAAGTCCCCAGGCTGGTCAAAGCGTAGCCGGATCTGGTCCCGGAAGCGGTGGCTGCTCTGGCACACATTGGTGACACCAAAGCAGAAGCAGGGCAGGCATGAGGCGCTGTGCTCCAGGTAGAAGTGTCCGTCGGGGCAGGGGCCTGCAGGGTGGCATAGGAGGGTTGTGGTGGGCCACGGACAGCCGGCCCAGCTCCACCGGTGATGGTGCCTGTAGGCTGGCCTCATACCTCGCTGTGGGATGAGCTCCAGGACACCATCAGGGATGCCAAACACCATGCCACGGGCGTTCATGGCCTCGCACGTGTAGGCACCCTGGTCTGCCTCTTTCACATCGCGGATGGTCAGTGTGCCACGGCCACCCTCGCTGGTCATGGTTACCCTGATGGGCCCAGAGACAGTCACTGGTCACCCTGGCCACCAGCTGAGGCTTTGCTGGCCTCACGGCACCCCCCTTTGGGTCCAGAGCTGTACCTGGGATGAGAGGGGATGTGGCCCCAGTTGAGTCTCCAGTTGATGAGGGGGGTGGGGACGCCAATGGCCACACAGGTGAAGGTCACTGTCTGGCCCCGGGAGGCCTGGATGGTCTCCTGGGGAGGAGTCACCACCTGGGGAGGCACTGGGGAGATGGGAGCAGGGATGAGGGGTCTGAGAGGTGAGGCAGGGAGGAAGGGCCCCAAGGGGACAGGCCCATCTGCCCCCAGCTCCCTGCTCACTGCAGCCAAACTCGTCGCTGCGGTCAGGACAGTCGCTCTCCTCGTCGCAGTGGAAGCTGGCCGGGATGCAGGTGTTGCTGGAGACACACCGGAACTGCGTGGGTGCGCAAACCTCCTCAGGGTGCTTGGCGGCTGGTGACAGAGCCAGATGGTGGGGGCATGAGGGTGCTGCCCTCAAGGAGAGCCACCGCATTCCCTATCAGCCCCAACAACAGCAGACCACTCTGACACCTTCCCCAGGAACCCCAGAGTCAGCCTCGTGGCGTTTACCTAACCCTCCCCTGCCCTCAGCATGTCCGGCCACAGCTGCCACTGTCACACCCAGCACAACACAGCCACCAGTGTGCCACTGAGCAGCTCCTCACATTACCTCAACTCTTCCGCTTCCTCCCTCTGTATCCCCCAAAACCTGACACATCAGAGCCACAGCCACAGCCACAGCCACAGTATCCCTTCGTGGCTGTGGCTTGGAGGTGGTTTGTCCCTAAAATCTCGTATGGTATGGTGATGTGGAAGGGGTAGGAACTTCAAGAGGTGAGGCCTAATGGGAGGTCCTTAGGTCACTGGGTGCGTCCTCACGAGTGACTATGGTTCCCAGTCTCTCCTGACTTCCTGTTTAAAATGTGACCTCTTCCTCATGCTCATTTCCATCACTGCAATTTGCCATGAGGACAAGGGACAAAGGACAGTCTCACCAAAGCTTGTACCACGCTGTTTGGGCCTCCAAACTGTGAGCTACATAGACCTCCTTTGTTTAGACAGTTGGCCTGTGTTGGGTATTTCATTACAGTAACGAGAAGCAGACCAAAACACAGTTGCTCACATCATCAGCCACCTTCAGAGTCAGTGAAGTGCCATCTTGAATGCACAAGAGCCCTCTCAAAGCACAGCTGGGGAGCTGGCATCTGTTAGCCATGAGTAACCCGTGCTGTCTCTGTGGGGGACAGGCCTTGCAAGAGATCTGTTACTGCAGGGCCCTCGTGGGAGCTCCACACTCTGTCCCCTGCTCATTGGACCTGGGGTGGCGACTGGCCTGCAGCAGCCGCCCATTGACTGGGGTGGCCTGGCACAGGCCCGGGCCCTGCTAGGCATCTGTAGTAGATGGTGACCCAGGCTCTTCCTCAAGGAGACCGAGCATGGGAGACAGAGAGGGAAAGGGAGGCACAGTGCAGGAGAGGCAGGCACACATCCAGACAGGAGCCAAGGAGGCCATCTCGGACACACTGACCCAAGCCTCTGAAGGGCCCCCGAGCCACTCAGCTTCATGTCCTTTCCATTCTGGGCTCTGTCTACAAGCACGTGCCTTCCCTGGCTCTTCCCCAGCAGAGGCTTCAGAGATGGGCTTTTCAGCCAGCACCCTCCGCTACTTCCTCTCTCCCAAGGGGCTGGTGTTCCCAGGCAAGCTTAGAGCCACAGGAGGCTGTCACAAGACTCTGCCAGTGCTGCCCCTCCCCAGTGCTGCAGGGCAGGGAAGGTGGCGTAAGAGAGGACAGCCAGGCAGGCTGACAGCAGGAAATGTTGATCCACACCAGATACATCACCCTGGGCCACTGGGGAGGGACTTGAAGATTATCCTCAACCTCAGACTGACAAGAACAGGCTCACTTCCCAGGACAGGACACACATGGTGCCCCTTGATGTGTTTCTAACCCTCCACCCTCCCTCACCTATTTAACCATCATGACGTCAATATTGTCCAAGACATTGACAAGATGTGCAATGGATAGATGACTGGGTGGACAGATGACAAGAAGGATGCTGGGTGGGTGGATGGAGAGAAGGATGGATAGGGAGCTGGGAGACAGACAGTGCCTGGAAGGATGGATGGTAGAATGCATGGAAAGAAGGATGCTGGGTGGATGGCTAGATGAGTTAGGAAGAAAAGAGTGGATGAATGAATGGATGGACTATGGATAGATGGATGGATGGATGGATGGTTGGCTGAATGAATGGGTGGATGGCTGAAAGGATGATTAGGTGGACTGACAGATGGATGAAGATCTGGGTAGATAAAGGTACAAATGACCTAGAAGAGCTTTAGATGAGAAATCTCTAGCCCCACGCTATGTTTTCAGTGTTCACATGTTGGAAATGATCCTCAAGGCAACAGCATTAAGAGGGGGCATCCTGCCATGGTGCCTGGGTTACTGTAGCCATCATAGTAGTAGGTTCCTAATAAAGAGGAGGCTTTGGCTGTCTCCCTCATTACTGTTTGCCAATGTGATGCCTCTGCCATGTTAAGACGCAGCAAGAAGGCCCTACCAGATACAGTTCCTAGATCCTGGACTGCCAAGCCTCCAGAACTATAAACCAAATAAAACTATTGTTTATCAAGGGCCCAGGCTTGGGTATTCTTCACAGCAGCACAAAGTGGACGCATTAGCCCACAGGACAGGGCTTCAACTTACATATACCCCAGGACCCCAGCATCAAGTGGCCCCAGTGTATCATGCTCCTAGTAATCCATTTGATGCCCTCCTTCCTCACAGAACACAGAGATCAATGATCACAAAGATTCAGCACAGCAGCAGAAGCACAAACCATGAGCAGTCCAGTCACCTGAGCTTGGGGCCTGCGGACTCATAGCTACAGAGATGAACTTTTATTTTTTTTTGCAGTGCTAGATATAAAACCCGGGGCCTACACACACTAGGCAAGTGCTCTATGACTGAGCTACATCCCCAGGCATGTTTAAAAATTTGGGACAGTCTCACTATGTAACTCAGGCTGGGCTTGAATTTGCGATCTTCCTGTCTGAGCTTCCCAAGCAGCTGAGATTACAGGTGGCACCACCTGCCCAGATCAGGGAGACCAACTTTGACTTTTACCTCCAGGGAGACCAGCACCTGTCTGGGTTGGGGAGAATGGGGAGCAGATGGCCTGGGCCAGGCAAGCCAGAGGCACGGAGGGACACTCACGGCAGTTGGCCTCATCGGTGTGGTCGTCGCAATCGAAGTCGCCATCACAGCGCCACAGCTTGAGGGCACAGTGTCCGTTTCCACAGGCAAACTCGTTGGGCTCACAGGGTGGGGGTGGCCCTGTGGGACACAGCAGCACTCAGCAGTGGCCTACTCGGCCGTGCTCTGACCCGGCTCCCGCAGTCCCTGCCTGAGGCTCACCGCAGCCCAGCTCGTCACTGCCGTCCCTGCAGTCTTCCTGCCCGTCACAGAGGTAGTCTTTGGGGATGCAGTGCCCACTGTGGCACGCAGCCTCATGGGGCTCGCAGGGGACACGTCTTGGCACGTGAGGAAGCAGAGCCTGGGGACGTGGGGTAATTGATGGCCGCTCTGTGGTGGTTGCCTCTGGTGGCCGATGTATTAAAGATGATGTCTCCACTACCACTGATGGCACGGAGCTGACCTCAGGAACTGGCTCTTCTGTGGACAAAGTGCCCAGATTTTAGCAGAGGACCTCGTGGCCCCACAGTCCCCAGACCTTCTCTGTGCCCTTCAAGTCTATTCTCTGCTGCACCCAGCAACCCCAGCCCTGACTCTGCCATCCCTTCCCTCCCCCGAAAACCCCCTGGCCTGCCCAGATGGCACCCACTGGCCATCTGTGCCCCCAGACAGCCCCTCACCACAGTTGAGCTCATCGGACATGTCCCTGCAGTCAGGCCGCTGGTCACAGCGGTATTCCAGGGCCACACACTCATTGTGGCTATGGCAGGCAAACTCGGCCTCGGTGCAGACCCTAGGGAACTGGGGCACTGTGAGAGTGGGGGGCGGAGTCAGAGGTGTGCGTCTGAAATGCTGGAAGATGTGACCCAGCACAGGGCCCACAAGGTTGCAAGGGGACCCTGAGCCTGTGTCAGGCCACTGTGGCAGAGGGTGAGGGTAAGGAGCACTAGGTGGACACAATCACAGCACACACCAGGCATGGGACGCGTGGCAGTGGCCTCACCCTCCCCTTTCAAGGAGCCATACACAGTGCACATGCCACACGCATGCAGCCACCACACCATACACATGCAAGCCACAGCCCGGGCCAGCGAGGACAGAGGAGGAGCGCAGAAGGTGGCCCAGCCATCTGGCGTTTGTCCTTTTTTCTCTCCAGCCACTAAATTCTCTGTCCCCCACTGGACCTGGCTGGGCTTCTACTCTCACCTGGTGTCACTATGACCCCCGTAGCAGCTGGGGGCGGTGGGGGGGTCTGTGCTGGAAAGGAAGGTGTGGTCAGCAGCCATCCACCTGGGGCCTGGGAGCTGAGGGCTGAGCCGACCCCCCCACCCCAGACCATCAGAAAGACTCCTTGAATTCGGGAGAAGAGGGCTGGACACCTGGCAATCTTTAGACCCGGGTCTGGGGATGCCGACAGAGCACGTGGGACCTTTGGGTGTATTACTTAGGGCTCTATGTGCTAAACAAGGAAGACGATGGATCATTATTTTTTTCCTGATTGAGTTAAATTATAGCAGTTTGCTCTGTTCTGGGGTCCCTTGAGTGAGACGCATGCAGGTGACATGGTAGAGCCTTTCACAGAGGGAACTGAGATGGAACAGGGTGAGAATCACCACCTCCATGAGGGACCCAGAACTGGCCTAGAGACTCATGGACTGAACTGGGGCAGAGGGTACAGTGACAAGAAACCTGGGCTAAACCTGAGTCCAAAGGCCTGGCATCCACTCGGTGCTCAGGAAACCAGCCGGTTATTACTGACTGAGCGTCAGTTACACTTATGAATCCTGTCTGAAGACGGGCCTCTTACAGGCAATCCACAGAAGTCTACAGGGAGACAGCAGAATCTGGGCCTGGTGTGTACCCGTTAGGGGAAGCACTCTGTGCTCTGCCCAAAGCCACAGAGATTGATGCAGAGACTCAGGAGGTTGTGAGCTCCTTCACCCAGCTGCACAAACCTAAGTTAGGAGAGCCCATGGTGGGGAGCCCGAGAGGGGATGCACACAAGTCTGAGAAATCGATGCACCCCAGCCCCAGATAGGCTCACCTGTGCCCAGACGTCGGAACTGGAACCCCTGGGGGGAGGTGATATAGGGGCCGATGGAGCCCCCAGAGATGACCGTGTGCAGCACCTCCTGAATCTGAGCCCCATCTGCGTTCCCTTCAGAGCCCACATCCAGCTCCACGAAGACCCAGCCGTCCAGCTCCCTGCGGTGGGGATGGGCAGAGGGAGGGGAGAAAGATGCCTGTGCTCACTCCTCCAGGCCTGGCCCCCGTCTCAGGCATCTTTCCTGCAGTCTGTGCCCACAGCAGGGCCATTTAAGGTCCAACTGGTCCCCCTGCCCATTCCATCAGGCCTTTCTGCCTCCCTCTGGGGACACAGGCTTCTTCCCTAATCTAGCCAGCCTGCCCAGGCCAGCCCAAGCCCTTCGCCAGTCCCCGAGGGATGCTTCTCACTTGATGAACACCACACTGACGACCTGGTCTCCGGGGATCTTCAAGTACTCCGACTCCAGCTGGGGAGGGACACGGCAATCAGCCCCCAGACAGCTCCCGCTCTGTGGTCCCGACTCCCCCCTCCCGGGTTGTCACTGAGCCCCTCCATCATACTCTGTCCACCACAGCCTCCGACACAGCTCGGAACTCCCTGGAGCCTGCGTCCTCCAGCTGAGGGCTATACTCCATGGAGTGTGTGAAATTGACCAGTGCCCGGAAATACACTGTGGAAAAGAGGGGAGGGGTGTCAGCGGCTGGCATGTGGTGGCCTCAGGCAGCTGGATCAGTGGGTAGAAACGAGGGGATGTCCAGGAAAGCCTCCCACATGGCGGTAACCGCAGTGTCCACAGCTGGACCACGCTGCCCACAGGGGCAATGTGTGGGCCCAGAAGCCCTGCCTAGGCCCATCTGGAGCGAGGGGCTGTAACTCACATGGAAAATGGCCTCATCCTGAAACCAAGTGACAGTAGGGAAGAGGAGGCCCACAACACTCAGAGGAAGGCTGGACAGGAAGGGTGGCTTGCAGGGAGGCTGGCTGGCCACAGGGTCCCTGCAGGTGTGACCAAGTCACGCCTCCCCAACCTTCCCTAACCAGTGCCTCTATGTCCCGCAGGATGCGGCTCTCGCATCGGCTCCTCCAAGGAGACACCTGAGCTGCCCTTCTGGGCTCCACAGTCTATGCCCCCTCCCCGCCATCGCAGAGACCCTGGCAGTTACCCTTAGACACGGACCAGCTGTGGAACAGCACGGAATGATCATGTGCTGAGTCAGCTGCACCCCGGGCACTGACTCTGCCCTTCTGAACCTGTTTCCTCTGTGATAAAGTAGAGGTGTCAACTGCATTTACCATCCTGAGTGGCAGTGAGGAGAAAAGGACGCCATGCTCACATGCATGCTATCCCCAGGCACTGCGTAAGCCCCGTGAATCAGGAGCGGTGCTTTGTCTTCCTCTCCCTACCACCAGAGTGTAATTTCTGAAAAAGGGGGATCCTGGGTCTCAGCTACCCTGAGCCCCAGGGCTCACACTGCATGGAACATGGCCTGTGCTATGGAGCGATGGCTGACCGTGTTCCCATCACCCTAACGTATGCAAACCCAGACAACTGTTGTAACGTGGACATCTACTCCACATGATGCCACAATATTTCCTGATGTTTGCTACAGTGTGGATCACAAATGTCCACCAAAGGTACATGTGTTAAAGGCATAGACCCTGTTAGGAGGTGGGGTCTAGTAGGAGACCTGCAGGCATGACCTCAAAGCAAATATTGGGACTCTTCTTCTCCCTCTTTACTTCTTGGTTGCCATGAAGTGAACAGATGTCTGCCATGTGCTCCTGCCATCACATGCTGGGCTGCCACAAGCCCAAACCAACAAGGCCAAGTAGCCACGGATTGAAGCCTCTGAAACTGAGCCAAGAAAACCTCTCCTCTTTTTAAAGCTGATTATCTCAGGTGTTTTGTCACAGTGATGAAAAGCTGACTAGCACAGTGTTTCTAGGTTTGTGTTATAAATATGAATTAAACTATGTGACAAATGAATCATATATTTGTATACATATAAGCCATATGTATGTACATACACATATACACATTGACATGGACACAGTCTGGCATATAGTAGATGTTGGAAAATGTTAGCTGAATCAATCCACACCGTGCATCTACAACATACGGACTCTGTGGTACACGTTCACAGTCATACTCCTTCCCAACCATTTCGTGAACACCTGTTAGGTAGAAGATCTCTACTGCATCAAATCCTACAATGTTCATGAATTAAAGTGTAAATTATAAATGCCAAGTGTAAATTATAAATTGCAAAGGGCCCTTAAACAGGTACAGAGTGCTGGAACCCAGCCTAGTACAGGACAGGGAGGTGGTGTGTTGGGAGCCGCAGCCCCGAGCCCGGTCGCCTCACTTGGCGGACGTGAGGCCTGTAGTAAAGAGTAAAGCCTGAGGTAGATTACCCCTCCCATCGAGCACGTTAGTTTCCTGCTTACCGCGTAAGCAACCCGCTCAACAATATAGTCTGCCTGGCAACTGATGATGTTAGCCAATCAGCTTGCCTTGCTTACTTTAACATGATTGGACACTGTATCCGTATATATACTGGTGCCACCCCTGGGGGGGAAGAAGAAGCCCGGAAGTAGAAGCCCAGAAGGAGCCGCGGGGAGCGGACCAAAGGAGGCTTCGGCTGGGAGCGATCCCAGGGCAGGCTGTACGGAGAAGGAAAATAAAAGAAAAGGTTGTCCACTGCCAGACTTTGTCGTGTGTCCTTCCTGCCGGCCAGGAGCGACATCGACATTTGGTGGCCTGCACGGGGACTGATCACCCCCGAGACGTGACAGCGGACAACGCTCCAGTACAGAGCTGCAAGACAGGTGAGTTGGGGATAAGCCTGGGCTCTGGGTGGCGCGCACCTACAGGGCTTTTAGACTCCCCTCAGGCTCACGCGTAAGTGGCGGATTCCTTGGGCCTCACGCGGTGAGTAACATATTAAAAGATGGGAAACATGCTAGGTAGCAACACTAAGAGCGAGGGTGGTTGTGGAGAAAGCTCTCAAGAGCTTACAAAAGTACGCAGGGTATTTGAGCAGGCCCAGTCGGGGAGCTCCCGAGAGGGGCCCGTCAAGGGGAACAAAGATGCTAAGGAGAAGGACGGGGCTCTAGCCTCGGAGTCGTCTGACTCCGAGGACGAGGGAAAGTTGAATGGCAAGGAGGCCAAAGAGACCAGCTGTCAGGAGCCTAAGTCGCTCGATAAGGAGTCGCAGGGTTCTTTCCCAGCGTTGCGCCGTGAATTGCGCTCCGCTCAACTTGGTCTGCGGAGGAGTAGAGAGCTCCTGAGCGCTCCCCGGCGCGAGAGGGAGGCGAAGCCTTCCGCCCCACCTTGGGGGCTGTTCCCGGAGGCGATCCCTCGCCCGGGAGCTCCCTCCCCTTTCGCCAGAACAGGAAGTGATGCACGGGCCCCCATTTTCCGCCCAATCATGGCCGCCGTCTTATGCTCCGCCGCCGGCGGGTCGGTATTTTTACAGGCGGCTTTGGCAGGGGGGACGTTTGTCTCATGAGGTACATCCACCACCTGGGATAGATAGTGGCCCCTACGGGATATTTCCTGTACAAGTAGCTATGGGCCAGGGACGTAATGCATGGGAGCCTTTTGAGATAAAGCAGATTAGAGAACTTAAAAATGCAGTTACAACCTTTGGGCCGACTGCGCCTTACACCATTGCCATGCTGGAGAACCTGTCTTCTGGGCCCCTCACCCCCGCGGACTGGATTCAGCTGGCAAAGGCGTGTCTGCCCTCGGGTAGTTACCTGGATTGGCGAGCCTGGTACGCAGAGTTCTCTGCAGAGCAGGCTGAGAGAAACGCCAGTCGGGGAAACTGGGGGTGGAACAAGGAAATGCTTATGGGAGAAGGTCGGCACGCTGATGATCAGACTCAGTTCCCCGGCGCTGTCTATGAACAAATCAACGCCATAGGGCTCCGCGCCTGGAAGCAGGTAAGTGGTGCCGGAACAGCCTCCTTGTGTCTTTCAAAAATAATTCAGGGTACCACAGAGCCATTTGTTGACTTTGTGGCCCGAATGCAAGATGCTGCCGATAAGATATTTTCTGATCCGGGAGTGGCTCGACCGCTGGTAAGGCAGCTGATTTTTGAGCAATGTACAAAGGAGTGCAAGGCAGCGATAGCTCCTCATAAGAACAAGGACCTCAACGCCTGGATTAGGATATGTAGAGAGATAGGGGGGCCGCTCTCCAACTCGGGAGTGGCTGCTCTCCTGGCCGCGGCTGTACAGCAGAGGGGACCTCGCGGGTTAGAAGGGGAATGTAAGGCTAAAGGGTGTTTTGCCTGCGGGGAGCCAGGACACATTAAACGTCATTGCCCAAACAATGCAGATGCTAGGCCTCGTCCTAGGAATGAAGAACCATATGTTTGTGGGCGATGCAAGAGGGGATCACACAAAGCTGAGGAGTGTAGGTCGGTCTTTGATGCTCAGGGCAACCGTATTTGTGGACGAGATGCTAGAGGGCCAAAAAACGGCCAGAGGGGGCCCCCTTCACAGGCGGGCCCCCGCCCCAGAGACAGGACAGCTCAGGATGGCAGCCTTCAACAAGGGCCACCCCTGGGTCAGCAGGTGTGGACCTCAGTGTCGCCTCCAGACTTATATTAGTGCCTGACATGGGTGTTCAAGTGGTTGAAACCACCTTTAAGGGACCGTTACCCGAAAATTCCGTGGGTCTGGTGATCGGGAGATCCTCCACGGCCCTTCGGGGTCTCATAGTAGTCCCGGGGGTCATAGACTCAGACTACACAGGACGGCCATATTTACATATACCAAATTCAGATCTCAAACCCCTGTTCGACCTTCTAAAGGGAGACCCAGATATAGCCTCCCACAGGAGGCTCACTCCTGAGGCAAGAGCTGCCTTACAGAGAGTGGAAAAAGCCTTAGGTGGGGCTACCTTACACAGAATTGAACCAGGGCGACCCTTTGATGTCTGTTTGCTACAGACTAGTCTACAGCCCACAGCGGTGATTTGGCAGAAAGGACCATTACTGTGGATACACCCTAAGGTCTCACCTGCAAAAGTCATAGAGCATTACCCGGAGGCAGTCGCTTCATTGGCCCTTGAAGCGCATGATAGAGCTGTCCAACATTTTGGCTCAGGACCACAAGCCATCCGAGTACCCTATACCGCCAGCCAGATCAAGACCCTGGCTGCCTGCATAGATACATGGGCCATTCTGAGATGTGTTTTCCATGGGGATATAAACAATCAATACCCTAAAGACCCTATCTTGTCATTTGTCACTCAGCACCCTATAATTTTTCCAAAGGTTACTGCCTCTGAGCCATTAGTCCCAGCAACTACAATATACACAGATGGCTCCAAGACGGGGATAGGCGCCTATGTGATCCTAGGCAAGCCCCCGGTTACCATACAATTTGAACCTGATCAGCCTCAGGTGGTGGAACTGCAGATCGTTAAAATGATTCTTGAACGGTTCTCAGAAGCCATTAATATTGTCTCCGATTCTAGGTATGTGGTCAATGCTATGCAAGTGCTTGAGACTGCCGGTTTAATTAGATCCACTTCCACAGTGGCTGGGCTGTTCCTGTCTATCCAGACATTGCTTCAGAACAGACACCATAAGGTCTTCACCACCCACATAAGAGCACATACATCCCTGCCGGGGCCCATGGCACAGGGGAATGCGGCTGCTGATACTGCCACTCGCCCGTTATGGATTTTTACCTTACTAACACCAATCGAGCGAGCCCGTGCCTTCCATGATAAGTTTCATGTCAACGCCAGGACACTAGCAAACCATTTCCATGTTTCCAGAGCAGATGCACGAGATATCGTGCGACTATGTGACTCCTGTGCCACATACAAACCTGCCATACCGATGGGAGTAAACCCTCGAGGTTTGATCCCTGGTGATGTTTGGCAGATGGACATCACACATATACAGGAGTTTGGGACTCTTAAATATGTTCATGTTTCCACAGACACCTGTTCTCACGTCATATTCGCAACAGCAGAAACAGGTGAAAAAGTGTCTAATGTGATCAATCATTGCCTGGCGGCTTGGGCCGCATGGGGCAAACCAAAAATATTAAAAACTGATAATGGACCAGCCTATATAGGCAAAGCCTTCAATGAGTTCTGCAAAATGATGGAGGTTCAATTAAAACATGGTATCCCATACAATCCCCAAGGTCAAGGAATCATTGAGAGGGCTCATAGAAGCCTCAAAGAAATTTTACAAAAACAAAAAGGGGGAGTAGGCCAAGGCCTGGCCCCAAAGGCACGATTATCCATGGCACTATTCACACACAATTTTTTAAATTTAAATAATGATAATTGCTCCCCAGCCGTGGAGCACTGCAACCCTTCCCCCAACCATAAAGGGTGGGTGAAGTGGAAAGATGTCCTGACAGGACAATGGATGGGCCCGGATCCAGCTGGAACCGAGGCGCGGTTTGTGTTTTCCCACAGGAATCGGGACGAGAACCACTGTGGGTACCGGAGAGACTGACACGGGCGACAAAGCCCTCGACTGAAGATCAGACCTGCCCTACCGGAGATCCATCACAGACCAACCAACAAGATGAATAGAAATAGCGGTAGCCCGAAATGGACAAGAAGATCCTCAGGCATATGCATGGCTCGCTCGCCTAGCCTACGACCGAGTCTAGGGGTGGTGAGCTTCCCACACTCCTCCTCTAAAAAATTATGACATAGCTGGGTAGGAGAGTCAATGACGGGTAAGAGCGTACTCCCCCGGTGCGACTCAACCTAAGCCAGGCCCTACCCAATCCTGCACGTAAGCCGCTGGACTGTTAGATGCTGCCCAGGTCTAAATTTCTCTCCGAGGGGATTTCTTTACGGAGAGGAAATGAGTGCAAGCTTGTGTGCATCCAGGTTCCGTCCAGTTTGTGCCTGGCCCTAGAAAAAGGACGAGGGCCTCAGGGCCTTGGCAGACCATGGGACGGCCGACCAGGGTCTAAGCCAAGGACCTACGGTGGGCCTACGCATAGGGCATAAGCCTCTGCACCCAGTCCAGGAGGGGCTACGATGCGCACATTTATAAAAAAAAATAAAAAAGGGGGAGATGTTGGGAGCCGCAGCCCCGAGCCCGGTCGCCTCACTTGGCGGACGTGAGGCCTGTAGTAAAGAGTAAAGCCTGAGGTAGATTACCCCTCCCATCGAGCACGTTAGTTTCCTGCTTACCGCGTAAGCAACCCGCTCAACAATATAGTCTGCCTGGCAACTGATGATGTTAGCCAATCAGCTTGCCTTGCTTACTTTAACATGATTGGACACTGTATCCGTATATATACTGGTGCCACCCCTGGGGGGGAAGAAGAAGCCCGGAAGTAGAAGCCCAGAAGGAGCCGCGGGGAGCGGACCAAAGGAGGCTTCGGCTGGGAGCGATCCCAGGGCAGGCTGTACGGAGAAGGAAAATAAAAGAAAAGGTTGTCCACTGCCAGACTTTGTCGTGTGTCCTTCCTGCCGGCCAGGAGCGACATCGACAGTGGTGTAAGCCAGTGGCTAAAAGCCCAGCCACTAGGGTGGCGCTGTCACTGATGACATCTTGGCAAGTGATGGACCTCTCTGGACTCTCTGTCCTCATCTATGATACAAGGACAGCAGCAGGGCCATTATCTACCCTGGAAATGGACCTGGCTTTATTTCTTGTCACCTGAGGCAGGCGCTCACTCCCTGCACAGGGTCTGCACTGCTGTGTGCCAGGAGGGGTTCTAGGGGCAGGGGACACAGTGGTGAACCCCACAAATGAGTATTTCTGTCCTCACAGAGATCACTTACTAGTGTGGGGAGAAAGGAAGATAAAACAAAGGATCTGAGTATATATAGACTACAAGGAGCCAACAAGGAGGGCCGAAGAGAGGGCCCATGGGGGTTAGGTGGACAGGAAGTCCTCTTTTCAAAGGAATGTGTGAAGAAAGGGGAGGAGCCACAAGATGGGAGCTGATGGGAGAAGATGGGTCTAGGAGAGAAGTGGCAACTGCAAAGGCCCTGAGGCAGAAGTGTGCTCTCAGAAATGACAGATGGCAAATGCAGGTGTCAGAGCAGGGAGTGTCTTTCATCTTACTCTATGTCTGCCAGGCCCAGAGGCACACAGCTCCTCAGTCAGGACTCTCTCTCTCTGTGACTAAGAGTCCTGGAGAGGTAGATTCGGGTCCAAGAGTGTACCCTGTGCCAAGTGAGGGTACTTGTAACCAGAGGGACAGGGCTGGGCTCTTGGGTGCTGGGCGGTGGGGCTCTGTGGGCCAGAGCATGTGTAGGGGCCGTGAGCTCAGCCACAGAGGCCCCTTGTGAGCCAGCACAGAGGCTCATTGAGAGTCCCCCCACCCTGGGCCCTGGCCTCGGCCCACGGCTCAGGGCGGGCGAGGAGTCCGGGCCTCTGCCCAGGAATGCGGCTGCTCCGGGGAGGGGGCTGAAGTACCACAAAGCCCTTTTCTAGTGGGACCTGGGAAGGGCACAGACCTTGCGGCCCGAGCCTACCCGCTTTTCTCAGACCAGCGGGGCAGGTCAGGGCAAGTGCATGGTCTCCAGCCTGTGCTGCTGCCCTGTGAGGGCCTGGGGGCTGGAGTGGAAGAAGGTGAGGCTCACGGGGTTCAGAAAGCACCGTGGAGCTGAAGGCGCTCAGCCCTGGCCAACTCTCTTTTACCTGGCCCCGACCCTCCCAGGAGAGCATCTGAGGCCAGAGGCTGGAAGGTGAGGCGAGGGCCACTCTCCAGCGGGGAGTGGGTAGACACACCCACCTAGCCTAGTCCTGCCACCCCAAGTCCTGCTGCCTGTCCCTGCTCAGCAGAACTTGTCACACCCCGAGCTCTGTCTCCAGGTCAGGATCTCTCTGGGTCCCTGGGCGGGCCAGGGTCAGCCTGTCCTCAGGTGGAGACTCCAGGGCTTTGTTTCCTAAGGAGTAATGTCTTCCCTTAGCCTCACAAGGAGCCCCTGGGGAGGGACCACAGGGTCCCAGCCACAGGATTTCCATCTGTAGTATGGGATGGGGCATGGGCAGAGGCTGCTCTGGCCCAGATGACAGGGAGGTGTCTCTGAGCCCCCTGGGTATAGCTGGGAAGAGGAGGCCAGTAAGAAAGGACAACACAGGATGAGCTGAAGAGAGGTGGAGGGGACGGTGGTCCTACCCTGGTCTGCACCTGGCCCCTGACCAAGGGGAGACTCCTGGTCACCCTGGGGTGGGCCTGAGCCTGCAGAGGGTGAAAAGAGACAGAGACGGCAAGGAGATGGCGAGAAGCACAGACACTGAGACAAACAGAGACAAGGAAACAGCGAGACGTGGGGAGATGAACACAGGCAGGGGGAGAGGGAGGAAGAGGGAGAGAGAGAGAGAGAGAGAGAGAGAGAGAGAGAGAGAGGTGCAACCAGAGCGAGAAGAGTGGGCAAGGCAGAAAGTGACAGGACAGGAGAGGCGGCAGGGAGGTGGAAGGGGCCCCGGAAGGGGAGCAGATCACATGCCAGGCAGGGCGCTGACACGCAGAGCCGGGGAGCACAGCCCCGGCTTGGAGGGGAGGGCCAGGGGCTCGGCTCAGGATGGCCCGCCAAGGTCAGGACAGCCCTGCCTGGCCAGGGCGCAGAGGGTACCGTTCTGGGCTTTACAGGGGGCACGGGGACCTGGGGGGTCAGGAAGACACACCTGTTGCCTCCTAGCTGACATTTAGCCCAGCTGGCCAGATGTGCCTCAAAGGCCGCTGACAGGGCCAGGCTTGGGCCTGGAGATCTAGACCAGCTTCTTCCCGCACATCAGCCACTTGCAACAGAAGCCAGGGTCCTGGCCTTGGGTCCCTCAGCTGCTGTCCCCAGCCCCTTTCTTCCCTCATCCCTGGCCTCCCAGATGCTTATCAAGAAGGAAGGGCTAAGCGGGACCACTCAGAGAGGGCAGAGAGCACAACTGCCCAGCTGCCCGCAGGAGGGAACCTCAATGCTTCTGAATGGACAGGGAGGACTAGAGCAGGGCCTCTGCAGGCAGGCCAGGCTCAGCAGGAGGAGCACAGGCCACTCTAGGAGGTGAGAAGTATCCCTCAGATTCACTTGACACTTCCACTCGTGGATCTTACCTGGTTCCCAGACTCCCTGTACCCTGCACCAACTGCCTTAAGGGAAAATTTAGGCAGAGGCCTAGGAGGTCATGGTCAGGACCAAGCTACCCCTGCCCAACCCTCCTGCCAGCACTGGCCTAGTTAGGATGCCCCGACCCACACTAGCTTGGGGGAAATGACCCTAGTCCTGGGGAAGCCTGGTTACACTGAATGCCAGGCAGCTGGTGGCTCAGTCCCCATCAGAACTCAGCTACTTGTGTCTACTGCTCCCAGCCCCGAGCTTATGATAAAGGCAGACACAGATTCTAGCCATCCTCAATGTCCACACAACTGTCACTTGGCAGATAAGAGACCATCTCCACTTCTAATAGCCTTCGGCAGACCCAAAGAGCTCTGGAGGTGCCCAGCCCAGGAGATGGGCTCCATGTGACTCAGAGGCCTGCTGTGGGGCTAAACAGGGCTATGGGATGCCCATAGAAACTTACCCATCTGGAAATCCCCACTGCCCAGGTCCCCGCTGCCCAGCTCATCTGCAAATAAAAGAAGATTTTTTTTTCATCAATAATACTTGTTGAGTGCCCAGTGGGTTTCAGGCACTGTGGGGGTCCCCGACCCAGAGTGGGGCAGGGTCAGGCAGGTACAGAATGGTTGTCCTCTTTGCCCATACTTCAGGAGGGTAGCCTGTAAATGCCAGCTTGGAAACAGCCATTAGAGAGGATGTGGATCAGGCCATGGACACCACGGACTCATCAGGTCAGACTGGCCACCCAGTGAGACAGGAGCAGGCAGAGCAGAAGGATGGGGAGTCATCCTGTACTCTGTACTACCAGCCACTGTCCCTGTTGGTCTCAACAATCCTGGGCAGCAAAGAGGCGGTGTGGCCACCCCAAGTCACACAAGGTTTAATGGCAGATGCCGGGCACCAGGACCAGGGCTGAGGCACAGTGGTCCGCTTCTTTTCCTTTATTTTTTTCCCCAGTACAGAGGGAGTGGTGACCCGAAGCCCTTTGTATTTTCTATTTTGACAAAATAGTCTTGCTAAATTGCCTGTGCTGGCCTTGAATTTGTGACCCTTCTTCCTCAATCTCCTGAGTAGCTGTAATTACAGGAGTTACGGTGCAGATATAAGATGTCCCCTGAAGTCTCGTGTGCACAGCAGTGCACAGAAGGTGATGGGATCACAAGGGTTCTAACTTCACCCATAGATTCATCCACTCATGATGGCACTGCTGGAGGGGATGGAAATGTAGGAGGTGGGGCCAAATAGGATGTCCCTGGGGATGCAGCTTTGAAGGGACTATTTTGTCTCTGGCCCTTTCCTCTCTGGCTGCCTTGCTCTCTTTGCTTCCTGGGGGTTGCCGTGAGGTGGTTGCTTTGCTCCAGCGCACACACACTTCCTGATGTGATGATCTGCTTCACCGCAGGCCTGGAGGCAATGGAGCCTCTGAAATCCTTGCTGGTGTGAGCCAAAATAAGTCCTTCCTCCTTTAAGTGGACCAGGGATGAAAGACCAGCGTGACAGTCACACACCACCACTGGCAAAGCTCATCAGTCTTGGGGCACCACCTGGGATGAGCTTCACAAGCCTCCTGAAGGGCCAGCGGGAAGAACCATGATCCCTACCCTACCCTACACGGAACCTGCAACTCACCCCCAGATGCATCGTCAGCCAGCAAGTCCTCGTCGTCTGAAAGGTACGAGTAGCTCCAGCCGGCCCTGCCCGCTGCAACAGTCTCCGTGTCCTCAGGCAGTGACGGGCCATCATATGCCCTCAGCCCTTGAGTCACCTGTAGGGGACAGCAGAGCCAAATCAAGTTACATGTCCAGCTCCCACCAAGCCCCAGGGCTCTTCCCCTCATGGGAATAGTGGGGTACCAAGAGTCCCACCCCAAAAATATAGTGGTTAAACTAGACTTAGTTTGGCTAAGAGAGCCAGGGTGTGTTTGACTGTTTCTGACTCAGTTTCCCCAAATCTCATGAGCTCCTGGAGGCCTCAGGCTCTAAACCTTGATATTCAAAATAAAGCAGACGAGCAAATAAAAATCACTGTGATAATAATGATTCCTTTTTCTTTGGTGAAGGGAAGGGACAGTTAAAACAGGATGAATCAGTGGGCAGACAGACCAGGCATTCAAGGGGTGACCTGGGCCAGCAAACCCGGGGGCCACAGGCAGGTGGAAGGGTGGCCAGCGGTAGCATGGAGGGGACACAGGTGGAAAATGAGGCAATGTAGTCTAGGGTGCTGCCTCCAACAGCAGCCTTGCCCCAGCCCATGCTGGTCACCTCCTTTTGCCTCAGTCTGGCCTTCAAGCCTCCAGGCCACCGGGGACATATTTCACTGGGCTGGAGAGTGAGCCTGGGCACCAGCGGCCACAGTGACAGGGCTCTCGGCCCAGAGCCCAGCAGCTGGGCTGAATGGGGCAGCAGAGGCTCCATGTGACCTCAGGCTAATGCTGAGTCCAGCTGGGCACTTGTCCCTGGAGGGGCTCCGGGACCCTGCAGGCAAGCTGACACTGCTACAGACGCCTTTCTCAGGTGTGGGGTGGGCACCCTTGGACAAGGTGGAGATATTTCCCAAGGAGTTTCCCAGGGAACTTAGAGAAAAACAAACACAGGGAAGTCTGGGGGTGCATGAGGCCGCAAGCACCGGGCAGATCCAGCAACATCCTCAGCAATGTCCAGATGTCCAGGAACTGGGCCCACAGGCCTGGCCTGGCCTCCTCCAAGCAGCCCAGCCAGGCCTGGGGGAAATGGGCTGGGTTGTGAAAACCAAAGCTGGAGGCTACATAAAGCATGAGGCCACAGGAAGAGCAAAACGGAAGAACCAAGTGTCCCACTCCAAGTGTCCCACTCTATACCGGTCACTCCTCACGCCTCTGGCCTTCTCCCGTGTACCCGCCGTGGTCCCTTTTCGGGAACAGCCCTCCTCCGCCTGTCTGCAGGGCCAACTCCTGCTCACCCTTCAAGGCTCAGCTTGAAATCACCCTCTAAGTGCCGAGGGGCAAAAAGGCACAGGTGACATGGGTGACCTCAGACTACGCACTCCTTGAGTCCATCTGGGGGGGAAACAGCTCACACAAAGTGATGAGCAGTTTGCTGAGCCCAGGGTCAGGCTGAGGTGACCAGAAAGGGGTGCAAAGGAAGCCTTTGGGTGCCCTCTCATGCTTACTACTGACCTACACACTTCCAGTACCACATTGCATTGTGGGAAATCCACACCCCAATGAAGAGGAGGAGAAACTCTCAGCCCAGGTTGGGTCTGGTTACTGCCCACACCTTACTCCCTGCTGTGACCTGATGCCCCTTCTCCCAGTCCATGGGCAGCACCTTCTGCTCTCCCCACCACACAACTGCCTGGCCTTGTCTTGAGTGGTGGCCATGTCTACCTGTGTGGCTTAAGAACCTCCAAGGCTGGAGAAAAACACTGATTCTGGGGCCTCTTCTCCAAGTCCCTGAGGCAGATTCTCACCCATGGTCAGATGGTTATTGCTGTGCAGGTCCAGGTCATTCTGACAGCCATCAACAAGACCTAGACTTGGGCAACCGACGCCTTCCCTGGCTAGGAGCAGAGGGCCAGCTTCCCACTGGCTGGAGGGTGTGTCCTGACCAGGCCCTGATTGATTTAAGGGGAGTACGAGACTAGGGCTGGTACAGGGCCCCTGACTTTGAGCTGAAGTTGTCTGAGGGGACTAGCTGTATGTCATTGCCACCTCTTTCCTCTCCCCATGCAAGCAAGGCCTTGGAGGCCAAACACCGGGATGGAGATTCCTGGCACCCCCTAGACAACGCTGTCAGGAAAGGAAACCCTGGTGGTGAGCAAAGTCCAGAGCTTTTCCCAGGGAAGGGGGGGAGACTGGGACCAGACAGGAAATAGCAAAGTGAGAGCCAACATGGAAAAAATGCCAGGAACACACATCTGCAGTGAGGGGGAAAGAGAATCCAGAGCACATCAGGGCCTGGTCAGAAGTCCCCCCGCAATTCCAGGAACCCCAGGCTGTGGGCCTTCCTGATGCCAGCCTGCCCTTGCTTACAGCCCTCCCCTCAAGGTCCCGGGATGCAAGGTCAGCTCAGGGTCTGCATCAGGGGCCGAGTCAACCCCAGCAGAGACTTCATGCATTAAGAGCTGAAGATCAAAAGGTCCCAACAGCTGCATTTCACATCTGAGCGGGGAGAAGGAGCCAGAGGGGAGGGAAAGGGCTCCCGGAAAGAGCGGTGAGGAGTTTAAGACTTGACCATAGAAGGGAACTTGGACCAGACTGGAAAAGTCCAGGATCAAACCGGAGACACGAAGAGCTGGTGTGCAATGAGCACTTACTATGTCCAGGGCTCCTGCTCCAGGCAGCTAAGCCATAAGGAAGGGGAGGTGCAGCAGAGGGTCTGGTCTGTCACTTTCTTGAAGATGGGACTTGAACCCAGGGCCTAATTCTCACCCAGCATTATCTGTCCTCATCACACTGAAGTTTAAAGAGCAGCTCCTCTTATCTGAGCCAACAAAGACCCCCTGAGGTGGCTGAGCAGCTGTGAATGTCCTTGTGCACAGTGGAGGGAACTGAGGCTTGGAGGTCACCAGGGGTGGACACCCTACTTCCAGCCCTCTGCTCCCCAGGAATGAAGGCAGGGCTGGACCGGATCTCCAGGCTGGCCAGGAACCCTAGGCAGAGGGCAGTACCAAGAAGTCCAGCTAGTACTGCCCCATCTCTAACCTGACCAAGGGTGGCCCCGAGGGATGTCCGAGCTGGTGGCAGCCTGGGTCCATGCGGCGCGTGTCTCAGGTCCCAAGGAGGGACACCGGTGGCTCCAAGGTCAGAGCCAGAAATAGAACCCAGGCTTCCTGCCCTCCAGCCCCTGACCGGCTGTGAGGGAGCCAGGCTTCCTCTCAGAGGAACCCAGTACTTTAGGCAGACGTTGGAGCCGGATGGCGGGGCCCCAGGAGGAGGGGCTGGAAGGAGACCTGGCCCAGCTAGGAAGGAGCCAAGCTGAGGGGATTTTCCAGACCCTGTAGGTTCCTGGGGAGTGTGGGGGTGGCTGACTCACACACAGGGCAAGGCAGAGATTCTGTTCTGACATGCTGGAAACAATTGCTAGAGGCAGGGATGTGGGCAGGGTGGTCCCCGATGCCAGGTGGGGCCCGACAGGCAGCGTACCAGACAGGCCCTTCTGGGAGGCACCCGCTCCGAGCTGGGGGTGTCCAGGCCCTCTTAGTGAGGATGAGGCGCACAGAGGGGGAGCTCTGGACCCTAGTCTTGTGGAGACTTGGGGGACAAGAGATCCCTCAGAGGCTGATCCCTCTTTTCTGGTCTGCACAAGCCTGCAGAGGGAGCCAAGGAGAGCCAGGGTAGCTCTCAGCCTGGCAGCGACAGCTGACACATTAGAGAGCACACAGCAGGGCGGGGGGGGGGGGAGAGGCACAGGTACAGATGGGTCTGAGGTTTGGAGACCACAAGGCACAGGACTTGCAAAGGTTATGCGTACAGATAAAGAGTTTCTGGGGTTGCTAAAATCAAAGCTGGTGGCTGATGGAAGCACAGTGAAGAAATGACACTAAGAAGAGATGGCTCTAACTGACTGTACCGATGCACACCTATAACACGAGCTACCTGGGAGGCTGAGGCAGGAAAATTACAGGTTCAAGGGTAACCTGAGCAACTTAGGAAGACTCTCCCATCCAAGTACTAACCAGGCCCAACTCTGCTTAGCTTCCGAGATCAGACAAGATCGGGCGCATTCAGGGTAGTATGGCCGTAGACCAACTTAGGAAGACTCTATCTCAAATAAAATAAACTAAAAAAGGCTGAGGGTGTATCTCAGTGGTAGAGCACCCCTGCGTCCAATTCCCAGCGCCACAAAAACGGTCGGAGGCAAACTCCCCCAGGGCTCTCTCCTACAGCAAGCCAGGTGCACAGATCACACGGGCACCTCAATTCCTCCTCGCAGCAGCATGGGCATGGACCCTGTCATGAGGACGCCAGCACCCTCTGCAAAAAGGGAGGCCCAAAGAGCCCTGAAAGCCAACTTGTTTAATACAAAAATATTTCTAGCAATTTTATTTGGCACCAAGTCCTGTCCTGAACTGGCACAAGCTATTAATAGCTCGCTGAGGGTACCTGGGCGCAGACTCACACGTCTGACTGCAGCTACACTCATGCTGGTTGTCGAGAGCTGCCCTGGATCCCACTGGGACTGTCACATTACAGCTGGCACCGCATCCCACTGGGACCGTCACATCACAGCTGGCACGTGCTCTGCATCATTTTTCTCAAACTCGAAAACTTTCGGGTTCCCAACCATGTCTTTCAGGTCAGGGATCATCAGCTTGCGCTGTTATTATTTCTATTTTATGGCTGAGGAAACTGAGCCTCATCTTTAGAAATGGGAGCAAGTAGGACAGGAGCTCAGTGAGGCGCTCTGTTCATATTAGGTGCTCAATAAGGGTTAAAATGACTCCAGAGCAGAGGGATGGGTATAGCTGAGGGGTGAGGCACAGGGTGGGGTGCAGGCTCAGGCCTGGCAGCACCACCTTGTCTGGGATGAAAGGAGAGGTCTTGGCCCAAGGCTGTGGGGGCAGACGAAGCTGTGCTGGCTGGACAACAGAGCTAAGTCCTAAGGCTTCGGCTCTGTGCCAGCTCTGAGGCTGACTCTGGGACCCTCACCTCCAGGGCTCTGCACTCCAGAGACATTCTTCACATGCCTGGCGCAGCCCGGCCCACGCCCTCCCTCCCTGCGTGGCCTGGGCCTGGGGCTCAGCCCCTACCCCCACAGCTGGGCAGGAAGGTCTGAGCACCACGGGGTCCCTGGGGTGGCTGCAGCTGCCCAGGGCAAGGCTCCAGGCATCTGGGGCCGGAGTGAGCTCACCTCATCAACATCCAGAGACCGCGTGGAGGCGCGGGGTGGGGTGGGGAGGCAGACAATCCTGACTGCCCACCTGCCTCCTACCACCACTGTTCACGACCCACCACCCCCAAACTCTAGAGCTGGATGTGTCCCCAAACGAGTCCCCTCACTCTGTGCTCTGACAAAGCCTTGTAGATAGCCCCCAAAACAAATGCTTTCCCTGCTCTGCTCCAACCCAGGCTCCAGACTCATGGGTCAAGGTGCCCAACCCCACCCCCAACTGCTCAGTGCCCATCCACGGGCAGCAGACGGCAAAGGGCAAGGAATCTGTCGGGGCAGCACTTTGCTGTGCAAACTGCCAGGGGCGGCGAGCCCGACACAAAGGCCAGAAGGCCTTTAATCCCCTGGCGGTCTGAGAGGGGCGCCGGGCCGGAAAGGAGGTGGCTGTGGCCTCCTCTGGCATGCCTGTATGCCCGTGCCACTCAGGAGGCTTGCCAGCTTCTCAGACTGGGGCCCCAAGACAGCAGCTCCTTTGCCAGCCAGTCAACCAGGAAGAATACTGATCCCCAAATTAAGGAGAAGGGTTGACACTCAAGTGCCACGGTGTGCCAGCTGATGAGTTAAGGTCTTTATGAGGCTTGTGTCACTTAAACCCACACCAGTATCATGAGGTGGATATTGGTGGCAGCTTATCTTATGGGTAAGGAAACAAGGATCAGAGAGGTACAGTTATCTGTCCAAGGTCACATAGCTAAGGTGACAGAAATTGTGTTTGAAACCGTGACTCTGGCTGAGACTCCCGTACTCTGACAGTTAAGTGGCACAGCTGCCAGCAGGCCTCTGCTTCTGACCTGTGACATCTGTTTTCTGAAAGGTGGGACCAAGAAAAGATCTGGAAAATTGTACTGAGTCAAGGCCCAGAGGGAGCACAGAGCAGTCTGAGGAGGGCCAGGGTTTACAGCACACCCTGGGAGCAGAAGTTCCTAGACCCAGCACTGCCCTGAACTCACCACAGGGCAGGACCCTGGCCCCCTTCCTTACTGCAAACTTTAGTGAGTCCTCACTCTACGTGCTGGGCATCCACACCCACAGTCTCCATGCATACGCCACACAAGGCCACCAGGAAGGCGGTGGCTTCTGTTTTGGTCACTGCCGTGTCTCCACAACAGAAAGCACACAGTAAGCACTCAGTGTGAGACAGATGCAGGAATTAACTTGCTCAGCCACTCCGCGGCGGCCACGAGCCAATCTGACCAAGTTTGAAAAGGGAAAGTAACAACTTGTCTGCGATCCTACTGGTAGGAAGGACAGAAGGACCTCGGGGCTTTGGTTTCCCATTGACAAAATCGATGCCACAATTTTCCTGAGACTCAGCTCCTGCCTGGTGCCAGGGGATGGAGGAGATGGTCACGTGATCCTTGAAAGCCACTCTGGGACCGGGTCCCACCTGCGTGGGTCCTCTCAACTGTGAAATGGGAGTAAAGCACTCAGCAGGGCTCCTGAAGCCATGCAGCCTGTCCCCAGGGGGCCCAGGGGTGGTCACTGCCCTAGGGCTCCTCCAGTGTAGCTGGGGTAACACCCAATGCAGACTGCTTCTGCCTCTGACCAGGCAGAAGGCAAGCTGAGTCTCAGGAGATTGGTCTGATGGAACAGAAGAGCAGGATTCTGTGATCAGTCACACACCTGGTTTCAGGCTACCTCTGCCACCATCTAGCTGGCCAGCCTCAGCTTCCTTATCCCCTAAAAGAAATCAGCAGTCAGACCTGCTCCATAAGGTACAATTCAGGGCTCTTTGGTCTCCGGTCACCAAGCACCTACCATGCTGGGTCAGGGATGCAACAGTGAAGCAGACAGACTGGGAACTCCGAGTTCCCGGGGCCAGGGGTCGCAGACCATGGAGACAGAGCAGTGTGAGACAATGCTGGAGAGGCAGGATGGGCCTGGAGAGCTGAGGTGGGGTCCCTCACTTAGCAAGGGAGACTGGGGAAGCGGCCCACATGGGCTTTTCCACCGTAAGTGCTGGGTTCTCAGTTACATCATTAAGCTGGTGCTTGGTACAGAGGCCAAGTCGCTCCAGTGCTCCCCAGAGTCAGTCTCCATACTTTCCTATGGCCCTGTGGGCACCCCAAGAATGGACCTCCTCTGGCAGCCAGACATAGTGAGGACACAGGAAGCCACCCGGAAATGACCCTGCCTCAGCCAGAGGCCAGGAGGGGTAGGAGCAGCTTCCGGGCTGAGCTGCCCAGCATGGGGTTGAATATTATCTGCCCAGCACTGCAGATGCCATCCACACCTGTGGTGTTCACAGGGCACCTCCTGCCTGAAGCCTGGCCAGCTCCTCTGGTTCTCTGACTTGGGGCCCACCATGTCTGTGGGGCTTCAAGGCTACTCCAACCTCTCCGGGCTGCACACAACCACTTATTTCACCAGTGAAGCCCCCAGTGCAGTGCCAGGCCTGTGGAAGAGGATGGGGAGAATCCTCCACAACTTTTTATTGAAATGAGACACCACTAACAACAATGATCACTCCCTAAACCAATCACGTTAGGCCTAACTGCCCCTGATTCATGGCAGGGTAGGAAGGAAAGTCCTACTGGGCCCAGCCAAGTTCTGTGATCTGTTTTGCACACACAGTCTTTCTTCAGTGTCCTTTGCTCTGCTCTCCCTACCCACTACTTCTAGTCACATTCATCACAGAACTGGAGCACAGCAGGACTCTTTGCACCTCAGGGTCTTTGCACTTGCTGTGTCCCCTGCCTGGACACTGGTCCGGGTATTCCATTCGTCACTTCCTCTCTTCCTCCAGTTTTTGCTCAAATGTTGTATTTCAGAGAGGCATCCAGACCTCATTCGAGGCCTGGAATCTGCTAAGTTCTCTTTCACTCCCCTCCTCCTGCTTCACTGCCCTCCACTGCATACCATCAGCTGTTAGTTCATACCATATTTATGTGTTTATCAGTTTGTCTCCCCTCCTAGAAGGTAAGTTCCTTGAAGGCAGGAACTTTGTAAATTTTGCTATTTCCCCAGCAGCTGGCACATGGTAGGTACTCAAAAAAAAAATTTATTATGTTAATGAGTGAATGGTGTTTACAATTGAGAAGACTGAAGCTCAGAGAGCTGCCTTGCCCACAGTCACAGAGTTGTAAGGCCCAGGACTTGAACCCAAGATCCCTTGGTTCCAAACTTAGAAGGACATTTGACACTACCTGCTCCCACCATGTTTCTGGTCACCAATGCTGGGGCTTTCTTGTAAAAGGTCCATCCTAGTGTGGGGCTAGGGTTCAAGAAACTTCCATGGTCACTGTAAAGTATCCTAGAGGGGTGGCTGGGACCTCTAGGGCCACCAGTTCCAAGGCTCATTCCAGGGCCTTGCGCAAGACAAGACAGCCAGGCGGCTGGGCCTCTGTGACTGGCTCAGAACTCACTCCCAAAGGCATCAGCAGCAGAAAAAAACAGGCTGGAGCTGCAGCCTGACAGCTGTGGCCTAGGAGGCTGGGCTGGCTGCCCCCAGGGCTTCCCTCCTCATCTGCTTCCTGGGGCAGGATGACCTGGAAGTGAGAGGAAGGGCCGTTCCTTCTGAAGTGTCCCTGTGCCCCCGTCATGACCAATGTCCACTCCAGAGCACAGGAACAGGCAGGGGATGGTCCTGCAGATGAACACCGCAGGGAAGACCAGTTAAGCAAAGCTGAGCTGGTCCCCTAAGTCCTAAACGTCTCCACTTCCGTGAAGAGAGAAAAGGTAACCATTAGTGCTTCCTAAACTTGCTGAACTGAGAGCCTTTTCTTCACACAAAGCTCTTAGGTCTAGAGTTCCACTCCACACATTTTGAAAACATTCGCCCCTAACCGGCCACCTTTCCATCAGCAAGCTGCAGAAAAGGCTTCAAATATAGGATCTGCTGCTTCTGCCTACGCTACCCAAAGGGTTTTCAAGAAGGGCTCGTAGAGCCAGGGATATGGCTCAGGGGTGTAAGAGCCTGCTTGGCCAGCACAAGGTTATAAGTTTGATTCTTGGTACAAAAAAAAAAAAAGTGTACAAAAAGGGTTCATGAAGACAGAAAACCATTTTCTTAGACAAGCAAAGCAGGCCGGGTGACAGGATCTGTCCAGGCCCTGCAGAGGAGGGAGCCAGCTCATGCTGAGGCTCAGTGGGACATGGAGGGATGCGCACAGGGTGGTGGTCTGCCAGATGGATGCTGGACCATGGGCATGAGGTCAGGGTCCCAGCTCACCCCTCCGTCGGGCTGGTCCCTAGGTGACAGGTTGGGTCTGTCTGTTCTCAGCAGTCTCAGGACCACTCTAGAGAGGGGATAAGGGGGAAGTTGGGAACAGCCAGACTTTTGTTCCCACCCCCAAACTCTCTTCAAATCAAAAAAATCTATCATTTTCTATTTTCCATGCTGGTCTTTCGCACAATGAGTCTGGTCCAGCACCCTGAGCAGCCTGTGAGGCCATGAGCCAGCCGTTTCCCCTCTTTGTGTCTGTTTCCTATCTGTGAAATGGGCTTGATGATTCACAGTACAGGCATCCTTCTTGATCTGTGGATTCGACCAACCACGGGTTGGAAATAGTTGGGAGCAAATGACATCTAAATTGAACATGTACAGACCTTTTCCTCTTGTCACTCCCTGAACAATACAGCCCCACAGCCATTCATATTGTGTTGGATATGATTCAGTATCCAGAAACGAGGGCAGGTGTAGGTTACACACCGACAAGTACTGCACCACTCAGGGTTTTTATATCCATGGAGCTCTTGGAATCCATCCTCACTGGCACCAAGAGACTACTGTAAAAATGTCTACCTGGTCGTCATCGGGAAGATTCACTAAAACATAAAACAACATTCCGGGAGGCTGAGGCAGGATAGACTTAGTGAGACTGTGCCTCAAAATAAAAAAATAAGTAAATACGTAAAAATCCAAAAAAGCATAAAATGATCCCAACAGCACCAGCACACAGTGAGCAGCGCCTCTGCTGTTGTCATTACCAGCCAGATGCACTGGCTTAAGTTTCAAAGCCATCCATTTTGAGGGCCTCGAAGGTTCCCTCTGCTTTGACGTTTTTAACTCGTTGAAATGCTAGAACGGTAAGATTCTGAAACTCTAGGCTGTGACATCCATCAGCAAAAGCAGAGAACGGCAAAGTCAGGACGAGATGAGCCACAGGAGCCAGATGTCGGGGAACAGGGAGTGACGGAGGGTCATTACTGTCACCATCTTTAGTTACTCACTCCTGTCTCCCCTCCCAGCCGGGTCCAGGCAGCTTCCAAGATGCGTGCACAACAGCAAGAGCGAGTTAACTAAATACACGTCAGGAGCACTCGGGCAGGGCAGATGGACAAGCCTGCAGCGAGGCGACTGGACAGACAGCAGGTGTAATCTCTGAGATCCGTGAGTGGGTTGACTCATGGGGCTCTGAGCCTTCCAGCAGCCAATGGGAAGAAGCGAACCTGCCCGGGTCCCGAGTCCCACAAGGTAAAAAACAAGCCACTGCTTAGAAGAGAGAGACACAACTATGCCTGATACACAGGGCAGGGACTGCCCTGAGAGACGAGGCCTGCCTGGCCCCCTTCTTGGCCTGTTAGCGGGACTGACATCCCCTCTGAGCCCACTGACCGTGATCCTTAGAGGTTAAGGCCAGGGCAGATTGCAGTGATGAAAGATCCCATGAAAGATCTGGATCAAAGATTTCAGGGAGGCTGGAAGGGAGTTGAGGGGGCCCCGCCTTGCCCCAGCATCCCTGGGCTGGGCAGGATTACCCATTGCTCTCCAAGCTCTAGCACTGCCAGTGCCCAAAATAGCCAGAGCAGGGAGGATGCCAGGAGCCTCGGGCAGGACCTGGTAAAGCCTGCCCACAGAAGGGCCCAGCTGGCCAATGCACATGCACACCCCTGGCACACAAAGGGACACCTTCACCTGGGAGCCCCCCACCCCTCGGGTCCTCCCCGAAGCTGCACGTTGCTCATGCAGTACAGAACCCAGGCTGCTGTCCCACCCACCACAGGCAGCCTTCCAGCTAGTGGCAGAGCCACGGGGAACAGTCTTCACAGAAACACCGCCGGCACCTTATAGGGAAGTGCCCAGACCTCCCGCTCCAGCCTCTCTCTCAGCCCAGGCCAAGACAATGGGGACTATTCTGGGCTGCCTGGGGTATTTAAAGCTCTGGCTGGCCCCTGTCCCTAGGGACAAGAGACCCTGCCCCCTGTAAGACCTTCCTGAAATTGTTACAGCTCAGACCAAAGCAGCTATATCCTTAATGTCCCCAATCTCTCCTGATGAGCCCTGCAGGACTCAGCACCACAGCTGCCTCCTCCAGGAAGCCCACGACACACCGAGATGCAACACCGCGGTAAACTCCCCCCAAAGAGCCATGTCATAAGCTCTTGCTCTGCGGTTTTCTGGGTCCCTGCATTTTCACTGCAGCACGTGGTTAACAATCCCAGGGTGTGCACAGCACTTAAGCGGCTTTGGCGGAGCCTAGGGCCTTTACATTGAACCATAACCCTAGATCTTCATTTTATTTTTCTGAGACAAGGTTTCACTATGCAGGTCAGGCTGGCCCTGAGCTCACTTTGTAGCCCAGCCTGGTCTCAAACTTGCTACGATCCTCCTGCCTCAGCCTTCAGAATGCTGGGATTACAGGCATGCACCACCACGTCCGGCACAGATCTTTATATTTTATTTTGAGACAAGGTCTTGCTGAATCTCTAAATTGTCAGGCTGGGCTTGAACTTGTGATGCTCCTCTGCCTCAGCCTCCTGCAGTGCTGGCATCACAAGTGTAAGCCACCCAGCATACCCAGCTAAGGACAGGAATTTGGTCTGTTTTGTCACTGCCCTCTTTTGAGCACCTGGCACTGAGTAGGCACCAAATAAATAATTGCTGACTGGTACAAACACGTGTGGAATGCGTATGGTGCCCCCAGAGAACCACCCAGAGGCCTGCTGCACAGAGGCGCTAACACTGATAATCCACCTGCTCTCGTCGGGAGCACGGAGACCATGTCACACCCTAGGCTAAGTACTTTATATTGATAAGCTGTTCATCTGATTCAGCAACCCCAAGAGGTTAACAGTGTTATTATCCTAGGTTACAGGCAAGAAAATCAAAGTCTCACTCCTTGGAGTTAAGCAGCTTGCCAAGGTCCTGAAACTACTCAATGGCCAAGCTGGGAATCTAACTCAAGAAGCCCTCAGCATCTATCACTGCGTATAAAAAAGGACCTAGAAGAAAGGATCAGGGAAAAGCCTGGCTGGGTGCTGGGAGTCAGGAGCCCCTGTTTAGCTCCTAAGTAGCTGTGTACTAGGCTGGGTGCTGTGTACTGGGGCTGAGTGGTGCTGGGAATCAGGAGCATGTTTAGCTGTTAAGTAGTTATGTATACTAGGAGTTGAAGCCAGGTCCTTTGCATTGAGCTACGCACCCAGACCTTTTTAAAAATTTTTACTTTGAGACAGGTTCTCATGAAGTCACTGAATTGCCATGGCTAGGGTTGAATTTTGAATCCTTCTGCCTCAGCCTCCCACGGTGCTGAGATCATAGGCATGCACTACCACATTAAGTTTGTGTGATTTTGAACAAATCATACGGCCTCTCTGACTTTGTTTTCCCTTCCATAAAGACAGAGCACTCATTCCCGCGGCTTCAGATCTTCAGTAGGATCAAAGGAACTAAAGGATGTGCTCATGTCCTCCGCTCAGCCCCGAGCCCTCCCCAGGGCACTGCTGGGAAGGACGGTGGGAAGGCTCAGGGAGGAGGACGTGCCCAGTGCGGGCTCTGGACAATGCTCTGCAGCTGCTCACCACAGCTGGGGAGAGTCCAGGCCAGGCCCAGGCCAGGGGATAAGGGGCAGCTGGGAAGTCACCTCTGTCCTTCTGTGTCACCCTTCCCTGCTGACAGCTGCTGGGACTTCAGGGCAAGGTCCCCTCAATGGGCAGGGACAGGGTATGTGGAGGAGGGAGCTGGTCAGGGTCATCTCAGTCCTCACGCTGCTGTCCACCCCCCATCCCTTCACCCAGAGGGCTGTGAGCCCAACATGCCATTACTGAGCTGGACTCCCAGGCCCCAGGGCAGGCAGCAGGCAGGGCAAGGGTCCCAGGAGACCCCAGTGGCTTTCCTTTCCTGTGCACAGCTCCCTTGCAGGCCCTGCGAGATACCCCTCCCCCGGAGTCCATGAGCTTGGCCACTCCAGCCCACACGCTTTCTGAACTCTCATACACCCATAAATACAACTGACCATATTTTCTGAAGCAAAGGAACCTTTGAACAAAGGTATTTCTCAGCGACTTCCAAGTGTCAGAGGCAGCCTGGGAGATGTAGTCTAGATGGAGCAGTATTCAGATTTCTAGAACATACTAATAGTCTTTTGGGAAGACTAGTATATTTGAGCCGGGCATGGGGGTGCACGCCTGTAATCCTAAAACTCAGGAGACTGAGGCAGATGAATTGCTGTGAATTCCAGGACAGCCTGAGCTACACAGTGAGTTCAAGGCCAGCCTAAACTATATAGCGAGAGCCTGTCTCAAAAAACAAAACACCCAAAAATAAATGGAAATAAAAATGACCACCTCACTAGGCTGCTGTGACAGTGCCACAGATCAATGTAAGTGCTTAACGTACTTAAATTAAATCTAAGTGTCACCTCTTCCCCTTCTTCCTTTCCCACTACACCCATCCCAAGTTAACCACCAAAAGTGAGCCCTCTAGAACCCCATGGAGAACAGTCCCTTCCCCCAGATTTTCAATAAGCTGCCAAGGAACATGGCCACAGAAAGTTCCAATGCATTCCTGGGTCCTGGGCCACCAGGGCTGGAAGGGATCCGCTAGCCCAATACTCTTACTCATCAGAAGGGGAAACCAAGGCCCAGGGAGAGAAGTGAGATGCCCTGGGTTCAAATCCTGCCTCTGACACCCCTGACTGTTGGGGACCTTCCATGTGAGCCTTGTTAAGCCTCCCCAGCCTGCGGTGTTGACACAGGGTGCAGCTGCACAGGTCAGGCAGCTGTCAGAACAGGAGAGGAAGAGGAGCATCCAACCCTGCCCCAGACCCCCTGGCTGCCAACACAGGACTTTGTCTCCTTGGAAACAGGGACTCCCTGTGGCCAGGACAAGGTGTCACATCGATGAGGACTCTGGGAGGGTGCCTGTAGGTGAGATCTTTGTTAGGGGCCAATTGGAGCCTGAGACTCCAGTCTGAATCTCTGGGACCTACAGGCGATCCCCGCTTACTCCAGGGAGGGCAAACATTTCAGAGTTAGCAATGATATAAACAACCCACTGTGGCACCCCTGCCGTAGGTTCACCACCCCTGCTCTAGCCTGTCCCCAAGCGGGAGACAGACAGGCCCAGCCGAGGAGATGGCAGAGGGCTGGCAGGCCAGGGGTGCGTGTCCTTGGCAGGCGTGCTCTGCCTCCCCAGGACTCGGGTTACCGGAAATGATAAATCTCTCTGCCGCCTGTCACCTCTGACCAGGAATGTCTGCTGCTGAGGGCACATCCTGTCCACCTGCCCCTAGACAGCCTGGGGACAGTGGGCACCTCGGCCCACCCTCTGCTCCCTGCCACTCTGGGTCTCCCTAGCCGAGAGCAGCTCCTTCATTCAAGTGCAGTGTGTGCTGCTGCAAAGGGCAATCACAGGAGAAAGGGGCAGGGCTGGACTCAAATGCTACTTTTTTTTTTCTACCGGGGAACCGAACTCACAACCTCGTGCTTGCCAGGCAGGCACTTACACCACTGAGCTTTATGCCCAGCCCTGCTACTTCCTTTCGTGCATGGGTTCTGAGCGGCCTGTTTGGGTGCAGGTGCTGCTCCTGTGAACCCAACCGAGGAGGTAGCACTGAGACCTGGTGGCCTAGCTAGGTTGGCAGCCTGACTCTGCCACCCGTGAATTCCAGATGGGTAGCACTATGCAGGTCACTGCAGCACCTCCCAGCCCTCCTGTGAAATTCACAGCACTGACGCGCGGGTCGCTAAGTGATGGGTGGGCCCAGAAGTGGGATCAGGCTGTGGGAAGCATTGGGAAGGAGTAGGGTAGACGACCAGGAGCTGTCATGGGGACAGGGCATCTCTGCCCTCCTGGGACCGACACTCTACTGAGAATCAGATGGACCCTAAATCAATACCTCAAATGGCGAGTGTGCTAGAGAGAAAACCAGTAAGGGGAGGAGGATGAGGACGGGAAACGGGGGCTGCTACGACCAGGCAACGCTACAGAGGTTTGAAGGAATGGGGGATGCACCAGGCATGTTCATGGAGGAAGAGCACTGAAGGCCACTGCAAAGGATCCTCAGGCCAGGAGGTCAGCTAGATTCCTAACCATATTATTATCCCACTCCCTTGGAGGAGGCAGGTGTGGCTCGGAGGGAGGAAGGGACAAGGCCAGGACCCAACACTCTTTCCTGGCCAAGCATCCAGGGACCACCGTCTGGGGACCACTAACAGGGATGGGATAGAGAAAAGCACAGATTGCCTTTGAGTCCAAGTGTGATTCTCTCCAGCCTGGCTGTGTGATCTCAGAGAAGTCATCTCTCCTTGCTGGGCCGCTATGCCCCCACTGCTCATGGACCAGTAAGGCTTGCTCTATACACCTCCCGGGAGATGGCAAGGGGACCCAGATGCTGGGCAGTACCTTGGGCTTCTATGGCATCTTTGACTCAAAGCTCCTCCCACACAGAGATGAATGCAGGTACAGACCCTACCTGCCTAAAAAGCCCACTGTTGGCCCCAAGGGTTTGCATCCTCCCTATGCCTGTCTGGGCTGTGGCCTCCCTCAACCCCAGGGCCCAGGCACACCTCTGTCCAGGTGGCAGACATGGCCCCTGGGCCCTAGGTCCAGTGCAGGAGCAGCTCCCTGTGCACCCAAGCAGGTGGAGGCCCACGAGCAGCCTTTGTTACCAGGGTATCAGGTCAGGCCAGCCCTCATGGGCACCAGGCCAGACTGAGGCCCAGCCAAGTGCAAACAGCATGCCCGGCACCCAGCTACAGGCGTGTTAGAGCGGGCAGGCTGCCACTGCCCCCGTCACAACAAACCATCCTTTCCACCCTGCTGAGGGGTCCAGGCAGCCAGCACCCCTGCTGGAAGCTGGGGCAGCACAAGGGGCAGGAAGTCCTCTCTCCTCCTCTGGGAGTAGGCATTGAGAATCTCAGAGCCTGGACACAGCACCAGTTACCAGCAGCTAGAAGCGGAGGAGCAGAGCCAGGCTGCAGAGAGGGTGGGAAATGCAGGGCGACTGGCTGGAGCCAAGTCATGGATTCTTCAGCATTACGGGTGACAGCTGGTGAGGGGAGAAAAAGATTTCCCCCCAGCTGCCATCAAGAAAGCTCAGATGGGCCAGTACCATGAGAGGGGCGGTCTGGCCTGCGCCACCAAGTCCTGGGGTGGCTCCAGATGGGACAGGGGAAGTGGAGGTGACCACAGCAGTGCACATTATGCAACCACATTGCCCCAGACATCTTCCTGCGAGGTAGAAATCATGCATACCTGCATTGTCCCCTAGAGAGGCTACATGTGACCACCCGGAACTTGTAATTGAAATTTATTTCGCTGAATTTTATACTTAATTATATGTGGCCAGCAGCTACCACACTGGACGGTGCAGACTGCACCATCACCAGACCTTGAACTAAGCCAGAAGTGGGAAACTGAGGCTGGCCTGAGGACACATAGCTGATAGGCCACAGAGGCGATCAGCACCGTGCTTCCCACCCTGGGTCATTGTCCATGCTGGAAAGGGACTGGAGGAAATTGTCCATGTGCAGGCGGTAAGGCGGCCCTCTAATCAAGGCGTCAAGTCTCCTGGCTTCTGGCTCGCATTCCGTCTGCTACACCCGTTATCACACGCTGACCAGAAGCTCCGACGGGCTATTAAGAAAGGTCTTTGATTCTGCGGCATGAAGAAAGGGCAGAAAGATGACGGGATATCCCAGCTGGCTGGGAAGCCAAGCCACTGTGAACCGGGGGAAGCTTCAAGGGTGAGGACGCTGGGCGTGGCCTCCCCACCCATCACCTGGGACCCCGCCAGGGCTACCGCCAACAGGAGTCCAGAGCCTGGTCACTGCCCTTTCCTGCTCCTCAGACTCCAGCTGGCATCTGCCCCTCCCTCCTTCACAGCCTCCGCTCTGCCTCTCAAAGGCCTGATCCCCTCGCACAGATGCAGGCCCTAAGGTTTCTTTCTTTTTTTTTTTTTTTTTGTCTTTTTCATTTTTATCGGTACTGGGAATCGAACTCACGACCGCCTGCTTGCAAGGCAGATGCTTATGCCGCTGAGCTAAATCCCCAGCCCCGGCCCCAAGGTTTCTACCTTAGGTCATCTGAGTCAGTGTCTCTGCTCTTCTTTGGGACCAAAGCTCCCTGGGGACAGACACCAGGCTGACTTTTATTCATTAAATACACATTCACGTATATGTACGTATCACATGTATCTTTTAGATACTTCTCAATGCCCGCCAGCTCATGATCAAAAATAGTTACTAAATTAAGCTAGATTACAACATCAGCTCCCAAGTTTGGGATCTCAATTTCTTATGGCTCTGCCTCAATCTCCTGTGACCTTTGTAGGCCAGTCCTTTCCATACAGAGATCCCTACTGTAGATCTCAATTTGTTCATCTGTAAAATGGCTATAGTAGCTGCCCTCCTGGGAGATTATTGGTATTTACCATATTTTATATTCTTATAAAATATGCCACAGTTTCGTATTATTATTGAACAAATATTACATGCCAGACACTTGACAAATAGTATCTTCATGACAACCACACGAGATAGGGATTATTATTATGTCACTATCCTTACTATACAGAAGTAAAAAAAAAAAAAGAGATACTGTAATTCAAGTTAAGTGCTTAGTATAGCATGCAGCACATGCTATGTGTTAAATTAAAACAAAGTTTTTTTTGACACAGGGTCTCTCTGCAGTTCAGACTAGCCTTGGAGTCACTGAGATGTTCCTGCCTCAGCTACCCTAGTGCTGGGATTACCCATAAAATTGGGGTTAAAGTTAGGATACTTCCCCAGGGCTGGGTACACAGTAGATGCTCCTCAAATATTTACTGCCAGAGGACTCAGGCCTGGCATACCAGCAACAACGGGGCAAGGCACACCTTAGTGAAGCCCAGCACAGCCCTTCTCTGACTGTCATCCAAGCCGGGCTCTCTCCCCCTGATCCACGGGGCAGGGCTGTCTTGCCCAGTTGTGTCTGGGGCTGAGGTGATTGGGTGACCCTGGGGAGATGACTTCTGTCCAGCTGTGGCAAAAGAGAGGGCAACCAATACCTTGGACTGTCTCCACACCTGCCGGGGGCTGTGGACAAAGAACTGCTCTGCACCCTATTCCAGAAGGGAAGAGGTGGAGGAGTTGTGGGGTGGGGTTACTATCCTGGGCTGCCTCTCCAGGCTATGTTTTCAGTGTCAGATAACTACAATTTCTACACGAAAGAGATAGCTTTCCAAGACAAAATATAACAAGCATGTGTGAAGAGATGCTTCCCCAACTGTAGCACCCACTGTAATCTCCTGGGAATCTTCTAAGTATGCAGACTGGGACTCAGAAGGTCTGGGTGGGGCCCAGGGGCTCTGTATTTCTGAAGATCTCCCAGGCAAGGCCCAAGATCCTGGTGCACAGAGGCACTGGAACCACACCCTGCAGTGGAGGCAATCCACAGCAACTAGCTATGCCTTTTCTCCCTGTGCTTTTCCTAGAAGAAGCCATCCTCAGTGATAGGAACCTCTCTTATGGCTGCTGCCCAGGCCCAACAGCCTGCCCAAGTACGGGTCCAGAAAGAGGCAGCAGCAGCACCAAGGCCAAGTCTGCCACCCGTCCGTCCTCCCAGGCATCACGCCACCCCAGGCCCCACCCACCTGGAGCAGTGGCCGCAGCTCGGAGGAGCTGGGACACAGCAGCTTGGCCCCTCCACCGACTCCAGGCAAGGCCAGCCCAAAACAGGCCTTGGCCACCACCTCCACTCCCCAGCAGCGGCTTCCAGGGGCCTCCCCTCCATCGCCTTATAAAGCATCCACCCGCAGGAGCTGCTTTTCTCCACGCTGCAGGTTAATTTTAATTTTATGTTGAGTTAATGCCTGTCCTGCCCGGCTGCCTCAGTGAGGGCTTCACACATTCCTTCTGGAGCAACATTACCTAATTTAACCATCACCCCTGCTCTCCAGGGCTCTCAAAATAGCAGCTGCCAGTAGGGGAAAATGCCCTAATGCTATCAAAATAAATATTCTCTCCCTCCCTGCCCCCCGCTCCCCCCCCCCCCCCGCCTCAGCTGGCACCAGCCTCAGGACCCAGCTTGAAGAGGAACCCAGGCTAGGAGAACTGGGGTGGGTCTCTGGTGCCTGGGGGTCACCCTGGACCGCGCGTACTTCCTTCCAGTCCACTCTTACATATCCTTTTCATATGCATCCCTGGGACCTCCCAGTGCCAACCCCAAGCCCTCCAGCTCATCCCCAATATACACAGCTGCCCTGGTTACCTGAAACTAGAATTCAACTTTCACTTTCTCCAAATAGCAAAAATTTAACTACCCAGGTACTAAGATTGGGTGTGTGTGTGAACGCTTCCCACACTTCAGGTGGCTCACACCTGGAAGGAGGGAATTAGTATCACCTTCCTTCAGATAAGGAAGCAGCTGGGGACTGTGGGGTGACTCGCCCAAGGTCACACAGCCCAGAACCCTAACACCCTGACCATATCACCATCCACTTGGGGCTCTCTGCAGGTGGGGGTGGCGGGTTGTGCTAGAAATGTTAGTGTGAGGTCTGCTCCCACAAACCACAGGGGTGGGATTCCAGGGCAGTTCATGCTTTGTTTTGACCCCTTGGATCCTAACTCAGTCCCAGCACCCTGGGGCATGAGCTGCCAGTCAATCTGTGACTCCAGGCGTCTGCTCCCCACCCATGTGCCGGAGCAGAGCTGCCACATTAAAGCAGGGAACACCCAGGCTGCCACCGCCTTGCCCTCTTGCAACCAGTGGTTAAGGAACCGGGAGGGCGGCTCTCTCCCGAACCCAGGGCAATCATTAACCAGGGCAGGGTGGGTGTAAAGCAGGCAGGAGATGGGCCAGCACCCCTAGGGGTGGCTTTTCCCACCTGATGCATCCTGGGGCCACTCTGCAGCCACACAGTGGGTTGATGAGGCCTCTGGCACTGGAGTGGAGAGACTGGCACTGCCACTCAGGTGTCTGGAGGTGGGTGTCAATCTGCTATCACTAGGTTGGGGGCACCCGGTGGTGCGGGAGGATTTTACCAAGTGTCATTTGCTCAGAACCTTCCCTGCCTTGGTCCCCTCCCACATAAGGAAGACAGGAGGGGGGGATGACCTGGGGCTTGCAGTCACCGGGAAGACAAACAAGACCCCTGGGTTTGCAACAGTTCCTGTTACCAAGAAATGCCTATTCCGGCTATGAATGAGCTAGAGCAGGCATCACCATTCCTGCCTGAGAGATAAGGCTCTGAGAGGTTATGCCCCGGCTGGGGTCACAACAGTAGGTGAGAGCCAGGACAATTCCCGCCTTCCCTGGCAGAATTAAATGTACCGGAATTCAGTGGTGGAGGCCCAGAGCCTTTGGCTCTGCCGGGCATGGGAAGCTCTGCGCTCCATGCCAGAGCAGAGGAACCCAGTGTAAGCGACCCAAAGAGGGGGCAGCAGAGAATGTGCCCCTGGTGACCCCAAGCAGTCTCAGGTGGCAGTACAGGTGACTTTTTAGGTTTCCAGCACCCACCAGGGCCAGCGGTGGCTTTTGGGGAAGGCTGCAGGGAGACAGTGGGCCAGCCCCTCCCCCAGGAGGCCAGCCAGCACCTCCAGCCTGGAGAATTCCCCTCAACTGCTCAGGTGAAACCCCGGTGAGGCCCAGGCAGGAGTGAAGCTTTGATCTTATCACACATTCCTGCCCGTGTCCCTGTCCCCTCTCCCCCTCCTCTGCCAGCCAGGGAGGTGGGAAATCAGGTCCACTTAACCCTTTCCTACCATCACAAGCCAAATCCAGGTCTGAGCTGTGCTCTGCCTCTCCGTCCTCACCGGGCCCAGGAAGGCAGGGAGCCTAAAGTGGAGGGGAAGTGGAAAAAAAGCACAGCACATGTGGACCCCCGCCTTCCTTGCCCCCCTCAATGCCGCAGCTCAAGCTCTGGGGACTGCCCATCCTTCCTCAACTGAGATGACCAGACCCAGGATCAATAAATACTCTTCTTGCTCCTTCACAGTGTTCACAGTGCTGGGTGCTGTGAGCTCTCACTCAGCCTAGCACAGGGCCAGCAGGGCATGAATGTTTGCTGATTGAATAAATGATGGAAGATTACACTCAGAGACTAACAATTTGCCTTGCAAATCTTATGACTGCTGGTGTAGTGCTGGCTTGCTAACCAGACAATACCAGACAATGACTACGTCCTTGGCTGGTGGCTTGGCACCAGGGACCCAGAGACCTAGAGTGACCCATGTGAGCAGATCATACGCAATGGGACAGAACAAGTTTCAAGGAGATCTCAGGGTCCAGTGAGGTCTCCATCATTTATTTCAGGATCTGTCAATGAAGGAGGTGGCAGCACTGGAAAGCAGGGTGGACCTCAGAGAACAGACCAACTTCTGGGGGGCAACTCAAAGTCCCCTTTCCTCAGACTTACTTGGTTGTCAAAGAGAAAGCAAAACGCCCATTCTGTAAGTAGCAAAACAGAGGCCCGGGGAGGAGGGCTGGTAGTTGGCTGGCAACGAAGTGCAGGCCAGGCCTTGACCTCTGGCCTGTTGATCTGGTCAGGTGCGGGGTGGAGGGGTGTCTCCTCAGCTGTCTTGGGGACTTCCTCTCATTCTTTGCCCAGCTCTAATGATTCCAGCAGTAAGTGGAGACCTTCCTGCTCTTGCAAACCCAACAACAATGCAGACAATGTGAATCCGGGGTCCAGGGGATAACTCCTGGGCCTTCGACATGCTGCCTACCTCTACCAGCAAATCCCCCACGCTCCTGAAGCCACTTCCTCCTGAAAGCCTTTTGAGATGCTCACACCAAACTGTCTCTTCCTTCTCTGACAATCTGCAGCTGTGTGGACTCCAAGTCATGGGACAGGACTTGTGAGTTCTGTCTCTCTATCAGGACTCAAAACTGGTGCGGTAGGGACTGGGCCCCGGAGGACTGGGACGCTGGCTCCACACCTGGCTCTGGGGTCTTGGGGCATCACTGCTTTCTATGCTACTTCTCATCTGGGAAATGGGCATATGACCCTGGCCACAAAGAAGTGATCGCACAGGTATTAGCAGGATGCCCACCAGCACAAAGTAGGCCCTCAGGAAAAGAACTAACAAGTGAATAAAAATGAATGGATAGAAGGCAAGGATAGATGGATGGATAGATGGATGGATGGACAGATGGATTCCTGAATCTCCTCCCCCTGCACAGGGTTTCTCTAATGACAGTTTTTGACCTGTACGTAGATTCCACGTCCTGCCTGGACCACATGCTTCTGTGTCTTGTGTGTCACCCAGCTCCCAGTACTAAGAGGCCCACAAGCACCAGCAAAAACTCACTGAGCTCCCAACAGCATGGGTTCTCCTGGGAGCTTGGAACCTAACAGGAGGACTCAGGTTCTCGGGGTGGGGGAGCCTCAGTTCCAAGGACAGCCAAATCCATCTCCCTGGGGATCACTATTGATGCAATGGAAGCTAAGTGGCAAAAGGCACCAAAGTACAAGAAGCCAGAGAGGGCTAAACCTGTGAAGCAGACACGCAGCCCAGATCCACCTCCTCCAGGCAGCTCTTCCGGGATTCGTTCTGTCTCTGGTCCCCCATAGGCTGGACCCAGACAGGATGACAAAGAAAGAATGACAGACCTGGAAAGAATGAGGACTTCCTCCAGCGAAAGCTGAGTAACCTGGGCTCCTCTCCAAGATGGATGGACGGGTGGACAGTGGGCCAGCCATCCCGCCCCCGTGCCTCACTTTTCCTCTCTGAAAAGTGGAGATCTGAAGACCACTGTGAGCTCTAAGGAGATGATGCCCCGCAGGAGAGTCCTGTGCCAGGCTGGCCAAAGACAGATGGCACTTTCAGCAAGACAGGTAGCGACCCTCCAGATCCCCGGGTAGAGAAGGGCCTGGCCTCTCCTCAGGGAGCTCTAGGTCTCGGTTCCTCTGGCCCAAGGGTCACCGGAAGGCAGAGGGGGAAAAGAAGAGCTGTTAAAATGACAAGGGCTGGGATTTATGAGGTCAAATCTCAATCTATCAGTCCAGCGAGGGATCCAAGAAGAGGCATGATCCCAGTTCCCAACTATTTGGAAACCAACGGCCAAACATGGAGAGCGATGAGTCAGCTGGGGTGAGGAGGGGGGCTGAGCTGGGCCCTGGGGGAGCAGAGGGCAGGCAGGGGAGGGGGAGGGGAGGGCTGGAGGTGGGCTGGGAAGGGGCCAGAGGCAGCTGGGAATTCCCAGCCCCACCCCAGGAGAGCATCTGTGGGGTCACCCAGGGCCACCTGGAAGCCTTCCCCCGCCCAGCCCCTGGCTGCTTCCCTTCCCTACCAACTGGGACTGGAACAAGATGGACAAAGGTTAAAACCTGAGACATGGAAGTGTCCTGGCCTGGTGGGCAGGGGCCACATCTACCCCACAGCCCAGGCGCAAAGCACAGGAGAGACAACACTGCCCAGGCCTCGAGTGCCCTCTTCTTCCCTAGTTCTGTTTCTGAGGAACCCCGGGGCCTCAGCTGCACAGCCCACCAGCCTTGTAAGGAAGACCGGCTGCAGGCTTGGCCAGAGCTCCTGGGCAAGGTCCTGCCTCACTAGTTGGACCTAAGGGAGGATGGGGCAGGATGAGGTCCCAGGACACGCCCTCTGCTGCTCCCCTCAAGATGTGCCAACATACTTGCTTTGCCCCTGGGAGCAACTCCCCCCCAACTGCTCAGAGCCCACCAACTGCACCACACATCTGGGAAGGGGACAATGTGTCCGCAGGCTCCAGCCTTTCCCAGGCCACACCCTGGGGTGTGCCCCCCTCCTTCTCCCCTCCAGGAAGGAGCAATCAGGGTGGAAGGGTGGACTCTGTCCTGCAGCTGTGGCCTTGGTGGGGGAAGGGGGGCAGTGACAGATCAGTTGCAGTTGCATCTGGGGCTCTGAGCCTGAGACAGAGGGGTAGAGGGAACAGGCCAAGGGAACTGGATGATCCCACTACCCAAACTTTCATTCAACAAGCCCAGGGGTCTGTGGAGAAGGTGTGCCATGGGGCACATGCCTGTAATCCCAGCACTTGAGAGGATGAGGCAGGAAGATTGCTTTGCATTCAAGGCTGGCATTCAAGGCTGGCCTCGACTACCTAGTGAACTACCTATGGAGATCCTATCTCAAAAGGCAAACAAACAACAAACAATAAAGAATATTATTATGCTGGCCCTCAGCAGGAGCAAGACCAACAACAGATCAGCGAGCTATAGAACACCGGCCACATTCCAGGCATATCCACCTGGTCATCTATCTCTTAACCACCAGAAATTAGGCATTCACACTCCACTTCACAACTGAGGTTCACAAAGAAAAAGCACCCTGCCCAAGGTCAAGCCAGACAGGGCTGCTGTCAGAGCGCTCTGGTAGAGGGGGCATTCCCAGCCTGTCCCACCTCCTCCGGGCTGCAGCAGAGACCAGCGCTGGAGGGCCAGAGAAAGCCTCTTTCCAAGCCTCAGAAAGAGCTGCGGGCTTCCTCAAGGGCATTACCAACCATATTCAGTGGACAATGTTCACCTGTTCACTGCCTCGCATTAGGTAAATGGCAAAGAAAAAGCCCGAGTCCTGTGCTCACGGGGCTTCCTATTAAATGCACAAACTTAGAAGCCAGGAACTCAGGCTGTGGGATTCCAAGGACTCAGGACCGGGGACTCCACAATCGGACACTCAGCAAGCACCCTTGCACTCTGGCACGGGTCAATGCAGGGCCCTGGGCTGGTCTCTTCCACACTTCCCCGCACCATCAGCCACCCCCACCACCCTTGCAGCTGCTCATCTATGTCTGAGCAGTGCAATTCTCCCGGATGCTCGGGCCTGAGACTGTGGTGGACGTTCTCTGAGACTCCTGTCTTCCCATCTCATGCTATGCATACAACCCATCAGCCAACATCGTCAGCCCCATCTTCAAAATATGTTCAGGATTCAACCTCTGCTTTCTACTCCATCGCCGAGGTACAAGATGCAGTCATCTCTGGCCTGGGTTGTGGCCTCCTTCCCTTTGCCCTTGGCTCTCCACGCAGCAACTAGAGCGATCCTGCTCAACATGCAGGCTCATTAACAACTTTGCTCTCACACATGCTGTCCTGCCACCAACTGCTTTTCCATCAACATGCAAGCACATTCTGACCTCCGGGCCTTTGCACAAGCCACTTCCCGAAGTGCCCCTCCCTAGATGTCTGCAGGACTCTCACCCTCCCTTCCTCCAGTTTTCCTTTGGTTCAATGTTATCAGGTTTTCCTGACCCCTTGCCCTACTTCATCATTCTCTAACCTCTTCCCTGCTTTATTTTTCCTTCCCAGTACTTACCACTGTGTGGCATATTTTATTTATTGCCTGTCTTCCTGTACGAGCTATAATGCAAGTTACAAGAAGGGAGAGAAACTGACTTTTTCGCTCTCTGCAGTAACCTTAAGTCTAGAACAGACTCAGATGAATAGAAAATGCTTCATGAATATTTGTTAAATGAGTTTTTAAGTCTAACACACACCTGCATGGCCATTCATTTATTATTTAATGCACACTGCAAGCCCACACGCACCAGACCCCCTGAAAATGCAGAGAGCACCAGGGCACCTTCCTCCATGCCACAGGGAAAGGGCTCCAGTGGGAAGTTGGGAGCTGGGCCCAAGGACATCTCTGGATGCCCCCAGGGATGCTGTGAGGTTCCTGCAACCTGGCACAAAGGGGCACCATGGAGAGGAGGAAAGCGCTATTCTGATGGTGGCTAAGACTGGAAGGCCCCACATTCCCAAGCCTCAAAGAGCAACCTTGTTCTCAAGTCTGCCATGCGGATGACCCCCGCCCCACCACCCCCAAGGGCCGCGAGCCACACCCCTCTCAAGGCAGCTATTGACACAGTTCCGACGCCACCAGGCCTGGCAGTAAGCTGGCGGCTCCCCGCGAATCAAGTTCCACACATACTTCTGGGTTTCAGTCAGCCTGCTCTGGGCGCTGGGGCAGCCAGCCCCAGCCAGCCTTGGGAAGCAGGAGGGGGTGGCATGGCCAGAGAGGCCAAGGGCTGGGTAGGGGCAACATTCCAGCGGGCCAGGACCCCCAGCCAGCTGCCCCCTTGCAGGCAGAAGCAGTATCCAGGTGGGGAAGGCCGGTGGGCTAGCAGTCCCTTGGGAGCTGACTGCTTCTCTGCTAGTCTGACCCTCACAGCTGGGCCTGCAGCAGGGAGGAGCTAACAGGCCAGGGCTGGGAGCCACTCCTTGTGGTCCCCTGCGGTCTGAGGGTCCACAGCCCATGTCTGGGCTCCAGGGAATCTCCTCTGATTCACCATCCAGATCTTCCCACATCCTGGGCAGCCCCTCCCTCCCAGCCTCTCACCCCAATATTGGTCAGCCCTGCGGGCTGCAGAGCCCGGCCCCAGCCTCCAGCCCCAGGGAGCAGCCCAGGAACCCAGGGAGGGCTCTACAGCTGCAGGCCGGGAGGGGGCCCCCCTCACCCCATTGACCTGGCTCCCTAGAAGCCCCAGATTCATTCAACAGCCTATACACACTCAAGAACCTTTTAATGAGGACATTAATTCATTAACCAACTGCAAACGACTGCCCTAGAATCCAGGTCCTACACTCCTACCACCACACATGTCCCCAGGAGGCCCTTTGGACACCAGGACACAGCCACCCTGATCTTCAGTCCCCAACCGTTCTTGCCTGGGGTGGCCCCTGTGCTACTTGGGGCCATAGTTTTGACGTACATAATCAATCAGTAGTGACCTTGTGTGTGTTCCTAGGGGAGTGTGTGTGTTAGTTACTGAACCCTGGGCTACCTCCCAGCCCCTCCCTTTCTTTTTTCTTTCTTTCTTTCTTTTTTTAGACAGTGCCTCACTAAGTACTTGAATTGCACAAGCTGGGATTCTCTTGCTTCAGCCTCCCACAGTGGCAGGATTAAGGCACCCACCACCACATTTGGCATCAGTGACGTTTATCAACATTTACTGACCGCTGGCCACAAGCAGGTGAAACTGTAGGCAAGCAGTCCGGAGAGCTTCATCTGCCTTTACAACGTGGCTCTTCCGTCAATATGTGAGTGCCAACGTCACGGAGCAAACTGCTTCACCTCTCTGTGCCTCGAGACACAGGAGACTTCTGTGTGGAGCCTCGGGCCACATAGGAAGCAACAGCTTGATACATTCGACAAATATACTCCCTGAGCACTCGCTTCCTCTCAATTGCTAAAGAGGTGACGATGAACAATGACAGGTCTTGTGCTTACGGAGTTTAAATTAGACAGAGGACACAGACCAGTGAAGGAGTATGTGTCAGAAGGTGACGAGAAGCACGAACAAGGGGCGGGGCTTAGCTTAGTGGCAGAGCACATGATTAGCATGCGTTAGAGCCTGGGTTCAATCTCCAGTATTGGGAGGGAAAAAAAGTGGGAGGTCAGAGGATGAGCTGTGAAGGCACACAGACCTCCAGAGGCGCCTGTGGATTTAGGGACAAGAATTCCAGGTGGAGGGAACAGCAGATCCAAGGCCCTGGGGTAGGAGCAGTTCAGTGTCAAGAAACAACAGACTGATGCAGGTGGAGAGCAAGAGGGGGCAGTTTGCAGGAGGTGAGACGAGAGGGGTGAGCGGAGAGGGTCTGAGCCGGCCGGGTCTCTCATAGGCCTCTGGGCTGCGTGCAGCCGGGAACCCAGACCTGATTCTCAGCAACAAGGGGAGTGTGGAGCAGGCAGCAAGAGTGAGGTGCGGACTCACTGAGGAGCGTTTTATCATCTGACCTAGCACCCCAATACCTCTCGCCACTACTACCCTGAACCCAGTTACCTCCTGCCACCTTTCTTTTACAGCGGGCCTTGGGCCCACAGATCCTAACTTGCCTACGCTCAGCCGAAGAACAGGCCCGGGCCAAGCCAGGCAGGGCCTCAAAGACTCCTTAGAGGCCGGGTCCTTAGATTAAGAGTGTGTGGGGGGGGGGCGAGAATCTCTGCTTCTTCCCACCTCTGCCTCACTTTGTGGACACACCTACAGCTCCCTCCTTCAGGAACCCACAGGACACTCTCAGGGGCAGCCTGGGGGACGGGCAGCCTGCTGTTTGGAGGAGAGGGCTGAGGTAACGCCAGGAAAGGGAGGCTCCTGCTCCCGCCAGCAGCCTCCCCACCTCTCCTCCCCTGCAAGGAAATCCAGCTGAGGCAGGAAACAGGTATCTTGGCCACTTCCCTCTGCAGCTTGGAAAATACCATAATCACCACCATGGCCCCCCAAGACTCCTGCCTCCTGCAGGGCTTGCCCCGAGAAAGGAAGGGCCAAGGCTGGAGCGGAAGAAAAGGGTCAGCAGGCTAAGGCAGTCTGACTCAGGCCACCCCACTCCTCAGAACTGAAATTACTCCCACACGTAATCACAGACCACTTCCCACCAGCCCATCTTCTGCCCACAGCAAGGCTGCAGGTCCTTAAGGCCTAGCTCACCCCGTGTCCCACCCTTTCCCACTCCTCAGGCCTTGTGGACACGCATTGAAAGGCAAAACAGGTCAAGGGCAAGGGTAAGGGGCAAGGAGAAGCCCAATGCTTGCTAAAACAACTGGCTAGGAAACTGATCTCATTTAATTTTTTTTTTCTTTTTCTTTTTTTCTTTTTTTTTTTTTTTTTTTTTTTTTTTTGAGGCAAGGTTTCATTATACGGTTCAGGTTGAACCTTGAATTCACTATGTAGCCAAGGCTGGCTTTGAGCTCACAGTGATTCTCCTGCTTCCCAAGTGCTGGGATTACAAGTGTGCACCACCATACCCGGCTTGGATCGCATGTAAGACAGCAAACTTTCTGCTCCCATTTTATAGATGTGGAAACTAAGGCTCTGAAAGACTTGCTGTAGATCACGTAGCTAGCGATTAAACTTGGGTCTGTAAGCCTCTGAAGGCCAAGCTTTTTCCAGTTTGTACCACCAACCAGCCTGGTAAGACAGTGAAGAAAGACCTCCACGCAGCTGCTTCAGAGTCCGTTATCTCCCAACAGGAAAGGACTATAGCATTCGAGCCTGAGTTCTGGAGAGGGACAGACAGGGCCCGTCCTGGTTTTTGACACAACTCCAGCTCTGCCACGTGCCAGTGCACTGTTGCACAGTAGGTGCTGGGCAAATATGTGCCAATGAATGAACCCCTGGACTCCCAGTGGCTGCCACAACCACTCAATGAAGGTCTATTGAATGAACAACTGAATGAGATGATCAGCACAGTGCGGGAATTTCTGTGGAATTCCTCAGGCACACAGCAAACAGCTCCACCCACCACCCCTGCCATTGTGTAGCCCAAGCATGAAGGAGCCCCTGAGCAGGGGGCAGAGCTTCGAAGGTCAGCAGAAGGCTGGTCAGGGAAGACTTTTCAGGTCTAGGTTAGTGTCTTGGGAAAGCAAGTATGTATGCGTACGCTGCAAGTTCAGGTCGATGGGGCGCAATTGCAGGGTCCAGAGGCTGCCTAAATAGGCAGATCGGAAGAGAGGTGCTGGGAGTATGGGGCAAGTGTCAGGTCTGATCTGAGTGGGGGCTTAAGAGCGACTCAGAGGGCAGAGGTGTGGGAGACCCAGCAAGACAAGGCAGACACTCAGTAACTGGGTAAATACTGGCCCAATTGGAAAACTCACTCTCTTGGCTCCGAGGACACGAGGCAAGGATAGTGACTGTCTAAGAGCACCTCAGAGAGCCTGAGGGTGGCTCTGGCTCACCACCACAGGCCTGGAAGACCCCCACCCACATCTGCCACCAGCTGCCTCTCTGATGAACCTGCTCACACCCCACTCAGGTTCCCTCCGGGTCTCTCCTGGCTAAGTGCCTTCCAGGCCTGGGGCTTCCTGACCCAGGAATTGTCTTCTCCTTCAGATGGGCCCATCTAAGTCCAGAAGGACTGGACTGTAGAGAAGGGCCCCTGCACCTCCGGGACCTGGAAAGAGGAAAGCTGGGGAAACTCGGAGGCATGGTGCCCACCCCCAACAGGCCCTGCTTCTACCATCCTGGGGCTGTGCATTTTAAGGCCAGGTCTTTTGAGATCCCTTTACCCACGTGGGGCTGGCCTCAAAGAAGTTGGGTCTGAAAGCTACTGCCCCGAGGCCACACAGTTACTCAGTGAAGGGCAGGGATTGAGTCAATTCCTGGGATACATGACTCCAGGCCTGTGGGTGTTCACCCAAGCCTCAAGTTTTGTTCCAAAAGTTCTTTACTTATGCCTGGCTGGTTACAAGGCGCCCCAAGGGGACAGACATCACGGTACAATTCCAGCGAGGACTGTCAGGGTCCCCGTTAGAGCTCAGTGCCCCTCTGCCAAGTTGGCACGAAAAGGGGCTCTCTCGTCCTGCCAAGTTCCCACCCTGCTCGAAGTTTCTCCGCTGGTCCCCAGGAACAGCAGGCTGGGCCATGCTCAGCGCGACTCAGAGCCTCCCGAAAAGTGCCCAGGGGACCCACAGACATACACACGGGCTGGCCCCGCCTCTGGCCCCACGCAAGGCCCCCCGAGGCAGTTCCACTCCGCAGGGTGGCGGCCCCCGGTGCCCGGTCGGCGTGATCGTCCAGCCCCGCCGTTCCGGGCCAGAGTCCCAGCCGCGCAGCCTCCAGCGCCCCACCAAGTTGGCGGGCACCCCTCGCCCCTCCGCCTCACACACTCACCGCGAGCAACCGCCCGTGCAACAGGAGCGCCAGCACCAGCGTGCCCGCCGCCCGCCGCTCCATGGCCCGGCCTCGCTCGCTGGCCCGCTCGGCGCCGACCGCAGTCGCCCGCTCGCCGTCCTGCGGAGTCCTCGGGACAGCGCGGCCCGCTCCCACCGCCCCCGTCCCCGCCCCCGCCCCCGCTCCTCCCGCGGCCGCCCGCCCCGCCCCCAGGCCGCCAGGTCACGCCTGCATCCCCGCCCCGTGGTGCAAAGCCCCGCCCCCGGCCTCCAGGACACGCCCACTCCCCCGCCCCCGCAGCGGCAGGCCCCGCCCCCGGGCCGGGCGCTGGGCTCCTGGAGCTGGCCGCGCTGCCGACTGGGCCTTTGTCTGGGCCCCCAGCCCCCTTCTGTGGGACGCGGCCCAGCCGGCTCTCCGCCAAACGCGGCCTGGAGTGTGGGACGGGACCGAGCCGCGGGCTGGGGCTGCGCGCTCAGGACTCCTCACTAGTGCACCCTGCGGGAAGGCAAACTTGCACACTCCAGGAGCTGCCCTCATGTCCGTGTGCGCTCCACACACTCCTTGTTGCTGCGACTTTCGAGGAACCATGGACCCCCTTACCCCGCTCTGACACAGCTCCCGCACCCGCACCGCACCCTCACGCCAGCTGTAGCTCATGAGGACACTTTCACACTGCATATGTGACAGTCCTCACGCAGGTGCCAGGTTCGGGGTGGGGTGGTGGACAGGGATGGGGACACACACACAGCCTTCACAGGAACTCAGCCCCTGGCTTTTCCACACTAACTCTCTGTGCCTACACCCAGCAGACCAGGAAGCATTCAGACGTGATTGCTACACTTCCCACACAGCCCCTTCACCCACATTGATTCTCCCACGAGGATTGGGCTGTACTTTTAGGTTTGGTCACTACTCACAGTGGGCACCGGGTGCTGTCCTGAGACACCTTCCCAGCCCTGCACTATTTTTCCACCTGGACTACTCAGGTCAACTTTGATCCGCAGAAGTTACAACAGCAGGGCCAAAGACCCACAGATACTACCACAGTAAATCACCCAGTGACCTGCCTGTGACACAGCCCACAAGCAGCCACGCAACCTGGGGACCTCTCCAAGGCCCTGTTCATATCCCCTCTTCTGCCTGAATATTTCCAGACGTCCCTGGGCCGAGGGGTGGAGAGAAAATCAGTGTATCCCATGCATGCGTGTGTGTGTGTGTGTGTGTGTGTGTGTGTGTGGCTTTTTGGATAACCTTTTGAGTAATGATGGAGAGAAGTGAATAAAAACCCAAGTTTCCATTGTTTTCTGCTGGTTGCTAGGTTCCAGAGACTCCTGGTGGAATTTGCAGCCCTGAGTGAGGTGCGCTGTGGACAGAAGGAAATGCCCAGCTAACTGGGTGGCACCTGGCCGGCTCTGCTGGCTCAGGAAGGTGTGTTCCCTGTGATAGGGGCTTGCAGGCGCCAGCCAGACCATCCAGTGACTCAGGTGGAAAACTCCCATCCAGGCCCTCAGGGATTATAAGACCTGCATCCTGGCCCCCATCTTACTTAGATTCCTTGCTCCAGAACCCTGAGTCCCTCTCTGCCCTGTGGGACAACTGGGAGCTGGAAGGAGGAGAAACCACATCCAGTGTGACTAGGCCAGCTCACTGACCCCACCCAGACTCCAGCACAGCACCGAATAAGGTCTGTGTCTGCTCCAGACAGGGAGACAGAGAGGGGATGCCTAGTTTAGCCCTCCAGGGGACCCTAATCTGCTGGAGGGACCTTTGTGGGAGGAGACTCCCCGTCCTCACGTTGTTCTCAGACTGATAGACAATCCTGCCTCTGCCTCTCAGCCTTCCTACAGAGGAAACGAGAACAGAGCTGATTTCCCTCTCAGTATTGTTAGGAGGATTAACGTGAAGCAATGTTTTTTGTTAAGTTTCAAAGGTAAGAGCTGAAAAGGTGGTAGACGTTTCCTTATTAGGATTTCTGGGTGTGGCTCCAATCTGACGGATAGAAACAGATCTGCCTATCCTATGCAGTGGGAAGAGCAGCCACTGCATAGGATCTGTGGCTTCCAATCTGATGATGGGGCCCCAGTCCCCCCCCCCAAAGGACCTCTAATCCTTCCTTCAAGCAGCAGCTTTGTGCTTCTCAGCAGCTCCTCTGTCTACCAAGCAAGGCTTCAACACTGCTAACTTCAGAGCTGGCAGGTGGCCAGGCTGGTGGCAGGCTCTTTCCAAGGCTTTGCCTGTGCAAGGAGGGTCAGCCTCCAGGACAAACCCCACTTCATGAGCTGCCTCCGCGTCTGTTCCTCACCTCGGGTCCTCTAAATCCCAGAGATTTGGACTTGCGTGGTTTGCCTATGAGGGAAGGCAAGAGGGGAACAAGCAGCCCTTTGTAAATGTTTGGTCATGACTAACCCGGAGCTGTAAGTCTCGCTTCCTAAAAGAGTTTTGGAAAAGAGTTGATAACACTGGCTGGGGTGTGGAGGGAGCCGGGCTGTCAGAGAGAGCGCGAAAACGCAGCCTAGAGCAGCCCATCCACCTGGGGACAGTCACCCTCTATTGACTCCTCCTTGCTGAGGATTGGTTGGCGGTGTCCATATCTTTAGTCCTGCTCCCAGGTTGCTCTGTCTAGGGCCTGACTGTCATCACCTCTTAGGGCTTGTAAGGAAAGCAGGGCCAGAGCCCTTTGGGCTTCGCTGAACCTTAAAGTTACCTGTAACCACCCGCTAGTGTTCATCAGTCAGGGTGCTGTCACATTCTTGGGGGACCGAAATAACTCATTTTGCACAGGGTTCCTTAGTAAGGAGGGACCAGGAGGGTTTGGAACAGCAGGGGTAACTACAAAACCTGGTTTCCGAGAAACAGCAATTGGAGCTTTTTGAACCAGCAGGCAGATTTCTCACCGCAACATTGACAGAACATGGTTTTCTTCTGGTTTTCATTCCCAACTCCAAAATTTTTTTCTCCCTTGGAGCATTTTCCTCATCTTACATTCCTCTGGTCATTCATTCATTTGGAACAGCAATGGACGGTTGAACAGATCTTACATTGACTGTGTGGACCAACGGGTGAGTAAGTGATGTAACGTGTCCTGTTGCAGGGTAACATCTGCCTGGAGAGGTTTCTTTTCGATGGTGTCAGCAAAGGCACTGTATGGCACCTTGTGGCCACACACTCTTTTAATAGTAAAAGTAAATAACCTGGCAAGCGCAGGGTCCTGAGTTCAATTCCTGGTGTAAGGGAGGGTGTGGTGGTGTACACCTGCAATCCCAGCATTGTGGGAGGCTGAGGGAGAAAGAACACAAGTTCAAGCCCAGTCTGGGTAACTGAGGGATTTAGTGAGAGTTTGTGTCAAAAATTAAAATATAGATAAATAAACAAACAAATAAAAGGGCTCAGAGGGACGCAGCTCAGAGCCAAACCCGGGGTTTGATCTCTAGTACCAAGGGGGAAAAACACTTTACCATTCAGTTAATTTTGAATCTCACTTGGTCACCACTATTGTCCTGGGTAGTAGATAAGAGATAAGTGTGAACATTTTATGATGCACTTTTTCCAGATAAGGAAATGGAGACAGAGAGGAGAGGATAAAGTGGCTTGGTAAGGTCATCCAGGTCACACGATCAGTAGGAGGTGGAGTGGGATCAGGTCCACACTGACCTGGTCCTAGAACTCACATTTTCGGCTACCCTGATGCTGTCTTTCCTGGGTGGTTCTGGAGTCTAGAGGTGTGGAGCCGCCTCCTGCTTGCACAGGCAGCAGGTGCCCTTAGACTTGGCCCAGTGTCTTCCTATAATCCATCACTTTATTTTGTCTTTTGAGCAAGGTCTCACTAGGTTGCCTAGATTTAGCTTATGCTCACCATCCTCCTGCCTCAGCTTTCCAGAGGGCTCGGATGACAGGCATCTACCACCACACTGAGCACCCACCTTGAGTCCCAGGCCTGGAGCAAGATTCTCGCACTCTGCCCCGTGGGTTTCCCGCCTTCTGAGATGCTTCCTGGAAAGGGGAACCTCTGGTGGAAGAAGTTTGGGAACTACCCTCTTTCCTACACTTTGACCCTCTGAAAGGACAGGGACAGGCCTCCAGGGAGGATGCCTCTTCAGCTTTTCCTCAGTCAACTCAAGGACGGACTCCCTTTATTTTTAGGAGGAACATCTAACATCTCCCAGGACTGGGTTTCTGCAGTACACTTTGTGGATGCTGCCCCAGAGCCAGGCTCCCAAGCTGACCATAAATGGTCTTTAGAATGTGAATTTGTCACGAGTGGCCCTGCACACACAACTCCCCTGCAGCCGGGCTGGAATTCTGGTGGCTTCCATGTACCCCCTCACATTCCTGTCCTTGGGCCCCAGCTTTTACAGACTCCTCAGGGACCTGGGGGCAGCACTCAGATATTCCAGTTTGTTTCCTTTTTCCTGGAAGATACCCACTGTACTTCATTGTGTTCTTGCACACCTCTCTGCTCACTCTTGCTTTTCTCACTTGACACTTTCATGTTTCAGTAACACTAGGCCTACTTAAAAACAAATCTGTGGGCCGGTGCCAGTCCCCACACTGTTTATGAGCAGTTAGCGATAAGGAGCTTGCTCTGGGGCATAAATCAGCTGGGTCACCGAGGCTACTGTTTGGTCTGGCTGATGTTTCTTCCCCTAAAATCCTTCTTCCATATTGGAAGCAGGACAGAGATTTACACTCAGGCGTAAACCCTTTATTGTAGAAGGCAACTGCTAGCAATTTGTGGGCCAGTGACTCTGAACAGCACTGACACTGCCTGGGCACCTCATATTTCTAGTGAGTATTTGGTATTATGTCTCATCGACACCCCACAGTTCGTTAACCCGGTCCTGCTGCTGGACCTTTGGGCCGTTTCCCAGTCTTTGTTATTAACACAACATTGCTGGGCACACAACTCTTTGTGGATCTGTGTGTTTACTTTGGTCACTCCCTCAGTGACCAGAGGACCTCATATCTGAGGTTAGGGAAGCGGTGGGGCCTCTGCGGGGACACAAATGGGCGGGAGAGGCCTGTTGACCCTCCGGTCCCATGTTCCTTCCTCTGGCTTGCACTGCCTTTCGTATAGGACAGATTTTCCATTTCTTTCAGGATTTTACCAGGCCACAAGCTTTCTGCTGTTGTCTTTAGGAGCTCGAGACAGAAATCCTTCTGGAATGTCCTGTGCCTTCTCCCTCCAAGTTCCCAGCTTTGTTCAATTGTTCACCAGAAATTCCGGCTCAGGAGATGTTGAAAAGTTTACCAAAAATGGTGGGACCCACTCGGGCACAGAGCGAGGCCTCTGCACATCTCAACTCCAAAGTGCAGTGTGGGCACAGTTTGGGTGGAGTGGGTTCAGGCTTGCTATGTGGGGCCAGCAGGAGCAGGGGGCAGTAGGGGGTGACATGGGGCTGAGAGTGGGGTCAAAGATGGGTGGGCAGAGACTCAGAGGCTGAGGTTCAGAGAGGAGGGAAGGCTGGGGTGGGGTGAGGGTCAGGCACAGGATGTGTCTCTGACACACTCCCCTCTGTAACTCAAAAGGCTGCATTTAGGAGCTGGCAGTGTAGCTCAGCGGTAGAGCACTTGCCTAGTCTCTGTGAGGCCATGGGTTTGATCTCTACCACCGCAACAAACAAAACTGTTTATTTCCTAGAATCTGAAGACAGTGATATTAAGCTGTCTGCTTGCAAAGGACCACAATGGATTTCTTTAATGCATAAAATTATGTCAGTATCACGATCCTATACAAACAATACCAAATGTTGAGGGGCCATGGAGTGAGCAGTTGAGACCACAGGTGGCCTTTGGAGAAATTTCTCCCTTGTTTATTACTTGCTAGAAACACCCCCCCTAGGGGTACCTTCCCTACTTAGGGCACTGGTATTGAGGGGCAACCCAAATCTCCAGGAAAAACATCATCCTTACCTCGTCAAATTTACTGCATATTTTGGAGGCTGAGATGTATCCCTCTTTCTCTTAGAATGGATTCAATAAATACTAAGAAAGACATCGCCTTTACATTGCTGTGAAAGTGTACACAACACAGTGGCTCTTTGACCATCCTGGGCATTGGTTGAGATTCAGAGCTCAGTTCTGCTACGGACCAGCTGCAGAAATTTGGGCAAATTACTCTCTCTGTCTCTCTGAGCCCCAGTTTCCCTCTGTGGGCTACTAAAACCCTGCCTGGAAGTATAGAGAGAGATGATTGGCTATGTTTCTGCCTTGGCAGCAAACTTGGTCCACAGTGCTTAATGACCTAGGATGTCCTCCTGCAGGTGTGAAGGACTTTCCTTGGCCACCCCCACACATAGATATGTAGGTCACTTCTATACACAAAAGAGACAGCTGTCCTACAGCCAGCTTGCTGCTTCCTGTTTACATGGGTCCTGTAGATGCATGGCTGGGGATGTGGCCTGAGGATTTCCGATGGCTTCTGCATGGCTGCATGGGACAGAGGAACTTTTCAAGCTACCAGTGATTATCTGCTTGAAAAGGACCACAGTGGATTTAATGCATAAAATAGTATCAGTATCATGGTCTTGTATCAAATGATATCAAATGTTGAGGGGCCACAGAGGGGGTAGTGGAGACCACAGGTGACTTTTGAAGAAATTTCTCTACTATTTAGTACTTATTTTAGCTACTTATTTTTCTCTGGACTCAGGCTCGGTAACTGGGAATAGACTTGTGAGCAGTGATTGTCCATCCCTGGCAGGAGTTTGGGTCAAGGGCAGAGACGCTGTTGTCCTTACGGATTGCAATCCAGTTCCTAACCAATGGGCAAACTTTGCCGAGCACCCACAGGCATGGGGCCTTGTAATGACATCTATCATACACTGAGCCCCACTGTGTATAATTGTGAAGGCTATTTTTTTTGGCACCCATTTGTAGGTAGCAGTCTATAAGGACAGTGCCAACTATTTTTCAAGAGCCACTATGTTCTGTGCACTTTTTTAAAATCAGAATAATTTGTAACTGACCTCTGCCTTAGTTTCTGAAAAACAGGGACAGTAGTACTTTCCTTAAAGAGTTGATTAAAGCATTAAATGAGTAGATGAATCCAAAGGACTTAAAACAATGTCTGGCATGTAGTTAAGAGCTTAATAAATGTTGGCTGGAATCTTTAATATTGTTGGCTATTGAAAAATCCATTGTATAAAGCAGATAATCATCGTTAGAGTAGAAGCAATTACTGCTATTGCATGCATGGTGGATGCAAGGCCCTGTAGCCACCATGGACATAAAGATTAGACCCCTATTGTGAGCAGGACTGAATTAGCTGCTACCAACTTCAAGAATAGTGCCCTGGCCAAGGGGCTTACTCTATCCTTGGGTAAATGACCATTCCGGAGGTGAACAACCCTAGCAGGGCAAGGGGCAGTCAACTCTCATGCTGCAGAGCCAGGAATCCAGAGATCTGGACTAGGAAGCAGGGGGTTGAGTGGCTGGACAGAGGGCCTGTGAGTGTTCCCCTGGAGACTGAGGCACAGATTTCTCCCTGGGGAGGAGGGGAAGGAGAGGGAGGCCAGAGGAAAGAGTGTATGATGTGTTCAGTTTTGACCCTTGGATGATCTCCCTTGGAATACAAGTGGGGGAGAATTCAGTGGACCAGGAATTTGGCACCCTCTCCCATCTACCTACCCTGGGAGCACTGTGGTCATCCCATGGAGGATACTCAAGTCTGTCACCTTCTCTGTTTGGCCACAGGGGCCAGGCCACTGCCTTGAAATAATCCTGTGGGCCCCCAGGTTCTCATAATCTCAAGGTCAGCCCTGTTCCACACTCTGAGCTGCCACTGGCCTTCGTATCATCAAAGAGACAGGGGATCTCCACAACAGGGACCAGGTCTGAAGTTTGTAATCACACAGAAATGGGCTACGAGGGCTGAAATGCCCCTGAACATCCTGGGGGGTGACTGTGGATATAGGATCCAGGGTTCTTGGGTGGAGGCAAGATCTGTTTTCAGATTGGGATGCTCCAAGCCTGGCTGGTAACCACGAAGACACCCAGAAACATCCAAGTCAAGGGGTCCCTTAGAAAGCATCAGAGCTTGTAGTGTTCTGTACCCATTCACAGATGGGGGAAATAGAGACCAAGAGCTAGGCTGCTCCAGGTCTCTAGAGTCCCTTGAACAACAGGGTCATGGGGCTGGGTGCCCTGTGGGCCTCTCAGCACTTGAATCCTCAGTGGTCCAGGTAACACTCTCCCAGGTATTGATGGCAAGAAACTCAAGGTACCAGGTAACCACCTCATCCTGACCCTCCTGTCTTATCTGGCCCAGACAGAAGCCCTCTGTGGAGAGAGTTCCCGGGAAGAGCTGTCCCCCATTCTGTAAGCCTCCCTGGTTGCCTGTTCCATGCCTCTCACTCTAGCTAGGGCTTCTTGTGCCTCCTCTAGGCCATGATCATTGAAAATCACACCTTTAAAAGAATACTTTAAAATTAAAAAAAGGACGAATAATTCTGAGCCGGGCTCATTGGTTACCCACCTGTTCCCAGCTACCTTAGAGACTGAGGCAAGAGGGGCTGGGGATTTAGCTCAGCGGCATAAGCACCTGCCTTGTAAGTGTGTGGTCGTGAATTCAATCCCTGGTACTGATAAAAAAAAAAAGAGAGAGAGACTGAAGCAAGAGAATCACATGTTTGAGGACAGCCTGGATAATTTTGCAAGATCCTGTCTCTTACAAAAAAGAAAAAAAGTTTTTGAAAAAGGCCAGAGGTGTAGCTCAGTGATAGAGCACTTGCCTAGCATGAGATGCAGGGGGGTTTGAGTTCCAGTACTAAATTTAAAAAGGATAAATATGTGTAAAGTATTTAGAAGTTGCTACTGTGTATGTGTTTGTTATTCTTTTTCTAATTACCTCTACATTTTAGCACATGGGCTTGTGCTGCAACAGCCAGCCTAAAAAGAAAGAAATGCAGGTAGGGATGGGGAATGGACACCTTGTCTATTTCTTTACGTGGGGAAACTGAGGCTAAAGGATTCTCGGAACGTCCCCAGTGATCCTCTCAAAATATAAACTCAACATTTCTAACTGAGACCTGTGGGCTTCACACTCAGCCTGCAAAGTTTTAATTTGTTGCTGCCACATGAAAATCAGATCCCAAAGCCAAGAGGAGTGATATACACTTGAGGTCCTAGCTACTCAAAAGGCCGAGGCAGGAGAATCGCTTGAAGCCAGAAGTTCAAGGCCAGCTTGGAACCCCCTGTCTTGTCCCCCACCATGAGATCTCTGGGTTTTTATGGAGGCAATGACTCACGGGAGCCAAGTATGGATCAAGCAGCCTGTGATCACCTAGCCAAAGTCTCCACCACTCCCTGCTCCCTCCAGCCCAATTCATTCATTGATTCCCTCGTCTGCAATTTACTCATTAACTCTTGTCCAGGGAGGCCCTTTGGGGTTTTACTTTGTTTTGTTTTTTTGAGATGGGGTGGGGAGTCTCGCTATGGAGTTCCATCTGGCCTTGAACTCACTATGTAACCTTGCGTGGCCTTGAATTCACAGCAAGCTTCCTGCTTCAGCCTCCTGGGCTGCTGCGATTATACTCATGCACCACCATACCTGGTGGCCTGTGAGTTTGAAATCCCCAATCAAAATGGTTATTTTCCCCAGCAGAACCTTGGGAGAAGCATTTTGCCATAATTTATTTCCTTCAACAAAGGTCTGATGAACATATACCCATTGCACAGGTGGTGTCAAGATCACCACCAGATAGAGGGTGAACCCTCTGAAGATTTGGCCTCTGGGGCACTCCATCCTGAGTGGATGGCCTCCCAGACCTTGGGCAGGTGACTTAAGAACCCGCTACCAAACAAAGGGAGTTCGGGCAGCTTGGTACTCGACCTTTGAGGCAGCACAGAGGTGAGGCTCTGGCTCTGAGACAGATGCTGCCTGCTCACGCTGGCGGGGCGGGGCAGGAACGGTGTAGTATCTGCACCCCCAGGGGTGCCACCCATACAGGGTCTGGTGGTGCAGCTTCCAGAGGTGGCCATGCTGGTTCTGGGGCTAAAGTAACTGTGGGGTGAGTGTTGCAGGTTGTCCTGGTAGAGGGCACTGGCAACTCCTTCCAGATAGTTGGCTGCAAGCCTGGGCAGGCTCAGTGTCTGGGGGCAGTTGTAGAAGTCACTGGTCGATCGGCCCAAGTAGTTGATACCTTTGATGATGTGGTCTAGGAAGGTGGGGTTGGAGGAACCTGGAGGACAGTCTGTACAGAGCTGGTATCGGGGGCTGCTGCTGTGACCAGTGGGATTTCTGGCCACCTTGGGTCTTCTCTCCAGGTGACTGCTCTCTGTAAACTTGGAGTTGTAGGACTGGCTCACCCAGGGGAAAATGGGGTTCAAGGACTGCTCTGAAGGGTGCCTGTAGGTGCGGCTAAATGGGTCCCTGCTGCAGCCCTGGGTCCAGTCTGCAGCTCGGGGCGGGAAGGATGCGTAGGTAGGTTGACCTGCATGTCTGCAAATGTTTGAATGGTTCACCTGGCGTCTGGACATGGTCCCAGAGGTGCAGGTCACTCTGATGGCTGAGACGTTACCGCGTCTGGAGGCTGGTTACCTGGCCTGGTGAGGAGGAGAGAGCCTGGTCAACTCATCACTTCCCTCTGAGATTTTCCTACAGGGTCCCCTCTGCCCCCAGAGGTTCAGCACTGCCCAATTTCTCTCCCTCTCCTCTTAGGCCTGGGGATCTCCAATTAGAAAATGGAGGCCCTCCTCTGCATAGAGCAGGGGAAGAAGTCAAGACTTCCAGAAATACTGAGGCCAGAGGATCATCTAGAAAGGGGTGGTGGTCCTGCTCTGTACTCCAGGCTGGTCTTGAATTTACCACATAGCCCAGGCTGGCCTCAAACTCACAGCAATCCTCCTACCTCAGACTCGCAAGTGCTGGGATTACAGGAGTGAACCACTACACTGAACTCTTTTCTTTTTTTGGTACCGGGGATCGAACTCACGACCACGCACTTGCAAGGCAGACACTTATGCTGCTGAGCTAAATCCCTGGCTCTTCTCTTCTCTTTTCTTCTCTTCTCTTCTCTTCTCTTCTCTTCCAGTCCTGGGGATTGAACCCAAGACCTTGCCTTGCCAGTGTCGTCGTTGTCCTCTTCCTCTTCCTCTTCCTCTTCCTCTTCCTCTTCCTCTTCCTCTTCCTCTTCTTCTTCTTCTTCTTCTTCTTCTTCTTCTTCTTCTTCTTCTTCTTCCAACCCACATTCTGAAATTCCCAATCACTTTTGATGAAAAGACTCCAGGAAATCACAAAAGCCAAGATTAGAATGTCTAATGGAGAAATTCCAGGCAGAAACAGGCCTGTGGTGCTATGGGAACAGCTAACCAGCTGTGTTATCTGGTTACTGGACACTGAAAATGTGTGTTGGCTTCCAAAGTGACACCACACACATGCTTGCTGTGTGCCCAGCCCTTCGCTTTGGGTCTTGCAAAAATCAACCCATTTAACTCCTATCACAAATCAAGGTTATGGGTACTGTATTCCCAGTTGGCTGGTGGAGAAAAGTGATGCTCAGAGAGGTGATGTGCCTACTATATGTCATACAGCTTGTACGACACAAGGCAAAGGCCGGGGTAACATTTTGGGGGTGTCTAATCACCCCCAATCAGCAATGCTATAATCGCAAGTGCCTTTGGCTTCCTCCATAGTCCTGTTAAGGGTGAACTCTCACCACATCTGCCCTGCCCGCCTGGATGAGTGGTAGGTGGGGAGAAGCCTGATGAAGAAGGGCTCTAGCTAACCCCCAAACTCTGTGGACCCTAATTTTAGGGACTGCATGAGACTAGAGGGTGTAGTGCACCAAGTCTACTCTCGGAGCTGGATTTGTGAGCTCAGAACCTGCCAAGCTGGGTGCTTTGATCCTCTTGGGTGGTACATGACTTCCGCATCCTCCCCATCAGAGGAGGGGCAGCAGGCTTCCTCCTCTGCCTGGGTCCAGAGTGGGGACTTTGAGGAGACTAAGACCTGATCCAGCCAAAGAGATTCCCAGTTCATGTGGTCCACCTCTTCTTCCTGGCCTGCCTGGGCCCAGCCAAGGGCAGTGCTGTCCCATTGTCTCTTGGTTCCTTGATTCTAACCCCACCCCCACCGCCATCCCCAGCTGGAAGGCAGGCTGTGACCTCTCACCCTACACAAGGCAGGCTCTTTGTCATGACTGCCTTGTACCAGCAGAGGAGTGTTTCAGCCCACCCCGCCCAGAAAACAGCTGCTTGCCCCTCTCCCAGCCCATGACCCCTCTCAGCTGCCCCTGTCCTTTGGGTCTGAAATGGGTGGAATGTCCAGACTCTGGCCTCTTCCTTTCCTGGATCAACACCTCCCTCCTAGAAATATAAGAGGTAACCGTGGGGCTGGGGCTGTGGACCCCACCCTTCCCTTTCTGCTGGGCCCAACCCCATCTGCCACAAGGGCCTGGTGTCTCACTGTGTCTCTTCAGAGGCAGATGGTATCGACCTCCTCTGGTTCTCTACTGGAGATTGCTGCATGCCACCACTCCAGACTGTTGGCCATGTCATAGAATCATGGAATCCTAGAGCTGGGAGGGGCCTCCAGGGGTCATCCTGGCCAGGCCCCTGCCTTGGGGCCAGAGCAACTTTAAGCCTGCCAGGACAGATGGGCCCTATTTTTGAAACGAGGGCTGAGGTGGCTGTTTTCCAGTGTTCCTTGTTGTTTTTCTCATGTTTGATTGTGCTTCAAGCCAGGAAGTTTTATGCTAGCTCACTGACAACTCCTGATTGCTGTGGTCAGCATCAATTTCTCCTTTTTTTAAACATCGGGTCACCAAACATTTATCAAGTCTCCTTCAAGTGCTGTCTCTTTGGGTGACCCATTCTTGGACACTAGAGCAACTTCCTCTCTTCTCTCCTCTTCTAATGCAACCAACGACCCCATATTGAACACCTACTATGTGCGGGACCCTGGGAAGAGCCTGAGAGTCTCAAGCGCACAAATTTCCACGTTCCTTTTGGAACTCCAAGCCCCTCACTGGGGCCTGGTCTGTGGGGGCCATGGAAGACATTCGCTGAATGAATGAACAAAATCCTCTTTCAAGGTCTCATATTTTCCAGAAAATCTCTCCATCATATTCCCCCATCAACACTGGAAATACGGTTTGGGACAGTAATAGAGGACTTGCCTAATACACATGAGGCCCTGGGTTTGATCCCCAGCATTGCAAAGCAAAGAAGCAAACAAACCCCAAACAATCCAGTCATTTTACAAATTCTTAGACTACTTAAAAATGTATGAATTCTCATATGTGCTTTTCACCCAAATCTATTAATTATGAACATTTTTGCCATAATTATCACTGTACCCACATACATGTACTTTTATTTTATTTATGAATAAGCCTGCAGATAGCAGTGGCTCATCAGGGATGACTTCAGCCTGCACCTCTTACTCACGGGGAGATCATGGACATTTTCTAACATACGCACACTATCATGATCAAATCCAGGATATTAAATGTTGGTGCAATCTACCGTCCAGCAGTTAGACCGCATCCAAATGTCACCGATGGTCCCTCCAATGTACTTGATGGTAACTGTTTTTCAGCACAGGATCCAACTCAAGATGGGGGTGCTGCATTTCATTCTCACGTCTCTTCAGTCCCCTCCCGTCTGGAAGAGTTTGTCAGCCTAGCTTTGTCTCTAATGACACTGACTGCCTCGAGGAACACAGGCCAGTTTTTTGGAGAATGTTCTCTAGTTCGAGTTTATCTGATGTTTCCTGTTGACCACATCCAGGATTTCTAAACACTTTGGCCCAGGATCTCCTGCTCCTAGTCCCCCCCAGTCACAGAGCCTAAAGGGCCTTTGTGCTGGAGTGGGAGAGCTACAGTGACCGAGACAGGGAGAGGAAAGGAGGGATCTGGGGGTTCCCCCAGAAAGAGGGAGAGTACTGGAGGGGGCTCAGTGAGCAAGGGAAAAGGTGTCCACGATTCCTTTTTGGGGCCTAAGCCAGGGCTTGGGTTGGCTCTGGCCTGGGGGCTGGGTGGGCAGGCACCCTGCCAGGTAGAGAATGGGGCCGCTGGGCTGTTTGTCCCGACAGTACCCAGGCATGGAGATCACCAGCCATTTCTGGCCTGGGCACTAAGAGCCCGCTGGAAATAGCTCTAGGACAATTATTTCGGGAGGAATGTGCTATTTCTCCATCTTCCCGGGCAGCTAGGCTGTGTCCCAGTAAGATTAGGAGAGTCCCTTTCTGGCTTCTCTACTCCAGGGGACCTCCAGGCCTGTTGGGGGCCACAGAGGCCATCAGGGCCAGGGAGGCTAGGACCCAAGAGGGGCTGGGAGACTAGAGCCCCCTGCCCTGTGGATGTGGACACCCTGTTCTTAGATCGTGACTTCAGATTGGGCCACTTGGGGTCCAGCTGACTCCCAAGACCGGGGACACGTAAAGAGGAAATGAAGCTGTCCGAACACTCTTGCCACCATCCATTCCTGGGAAGGTGACACTGAAGAATCACACACCTTGTCCTCCAGGGCTGGACATGGTTGGTACCGTACCTTCATATCCACTCTCTCACTTAATCCTCCCAGCAACCCCCAGAGGTAGGTATCTTGTTTCCAGATGTGGTCATAAGAGGCTCAGAAAGGGTCAGAGATTTGCTGAAGCTTGCCCAGCAGTCCAGAATTAGAACCCCGCCTTCTAGGTCCAGAGACTACAGACTTGAACATGAATTTAGGAAGAAGGGGGACCACCCCCTCACTCAGTGTGGACTGAGTAAGGGGCCCTGTGAACTGAATGAAATTGGGAAGGGAGATAGAAGACAGTGGGCAGTTATGCTAGAATCCCACCTACCCGAGTCCCCTCGTCCATCAGCTGTGCCGCTGCCTCTCTCTCGTAGTGTAGGAATGGAGGCCCAGGTCTGATGATGCCCTGGGCAGATGGAATTTCCCAGCCTGTACTCTGGAGCTGTAGCCCCTCACCTTTGCCCCACCTGAAGCACGTTCAACCTGGGCTTCTTGGCTCCATGGCCCAAATAGCTACAAAGGGTGAGGTTTCCCACTTTCTCCTTTCTTGCTGGCTCCCGGGCTCTGCCAACATCTTCCACCCCTCCTGAGCCTCATCAAGACCATCAGGGCTCCTGAATTCAATTCCTGGTACAATAAATAAATAAATAACCATCAGAGGTCCTTTCCTGACCCTCAACACGAAAAATTCAAAGGCAGTTCATTCATCTTGGCTCGCCAGAGACCTCAGAACGCTGTATTGGGACCTGAAATGAAGGGAGGAGTGTCCCTTGGTCCCTCCAGCCTCGTGGTTGTTGGAAGCATCATGAAGAAGCAAGCCCAGTTCAACAGCTGAATGTGTACAACACCCAGGTCAGTTCAGGGAGCACTTAGCATCAAGAGCCACAAAAATGTTGGCTCTCGCATCCGAACTAAAGGGCATCTGTGCCCAGCCTCAGTGACTGTTGGCACTGTGACTCATCTGAGCCCTTACTGGGCACTGAGCCAGCCTGCCTGTGGAGCTGGAAGTCTCCCACTCACCACGACCCTGACCTTTTCCCCAACCCCTGCAGTCTTTGATCCACCAGAGCGCAAGGAGTCACCTGCATCCCCCAACACTTTCAAGGATGAAGGTCCTCTGCTTGTCTGCTGCCCAAACTGGCTTTTCAAAGCCCTCGTTGGGCAAGGGTAAGCCAGGACAGATCTGAGTTTGGAACACTGGGGCAGGTGAGGTCTGGCAGCAGCCCAGCCAGCAAGGGCTCCTTGCCACTACAGCCACAGGACTTTTGAGGTGAAGCAGCCAGTCCAGGAGGGGACAGGGCCTCCCATTTGCCTGGGGCCTGGAAAATCCCCTCGAAGGGAGCATGGGGAAATAGCGGAAGGTAAGCTTATGTGCAGCCTTGTGAGAGAAGATGGTGCTGGGGCAGACAGCCAGTGAGTGGCTTGCCTTGTGCTGCGACCTGACTTCTGCTCTGAGAAATGGAGACAAAGAGGACACTCAGCAGACACTGTGGATGATTTGTCACCATAGCTAGTGTTGCAAAATGCTCCACTTTGTCCTAAGTGCCAGCAGTTGCGGTGACATCTTAGAGCAGCTAGAGCCGGCTGTTCCACTCTCTGGAACTTGGCGAACATCGATTTAACAACTGGCAGTTTGAATTCAGCCAAGGTGGGAGCGTTTATGTGCTAGGAGCTGGCATGTGCCAATCAGGACTTCTGTTTTGTTTGAGACCTGGCTTACCAGCGCACCCTGGGAGCTTCGGGATTCACCTCGTGAACCTGTTTCTGTAGAACCATAGCGATAACAATAGACTGAATATATCAGATGCAAACTCTGTCCAAGCGCTGGGCTTAGTCTTAGCTCTCCATGCATTAACCCTCCTCACAGCCTCTTGAGCTAGAGGCCATTGCATCTCCATTTCCCAGGTGAGAAACCGGAAGGGGGAAGCAGAGTAGCTCACCTAGGGAACACAGCCAGGCGCATAGCTCTGGCTCTGCTCTGCACTCTATGGCCACAAGAACAGAATTGCGTGTGTCGTTTCCAAAGCATTTGCTGAGTAGAGATAATGTACTAAACTTTCGGTAACAACAGGGGTGCCCCCAAGCCCCTGGCCTTCTGGGATCCATCTTTCCTCCAAGAGTCACAAAACACAGCTCAATTCTCTGTCCTGAGCCTTCCCTAGCATTTCTGAGGGTACCCAGGGGCTCTTAGATTCCCTCGTCCCCCTGATCCTGCTATCTTTTCTCATTTTCAGGGCACTCTTTTCTTTTCTTTTTTTGAAACAGAGTCTCACTAGGTAGTTCAAGCTGTTCTTGAACTTACAATGTAGCCCAGGCTGGCCTCGAACACTTGACAGTCCTCTTGCCTCGGCTTCTCAACTGCTGGGATTACAGGCATGTGCCACCATGCCCAGCCTTCTTTCTCACTGTCCCACTTTCGGTGAGTGTCATCTTTTCTCAGCAGAGTTGCACCCCAGTGCCCACTGCCCCTTCTGATCCATGCAGCAAGCCATCACTGCTGTAGTGACAGACTTTCCTGAAGATACAGGGTGATGGGATGACAATGAGGCACAGGACAAATGACAACTGCTCAGTGATTTGTGTCCTGAGACCTCCTTTCTCCTCAGGCCCAGCCCTTCCTCTTCAAAGAGCACTCAGCACCTTCTCCAAGTTAACTCTTCCCCCTCTCCCATCTGGGCTCCCACCCCCTGCAGACCTCCCATCCCCGGCTGCTGAGCTGAAACGTTAATCAACCTCTGGTTGTAGGCAAAAGTCACATTTCCAATCTTCTTTGCACCCAGAAGAGCTGCTACCCTGACTCTCACCGGGGCTGGGCTGCAGGGAGATGCACCTTTTTTCCTAAGAAGTTGTACATCCTTCCACCAACCCCATGAAGGTGTAGAAGCAGCCACCCACGTCCCTCCCATGGATGACTGGATCTTGTCAATATCTTTGCCAGATAAAAGCCACTGTTTTCCTCAGGAAAGAATTTGTCAATGAGACTCTGCTTTGCACCAGCTGTACCAGCTATGGGACCAAGAGCAGCTTAGATCTCTTCTTTTGTGACAGGACTTTGCTCTTTAATTCAGGCTGGTCTTAAATTCACTGTGTAGCCCAGGCTGGCCTCAACCTCGCGGTGAGACTCTTGCCTCAGCCTCTCGAGTGTTGAGATAACAGGCAGGGGCCACCATATCTGACCTTGAACCTTGAGCCCTTTGACTTGTGGAGCCTGATATGAAAAGCAGGTAGATTGTATCAGAACTGAATTGAGTTGTTGGACACTCAGTGTCAAAGAATTGGTGAAACTGGGTCAAGGATTTAGCTCAGCGGCATAAGTGCCTGCCTGGCAAGCCTGAGGTCGTGAGTTCGATCCCTAGTACCAAAACAAACAAAAAAAAAAAAAAAAAGAAAGAAAAGAAGAAGAAGAATTGGCAAAATGGCCCATGTCAGAGAACCCCTCACAGCTTCCTTTTAAAGAAGCGCCTACCCCATGGTACAGAGGCATATGCCTCTAACCTCAGCTATTTTGAAGGCTGAGGCAGGAGGATCAACAGTTGGAGGTCAGCCTGGGCTATTTAGTGAGTCCTTGTCTCACAGTGATTTTTTTTTAAATGAAATTTTAAAAGAACCAAAGGAAATAGCTTGGTGGTAGCATGCCTTTGGTTCAATCCTCAATACCACAAACACCAAGGCAAAATAGCAACAAAAACTTGCTACCTACAGAGAGACATGTTCTAGAAACAAGGACAGCATCTGGTGCAGGCTGGTCAGGGAAGAGCCGGTGACCCCTGTGAGTATGGAAGAAAGCTTAATGATAAGTTCCCAAGGGAACTGGTACTATTTTATAAACTTTTTTGTACGCTGGAGATTTTTCATGATCAACTGAACTCAGTAGGAGGAGCTTTGGATTGAGTCTAGAGTTCTGGGTTCTAATCTCAGTTATGCCTTTGAATCACCCAGTGACCTTGAGCAAGACCTTGGCCTTCTCTGAGCCACACACAACTCACAACCTTGCGCTTGCCAGGCAGGTACTTACACCACTGAGCTAACTCCCCAGCTCCAGGGCTATATTGCATTGGAGAGTGTCTAGCCCATTTCCTGTGACTATAACAGAATGCAATAGACAGTGTAACTTATTTAGAAGAGAGAGTTCTTTCTTACAGTTCTGGACACAAGCAAGTCTAATGTCAAGGTACATCTTACAGTTCTGGAAACAAGCAAGTCCAGTGTCAAGCTGCTCACACCTCACGAAGGACCTTCATGCTGTGTTAAGACTTGGTGGGAGGCACCACGTGACACAAAAGCATGAAATCTTGGGTCTGTTTCTCTTCTTGGAGAGACACTACTAATGCCCTCATGAGGACCCAACTTTCATGGTATCATGTGGTACTTATGGCCTCCTCATATGAATTGGGGGATTAAATTTCCAACCCATGAACTTTAGAGGACACATTCATATTGACAGTTTCCATTTCCTTTGGTCCACATACAAATTAAGTGTCCATCTAAATAAGGTGCCCACTTATTTAGATATCTAACTTTCCAACATAGTCACGGAGGCCCTGGAGGGTAAGGGTTGTCTCCTCACCCTGCTTTCCCTAGGCCCAGCAAGGATGCTGGCACTGAGTGGGTAAGGGACGGAGCACATCCTGGAACATCTCTACCCCGAAGGGTTTGGAGGCTGCACATCAGGTTCCTGACCAGGAAGTCTGGGGTACTCTTGGAGCTGGCATTCACTTTAAGTACCTCATCCATCCAGCCATAGGAGAGAGCTGTCTGGAGGCTCTGAGGGTCAGAGGCCTCTACTTCCTGCAAGGCCCTGTCCGACATGGCTCCAGCCCGGACCTCACAGAGCTGGGGAACACAGTGGAAGACAGGAGACTTCCCTTGGCCCTGTTTCTCCCTGTATGGCTGAACCCTGGGCCCAGTGCCCAAAGCCCACCTTCCTGGTCCGGTCTCACAGAGCTCAGTTTCCCCCACATCTCCAGCAGCTTCTTCAACCCTGATGCCTCTGCCAGTTCCACAGTTGCCCTGCAGCTTGCTCCTGAGGGAGGGCAGCTGGGGATCTGGACACCTGGTTCCTTTCCCACCTCTTCCCCTCAAAGGCTGGGTAAGTGGCCACTTTCCCTGTGTCTTTGAGCATCGCGGCTTCATCTCATTTCACGCTGAGAATCATTTGGGGATTAAAACAGAGAGGCTCTCATTAATGCCTTTTCCATATTCAAAGACTCAAACACAAATTAGATCTCAGGCATCTTTGAAGTTGCTGAAGCCCCGCCAGCTCCACTGTCTTCTAGGATGGCATCTGAGCTCTGATCGTCTTTGCTATGTATTTTTATCTCAATCCCATTCTCTGCTGTACACAGCATAGTACTGATTTCCATGCATTCAAATGTTATGTATATTGTGACAATATCCTGGGTGCATTTGATCTGATTTCTACCCCATGAAAATGCACGTTAGATCTATTCATATAGGTACAGGGAGCTCTAGTCCCAGTATCCACACTGCTTGGTATTGCATTGTACAAATATATCACAAACCATCCATTCTCCTGTCACTGCATATCTATTACCAGTTATGTTTTATTATTCATAGAATACTGAAATAAATATTCTACCTCTCACCCTGAGCTCCATCTCTAGCCCTTTTTATTTTTTTATTTTTGAGGCAGGGTCTTGGTAAGTAGCTAAGTTACCAAGGCTGGGCTTCAACACACAATCCTCCTATCTCAGCCTCCCAGAGTGCTGGGATTATAGATGTATGGGTCATAGCCAGCTAATAAATATTCTCTATATAAGAAAAGGAAGTAGTGCAAATATAAGTTTACAGGGAGCCCAAATTCATGGTCAGTGGTGTTTACTACTCCCTCTGATGATACTGTATTCAGAACCAACTGATTGATGATGGACTATTTGAGGTTGGGACCTTTGGAAGGTACAAATCCTCCTTTGTCACTGTGTTGTGTTTCCCATGGGTTAAGCTTCATGCTAAGAGCTTTACCTGCTTGAATTCTCAAAGAGCCTGTGAGGGAGCTCTGGGGTTTCCCCAGGAAACTGAGGCACAGAGAAGTTATTTTGCCAAGACAGCATGACAGTAGATGAATTGGAATTCAGATCGTTGCTGGTCTGACTGGTTCCACTGCCCACATTTTAACAGTGGCAGAGGGGACCTGGCGCACCCTCTGGAGCTATGGGAGGATCAGAGCAGGAGAGAGTGATCCCAGCTGGGGGCCCAGGGAGGATTCCTAGACACCCAGCATAGGAAGATGGGAGCATCGCAAGGGTCCGCAGCAGAGGCATCAGGAGGAGGCACCAGGGCTGAGGTGCTGGGGTGAGGACCCTCACACCCTCACAGATCCCAGGCTCCACCTCACGGCAGGACTTCGGGCATGTGTCTTCCCTCAACTCCTCCTTTGTCTGTCTGCTGTCCATCTCTCTTCTTAATTCCTCTTTTTGCCTTCATTCTTTGGATTATCTCCTTTCTTTTCATTCATCCTTTCATTCATCTGTTCATTTACTCATTCTTAATTTGTTCAGTTTTCCAAACACCCAAGCACTGGCTCACCCATTCACCTTTTATGAACTCAGCTCTGTCTCTTTTCCAGAGCCATGAAGCCTAAATAATACAGTCTCCCTACAAGTAACCTCCAGACCAGTCCTTTTCCTTAAAGACACCGGAACCAAACAGCTTTGCATAAACAAATTCGGGTAATTCTGGACATTGTTATGGCTCTCGCACGCCCCCTGCTGATAACCTGGATGTTACACAAGGTTCCATAGCCCAGGGGTGCCTGTGGGAAGGGAGGAGCCGTTTTGCCGTCCACTCTGCTCCGTGCTGCAATTCTGCCAGCAATTCTATTTTAGGGGCTTCTAACAGTGGGGGCCAAGCCAAGGTCCAGAGTAAGAAGCAGCAAGAGAAAATATACACACACATTACTTCGTTGTAATGTGGGTGGGGTGTGAGCCCCATAGTGTGTATGTGCATCATGTATGTGTTGCTCTGAGGTTGAGGGGGTGCTCAGAGGAGGTTCTAGGGTGCACATTCTGAAGCTGTGCTTGGATTCAGGTCCTGGGCACAACAAAGGGATCCATGGGGATCCTTTCTTGTGCACTCTGGGGTGTGGGAAGATGTGTGTGAAGCCATGTCACACTTAGATGTGATGACCCTGAGGCCTTGGATCCCGGAGTCCCTAGTGGGACAAGGCCCTAGTTGTCCATTAATGCACCCCAGTTTGGTTTTCTGCTCCTCATGTCTCACTTCCCCCGTCCTCTACTCATACTTTTCAGGATTACCTTCTACATAAACTGCCCGTATTACAATGCTGTGTCACAGTGTGCTCCTGAGACAAGGAGGCAGGCACAGGGTCAGCAGAAATCACAGATGTCACCCATAGGTCTCCTGCTGAATTAACCAGCCGGTGGCTGCCTCTGGTCAGGTGAAAATCCCCTGGCACACCAGGCCGTTTTAATGGGATCACCTGTCGCTGCGGAACTCCACAGGGCGCTCTGTAGGAAGGGCATGTGGGAGACCAGGGTGGCCTTGTTGTGGAGGACACAGCACTGCTGAGTGTGCGTGTGCCCTGTGTGCACTGACACCCACTGTGTGCAAGGCCCCTGCGGTGGCTGTGTACCTGGGACACAGAATCAGCAGCCATGTTTGTTCACACCCTGCATGGCTCCTCTAACCCTAACCCTCATCCTCAAGCCCATCTGCTGTCCTACTGACTCTGTCCTGGATACCCAGACAACCTCTCAGAACCCAGCTAGTGCCCCTCAAGATATTCTTGCTTCTCTTCAAATGATTTCTCTACCCAGAGCCCCGTCAGGTCCTGTTCCTTCCTTGTTAAAAGCCTTCCAAGGCCTCCTGCTGCTCAAATGCCTGCTCTTCAGGGGCCTCCAGCCCAGCCTGCTCCCCTTCCTTCCACAGTTGACCCTACCCCCAGGTTCACCCCTCACTGTGTGTCACCCATGGGCGGAAGTGGCTGGACTTAGTGGCACTGTGACAGCCGCTGTCCAGCAGGCTGGAGAAGAGGGAAAGCAGTGTATTCCTCTCCCTGTGCCTCCTTCATGGCGTCCATCAGGCAGCCCTGGGCCAAGCCATCCTGGGTCCCGGATTCCAGCTCCCAGCACCTCCTCCCTCTGTTCCACCACCTTGGGAAGCAGCTGGCCCTTGTCTTCCCTGCTGGCTTCTCGAAGCCTCTTCTCCTGGGTAAGCCAATTCCCTGGATTCAATTCTCCCTGTTTCATACTGGGAGCTCTGTCTTCTGACTCCACTCTGCTGGGCACCAGCAGCCCTCTTTCCTGCAGCCTGAGGACCCCACCAGCGGAAGCTGAGAGCTGAATTGCGGCTCTCCCTGCCCTTCAGGTGGAAGCCCAGTCCTGGGAGGTTATTATCTTCTAACTGAAGCCTGGGCAGAGTTTCCTGTTGCTTGCATCTGAAAATATTTTTGTTTTTCGACAGAGGCCCATAGCTGCCCCAACAGCCATTCTCCCTTCCCCGTGAGGGGAACTGGTCATTGACTACAGAGCTATGCACAGGAGAGACTGTCCTCTGATTCAGGGCAGTCAGGGGAGGCCAGCTATGAGGTGGGTGCAAATCCCAGGTTGGTGCTTAAAAGCAAAACCTGCCTGTTTCTGCCTTCAGTGAGGGTGTGGTCTGGGAGCCGCTGTGTGCTGGGCTAGTTGGAGATGGTGGCGCTGGCTCGTAATCCCAGCACTTGGGAAGCTGAGGTAGGAGGATCACTGCAAGTTCGAGGGCAGCCTCAGCTACATAGCGAGTTCAAGGCCAGCCTGGACCAAAAAGCAAAAGTCAAAATATTGTGTCTCAAAAAGCAAAGGTCAAAATATAACATAGTACTATAATCTGGGTCACTTAAACAACAGGAATTTATTTTCTAGAGGCCAGGAATCTGAAATAAAGGTGTCATAGCTTGTTCCTTCCAAGGACCTAGAGGGGAGAATCTGATCTGGGGCTTTGTTCTTGGCTTGTACATGGCTGTATCCCCTCTATGTGTGTTCCAGTTTCTCCCTTCATGAGGAAACCATTTGTATTGGACGAGCCCCAACCGTGAGGACCTCAGCTTAACTAATTACCTGGGCATTGATCCTGTTCTAACTCAGGTCCCATTATGAAGCTCTAGGATGCTGAAGTTTGATGTTAACTGGCCCTCCAAAGCTCATGTCTTTTTTTTTTAAGACTAGTCAAGTGCAGTAGTGAGAAGGGGGGAAAGAGTAGAACAAGGAGTTCAATCTGTACTGACTGTGAACAATCGTGATAACTCACTACCTTCGGACCAGCCCAAAGCTCATGTCTTAAAGACAGTGTTGGAGGGTCTTAGAAACTTTAAAAGGTGGGAGGTCTTGGGTCCTCAGTTCCAAAGAAGGGATTCATCAGTGCCCACACCTTCTCTTTATTTCCTTTTGTTTTCCTGGCCAAGTTGATCAACTCAGATATTTGTTACAGTAACAGAAAACTACACTACACACTACAGGAAACTTGTCAAAAGATTAAGACTTCAACATAGGAATTTCAGAGGGATACAACATGATCCATAATGTATGCCTTACTAATGAGGTACACTGTACCCTAAGGACAGAAGAACGTGAGACAAAGAGACCCGAGCAGAGCCCCAGTGCCAGCCAGACTTTGATGTTTGTGGGAAATAAATTTCTCAATGATTTATGTTTAAGACTGTGTTATTCAACCAGACCTATCTTATAGCTAGGGCTTCAGAGAGAACAGATATCAACCCCAAGGCATAACTGAGGAACAGTTAATGTAAGTGATGGGGTTGGAGAGATTAATAAAGGATGGTAAAGGGTCCTGAGGCTGTTGGGGTCCAGGGACTGAAGGGCTAGTTTCATGAGTGAAGTCCCCAGAGAAAAGAAAGCACTCAGGGTCAGCATTAGCAACAGCAACAAGTGTCTTTATTGCTTGGCCTTTATATAGACCATGATCAAGGGTTACATCTTTGAGTGCTGATGTAATTGTGTAGCGCATGTGTGGTTTGTCTATGCTGAATCATGGTTATACAAATGTGTCCCATTATGTGCATGTGTTAAACAGTGAGATCATGTCCTTATGGGTCCTCAAATGCCCCATGCTTTGAAGCCTTCTGCTCCAGCTCCCCATGTCCCACCCCTTCAAAGTTTGGGGGATCAGCACTTCTTGGGAACAACCCAGAGGGTGGAGCTCTGTGTACAAAGATCATAACAATAGTAAAGGGAATAGCATAATACCACCAACCCCATTACCACCACAGCACAGCTTATGGCCACCCAGCACCAAGTAGACAGATCCCAAGGATTCCCACCATTGTGTGTGTGTGTTCTGCTGCAAGGCCTGGATGGCAGACACCTCCACATCTGTGCCTCGCAAGGCTTCCTGTGACATTTTACATGCAAGAGAGTGCAAGTACTTCCTTGTACTGTGGTTAGCAAATCAAGAGCCTTGTGGTTTTGCAAAACTGCCTTTTTCATTTGGGAAGTTTTGTTTATGAGCTCAGCAAAACCTGGCATGTGACATTTTGGGTCTGGGCCATGTGTTGATCTAGGGATCTACAGGGCTAGATACATGGTCCCTGCACCTGGAATCATTAAGGCTACCAAACAAAACCACCAGGCCACCCACTGAGGACAGTGCCACCTGTAGGACACAGTGGCCTAATTGGACAGTGTGTCTGTGGCGGTAGGTCTGATAGTGTCATTAATATACGGAATCCCTAGATGCAGTGTTCTGTCCAGAGTGCAGGTAGAACTGACCAGCCGGTGAGACTTCCCAAATGGGCCAATTAGTGGTGAGTTTATGGCCATTTCACCAAGTATTTGTATCATTTATCAGTAATGAGCAGTGTTTTAGTTACTTTTCTCTTGTTGCTGGGACAAAATACTTAACACCCAAAATGAAGGAAGGAAAGGTTTATTTAGCTCACTATCTGTGGAGCTTTCAGACCATAATCAGCTGGTGCCAAGGCCGGATGGCATGGCACAGGGGCAACACTTCAAGGTGGCAGAAGACAGCAAAACCAGCCAGAGCAAAAAGAGGGAGAACAAGCCTCTTCTCCTCCCTTATGTTGTGAGCAGGATCCCCCACCCCCCAGGGTAGGTATAGCACTCACGCCCCTTCTGATATTTACAAAGGATATTTACAAAGCAAGGATCCTGGCTCCCTGCTGAGTCCCTGTTATGATTTGTGTCTAGGTGGCCCCCTAAGCCTCATGCAGTCATGGAGGTAGCTAGTGTTTGTGATTGATTCCTTGTCTAGTACTGAGATTAGCAGTGTGAGCGCTCCACCTACCCAGGGGCGGAGCTAGCATACAATATAAAGGAGGGAAGAAGGTGTGTTTTTGCTGTTTTGCCTTTTTACTCTTGCTGTTTGCTGCCACCATGAACGGCTGCCCCTCAGCCATGCCATCCTGCATTGGAGCCAGCTGAGAGTATGGACCGAAGTCTCCAAAAACACTTCCTTCCTTCATTTTGGGCATCAGATATTTTGTCTCAGCAAGGAGAGAAAAGTAACCAAGATAGTCTCTTTGTTAAACTTCTAAACTTCTCGAGTTGACACAATGTATCAACCATAACAAACAGTTACATAGGCTAAGTAGTATCCACACCATGGTGCCATTCCCCACTGATGTATTTACCTGCGGAATATAAAGTAGGGCTACATCCAGTAACCATGATCGGTTTCCTGTCATCTACTCCCAGCCATTGTACAAAACAGGGCCCAGTCCCCACGAGGTGGTTGTGCTCTTTTGAATCAGCACCTCAACAACTTGGTGTCACTGATTTCAGGCAGAATCAGACTGGTTTTGCAGCTGCCAGTCAGTCAAATTGAGTGACCGCAGTGCAGTCCTCACCAGAAGCCCTCGGTTGCATGAGTCAGAAGTTTCGATCATATCCAACCACGTGACTGCTGGTGTACACAGGCAGATGTGTGTGTCCAGAAGATGATGCTGTTAGCTGGCTCATTCTGGTTGGAAGGACAGGGCAGAAAGAGAAACCATTTAGGGAGATCCTGCCCCTCTGGGAGGATGCAGACTTGTTCAACCTGTGATTGGATTATAGCCAGAATCATTTTACCCCATGGCTTAAAATATCAAACCTGGCTTCCCATTGCTACTGGGGATAAAGGAATCGGGGCTAGGCCCACCGCTCCTGGAGGGATGGACCAACCATCCATGATGTCACTATCTTTTAGTATGGTGGCTCCAGTAGTGGGTAAATTGCATACAAAGGTCTTCTCTTCCAGGAAACCAAATGGACACACTGTGGAGACACCTTTAATGCACCCTGTGGCTTGGCAGGAGTCAAGTCCAGGTGGCATGGCTGCATTGCTGTTTACATGGTGCAGGGTCCTGTACGCCTTAGGATTTTTATGGAGCCAAGGCGCTACTATAGAAGGTAACCCTTGGACAGCAAGCGGTACTCCTGTCAAGGCTCCTGCTAAGCCATTGCCCGGCAAAAAGAGGGGCCTATGTCCTGGAACATGATACCCAATTGGCTGTTTGACTACAGTCCTGTAAGTCTCTTCATAAGTCTCCCACAAGAGGCAGTGCCCTATCTGCCAATACTGGCCCACCTAAGCTCATAACTAAAGCGTCAGCTCCCTGAAAACCACCCAACTATCTGTGTAAACGTGTAGGTATATACCAGTAGCCACACTGTCCAATACTCTGCCTATTGGCTCAACCTGCCCATTCTGGTTTCAAACCAGAGGATTTCAGTGTTCGGGTGGATGGTGCCTGCTGTCCACTGCAGGACTGTGCTGTGGCTGGACCCATTGTGGTACCAGGAGTCAAGTGGAAGCCCCTCTTCCCTTGCTGTACAGGGGCTAGGTGTCATAGCCTGTGGTCTGCCATCCTGTATGGTTTCCTATGTCACGTACCCCACTGGTCCCAGTACTGTTGTCAATTTGGCTGCCAGTGGGCTGGCCAAAAAGGATGGCCACTGCTGCAAATATGTCCCCTAGTGTATGAGGAAGGGGCCTGGCTATTCCCCTCCTGATACAGGACGTCCATGTACGGACCAGCCCTCTGTCGGGTATCTGGTCTGCACCTCCACTGTCCGTTGTCCCTAGATCTCCTCACAGATGTGCAGAGCAGCATATACTGCTGCTTTCTCTACCCATTTTTGGCTCTTTTCCACAGTTGTGACCAAAACCCAACAGGCTGCTTCCGCTTTCCTTGTTTCCGTCACAGGCCCCCACCAAACCCAACATCACTGTGCTCACTGTTAGGGCAAATGGCAGGAAAGGCTTACACCTGTCTACTACCCTCTTCCAGTCCTGAAAAGCAGACTACGGTGTCTCTGCCAAGTCCCATGTCACGCCATTTTGGGTCATCTGGTACAGAGGGCCCATCAGAGCAGCTAGATGTGCTACAAACATTGCCAAAAGCCTGATGAGCCCATCTATGTCTGTGATCGGTGTGTGCCTGGATTATATCAATAAGGGCATTGGTAAATTAATTTTATTTTACCTGATCACGTAGCACCCAAGAATTTGCAGATAAGCCGAGTCCCTAGACCTTGTATTTGTTGATGACCCAATTCCAGGCCAGCAAATCTCCCTTCAGATTGTACATGGTGGGTTCCAAATCTGTAAGGCAATCAGAGCTTAACATGATATCATCAATGTAATGGAACAGTGACACAGAGCATAGGTGAGTCCAGATAAGCTCGTCCTGGGCCACAAGGCCATGACACAAAGTCAGACGATACATATAGCTTTGTGGCAACACCTAGAAGGTCCATTGCATGCCCTCTCAGGTAAAGGGAAGTTGGTCCTGACTGTCAGGGGTAGCAGCAATGGAGAAGAAGGCGTTGGCCAAATCCACGATATACTGCTTTTAACCCTGCATCAGGGTGAGACAATCCAGCATGTCTGTAATATTAGGCACTGCTGCATTTTATTTAATTCCTAGTAATCCACAGTCATTCACCGTGTCCCATCTGGCTTCCCTACACACCATTCCAGGAAGTTGAAAAGGCCATATGTAGGGCATATCCTCCTGCCTCTTTCAATTTTAAAATAGTTTGTCTTATTTTCTCAGGGCCCTCAAGTGGCTGATGCTATTTTACTCACATGGCCTGCGTAGCTTGTAGGAGAGTCAGTGGTGTATGGTATGGATGTCCTCCCCAGACTGTGGCTTTTTTTCCTTTTTCTATGGTTTTTACCATGCAGATTCACAAACAGAATTACCCCTGCACAGTGTCAAGCTGAGTACCAGTCAGTATGTCCACCTCGGTTATGTATTCAGCAATTGGGAAAACATAATCATAGTTTGAGGCCAGCCTGGGCTACATAAGGAGTTCAAAGCTAACCTGAGACTTTGTCTCAAGGAAAAAGAAAAGAAAAACTGGTCCAGCCAATTCACACTGGGGATTGGAGGGGGTGAGATTTGTACGTCTATCACTTCTAGGGCCTTCAATATGTCCCTGGGTGTCAGACGGACACCTTCCCAGTCCTTGGGGAGGGAGTTCTTCGAAGCTGCAAAAGAAGTGACTGTAGGTAACCAGGGGGAGACAGGGGGAAGCATGCTGACACCTCCCCTCGGGCAGTGGGTTTCCACAGATAATGAGGGGGCATTCACTTGGGGTGGAGTGGGGGATAAAAGGGTATTTTCATAGGTGAGCCAGGGAAAAGAAATCACCTGGAGCCAACATTAGCAACAGCAGCAAGTATCTTTATTGTTCAGCCCGTACATAGATCATTATGGAGCATTACATCCTTGCGTAGTGACAACCGTGCAGCGCATGCGTGGTTGTCTACGCTAAGTCATGCTTATGTAAGTGTATTTCATCATGCGCATGCGCTAAACAGCGGGGTCACGTCTGTATGGGTCCTCAAATGACCCAGGCTTTGAAACGATCCCAAGTGGCTCTCCATAGGAGCCCATAACACTCCTTGGCCTATGAGGCAGTTGACGGAGCCGAGATAGTAGTTGTGGAAAAAGGAGAAGCCTAAGGGACCAGAGTCAGGGACACTGGGCAGGAATGCTGCCCATTGCACACCTGCGGCCCAAGGAAGCCCAGGAGTAAATTCCCCACCTGCTTTTTCTCTCACACCCAGGTCCTGCAGGCATTTGCCATTGACCAAGCCAAGGCCAGAGGTCACAGGAGCCCATGGGCCCATCCACTGGGGCTGCGGGAGGGGCACGGAGCAGGATGGGTGGAGGATACACACCAGGCTCTGCACTGCATGCCCCGCTGTGACACCAGGATGGCAGCCTCTGTCTGGGGAGCCTGGTGAACAGGAGGAGGCTGGACTCTAGAACATGCCAATACTCGCTGTATGTGTGTTTGTGGTAGACTCTAGGGTGGGTGGGATGGGGCTTCAGAAGCAGGAAGCTTTTGCCTACCCTGTGCTGCTCAACCCTGGAAGGCAGGACACTGGGCAAGGAGGCAAACCCCTCTGGGCCCAGCTGAGGTGGTGGCACCTTCCGTGGGATGAGAGCCACCTGTGCATGTCCCAGGCCTGGGCCCATCAGTAGCTTCCTGTGTCACAGATGGACCTCCTAAGCCGGCACCTCTTTCACCCCTTGTAGACTGGGCTGCCCACCTGAGGGCTGGGCTGGCATCTGGGCAAATAGAGGGCGATGAGGCCCCAGAAAGTCCCGGGTTAAGTCACGATGAATATAGGCACGTAAAAGGCTCTGGAAAGCCCTATAGAAAGAACCGTCTGAGCACTGACTGTATTACTTCCCAATCTCAGGGGACCTTTGATTCTTTACCAAGTGCCCCCTGGGTTCTGGCTGGAGAGCTGAGGCCTCCGTGGTGAACCAAGCAGACAAAGCCTCCTGCCCTGTGCGGCTCTGCCCAAGTGGGACCATTTATCACAGAACTCAAGGCCACCATGCAGGGCTGCCAAGGACATTCCCTGGGACGCATGGCAGGTGAAGCGGCCTCCAACTGTGCTGTGTGTGAATGTCACAGTCAACTGTCCTGTCAGGGTAGGAGTAAGAGGATGTCGATGTCCGCTCCCGGCCGGCAGGAAGGACACACGACAAAGTCTGGCAGTGGACAACCTTTTCTTTTATTTTCCTTCTCCGTACAGCCTGCCCTGGGATCGCTCCCAGCCGAAGCCTCCTCTGGTCCGCTCCCCGCGGCTCCTTCTGGGCTTCGCTCTGAAGCCTCTACCGGTCCGCTCTCCGCGGCTCCTTCTGGGCTTCTACTTCCGGGCTTCTTCTTCCCCCCCAGGGGTGGCACCAGTATATATACACGGATACAGTGTCCAATCATGTTAAAGTAAGCAAGGCAAGCTGATTGGCTAACATCATCAGTTGCCAGGCAGACTATATTGTTGAGCGGGTTGCTTACGGTAAACAGGAAACTAACGTGCTCGATGGGAGGGGTAATCTACCTCAGGCTTTGCTCTTTACTACAGGCCTCACGTCCGCCAAGTGAGGCGACCGGGCTCGGGGCTGCGGCTCCCAACAAGAGGACACTTGGAGAGACCATTGCATTGTAGCTTCACTCCTGACCTCCTGTAGGAAATATGCTAACTTTAGAATCTGAACACCTCCTAGGTGCCAGGCTCCCTTCTAGGCAGTGGGAATTTATTTATTTATTTAGAGACAGGGGCCCACAATGTATCCCACACTGGAATTGGACTTGCAGTATCTCACCAGCCTCAGTTTCCCAAGTGCTAGGACTGCAGGCAAGCATCTGGGTGGACACTGGGGATTACACTTCTACCATTCAGGGAGATCCCTACTGAGCAGGAATTAGGATAATGGCTCCCAAGTGCCCCAGCCTCTAGCTCCTTCCCACCGCCTCTAGATTTTCCAGTAGCTTTTTTGCAGAGGACTAAGGTCTGGCGTGCATAGAACACCTCTTCTCTCCTGCCTGCTCTCTCTTCTGGGATGGGCCAGGGCTACACCTGTACCCCACTTTCTCAAATTTCATCAGCAGCAAAGCTGGTGATATTTGCACGAAGCCTTAAAACCTGGACAAGCCTGGCGAGGAGCCCGATGCCTGGTTGGCCTCAGAGGGGGTGATCTCACCCCAAAGCCAGCAGAGGGCCATGTGGCTGCGAGTCTGTTTATGGATCTGGCACCATGGCTGCATGTGCTCAAGGCCACCTGGATGAACACTGGGGGTGATTCCTGTTTGACACTGGGGGTTGGCCTCTGCCAGGCCCGGCAGTGACAAGCCAGGGGACCTCAAGGAAGTCCTTGCTTCTCTCTGGGATAGTGTCCCCATCTGTCTGATGGTAGAGGGTACAAAGATGGTCTTCCCAGGTCCTGTCCACTCCAAGCCTTCTTCAGTAGAAGCTGGGGCTTGTTACCTGCTCATCTGTCCACCAGCCAGCTCCTGGGCCCCTCCCTCCAGGGCATGGGGAAGGGCTCTGAGTGCAAAAGCTGAACAAATAAACCTGTGCAGATTCACAGAACAGAGCAAGTGAGGGCACAGCTATTTTTATCCCAAGATTTTCACAGCTGCTTCACACGTGTGCTCACACTTCCCTGGCCCACACTAGCACAGGGGCAGATGTCCTCCTGGGTTGCTGGAGGGATCCATTCCTCAGCACGAACCACCCAGCCATATGCCCACCTTCCACTATGAGGGGTCCACCAGGCATCATCCCCAACTTGAGCCCTCCAGGCAGCAGGAAGCCCAGCACCTGAGGGAGGCTGCCGAGGCGTTCTGGGGGCAGCCTGAGCAGTGGGCCCTTCACTCACTCAGCAATTGTGCGGCACTCATAACATGCCAGGCCAGGAGGCTGCTGCCCTCGGCCAGCGAGGAAGGACTGAGTGCCTTCCACAGCCAAGGGACAGAGCACCAGGCACTGTGCTCCCTGCTCCACAGACACACCTCAGACACTTCCTCCCCTAAAGTCACCCTGATGCCACCCTTCCCTCTCAGAAGCCGCCTCCACCACTCAAGCGGAGCCTCCACCCCTAGCTCTGTGCCCAGGTCACTGAAGGGGTCCAGCGGTCAGCCTCACCCTCCTCATCCCTACCATGCTGCAGCACCCGGCCTCGGAGGAAACGGTTTTGTTTAGTTTTGTCTCTTGAGACAGGCCCTTGTCGTGTGACAACTTGGGATCTTTCTGCCTCAGCCTCCAGATTCCTGGGGTTATGGGCATGTGCCACCACACCTGGGCCAAGGAAGAACTTGCTTCAAAGTACACTTGAGATTCCAGTTCCTTCTCCTCTATGACACCTGGGCCAAGGAAGAACTTGCTTCAAAGTACACTTGAGATTCCAGGTCCTTCTCCTCTATGTCACCTCCCCACAAACCCATGCCTTAGTCCTTATGCTTAGAACAAAGTCCCAACTCCTCACTCCTCTGATCTGCAAAGATGTCCTCCAGAATCTAATCTCTGTCTGTCTGTCCGTCTTTCTCTAATTTCAGTTAGGAGAAGCAGAATAACATTAATCATAGTCCTCAGTCCTCTCACTACCAACCCATGAAAAAGCAGCACTGTCCAATCACGAGTCACTTTTAGTTAGTGGAAGGTACAGCTATTTTCAATAATGCTCTTAAACCCTTCCTCACCACATCTGACAAGGATAAATCAGAAAGACACCCGGAAGCTAAGGGGACCTGCTGTCCACTGAGAGATTCTGTTTGAATGTCAGACTCCAGAAAAGGCAAACCTCTAGGGGCAGAAAGTTTGGAGGAAGATTTGAAGGTCCTGAAAAAGTTTTGTGTTGACATCACGGTGATGGCTGTGAGATTTGCTTCTTTCCACTGCTGATTAATATTCCATCAGGAGAGCATACGCCAGGCCCCCAACCACTCATGGATGGAGCGTGAGCCCTCTGTGTCTCTGGGGACTGAAGGTGGGCAGCGTGGACACCTTCATCTTCACCCACTGGACTCCCTGGCCAGCTTTGGAAGCAGTGGGCACTCACAGTGCAGCTGTGGCCACGCGAGTCTCCAGCTGCAGGCTGTGTCTCTGGCCTCATGCTGGCCTCTCTGTTCTTGAAGGAGCCAGGTGCATTCCACCTGAGACCTTGTCACGTGTCCCCTGCCAATCTTTCCACCCGTAGGTTTTGTCCCCAGACCCTCCTTGTGCTACATTTAGTTATCCATTCTGATTCAGTCAAATGCCCCCTCTCTGTCCCATGTCACTTTTTGAGACACTGCAGCTACAGGGGTTGCTCCCACCCCTACCACAATCACCTCTATTTCCTTCGCTGCAGCTTCTGCTGCCACCACAGTTGAAAACACCCTCCATGGATCTTGGCTGGTTTATCTTTCTCTGTGCCCCTCGAGCTAAGCCCCAGGAGAACCCGGACCAGGTCCTATTCCCAGCTGAGCCCCAGCACAGAGCCTGAGGTAGGCAGGGAAAGTGCTCAGCACAGTTATGCTAATTAAGGCAGAGGACATGAAACCCATTGGAGACCAGGTTAATCTACCTTCCTAGGGGCACAGAGTGTGGATGTGGCAGAGGCAGGATTTGAATCCAGGCCTGGCCAGCCTCAAGGCCCATGTTCTTTTCCAAAGCAGCCTGGCAGGTTCTGACGCAAAGCGTCTTCCGTTTCTCGGTTATCAGCAGGCTACTCAGTGCCACCTGTGCAGTCACCTGGTCCTCCTATTGGTTGTTCCTCCTCCATGCACAGAGGGAGGCAGCATGGCCTTGGGCCCTGGGGGCCCTGATATGCCGCCACCTGTGTTGGGAATGGTGCCCGGCCCAGCCCCTCCCTCTGCACTCTGCCTTATATCAGACCCTGGGTCTGGGTTGCTTTCCCATCATCTCAAAGCTCACGATGCTCCGGTTGCTAACTTCCCTTCTGCTTGTGGCCCTAGGTAAGAGCCAGCCTCAGCCTGGGGTTCCTGTGCCTCAGCTGCTCAGGGTCCAGACAGACCCGATACCCCATTCCACAGGTGAAGTCTCAGTGTGTGCCGGGCATGATTGTGGAGTCACAGCAGGAGTGGGGCTGGAGGAGCGGTGGATGGAGCAGGCCAGGGGAGAGGCTGGGAGCTGTCTCACATATAAGAGACTTTGTGTTCCGCACTTGTCCTGCTCTCTCTCTGCCCGCTTCCATCCTGGCTCATGGCCATCGCCCCCGAGTCGGCTGGCTGAATGAACGATGAGTTTGAAGTAACGTTTACTGAGGGTTTTCTATATGGCAGGCAGGATGCTGCCAGGTTCTTCTTAGATTAGCTCATTTAATTCTCATCACAGGCCCATGAAATCAGTGCAATAATAGCCCTTCTACAGATGGGCAAACTGACCCTCAGAGCGCTGAAGGCGTGAGTCCTTCAATAAGCTGCAGGCTGCATCTGAGCCCGGGCAGGATTATTTTAAAGTGGCCGCTCTTGGTGACAGTGGCTTCCATTTTTGAGGAAGCCCTACAGGCACTGTCCCCTACGCCTTGGAAGAAGACCTTGGGCTCCTGGGGCTCTGGAAAGCCCTGCCCTGCTCCAAATGCCCATTCCAATGTGGTACTGCAGACCAGTGAAGGAAAGGAGCCCACGTGGGACACCACACACACCCCGGGCATGGGACACTGGCCTTCTCCTTCCTTCTGGACAGCCTCTGGCTGAATGTCACCCGATCTCTCCTCTAGTCTCAGGCCGAACCATCTACAGCCCCTCTGGGCGCGTGGTCAATGGTGAGGACGCTGTTCCCTACAGCTGGCCCTGGCAGGTAAGAGCTGGACCAGGTACTTGCTGCCCTCCACACACTCTGGCCACCAAGGCCTGGTGACCCCATGGGACGCGCTTCCTATCCATATCCCACTCCGGCGTCCCCAGGCCCAGAAAGCTCTGCACAGTCTGCTTCCCCTGGGGGCTTCATCCATTCAGCCTAGGGCCTGAGCTGGGCTCTCAGCAGTGCGGAGGGAGTCTGTGGAGAGGGCAGGATTTACAGGGCTGGCACAGTAATAGTGAGCTTCGAGGAGGAAGAGGCCGAGGGACTTGGTTCTGGATTCCTCAAATTCTACATCAGGGCTCTAAAGCCTAAGAACCTAAAAAGATGAGGGTTTCTTTTGTTCATGACTTGCTGGTGCTGGGAATGGAACCCAGGACCTTGAGCATTCCTGGCAAATAGTCTACCTGAGCCACAACGCTATGCATCTCTGACCCAGCTTTGTAAAAATTTTAATTTAAAAAAGTTTAATTTAATTAAATAGTTTATTTTTGGTTTTTGGGACAGGATCTCTCCATGTAGTTCAAACTGGCCTTGACCTTGCTATGCAGCCCAAGGCTGGCTTCAAACTTGCAGCAGTGATCCACCTGCCTCTGCCTCCTAAGTCATGGGGTTATAGGCCACGGTACACAGCATACATTTTTTTTAAAATGAAACTTTGAAACAGGGTCTCACAACACAGCCTCAGCAAGCATAGACTTCCCATCCTGTGCCTGAGCCTCCCTGCTAGCTGGCGTTACAGGCATGTACCCTGGGGGTGCGGGGCTCTGCAGGGCGCATTGAGGGGAGCACAGAGAGCTACACCCACTCTGCTGTCAATCACAGCGTCCCCAGCCACAGGGGCTGTCTCAGTTTAATCTAAATGAAGGAAGGTTAGACTTCAGATCTTCAGTGCCAGCCTCATTCAAATACTCAAGAGCCACGTGAGGGCAGTGGCCACAGGAGACAGCAGAGATCTAGGATATGTCCACGGTGGTGGAAGCTTTGCCTGGGTGAGGACGCAGCCCCACCCTGAGAGGATCACAGGGTAAACTTCCCAAACACAAGGCATCCATCTGTACCGGGAACTCATACTGACACCACCATGTCCTGAAAGCAGCTGTGGCACGGGAGAGGAATGCGCCTGCATCCACTCCAAACCATCTTACTACTAAGTGACTCAGTGAGACAGTGTCTCAGCACTCAAATAAAGGGCCTCAGACATCGGTGAGTGCAAAGGCCCTGGGTTCAGTCCCCAGTATAGGAGACAATAAAAGCCAAGCAAAACCAACTCCTATGGGCCAGATGTGGCCCCCTGAGAGTGTCTGCCGACCCTTGCTGTGCAGGGAGCTTTAGGAAATGACATGTGTGGGGAAGGAGAAGAGAGATAGGACTCAGGATGAGTTGGGCTTCAGCAGATGCAGGAGGCCTTGAAGGACGTAAGGCCCAGAAGAATGGCAGAGCCTGAGAGAGACCTTGAGGGTTCTCAAAAAGGGTTGGGGACACCCTAGAGGGAGAGTCCAGGAGTCCACAGAGGGGTTGTAGAGTGTAGGGTGTGGGGGCTCTGGTGAATCAGAATGTAATCCCAGTGGAGAGAGACAGGACAGCCATGAGCAGTTAAATAGATTGTGCACTGCACATTTCAGAGGGTGCCATTCTTTTCCACGGGAACAGGGCCCTTAGAGTTGCACAGGGCAGCATGGATAAAGACATGGCGGACAGGCCCTGCTGTGGGGCCCAGGACACTCAGGCCCCCTTTCCTCACTGCCCACCAGGTCTCCTTGCAGTATGAGAGGAATGGGGCCTACCATCACACCTGCGGTGGCAGCCTCGTTGCCCCCAACTGGGTCCTGACTGCAGGCCACTGCATCTCGTGAGTTCAGTCACCGGTCCCCGGGCCCTCCCAGCTCTTGTCTCTGGTGAGACCTGGCCAGCTGGGATGTGGGTGGATGAAGGAGAGGAGCCAATTGGCCACAGGCCTGGACCCACCTGGCTTCCACCCACAGGAGCTCTCTGACCTATCAAGTGGTGCTGGGCGAGTATGACCGGTCTGTGAAGGAGGGACCTGAGCAGGTGATCCCCATCAACAAGGGCGACCTCTTTGTGCACCCGAAATGGAACAGCAACTGTGTGGCCTGTGGGTGAGTGGGGTCCCAGGTCATGCCCCAAGGGGCCCCTCCACTTGTCCCTCCAAGCCCTGAGAGCCTGATCCCCAACCCACAGCAAAGGCCCACTCAGGCTTGAGCATGGGGAGCCTTTAAGGACCATGACATCTGACTCCTCCTCCTACATACGGGCAGCAGGACCCAAGGAGGGCCAGTTACCCCAAGAACCCAGGAGTCCCCTGGCCCCTGCTCCCTTCCAGCTCCAAGGTTCCTCCTTGTGACCACGTGCACTGGTGCCTTCTGGCCCCAGCAGCATGGGCAACAGAAGGAGCACTGGCCTGAGAGCCCACTCCCGAGTGACCTTTCCCTGTGGCAGTTTTGCCATGTGTCATGGCGTGACCATGAAGCAAGTCTTCAGGGCTGGCTGTGAGGGCGAAGGGGTCCGTCTTAAGCCCTCGGTGCAGGCACAATTGAATGTGTGGGTGCTGCAGTTTCTCTGGGGAGCAGGTAGAGGAGGGCGTGGACCTGGACTAGCAGAGTAGGCTTGAGGCGCTGTGATGAGCAGGACCCCGCCCCATCAGGGGCTCCTAGGTGAGCAGAGACAGCTCAGACCCAGGGAAGTGACTTGCAGAATCAGCAGGCAGTGAAGACAGAGTTCTATTGCTCACAGTGTGGCCCCAGGGCAGCAGCATCAGTGCAACCCTGGGAACCTGTTAGCCACCTGGATTCTCAGGCTTTGTGGAGACCCAGGGCCTCGGCAAGGCTGAGCAGGACCCAGCAGTTGCTGCATGCAGAGCTCTCCAAGTGGCTCTCACTGGGGGAATTTAAGCACCCAGGGGAACCCTCCATTATGAAGGTCAAAGGTCAGTGTGAGCGGGGGTGGGGGGGGCGCTCATAGCCTCTTGGCCTGGCCATTATTGTTGCCCATGCCTGTGATCACAGCACTAAGGCACGCTGAGGCAAGAGGGTTGAGTTTGCTTGTACTCTGGGCATCTTAGCAATTTAGTGAGACCCTGTCTCAAAGGAAAGGAAGTGGAAAAAGAAAAGAGTGGAGAGTGTAGTTCAGTGTGAGGACCATGGGTTCAGTCCCCAGTTCCAGGAAGAAAAAAAAAAAAGAGTCCTCAGAGCTGGTGGTGGGGAGCCGATTTAGCTGGCCCAGTGGAGGCCCAGGATCCATGTGACTCTTCCTCTTCTCCAGCAACGACCTTGCGCTGATCAAGCTCTCACGAAGTGCCCGGCTTGGGGGCGCAGTCCAGGTCGCCAGCCTCCCTCCTGCTGATTCCATCCTGCCCCACGAGGAACCCTGCTACATCACTGGCTGGGGCCGTCTCTACAGTACGTGCTGAGCCCTCTACAAGCCCAGGCACAGGGACAAAAAGCCAAGCCTGGGGCTGTGGGAGGAAAGACACACTAGTCTGGTTATTGGTGAATAAGTCATGCAGGAACGTATGGGCCCCCCATGCCAGGAGTGGGGTGTGCTCTGTGTCCCGCACTGTGAAACTCCTGGCTCCTTGTTCCCCACTCACCTTTCTCTGTCCCTGCAGCTGATGGGCCCCTCCCAGACAAGCTGCAGGTGGCCCTGCTTCCTGTGGTGGACTATGCACACTGCTCCAAGCTGACCTGGTGGGGTTTTAACGTGAGGAAGACCATGGTGTGCGCTGGTGGCGGCGAGCAGTCTGGTTGCAATGTGAGTCCACCCCATGAAGTCCCTTCTTGCCACCTTGGGAAGACATGGCAGGACAGGGAGAGAGTCAGTATGGAGCCCAGGTCTGGTAGATAGGAGACAGATTCCAGTTCCTCCATGTACACAACAAGGGCACTGCCCTCTGACACCTCCAAGTCACACCTTCTCTATGGTCCTGAGCTATAATTACATATTCACATACAAGGCCAGTAATGGTAGGGTACTCCTGGAATCCTAGCACTTGGGAGGCTGAGGCGGGAGATCACAGTGAATTTGAGGCCAGCCAGCCAATCTGAAATACACAGCGAGAGCCTGTATCAAAAACATGCACATAGGGTTGGGGATTTAGCTCAGCTACATACTACATAAGCAGCTGCCTTGCAAGTGTGCTGTTGTGAGTTCGATCCCCAGTACCAATTAAAAAAACCAAACATGCACACACAGAAAAAAACCCTTTCAGGGGGTTCAGAAAGTTCAGGATGCAGCTGAGTGGTAGACCACTTGTCTAGCATTGGGTTTGAATCCCCAGCACTGAAAATAGAAAAAAAAGAAAAGAGAGAGAATTAAGTAAGAATGTTTTTACTGAACTATGAGTTTGAACAGTGACACTGGTAATTAACTGTAGCACCAGGCACAGGAGCTGCCATTTCTTTTTCTTTTTTCTTTCTTTTTTTTTTTTTTTTTTTTGGTCTTTTTCCTTTTTATCGGTACCAGGGATTGAACTCACGATTGCCTGCTTGCAAGGCAGGCACTTATGCCGCTGAGCTAAATCCTCAGCCCCTTGAGCTGCCATTTCTTGAGCACTTTCTCCCCACTGGGCACTAGGATCACCATCATCCCATGTGATCCACACGAAATCTTGAAAGAGGAATTTTTTTCTTGATGATCACAAAACACCTATGCCACAGATTCCAAAAAGTCAACCCCAATGCACTAAGTCACACACACAGCTAAGCCCTCCACCCTGTCTGGCAATTCCAGGGTGACTCTGGAGGACCCCTCAACTGCCCTACCAAGGAAGGCACCTGGCAGGTGCACGGCGTGACCAGCTTTGTTTCTGGCTTGGGCTGCAACACTCTGCAGAAGCCCACAGTGTTCACCCGCGTCTCAGCCTTCACTGACTGGATCCAGCAGGTGAGTTCAGAGGGCTTCAGGGAGGGCCCCGGACCCTGAGGAGGGCAGAGGCTCCTGCAGGCAGAGCAGGTGCCCGAGGCCATTCTGGAGGGCAGGTGTTTTCTGCAGGACCTGAGAACCTCCCTGGCTTCTGGGCAGAGCTGTGAGCCCCAGTGCTGAGCTTCCTTAGTTATCAGGGGTGACTGTGTGGCTCCTGTGTGTCTTCCTCGTCACCCAGACACAGGGCCTCTAGACCCATGAGAGGTGGTGACAGCCGTGATGGCGACATGGAGGCCCCTGTGAGAATATAGAACTAGTTCCTCACTGGGGACAGTCAGTCCAAGACAAGTAAGATGGTTCATGAGAATGGCAGTGACCGTGCTCTCCAGGCCGCTCACACCTGTGCCACAGCTGGGCATGGTGGTCCACACCTACAACCCCAGCACCCTGGGAGGCTGAGGCAGGAGGAGCCTAAGTTTGAGGCCAACTTGGGCAATTTAGCAACTTAATAGACCCCTGTCTCAAAAACTGAAAGATCAGGTGGGGGTGGGCTGGGGAAGTCGCTCAACCCAAAGGCCCCAGAGATTAGTGTGCGGTGCTGAAAACCAAACATGAGGAAGTAGCAAGGGCTGGTGAGGACACAGCACGGGGTGCAGCCACCAGGGCACCACAGAAACCAAATACAACGGGGCACTGGCACGGGAACACGAGTTCATAGCGCCATCGAGGACCCCGTGAGGAAAACACTGGCACTATGCCTACTTCAGGGGTAAAGAAACTGAGGCTCAGGGAGGTCCAGTGCCCCCGAGGGCCCCACAGCTGGTGGGGTGGCAGAGCTGAGGCCGGGCCCAGTTCCACCCTGCTTCACTGCCCGTGCTCCTCACCACGCCTCTGCGGCCTCATGCCTGCCTTCCCACAGACCATAGCCAACAACTAGGAGCAGAGCCCGGCTGGCCGCGCCGATCGCACCTCCTCCATAAAGAAGAAAGGTTTCTCTGGGATTTAGCTCAGCGGCATAAGCGCCTGCCTGGCAAGTGCAAGGTCGTGAGTTTGATCCCTGGTACCAAATTTTAAAAAAAAATAAAAAATAAAGGCCTCTCTGCTAGCCCCGAGTCTTTCCTCTACTTTGTCTCTCCCCTTTCTCTCGGACCTGTGATGGGACAGACAAGCAGCACCCGACTGTCCCCCTTCCCCGTGTCTGCCACAGGGCGTGTGGTTAGTGGAAGGCTGTCACTTGTCTGCCTCATGCTTCCCTTTGATCCTCCTTAGTGTCCCCCTCCCCATAAGGCTGCACTGGCACAGCTGGCCTCCGTGACTTCAGTGCCCTCCCTCCCCAGCCCCAGCAGCCCTCACCCGAGGTGCAGCCCAGCTGCCAGTGCCCCTGCCCCTCTCCAGACCTTGCAGTCTGTGGTCACCTCTCGGCAAAAGTGGCCGACATCAGGGAGCCATTTGGGCCACATCAACATCCCCACCTCTCCAACCCCAGGCAGCTGTGACTAACACAGGGTGCCCTCCTGAAGTTTCCCTGGGTTGGTCCTGACAGTTTTCATGGAGATGTGACAGCTGTCCAACACACAGCATCATGCAGTGTTCCATGAACCTCATCTGTGACAGCTGCTCTGGTCCTGGACGCCCCATCCTGGTCTACAAGGTGTCTGCCCTGACCTAAGCAGGCTCAAGCTTAGAGTAAGCAGGAGAATTGAATTTGGACCAATCAGTGTGCTTCGATTGGAAAATGCCAGTTCAGGCCAGTTTGGACCAATCAGCAGGCCCAAATGTGGGCCAATCCCAGGCCTGATCTGCTATATAACAGGGCTCACCTCACACTTCCCAGCTTGATACAGGCGGGTACTTCCTGCTGCAGAGTGGGTCATGTTCCAGCAAAGCCCCTCTGGGGGTCCTGTGCCCCTGCTTATGGTTTATTCCTCAGGCAGTGTGGGCTTGGAAGGTCCTCTAAGTCCACTGTCTTATCCTGAGTAGTGAGGATGGGATGGTTGCTTTCCAAGAAAGCCTGGAATGCTGGGGCCTGGCATCCCTGAGAGCTCGAGACCAGGAGCCCACAGAGCAGCAACTGGCAACTGTGGCATCTGGTGGTGGCACACAGCAGCCTCCAGTGTTGGCATCAGGGCCCCTGGGGAGCTGCACTGTGCCAGCTCTTGGTTGTTGTAAGCCCTTAGGTCTGAAATGCAGAGGTCAGACTGCATCCAGCTGTCTCAGATGAAGACGAGGCGGGAGATTGAGGTGCACAGGGAAGGAATTTGCCATGGTGACTGCCTTCATTGGTTGCCTGAGACTCAGGGGCTCCTAGGACACAGGGCTTGTGGTGTAAAAACTGAGCAAAATGTCAGGAAACTGGATCAATTGGTCACAGGCATAGATAGTCACACATTAACCAGTGCAGGTGCACAAATGAACTAAACCCTGCAGAGGAGCTGCCCCACCGGCCTCTGCAGAGAGAAGTGGAGCTGTGCTTGTTTATTGATTGCTTCCAGAGGGCAGCTGAGAGACAGGAGGACGTGGCTCTCGCTCTGAAGTAGTTCATCATTTAAACACAAGTGAGTCCTCCAGAGTCCTGCATTAAACACACAGTAGGGAGCCGCCCTGTGGCAGGTTCTGGGCCTGGAGGACAGAGGTGACTGAGAGGCCTGGAAGAGCCCTGGCTGCCACCAAGAGGAGGACACACTTGGCGTCTGCAGTGCCGCACACCTGGCCACCACCCAGAAGCTCTGGTCAGGATCTTTCCCACCCTGCTGAGCAGAAAGAAGCCACATAACCCCCCCCCCCCCGGATTCTTCTCTCCAAGTTCCATTTGATACCATGAAAGACACTCTGGCTCCAGGAAAGAGATAAATATTTAAATAAATATTTAATATTAATCCTCCATTGCCAGGTGTGGTGGCACCCACCAGTAATCCCTGCACTTGAAAGGCTAAGGCAGGAGAATCACTGCAACTCTGAGTCTGGTCTGGACTACATAGTGAGCTTAATGCTGGCCTGTACTACATACCAAGCCCTGTTTTAATAGGCAAAATAAAATCAAAACAGTCAGAAAAAAAACTCCCCAAATTAATGCCCCATTAATAGTCTCTCTCTTTAAAAAATTAGGCTGAGAGCAGTTAAACAAAAGAAAGAAGTGAGGATGGCAAAGGAGAAATTAAATTGTCATTATTTGGGAATAACATGATACTCTACCTGGAGGACTCCAAAAACGCCACCAAAAGACTTCTAGATTTAATAACCAAATTCAGTAGCATAGTTGGATATAAAGTTAACACTCAAAAATCAATAGCCTTCATGTACACAAAGACCAAACTCACTGAGAGGGAAATCAGGGAAACAGCACCTCTGACAATAGCATCCCAAAGGATGAAATATCTGGAAATCAGTCTAATGCAGGAAACAAAGGCCTCTGCATTGGAAACTACAGTGCTCTGCAAAAGGAGATCAAAGAGGATATCAGAAAATGGAAAGAGCACTGGGGATTTAGCTCAGTGATGTAAACGCCTGCCTAGCAAGTGTGAGGATCTGAGTTTGATACCCAGTACTAAAAAAAAAGAAAATGGAAAAATATTCTGTGCTCTTGGGTAGGAAGAACCTTCATAGTGAAAATGTCCGTAGGTCCAAAACCATTGTACAGATTTAATGCAATCCTGACCAAAATCCCAAGGTCATATCTCACAGAATTAAAGAAAATGATCCTAAAGTTGATTTAGAATCAGAAGAGACCTAGAATAGCAAAGGCAATTCTGAGCAACAAAGGCAAGCCAGGGGGCATCACAATCCCTGACTTGAAGTTATGCTACAAACTTACTGTGATAAAAACAGCATGGTACTTGCAAAAACACTGGCCCAAGGATCGATGGAATAGATTAGAAGATAGAAAAACAAGTCCAGGGGCTGGGGATTTAGCTCAGTGGCATAAGCACCTGCCTTGCAAGCAGGCAGTCGTGAGTTCAATCCCTGGTAATGATAAAAAAGAAAACAACAAAAAACAAAACAAAACAAAAACAAGTCCAGAGGCACTTGTACTCGGCTATTTTATCTTTGACAAAGGAGCCAAACACCTTCACTGAATAAATGGTGCTGGAAAAACTGACTTTCCACATGCCAAAGATTAGACCCGTGTCTTTCACTATACCTTCCTCCCTTGCTGAATTAAACTCGAAATGGATCAAAGATCTATACATTAAAACAGAAATATTAAATCTGTTGTAATAATGAAAAGATAGAACTCTTGAAGATATTCAGGTAGGCAAAGACTTTATGAAGAAAACCCAAATCGCACAACAGGAACTATCACAAAGAATCAACAACAGGGATCTTATCTTGTTATAAAGAATTTGCACAGTAAGAGAAATCACTAACAGCACAAAGAGACACCTCACACTGTGGCAAAAAAATGTTGTCTGGTGTCCCTCAGACAAAGGACTAACATCTAGAATATATAAAGAACCTCAAAAAATCAGAACCCCACCAAATGTAAAGCCCCAATCCAAAAATGGGCATCTGAAATGGACACTTCTCAGATGAAGAAGTAGAAAGGGCAAATAAATATATGAAAAAATGTTTAGTATCACTGGTCATTCGAGAGATACAAAGTAAAACAACACTGAGATTCTATCTCACATCGGAAGCATGGCTATTATCAAGAAATCAACCAATAACAAATTTTAGTGGGGCTGTGGGAAAAGGAACCCTTCTGCACTGTGGGTGGGGGTGTAGACTGATGCAAACACTGTAGAAATCAATGTTGAGATTCTTCAGAAAATTAGGATTAGTGCTTCCATTCAACCAGCTATTCTGCCCCTTGGCATCTTCCTGAAAGAATTATAAACACTGTACCACAGAGATGCATGCACACCCATGTTTATAGTGATACAGTTTGTAACAGCTAAATCTTGGAAACAGCCCAAATGCCCATCAACTGATAGTAGATAAGGAAGATGTGGCTTTTTTATACACTGGAGTTCTACTCTGCCATGAGGGGATACAAGCTTGAGACATTTGTAGCTAAATGGATGTGTCTTGAGACCATACTCCTAAGGGAAATAAATCAGACACACGCGTGTCAATGCAGGGTGGTTTCTCTGGGGTAAGAAATCTTAAGTGCAAATAAGAACCAAAATGTATAACAGAGAGTGGGGAATTGGAAGAAAGTATTCCAATGAGAAAGGGAGCAGGGGTAGAAGGAGGAGGAAAGAAAGAAAGAACAGAAAAAGAATAGAAGGAAAAATGGAAACGAAGTCTTCGTAAAACATTAGGCTCGCAGGCTTTGGTGTGTGTGTGTGTTGCCGTGGATCAAACCCAGGTCCTCCTACACGAAAGGCCAAGACCACACTTCTGAGCTGCACTCCTAACCCCCTAATGTCAGTTTTGAAAAAGACTAAAATAGTACATACAGAGTAAGATAGAAAACACCCGTTTGCAGGAGGATACCTGTGTAAGCATCCTCCTGCAAAATGAAATTTCATATTTGAAAGAATCTTGCCCTAGGCTGGACACTGTTGCCCGTAAAGCCTTGGAGGCAGAACCAAGAGGCTCTATCTTGAGCTCTATCTTCCCCACCCCTAGGAATTTACCTGTGGTGCAAAATGAATACCAATGGGCTACCTGTGCATCACTAATGCCCCTTAGGCTCCACCCCAAACCTAAGCTACATGTATGCCCCAACTCCACGTCCAACGGAGAGAATGCCAGACCCTGGAGACAATTCCGGACCCCGGTGGGTCGGGGGATCTCTCCCTGCATTCTTAAAATAAAGGTCATTTGTATTTCATACTTCTTTCCAATTCTATCAATATTTTCATTCATATTTTAAGAAAGATCGCTATGTTCAGGTGGAGGCCTTTGGTACTCTGCCCAGTGGCCGCCAACATCGTGGGTGTGGGGTCATCCACCAATCACTAGAGCTTTTCCTTTTGAGTGCTAAGTGGGTTTGCCCTTGCTTTTCCCCTTGAAGTTGGGTTTGGCCACATGGCTTACTCTGGCCAGGGTGAGGATTTGAGATACAGCCTGTCTTGGTTACTTTCCTTATTACAAGACAGGATGTCTAACACCCATGACATAAAGAAGAGGCTAATTTTAGCCCCCAATTAATAGCAGTTTCAGTTCATAGTTTGCTGGAACCAAGGCAGGGCAGGATGGCAGAGAAGAGTTGTCCATGTCATGTCATGGTGGACAGGAAGCAGAGAGAGCCCAGGGAGGAGCCAGGAAGGGAGACACACATTTCCATTTGGGTTTTAGACCAGAGCCCCCTTTTTAACAGCAAGTCAGCTCTGCCCTCTGCAATCCAACCAGCTCTCAGAAGCCTCATCTCGCAGCACATGAAACTGTAGGGGGACATCCCAATATAAACCATGACACAGGGTGACCGGCTGAGCTCTCCTCCCACCACATGGCACCTGGTGCCTACTGGCCAGTCTGCTTGACGGGCATATGGCACCGCCATGACATAAACTCTGTCATCATAAGCCACTAAGATTTCCAGTACCAAAAAAAAAAAAAAAAAAAGATTGTGGGTGTTGTTTGGTACAGCTATACAGACCTAGGCTATTGGGCCAACATCCCCAACGGCCTGTATGTGGCTATGGTGAAAAGATGAAATAAGAAACAGGGACACATTTAGTAATGCTGATCCTTTTTTTTTTTTTTTCTTTTTTTGTCTTTTTCCTTTTTATGAGTACCAGGGATCGAACTCATGACTGCCTGCTTGCAAGGCAGGTGCTTATGCCACTGAGCTAAATCCCCAGCCCCCTAAATTTAGTAATGCAGGACAAGGGAGTTGGGAAGTCAGTACTTCAGGACAGGCAAAAATAAAGGCTCTTGGAGCTAGCCACGTTTTATTGGGTGTGTACAGGGGTTGGAGGGATTATCAGGAGACTCAGGACAGAAGGTGGGGGAGGGATGACTCAGAGGTCAATGACTTAGGGGCACGGTGACTGTCGTGAGTGTCTTAGAGCACTCTGAACTCCGGGCAAGGTAAACACGCACACACGCCTGATCGGGACACGGGGGGTACAGTGCTCGGAAAAGAAAGACAGGAGAGACAACTTTACTGTCTGCACCGCGTTACACTGCACTGCACGCACAATCTTTATTTTAGGATTCATATATAGTAAACCCGATCAGTTCACAGAGCCCAGATAATTAAGTAGTGAAAAGGCATTCTTTGTGGCAAGCTACAACGTGACAGACTACAATGTTTATTCTAAAGCTATCTAAGTGAAGTAAATAATCACAACCAGTTTTCATAACTTCTCTAGCCCAGGAAGAAATTCATTAGCTCAAGAATGTTGTTAATTTGTCTGCTGTTAGTGTCACAAAGGGTGGCCAGCCACTTCCTCAAGACTTCTGCAAAACAAAGCCAGCTCACAGTATGGATTCCAGAGGGTGAGGGGCTCACTGAGAACAGGCATTCCTATTCTACCTCCTTCTCGCATACCAGGGCGGCTATTGTAAATTGCAGGTTAGAGGGGGTTGGGCCTACAAAGTGACACCTCATCCCCCACACTTCCTTCCTTTTTATTTTTTAACAACAATTTCCATAAGATCAGGTTATTAATAGTATTTCGTCTTATGCAGTAAAAATACACAAGAACTATGGCAATGAGAACTATAATTAAACTAAGTCCCATGCCACTAAAAGTGTGGGTTATGCTCTGCCAGATTCCTTTGGAATCTAATCCTTTTAAAGATTGAGCAAGCAATTGCGCGAATTGTGCTAGGGATTCATCATCATTTTGCTTTGCAAAATCCTTGTCAATTTGATTATGCAAAGATTCTATTTCCTCCTGGGCAGAGGTGTTTCCATTTAGATACATTCTAATCATTTCCCATTCATGTTCTGTTTGATTATAAGGTCGTTGGGTTATACAGAAAGTAGTTGAATTCCAATCACATTTTAAAAACACTTGATGCTGAAGAGCCAATATTTTTCTACCCATCCATTCAACTGTTTGTTTAAGGAGGTCTATTTGTTGTTGTAGTTTGGCGTTTATTTGCCACTGAGTTAACCAAAGTTCATGAGAATTTTCATGCCATAATTCTACAACATGTTTTTCTTGCAAAGAGGTTTGTAAAGCTATTCCTGAGACTGCTGCTAGGGAGGCTACAGTTATCAGACTTAACAGTACAGCAACCACTATTCCAATAAATCTTTTTGTACGTTTTAACAGATGTTTAAAAAATTCAGTAGTAACAGAAATTACCGGGTCTTGAGACCATGGTCGAGTTAAATTTACAGGCAACCAAATATGAGTTTTTTGTTGTAACAGCATAACTGTATAAGGCTTGGTGAAATTTAGTGTGCTATTTAAGCATGTAAACAATTGACAATTTAAACAAGTACAAGAAAAATGTGTAAAATTAAAAGTTCCCACTAAAAAGACATAAGGCAGAGGTGCACAAACAGTAATATTATACATTTTAAACCTAGTAAAATTATAAGTAGTAGATACAGATCGACTAGTCCCTGAATAGGAAACATTGTACAAGGTTACAGGTTGCATAGCGGCTGGAATCTTCCAAATATGATTTTGAAGGTGATGAGGGTATTCTTCGGCTGCAACAGCAGGGTTAGCGATTCCACCATCTCCCCACCACAAGAGAGACGTCTTCTGATGAAATATAGGAGCTCCGTCAGTTATTTTCTTTGGATCTGGAAGACTATACACAACAGAGAGATTACATCTTGTCTCATTCCATTCAGCACATCCATTAACGAATTTTCCAAATGGTCCCCAAATAATATACCCATCAATATTTTTAGCAAATTTTCCCATACATAGTTGCCAAATTATGGGATAATAAGAAATATTTTTATAAGTGAATTCAGGGCATACAGGAAATGTATTTGTATCAGGTGCTGTTAAATTTCTCCAGGTAACATTAAAGGTTTGAGCAGCCAAGGCTTGAAGCCTTGTTCTTTTGTTGCCTGCTTTTATTCCATGTTGAATCCAATACTGCCATCCCAGAGGGATGCAAGGCGGTTCCCCAATGCAAATAGGCCTTTGATTACCATAATAAGTAAAATTGAATAATGTCCCATCATCTTGATTGTGGGGGGTTAAATCAGCCCACGGTGCTGACAAAATTTTTCTAGGTGTGGTATAAAGTAAAATATCACTAGTTCCCCATTTTACAGGTTCTAATAAAGGGGGATTTGGAATATATGCCCAGTACGAATGTGGAGGTACCTCAGTCCCCGACGCAACAGTGAGCAAGGCACATAAAGCTAAAAACAAGTTTTCAGGGTTTAAAGGCTTTCCTGCTTGAAGGACAAGCCGTTGCCCTTCTATGGTCAATTTCTTTAATTGTCCCCATGTAGGGAGGGGATTTAAATTTGGTCGCTGTGAGCGGCGGGATTTTCTTAGCTGTAATCTGGCCATGGCTGCGATAGGAACAAGCTCAGCATCTTCAGCCTCTAGCTGGTTTTGCGCTCGCTTCTGAAGGCACGGTTCCGGTTCCTTGGGGAGTTGTCTCCGGGGCTGGCGAACAGGGTCTGGAAGCGCGGATCCTGATCCATCGTCCAGGGACCCACTGCTGAATTCCATTTTCTGTGGAGATATAACCAAAACCTTTCCCCTTATAGAGCAGTGTGCCCTTCTCCCATTCAGCCTCTGGAGCTGTTTTAGTCCAAATAGGTTCATTAATCACAAAGGGCTGTTGTTGCTGTTCGAAATGTCTTTCAGCTCTTGTTAATATTTCACCTTGTGGTAAATTGAGAAAATTTAAAATAAACAATGCTTGATGCAGTAATGTTTTTGGACTGTTTTGCAATTTAAACAGTATTGGTATCTGAATATCCTCCTGACTCCTCCTTTTTAATTTTTTAATTTGCAACTTAAGAGTGTCATGTGCTCTTTCAACAATAGCTTGACCCTGGGGGTTATATTTAATCCCTGTAATATGAATAATATTATGGAGATCACAAAATTGTTTAAATGTTCTGTTAGTATAAGCAGGTCCATTATCTGTTTTGATTTTAGAAGGAATTCCCATAACTGCAAAAGTCTCCAATAAATGTACAATAACATTTTTAGTGGATTCTCCCTGTTGAGCAGTAGCCCATAGAAATGAAGAATATGTATCAATAACTACATGTACATAAGAAAGCCGACCAAAAGAAGGTACATGTGTAATATCCATTTGCCATAACTCATTAGGTTGAGTTCCTCAAGGGTTGACACCTGTGGGAATAATTTTTAAATGTAATGGTCTACAAATAGGGCAGGCTTTTACAATTTTTTTAGCTTTTGTAAAAGGTATCTTATATTTAAGATGTAAATGTCCTGTATTCGCATGATTAAATTGATGTTCTTCAACGGGTGTAGTGAACATAACTAAGGAATCCACTGTATTGTTACCTGATACTAATGGTCCGGGTAACTGAGAATGAGAACGTAAATGAGTAATAAAATAAGAATGATTTTTTTTTGAACATGTATTTGTAAATTTTGAAATAAAGACAATAAAGCAGGCTTATTAGAATATAACACAGCTGAATAGATATTTGTCACTACTCCAACAGAATAGGCCGAATCGGCTATAATATTAATAGGTTGGTTATGAAAATCTAAAAACACTTGTAATATAGCAAAAAGTTCATTTTGTTGTACAGAGTTAAAATTTGTCTGACGTACCCAGTAAGATTTTTGAGTCCAATATGCAGCTTTATTTTTAGATCCATCTGTAAATATAGTCAAAGCTTGTGGAATTGGCTGTACAGCTAATAAGGTATTAACCACAAATTGTTGACGTCTAAAAAAATCCCATAATTTACTTTTAGGAAAATGATATGAAAAAGTTCCCATGAAATCTGTTAAAGCAATTTGTAAGGTTTCAGTAATTGACAACAAATATTTCCATTGTTCCTTAGTTAAAGGGATAACTATATTGTTTATATCTTCTCCTATCAAAGTTATAGAACGAGCTCTACCATTCATAATTAAAGCTGTAACCATGTCAATATAAGGCATAACATTTTTAGATTGCTTAGTTTTAGTGAATACCCATTCTACTGGCATAGCATTTTGACCTAAAACTGCAGAGGGATATTGAAAAGTATTAATAATATATAAAGTTAGAGGCAATTTAGGATCAATCCTAATTAAAAATGCATCCTTAATTCGTTGTTCTACAAACTGTAATTCTTGCTCTGCTTTTGCTGTTAAAGAACGAGGGCTGGATGGATCTGAAGAGCCCTGTAGAGTAGCAAACAAATGTTGCAATGCATGGGTAGGGATACCTAGTGTGGGACGAAGCCAATTAATATCCCCTAATAATTTTTGAAAATCATTTAAAGTGGATAACTTATCTCTCCTAATAGACATTTTTTGTGGAATCACCTTTTGTCTAGTAAGAATATATCCCAAATAATGACTAACTTTTTTCTTTTGAATTTTATCCTGTGCTATTACAAGTCCAAACGGAGAAAAATATTGAGGCAAAGTTTTTAAAATATCTTTTAAAACATTTCTATCACTATATGAGAATAAAATATCATCCATGAAATGAGCCGTATAAACCTGAGGCCATCGTGCACGCATTGGTTTTAATGCTGCATCAACATAAATTTGACATATAGTTGGGGAATTTTTTATTCCTTGGGGTAAAGTCCTCCATTGATATCTTTGATAAGGTCTTTGATAGTTTGTTTGAGGAATTGAAAAAGCAAACCGTTTTCTATCTTTTGGATGTAATGGGATGTTAAAAAAACAATCTTGTAAATCTATAACATATACAAACCAACCAGCAGGGAGTGCTGAGGGTAAAGGAATGCCGGGCTGAAGGGCTCCCATTTGAATTAAGGATGAATTTACAGCACGTAAGTCCGTTAAAAGTCTCCACTTGCCTGATTTTTTTTTTTTTATCACAAATATTGGAGAATTCCAAGGAGATGTGGATGGTTCTATGTGATGTAGAGAAAGTTGTTGATCAATCAATTTCTGTGCTGCCTGTAACTTTTGAGTAGTCAAAGGCCACTGATCTATCCAAATTGGGTCATCATTTTTCCAATTAAGCTTTAAAGGATTCATTTCCCTAAGCTGTAGAAACATGCAAAATATTAAAAATGTATATAAGCTCCCCATTGTTCTAATATATCTCTTCCTAAAATAGAAACTGGCACCTCTAAGATATAAGGTTTAATAACAGCAACTTGACTCTCTTCATTTTTTATATGTATATGCATTGTGGCTTGTCCAATTGTATTTATTGGAGTTTTACTTACTCCTTTTATATTACATGGAATAATAGTATAAGTAATATGAGAAGGCCAATCAGTGGGTTTAACAATAGTAATATCCGAGCCTGTATCTATAAGAGCCTGAATTTTTTTATGCTCAATAAAAATATTAATAAGAGGTTGTTGTTGAGATAATTTAGCTGTCCACATTACATTAATAGGGTTAGTGCTGCCGAACCCTCCTGTTCGCTGAACAACAGAGGATCCTATTGGGATATAAGGCAGTAAAATGAGTTGAGCTATACGTTCTCCCTTTAATAATTTATAATCTGTAAGTGAGGACATCAGAATTTGAATTTCTCCAGTATAGTCTGCATCTATAATTCCTAAGTGAACAGTAATGTCTTTTTGATTTAAACTAGATCTACCCGTGAGCAAGCCAAAAGTTCCCGCAGGCAGGGGACCAAAAATTCCTGTAGGAATTCTCACGGGAGATTGTCCTCCTCTTAATTTTACATCTTTTAAGGCTGGTATGTCCACTGCGGCACTGTGTTGGGTGGCTGGCTGTAGGGAGAATACGGTAGATTTACCCCATTGATTTGTCCGGGGCCCGGGGTAGGGCCCGTTCTCCCGTTTCCCTTTTGTTCAGCTGAATTAACTTGTTTACTCCTGCATTCACGAGCCCAATGATTTCCCTTCTTGCATTTTGGACATAAGCCAGGAGCTCTAGATCTCTTTTTTTGATCATTGCCTACAAGTTTTGGACAGGCCCTCTTTACATGTCCTGTCTGACCACAATTAAAGCATTTTAAAGACTGTTCCTTTTTAGATTGCCAATTAGTCCACGTGGTTGCCATGGTTTCAGCAAACAGTTGCATTTTCCTAGATTCTGAATTTAAATCTTTACATTGTTTTATAAAATTGTCAATCGTTCCAGTATCTTTTATTGGAATTAAAGCCCTTTTGCATTCATCATTAGCATTTTCAAAAGCTAACATTTTTAAGAGATGCTCTTGTAAGTCTTGTCCCACTACTGTTTTTTCTATAACATTTTGAAGTCTTGCAACGAACTCAACATACGGTTCATTGGCTCCTTGCAGAACTTTAGCCCAAGATCCATATTCTGATCCTTTAGGCCGTATTTTATCCCAAGCTTTTAAAGCAATATCTTTTAATTGAGCATGAATCTCTCTTGGAGCTCCTGCCTGATGCTCAACAGTATCAAAGAAACCTGTACCAGAGAGCATGGGATAAGAAAGGAGTCTAATATTAGGATCTCGATCGTCAGCATTTTGTCTTGCCTTTTCCGCACAACCTTCCATAAACCACATGTGCCACTGTAAATATTTTGGCTCCTTTAAAAGAATTTTGGCCAAGGCTTTCCAATCATAAGGAGCAAGATTACCATACTGATCTGCTACCGATGTTATTAATTCTCTAGTGTAATGAGCCTGAGGGCCATAAAGGGTTACAGCCTTTTTTAATTTTGCTAAATCATCCATATTAAATGCTTCCCATCTAGGGGGAACTGCCGCTCCATCTATTGGCTGCGGCCTGATTACAGGGAAAGCAAAGGCAGGCTTTTCCTCATCAGAATCCCCTAATTTTGGTAAATCAGCCAAAGCTAGCTTGGCTTTACTCCAATTAGGGTTAGATGGAGGAGGTGCAGAGGGAACTACAGGCGGGTTCTGCTTAACGGAGAGTTGTTTCACCTCTTGTGTTAAATGCTGTATAGCCTGTAAAATTGGGCGATTGTCATAATTTGATATTGCTGCGGCAGCTAAAGCTGAGTCGGCTGTAGCGGATTTTACTTTCAGTTTGGACGCCTTTTCACTACTTAAAGCGATAGCGTCATTTTGAACTACATTCTGCTCCTCCTCTGTGAGGGGCAATTCCTGAATAACTGGCTTAATTTCTAGTTGAAGATTTTCTACAATATGTTCATCTTCCATAGCTTTTAATAAAGAGTACACAACCGACCAAATAGCCCAAAAACGTAAAGGAATCTTCTCCTCCTGTTGCATAGCCCTTTCTATAAATATGTTCATCTTCCATAGCTTTTAATAAAGAGTACACAACCGACCAAATAGCCCAAAAACGTAAAGGAATCTTCTCCTCCTGTTGCATAGCCCTTTCTATACTAACCCTTGCCTTCCTCCATACTTCTACATCCAAAGTTCCTTCATCTGGAAACCAAGGATTATATTCTTTAATTGTATCAATACACATATCCAAGTCAGCTGACCTGAGCGATATGCCATATATAGATAATAAATGTTTAAGAATTTTTAAGAAAGGAGAGGAAGCAGATTGTCCCATTTCCCCGTAATAAAATTATACTTACCTTCCTAAGCGACCTTCGGAGTCCCTGAATTCGGGCGCCACTTGTCATGAGTGTCTTAGAGCACTCTGAACTCCGGGCAAGGTAAACACGCACACACGCCTGATCGGGACACGGGGGGTACAGTGCTCGGAAAAGAAAGACAGGAGAGACAACTTTACTGTCTGCACCGCGTTACACTGCACTGCACGCACAATCTTTATTTTAGGATTCATATATAGTAAACCCGATCAGTTCACAGAGCCCAGATAATTAAGTAGTGAAAAGGCATTCTTTGTGGCAAGCTACAACGTGACAGACTACAATGTTTATTCTAAAGCTATCTAAGTGAAGTAAATAATCACAACCAGTTTTCATAACTTCTCTAGCCCAGGAAGAAATTCATTAGCTCAAGAATGTTGTTAATTTGTCTGCTGTTAGTGTCACAAAGGGTGGCCAGCCACTTCCTCAAGACTTCTACAAAACAAAGCCAGCTCACAGTATGGATTCCAGAGGGTGAGGGGCTCACTGAGAACAGGCATTCCTATTCTACCTCCTTCTCGCATACCAGGGCGGCTATTGTAAATTGCAGGTTAGAGGGGGTTGGGCCTACAAAGTGACACCTCATCCCCCACAGGTGACCTTATGCTGATGAGGATCTTTGTGTTGATGAAGAGGTTAGGGTAAGATGGCAAGTTATGGACTCTGTCCTCTCCCCAAGGTGAAACTGTTTTTATTACCACTGGGTTCTCAAGGAATTAGGGTGTCCTCAGCTGATGTAATCTCAATTGATGTAATCTCACCCTGGGGCGTGACAGGGACACATGCTCACTGAGGCCTCAAATGTGACCAGAGGCCCATGGAGCTATGTCCCCTCATACCATGCCCGCCGGCACGGTGAGACAGCAGGCCACAGACAGCCCTAATCACAATTTAATTATGAAATTTTTTCCCTTCAACAGTTGCGTGGAATGGTCCTGTGTTAGTTACTTTTCTCTCGTTGCTGGGACAAAATAACCAGCCCCTGAAATTAAGAAAGGAAAGGATGATTTAGCTCACAGTTTGTGGAGGTTTCAGTTCATAATCAGCTGGCTCCAAGGCAGGGCAGCACGGCGCAGGGGCAACACTTTTGCTGCAGAAGACATCAAAACAGCAAGAGCAAAAAGGGAAGAGAGCAAGCCTCCCTTGTACTGTAAACAGGCCATCCGCCTGCACCATCTCGGTGCCCTCCTCTTACACAAGATGTTACAAAGCAAGGACCTGGGCCTCCTGGTCAATCACTTAGTTAACTGACCTTCTCAAATTGATACAATCAATCAACCTGTACAGAGTCTCAACACTAGTCTATACTGACTGATTAAATGAATTGAGTGTTTATTCTTCCACTCCATGCTGCCATACTTTGATCTCATATATAAATATCCATAAGTGATTCATTACATGGTTTTGGTGCTTTAAAATACTTGCTCAGGTGCTGGGAGTGTGGCTCAGTGTTAGAGCACTTGCTAAACATGTCTGAAGCCCTAGATTCAGTCCCCAGCACTGTAAATAAACCTGCATGGATCGACTTTTGGCAAGCTTCTTTCATTGACCATTGTTTTAGTTTGTAGAATTCCCCTTTGCATATGGTGATCTCCCTCCACCCCCTTCACTGCTGTCAGAGCAGGATGGGCTCTTTGATTAGGAAAAGGGTTAGAGCTGGGGGTCTTCTGTCTTCCCATGTATCTCCAGGTGCAAAGGCCACTCAGCCACGGGAGCCTTTCTCAAGCATTCTCTAAGGAATGGAATGCTGAGGGGGAGGGTGGACTCACCTTCAACTGTGTCACTTACTGGCTTCTTCCTGCAAAATGACTGTCAACAATGCTTAACCACCTCTCACATTCTCCTTCACACCCCAGCATTACAAACTGCCCCAATGTTTTCTCCTAAAACCTCCTGAGTCTCAACTCTGAGCTCTCCTCCCTCTCCATCCCCACTCGGGCTCTTACAAAATCCAACAGCTGGTAAGGCCAGGCCGATGCAAGGAGAGGAAAGGGCTTGAGTCAGGCAGAGTACAGACTTCTGCATCCTGGGGGTATGGAGGGGTGACAGGAAATTCCACAACCACACAGAATTTCCTCACTTAGAGCCTGAGGACTGTGCCCATGACACGCAATCAGTGGTGTCGCCAGAGCCCAGCGGAGTTGCCAAGGCTGAGTGTCCACACCCAAGTGTTAGGGAGCCGCCCCTGGATCCTTCTCCAGAGCAGTTTCAAAATAAAGACAGAAAGATGCGCGTGACCCCATGCTGTGGTATAAGCTTCCTTCACTCCTACCCTGCCCCGGGGGACTCTGCCCAGCTCCTCGCAGGTGAGGAATCTTGATGATCCCCTTCCTATGGAATGAGGGCAGCACAGAGTCAGGAAATCTCACCCCAAAATGCCAACAATACGATAATTCAATCTTTTCTTAAATCAAATCTTCAGTTAGTAATATAATTTCTTGATTAGGGTATCTGATAGAATTTTTGGCGCGGCTAAAAAGATAAGAAGTATGAAATAAAAGTGGCCTTTAATTTTAAGAATGTGGAGACAGACTCCATGACCTCCAGGGTCTGACATGCTCTCTGCCGGACACGTGGTGTGGGGGCATACACATAGCTTAGGTTTGGGGTGGAGCCTAAGGGACATTACTGATGCACAGGACATTACTGATGCACAGGTGGAATTCATTTTGTGCCACATGTAAATAGCTTAGGGGCGGGGAAGGTGACCTTTGGCCTCCCAGCACCTCCCACCGCTACAGCGTCTAATTTAGGGCAAAATCCTTTCAGAATCATTGCCAGCAATCTTTGGCTTTTGGCTTCTAACAACTTTTTGAAAACACTATCAATACTTCAGCTCTCTTTGAAGGGAGTAAAGGAGCCTGGAGTGGTGGCACAAGCCTGTGATCTTAGCACACGGGAGGCTGAGGCAGGAGGAGTGCCACAAGTCCAAGGCCAGCCTAGTCTAGATAGTGAGTGAGATCAGGGCCAGCCTGAACTACATGTGAAACCTCATCTGGAAAAACAAAAAACAACTAAAGGAGCATGAGTGGTGACACACATCTATAACCCCAGCTTCTTGGGAGACTGAAGTAGGACGATCTCAAGTTTGAACTGAGCCTGGAAAATTTACAGACTTAGATCTTGTCTCATAACAAAACAAAGCTAAACTAAAAAAAAAAAAAAAAAAGGCAAAACAGGCTGGGGATGTAGCTCAGCATGAACATGGGGGGATCAAAATGGGCTGGAGATAGAGCTCAGCGGAACACTTACAACAAGGTCCTGGGTTCAATCACAAGGGGAAAAGAAAGTTAGTAGAAAGGACCTGGAAAGTAAGATGATAGCTCATTTTTTATTTTTAAAAATATTTTTCTGAGCCCAGGAGTGGTAGTGTACAACTGTAATCCCAGCACTAGGGAGGCCGAGGCAGGGTGATCAGTAAAAGTTGGTGGACATACTGGGCTACCAACTGAGTTCAAGGCCACTCTGAACTACACAGTGAGACCCTGTGGCAAAAACAAAACAAAGTACCAAAAAGGATTCTTGGAGGGTGTTCATGAAATTAATATTTTCTTACATGAGGGATGAAGCCCAAGACCAGAAAGAAGGACAGCCATACAAGCTGTATTGCTACATCACTGTAGCTACATCTCATATAGGCCATGGAGCATAGCTGCCAGGCCTCAGTTTTTCCATCTGTAAAAAAGGCATATTTAATATTTACCTCACAAGATTGTTAGGGTTAACTGAATCATGAATGGACTTAACACACACCCTGGATTACAGGAAATCACCTCTACAAAACAACCTAAAGATTGCTAATTTGGAAGTAGAGACTAACCTTCACCCCAAGAGTATGAGGGCCAGAGTCTGTGAATCACCCAAATGCACAAGGGAAACACAAAGCCCAGCCTGCACTGCATTTCTCCATGCAACAACGTGCCCGGGCCAGAGTGGAAGTCAGCAGGTGTCACACACCCAAGCTCCAGGACCCCTCAAGTGACCCTTTTGAATTTTACTAATCAGCCAGGTGTGGTGGCTCATGTCTGTAATTCCAGCACTCGGGAGGCTGAGGCAGGGGGGCTCATCGAAAGTTCAAGACCAGCCTGGGCTACAAAGTGAGCTTAAGGCCAGCCTGAACTGCATAGTGAGATCCTGTCTCAAAAAAAAAAAGACGTTGATGGCTGTCACATCTAGGGGATTTTCGGGCACAGAGTGGGGAGACCCTGGGGAGGTGGCTAAACGGCCTCGTCTACCCAGGGCAAACTCACACTCGCCTCGTGAGACCTCAGCCACTTGGCCAACAAAACCCAAAGTGAGCATTTCTTAGCCCACCTGTGAACTCAGGCCCTGCAGCTCCTCGTGGAGCCCTAGAGCACCAAAGCAGTGGGGAAACCAGTGCAGCCGGGCGGATCCCCGAGCCCCAGGACTTCCTGACTTCTGCAGGTGAACAGAAATCTCTTCAGAGAGCCTGGGACACCCTGAAGTTGTGCAGACCCTGGGACCTGTTAGGTTCCTCTGTCAATGTGTTGTGTTCTGTGAGGCATTAAGAGTTGAGCCCAGGATCTGCACACTGAGTACATCTCCACACTATGTTCTACTTAGTTTTGAGACAGAGTAATGCTAAATTGCTCAGACCGCACTCAATTTACAATCCTCCTGCCTCAGCCTTCCAGACTGCTGGGATTCCCACCAGCAACACGACATCCAGATACCAGTGTCTAATTATTCAAGTTAAAAAACAAAAACCCAGCCTCGAGTTGATAAAGGGCCTAACTCACTCATCTGGTGCTCACTGTCCTGAACATTCCTTCACGTTCCCGTGCCTTTGCCCACCACGTGCCGCTGCTCCCGGGGATCTGCTACCGTCCCATGAAAATGCTGCTTCCGCCACTTGGCTATGTCCTCTCTTTTCTGCTTTGAACATTGAAAGAAAAGGAGATGCTTTTTCTTACTATTTCAAAATCAAAACCAAAAGGAAGACTAGTTTTACTCTGGTGTTTCTAACAAAGGGTTTTCCAATGCTGCTTTTTATCTGAGCTGAGCACTGAGTGGATGGACGAGCCTTGGAGCTGGACCAGGGGCAGGAAGGTTCCTCGGGCTGAGCTGTGCTCAGCCAGCCACAGTCCCAGCCGTGCTCTGGAGCCTGGGCTTGAGGGTAAACTGGAACAGCACTGCGGGGAGGCTGGGAGAGAACAGAGTGTGTGCTTCAGGAGGGCAGGACCAGTCCAGGACAGGCAGCAGAACCAAGGCCATCAGAGTGAGAAAGCACACAGCACAGCTGCCCCACGTGTTCCCTACCTCTGTGAGCCTCTTACCCCCTGTTCTGTTTTGTCCAAGTTCAATCCTGGTTTGGAAAACAAGGGCCACAGGTCCTGTCAGCATGCATCACAGCTGTAATCTCCAGCTCACATCTGCTCCTGAGAATGATCTCGGCGCTCTCCAGCACTGACTCCTGAGAGCACAAACCAATCGATCACCCGGGACAGGTTTATTAAGGACAGACTTTGATACTGCAAGGGCATCTTGAATGCATTACTGTGTAGTTCATGCTGACCTTAAACTCATATGCAGATCAAACTGCCCTTGAATTTAAGAGTATTCCCCTGCTTCAGCCCCCCAGTGCTGGGATTACAGGTGTTCACCATTACCCTGGCCTTTACATTAGTATGTACATCTGTATATATTTAGAGACAGGGTCTCCCTATGAATTACAGGCTGACATTTCACTATTTGGCTCCAGCTGACCTTGAACTCATGGCAATCACCCTGTCTCAGCCTTCCAAGTGCTGGCATTGCTGGCATGAGCCTCTACTTCAGGCTCCTTTACAACTTTAAAAGAAAATTAAATTATTGATATTGTGTGTTTTCTAAAAAGCACATTGCTGAAGCTGGGTGTGGTGGAGCATGCCTATAATCTGCTCAAGTTCGAGACCAGCCTGGGTTACAAAGTGAGCTTAAGTCCAGCTATAAATGCATAGCAAGACTGTCTCAAAAAGACAAAAAAGCACATTGTTGATTTTTTGGTGATTTATAAATGAAAAACTAAAAGTTGCTGGCATTTTTACTCTAATCCTTACATAAAACGTTAAATAATTGACCAAAGATGTGATTTAAGAAAATGTTATTTAGCAATATTTCCTGACTCTGCTGCCCCCACGTGGTAAGAGGAGATCATAGCGGTTCCTAGTCTTGATGGCGGCCTCTGTGAACAGTACCAGGAGCCTCCTCTGCCCTTTAACTATTTTTTAAAACATGAAATTTAATTCTGTAGGGAGGATGTTCATATAGGTTTCTATCTTATTTTTGATGCATTTATTAGTCTTTTTCAAAATTTTTTGGAAGTTTTGAAACTTTTTGAAAGTAAGGAGTGCAGCAGGGCATGGTGGTGTACGGCTGTAATCCCAGCACTCAGTAGGCTGAGGCAGGAGGATCACTGCAAGTCCTAGGCCAGCCTGGGATACATAGTGAGTTCAAGGCCAGCCTGAACTGCAGAGCAAAGCCGTATCTTAAAAAGAAAAAAACAAAGTAGGGGGTACAGCTCAGTGGTAGAGCACTTGCCTATCCTGTAAGAGGACCTGGGTTTGACCCATAGCAACATAGCAACATAGCAACATACACATACACACACACAAACCCAGAGAGTCTAATTTTTTCAAAAGCTTTGTTTGCACTTTTTGCTTCTTTTTTTTCTTGTTCTCCTTCTCATTTGAATATTTTCTTCCCATTTCCCACTATCTATTACACATTCTGTTATTTACACTTTCTGTTTCCCACACCAGAGAAGCCATTTACACAACACTTACACACGCGTCTCTGATTTATTTCACTTAGGAGTGTGGTCTCAAGATGAATCCATTTAGCTAGAAATGTCGCAAGCTTATCTTCCCCTACGGGCAGAGTGGACTCCACGATAAAAACACCCACATCTTCTTCATCCATTCACTGACTGATGGACAATTCAACTGTGTTCAAGATTTGCCTACTACAAACTCTGCAGCTATAAACATGGATGTGCATGTATCACTGTGGTATGATGCTTTTACTTATTTGAGTAAGGTACCAAGACAGGGAATAGCTGGATTGAATGGAACCTCTAGGCCTACTTCTTTGAGGAATCTCTACACTGATTTCCACAGTGTTTGTACCAATCTATACTCCCTCCCACAGTGGAGAAGGTTCCTTTTTCTCCATAGTCCCACTAGAATTTGTTATTGGTTGATTTCTTGATAATTGTCATGTTTTCTAGTGTGAGATGAAATCTCAGCATTGTTTTAACTCTCTCGAATGACAAGTGATGTTGAACATTTTTTCATATATTTGTCTACCCTTTCTGCTTCTTCATCTGAGAGTGTCTGTTCATTTCAGATGCTCATTTTTGGATTGGGGCTTTACATTTGGGTAGGTCTGATTCTCTGAGGTTCTTTATGTATTCTAGATAGTAATCCTTTGTCTGAGGAACAGCTGGCAAATTTTTCCCACATCATAATTGTCTCTTCACTCTATTGGTGGTTTCTCTTGCTGTGTAAAACCTTAAATATGAGATCCCAGTTGTTGATTCTTTGTGATTGTTCCTGTGCGATTGGGGTTTTCTTTATAAAGCCTTTGCCTACATGAATATCTTCAAGAGTTCTACCTACTCTATCTTCCAGCAGATTTAATGTTTCTGTCTTAATATTTAAAGCTTTGGCAGTTTTTTGTTTGTTTGTTAGTTTGGTACCAGGAATTGAACTCAGGACCTTGCACTTGCCAGGCAGGTGCTTATGCTGCTGAGCTAAATGCCTGGCCCAATATTTAAAGCTTTGATCCAATTTGATTTTAGTTTACTGCATGGTGAAGGATATGATTGTCAGCATGTGGAAAACCAGTTTTTCTAGCACCATTTATTCAAGAGGTTATCTTTCCTCCAGTGAAGGTGTTTGACTCCTTTGTCAAAGAAAAGGTGGCCCAGTACATCTGGACTTGTTTCTGTATCTTCTAACCTATTCCACTCATCCTTGGGCCAGTGTTTTTGCAAGTACCATGCTGTTTTTATCACAATAAGTTTGTAGCATAACTTCAAGTCAGGGATTGTGATGCCCCCTGGCTTGCCTTTGTTGCTCAGAATTGCCTTTGCTATTCTAGGTCTCTTCTGATTCTAAATGAACTTTAGGATCATTTCCCTTAATTCTGTGAGGTATGGCGTTGGGATTTTGATCAGGATTGCATTAAATCTATACAATGGTTTTGTACCTATGGCCATTTTCACTATGAAGATTTTTCCTCCCCAAGAGCAAGGTATATCTTTCCTTTTTTTTTTTTAAACTGGGAATCAAACGTAGGGCCCTGTGCTTGCCAGACAAGTGCTGTGCCACTAGGTATAACCCCAGCCTTCCGTTTTCCGATATCCTCTTTGATCTCCTTTATCAGCATACCATAGTTTTCAATTTAGAGGTCTTTTACTTCCTGATGGAGACCACTAAGAAGCATCTCTGAGCAGGATTTAAATTGGCTTTCTATGTTTACCTGTTAGTCCGTCCAAGGCCTAGACTCCTTCTCTGGAGATGGGCAATGGATTCATAGTAAGTGAACCTCTGTGAATCACCCAGCTGAGGCCTGTAGTGGTCTGTGATGCTGTGACGCCACAAAGGACAAGACAAGGTGACAGCTGAGGACGCCTGGCTCCAACCCCAGCTAACTAGACAGAGACTGCAGCTGCAGGAATCTCTCTCCTGCCGGCGAAGATCCACCTAGAGATAAGATAGTCCTCCTAAAGTAAGACTTCATTACTTGGCGAAGTCCTTGAACAGACTCCCAAAGCCCTGCTCAGTTTCCCCATGTCTCCCACTCTAAGACTTTCTCTTGTTTGAAAACCAAATAAATATGCCCAAGAAGTTCCTTGTCCCAGTCTCAGAGCGTCTTGAATTCTGCTATGGAGTTTTGACCCTCTGGAGCCCTAAAATCTTACTATTTGTCTTTTTTATTTTATTTATTTGCTGTCCACTCCTTTGGGAGCTTGTGGGCCTCATCAGTCTGAGATAACTTGTTTCCTCAGATTGATTCATAGCTGTTTCATTTTTCTGGATGTTATTATGAAAGGCATTATTACTCTGATTTCTCTCATGGTGCGTTATTTCATTGTGTACAGGAAGGCTATTGCTTTTTGAGTATTGATGTTGTATCCAACTATGCTACTGAATTTGGTTTTTAAACCTGAAAGCCTTTTTGGTGGGGTTTTTGGGGTCCTGTGTGTACAGTATCATGTCATCCTCAAATAATGATAATTTAACTTCTTCTTTGCTGTCCTTATTTCTTTTATTTGTTTCTCTTGTTTAACTACTTTCAACCTAATTTTTTTTTTTTGTCTTTTTCATTTTTATCAGTACCAGGGATCAAACTCACGACTGCCTGCTTGCAAGGCAGGCACTTATGCCGCTGAGCTAAATCCCCAGCCCCTCAACCTAATTTTTAAAACACAGATACTATTAATGGGGCATTAATTTTTCCTGATTTTTTTTTCACCTATTGAAACAGATCTTGGAATGTAATACAGGCCAGCATTGCACTCACTATACAGTTCAGGCTGGCCTCAGACTTGTAGTGATTCTCTTTCCTCAGCCTCAGAAGTGCAGGGATTACTGGTGGGTGCACCATACCTGACAATGGAGGATTAATATTAAATATTTATTTAAATGTTTATGTCCTTTCTGGAGCCAGGGTTTCTTTCATGATATCAAGTGGAACAGGTCAGCTTTTGTGCAGGGTTTAGATAATTGTGCTCTGGTTTATGTGTGACACATTGACCCAGTTTTCCTGACATTTTGCTCAGTTTTTACACCACAAGTCCTGGGTGCTAGGAGCCCCTGAGTCCCAGGCAACCAGCGAAGGCGGTCACCATGGCAAATTCCTTCCCTGTGTGCCTCATTCTCCCGCCTCGTCTTCATCTGAGACAGCTGGATGCAGTCTGACCTCTGCATTTCAGACCTAAGGGCTTACAGCAATCAAGAGCTGGCACAGTGCAGCTCCCCAGGGGCCCTGATGCCAACACTGGAGGCTGCTGTGTGCCACCACCAGGTGCCACAGTTGCCAGTTGCTGCTCTGTGGGCTCCTGGTCTCTGGAGCTCTCAGGAATGCCAGCCCCCAGCATTCCAGGCTCTTTCTTGGAAAGCAACCATCCCATCGTCACTACTCAGGATAAGAGAATGGACTTAGAGGACCTGCCAAGCCCACACTGCTTGAGGAATAAAACATAAGCAGGGGCACAGGACCCCCAGGGGGGCTTTGCTGGAACATGACCCACTCTGCAGCAGGAAGTACCCGCCTGTATCAAGCTGGGAAGTGTGAGGTGAGCCCTGTTATATAGCAGATCAGGCCTGGGATTTGCCCACATTTGGGCCTGCTGATTGGTCCAAACTGGCCTGAACTGGCATCTTCCAATCGAAGCACACTGATTGGTCCAAATTTAATTCTCCTGCTTACTCTAAGCTTGAGCCTGCTTAGGTCAGGGCAGACACCTTGTAGACCAGGATGGGGCGTCCAGGACCAGAGCAGCTGTCACAGATGAGGTTCATGGAACACTTCATGATGCTGTGTGTTGGACAGCTGTCACATCTCCATGAAAACTGTCAGAACCAACCCAGGGAAACTTCAGGAGGGCACCCTGTGTTAGTCAGCGCTGCCTGGGGTTGAAGAGGTGGGGATATTGATGTGGCCCAAATGGCTCCCTGATGTCGCCCACTTTTGCCGAGAGGTGGCCACAGACTGCAAGGTCTGGAGAGGGGCAGGGGCACTGGCAGCTGGGCTGCACCTCGGGTGAGGGCTGCTGGAGCTGGGGAGGGAGGGCACTGAAGTCACGGAGGCCAGCTGTGCCAGTGCAGCCTTATGGGGAGGGGGACACTAAGGAGGATCAAAGGGAAGCATGAGGCAGACAAGTGACAGCCTTCCACTAACCACACGCCCTGTGGCAGACACGGGGAAGGGGACAGTCGGGTGCTGCTTGTCTGTCTCATCACAGGTCCCAGAGGAAGGGGAGAGACAAAGTAGAGGAAAGATGCGGGGCTTGCGGAGAGACTTTTATTTTTTTTTTAAATTTGGTACCAGGGATCAAACTCACGACCTTGCACTTGCCAGGCAGGCGCTTATGCCGCTGAGCTAAATCCCAGAGAAACCTTTCTTCTTTATGGAGGAGGTGCGATCGGCGCGGCCAGCCGGGCTCTGCTCCTAGTTGTTGGCTATGGTCTGTGGGAAGGCAGGCATGAGGCCGCAGAGGCGTGGTGAGGAGCACGGGCAGTGAAGCAGGGTGGAACTGGGCCCGGCCTCAGCTCTGCCACCCCACCAGCTGTGGGGCCCTCGGGGGCACTGGACCTCCCTGCGCCTCAGTTTCTTTACCCCTGAAGTAGGCATAGTGCCAGTGTTTTCCTCACGGGGTCCTCGATGGCGCTATGAACTCGTGTTCCCGTGTCAGTGCCCCGTGGTATTTGGTTTCTGTGGTGCCCTGGTGGCTGCACCCCGAGCTGTGTCCTCACCAGCCCTTTGGTACTACCTCATTTTTGGTTTTCAGCACCGCACACTAATCTCTGGGGCCTTTGGGTTGAGCGACTTCCCCAGCCCACCCCCACCTGGTCTTTCAGTTTTTGAGACAGGGGTCTATTAAGTTGCTAAATTGCCCAAGTTGGCCTCAAACTTAGGCTCCTCCTGCCTCAGCCTCCCAGGGTGCTGGGGTTGTAGGTGTGGACCACCATGCCCAGCTGTGGCACAGGTGTGAGCGGCCTGGAGAGCACGGTCACTGCCATTCTCATGAACCATCTTACTTGTCTTGGACTGACTGTCCCCAGTGAGGAACTAGTTCTATATTCTCACAGGGGCCTCCATGTCGCCATCACGGCTGTCACCACCTCTCATGGGTCTGGAGGCCCTGTGTCTGCTGACGAGGAAGACACACAGGAGCCACACAGTCACCCCTGATAACTAAGGAAGCTCAGCACTGGGGCTCACAGATCTGCCCAGAAGCCAGGGAGGTTCTCAGGTCCTGCAGAAAACACCTGCCCTCCAGAATGGCCTTGGGCACCTGCTCTGCCTGCAGGAGCCTCTGCCCTCCTCAGGGTCTGGGGCCCTCCCTGAAGCCCTCTGAGCTCACCTGCTTGATCCAGTCAGTGAAGGCTGAGACGCGGGTGAACACTGTGGGCTTCTGCAGAGTGTTGCAGCCCAGGGAAGAAACAAAGCTGGCCACACCGTGGACCTGCCAGATGCCCGCATTGGTCGGGCAGTTGAGGGGTCCTCCAGAGTCACCCTGGAATTGACAGACAGGTTGGAGGGCTTAGCTGGGTGTAGGGCTTAGTGTATTGGGTTTAAATTTCAGCAGTCTCTGGTGTCAGTGTCATGTTTTGTGATGGATCAAGAAAAAAATCCCTCTGAGAGTCTGTGTGGCTCACATGGGATGATGGTGATCCTAGTGCCCAGTGGGGAGAAAGTCACAAGAAATGGACCTACTGTGCCCGGTGCCACAGTTAATTACCAATGTCACTCACTGTTCAAACTCACAGTTCAAGGAGAATATTCTTACTTAATTGTCTCTCTCTTTTCTTTTTTTGTTTTGGTGCCGGAGATCAAACTCATGACCTTGAGCTTGCCAGGCAGGCCCTTAAGCCACTGAGCTAAATCCCCAGCCCTCTCTTTCTTTTCTTTTGTTCTATTTTCAGTGCTGAGGATTCAAACCCAGTGCTAGACAAGTGCTCTACCAATCAGCCACATCCTGAACCCTCTGAACCCTCTGAATGTTTGTTTGTTTGAGACAGGGTCTCATGTGTATTTCAGGTTGGCCCTGAAGTTACCATGTGGCCCAGCCTGGCCTTGAACTAGTGGCAATCCTCCTGCCAGAGTTTCTTGAGTGCTGGCATTATAGGCATGCACCACCATGCCTGGCTTTCTGAATGTGTAATTCTGGTTTTACAAAATGTAAATCGTGTGAACCACATGGACACGGTGTGACTTGGAGGTCAGAGGGCACCTTCCCTTGTTGTGTGGATGGAGATGACTGAGACCAGGGAGGGAAGTGACATCCCAGGGCAGGCAGCCTGTGAGCTGGAACTGGAATCCAAGTCCTGCCTACCAGACCTGGGTTCCCTGCTGAGGTCCCCCCATGTTCCGCCTGGAGGAAAACAAGGACAGCAGGGCTGCATGGGGCAGACTCACATTGCAGCCCGACTGCAGGTCCCCGCCAGCGCACACCATTGTTGCCTTCACAGTGGAGCCCCACCAGTCCTTCTGGGAGCAGTGCTTGTAGTCAACCATGGGCATCAGGGCCTGCTGCAGCTTGTTCGGCAGGGGCCCATTGGCTGTAGGAACAAGGGGCTCTGAGCAGGAGACAGGGGCTCAGGGAAGAAGCAACTGAGAGGGGACGCGGAGCAAACCCCACTCCTGGAACCAGGGGACCATATGCTGCTGCCTGGTCATCGAACACCAGACATAGTTCGGCTTTCCTCCCACGGCCCTGGGTTTGGCTTTTTGTCACAGTGTCTGGGCTTCTAGAGGGCTCTGCACGTACTGTAGAGACGGCCCCAGCCACTGATGTAGCAGGGCTCTCCATTGGGCAGGATGTCACCAGCAGGAGGGAGGCTGGCGACCTGGACAGCATTCCCCAGCTGGGCACTTCGAGAGAGCTTGATCAGGGCGATGTCATTGCTGTGACGAGGAAGAGTCACATGGAGCCTGGGCCTCCACTAGGCAGCTCCACATCTGGGGCCAGACCAGGCTACTGAGGCTCAGCTCCCCATCACCAACTATGAGAACTCTTTTTTTTTTTTTTTTTTTGCAACTGAACCCCAGTTTGAACTACACTCTCAGCTCTTTTCTTTTTCCACTTCCTTTTCTTTTGAGACAGGGTCTCACTAAATTGCTAAGATGCCCAGAGTAAATGCAAACTCAACCCTCCTGTCTCAGTGTGCCTTAGTGCTGTGATCACAGGCATGGGCCACAATAATGGCCAGGCCAAGTGGCTGTGGAAACTCCCCCACTCCTTCTCACACTGACCTTTGACCTTCATAATGGAGGGTTCCCCTGGGTGCTTAAATTCCCCCAGTGAGAGCCACTTGGAGAGCTCTGCATGCAGCAACTGCTGGGTCCTGCTCAGCCTTGCCAAGGCCCTGGGTCTCGACAAACCCTGAGAATCCAGGTAGCTAACAGGTTCCCAGGGTTGCTGGGATGCTGCTGCCCTGGGGCCACACTGTGAGCAACAGAACTCTGTCTTCACTGCCTGCTGATTCTGCAAGTCACTTCCCTGGGTCTGAGTTGTCTCTGCTCACCCAGGAGCCCCTGATGGGGCGGGGTCCTGCTCATCACAGCGCCTCAAGCCTACTCTGCTAGTCCAGGTCCACGCCCTCCTCTACCTGCTCCCCAGAGAAACTGCAGCACCCACACATTCAATTGTGCCTGCATCAAGGGCTTAAGACGGACCCCTTCACCCTCACAGCCAGCCCGGAAGACTTGCTTCATGGTCACGCCATGACAAATGGCAAAACTGCCACAGGGAAAGGTCACTCGGGAGTGGGCTCTCAGGCCAGTGCTCCTTCTGTTGCCCATGCTGCTGGGGCCAGAAGGCACCAGTGCACGTGGTCACAAGGAGGAACCTTGGAGCTGAAAGGGAGCAGGGGCCAGGGGGCTCCTGGATTCTTGGGGTAATTGGCCCTCCTTGGGTCCTGCTGTAGGAGGAGGAGTCACATGTCATGGTCCTTAAAGGCTCCCCATGCTCAAGCCTGAGTGGGCCTTTGCTGTGGGTTGGGGATCAGGCTCTCAGGGCTTGGAGGGACAAGTGGAGGTGCCCCTGGGGTGTGACCTGGGACCCCACTCACCCACAGGCCACACAGTTGCTGTTCCATTTCGGGTGCACAAAGAGGTCGCCCTTGTTGATGGGGATCACCTGCTCAGGTCCCTCCTTCACAGACCGGTCATACTCGCCCAGCACCACTTGATAGGTCAGAGAGCTCCTGTGGGTGGAAGCCAGGTGGGTCCAGGCCTGTGGCCAATTGGCTCCTCTCCTTCATCCACCCACATCCCAGCTGGCCAGGTCTCACCAGAGACAAGAGCTGGGAGGGCCCGGGGACCGGTGACTGAACTCACGAGATGCAGTGGCCTGCAGTCAGGACCCAGTTGGGGGCAATGAGGCTGCCACCGCAGGTGTGATGGTAGGCCCCATTCCTCTCATACTGCAAGGAGACCTGGTGGGCAGTGAGGAAAGGGGGCCTGAGTGTCCTGGGCCCCACAGCAGGGCCTGTCCGCCATGTCTTTATCCATGCTGGCCTGTGCAACTCTAAGGGCCCTGTTCCCGTGGAAAAGAATGGCACCCTCTGAAATGTGCAGTGCACAACCTATTTAACTGCTCATAGCCGTCCTGTCTCTCTGCACTGGGATCACATTCTGATTCACCAGAGCCCCCACACCCTACGCTCTACAACCTCTCTGTGGACTCCTGGACTCTCCCTCTAAGGTGTCCCCAACCATTCTTGAGAATCCTCAAGGTCTCTCTCAGGCTCTGCCATTCTTCTGGGCCTCACGTCCTTCAAGGCCTCCTGCATCTGCTGAAGCCCAACTCATCCTGAGTCTTATCTCTCTTCTCCTTCCCCACACATGTCATTTTGTAAAGATCCCTGCACAGCAAGGGTCGGCAGACACTCTCAGGGGGCCACATCTGGCCCATAGGAGTTGGTTTTGCTTTGCTTTGATTGTCTCCTATACTGGGGACTGAACCCAGGGCCTTTGCACTCACCGATGTCTGAGGCCCTTTATTTGAGTGCTGAGACACTGTCTCACTGAGTCACTTAATTAGTAGTGAAGATGGTTTGGAGTGGATGCAGGCGCATTCCTCTCCCGTGCCACAGCTGCTTTCAGGACATGGTGGTGTCAGTATGAGTTCCCGGTACAGATGGATGCCTTGTGTTTGGGAAGTTTACCCTGTGATCCTCTCAGGGTGGGGCTGCGTCCTCACCCAGGCAAAGCTTCCACCACCGTGGACATATCCTAGATCTCTGCCGTCTCCTGTGGCCACTGCCCTCACGTGGCTCTTGAGTATTTGAATGAGGCTGGCACTGAAGATCTGAAGTCTAACCTTCCTTCATTTAGATTAAACTGAGACAGCCCCTGTGGCTGGGGACGCTGTGATTGACAGCAGAGTGGGTGTAGCTCTCTGTGCTCCCCTCAATGCGCCCTGCAGAGCCCCGCACCCCCAGAGTACATGCCTGTAACGCCAGCTAGCAGGGAGGCTCAGGCACAGGATGGGAAGTCTACGCTTGCTGAGGGTGTGTTGTGAGACCGTGTTTCAAAGTTTCATTTTAAAAAAAATGTATGCTGTGTACCGTGGCCTATAACCCCACGACTTAGGAGGCAGAGGCAGGTGGATCACTGCTGCAAGTTTGAAGCCAGCCTTGGGCTGCATAGCAAGGTCAAGGCCAGTTTGAACTACATGGAGAGATCCTGTCCCAAAAACCAAAAATAAAGAAACTAATTAATTTAATTTAGTTAAACTTTTTTTCAATTAAAGTTTTTACCAAGCAGGCTCGGCAATGCATAGGGATGTGGCTCAGGTGGAACATTTGCTAGGAATACTCAAGGTCCTCGGTTTTGTTCTGAGCACCAATAAATCATGAACAAATGTAACCCTCATCTTTTTAGGTTCTTAGGCTTTAGAGCCCTGATGTAGAATTTGAGGAATCCAGAACCAAGTCCCTCGCCCTCTTCCTCCTCGAAGCTCACTATTACTGTGCCAGCCCTGTAAATCCTGCCCTCCCCACAGACTCCCTCCGCACTGCTGAGAGCCCAGCTCAGGCCCTAGGCTGAACGGACGAAGCCCCCAGGGGAAGCAGACTGTGCAGAGCTTTCTGGGCCTGGGGACGCCGGAGTGGGATATGGATAGGAAGCGCGTCCCATGGGGTCACCAGGCCTTGGTGGCCAGAGTGTGTGGAGGGCAGCAAGTACCTGGTCCAGCTCTTACCTGCCAGGGCCAGCTGTAGGGAACAGCGTCCTCACCATTGACCACGCGCCCAGAGGGGCTGTAGATGGTTCGGCCTGAGGCTAGAGGAGAGATCGGGTGACATTCAGCCAGAGATTGTCCAGAAGGAAGGAGAAGGCCAGTGTCCCATGCCCGGGGTGTGTAGACTCCTTTCCTTCACTGGAATGGGCATTTGGAACAGGGCAGGGCTTTCTGGAGTCCCAGGAGCCCAAGGTCTTCTTCCAAGCGACTGAGGACAGTGTCTGTAGGGCTTCCTCAAAAGTGGAAGCCACTGTCACAAAGACTGGGCACTTTAAAATAATCCTGCCTGGCCTTAGTGGCAGCCTGCCGCTTACTGAAGAACTCATTTCTTTACTGCTCTGAGGGTCAGTTTCCCCATCTGTAATAAGGGGATAATAACTCCTTGGCTTCTTGGCTGTGTGATGAAAACTAAATGAGCTAATCTAAGAAGGATCTGGCAGCATCCTGCCTGCCATACAAAGCACATCAGTGAGTGTTATAGTCAAACTGTAGGAGGGGACCATGAGCCCAAAAGGAAGACAGCAGAGAGAGAAAGAAAGGGCTGGGACATGCAGCCAGAGGATTGAGTGTGGGAAGAAGTTGGCATGGACCTTCCCACTGAAGGGCTAAGCACAGCACACGAGGTCTCTCATCCGCAAGATGGGCTCACTCCACAGCAGGCCCATGCAGCCCTGGGGTGCCCCCAGCTCTCCCCTGGCCTGCTCCATCCACTGCTCCTCCAGCCCCACTCCTGCTGTGACTCCACAATCATGCCCGGCACACACTGAGACTTCACCTGTGGAATGGGGTATCGGGTCTGTCTGGACCCTGGGCAGCTGAGGCACAGGAACCCCAGGCTGAGGCTGGCTCTTACCTAGGGCCACAAGCAGAAGGGAAGTCAGCAACCGGAGCATCGTGAGCTTTGAGATGATGGGAAAGCAACCCAGACCCAGGGTCTGATATAAGGCAGAGTGCAGAGGGAGGGGCTGGGCCGGGCACCATTCCCAACACAGGTGGCGGCATATCAGGGCCCCCAGGGCCCAAGGCCATGCTGCCTCCCTCTGTGCATGGAGGAGGAACAACCAATAGGAGGACCAGGTGACTGCACAGGTGGCACTGAGTAGCCTGCTGATAACCGAGAAACGGAAGACGCTTTGCGTCAGAACCTGCCAGGCTGCTTTGGAAAAGAACATGGGCCTTGAGGCTGGCCAGGCCTGGATTCAAATCCTGCCTCTGCCACATCCACACTCTGTGCCCCTAGGAAGGTAGATTAACCTGGTCTCCAATGGGTTTCATGTCCTCTGCCTTAATTAGCATAACTGTGCTGAGCACTTTCCCTGCCTACCTCAGGCTCTGTGCTGGGGCTCAGCTGGGAACAGGACCTGGTCTGGGTTCTCCGGGGACTTGGCTCGAGGGGCACAGAGAAAGATAAACCAGCCAAGATCCATGAGGCTGTTTCCAACTGTGGTGGCAGCAGATGCTGCAGCGAAGGAAACAGAGGTGATTGTGGTAGGGGTGGGAGAAACCCCTGTAGCTGCAGGCCTCAAAGGGATGTGAGACTGAAGGGGTGCATTTGACTAAGTCAGACTGCACAAGTAAAAGCAACACAGGAAGGGCCTGGTGGCAAAGCATGATGGGTGGAGGGATGAGTCGGGTAAGTGCCACGGTCTCAGGTGGAATGGACCTGGCTCCTTCAAAAACAGAGAGACCAGCGTGGGACCGCAGCGCAGCCCTGCAGCTGGAGACTCGTGTGGCCACAGCTGCACTGCGAGTGCCCACTGCTTGCAAAGCCGGCCGTGGAGTGCAGTGGGTGGGGATGAAGATGTCCACGCTGCCCACCCTCAGTCCCCAGAGACACGGAGGGCTCACGCTCCATCCATGAGTGGTTGGGGACCTGGAGTGTGCTCTCCTGATGGAATATTAATCAGCAGTCAAAACAAGCAAATCTCACAGACACCACTGTGATGTCGACACAGAACCTTTTCAGGACCTTCAAATCTTTCTCCAAACAACCAGCTCCCTGCTTCTGCCCCTAGAGGTTTGCCTTTTCCAGAGTTTGACATTCAAACGGAATCTCTCAGTGGACAGCAGGTCCCTTTAGCTTCTGGGTATCTTTCTGATTTATCCTTGTCAGATGTGGTGAGGAAGGGTTTAAGAGCATTATTGAAAATAGCTGTACCTTCCACTAACTAAAAGTGACTCGTGATTGGACAGTGCTGCGTTTTCACGGATAGGTAGTGAGAGGACTGAGGACTATGATTAATGTTATTCTGCTTCTCCTACCTGAAATTAGAGAAAGACAGACAGACAAACAGAGATTAGATTCTGGAGGACATCTTTGCAGATCAGAGGAGTGAGGAGTTGGGACTCTGTTCTAAGCATAAGGACCAAGGCATGGGTTTGTGGGGGGGTGACATAGAGGAGAAGGACCTGGAATCTCAAGTGTACTTTGAAGCAAGTTCTTCCTTGGCCCAGGTGTCATAGAGGAGAAGGACCTGGAATCTCAAGTGTACTTTGAAGCAAGTTCTTCCTTGGCCCAGGCGTGGTGGCACATGCCCATAACTCCAGGAATCTGGAGGCTGAGGCAGAAAGATCCCAAGTTGTCACACGGCAAGGGCCTGTCTCAAGAGACAAAACTAAACAAAACCGTTTCCTCCGCGGCCGGGTGCTGCAGCATGGTAGGGATGAGGAGGGCGAGGCTGACAGCTGGACCCCTTCAGTGACCCGGGCACAGAGCTAGGGGGGGGAGCTCCGCTTGAGTGGTGGAGGCGGCATCTGAGAGGGAAGGGCGGCATCAGGGTGACTTTGGAGGAGGAAGTGTCTGAGGTGTGTCTGTGGAGCAGGGAGCACAGTGCCTGGTGCTCTGTCCCTTGGCTGTGGAAGGCACTCAGGCCTTCCTCGCTGGCCGTGGGCAGCAGCCTCCTGGCCTGTCATGTTATGAGTGCCGCACAATTGCTGGGTGAGTGAAGGGCCCCACTGCTCAGGCTCCCCCAGAACACCTCGGCAGCCTCCCTCAGGTGCTGGGCTTCCTCCAGGTTCCTGTTGCCTGGAGGGCTCAAGTTGGGGATGATGCCTGGTGGACCCCTCATAGTGGAAGGTGGGCATATGGCCGGGTGGTTCGTGCTGAGGAATGGATCCCTCCGGCAACCCGGGAGGACATCTGCCCCTGCGCTAGTGTGGGCCAGGGAAGTGTGAGGACACGTGCAAAGCAGCTGTTAAAATCCTTCAAGTGGGATAAAAATAGCAGTACCCTCTCTTGCCCTCTTCCGGTGAGCCTGCTCAGGTTTATTTAGTCAGCTTTTGCACTAGGAGACTTTCCCTAGACTCTGGGTGGAGGAAGGAGGAGGGAGGAGCCCAGGAGCTGGCTGGGGGATTGAGCGGCAGGTAACAAGCCCCAGCTTCCGCTGCAGCTGGCTTGGAGTGGACAGGGCCTGGGAAGACCATCTGTGTACCCTCTACCACCAGACATATGGGGACACTATCCCAGAGAGAAACAAGGACTTCCTTCAGGCCCCCTGGCTTGTCACTGTGCCAGAGGCCAACCCGAGGGCACAGGGAGGGTTCGTCGCCTCCCCCAGCGTCAAACAGGAAGCTCATCCAGGTGGCCTTGAGCACATGCAGCCATGATGCCAGCTTCACACACAGACGCGCAGCCACTGGGCCCTCTGCTGGGTATCAGGGGATCACCCGAGGCAGCCATGGCATTGGGCTCCTGGCCAGACCTGTTTGGGTTTCAGGGCTTCTGGGAAGATGTCACCAGCTTTGCTGCTGATGAAACTTGAGCTTGGGGTTGCAAATGCAGCTTGAGCCAAACCCCTGAAGGTACAGCTCTGCACCATCCTGGAAGAGGGGGCAGGCAGGGAAGAAGACGGGTTCTACACACCCTAGGCCTCAGCAAGGGGTCCCTGGGGGAATCTGGAGGCAGAGGCTGGGAAACTTGGGAGCCGTTATCGTTGGGTTCATCATTTCTAGGTGTCGCTCCATAGGAATCTCTGGGAGGGGCAAAACTTGGTCTTGTTCATCCTGGCATTGCCAGTGTCTGCCCCAATGTCTACCTGCAATCCTAGCACTTGCAAGTTCAAGGCCAGTCTGGGATACATAGGGGGAACTTTTCTAAATCCTTCTTATATATGAAACTCTAGTTGGGCAGGGTGCCACAAGCCTGTAATCCTAGCACTGGGAGGCTAAGTCAGGAGATGGCCCCGAGTTCCAGTTTAACCTCATCTGTGCAGTCACATTAAAAGCACCATGATCTTACAGTGAGACTGGTGTCTCAAAAAACACAAAAAATACGGGGCTGGGGATTTAGCTCAGTGGCATAAGCGCCTGCCTTGCAAGCAGGCAGTCGTGAGTTCGATCCCTGGTACCGATAAAAACGAAAAAGACAAAAAAAAAAAAAAAAAAAAAAAAAAAGTACAAAAAAATAAACTAAATTGCATCATGGTGGAGGGAAAATGAATAAGATATTCTCCAGCAAGGTTAATGTTCTTCATTGTCTCTACTTTAAGAATTAACCGGCTGTGACGGTACACGACTGTATTCCCAGCACACAGGTCAAGGCAGGATCATAGTGCAAGACCAGCCTAGGCTACAAGGTGAGCTCAAGGCCAGCCCAAATTGCATAGCAAGACACTGTGTCAAAAATACCACTGCTCAAAAAAAGATGGGCGCTCAAAAAAAGATGGGCTGGGGATTTAGCTCAGCAGCATAAACGCCTGCCTTGCAAGTGCGCGGTTGTGAGTTCGATCCCTGGTACCGATTTAAAAAAAAAAAAGAAAGAATGAAAGGAAGGAAAAGAACAAAAGAGAGAAATTCTGTTTCTGTGCTGGGCATGATTGCCCACACCTGTAATCCTGGCACTTGCCCAGAGTTCAAAGCTAGGCAGTATATCCAGGGCCAGCTTGAACTACATAGTGAGACCTTGTTTGAAAAAACCAAAAATAATAAAGAAAATGAAAGAGATAGAAAAATCCAGAGTGCACTGCAGCACGGACACTCTCTCCTGCTGTCTACTTAAGCACATAAGTTCTCTCCCAAGGGAAATAGTGGCTAAGGAGCTAGAAGTCATCCTAATGCTGGTGTCCCAGGTCCAGGTTCCACAAAAGCCTTCTGGGTTCTCGCCATGGAGCCTTGTTGAGGACTCTTGGTGAGGACCTTGAGAGCATTCCTCAAAGGAATCCTCCCAGCCTTGCAGCCTCCATCAGAGGTTGTGCTTTGCAGAGGCACCTGGACCCAAGGTCCACTCTCAGCCACTTCCACAAGCTGGCTGGACAGTGACTGAGGAGCACAGACACAGGAGCAGATCATGGAAAGGTTGGCACAGGGACAATTATATACCATCTGGCAGAACAGCCCAGAGCTCAAGTGCCAAGGTGTGAGACAGAATCACAACTATCAGCGAGCTTGTTATTTCTTGCTCTGCCCATGTGTGAGAAGTAACCCAAAGATTCCCCCTGGAGAGCCAGTTGCAGCCATGGGAAATCTGAACCTTTTTCTTCTTTGAGCTTTTCTTTGGTTGAAATAAGAATTCATCAAAGCTCATGGCTGGACCTCTGTTGGCTGAAGCAGCTTTATTTCTTGGGACTGTGAACTCCAGGAGTTTGTCAGTCCCAAGCAGCAGGACACATGACCCACTCCTTGTGGCTCTCACCAGCTTATCTTCTGCTAAAGATCTCTTTTTTGGCAGGTTGTAAGGTGCTTTCATATAGTTTGTATGTATCTGAAGAGGTAATCGGCTTTCACTTCAGAATGTGTTTCTTTTTATTTTAAAGGGAGTAGAATTAAACACAACATAACAGAACAAAATAGGACATAAGAAAACAATGCAAGAGATATATATTTCAAAGATAGACAACCTGAGATCTTCACTATCTATCATATTGTCTCTTGTTTTCTTCCAAATAGTTGTCCATGTCTTTGCATACAGAGAATTCATACAAAACAACATAGTATAAAACTGATCTGAACAGAACAAGGAAGGAGTTTCAGGTCTTCAAAACCAGACAATAGGGAAGTCACTAATGGCTGTTGTAGAATCTCTCGTTTCTTCAAAATAGCTGTCCATACTTTCATGTACATTGAAGTTCAATAAAACAAAACAGGCAGAGGGGGAGGGGTTGCTTGGTTTCCTGGCGTTCCAGGTCCCAGCATGGCTCGGGTCACAGTAAACGCTGGAGGCTCCCATCCTGGGCCACCGGAGCCTGCCACACTCACAGACGCTCACCAGGAGGGGAGGGGTTGCTTAAAGCTGTTTCTTTTTAATGAATTGACCATTTCACTGCCCAAGTTCTGAAATGGCCAACAGAGCATAGAAAGACATCTCCTTAGGCTCCTGCTTGAAACCAACAGCATCAGGAAGCTTCTGGCTTTGATTCAGGGCCAGGAATGTGTGATTCTTGCTTTGGTAACATGAATGGAAGCTTCTGAACTGCACCAGAAATTCATTCAAGATGCCTTGAAGTATTAAGTCTGTCCTTAATAAACCTGTCCCAGGTGATAGATTGGTTTTTGTTCACAGGAGTCAGTGTTGGAGAATGCCTAGATCATTCTCAGGAACAGATGTGAGCTGGAGATTATGGCTGTGATGTTCACTGTGCCGCTGACAGGACCCGTGGCCTTTGTTTTCCAAACCAGGATTGAACTTGGACAAAACAGCAAAGGGTAAGAGACTCACAGAGGTAGGGAACACGTGGGGGCAGCTGTCCTGTGTGCTTTCTCACTCTGATGGCCTTTGTTCCACTACCTGTCCTGTGCCGGTCCTGTGCTCCCAGCCTGCCCGCAGCGCTGTTCCAGTTTACGCTCACCTGCCTGCATGGGGATCTGTGTTTAGGCCCCAGGCCAGGCTCTAGACCATGGCTGGGGCTGTGGCCGGCAGAGGGAACGGCAGCTGCCTCCCCAGCACAGCTCAGCCCGAGGAACCTTCCTGGCCCTGGTCCAGCTCCGAGGCTCGTCCATCCACTCAGTGCTCAGCTCAGTGCCGATCTGGAACTGCTTTTGGTGCAGGGCTGCTCAGCTCCCTGCTGGCACTCAGCTTTTCCTGCTCGTGTGTGTTCAGTGCTTCCTGTGGCTCTGGGATGGTTTGAGGTGCTACAGTGGAAACACACAACCCAGATTTAAGGAAATGTGGATACTTGGGGATAAAAAGCAGCATTCGAATACACTTTGTTAGAAACACCAGAGTAAAACTAGTCTTCCTTTTGGTTTTGATTTTGAAATAGTAAGAAAAAGCATCTCCTTTTCTTTCAATATTCAAAGCAGAAGAGAAAGGACAGAGCTAAGTAGAGGAAGCAGCATTTTCATGTAACTGTAGCAGATTTTTTAAAAATCAAAAATGACCTGTCTTACTGTCCAGGTCATTCCTACTGACTTTTCTTCCCCTGGTGCTGGGGATCCAACCTAGAACCTCATGCATACTAAGCAAGTGCTCTTCTGAGGTACACCTCCAGCCCCTATTGATTTTTTCCCCCAGCCTTGGGAACTAGGGCCTACATAGTGAGCTACATTCCCAGCCTGTTTTGTTTTGAAACAGGGTCTCTCTAAGTCACTAAATTGACCAGTTAGGCTCGAAATTGAGATCCTTTGCTTGAGCCTCTCAAGTAGCTAGGAATATAAGTGACACCATCTGCTGCTCCTTTACAATTTTTATCATCATTATTTGTGTTTTGACAGAATCTCACTGAATAGTCCAGGCTGGCCCTGAACTCACTATTACTGTAAACCCAAATATTGAGTTCAGTCACCCAAGGATTGTAATCCTCTTTCTAGTTTTCTTCACAATCCAAAAGGCTATATTTATAATCCCATCAAGATGTCACTGGAATCCCAGCAGGTTAATTGCAATCTACCATCACTAGTGCAATCCACGGCAAGAGTAAAGACACCAAGACAAATTCCAAGTTAAAGGCAGCCAAGGGGTCCTAAGTCCAATCCTCGCGAAGACATGAGGACAAAGGCCTGGATCTTAGGCCTCTCCCAGTATTTATTATCTTGTGAATAAAGAGGGGTGACTCAGGAATGAGTGATAGTGAGGATGTCAGGGATTACTGAGTAACTTGAGCTGGCTGGCCAGGTCTAAGAATAGCATTTCTGTAATTTGCAGAAATAAAGATATCCAGAAGGACAATTTACAATTGTCCTTCCAATTAAGGTAGTAGTAGGATTGTTTTGGGGGGCTATCACTTTGGTTTCTGATATGCCAACTCCTGTGCACTGGGTAGTCATAGCCTATCTCAAGGCTCATATCCAATTGACATTCCCAGAGCTATTTGCTCTAACATCTTGCAAGCTCAATCCTGTATTGTGGAGAGCACCATGCGAGGAAACAGGACTGTATGATGGCTATCGACTTTGCACATTAGCACCTCGGCTAGCCTTATTTGCAATGCTCAGAGCCAATTGAAGAGAGAAGGAAATACCCTGGCCAGCCTTTTACACCTCAGTATAAGGAAATCAGTCTCCAAGTAATCAAAGTCACAGTAATTGTTCTGGATTCAAAGGGAGTCACTGGAGTTGTCTCCCACATCTATACACCCCAGGTTAGCCTCAAACTTGAGGTGATCCTCTTGGGTCAGCCTCTCGAGTGCAGGGATTGAAGACATGTGCCACCATACCCACTTTATATTAAATTGAAACAAAAATAATTATATATGCACATGGTAGTGAGGTTTTAAAATTATGTGTTTGCTCCCTTGAACCTTTTTATGAAACATTTGCCAGGTCTCCAAAATAAATAGTGAAGAGGTGCTAAAATAGAAGAGAAAAAGTAAAAAGTCTATTTACATCTACTCTACTGTCCTTTCTACTTCCCTCCAAGTCTTTCATGATAAAAAAAAAAAAATAGCAAGTATCACTGGATGTGATCGTGCATGCCTATAATCCCAGCATTCATTCAGGAGGCTGAGGCAGGAGGACTGCCATGAATGCAAGGCCAGCCAGGGTTCAAGGCCAGTCTGAACTACATAGTAAGACCCAATATATGAAACAAAATAGGGTTAAAAACTACCATACTTTGAACTGGTATGTAGTGGTGCACACTTGTACTCTGAGCACTGAGGAGGCTGAGGCAGAAGGATCACAAGTCTTAATTCTAGCCTAGACTAGTCATCTCATGTGGGGGATGAGGTGTCACTTTGTAGGCCCAACCCCCTCTAACCTGCAATTTACAATAGCCGCCCTGGTATGCGAGAAGGAGGTAGAATAGGAATGCCTGTTCTCAGTGAGCCCCTCACCCTCTGGAATCCATACTGTGAGCTGGCTTTGTTTTGCAGAAGTCTTGAGGAAGTGGCTGGCCACCCTTTGTGACACTAACAGCAGACAAATTAACAACATTCTTGAGCTAATGAATTTCTTCCTGGGCTAGAGAAGTTATGAGAACTGGTTGTGATTATTTACTTCACTTAGATAGCTTTAGAATAAACATTGTAGTCTGTCACGTTGTAGCTTGCCACAAAGATTGCCTTTTCACTACTTAATTATCTGGGCTCTGTGAACTGATCGGGTTTACTATATATGAATCCTAAAATAAAGATTGTGCGTGCAGTGCAGTGTAACGCGGTGCAGACAGTAAAGGTGTCTCTCCTGTCTTTCTTTTCCGAGCACTGTACCCCCCGTGTCCCGATCAGGCGTGTGTGCGTGTTTACCTTGCCCGGAGTTCAGAGTGCTCTAAGACACTCACGACAATCTCATAAGACCATGTTGCAAAATAAAAAATAACAAGGGGTCGGGGTGGTGCACACCTGTAATCCCAGCACTCGATAAACTGAGTCAGGATTGCCATGAACTCAAGGTCAGTTTGGGCTTCATGTAAGTTCAATGCCAGCCTGAACTACATAGCAAGATCCTGTCTCAGAAAAAGAGGGGTGGGGTACATTGAGGATGTAGCTCAGTTCAATTGCCAGTACAGGAAAGAAAAAGAAGGAGAAGGAGGAGGAAGAGGAGGAAAAGTAGATGAAGAAGAAATAATAATGAAAGGAAGCAAGGAAAAGATCCTCAGAGGCACATGAGAACTTGTCAAAATCCAGGTAGTAGTCATCCACCAACTCTGGATGATTGACAGCTGCAGGATTATCAAATTAGCTGTAGTGGAAGGAGAGTTGAACAAATGAAATACCTGTAAAGTGCCAGAACTTTGATTCACTGGATTAGGGGCCCTGTCCAAAAAAAGGCATTATTTACAAGAAAACTACATTTTCTATACATGAGTGCATGTGAGACAGAGGTCTTTCAAATAATAGAACACAAAACAGAAATGAGTGGATGGCCCACCTGAGGACTGTTGCCAGCATAAAAAGGAGACCTGGTGAGGAAGTGTAGCATTGTGGGTTCTCTTAAGGGTATTGTTGTTTGGGGCTGTTGGTTCTCCTGGAGGAGCTTGTCATGCTGGCTCTCCTGACACAAGCTTAGCTGTTACCATTGGAAGAGCTCGGGACCTTGCTGCTGAGGATGACTGTAATTCACTTTGGGGAGCTTTGGTCCTTACTTTGAGCATTACTTCCTGGCTCTAAAGGGGAACATGTGTGCTATTTACTCTCCAAGAAAAGTTTGTCACGATGCCTTCCTGAGAGGGACTCAGCTGTTCTCATTGTTGGAGGAGCTCAGGACCTCATTTTGATGAGGATGGCTGTGGTACTCTCCAGGGGAGCCCTGGTCCTTATTGTGAGCGTCACTTCTTGGCTCCAGCACAGATCCTTCACCCCACTGGCACAGACTTTCTAGTTTCCACCACTGACCTTTGGGCCTGCCCAGCAAAGATCTGTGAAATAGACTTGCATGAGTCATTGTTGTGGGCTGTAGGTTTTCAGGGGCACTCACGCACATTATTGCCACGGAATCCAAGCCCTCGGCTGGATTTTCTAATCTTTAGTGTTGTGGACAGATTTCCTGAACTTTCTTTTGACTCCACGGGTGACCATTATAGATAATATAAATTCTGTGTCCTGTATAGACTTGTTTTCCTTGCAACCCCTGGCTACAACACCAGAGATGCTACTGCAGTTTGGATATGGATTCCTCTCTAAGAGTCCATGTGTTGGAAGCTTGGACCCCAGTGTGGTAGGTCATCAGGTCACGGGGGAAGCTGCTTTCACTTAAGATTGATACTGCTCTCCTGGAAGGAGTTATTCTCAAGAGAATGAGTTAGAAAAAGAATGAGTGGACCCCTCCCTGGTCTCATTTCTTATCTCAGTGTCTGATCTTTCATGCTGAACAAACTTCTGCCATTGTGTACTAATTGCCAGGGTGTTCTTACCAAAGCCAAGCCAATGGTAGCACCACGCCGCTACGCCTCCAAAACTGTGACTCAAATAAGCCTCTTTCTTTTTAAAGTACTTAGGTTCAGGTATTTTGCTATAGTCAGAGAAAACAAACTAATACAAGAGGTTTGGGTAAAAAGGAAATAGTCAAGGAAAGGTTGAATGAAATATTTTAGGAAAGTACCTGCAGATGGCGGCACAACCCTGACATCTCAGACTTCAAAAGGCTGATACCGAGCGGTGTCTCCTGAGATCCACGCCATGTAGGAACTTAGGACTCTGGGAAGCCAAGCCAGCACCTCCCCTCCCTGGTAAGCAGCAGTAGTGTGGCCCACTGCAGCCCTTCCAGGGGGAGAACCAGCAGTGTCTGCTGAGATCCACGCCATGTTGGAACTGAGGACGCTGTGAAAACAAATGACCATCCTGCCTCCCTGCTTAGCAATAGTGAACCTACTGCTATATGGCCTAGAGTCAAATATCCCACTTCCTCTATCCTCCTTCTCCTCCCCTTCCCCGAAAATAAAATAATAATAAATGTAACTCCCTTAAAAAAAAAAAAAAAAAAAAGAGGCTGATACCAAAAAAAAAGCTATTATGTAACTGGCCAGTAAAGTATAACACATTCAAACATAGCAAAATCACTTTTTTACTGCCTATACTCCAACCATATGGCTATTAGTCACAGAAAACTACAGGTTTTATGGTTTTTGTACTTTTCTTTTAGTCTCCATAGCTGGTCTGTACTTCAATAGCAGCCACTTTCCTTTTTTGGCTTGTTGTCTTAATATTTATGTATCCAATACTGTTAACTGAAAAATGTTTTTTATTATGCTGTATTTTCTTATTTTTAATTGTATTTTCAATTAAAAGTGTATAACATAGTTACATTGCTAGTCTTGTAAAAGCTATACTATTTTCTTTGTTTTTTGTCTTTTTCCTTTTTATCGGTACCAGGGATCAAACTCACGACTGCCTGCTTGCAAGGCAGGCGCTTATGCTGCTGAGCTAAATCCCCAGCCCCAGCTATACTATTTTCTTAAATATATACCTAACTGCAGTAGTTCACCCACTTGAAAAATTTGCAATTGTTTCCAGGTGTAGTGGTGCATGTTTGTAATCCCAGCACTCAGGAGGCTGAGGCAGGATTGCTACAGAGATTGAGGTCAGCCTGGACTGCAGAGTTCAGGCCAGCCTGAGCTGCATAGCGAAACACTATCTCAGAAAGTAAAAAAAAAAAAAAAAAAGAATTGTTCATCTGTTTTTATTTTTTTGGTCTTTTTGAGACTGGGTCTCATTATGCAGTTCAGGCTGGCCTTGGGCTCACTTTGTAGCCCAGGCTGGTCTTGAATTTGCAACAATCTTCAGCCTCCTGAGCGCTAGGATTACAGGAGTGCACCACCATGGCTATCTCACACTTTTTACGAAACTTTTTTTTTTCGTTAAAAAAAAAGGTAATTAAAATATCTCCAATCATTCCATGGAACACTAAGCAGCTTTGTTAAAAAAAAAAAGAAAAAAGAAAAAAGTAGGCCTATGAATGCCAAGAAATTCCTATTAAAACAGGAGTTAAGGTACAGATCAAAAGGTGTTATGAGCCACAGCTGGGCATGGTGGCTCATGCCTGTAATCCCAGCACTTGGGAGGCTGAAGTGGGAGGATCGTTGCGAATTCCAGACTAGCCTGGGCTACAAAGTGAGCTCGAGGCCAGCCTGAACTGCATAGCGAGATCCTGTCTCAAAAGACAAAAAAAAAGTGTTATGACCTCATCTGATGAAATACACAAAAGCATATATAACCTGATATACCCACAAGTAATATATGGAAAGTTATCAAAATATACTAGAATAAGCCAGGCGTGGTGGCTCACGCCTGTAATCCCTGCACTGGGGAGGTTGAAGCAGGAGGATCATTGAGAGTTCGAGACCAGCCTGGGCCACAAAGTGAGTTCAAGGCCAGCCTGAACTGCAGAGAGACCTTGTCTTAAAAAGATACACACACACACACTATATATATATATATATATATATATACACACACACACACATACACTAGCATTTGCTTTAATGAGCAGTAACACAAGAAAAGGGAAAAGTTTTTCACTGTACTTTTGTGTATCATTTGTTATTAAAAAAATTATTTTTTTTGGTACCAAGGGGTTAAATTCACGCCCTTGTGCTTACCAGGCAAGCACTTGAGCCACTGAGCTAAATCTCTGCCCTGTTTTCAACTATAAATATGTACTACTTTCATAACACAGGAGTTAGAAAACGTTTCAGATTTTTCTCTCCCGCCCAAAACCTGAGTTTAAAAAAAAATCCCTAATTCATTTAGGAAAACATCCCTTTTAAAATTCTAGTTCCATGGTCTCCCCTACCCTGCCTTCTAGGAATGGTATCAGTTTTCGGCAGACCAACTGTCCTAAAGCTAATCTGAAAGGCAGCTCCACAGCTGATCTATAAATTCTGATCGCATAAATTCTGTCTTAGAGGCCACGTGTCGAACATATAGCTCACCCTCGCCAGTTACAAATCTCCACGGCGCACTGGCAGTGCTGAACTTGAGGCATCCTCAATACGGTCCCCTCAGCCATTCACATTAAACTCCGGCTACAGCTGTTGCCCCAGCTGTCGCCATAAACCGCAGCAGCCGCCAACAGTTGTTGAATTTTAAAGACTAGCTACCCAGGTTTTCCTCAACGAATCCTCCCAATAACCCATGTGCAGACAAAGTCTTCTTCATTCACGGATGTGAAAACCTAGACCCGCGGAGGTTAGGATCTGCTAAAGAGCACAGAACCAGAAGGCAGAGCGCTTTAGATTACCTGGACCTAGTAATCTTCGGCATCTGGGCGGGAGCAGAGCCCGATCCCTCCCACTTTAGGGGCGCGGCTCAGAGGATGGAGGCCGGGCTCAGCAATGGGTTCCGGGACTCCAGATAGAAATCTCCACCTGGGGAGAAAGAGCTGAAGTGTGAGCTAAAACTACCTCTGCCCGAGAAGCCTCAAATCTCAAGATTAGGGCCTGCCTGCTCCTGGGGCTGCAGCCACTGAGGCCGCCCACTCCCAACGGACCGGGCCCGAGGTGGTAAAGAAGGGAAGGGAGCGTCCACCGGTGTAGATGCCTTCTAGGAGGGCTGCGGCACAGGGGGTACGCGGGCTGATCAAGCACGTAACTCGATCCCCGCCTCACTCCACGCGAGTTCCGGAAAGGGATACCAGCTCACTGGCGCGGAATTTTGTAGCGCGCTACCGGAACCGGAAGTAGACCCCGCCCGGAAGCTGGCAGTGGGCGAAATTAGAGGTTTGGTCTCTCTAGGCTTTGGCGGTGCACTGCAGCTTCATGGTTTTAACCTTGCACAGGGTCGTCATAGGTCCTTAAGCCTTCTTCCTTCGCGGAACTCGGGAATCCTTTCACTTTCTAAACTGAGTTTGCCCAGTTGGAAAAGGAAAAAGAAAAGAGCAGGAACTGAGATGCTGCCTGAGCCAGACTGCCTGCAGTTGAGCCAGCGCCCCACCCACCCTGAGGTTAAGCCCTGGGGCCTTTGTACCTCCCGAAGGAGAGAACTCGCAAGAGAGCTGTCTGGCTGTTACTTGGAGCCAGTGATCTTGTAGGGTGCCGGGTGGAATCATTCCAGATGAGGCATAGGATTGTCTATTAACCAGGCCCTGCCTTAGTCTACCCAAGCAGTGGGCATGTGTCCTGGGGATTTGAACTAGTCTGCCCAGGAATGAGCTTTGTATAGGAACCTAAATCCTCACCCTGTATGCCTCTTCCTCGAGTCTTCCCTATTGGTGACATACGAGGGTGCTCGGTAGCCTGATGATTAAAAACCAAAACTTTTAAGTCACACCGATCTGGTCGAGTGAGCATGCAGATTACAGGGCACAGACAGTAAGAGGAAGCACAGAGATGCTAAGAAGTCTGCTCGCTTTGCTCTTTAGTAAGAGGAAGAAACTTAGCTTATAGAGAGAGGCTCACAGTTGACTTATTCCTGTCTCCTCTCTGCCCTATACAAATGGGCTAGGCTGGGGACTAAGAGGGACACCTCACACCTCAGCCCGGCGTACTGAGTTGTCACTGTAGAGCTAACATCTTTGAGGAAGAGAATATGTATTTTTTGTCCACACTGCCCTGCTGGGCACTTGTCTCCCAGATGGCCAGGTATTCCAACTGGTGATTCAAGAACCAGGAAGCTGGGCCAGGGATATAGCCCAGAAGCATAGCTCCTCCCTGGCAAACACAAGGTCATGAGTTTGATCCCCTGTACCAGGAAGGAAAAAAAAAAAAGGAAACCTTTGCTTTGGCTTCATCCCTACCTATCAAAGCAACAGGGTGGGCCCTTGCGCAGCCTCTGTTACCCTCATGCTTCCACCTTTCAGCTCCTCTCCCAGCTTTGGTTTCCCTACTTATAAAATGAGAGGGTTAAAAAAAAAAAAAGAGAGAGAGAGAGTGTAGACTAGATCCAGGGCTTCCAGCTGTCTTCCAAGTTCCAGCATGCTTCAGAAAACTGCAGGAGATGAAAAGATGTCACTTCTGGTTCCAAAGCCTCTGTAAAATCACTGAGAGTTCAAAGTCAGCCTAAACTACACACAGCCTGTTCCAAAAATAAATAGATATATAAATAAAAAAGGAACTGGGAATATAGCTTAGTGCAAATCTTCAGCACCAACAAACTCTTCCAAATCCATATATATGGAATATATATATGTATATATAAAATATGACATACATATATGATATGTTGGGGCTCTGTAAGATTATTTTACCAAGATAATACTCAAACTGTCTTCCCCTCCCCTGCCATTTCTCTATCTCCTGCTCGCTCACTCTGCTCAGAGCCTACAGGCTATCTTGTTGTTTTGCAAATCCAAAGAACTCATCTTTACCACATTTGCTGATAACCACTTTTAGTGAAGGCATTTGTTTCTCCCTGAGGCCTTTTCACTGATTCCAAATCAAGTGTAACTTCTCCAGAGCATATTTCACCACTCCCTGTCAACCTGCCCTGGAGACATGCATCTAATCTCTTTATGGTTTGTTGACATTTTTAAAAAATTGTAACCGCAGGGGGTGGTGGTGCATGTCTATAATCCCAGAACTCAGGAGGCTGAGGCAGGAGGATTGCTGCAAATTTGAGGCCAGCCTGGGCTGCGGAGTGAGTTCAAATCTAGTCTGAACTACATAGTAAGATTTTGTCTCTAAACGAAATAAAATAAAATTACAACCATGTGCTACTTGGTCAACAATGGCCTACATATGGAACAGTGGTCTCACAAGGTTCCATTGCTTCCCCAGTACCAAAAAAATTATATTACCTAGTGACATCACAGCCACCCGAGTTTGTACATAGAAATAGAGCATAGGGGGCTGGGGATTTAGCTCAGCGACATAAGCACCTGCCTTGCAAGCAGGCGGTCGTGAGTTCAATCCCTGGTACCGATAAAAAAGAAAAAGACAAAAAAAAAAAAAAAAAAAGAAATAGAGCGTAGGATGTTCTAGCAATGACAGAATCACTTAACGATACATTGCTCAGATATCATCCAGAGTAGTTAAGTATGATCGCACTATTATTTCTAGCTCATCCACTAGAGGCAGGGTCTACAGAGCCAAGGACCTGTCTCTCCTCATCCATCACCAGCATTTAAACCACAGGCTGTGTAGACATTTGTCAAATCAATGAATGAATGAAACAGAGACAGTTTGAATTTTATTATAAAGCCAATCTGATAAAGATCACCTGGAAGAGCTGTGATTTAACAAAGCTGAGTCTGCAGGGAGGCGATCAGCACCCCAAGGACACTGCAGAGTGTGTTCCCCAGGGAAAAAACAAGGTTGGCATAGGGCTTGGGTAGGGTGGGATGGAGGTAAAATTGGAAAGGAGCAGTGTTGATGGGCCAAAAATAAATACAGCTGTGTGTAAAGAGGGTAACATCTGGCTCAGGCAAAAAAATCAGACTCATGGTTCGGTTTCCTTAGACACCACAAAGTTAAAATAGACAGTTGTGTTTAAAAAGAAAAACAAACAACTTCGCTGAAGCTCTGCAGCTGCGCTGGAAATGCAGGCTGCTTCTCTGTGTCTGATCTGCCTCCAACCCACTAGACAAGAGCGGGAAGTTCTGTTCTCACTGATGTGATTCCAAACAGCAAAGTTTTTGACAGTCTCTGATTTTAGAGAACAAGGCTTCTCAGCAACATCATTTCGGTGTCAATTGACAAAAGGTCGTTTGACAGGTTCACCTTTGTCTGTAACCCCTGGATGTTTCTGTCATCTGGATAAAAGGGTCACTGAGACCTCCAGTCTCCCTGCTCCCATGTGAACCCAGCTCCCTGTGGGACTCCTTTATAACCCGAAGCCAAGGCACAGTCCCTACTTAGGATGGAGGAATCTAGCTGGATTGTGGACTCTGTCAAGTTTGTATCATGCTCTTCCTTCCCCAAGCTTGACACAGAATATCAGGCAGTGTTCAGCCCACGTCCACTGAATCTACTTGTTGGTAAATTTTATAAATGCGAGAAAAATAAGTGGAAGGAATCAACAAAAGGATAGCATTTGTGTAAGAGATGTGAGAAGTGGGAGATTTTTTTAAAAAATAAATTTCTCAAAATGTCTTTAAAGTATGACTAATATTTTCAGGCGTGGTAATTCATGGCTGTAATTCCAGCACTCAGGAGGCTGAGGCAGGAGGATTGTCACAAGTTCAAGGTCAGCCTGAGCTACATATGGAGACCTTGTCTCTAAAAAGAAAAAAGGAGTTTGTTAACGTGTAACTAAAAACAAAGTATCCCAACACTCATCCTTTCTTTTCTTCTTTTTTATTTTTATGCAGTACTGGGATTGGATTTAGGAAGCATTGTGCTGTATCCCCAGCTCTGTTTGTTGTTTCTGGAGACATAGTCATGGTATTTAGTTCAGACTGGTCCCAAACCCACGATGATCCTCCTGCCTCAGCCTTTCGAGTGCTGGCCTTACAGTCACATCCCTCCTCACCCAGCAGCCTCCACATTCTTGAACCAGCAGCGCCTCCCAGCAGCATGTGGTACCAACTCCTTGCCAAGGATGTGAATTTAGAGATAAGACTATCACCCTGTACAAACCCAGGAAAGGAGGAAGCTGTGGTCCGTTTCCATTTTATTTGGTCCTAGTCTGTGACCTTGCCACAAGGTCATAATAGCTGACCAATATTTCCAAGGGCTCTAGCAGGAATTAGGAGTGAAGAATTCCCCCCACCTAGTGTCACCCACTGGCTGGTACCTGTGCCAGCTATGCAGCCAGTTGGCACTACATAGAGCATTGTCATTTTTTTACTCCATCCGGATCCCTATGCTAAAGCACTCTAAAAATTCGCAGTCCTGATAGTGATGTGAGAGAAGAAATATCTATATTACATTTCTGAATTTTCTGCATGTTACTGAAAAATGTTTGCGGCTGCTGGTGAAAACCAGTGTTGGGACCATGGGTAATCTGAGAGTCCTAGCAACTGGCTGGTGCCATGGAAAAGAACATGTCATCTGTTGGACAGTAACTCCCTGAGCAGTGTGAGTGGGTGCCAAGCTGTGGCTGCTGAAGAGGAGGCCAGCTCTAAGGGATGTGGGGACCACGAGGAGTCCTCCATGATGGGGGTGGTGGCTGGAGAATTTGAGCGAGCTGGCCTTTCCAGGAGAACTGCATGCTGTCACCTTCCATAGGCAGCTGTGTAGAGGGCACTTGACAATGACTTGACTATTTTGCTGGGCATTTTCTTTCCACCCACTGCCATGCATTTATTGAACTTTTTCCCTCAGCCCGGAATGCCCGTCCTCTTAACCTCCCCCAGTCTCTAGCAGCCTACTCCTATTCATTTTTAAAAAGCTGGAATTTCACTCATGATGATGTCCAGGCTGGCCTCAAATTACTGGACTTAAATGATCCTCCTGTCTTAACCTCCCTAGTGGCTGGGTCTCTAAGCACATAGCTCATTGTCCAGCTAAGAATTCTTTTCCCACCCCATACTGGGGTTAAAACCCAGGGCTTTGTGCATGCGGGGCCAGGGCTCTACCACTGAGCTATACGACTACATACCAACCTTTTGTGTATGTGGTCACCTTCAAGAGACCTTCGATTTCTGCTGTGAACCAGCATTTGAAACCTTCTTCTGTGCACATCTTTAACATGTCAACTTTAGTTTTCTCTGTCCCTGTTCACCCGGCAAATGAGTACTATATACCCAAAGCCCCATGCTCTGTTCTAATACCACCCTGCAGTCCACATCTAGTTTGTGTCCCCAGGAACACGTGAACTCCGTAAGGAGGGACTCTATGTTCTTGGCATCCAACATGCACTCTGCATGTTGTCTATCCTCAAGGACAGTTTAACTTTGGTGGGAGGCACATGACTGCTTCTTAATTTAAGTTGCTTCCTTCCAGGGAACACAAATAAATACAGCTCTTGGCTGGCTATTAAATGTTATATTGGGAACCAGGCCTGGTGGCATATGCCTGCAGTCCCAGCATTCTGAAAAGCTGAGGCAGGAAAATCTCAAATTCAGATCCAGCCTGGACAACTTAGTGACTTAGTGAGACCCTGTCTTAAAATTTTAAAAGGGGCTGAGGATGTAGTTCACTGTGAAGGCCCTAGGTTCAATCCCTTACACTAAAGGAAAATAAAAGTTATGTTGGGGAAGAAACGAAGAATAATCTGGGTACAGAAATAAAAATGCCTCTCCCCTTAAAGCATGGGATAGGGAGATGGGGGAGGAGGAAGAGGGAGAGGTAGAGGAGGAAGAGGAGGAGCAGGAGCAGGAGCAGGAGGGGGGAGTCACTCAGGTGGTACGGTCTTCCCTGTTTGCACCTGACCTTACAGTGAAGTGAGGTTGACTGCGCTTGGCAGGCTCTGCTGCCCGACTTTAGTGCTTAGTAACAACCTTAATGGTCCAGAACAGCGCTTTTGAACCTGGGTGTGGCTCCTGGGCAGGAAGCCACAGGCGCTGCCAAAGCAGCGAGTGCTTCCTCTTCACTTCCTTTGAGCCCAAACTCCACCCCTAGCTGAGGTGGTACTTTGTGTGTGGAGCGCAAATAGGAAGTTTCTAGCAGTGATTACTTCTACCACTTAACTGGCTCTGTTATTCAGACAAGTCTTGTCGCATTTTGGAGCCTCGGGTTATACACATATCTAGTACCTGACACACACAAGACCTCAGTAAACACTGCTGTGTGTGACTCTTCTGTATGTGATCCTGCACCAGCTCTTATTTTTGTGTTATTGGGGATTAAATAAATCAATAACACATCTTCGACCCCTTTTTAACTTTTTTTTTTAATTTTAAGATAATGTTTCACTAACTTGCTCATGTTGGGCTTGAGTTTGTTGCAAGCCTCAGCCTCCCAAATTGCTGGGATTATAGGCATATGCCACTATGCAAGGCTCTCATTTCTGATTTCTACATATCCAATCCTGGTTTTGTTTTGATTTATTTTGTTTTGTAGTACTCAGAACTTGCACTGAGCTAAATCCAAAGCTCTTTTTTATTTTTTATTTTGAAGCAAGTTCTCACTAAGTCACTATTAATTGCCCAGGCTGGGCTTGAATTTCCTGAAGATGGGTTTACTGGGCGGAGGATTTAGCTCAGCAGCATAAGCACCTGCCTGGCAAGCCCGAGGTTGTGAGTTTGATCCCTGGCACTGGAAAAAAGCAAAACAAAAAACAAACCCCATAAATTGAATAGATGGGATTATAGACATGTGTCATCCTGCTGGCTCTTTATTTTATTTGTCTTTTTTTTTTTTTTTTTTTTTTTGAGACAGGGTCTCACTCTGCAGTTCAGGCTGGCCTTGAATTCACTTTGTAGCCCAGGCTGGTCTTGAACTTGCAACAATCCTCCTGCCTCAGCCTCCTGAGTGCTGGGATTACAGGAGTGAGCTACCGTACCCAGTCATGCTGGCATTTTAATGTTGCATTTTATTCTGGAAGGTAGATACATAGATATGTCAATTCTTACACATTTCTTAAGCCATTTGATGAAGATTTTTGTACTAGGCAGGCATGATGGCATGTACATTTAATTCCAGCACCCTGGGATAACAGAAGAACACAAAAGTACCCTGGAAGCTTTCCTTATACTCTCTCCCAGCCACTAACCCTATAAAAAAACTAACATGATTTCTATTGTCCTAGAGTAGTGTTCTCACTCTTTGAACCAAATGAGATCGTTTTGTGTCTAGCTTCTTGTGTCCAACATTGTATCTGTGAGAATCCTCCATTCCCTATGTGTCCTGTTTTCTGTGTCTGTGGCATCTCCTTCCCTGGCCCCTCCAGAATGGGCAGCCAGATCCAAAGTACCTCCTTGGGAAAACCTCTGGTCACCTCTGAATTTGAATCCTAGCTCCTGTATCTGCCAGTTGCGTGACTGTGAGCAAATATCACCAACCTCTGCATGCCTGGCTTTTGTTTAGTAATTTCTGTACTTCAGAGTTTTTATGAACCCCAAGTGAGCTAATACATTTTAAATACTTAGGACTTAGGAAGAACTTAATAAATGTTAACTATAACTGTTGTGAATAACTGAAGTTTCCCTGTAATCGTAGAAACAGATATCTGTCTTTTCTGCATGCAGTGCTCTGGGCACAACAGATACTACTCAGTGCTGAATATTGGTCATAACACACCCACAACCAATTTAGTCCACAAAAGTTGAGTCTCAGATTGTTTACAAGTTGAAACTTTGTTCCAGGTTCCCACAGATTCTTACTAAACCCTGTAGGATGGGGATAGATGATGTGCTCGGTTACTTCTAGGTTTTTCTCTTTCCCCCATCCCATCTTAGCCACATGTCTTTGGGTGTTCAGTGACCCAGTTTACCTCTACTTGAGATGTGTAACTGAGATGAGGGAGCCAGCCTGGGCCAGTTAGAGCAAAGCCAGGAAACAGGTTTGGTCGGTTCCTCTGCTTTCTCTAACTTCAAGAAGGTCCAAGTCCCTAAGCAAGGATAAGGATGTGGGGACCAGTGGAGGAGGCACAGCAGGAAGGACTGCAGAGGGTTTAGGTCCCTCAGGTGGGGTAGAGAGCACTCTGTAACTGCATCAGCTGCAGCCCCCGAGGGTCTCAGGCCAAACCAGGACACATCTGGAACCCTAGCACAGAGCAGGGCTCCTGGCAAGGCCTGGGTGCTGAGCAGTCAGGGGAGGGAGGGTGTAGGGATAGATTGAGGGACACAATGACACCAATGGAAAACTACTTTAAGCTAATCTAATTATTTTCACTTTTTTTTTTTTTTTTTTTTGGTCTTTTTGAGACAGGATCTCACTATGCAGTTCTCACTTTGTAGCTTAGGCTGGTCTTGAACTCACAACAATCCTCCTCCCTCAGACATGGGATTACAGGCATGTATCACCATGCGTGGTTTAAAAATTTAAGAGACTTTTTTTTTTATTGATACTAGGGATCAAACTCATGACCATGGGCTTACAAGGCAAGTGCTTATGCCACTGAGCTAAATCCCTAGCCCCTCACATTTTAAAATTTATTTTCGAGTGGGTTTTTGAGACAGGGTCTTGCTATGAATCATCGGCTAGGCTTGAACTAGTGATCCTCCTGCCTTACTTAGCCTTCTGAGTGCTGGGATGACAGGTGTGAGCTACTGTTGACCTTTATGAAATGTTACACGTGAGGAAAGCACATAAGACAAATACACAAGTACAACAAACAGTGATAAAGACAAGACCCACAGAGTCATCAGTGAGACCACGAACATTGCCAGCATCTTATTCTCCATCCTTTCCAGATTACAGCCCCCATCAGAGAGGCAGCCAGTAGCTGGCTTTTTATCATAGTCACTTCATTGCTTTTTGTTGTAGTTGTGTTGACTACAAATCACACAGAAAGTCTTAAATTATGATTTTCTCATGTAAACCCTAAGACTGCAGACTGCAGAGGACACCTCTTTCATGCAAATCCTTCGCAGGTCCCTGGGAGAGAGACAGGGGTGGATGTACAGTTTCTGCCATTTGGCACAGAACCCAGTTCGAGGCATGTCCCGTTCAGCCAGTCTGTAAACATTCAGTGCATCTGAAGAGCATGTCGTCAAGGGGCACAACAAGATGCACCCCAGAACAAGCCTGCTGCTGGGAGCTTACAATAGGCAGAAAAAGTCTGCGTAAACATGGAAGAACAGATTGAGGGCCTGAGGATGGGCTCCCATAATGCTGTGGGGGGTTGGAAGAAGCAGGGGTTGCTTTGGCAGGGGAAGCAGAGCTGGCATCACGCTTGGTCGTGCATTGTTGATCACACACTTTTTCTGTAAAGGCTTGTGTTTCAGAAGTAAATTTTTCAATTTAATATGAAATATAAAACAACAATTTCCACATATATCCATAAATCATAGTACTCTACATGGTATAGATGACCAACTCTTTCACTTCTAGACTAATACAGAGAAGCAAACTTTCATCTGAGCTAAAAAGCAACAACCTCCTTTTCATCAGGTTTGTTTTTGCTTGTTTAAAAACATGTGCAGAAGTGGTTAAATAGCCAGGCATGGTGGTGCACACCTGTAATCCTAGCACTTGAGAGACTGAGGCAGGAAGATTGCTGTGAGTTTGAGGTCAGCCTAGACTACGAAGTGAATTCCAGGTCAGCATGAACTACATAGCAAGACCTTGTTTCCAAAAGAAACAAACAAACAAAGAATAAATAAAGAAAAAGGTTAAACAGAACTGCAAAAATATTTGTTTTTCTCTATTCTCCTGTAGGGATTCTTCGTGAGGGTGAAGAATTTATTTCAAGGGCTATGTTTTAGTAAAAGGAAAATACTGAACAATTTTTGTTTGCTTCAGCAGTGCTTACATCCTTTTAAAAAGATCCTGAGATGTCTTATTTGTCTCTGTGGTTAAAGAAATGACGGCAGATTGGTGCTCTCTGTCCAGCACGGCAGGAGGCACTTTAGCACTGCAAAGGCTAAACTCAGAGGTGAGAAGGGCAGCCAGAGGAACAGAGCTGCATCTTCCCAGCCTTCACTTCTTGTTTTGATCCAAGGTCTTGCTAAATTGCTATGCTGCCAGGTTGGGCTTCAGTCTTCAGTCTTCTTGCTTCAACCTCCCAGAGTGCTGGGGTTCTAGGCTTGTGTAATTACACCCAGTTTATACGGAGATGGAACCCAAAGCCTTATATACGCTGAGCTAGTGCCCTGCCACCAAACTACACCTCACTTACCATATTTTTGAGGGCCAGAAAATTAAGTAAAAGGATACAAAATGAGAAAAATAAGGTCTCTGCCTGTTTTTAGCCTAATGATTTAGTTAACATAGATATAAATGATTTCAGTACAACATGCTTTAAATGCCAAGTATTACAGGAATGATTGGCTGCCTGGAGTTGTCCAGGAGGTTTAAGGGCTCAGGCCTAGTTTAGTCCTTGAAAGTGAAGAGAACAGGAGTGTGGAGACAGAGAGGAAATCTCTTGCGTCTACAGAGGCCTGTACAGAGATGGGCAGACAGAAGATCAGTGTTGGCAAAAGGTGTGGGCCATGGCAGGATAAGAGATTGGGACTTTACAGATAGGATGGATGGATGAACAGTAAAGGTGTTTCAGGTAAGGAAAACAGCTCAAATGGGCAGAGGGGTAAGAAATCATAGCACCTGCTTGCATAATGCTAAGTTTGGCTAGCTGTGGCATAGGATGTATGAAAGATGGCATGATGGTTAATTTTATGTGTCAGTTTGACTTGTGCCCAGATACTTGGTCAAACACATGGTGAATGTCTCAGAGAGTGTTTCTGAATAAGATCAGCATTTGAATCCAAAAACTGAGTAAAACAGATTGTCCTGCTTTGGGTAGATGGGCTTCATCCAATCAGTTGAAGACTTATATAGAAAAAAAGAGACTGATCTTCTCTCAAGTAAGGCAGAATATTTCTTGCCTTCAGATTCAAATGGAAACATTGGTTCTATCTAGATATCAAGCCTGCCAACCTTTGTAATAAACCAAACTCAGCTCTCCTGGTTGTCAGACCATAGAACTTGCACTGGAATTATACCATGGGTTTTCCTGGATCTCGAGCTTGCTAATTCATCCTGAAGGTGTTAAAACTTGTATCCTCCATATTTGAGCCACTTCCTGTCTGTCTATTTATCTGTCATCTATCTTTCTATTTATCTATATCTTATTGGTTCTGAAGGACCAGAAGGGAAGAGGAAATAATTGGAATGGCAAGTTGGTGGCAGATATCAAAGGACCCAGGAAAAAGACCTAGCTAGCTAAAAGGACCTAGCTAAAAGACTTTCAATTTTATTCTGAAGACAAAGGAGAAAACTCTGGTTTTAAGAGCAGGGAGTTGGGATCTGGGAAGATGAATGATGCACCAGGTGGGATTAAGTAGAGATTCTCCAAAGAAGCCTCTAGAAACTGGGGGCAAATTTTGCAGAAATAGGATCTAAGATACAGAAAAGGTTGGGCACCCCTGGATTTACAAGGGAGTGGAGCAGCCAAGTGCAGGTTTTGATACTGCTTCTTCAGAGCAGGCAGGAGCTGAAGCAGGACTTTGATTATGCTGATGGGACTTCTGAGTAGCTGGGCATTTAGAGATGGGAGCAGGAATAGAGATTTGGAAGTTATCTACCAACAAGTACTCCACAGGGGCAGAGAGGAGACCAGGGTGGCAGAGAGATTCACCAGGACCCCTATATTTGTGACAGAGGACTCCTCAGCCTGGCCTGGGCAGTAGAGGGACTCTGCTGGCTGCTATGACTGATGGTTGAAGCAAGGCTGGCCCAGGGGATCCCATAATGCCACTGGTACTTGGTTTCACATCTCCATCTCTCAGCTTGGTTTTCCCCATTCAGGTTGGTCTCACTCTTTGCCAGTCTCTCTTCTCAAAGTGGGAAGTTGGCTACCAGCAGTGCTATGATTACATTCTGCCTTGAGTGGATTTTTTTCTTTGGTACCAGGGATCGAACTCATGACCTCATGTTTGCCAAGCAGGCATTTATACCATTGAGCCAAACCCCTGGCCCCTGAATGGATTTTTTTGAACTGAACAGTTTTGACTGTGTTCCAGAACAGAACCTCACTGGGTCATACTCCCATTGGTGAACTATGATGGCTACGGGGCTCTCTATAATGCTCTGATTGGCCAATCCTGTGTCACATGTCCCTTCCTGCAAAGGAGATGGAGTCACCTCTTTTAGAACTATAGTGATGGAGAGCTGGCATAGTGGCTGCTCCAGGAAACAGGAGTGCAGTTGCCAGAGGAGGGATGATGCTGGAATGGTGCCTGCAGGATGCCCCTCCTATTATGAGAGCAGCTGTGGCCAGGGACATGGCTCAAGGGCTGGGGCCTTGATGAGCAGCAAGGACCTGGCAGATTGGGGTCAAGTAGTAAAACCACTCTGATTTGGTGCTGTGAAAAGGCCAGGGAAGGCCTTTCTGACCGAAGACTAAACTAACAAAGTACTAAGTGAGTGCCTGTCTTCAGAATAAAAAGGTAGGAAAGGCCAGGTAATTGAATGATGCCCTATCAAGATACTGCTGCTAATGGAAAGGGCAGACATTCTCTGGGGACATTCATGGGACTGTGAGATGGTATGAAGGGAAGGGCACTGCCAACTGGCCTTGTGGAGAGAGAAATGCCCCATTTTTCTTTCAAACTGTAAAAACTAAATTTATGGCCGGATATGATAGTGCACAACTGTAATTCCAGTACTTGGGAGCCTGAGCGAGGAGAATTTCTGGGAGTTCAAGGCCTGCCTGAACTGCATAGTGAGGCCTGGTTTTAAAAGCAAAACAAAACAAAATGAAACAAGACCCAAAAAAACCAACTAAACTTACATATTTTTATAATACGAAAATGTAAATAGCGACCTGGGCCAGGGGGTGTAGCTCAGTGGCACAGTCCTTGCCTAGCAAGTACAAGGTCCTGGGTTTGATTTCTAGCCTGAAAAAAATTTTACACAAGCCAAACAACCTAAATTCCAACAGTAGGAGTTGGGTAAATATTGTAATACCCACTCAGAAGATCTCAGCCTTTACAAATGATACTTTCCATGACCCAGGAAGATGTTCACAAACAATGTAGTTTTAAGAGAGAAAGTGGTGGGCAGGGGATTTAGCTCAGCAGCATAAGCACCTGCCTTGCAAGCAGGCAGTCGTGAGTTCTATCCCTGGTACCAAAAAAGACAAAAAAAAAAAAAAAAAAAAGAGGAAGTGGATTAAGTGCTTTTTTTCTGCAACAAGTGTATATATCCAAAGAAAAAATCTGGAAATGGACACCAGAATATTAAGTTTGTTAGGGGTAGAACTAGAACTGAGGTTTTTCTTCTGATTTCGCTACATAAGCTTGCTGGGGACTGTGATACTATCTATAGTGCACAAGCCTCAGCTCTGCTACTTCCTGGCTTGGTGACCTGGGGTAAGTCCCTTAATATCTCCAAACACCAGTTTATGCATTCACAAAATGAGGGGAATAGTTGTTAAATTAGAGAATTGTTATATTAAATTAGCTACTACTCTATGCAAAGCTGTTAGTATCAGGCCTATAGCAAACTTAAAAATGTAGTTATTTTCATATAATTAAAAAATCCAAAAGTATGTATGGCTATTAAGTACATTAGAATGAAATGTCTTTCTTGGCCAAATAACGTGGTGGTAATTAGCAAGTACAATATTATTATTCTTTTTCTTTTTTTAGTCTTTTTTTTGAGAAGAGTTTCACTATGCAGTTCAGGCTGTCCTTGAACTCATTTTGTAGTCCCAGGCTGACCTCAAACTTGCATTGATCTTCTTGCCTCACCCTCCTAAAAGCTGGGATTACAGGCATGCGCCATCATTTCTGGCTATTAAGGCCTTTTCTTTTCTTTGTTTTTGAGACAGGGTTTGGGGCTGGCCTTGAACTCACCACGTGGCCTAGGCTGGCTTAAAACTCGCAGAGATCATCCTTCCACAGCCTCCCAAGTGCTGGGACAACAGGTATGCACCACCATGCCTAGCAAGATTAATTATTTTTGCCTAACGTTGGGAAGACTAAGACAGGGAAGATCCCTATTCTCCAGCAGCTTGCACACTCTTAGGAAAGACTAAGAAACAGGTAGGTGCTGTAAATATAGGTGGATCAAGGAAGGCAGTGAGGAGTAATAATCAACCAGAAGTTTGGGTAAGAGAAGGCAGGCGAAACAACATTAAATGCAAGGTCTTGTGGTAAAGGAAGTTTTTAAGCTAAAAGAAAATCCACGTGGCTGCAGCCAGTGACACTAAGGTGTAGACAGGTAAAAAGAGCAGCATGCAGTTCTTATACCAAGAGTAATGAACAGGCCTGGGGGCCTCAGGAAGTGTTTCCGTAGCTTGTGACCTCCAGCAAGAAAAGCAGAAAACGGATGATAATATTTGCTTTACAAGGTTGCAAGCATCAAAATAAATGTTTTTGACAGCGCTTCGCATACTACAGTTGATAATATTAAGAAATACTACCAGGGGATAGAGGTAGGGAACGCTCCCTTCAGCCTGCAAGGGGAGCCGACGTGCGCGTGCGCGGGAGGCTGGCCGAGCCAGGCTTCAGGGAGGATTCGGGTTGGCCCGGCCCCGTCCCGCCCCAGACCCAGCCTCTTTCTCTTCGTCCCTCCCACTTCCGCGGGCACCCAACCGTACGTCTCTTGCGTGTTGACGTCAGGTGCGTGCCCCTGTCCGGCCGCCGAGGAGACCCCGTGCACTGCTGCCAACGCCCCGGCGGAGAAGCTGAGGTGAGTGAGGGGCCTGAGGCTCCCCTCGGGAGTGGCTGCCCCACTGTTCTGTCCCTGTTGCGCCGGCTCAGAGTTTTCTCTGTCCTCGAGGACACCTCGTTTCCGGGACCCTGAGGGATTGGAAGCACAGAACTCGGGGAAGCGCCGGGCTCGTGTGCGCCCGCGGGTGAGCGCGGGTCCAGGTTCTGAGGGAAGCCTGGAGAGGGGTCGCGGCGGCAACCGTGGGGGTGCACGCCAGCGAGACGTGCACGTCCGGACTCGGGGTGTCGGCCTGAGGGCGCGGCCAGGCCGGGCTGTCACCGGGGAGCGGCGGAAGGAAGGGGTCACACCCATCCCGCCGCCGACTCCCCTCCCCCTTCGCCAGCCAGAGCCGGGGCGCCGGTGGTCTGGGCTCGTAGTCGCAGGGAAGGGCTGGAGCCGGTCGCCGCGGCTCGAGGAGGCTGGGCTCTGGACACCGCGCCCCAGCTCAGACTTCCTGCTTCGCGGGGCGCCTCCGCGGACATTTTGCGGCGGGCGGGGGAGGGGAGCGGAATTGCAACAGCGGAGGGGAAGTGGATGCGGGGAGGGGACCGCGCCGGCCACCGTGGAGAGTCTGTGCCGCGCGACCCGCAGAGGTCCTGAGCCCGGCGCCTCGCGCGCTGGTTGGGCCTGAACCCGGGGCTCCAGTCCCTGCAGTTCTTGCCCTGGGTTAAGTTCCTCCTATTTCCGTTTGCTTCTCCAACTCTCTCCCTGCTTATTCAGCTGAAGCTTCTTTTTCAGGGAGTTACCTAGCCACCTTCTGAAACCTTTGTTTCACCGTTTGATTAATTCCTCTTTTTTGGGGAAAATTTTCTTTGTTCTTCTTTTTTCCTCAACCCTCCCCTTTAAGTCCAAGAGAAATGCAGTGTTGAAGATTACGTCATCGCAGTATAAGGGGCGAGAGTTTTAACTCTTGCAAGTCAGGGACTCAACAAATTAAAACAGCATTTTGCAGCCCTAGTCAGTCACCCAGTGGGTTATCGTGCAGCTTTACAACATATCCCACGTTCAGAAATGGTTTTTTGAAATCCTGTTGCCTGTGTGCATGACCGCTTCCAGCGTGTCTAAAAGCCAGGAAGGTTTAAAGTCACACGATTAGTTTGTGCCAGGAAATAAGACAACACCCATATCCACTTGCTTAGGGATTAACTTTAAAGGTCCCCTTGAGTGTATTTGAGTGGATTTATTTGTGAGAACAGTTCTTTGGTCTAAAATGACTTCTTGACTGTTTCGACTTCTCCCTCATGACTTATTTGATGTAGAGAACCTGCCCAACTTGACTCTAATGCTGTTTGTGGCAAGGATGTGTCGAAAAAAAGAATCAGTCTAATTTTTGCTTGTTCGTTTAGTTTTGTCACTAAGGGCGAATTTTGGATTTTATTTGTGTGTGTGTGTGTGTGTGTGTGGTGCCAAGGATTAAACCCATCTGTCATCTCATATAGGTTAGACACCCACTCTACCACTGATAGCTCAAGTTTGGGAATTTTAATCCGAAAAGTGGAATAATCTTTTAAACATTTGGAATCTCAGTGTTTGTTTCCCAGAAGGTTAGATACAGCCTAAATTTTGCATCCTTTATTGATTAGAATACAGTAGTATAGAAAATCTGAACATTGTGAAGCGAACGAGGTCCAACTGTGTAATGCATCCTCACAAAGGTAGTTCATGTTGGAACAAGTACTTTCCCATTGTTGCTTATTTGTACAGAGAACAGGTTGCTTGTTAATCACCTAAAGGAGTGGTAGGGTCAAATTGGCTTTCTGTGTAGAGTGTAGGTGTTGAAGACTGGATAGTGTGGACGTGGAGCTTCTGAAATACATGTTGGCCTTAATGTGGCATTTTAGGAATGTAAAAAACTGGAACACTTATTGCTGTATTTCTTGAATCTTCTGTACTTAAATATATATGTATATGTACACCAACTTGTATTTTGGAGATGTAAGAATAGTGTGAACTTGATGATGTTTAGGCTGACACAAGGTGATAAAGAGATTGTATTACAAGAAGTAACCCTAAGGCCTGGAAGTAGTATCTGGACTTAGAAATAGGGTGTGAGATTGTTAACTTGGGTGATGCTGGTGACTGAACCCAGAGCCTTGCTTAGGATTTGCAAGCATTCTACCACTGAGCCACATTCTCAGTGAGATTCTTAAAGCCCACCAACACCAAACCTTGACATTTTTGCTGATGTCAGGATTTGCTTTTTTAAAAACTATGATACTTTTTTCTACTTGTGATTTTTTTTTTTTTTTTTTTTAACCTTCCTCAAACTGATGACTGAACTTAGGGGCACCCTGCCTGCTGAGCTACAGCTCCAGCCCCATTTTTTTCATTCGAAGCAGAGTCCTGCCGAGTATCCCTGGCTGGCCTTTGACTCAAGATCCTCTTGTCTCAGCCTCCTGAGAAGCTGAAGTTACAGGTGTGTGCCATGCCTGGCTTCCATTCCCACTGTTGGTTTCCACTTGTAATTTTATGGCTTATAAGGAAAGCATTTCTAGTTATTTTTAAGATGGTTACACTAATAAGTATTTTTATCCAGGAGCTGTTTAGCAAGTACAATTCACTTAGCCTGTCTAGGAAGCAGTATTGACAGCTATTCTTGGAAGTAAAAGTCAAATTATACTTTAAGGTATATTTTAGATGTATTTGTTGTTTTAGTTTTTTTTTTTTTTTAAGATAATCAACAGTTAATAGCTCAGGCTATAGGACTTCCTCTGAAGGGGAGGGAAGCATTGATTTTTTTTGTTGTTGTTCATTTATTTCCCATAAACAATGTGACATGTCTGTTGAAGGACTCCTTCTAGGCTTTTATGATAATGGTTGTTCAATGTTTTCTTATGTATGTATTTGTTGTCACTTTCTTTCTTTAGGATGTAACTTCTGTGAGGGCAAGTTTTTGTTCTGGTATAGTCATCTCTGCGTCTAGAATACTGCCAAACATAGTAGGTTTTGAAAAATGTTTACCAAGTGAATTTGATGATGTCTGAGAATTAACATTTTCTCTTTCTGCATGTTCAATAGGGTCTCTTTATTCTGTTTCCTGAGATGAATTTTGTGCTTGATCAGCCATATCCATATTTGGGTTCATTGAAGTGATGATTGCCAGTCTCTTCTTGCTTGACCTTGTACATTTGTTTAGTCCAGCATCTTCTGCAGCTGCACTATCTGGACAGTTTTCTATCACTTACAAAATGTTCTGATGAGCTGGACATGGTGGCACACACTTGTAATCCCAGCACTCAGAAAACTGAGGCAGGAGCATTGCTACATGCAGGCAAGCTGGGCCACATACTGAGTGCAAGGCCAGCCTGAATAACATCTTGAAGCCTTGTCTCTGAAACAACAAGAAAAAAAATCTTCTAATAATTAGTCCTCAACCTTCTTTGGGGATTGAACCCAGGGGTCTCTGTAAGTAGCCTAGGTAGGGCTTGAATTTGAGATCCTCCTGTCTCAGCCTCCCAGAGTTCTGGCATTACGGGGTGTGATACTACACTCAGCTTAATGGTTAGTTTTCTTCTTCTAAAAATTATTTAGACTTGATTTTTTTTTAATCTTTTGTTTGCAAATAGCAGCTTATTTTTGCCACTTCTATCCCTTTACAGTATCAAATTCCAGGTTATTTTATGCTTTTACTCTTATGAGTTTCTACTTTTAGTTACTCATTTCTTCAGTGCAAAGGATTTTTACCAAAGCAGTTTTTATTAGTGCCGGTTCAGCTGTGCCTGCCATTGGTATTATAAGCCTAGATGTCAGAACTCTTTTTTTCATTAGTTGCTCTTGGAACATTGGTCTCAGACTACTTATTTATTTTGTGAAGTGAAACCAAGTGTTCTGCCACTAGAATGATGTCCTCCTTTGCAGTTTGAGAAAAAAAAAATTTTGATCTTGGAATTAGCTATTATTATTACTTTTTCACGTTGTTTTGTTTTTTGAGACAGGGTCTTGCTGTGTAATTCAGGGTAGCCTCAAACTCACAGGCATGGAATTGGCTATTATGTTAAAGTGTTGTTGCTTTGCCATCTAAAGAGAGTGTCTGACTTGACTGTTGCTTACTTTTGTTAACACCTTATACTTTTATAGCACTCTTTCTTCAAAAGTAAGCCATATATTTCCATGTCCTGTGTTAATCCTACTGTGTATTGAGCAGTATACAGTTCCACTATTTTATCACTGTGACAGTGTTTAAAAGCATAGACTCTGGCACCAGACTGTTTGGGTTCAACTTCTGGCTCTACCACTTATTAACTGTGTGCAGTTCATGTAACGTTTTGTTTTGTTTTGTCTTTTTTTAAAAATTTTTTTTTAATTTTTCCTTTTTATCGGTACCGGGGATCGAACTCATGACTGCCTGCTTGCAAGGCAGGCACTTATGCCACTGAGCTAAACCTCCAGCCCCTGTCTTGTCTTTTTGAGACAGAATCTTACTGTGTAGTTTGGGCTGGCCCTGAACTCATTTTGTAGCCCAGGCTGGCCTCAAACTTGCAGTGAGTGATCCTTTTGCCTCAGCCTCTTGAGTGCTAAGATTATCCAGCTTAAGTAATGTTTTTTTGTTTTTGATTTTTTTTTTTTTTTTTTTGTACCAAGGATCAAACTCAGGATCTTGTGCTTGCCAGGCAGGCGCTTATGCCACTGAGCTAAATTCCCAGCCCCAAGTAATGTATTTATGATCCCAGTTTTCCTTGTGTAAAACAGTGTTGCAGTAGTAGCTACATTACAATGTTGAAGATTAAATCAGTTAACATATGTGGTTAAGGCTAGTCACTGACACATAGTGTTATGTGGTTGGTTTCTGTCATTATCTTCTGCTCCCTCACCTTTGAGCCATTTTACCCCAAACATATTATTTATCTACTTGTATTTATTTTTTTGCAGTGATGGCCCAAGTGTTTGGCAAGGACTGTACCACTGTGGTATTTCCCCTAAATGTTTTTTTTTAAACTTATCTTGAGATAGGTCTGTGTAGCCCAGGTTGAGCTAAAATTTGTCATCTTTTTGACTCAGCATCCAAGCGTGAGGCTGCTGTTACAGGTGTTTGCCACCAAGTCCAGATCCCATAAACATTGTAGTAACTGTTCCATCCTTAGACTAATGTTTAGTAAGTTTAAATGTAGTAATGTAACGAATCCATAAACATATTAAAATGAAGTTTAAATGAATTTAATTAATTGGTACTGGGACTTGAACTCCCAACTTTACATTTGCCAGGCAGGTGCTGTGCTGCTGAGCTATATCCCTGGCCCTAAATGAATTTTAAACTTTTTTTTTTTTTTTTTTTTTTTTTTGGTGCTGGGGATCGAACTCACTACCTTGTGTTTGCCAAGCAGGTACTTACACCACTGAACTAAACCCCCAGCCCCAATTTTAAACATCTTTAAATCGAAGTTTTATCAGTTATCCTTACCAGTGTCATATAAGTGAGAGTATAAGACAGTGGTGGTGAACTCATGTGCTGCAGTGGGCTGTTTGTTGTCACTGAAAACTAAAAGTTCTTGGTCAGTGATGTTAGGTTGGCCATGTTGGGGCAGCAACACAAGCAGCATGGGGGTGGAGTTTAATTAGAACTCTTGGGTCCAACCACACACTTCCAGAGTCTGAGTTGGGAGGGTTCTGAGTTCTGGGTCACCCCGGGTAGTGAAGCAGAGATCCTGTGCTTGAAGCAGAGATCCTGTGCCTAAAAAAAGGGTTGGGGATGTGGCTCAGTGTTAGAGTGCTTGCTTACTTAGCGTGCATGAAACCCTGAATGTGACCCTCTGTACCACAAAATCTCAATATCCAAGTCCTACTGAATCAGAATATATATTCTGATTTGGCTTTCCAAGTGCTGGGATTACCATGCCAGCCCAGAATTTATATTCTGACAAGATCCTTTTGTGACTTTTATATATATTAAGACTTTAAGCACCCTTTTCAGGGCTGCTAGAGTGATACCTTAAGATATTTCAGAAACAGTGTTCAGTATAACATGGTTTTCTTTTTTCCTCTGCATTTTATTTCGGTTTTTCTTTTTAATTTTTGTTTTTGTTCATATATATTTGCAGTACATAATGATTACATTCATTGTGAGGAGTTGATATATGTACATAATACATCTTAATTCTTTTTTGTCCCTTACCTCTCTCGCTGTCTGCTCCTTCCATCTCATGGTCGCTTTCCTATTTGTGAAAGGTCTATCTCTATATTTTAGCCTGGTTTCTTTTAGGCAGTTCATTAGAATTTATTGTAAGGATCATATATGAGTGAATCTGAAATTCATTTTTTTTTTTGTTTTAGTTTTTGACACAATGTCTTGTTGTATAGTCCAGGGTGGTCTTGAACTTCGTGTGTAGTCCAGGATGACCTCAAATTTATGGTAGTCTTCCTGCCTCAGCTTCCCACGTGGTGGGATTGCAGGTGTGTACCACCATACTTGGTTTGAAACCTATTTGATTTTTACAATAGTTATAGTTTCTTGTCTATTATGTAGAGTCATCTGCTGTCTGTGCTCATTATTAGAAACTGATGGATTTATAATGTAAGTGCCTTCACACCCCTGGTAATAAGTAATTTAAGTTTTTGGTTATATGAGTTATACATTCAAACTTTTTTTTTTTGGCTTTTTCTTTTTTAATCGGTGCCAGGGATTGAACTCACAACCGCACACTTGCAAGGCAGGTGCTTATGCTGCTGAGCTAAATCCCCAGCCTCTATACATTTGAACTTAATTGAAGACTGGTTGCTGTGAATAGGCTGGTCGAAGCATATGATAAAAATAATTCATATTGGTTATGAAAACTTATATGAAATGTATAACTGGCATTTCACTGGCCCTATATAAAGACTCTTGCCTGGTTTCTTTGCTTTAATAAACTGTATCTACAATCTGAAGGCAAAATGTTAATAACTAAAATTTGGTCTTAGGTCTATTATCCTGAAAAACTGTCTTTCAAGGATTAGATTGAATGTATTTCTCTAATATGTTCCTTTTCCTTAAACTGATGTAGGAAAGATTCTCCAATACTGTCTTTATGCAGTACATGCTAGAGCAATGCATCCACATTAAAGTCAGAGAAAAATATTTGTGTGCTCCCCTAGGGTAATTGGAGAGACTGCCCTTTCCTGGCTAGAAGAGCTACAAACTGAAGATGCCAGGAAAGCTGGGGTATCAGTGTCTCAGGCACACTTGTCCTTTCTCTGTGGCCCAAGGGGCAATCTAAAGCCATCTATTGTTGGATATAAAAAGTCACAGTCCTCCTTTTCAGTGAAAAAATTATCACTGTTTGTTATTCTTTGTGAAAAGACAAGAGCTGAGAACAGCTCAAGAACTGACAGAGCTGGAGCAAGAAGTGGAGGTGGAATGAAAGAATCTTGTTGTTAATTAATGGTAAGCCATATGAGAAAAGAATAAATTTAGTAGAAGAAAGCATAAGCAAGATCTCAGCTATCATTTATTTTCCCTGTTGGTCAGACCCTGTCTCGAGACAAAAAAAAAAAAAAAAAGTATTTTTAAAAAAAAAAATTTTGTTTTACAGAGAATAAAACCAAACAAAATAAAACAGAATAAAGCCAATCAAAACAAAATAGTGAAAGTGATAGAGCCCTTCAAAACAGAATAATAGGAAATCAACAATTGCTACCATAATTGTCGATGTCCGCTCCCGGCCGGCAGGAAGGACACACGACAAAGTCTGGTAGTGGACAACCTTTTCTTTTTATTTTCCTTCTCCGTACAGCCTGCCCTGGGTTCTCCCAGCTGAAGCCTCCTCTGGTCCGCTCCCCGCGGCTCCTTTTGTGCTTCAGTCTGCCCCAAAGCCTCTACCGGTCCGCTCTCCGCGGCTCCTTTTGGGCTTTTACTTCTGGGCTTCTACCTGGCTTCTTCTTCCGCCCAGGGGTGGCACCGGTATATATACGGGTACAGTGTCCAATCATGTTAAAGTAAGCAAGGCAAGCTGATTGGCTAACATCATCAGTTGCCAGGCAGACTATATTGTTGAGCGGGTTGTTTACGCGGTAAGCAGGAAACTAACATATTCGATGGGAGGGGCAATCTACCTCAGGCTTCACTCTTTACTACAGGCCTCACGTCCGCCAAGTGAGGCGACCGGGCTCGGGGCTGCGGCTCCCAACACATAATGCCTCATACTATCTTCAGAATTGCTGCCCCTACCATCAGACATAATAAAATCAAACAGAACAGAATAAAACCAATCAAAATAAAACAAAACAATCATACAGAGCAAAACAAAACAACAATATTGGGTTTCAAAAACAAGGCAAGAAAATGCCTCATAATTGCTACATTGCATATTGTTATCATCTAAATAGATGTGCAGACTACCGGCTTTAGGCCTGCAAAGTCAATCAGACAATACAAGCATTAAGTTATTTTTGTACCTCAGTTGCTATGAACTCAGTCTGTGTTCTTCTGAATCAGTCAGTTGCTTGTAGGGGTGGGGATGAGGTGTGTGGGAGTGCGCTGTGCTCAGCTCAGCTTGTCTTCTCACCTGTGCTCCTACTGGCTCACTGGAAGGGTGAATTGTCTTCCTGTTTCTCCTGCTGGCCCACGGCTGCCACTGGCTCATGGGAAGGGCCAGTATTTTTGTTTCAAAGTCTGTTTGAAAAATACAAGTGAAGGGGAATAGAAAGTTTGAAACAAGAATAAAGTTGCTTTAAGAATGATTGCTATCTCAGGTTTCAGAATTTTCATTATAATATGACTTCACTGTAGCTGTATTTGTTTCACTGGTTGAATGCTGTTTGAAAGGGACGTAGTTTAGATTCCTTCTAAAGTGGAATGAAACTACCTATATCACTTACTGTATTTCCAGAAGCATATTTTTCTTGTGGGGTTTAAGAATGACAGGTCTTTAATTGTACTTTCTGTGGTGTGTGAAATTGAACCCAAAGCCCTGTAACTAACCTGGTAGGAAAGCATTCTGCCACAGTGCTACTACCTTCCTTCAGTACTATAGTAAGATTTTTTTTTTTTTTTTTTGATACTGGGAATTGAACTCAGGACCTTGGACTTGCCAGGCAGATGCAGTGCTGCTAAGCTATATTCCTGGCCCCGAGAGGAAGATTTTTAAATGAATTACTAGATTTTTTTTGTTGTTGTTGTTGTTTGGTCTTTTTGAGACAGGGTCTCTCTATGCAGTTCAGACTGGCTTTGGGCTCACTTTGTAAGCCAGTCTGGTTTCCAACTTGCAACGATCCACCTGCCTTAGCCTCCTGAGTGCTGGGATTACAGAAGTACATTATGTCTGGCTGAATTACTAGATTTTAACAATGTAAGTTTTTGTTTAACTTGTAAGTTTTATTTGTCAGATAACCTTTAAAAAATGAATAATTCCTATGAATATTAATGCTAAGGCTTAAACAATATTTAATATCTTCATTTGTTTCAGAAAGTATACAAATAATCCTGACACATAAACTAGGAGGTGTTTGAATTATTTTAGGTCATATTCATTTGTTTTGCTTATTATAGGGCAACAGGGAATGTTACGTCATTGCAGTAGTTTATAAATTATTAAAAATAGGGGTAGAGGATAATTTTTTATTTTTTGAGGCACTTGGAGTGGAACTCTATAACTTTATACAGAGGTACATCTTTGGCTCCTTTTTATTTTGAGACAAAGGGTCTTTCTGAGTCACTAACTTATCTGGCCTGGACTCAAAACTTGAGATCCTCTTGCCTCAGCCTTCAGGTGAGTGGGATTAGAGGTGTGTACCACCACTCCAGGCAGTGTTAGTTTTTAGACTGGAGATATAGCTCAGTGGCACAAGTGCCTGTCTGGCAAGCACAGTCGTTGGTACTAAAACAAAAGCAAAACTATAGCAATTTTAATTTTTAGAATAATGTTGGTGTTGGTTAGTATATTTTAGAAGGTTGTTTCTATGGGGTTGGTTGTTAATTGATTGTTATAGCTCCATGTTGCAAACTCATGGTTTACGTAAGTTTATTAAAGATTCAAAGTATAGAGGGCCCTTCCTGGTCCTCCACTTGGTCTGAGAAGTTTTTATTTGTAATCCCATGGAAGAGTTATTAGAACTCCAATAAGTTAATTTGAATCACTTCCAGTGCAACCCACAAGGAGAATAATGACATTAAGACATTTACATTTATGAGGAGCTGTATTAGTCAGGGTTTTACTAGAGAAAACAAATATAACACAAGGTATGCAAATATATAAGAAATTACAAGATTGGTCAGCCAGAGTCAGATGAGTAAGTGTGCGGAGGGTGTCTGTACACTGGAGGCCAAAGGATTCAATCCAAGGTCTGGAGTCACCTCAGTGTTCTGCGCAAGTCTGCCCCAGCAGGCCGATGGGTCTGCCACAGAAAAGCCGAAGGGTTCACACTGGAGGATGAAAGAATCTATGTCGGAAGACTGAAGAGTCTGTGCTGAAAGACTGCAAGATTCAAGGCAGAAGCTAAAGGATCTGTGCTGGAAAGCTGAAGAGTCTGTGCTGAAAGACTGAAGGATCCAAGGCAGAGGCAGAAGAGTCTGGGCTGGAAGCCAGGAAACAGCATCCAAGCTGAAGGCAAAGACGGGAGCTCCTCCAAAGGATGCAACTGATTCATCCTTCCTCCTTTTGTTTTATGCCATACAGATGATGAGCCACCCTAGTGTGGGTCTTCTACATCCTAGGGTGTAGAATTGCTAAGAAAATTTAGTTTGCTTCTAAATGTCTCAAGTTGACACAATCAATCAACCATTACCATCTACCCTCTGTCAATTTGGCAACCAGATACATTTCTTTAAAATAGTCTCCAGATAAATAGACATGCATATAATTACACTTAACATGTGATAACTATCCTGTGTACAACCAGAAAACACTTTAATTTCCTTACCAGAATAGAGTATAAGTTTTCTTTGGTTGATGCTTATTACTCTTATAAGTTTGTAACTTTAAATGTTTTATTTTTGGTCTTTTTTATACAGGCTCTTGCTGTGCAGTTCAGGTTGGCCTTGGGCTCACCTTGTAGGTCTCGAACTCGCAACGATCCTCCTGCCTCAGCCTTCCAAGTGCTGGAATTACAGGCATGAGCCACCACTCCCGGCTCTAACTTTAACATTTTAACACAGGTTTAACAATTCCCAGGAACTAGCACTAAGTCTATCAACATAATGTTACATTAGAACCTTATTTGGGGAGAAATAGTAATTACAATCCTCTTTTCAGTAGCCGATCACAGGGTCACAGCTGTGGGGATCCTAAGAGTAGCCAAGGTGTTGTTCACGGGTACAAAGGCCTTGACCCCAGGGCCCAACCTGGATTTTATTAACTCATGAAGAAAGGAGTGTCTTGAGGATGAGTGACTGTGAGAAAGGTGGGAAATAATGTGAGTGTTATGAGCTGAGCTAGATAGGTGATCCGAGATCATCTCTGCAATATATAGAGGGAAGGGTATGCAGAAAGAGTCATCTGCATAACACAATTGAAGTAGCATCTGATGTGTTGGGGTCATCGTTTCAGTTCTGATATGAAAACTTTTGTGCTCTTCTGGACAGTGTGTGAAGTGTGCAGTGATGGCTCTTCATTCTGCCAGGCTCAACCATGTGTTTTGGAATTACACATCAGCATCTTAGCCAGCCCTATATACATTGCTTAAGGCCAATTGAAGGGATAAAGATATGGCTTAGCCAGCTCTGTACGTATCAGTACAGGGAGATAGGGCTAGGTTTATCAAAGTGGAGATAATTGCTCTTTGTTCAAGGAGAGTCATGCAGGTGGTCCTTTACACAAAAAGGTTAGCTCATCGGAGTTTAACACTTTTTTTTGGTATCGGGAATCTCAGGACCTTATGCTTGCCAACCAGGTGCTGTGCCACTCAGCTATACCCCTGGCCCTTAACACTGTTTCCTTAACTTCTTTGGTGAAGGTGGTTCTCTGCCCCTTCCCATGGAACGTTCTTCAGAGTTTTGAGAAAATGGGCCCAAAGACACTGGTGTCTGATGGTTTCATAATTTCCTTTAGACCCTAGTGCTGCTGGTGTGTCCAAGTAATGTTTGGTGTGGATAAAAAAAATGGAAAAAAATTTTTTTCAGCTCCCAACACAGGTGAATAGTAGACTTGGTGGAAGGATGGAGAATTTATTTATGCTTTGACCTAAACTCCATGGAATTGTTGGAAATCAGCATGGAGATGCCTCAGAAACTGAAACAAGAAATTCCATTTGACCCAACTATTCCCCTTCTGAGTATTTTCCCAGAAAAGTTGACATCATCATACTACAGGAATGTGTGCATATCCATGTTTATAGCAGCACAATTTATAAAAAAGAGTATATTTATGCACAATGGAGTATTGCACTGCAATAAAGAAATATAAATGAGGCATTTGTAGGTAAATGGATGCAACTTGAGGACATAATGTTAAGTGAAATAAGTCTAACACACACCGAAATATTGCATGATTTATATGAGAAGTACAATTAAAGAACAAAATAGAGAAATAGGAAATAGGGAGAAGTTCAAATACTTCCCCAAATTACAGATTCCATTGTTTTAAAAATAATTCAATGTATGCTAATTGTTTCATTTATACAAGTTTAGAGTTCATTGAAAGATGTATTTTTATTTTAATTTTGAGTTTTTGAGGCAGGGTGTTCTTGAACTCAGTGTAGCCAGGCTGGCCTCAAATTTGTGGCAGTCCTTTCGTCTCAGACCCCATATTGCTCCATAATACCAATACTTTTTGGTGTGAGTACTGGGAATTGAACTCATGACTTTGCTCTTGCCAGGCAGGTTCAGTGCCACTGAGCTATATCCCCAGCTCTAATATCAATACTGTTACATTAGTATTACAAGCATGTGCCATTGTGTCTGGCCCCAGATTTGTGATGTTGTGTTTCTTTTTTGTAAGACTGTTTCTGGTTTATGTCTTGTACTCTTGAGTAACTAGTTTAAAGCTGGTATACACAGTGTAATAACTGTTGCTGTGCTCTTATTTGATTATGTAATTTTATTTTTCAAAAAATTAAAAGAACTGATATATAGCTGCAAAGGACTGAGATGGACCTGATCAGTGTTTTTTTATTGGTATTGGGAATCGAACTAAGGACTGCACTTGTCAGGCAGGTGCTGTGCCACAGAGCTATAGGCCCCCCCCACCCTCGCCACTTTTTTGAGTCAAAGCCTCACTATGTAGTTCAGACTGGCCTTGAACTCATAGTGATTCTCCTGCCTCAGCCACACAAGAGTTGGGGCTAAGGGCACATAGCACCATGCCTGACCTGATCATGTTTTTTTTTAATTGTTTATTTTTGAGATAGAGATTTGCTGTGTAGCCCAGGCTGGCTTTAGACTCACTGCCTCGGCCTCCCAAGTGCTGAAATTACAGACCTGTACCACCATGCCTGGCCAGTGATCATATTTTGTATGAAAGAAGTCTTTGGGTTATCTCATGAATTTTAACACTGGTCACAGGTGTTAGAAAGCAAAAGAAGACTAATATTGAGACTGGAAAATGATTTTCCACTGGGTGCAAGGGAGGTTTAGAAAAGAAGTTACTGTTTTTTTTTTTTTTTTTTTTTCTGTCTTTTTGAGATAGGCTTTTACTATACAGTTGAGGCTGGCTGCATTCACTTTGTAGTGCAGGCTGAACTCAAACTCAGTGATCTTCCTGCCTCAGCCTCTCAAGTGCTGCAATTACAGGCATGTACCACCATGTCTGGCATGGAAATGAAGTTATTGTTTCCACTTTATTTTGTTCTGGTGTCAGTGATCAGTTGAGTAATTTGTTTTCAGTCTGAAAAGCTTACTTTTTTGTTGTTGTTGTTTTTTGGATAGGATCTTGCCATGTAGTCCAGGCTGGCCTCAAATTTGCAGTGATCCTCCTGCCTCAGCCTCCCAAGTGCTGGGATTATAGGTATGAGCCACCACGCACAGCTGTTGCAGTAATTTCAAAGCTAATACTTCAATATTCAAAAAGTGCTGTAATTGTTTTGTTTGTGATCGGGAATTTCAGTCTGATATTATTACTGTAAGTTGTTTCCTTAAGAATTGCTTATGTATAAGAAGGTTTTTTTAGGGGCATATAGTAATAATCTATAAATTATTTTATAATTTGGCACATAATTTTTTTTCTTGTCATACATACTACCCAAACTCCTCTCATTCTACCCTCACAAATTCAGATACCAGCCAGAATTGGTGGTATATACCTGTAATCTCAGCACCCTGGGACATTGAGCAGGAAGATTGCAAGATTGAGTTCAACCTGGGCCACTTGGCAGTTTAGTAAGACTCTGTCTCGAATAAAAAAGGGCTGGCAATCAGCTCAGTGTGAAGGCCCTGTATTCAATCTCCATTACCAACTGAGGAGGGTGGTTGTTGAACAGAGTAAAAAAGGAAATACGAGTTTTGGAGCTGCTGGTTTGAAAGTTCATGCTGTTGATTGCTATTTTATATTGTATTCCTTGGGCATGTTAGAGACTATAGACATTCATTGTATGATTAGTTATTTTGGCTCTTCTTAAAATAGCAGTGAATACCCTTTTTGTAACATTCCTGTTCCCTTAGCTACAAATGTGACGTTTATTTTAAACTGCTACAGAATCAAAATGAAGAGATTTCTGAAAGCATTGATCAAATTAGCAAACAATCCTTTCAAGAAGAGGAGGAGACGTGGTTGTGCATGGCTGTAATCCCAGTGTTCAGAATGAGAGCAAGGCAGGAAGATCAAAAATTCAAGCTCAGCCTGGGCAGTTTTAGTGTTTTGATTCTTTTGTTTAATAGGTGTAGTTCTAATCGGAATCTTTTTAGTTTCAGCAAGTTTTAATTGGACGTAACAGTAAGGTGCCTTATTAGGTATTTATAATGTACTGACTAATACCATAATTGCTTTATTACATTACCTCATTTCTCTTTGTAGTAGTGTCAATTAGATGTTAGTTTGTTGATGAAAGAAATAAGATATATAAGTGAAGTAACCTGCCAGGATCACACATGTAAGTAGTAGAGTTGAAGCTGAAACTCATGTTTGTTTTTGTTTGAAAATCTCATGCTTTTATGGCAGGGGCAATGGGGTCTTGCAATGTAGCACTGGCCAGCCTTGAACTCATCGTCCTCCTGTAGTTGCCACTTTGGTGATAGGATTAGATATGGTCCATGATACTTGATTTCAGCTTTTTCCCACATATTACCACTTTAGTCAACAAGGCTTTTAAAAATATTAAAAATCTTAATTTTTTTACTCTTAGTTAATGGCTCAATATTACTTTAAGTGTATCGGGAGAGGGATACAGAAGTAAGCCTAGTTCTTTCCCCAGAATAAATGTAACATGTCAATAAAAGTAGCATGGTTCAGTACTGTGTGATTGATTATTCAGTGATTGAACGCTTGTGTGATAGTATTGGACTGTATTTGTTTGCTGTTTGACAAATAGCAATCTTTTGTGGAGATTTATTTGTTGATTGATTTGCACTGAGCTACATTGCCAGCCTCTTTTTAATTTTTGTTTTGAGACAGAGTCTTGCTAAGTCAATAAATTTGCCCATGTGGGGCTTGAGCTTGCTATCCCACCTCAGCCTCCTATAGTGCTGGGATTGCAGGCCTGTGGCACCCTGCCCAGCGGATAACTTCATTACTTTTATTTAAAGTCTGTCCTTTTTATTGCAGTGTTACAAATAAGCAAGATAAGTACAGATCCTGAAAGTACTATTGAAGAAATAAATAGGATAATGTGACAAAGAATAAAGAGAGAAGGAACTTTTATTCTGTATAGTGTGGTCAGAGGAAGACTTTCTTCTGAAATGATTGGAGTGAGATCTGAAGGTTTGAGTCAGTAGCTTTAGCTAAGTGTGATGGTGCACACCTCTAATCAGTCTCAGGTAAGGTTGAGCCAGAGGGATTGAAAGTTTGAGCCCAGTGTGGGCAATTTAGTGCCTGACTCAAATAAAGGGCTGGGTCTGTAACTCTTGAGTTCACTTCTCAGTACCACCAAAACTAGCCAGCCAACCAACCCCTGGCAGCTTCAAGAATAATTTAGAAGCAGTGTATCTGAAGGTAGGACAAACTCTAGCATATTTAAAGATACAGAGACTTGTGTATGTGGAGTATGGACAGTGAAGACAAGGAGAGGAAGACAAGAGATTTGAAAGTTAAGAAAGGCCTTGTCAGGGAGTAATCTTAGTTTCTTTGGGGGTGCTGTAATGAAATGTATCAAGCAACAAACAGTTTTGATTTCTGGGGTGTGCAGTTTTCCGGTACAGAGGGCACCTTCTTGCTGATGTGCTCACTCTTTACAATCTAATCACTTTCCAAAACACCTCTACCTCCTAATGCCAGAAGTTAGAATTTTATCATGAATTTTGGAGGGATACAAACATTCAGCTTATAGAAGATGGCCACACAGTTGGGACTGTGTCTCAGAGCAAGTGAGATTTTGAAGTGGAAAGTTAGGATAGAAACAGAGTCGAAAGGCCATCCATGAAAGCTTAGGGAATTTATGTGAGTAAAGGCATAAACTTTGAGTGAGTGCTCAGCCATATTATACAATTTGAGCAGCAATAGGCAGGTTAACAGTTAATTAGATGAGTAAGTTAAGTTATATACAGCTGGCCCAGCAGTTTCAATGCTGTTTCCCAAGAGCAGAGGTGTAGAACCTGCATGTTATTTGTGTTTCTTTTAAGACAACAGATGTTAATGTATGAGTTGTTGTTTTCTAAATAAAATCTCAGTGTTCAGGTTTGGACTTTGCGATAATTAAGTACTTTTTAGGTTTGCCATCACTCGCCTTAAAAGTGTCTAGACTCCAGAGCTCTGGTAGACTCAGGTGATTTGGGAGATTTGAGAAAAGCCAAATATAGTGTTACCTTTTGTTATGCCACCTTTTGTCTTATCACTTTCCTGTATATGTGTGTGTGGGGGTGCTATTGGGATTGAACTCAGAGTCTTGTCTTGTTAGGCAAGCAGTTTGTCACTGAGTTACATCCCCAGCCTCTTTTTCTTTTGAAGACATGGTCTCATTATGTAGCCCAGGTTTGAACTCTTTTTTTTTTAAATTTTTTTTGTCTTTTTCCTTTTTATCGGTACTGGGGATCGAACTCACGACTGCCTGCTTGCAAGGCAGGTGCTTATGCCGCTGAGCTAAACCTCCAGCCCGAGGTTTGAACTCTTATGATCCTTCTGTCTCAACCTCTCAAATACTAGAATTATAAGCATGTGCCTTCGTGCTAGCCTCAGCCTTTTTCTGCCAAACTTTGAGAAAGGGTTTTCCTAAATTTCTCATGTTGACCTTGAACTTGTTGTGATCCTCCTGCTTAAGCCTCCCAAGTGCTGGAATTACAGGTGTAAGCCACCACACCTGGCAGTATGATACAATTTTTCTTACCTTTTTTCTTTTTAAGTCAGGATCTCCATATGCAGTTTGGACTGGCCTTGAACTCACTTTGTGGCCCTGGCTGATCTTGAACTTGCAACAATCCTCTTGCCTCAGTCTCCCAAGTGCTGGGATTACAGAGATGTGCCACCACATGTGGCTAGTATGATATAATTTTGCTGGGAGGTTAACATGGGATATATTAACATGGCTGGTCTAGTGTACTTTGAGTTGTTGGCATTATATGTTGCAAAACCAAAATCTGTTTTCTGATCTTTCCTCCCATTTTTGGATCATCTCATGGCATTTTATTTTTTAAAGTTTTATTTATTTATCAGTTAATTAATTGATCGTCTTGGGGGTGGGGAGAGTGCCAGGAGTTGAACTCAGGATGTCACGCTTGCTAGGCAAGTGCTGTGCCACTGAGCTATATCATCAGCCCTTGATTGTCTTTTTAATCTCAAAGAAAGATTTAATTTGCCTTCAAGTACTTAAAGCAGATTTATATTTGTCAGTGGAGTTGGTAGTCAAGATTAAAGTGGCTCTTTTCATAAAAAATTATTTTGGGTTTTACTTATTTATTTGGAGACAGGGTCTCTATGTAGTCCAGGCTGACCTTGAATTTACAGGAATTCTTCTGTGTCAACCTCCCAGGTGCTAGGATTATAGGCATGTGCCACCACACCCAGTCATGACATTTTGTTTTATATTAATTAATTAATTATTTTTGAGAGAGAGAGAGAGAGAGTCTGGCTATGTGGCTCAGGCTGGCCTTGAATTCACTGTATAGTTCAGGTGGCCTCAAACTTGTGGCAGTTCTCCTGCCTCTGCCTTCCAAGTGGTGGGGTTACAGTTGTATACCACTGTAACTGCCTGTCATGACATTTTAGTACGTGAAATATTACTGTCTGCCAAAGGTAGTGCAGAATAGTCTAAATTAGAATTTGACTCTGAAATTGTCCCTCCTTTCCCCTGGTACTAGAGATTGAACCCAGGGCATGAGTACTGAGATACATACATCCCTAGTTGTTGTTGTTGTTATTGTTGATTTCCTCCTCCTCCTCCTCCTCTTACACTTTCCTTCTTCTTCTTTTTCCTTCTTCTTCTTTCTTCTTCTTCCTTCTTCTTCTTTCTTCTTCTTTTTTTTGGTACCAGGAGTTGAACTCACGACCTTATGCTTGCTGGGCAGGCACTCACGCTGCTGAGCTAAATCCCCAGCTTTTTTTTTAATTTAAAATTTCCAGACAGGACCTCACTGTCATTTAATTGCCCAGGCTGGGCTTGAGCTTGTCATCCTTGTGCCTCAGTTTCCTCTGGATCCACATGATCTGCTTTGTAATGGTAACTCCAATTTTGACATTGATGCTATGAACAATGAGTTACAGAATTAAAAGTGAAATTTAATAATTAACATTTATAAATGATGTGTTAGAATTTTTTTTTTTTTGTAGTCCTGGGAATTAAACTTAAGACCTTGTGCTTGACAGGCAGGTGCAATGCTACTGAGCTATATCCCCTGCCCAGGTGTTCTTACACTGACCCAAGGTGCATTCACTTAGTCAAGACCTAACATTTATTAAACATTTACTAAAAATACTATTTTATTTTTACATGTATTATCTTATTCCATCACTTTGCTCTGTACAGACAGTACTTAACTGCTGCCTTTGTTTTTTTAAAAAGCTGAGCCTCAGAAATGTTGAGCTTGCCCAAGCTTGCTTTAGCTGTAGTGTGGTAGAGCCAGCTTGACTTCAGAACTCAGGCTCTTAACGAGGGACACACAGCCAACTTCCAAAGAATTGCTGAGCTTATGTTGGGAAGTCTAAGAAATGAAAGATTTGCGGGTAAACAGAAAGGGGAAGGCAAATGCTTACTAATTTTTCTTGGCCTCCCTTCTTGCAATAAAATTTATTACTTGTCTGTAGAGTGAAGAAACAGGAAGTGAACTTTACTTTTACTTCTTGCTTCCTTTTAGTTCTGCCTTCCTCTTTGTGATGTTGACAATTCTCATATGTATATGAGAATTCAGTGATACTTGTTTTAATTAATGTCATTTTTCAGGAGAGGAAGTGTGAGGTAATGTTTAATAATAGACTTGAGAATGTTCAGGTTTAAATTCCAATTCTGCCTCTTACTGGTTGAGTAACTTTGGCCTAGTTGCTTAACTTCATTGAGCTTTATCTTCTTATCTTATAAAATAGAATATACAGCATATAACTCAGGGTGGCTAGATGAAGTGTGTGAATATGTGTAATATGTGTAGAATAGTACATGATACCTAGTGTTAGGTATTTGTTGTTATCACTATCAGTATTATTTGAGAACAGGTTTAGGTTGCAGCAGTGGCTGATTAAGGTTAGAGATCAGGATTATTAATACTATACAGTTTTTGTATGGATGCTTCTTTGTGCATAGTAAAGAAAAGGAAAGGAAAAAGGAGGGAGCTGAACAAAGAGAAATTTAGTCTAGGTAGTTTTGATGAATAGTGGGAGAGTTTTTCCTGTGATTACTCACATCTATTGTACTTTCCTCTTTCTTCTTCTGTAATGTGACTTTTGCATCCATTCCACAATTCACTGTGTGTCAGTCTTTGTGCCAAATACTCCAAAGTACAGGGATGTATAAAGTAGTATAGACTTAAGTACAGAAACATAAATAGGTATTTATAAATAATGATTAAACATTGTAAAAAGAGCAATGATGTGCATGTGTAATCCCAGCACTTGGGAGGCTGAAGCAGGATCAGAACCTGTGACACAAGTGAGTTAAAGTTCAGCCTGAACTACAGAGTGAGACCTTGTCTCAAACAAAACAAAACAAAACAAAACAAGTGAAAGGAGCAATAGGAGCACATAGTGTGACATCCAGTCCTTGTGTCCATATTTAGATGAGTTAGGTAGTTCCATATTTTTATGTTTAATAAGGTGACACATCTGGCCAGCAAGAAATTGAATTATAGTCAGGATTATAATTGAAATAAGACTGTGTCTTAAAATCTAGACATTGAATGCAAAGAGCTTCTATTTGTAAATTCTTCCAGAAAAATAAATATTTCACTGAACCTAAGATTTTTTTATCCCATTTCCTCCTTTCCTCTCCCAATAACCCTCCCTCTCTCCCTCTTTCCCTTTCTGTCCTTTTCCTTCTTTCCTTCTCTCACAGCGGTAGGGGAATTGAATCCAGGGCCTTTGCGGAGAGCCATACTCCCTAGCCCTTTTTAAATGTGGAGACCTGGTGTGATGAAATTACCCAGGCTGGACTTGAATTTGTAGTCTGTCTGCCTCAGCCTCTCATAGTGCTTGGATTATATAGGCTTATATGACCAAATTTCATAGATATCAAAATTTGGGGTAGAAAAGGCTGATAATGATTGTAAGGCACCCTCAATAAAGACACTTTCTGATTTTATATATTCTGTATAAGCGTGACAAAAATATTTCAGTATTGATGAAATACAATAAGGTGCATTTATAATTAGTACTATTTTAGAATACAGGATTACTGTAAGAGTGATTGTTTATAAACTGTATGATTTAGCATGGTTGAACTTTTTCATTTTAAAATTGTGAGGTTTAGATTCTTTATGCCGTGAATATTGAACTAGTAACTAGGCAGCTTGGTTAATTTAGCTCAAGAATCTTTGTTCAGTCTCTCATATTGCTTGTATATTCTGAGGGCAGGAGCAGTGGTAGTGGGGGCTCTGTTATTTTTATAGCCTGAGTAACTGTAGTTCTGTGGCTGGGTAAATGAACTGTCTTAAAAGCAGTGGTCTGAGGCCAGGTGTGATTGGCTGTGCCTCTGTAATTCCAGCACTTGGGAGGCTGAGGCAAGAGGATTGCTATGAGTTTGAGGCCATCCTGAGGTAGTTAAAGGCTGACCTGAGCTACATGGTGAGACCTTGTTTGTGTGTGGGGAGGTAGTAGTCTAGCATGATGGCTCATGCTCATAATCACATCACTCTGAGAGACTGAGGCAGGAGGATCCCATGTTCAAGCCCAGCCTGGGCAGTTTAGCAACTTAGCATATCTTGTCTCAAAATACAGAATAGAAAAGGCCTGTGGATATAGCTCAGTGCAAGGGACCTGAGTTCTGTCTTGGTATTGAAGGAGTGGGGGAGGGGAGGGGAATCAGTGGCTTTTGTATTGTCTGTTTTGCATGCAGAAATACATGTGGGTGTGTACACATACAGAGGATGGCACGCTACATGGGACTTTTCCTGATAGATCCTCGTTTCCTTTATAAAAGGAAATTAACTGCTCATTGCACCATTTTGGATTTGAAAAAACAAAGCAAAATAGAATATAGAAGTTGAATAGAATAGAATAGAATAGAAATAACAAAATAGAATAGAAGTTGATAGAAATAGAAATAACAAAATAGAATAGAAGTTGAAATAACCAGAGATCAGAAATTTAGATAATTGACTACTACTGTAACTCTGAGCCTGTCTACATTTTACCTTTTAGGTTGTTCAGCATTTGTTGTTGTGCTAGTGCTACTCTTTCTCAGAATGAATGGGTTGCTAATACAGGAAAAAGTGCATATATAGTTAAAATCAATAAAATAAATATCTGATTTTTTTTGTAGGTCAACATCAAATTCGAAATATTTAAACAATTTCCACAATGCAGACAATTAAGTGCGTTGTTGTGGGCGATGGTGCTGTTGGTAAAACATGTCTCCTGATATCATATACAACAAACAAATTTCCATCTGAATATGTACCAACTGTAAGTATAAGGGCTTTCATCTTTGGTGAAGTGTATTGTAATTTTTTGAAATTCTTTGAAAATCCTTTCTCTGTGCACTGAAGTTTTTCTGTTGTCTACATTTGTTTCCTGCTTTTAAAAATCTTCTTGGGAAAATTATATACACTGTAAAATTAAGTAGCTGAGAAATCAGTGGAAAGTCAGAAGGGGTGACACAAGGGTTTGCAAGAAGTATTGGGAAGCAGAACTTCAGTGGATGAAATTCTGAAGCGTGGTGGTCTCAGTTGGGAGGAAAGAAGTGTGTTCTACATCTTGAGTGAGGTGACCTTTTTTTCCCCTCTTGATATTTTGGCCAGTGATTGATCAGTGCTTGGGGCCTCCTGGGATGCCAGCTAGGGTCTTGTCAGAGAAAGCAGTATGTCTCCACTTTGTGGAACTGTTCTCTTAGCGGTAATAGAGCTCCATACTGGTTCCTAGGGGCAGAGAACATGTTTTACTGAGTCTGTATAGATAGAAAATATCAACTCCTTGGAAAGGTCAAGGGAACATGGGAATAATAAAGGTGATGAGGTGAAAGAGTGACAAATTTGTGAAAGCACATGTCTGGGGATCCATTGTTTGTCCTAGGTTGCTAGGCCAGCCTAGTGGTATGATTATGTTAAAAACGTGTCTGATTAGTGATGAGAGGGGAGTTGGTGTTGGCCTGGCATGGCAGTAACCATCTCTGTTAAGTGAGCCATTTTAGGGGTTATGTGGCCCTGATGTGTGGTTAATGTGGGGCTAGTAGTCTTGAAGTGAAAGGGAAGAACATGTTTGACTACTTTAATCTTCAGAGATCCAAAGAGCCTTGCCAGGAAGGTGAATTTAAGTTAAGGGCTTGGTAATTACATTAAGTTGGAAGTGGCAGTCTCAGTAATATACCTAGGCATGTCAAATGACTGAGTTAGGCCAAGGACATGGGAAGAAAGAAGATGTAGTTTCTTAGAGATGATTAGATACAAGAGTTTTGAGCTGGTCCATTTGATAATTGTATAAATGGAAGACTTCGTGAGGTTGTGAAGAATTTAGGAGCTATAGTCTTGTCTTGGATCTTGTTTCAAAATGAGAATTTTTATGTTTTAGTCTCTGTTAATGTTTATTTGTAAACATTACTTCTGAGTCTGTTAACTGCTTTTATTACTTGGTATTATATTGAAGGTGGGCTTGTGTTTATTTTATGTGGGTCTCTGGGAAAGGGGTTTGTGGAGGAGGGAGAACATAGAATAAAATGATTTTATATGAATGTGAATGATTTTATTTAGGTAAGTAGACCATGAAACAAAAATAGTATACCCATGGTACCTGTTTAAGTTATTATGGAAATGAATTTGATGTAAAATGTATATTTATGTACATCTATGAACCGAGTTACCATTTCTAAAATAATGAATTTTAGAGCTGAAGGAATTGTACTTATCACCTTATTCATCTCCTAGGGATGAGGGAATTCAGGCCCAATTTAGGGATGAGACTTAGCAGTCTTAAGTAATCACACACTAGTATGAACGAAGTCTGGAATGGATGACAGCTTTTCTGATTCTTTTAGTTCCATTTTGCTTTTGAGATGGAGTTTCATTTTGTCTCCCAAACTGATCTCAAATTCTTGGCCTCAGGTAGTCCTCTGCCTTAGCCTCCTGAGTAGTGGGGCTATAGCTTGTACCACCATGTCTGCCATTTCTCTGATTCTTAGTCTAGTATTGTATTTGGGTCTTTTTTTTTTTTTTAATGGTACCAGGAATTGAACTCGACCTTGCTCTTGCCAGGCATGCTTTGCCACTGAGCTACAGCCTGGGCTCTGGTCTTGTATTTGAATAGTTCAGCAAATGAGGGTTGCTTTTGAGTCCCTTTCTTCTTTTGTTTCCCCCTTTTCTTCTTTTTCTGTTTTCCTTTTAGTACTGTACTGGAGATTAAACTCGGAGGCTTTATTCTGAGCTATGTCTCCAACTGTTTTTTGTATTTTGTTGTTTTTGCCTTTGTTGTTGTTGTTGTTGTTGAGGAATCATAGTCTAGACTGGCCTTGAACTCACTATGCCTGGTTTAAACAAGCTCTTGACTAATTCATTAAAATAGGAACAAGGGGGTCTGGGGATTTGGCTTAGCAGCATAAGTACCTGTCTGGCAAGTACTGGGTTGTGAGTTTAATCCCCAGTACCAAATTATTAAAACAAACAAAAAAACCTAATGTATAACACAGGAACAAGGTAGGTTTGGTGACACACCTATAACCCAAGCACACACCTACAATCCCAGCCCATGGAGGCAGAGGCAGGGGAATTTCCATGAATTCACTAGCCTGGGCTGCATAGTGAGCTCGAGGCCAGCCTGAACTACACAGCAAGACTCTGTCTCTCTCTCCCACACACATATACACATAGGTGCTAAAAGGTTAGCCCTTGCATGGGCTAGTTAAGTGCTCCACCAGTAAAGTTTATCCCTATTTCAGTGTGAATTTTATTCATGAAATGTTTCAACAAATAATTTGTTAGCCTTTTCTCAAAATATAGTACTTTCCTTTTTTTTCCCCAGTACTTTCTTTAACTAATTTATTTCTCTTAATCCATTTGTTTGCATTGAAGTTCTTTACATCTGGGACCCTGAAATAAAAAAAAAAAGATTATCATGGATCTAAGAGATTGTAATTCCTGATTAAAAGGGGATGATCTGTGAAGAAATGCTTCTTTAGCAATTTGATTGATTTTTTTTAATTGTTTCTTTTTTTAAAAATTTTATTTAAGGAGAAAAAGAAAAAAACAAAAGGGTACAAGTTATACAGAATTTCAGAAAGAATAAACAGTAGGAAATCACTAGTTAATAGATTACATATTGTTATCTTAGAAATAGTTGTTCAAGTTACAAAATTAAAGCATATAAAGTAGATTTTCAAACAGTGAGACTGCAAACAGTTTTGTTCAATGATCCAACAAAACTCAGTAATATGGTTATCTATCTTATACACTTAAATATGTATGCAGTTATATCCTTAAGAGCACTTTCTTTTCCTTTTGTACAATGACAGTTACACGTTTTGGGTTTTATTACTCCCACAGTGCTTATTACTTTTTTTGAAGAGAGTAAAACCAAATGTGACATAACAGAACAGAGTCAGATCAAAAGGATGGACATAATAGATAATGTAAAAACAAAATACTAGGGGCTGGGGATTTAGTTCAGCGGCATAAGCACCTACCTTGCAAGCAGGCGGTCATGAGTTCGATCCCTGGTACCAATAAAAATGAAAAAGACAAAAAAAAACAAAAACAAACAAACAAAAAACCCCAAAATACTAGGTGATCAACAATGGTTACCATACTGCCTTTTGCTATCTTAAAAAGAATTGCCTATATCATCAGTTATAATAAAATTGAACAAAACAGTAAAGAATAAAACTAAACATTGGAGACATTACAGGACTTTAAAAGAAGATAATAGTCAACCAGAATGGGCATCATAATGAATGTTATTGTCTTCACAGTTATTGCCTATGCTTTTGAACTTGGTACTATCAAGCAAAGCAGAATAGGGGAAAATCAGTCAAAACAAGATGGTGAGGGCAATACAGGGTTTCAAATCAAGTTAATAGGAAATCAAAGTGGGTTACTATAATATATTCTGCTATTTTTTATTTTTCCTTTAATTAAAAAGATAAAAATAAAAAAGTAAATAATTAAAAAAAGGAGATTGAGATAAAAGAGGGCATAATAACAAAACAGCGCAGGTCAAAACATAACCATTTTAGCAAAATAGTGTTTCACCACAAGATATCCTGACATAAAAGTAGTTACCATAGTGTCTCTTTCCTTGAAATCTTTGAGTATAATTTCATATACTGTAGCACCAAACATATCAAGACAATGTAAAACCATTCAAGAGAATGACAGTATTACAGGGTATTTAGAACCAACTATCAGAAAATGAACAGTGGTTTCTGTATTTGATTGATCTTTGAGGTGAACCACTGTTAAAGTTGCAGACTTGTACCAGTATTATTTTGTGTATCTAAAGGGGACTCAGTTATGTTTCACCTCTAACCGTTTATAGGTCCTTATTTAATTTCTGTGAATAGAGCAGACATCCTCAGTATATGTATTTGTTACTTTTTCTAAGAATCATTCAAATCATGGAAGGAAAAGCATAGGTGGCAAGGTTAGTTATATAAGCAAGATAGACTAAGAGAAGATAACATCTTAAGGAAATACTGCCTTAGGAATTGTCTTATCCCATTTTGACCTACTCCTTACCTTCTAACAATGTTGTTGTCTGCTTTTGTTTTTAGGTTTTTGACAACTATGCAGTCACAGTTATGATTGGTGGAGAGCCATATACTCTTGGGCTTTTTGATACTGCAGGTGAAAACTTAAATGGCTTTATAATGTTTTGATCTGTAACTGTAACAGTTGGTGGTGATTGTGTGTCTTTTTTGGGTTTTTGGAAAATTAGCAGAGCATTTACCATTTGTTAATAGTTTTCCAAGATTACATACAGTGATGGTTGATGCATGACCAAGGAGCAATCCCAGACCTAGGATGGCTAATAAAGGAGTTTGGGGAACCCTGGGTGGGGTAGTAGACAACAGAAAGTGAAAGCAGATGTCATTAGATATGCTGTAATTGATGTGTGTATGTTGTAGTGACTCAGGGACTATGTTAGTGGCTGGGGAGAGACTAAGCAAATGAATTCAGAAGAAGATTGTCTACTGTCTATCCCTTTGTCCTGTCCTTCTCCTATTTATTTATTTGAAAAAGAAAATAAGATTTATTCAAATCCAGCTCCAAGGAGACGATGAGGCCCATTCGTCTCAAATCAGCCCCTCAGTACAACTTTTTAGGGGCTTTCCTAGCAATGTGCAGTGGGCTTTCTCTGCTTTTAAAGCCCAAAGTTTTGTAAGTATGCCCAAAGTGTAAACTTGTAAGTCATGTGTGATGTTTTATTATGCATATTTTGTTTTATTTGAAAGCTTACGTAGCTTACATGTTGTCTGTGCAATGCATGTTTAGAGAGCTTCTTAAGATTAATAGCATGTTATTTATATTATATGTGAAAGTATTTTGAGAGTGAACTAGTATGTAGCTTACAGTATTGACATTTGTTGTTATCCAAATTGTAAGAACAAGTTACTTGGGGCTGGGGATTTAGCTCAGCGGCATAAGCACCTGCTTTGCAAGCAGGCGGTCGTGAGTTCGATCCCTGGTACCGATAAAAAGGAAAAAGACCAAAAAAAAAAAAAAAAAAAAAAAAAAGAACAAGTTACTTTATTCCTTAAATGTACCTGAGCAATATTTTCTATTTTTTTCTAACAGAGACTACATATTTTAATTTCTACTCTCTCTGTAGTCTCTTTATCAGTTCAGTTAGCCAAAAGAAAATCTCAGAGAGGTATTATTTTAGTATGTGGGAATTCTAAATTTTCTTCTTTTTATGAGTTACTCTGTCATTGTTTGCCAGCTGACACACTGCTCTGATGGAGTATATTGTACTGTCCACTTTGAAGAACTGTTTGTGTTTACAGTTCTGAATTTGGGAAGGTGAAGTGGAGTGATAAAGTTAAGTTTAGAGAAACTTTTAATGAGTTAAACATTATAAAATTAATGAAGTTGGAAAATAGAGATAATAATGATTTATAATTTCATGATAGTTTTTTTTTTCTCTATTTTTGCCCTTGGATAGGGTAATCTGTATGCAGAGAAAAGATAATTTGTGGTTTCTTATAGTTGAAAATGAACTTAAAGTTGTTTCAAATTTGAAAGCTCATATTAAGTACCCGAGATTGAACTCATGCCCTTGCACTTGCCAGGCAGACACTTACGCTGTTGAGCTAAAATCCTTGGCAAGCCTTTACATTTTTAAATGGTACTTTAAAAAAGTTTTATTGATGTATATAATATAGTAAAATTCTCTTAAGTGCAGTGTGATGATTTGGAATTCCGTAGTCAAGATACATAATATTTTAACACCCTAAAAAATATCCCTGTGCCATTCTACAGTCAATCCTTTCCTTCCTTGGCCTGGTACAGGCAACCACACATCCATCCGCCTTCTAGGTTTCAATAGTTTTTGCCTTTTGGAGGTTTCATATAATGGAGCCATACAATGTATAGTCTTTTGTGTTTGATCACTTTCACTTAGCATAGTGCTTTTAAGAACCAGCCATGTTGTGTGTATCATTTCTTTTTATTGTTGAGCAGTATTCTGTTTTGTGAACATAGCATGATTTGTTTGTCCATTTATAAGTTGATGGATGCATGCATTTTAGTTTTGAGCTATTATGAATAGTGATGTCACGAGCTTCTTCCATGTTTTAGCTCTTCTGAATAATACTGCTGCGAGCATGGGTTTGCAGATATACACTTCTTTGGCATAATGGCACACTCTTGTAGTCCCTGTACCTGGAATACTGAGGCAGAAAGACTGCACTGGGTTCGAGGCTAGACTGGGCTACATAGTGAGGTCAAGGTTAGCCAGTGCTGCATAGCTCATGTCTCAAAAAGCAAGAATGTAAGCAAACAAATAGTTCTTTGAGCCTCTGCTTTCCATTCTTTTGGGCATATGTACCCAGAAATGGAGCTGTTGGGTCATGTGATAATTCAGTACTTAATTTTTTGAGGGTAGTTTTTCCAAAGTAGCTGTGTCAGCTTACATTTGTACCACCAGTACACAAGGGTTCAGTTTCTCCAAATCCTTGTCAATACTTTGTCTTTTGATAGTAGCCAACCTAACAAGTATGAGATAGTAACTTACTGTAGTGATTTTTGGTTGCTGTTTTTCATTTTTCTTTTTTTCTTCATATTTGAGGTGGGGGCTCACTGTGTTGCCCAAGTTAGCCTTGAACTCCTGGTTTTAAACAGTCACCACTGAGCGCTACTCTTAGCCCTGGTACTGGCATTTGGTGCATAAAACTTAATGTTCATGAAGTCTAATTTGTATAGTTTTTCTTTGGTTGTCTATGCCTTTGATGTTATCCTTCCCTCCTCAAAAAGGAAAAAAAAAAAGCCATGCCAAGTTTCATACTGTGAGGCTCTTTCCAATATTTTCTGAGAATTGTTTGTTTGTTTTTGTCTTTATTTCTTAGATTTAGCCCCTTTTTTTTTTTTTTTTGATCTTTTGGAGATAGGATCTTGTGCAGTTCAGGCTGACCTTGAGCTTAGTTCGTAAACCAGGCTGGTCTCAAACTCTCAGTGTTCCTCTTTCAGCCTCCTGAGTGCTGGGATTACAGCTGTGCATCACCGTGCCTGGCTATACATTTGGCTTTTGATCTACTTTTGAATTAATTTTTGTATATGGTTGTAGGAGTGGGGCAAACATTATATTGTTTTACAAGTGGATATCCAGTTTGTTGAAGAGTGTTATCTTTCATTAGTCTTGGCACTCTTCTTGTCAAAACTCATTTAGCCATATATATGAAGGTTTATTTCTGGGTTCTCTGTTCATTGTTTTGTTATGTCTGCTTTATGCCAGCATTACTTTGTTCTTAATTACTGTAGCCTTAAAGTAAGGTTTGAAATCAGAAGTATGAGTTTTCCAGCATTGTTCTTTTTCAAGATTATTCTTACTCAGAATTGCTTGAAATTTTGTTTCTGTTTCTAACAAAAAATTCTTTTTTTTTTTTTGGTGCTGGGGATCGAACTCACGCCCTCGTGCTTACCAGGCAGGTGCTTAAGCCACTGAGCTAAATCCCCAGCCCCATGTTCTTTGGATATTGATAAGGGTTGTACTCTATCTATAGGCTCTTCTGATCCATGATTATGAGGTGTGTTTCCATTTGTCTTTCTTTAATTTCGTTAAGTACTCTTTATAGTTTTCTTTGTACAAATTGTGCCTGGTTAATTCCTAAGTTTTTATTCTTTCTGACTAGCCATTGTTTCTTGACAACTTTTTCCCCTCCTGGATCTTCTCAGTTTCAGATACTGGTCTTACATTTATATACTAACTAAACCTGTAACCAGCTTTGATAATCATGGTGGACAATTGCTTTTGTTAGCAGAGTTTTACTGAAATTTTTGTTTTCTTATGTAGTTTCCCTGTGATTGCTTTAGAATTGATTTTTACTGCATCTGTAGTGACAGTTTATTATTACATTATTGTTGGCTTACTAATGAGACAAAGACTGAAAATTACAAACTAGAAATAAAAGAAAATAATATAGTAGCAAATTCACTGCAATTCAGAGTTCTTGACATATATAAGTAGATTAAGTGAGAATATTGCCCAATCATACACACCTATCTACTTATGTACATGTATTTAGGTGTGTATGTAGTCTGGGAATTAAACTCAGGGTCATGTGCTTGTCAGGCACATGCTATGGCACTGAGCTATATCCCAGGCTCTAGGTATATTATCAGTCATACGTTTTATTAGATAAGTTGCTTTTTGGTTAATAATCAGTGTGCTATTATGTTGCATTCTTTTTTCTTTTTCTTTTTTTTTTTTTTTTGTGACATGTCTTGCTGTGTAGTTCAGGCTGGTCTTGAACTCATTATGTAGCTAGGCAGCCTAATTGGCAGCTGTCCTTCTGTCTCAGACTTCCAGGTGCCAGGATTACAGGGGCTCCTTAAATTGCATTCTTAATCTCTTGGTTGATTGTGATTTAAGGACACTGAGGTTTAGTTGTTGATGTCTCTTCAATTTTTTTCTTAGGGCAAGAGGATTATGACAGATTACGACCACTGAGTTATCCACAAACAGATGTATTTCTAGTCTGTTTTTCAGTGGTCTCTCCATCCTCATTTGAAAATGTGAAAGAAAAGGTAAGTTGTTCGGATAACTATTCCTCAATAAAAGGTCATCATAGAATTTCTGTTGACCCATTGTGTTAGTTTTAAAGGCTGCGGATTAACAAAAGTGTATTAAAATACCTTTTCTTTAGTGGGTGCCTGAGATAACTCACCACTGTCCAAAGACTCCTTTCTTGCTTGTTGGGACCCAAATTGATCTCAGAGATGATCCCTCTACCATTGAGAAACTTGCCAAGAACAAACAGAAACCTATCACTCCAGAGACTGCTGAAAAGCTGGCCCGCGATCTAAAGGCTGTCAAATATGTGGAGTGTTCTGCACTCACACAGGTAAGGCTGTGTGGAGCTTTCTTTACAGCTGAGTAGTTTACTGAAGGTTGGGATACAGAGGTTATTTCTTTCTTTCTTTTTTTTTTTTTTCTTTTTTTCTTTTTTCCAGTACCAGGGATCGAACTCACGACCGCCTGCTTGCAAGGCTTATGCTGCTGAGCTAAATCCCCAGCCCCACAGAGGTTATTTCTAACAGTGATTAACAATATTCAAAGCTGCCTAAGCAGAATATGACCAGCCTCACACTGTGTGTTGTTTGTTGGAGGCCTTTGTGCTTATAGAGAATGTTATTAGTCTAAAAACTTGGATTGGTGAACTCTTATGTTAGAATTGTGTGGATTTCAAGCAGTCAAGGTTGTGCCAAAAAAATTTAAAGAATAGTCTAGAAAATACAAGCTTTTGAGAGAATATGAGTGTTTTTTTCCCCCTTAGAAACTTATAGCTGATTTTTTTTTCTTACCAGTTTTGATGCTTGATATACTACACAATTTCTGGGGAAAAGTCAACCAGACAAAGAATTAGTCATGGTATTGGAACTTTCAGATCAAAGAATGTTACGTTGGCCATTTCTGCCATAGTCCTCAAACATATTTTATAATAGAATCTCCATTTTTGTATTTTTGGAGTCAGTTCTTCACATGGACCTATCTCCTTCTCCTCTTGGTCATGTCTGAGTCATTTGATTGGAATTCCTCTGGTAGTTTCATAGGGAGCTCAGATCAAAGTATAGGAGCAATGAGTGAAAGTGATAACCAGCTTTTGTGGTTAAATCCTCTTTACCTTAGTTGAATTGCAGATTTCCTCCTTTGAATATTGTTCTAGGGGTAAAGGAAAGAATTACGGAGACAGCACAGAACTTTTGGTTTGAAGTTTGAACAGTGAAGAGTCATTCTGAATTAAAATAGAGGTCACTAGTAATTATACTAATTCAGTTACATTAATCATGCCTTTTCAGTTTATTGTTCATTTTTTATTTTTTAAACACGGATTCTTGATTATATGTATGCTAGAGTAAATGGCATATATAATTACGTTTGTTACATTTTTATGAGGCAGTTATTTTAGTATGTGTGCTGCTGAAGTGAGCACGATTAGGCAGTTATTATATAGGGCCTTGTACATACTTTTGTAAGCTCCCTCTTTGGTCCTTGGTTGGATATTTAAAGATAAAGCTTTTATGCTTAACTGGATATTTTACAGGATAACTTCAAGACCTAGTATTAGGTGATTTAAAGACATTTTCCTAAACCCAGTTTTTCTCGCCTGTTTAATGCCATTGTAAAAATGAATATTTCGAAGTTCAGAAAAATTTACATCTTGTCTCACACAGCAAACTTGAGTTTTTTTTTTTTTTTTTTAAAGCCTGATGCTTCTTTTTATTCTAATCCCATTCCCAGAAAACTGTCACTGAATATATTGGTATTGAGGCAGAGGAAAAGGCTATCTGTGGAACATTAATAACTCCATCTGCAGATATTATAAGCTTCCTGTTCTCTAGGAGGCTGCTGTTGATGAAATGGAGGCAAGAAAATCATATGGACCTAATTTTATGTCAGGGATGAAGCTAATTATTATTATTACTATTTTAATAATACTAAGGGTCAAACCCAGGGCCTTTGAGCTGCGCTGAGTATCCCCAGGCTCCCTCACCGCATCTTTTTTTTTTTTTTAAAGACTGGGTCTTTGAAAATTGCTACGTTGCCCAGACTGGGCTTGAACTTTGGATTTTCTGCTTCAGCCTCTCAGAATTGCTGGTATTGTAGGTTTGCACCATTATGCCTGGTGGTGAAGCTTATTTTAGGTAGTTGGGTGCTTAAGTATTAGACATTTGCAGTGTGAACAAGTTTATGTAATAAATCACTTTACAGAGGTAAGGAAAGTTTTAAAAAATTACAGCAGTTACTTTTTTTTCCTAGATTCTTAAGTTAGGAAAAATCAGAGGAGAAAAAAATTAGAAAATAGCCAGATTTTTAGGACTTATAGGTAGGAGCTAGAGCTTTTAGAATTCGAAATTCTGTTTATTGATTCCTTTAAAACTAACCTCTTTGTATAAACAGACAGTGGGTAAAGCCTAAATTTATTTTGTTTCATAGGGTATTTTTTATATTTGTGTACAATAAGCAAGAAAAGATTTCTTTCTTATTATGGCATATATACCTAATTTTTAATGGTCTTCTTCCTTGTTTTTTAATTATAAAACATATTTCCCTTTCTATCTTTACTCCTTTATATTCAATTATGAGTTTATACCTAGAATAATTGCAGAGGAACTTCAACTTTCATGTAGCATTTTTAAGAGCGTAAGTGATACAGAGTGAAGAAAATTTTAAAAACTTTTGCCTCTTTTTGAGTACTGATTGTTATCTCATTTATTTTATATCTAATGGAGTTTGTGGGTTCCATTTCTCTGGGATGCCAAATATAGGGCATGAGGAGGGAATATGTGGGGTAGTTTGAGTTAGCACTTAAAATTGGAGCCATGCTCTGGGACTTCTGGGGGCATTTTTACTTGGGGTAAAACTGATCTAAAGAACATGTGAGACTACTGTAGGTGGTAAACCTGTGGTTTCAGATTTAGGTGAGTTTAGGTGAATCTTTGGGCCTAAGGTACCACTACTACTGAGTCCACTGTCTCGTTGGAGTTTCTGGCTGAGGTGTAAGTGTATTTCTACGTCTTAATCGCTGTAGATCTGAGAATATTCTTTGTTTTCACTCCATGCTTTATGCTGTGATTCCCATGCAGACATTTGAAAGCACTGGACTGCTTGCTAAAACTCATTCTAGGGCCCCCATTCTTTGTTTTGTATAACTTGGGTGGTGGTTACTTGCTCTAATAACCTATCTGAATAACTGAAGTGTATGCTGTTTCTAGAGTCCATTCTTCAAATTCCTCCCAGTTGCTAACTGCTGCAAAGTGAACACTCCTAAAATCTGAAACTTTTTGTTTTGGGAAACTGGTTTACTCTGAAATCCTGATTAATCCCTTCCAGATATGTCAGTGAACCTAGAAACATATAGCATGCCTGTTAGTCTGCTATTTGTGTCCTTCAGTTATTCAGGGGCTGAATTCACATAAGCCTGAAATTGTAATATTTTCCAAAATATGTATGCTCTTCTTAGCAGTAGAACTGGGGGGTTGTGCATTAATTACCCAGCATGTCTGTCGTGACTTTACATACCTCTTCCCCCTTTTGGGAGGGAGAGAATCTTGCTGTGATAGTTCAGGTTGGCCTTAAACTTCTATGTAACCCAGGCTGACCTTGAACTCATGACAATCCTGCTTTAGTCTCCTGAGTGTTGGGATTGTAGGCATGTGCAACTGTGCCTGATCCTATGTATCCATTTTTTTATTTTCTGGCATTTTTTTCATAAAATGTTGCAATATTATATTTCATTGTGTGTTAATTTTAGAAGTAACATGGTACATTTTCATAAAAAGCTTTTTTTCTCAGCATCCCTACCTTTCTTCATGAGGTGAAATTTTTGTTCGGTTATCTACTTTACCAATATTATGTTTAAGATCAAGCATTCTGGCATTTTATTTTTCTTAAAGCATAACGCTTCTGTGAATTCAGCTTATTTAATCCGGACTGCTATTGTATCTGCTAGTCTTTCTAATCCTCTAACCTGGCTGCTATTCTCTCTCCTCCCCTCTGTCTTATAGAGAGGTCTGAAGAATGTGTTTGATGAGGCTATCCTAGCTGCCCTCGAGCCTCCGGAAACTCAACCCAAAAGGAAGTGCTGTATATTCTAAACTGTTTTCTCCTTCCCCTCTTTGCTGCTGCTTCCTGTCCCCACTACTGTAGAAAGATCGTTTAAAAACAAAGGAATAAAACCATCCTGTTTGAAAGCCTCTGCGTCTTTTTACTCACCACCTTAGAGCAACCTCTGTATTAGTTTTTGATCAAGAATGCAATATCTTACTAGAATATTTTTTGTGATGGGTAGTCAAGTTGGACTTGTTTAACGTTCTGCTGCTTGAGTTGCCTGATGCTCAGAGCTTTTTGGTTTGAATTTCTATTGCAAAAGGGAACATGGTCTGGCATTAAGAATGTCCTCTTGGAGAAAATAAGAGTTTTAACTCTTCTAGATGATAGTTCTAGATGGCGAAAGTAACACAAACATCATTTTACTCTTATGATCAATTGTTAATTGTAATTGCATGACAAACTATGGGAAAAGGGTGACTTGCTAGTAGAGTGTAATGGGGAAGGGAGGATTCTTTTCTGGTTTTCTTTGTGCAGCGAAACTTTGTGTTGCTATTGCTTTGGCTGTCTGTGCTGTAGGTGGAGTATTTGTCAGTCTGGGGTGGGAAGGTATGTATCTGCTACTGCTTTATGAGTTCATTTGTTACATTATCTTTTAGGACTAGCATCCATTTTAATAGTTGACTTAAGGTATGTTAATGTTGAGATGTAAAGCTGCCATCTTTATATTTTCCTGCTTTTGATTTTATTGTTGTGAAGGAAACATACAATTGTGGTTACTTTTAAAATTTGAAATTAAAAATATATGATTGTTTGTATAATGCCTGGTGAAGCTTTATTCCTGTTACACTGACTGGCTTTGACTTTACATATGTATGGGGTCCCCACCTGTTTGCTTCCTTGTATCTACTTCCCTCTAATTGGTGGGATGAAGGAGTTTAAAGTAAATATCTATGGTAGCTGCCATAACTGTGCTCTTTATCTCTGCTTGTGCCTTCCATATAATAAGGATGCCACTGCCCAGGCATCCTCTCAGTTCTGTTTCACATCCAGCTGTTTCATTTGAATGCAGAGCTGCTTTCCTTGTTTCTATGTAAAATGTTTCAACAGCATATTACAAACGCATTGAATGAGCAAATGACATGTGCTTGTTTGCTTCTTGTGACATACATTGGTCTGCAAAAAGCTTTCAAAGGACCACTCTCACTCATGAACATCTGCTCCTCTGCTCCTGCATTGCTGAATCTTTCCAGTGGCCTCCCTGGACAAAACTTGGTGAAATAATCTTATTATGTTGAGATTTAGGATTGTATTTAATGTTTTTTTCTTTGCCCATTCTTGGGGTTTGGCTGTTTTAAACTTGAACTCCAGCTCTCTTATACTGAAAATCAGACTGCCCATTTCTTCTTTCTACCCCTTTTCAGAAAGGCCTAAAGAATGTGTTTGATGAAGCAATACTGGCTGCCCTGGAGCCTCCAGAACCGAAGAAGAGCCGCAGGTGTGTGCTGCTATGAACATCTCTCCAGATCCCTTTCTGCACAGCTGGTGTCGGCATCATACTAAAAGCAATGTTTAAATCAAACTAAAGATTAAAAATTAAAATTCGTTTCTGCAATAATGACAAATGCCCTGCACCTACCACATGTACTTGTGTGACACAAGGCCGATAGGTATGCCCCGCCCCTCCCAGTACTAGTTAATTTTGAGTAATTGTGATTGTCAGAAAAGTGATCAGTACTAGTTTTTGTTTTGTTGTTTCAAAAACTTTTTTTTGTTGTTCAAAAGTAAGGCATGCTTGTGATGACTTTGTAACAGACTAATTTGAATTGTTGAAGCTGCTCCCTGGTTGCACTTGAGAGTAATCTGGGACATCTTAGTATTTTTTTTCCTTCTTTTATTTTTGGGCGGGGGAGTGTGTGGGGGTTTATTTTTTAGTTTTATTTTTTAAAATTCATTAACCAGTGGTCAGCCCTTAGAGGAGGAGGACGGATTGATTCCACATTCCACTTCCTAGATCTAGTTTAGAAGAACATGTTCCCCACCTGGTGCTCTTAGGAAGGAGTATAGTAAATGCCTCATTTAATAACATACTCCTTTTTGAAAGTTGCCTTTTTTCTCTCTCCACCCTCGAGTAGATCCAGTATTTGATAAAATTTGTGAAAGTGGGTGGAAGCTGTCTTGTCCCTCCTCTTTTCTAGGATGCACTCTATATGTGACTGTGACTTTCAAGGAAATTTGTTTGCCACTTGCTGATTTTTTTTTTTTTTGGAAGTTAATTTTTACTTCTTTCACTGATAAATGAAGAAAAGTATTGCACCTTTTGAAATACACCAAATGGATTGAGTTTGTAATTAAAATTTTTTTCTCCCCTGTTAGTCATTGTCTTATATGCTTAGCGTAGATTTGCCATTCAGTAGCGTTGGGTGTTCCTAGACTCCAGCAGAAGACCTGACACAGAGGAAATAGGAGTGGTGCTACAAGACAGATGCCTACGGGATAATTGGCATCCTCTTTCAGGTTGAGAGGATGCAGGCCTGCTTCATTAAGAAGCTATGGGTGGGTGGGCGGGCTTGGGGAGAACACTTAGCAACATGGGGACCAGCTAGGGAAATCCCCTTATTTCTGTTTTCCATATGAGGAACCCTATAGCAATTGGTTGAGGCTCTCTAGTTTAATAAAAATCATGCAAGGAGTCTTATGAAGACTCAGTGTTAATAGGGACTTTATCAGCTTATTTTTGTTGCAGTTTCCAGTTTTTAAAAATGTTTAGGTAATTTTTTCACCATCCCAAGATCCTAATTCTTGTAGATTTCATTAGTGTTGAACCAATGCTTTCTCATGTCTCAATCTTTGTATATGCATTCTTTTCAGATGTATTAAACAAACAAAAACCCTTCACAAGTCAGCCTGAAGGTTGTTATTTTCCTCTCCGCCTCTTACTTTTCAGGTATTTAGGATTGGGAACTTTTACAGAATATCAATTTCTAACAAATTTTGGAATAAGATTTTTATAGCTTTATTATTTTGTTTCTTTTCTGACATTCAGTTTTAGGTTTTTTTCTTTATATGTTTAGTTTTGTACTTCTTCCCTAAGCTTGACTGGCAGGCACAAAACTGTTTTCTGTAAGTATTAAGTACTGAATAGGCCCGTGACAGTTCTTAATGCAAAATATTCAGAAAGCTCCCTGTTCATGGTGAGAAAACATGTGTGGGCCCTACAGTAGTGGGAAAGCAGCCAGGTTTCCTGTTAAGTTGATTACTTTCAAATTTGACTGCTTATTAGAATGCAGCTTCAGAGAGAGAGAGAGAGAGAGAGAGAGAGAGAGAGAGAGAGAGAGAGAGAGCGCGAGAGTGGAGAGAGTGTGTGTGTGTGTGTGTCTCAGTGTGTAGTCCAGGCTGATCTCAAACCCATGGCAATCCTCCTGCTTCAACAGCAATGGAATTTTAAAGTTTTCCAGGTGTTTTAAATTATAATTTTGAGTACCACTGCTCCTACATTGTTGTCTCTGTGATTCTCAGAGTACTGCAGATCCTGTACTGTGAGTCTGAATCATTTTCATTAGGTGGAAAAAATAAAATGTTTACTTTAAGAACATTATACTGATCTGCTCAAAAATCGTAGCACCTTAATCTAGTTAAGGTTGTTATGGTGTACCCTAAGTTGATAGCTCTCTCCAAGGAAGCATGATTCCATAGAGTGCTAACATTAAACATGGTTGTCTGGAAGGAGGTTAGAGGCAGATCTAAACTTCTTCAATTTTAACCAGTGTATTTTGTAGCAACTATTTGGGTTTGTTTTCTTATTTTTTTTTAATATATATTCAACTGTATTTAGGAATTTATAAATTCTAGTACTGAGAATAGAACTCAGGATCTTGTGCTTGCCATGCAGGCATTTAGATACTTTGCCTCAAGATGTGTTTTTTTTTTTTTTTTTTTTTTTTTTTTTTTTTTAAATCAGTACTGGGGATCAAACTCACGACCGCCTGCTTGCCAGGCAGGTGCTTATGCCACTGAGCTAAATCCCTAGCCCCCTCAGGATGTGTTTTAATGCAAGGATAGAGAATATACAGGATCAAAACCCAAATAATATAAATTAGTGCTAGAAATGAATGTGAAATTGAAGCTTTTCCAGCAGACTAAATTGGACTTTACAGGGAGATGAAGTCTCTTGCTAATTTAAAAATAAAGTCTGCTTTGTTTCTTTGTTACAGAAACAAGACCTTTGGGCAGGGTATTGGACCAGTGTTAGTATGCTCCCCTTTCCCATGTAGTTTTAAGTCTGAAAACAGGCAGCTGCTGTTCTTTTGGAGTAGCTTGATTATATGACTTGATACTTGATTGGGTAGTTTTAGTTCCTTTGTTGTGTTTCAGCTGTGACTCCAGACACATGACTAATCTCTGAGATAGGAACTGGAGAGAATGTGCCTAATGAGGGTTTACAGTAGTCATAGCTATTGAGCCATGAGCCTTGAACTGAAAGTTTTCTTAAATCCCTGATCCTGAACTTTGGAGCATATACCCTTTGAAAGTGGAAAAGCTTGTGCTGTACCATGATATTTATTTCTGGCTTATTTTAAATAATGTGTCAACCTGATTTTAATGATCAGTGTCAGAAAGCAATAGAGACCAAGATAGTACCTTGGCCTCGAGAGACTACTGAATTATTAAGACAGGCTGTTAAGAATCAGTCTGGGAATCCATAAGCAATCACAAGTTAAAATTTAAGTAACGTCTATCCTGGGAAGGTAATTGCCCAGAGCCTTGATTCTCTCTTCACTAGCTGTGTTATATTGGCAGTGTGTCCATTTTCCTGAGCTACATTGGTAAGTTAGGTATAGTAGTAACATCTACCTCTCGGGGTGTGAGGATAATATAGGTGAAAGTATTTTTTAAATGCAAAGGCACTATGTAAATATTTACATAATTCTTAGATGCTTCCCCTTCAGATCGCTCTTTTTGGGACCCATGGAGTCAGAGAATCAAGAAGTCTCTGAATTCAGGCCAAGTGTGTGGTTTCCCGTGTTCCAGAATTACCAGGACTGGCTCAGATTGGTCAAAAGCAAAAAGGGGGATAGGAAGACCAATGTTTAGATCCATCAGAAGACATTAATGGGTCTCTGAAGTTGATGCTACAGACATCTTCGTTAGGGGACTCAGACATAAATGCTTAGTGTTTCCAACCAGAATTAGAACACAGATCTTTCTGATTCTGGAATATGTGAATCTTGCCTTTACTTAACCATTTGTGGGAGAAAAAAATGTATGTGGCTAGTTACAAGGTAGAAAATTGTAGTTTGAACATCTGATGGTGGCAGACAAGCAAAGCAATTAGAAAAGACTTTATGTGCAAAGATGTATTAACTGGGTAGCATTGTTTTGGAGAAAAAGCTTTAGTGAATATCTTTTACCTTGAGGCTTTGGTGGTTTGTTTGTTCAATTGATTGATTTCGAAACAGGGTCTTGCTATGTAGTTCAGACTGGCCTTGAATTCTCCATGTACCCTAGGCTAGCCTTACACTTGCAATGATTCTCCTACTTTAGCCTCCTAAATGCTGGGATCACAGGGTGTGTGCAACCACACCCAGCTAGTGTGAGCCGTCTTGAGTGGTCCATTGTGTTATTTGGCCTTTAAAAAAATGAGTGTTTACTCTGTACTCTAAACCTAACTCATTCAGTTCTCTCAGCAGCCTCCATTTTTCAAATATGGAAACTGAGGTATGTTGTCATTAGTTAAGTAGCTTATCTAAGGCTTCAGAGATAAGTGAGGGAACTAGGATTTTATTTTAGATAGCTTACCTAGCTGCCCCCTGTGTTCACGACAGCAGCCCTATGAATTGGCAGAGCAGGGTTTGTTTGGTGACAAAGCTGGACCTGAGTGGAGTTTGGGAAGCCAGCTCTAAATAAAACTAGACTTCTTTCTCTCATTGGCTTGACTCAGATCTGGGGCAGGAATTGCACTTTAGCTGGATCTTATGCCCAGCAGTCAGGTTTGAGTTTAGACAGAGAACTCAAAAATGTGAATTCACTTGACCTTTTAACTCCACCCTGTAAAAGAGGCAGGTACAGATGGTGTCATTTGTCAGACGATAAAATTGAAACCAAATAACTCAGCATTGTGATGTCAAAAAGTGTATACACATAGGTTTTAGATTTGTGTTTCAGGCAAGTATCTTAAACATTTAAAGCCTTGCATTTTTCTCTGAAATGGAAATAGCTATATTTTACTAGAAAGTTGTGAGTTGTTATGTGTAAAGCACTTAGATGGTACCTGGTAAGTAATAGTTACTATCTGTAAGTGGGGTAAGTAATGCAGTAGTTGTCATCATTTCTGTTAGCATAGTTGGCTCAAGGTAAACCAGAGCAGAGAACCTTGCTAGCTTCTGAGTTGAGATTGCTAGATGAGTGAGGGGCCCTAGCCTGTTGTTAAGAGGTAGGGTAAGGCCTTCAGGAGCTTGAGAGAGTTCTCTTTTTAGAAAGTGTGATCGAAAAATATGAATATTTAAGAAAAATTTATTACAGTAAAAGACATTGCCATTAATCTCTCAAAATATTCCCTCTTTGAACAGTTATTATTATTGCCACTTTTCGAAGCAGTTCGCAAGTCCTCTTTTGTGATTGTCTTTAGTTGTGCTTTTGAGGCTACCTCAGTATCCAGAATCAATTCAAAATACTGACTTTTTATGGTCATGTTGACTTTGGGGAAAAGCCAGAGGTGTTAGGGTGTCAGACCTAGTGAAGAAGGTAGATGAAGACACACCATTAACCTTTTTATAAGCCTTCCCTTACCAGGTACTGTGTTGAATGGCATTTGGCAGTGAAATTTTTTGATCATACCTTATAGAGAGGTGTTCATAGTGTGTGTGTTCAGAGATTAATGGCAATGTATCACTGTAATAGATTTTTTACTGTAATAGATTTTAAAAGGTTATCAAATATTTTATTTTGTCTTTTTTTTTTTTTTTTTTGTCTTTTTCATTTTTATCGGTACCAGGGATTGAACTCACGACTGCCTGCTTGCAAGGCAGGCGCTTATGCCGCTGAGCTAAATCCCCAGCCCCTATTTTGTCTTTTTGAGACAGGGTTTTACTATGCAGGTCAGGCTGGCCTTGAACTCACTTTGTAGCCCAAGCTGGCCTTGAATTCACAGCAATCTTCCTGTCTCAGCTTCTTAAGTGCTAGGATTGTAGGTGTATGCCACCATACCTGGCTGGTTTATGTCTTGTTCACAGTAGATCTTTTTTTTCTTTAAAAAAAAAATTTTTTTTTTTTTTTAAAACAGGGACTCTGGCTGGCCTTGAACTCACCCTGTAGCCCAGGCTTGCCCCAAACTCAAGGTACTTCTGCCTCCTGCCTCCTGAATGCTGGGATTATAGGGGTGCACCACATCTGACCCTATGTAGAACATTTTAAAGGGAAACATAGGGAATAATAAGAAATGCAGGTGTACTTTGGAGTTGAAGGACCTAAATCTGAGCCTGACTGTTAATAATAGTTAGCTGTGCTTGAGCAGATTGCTTTAACCTTTCAGTCTTGATTTAGACATCTATAAAAGAGCCAGTAGTACTTGCTAAATTTTGCAGAATTGTCACAGCTCAAGGTAAACCAGGAGCAGATCATCTCTTTCTCTCCTGTTATACCTCAGACAAAATGATGTCTTCATAGAAGAATATCAACATTTTTTTTTTCTTTTCTGGGAACTCAGGACCTTATGCTTGCCAGGCAGGCACTTATACTGCTGAGCTATATCCCCAGTACCAAGAACATCCACTTTTATAGTGTTAGTGGGTACCAAATGGTTAGACACTTCCCTTCACTGGCTTAGGCATTCCTTCACTGCAGAGGCATTGGCCTGTATCTTGTCCATTGGGCAGGAGGTAGTATAGAGTAGTGAGAACGAACGTGGGCTTCAGAGCCACTCTGCTTGGTTGGATCTTGGCTGCACTCTTTACCAGCTGTATGAACTTTGATTTTTTTCTTGTCACCTTATAGGGGTTTTGTGAGGATTCAGTGAGGAGGGGTAGAAGGGACTTTGTGAATGCCTCTGATTTCAGTAGACAGATACTCTTATTCTGCCTCATTCAGGTACCACTTACAGTGATTGCTCACAATATTTCTTACCATTTCTGTGCTGTGGGTGATGTACCTGATTTTAGGCTCAAATGTATTGTGAACTTTTTCTCTTAAATATCACTGACTTACTACACTTCATTTATTTGTCCATTCACTTATTAACAAATACTTCATGTCTACTGTGAATAGACAAAATTCCTTTCGCCAATGGAGCTTATATTGTAATGGGAGGTAGACATGAATGGACTTTTATGTCATGTCAGAGATCATGTTCAGTCAGCTTTCCATTCCTTAGACTTCTGGGATTTTAGGGAGAGTATCCATAGAAGTCTTTAAAACTATAAAAGGAAAAACTGCCTCTTTAAAAACCTAGTATTATAGCACTATAATTATTTTAAAGAGCTAGACTTTGGGGCTGGGGATTTAGCTCAGTGGCATAAGCACCTGCCTTGCAAGCAGGCAGTCGTGAGTTCGATCCCCAGTACCGATAAAAAGGAAAAAGACCAAAAAAAAAAAAAAAAAAAAAAGCTAGACTTTGAGATTGTTTTATGTCTTTAGATTTTTAATTATCTTGAGGATGTTATTCTTAGAAGTGTTTAAAGTCATCCTCAGGAGTTTTACTTTATTCTGTTTTTAAAATTAGAATGTTAAATTCCTGTTAAGTCCTGCAGAAAAAGTTGGGCTCACAGTTGGAGCCCAGTTTGGTGTAGAGTTTGGCAGCTGACTCCAACTTTGTATTTCTATTTTCTAGTTACCATGGGGTTTAAGGATTAACAACTACAGATTTTAGGGGAAGATCGTGTACAGTTAGAAGAGAATCAGGATTATTTTCAGTCCCTCATTTTACTAAGAGAAAAAGGAGGCCAGTGTTGCAAGGAGTGGAGGTTAGTCATCCTGCTGTACTGGCTGTTTAACTGGTACTATCACTTAGGTAGATACTTGAAAGGGACCAAAGAAAATGGCCTTGAGGTAGATCTGTAATGACCCAGAGCAGCCACTAGATGGCAGAGAAACAGCAAGAAAAGTGTGTGCACTTAGGACTTAACTAAGGTTTCTAGGGCTTCTCACTGTTCCAGAGAGGACAGTACAGTGTGAAATTTCCGGGCCAAGAGCCTGCTGCTCGTAGTTATACCTGTAGCCTATACTTGGATTTCTGAGAACCTCTACTGTCTTTCAAAGCCAGTGATCATCCATCATGTTTCTCAAATAATTGCTGCCAATCCTCTAAATTGAAGTTTGCTTAATTCTTATGAAATTGTTTGTTTTTCAGGTAGCCTTCAGTCAAGATTGGTCTTCATTCTCTTTTTTTATTTTTTGTTGGCTTTAAGTGCTAAATAACCCAGAAATGGATATATTTAAATATCACGTGAATAGCAGTTTTGAAATGTTTATCCTAATAGGAAGACCTGATAAACTTTTATGCCTTTATTCCAAGCTGGGAGGAAGAGCCAGTAGAATAGATTATAAGAATCATAGCAGTGGAGGCCAGTGAAATGGGGAGCTGCTTGTGAAAAAGAAAAGATTTATAATGCACTGCAAACTCATCACAATTTAGAAGCCATATAATGTTGATAGCTGTTCATGCTTGTATATTTTCAATAAAACAAAGCTAGTAATATTATTTACTTTATAGCATTACAAGGACTAAATGGGTTAATAAATAAGGGGTACTTAAGATCAGTGCTTTGCATACTACACATTCAGAAAGTACCAAAGGCTTAGTATAAGATTAAAGCCATGCTTACTAAAAATCTCTGATCTAGATTAAAGAAATGACAAGGTATATCTTATACCTTGGTGTTAAGTGGTTTTTTTCATGGGGTACATATTTTTTTGTATTATTGAGTGTTAGATAATTGTTGATTTTGTTTCTTAGCATTAACAAAACTCCAAACTTATAAAATAAACCTTTTTTTCTTTCTTTCTTTCTTTCTTTCTTTCTTTTTTTCTTTCTTTCTTTTTTGGTGCCAGGGATTGAACTCATGACCACCTGTTTGCAAGGCAGGTGCTTATGCCCCTGAGCTAAATCCCAGCCCCAAAACCTTTAATTTTTAATTTTTAAATTTTGGTTACAGTCAAGCTTTGGGATAGATTCTTGTCTTTGAGGAGCTTGTAGACTAAGCCATTCTCTGTTATAAACAGAGATGTTCTGTGCTTAGGCATCAGATCTGTGCTAGACATCAGATCTGTGGCATCAGATTTGGGCTGTGTCTTAGTTACTATTTACTTGTCGCTGAGACAAAATACCTGATGCACCAAGTTGGGAAAGGAAAGGTTTATTTCTTACAGTTTTTGGAGGTTTCAGTCCATACTCAGTTGTCTGGCACGGCAGGGCTGCAGTTCATGGCGGCTGCAAACAACAAGACAGAAACCAGCAAGAGAGAGAGACACACCTTCTTCCTGCCCTTACATCAAATCCTGGCCCCACCCCTTTGGGTGTAGCACTGACATCATCAATCCAAGCACTATACAGTGAGCCAGTCACAGATGTATAATGTAAATGCATGAGGCCTAGGAGCCACCAACATAAACCATGACAGGCTCTCAAAGGAATAGTGAGACATCTCTTGTGTGGAGCGGGACTTAGAGGGAATTCCTTTATTTCAGGGCGGTTGAAAAGTTTAGGTTGGTTTAAATGTGTGCTAGCAGAGAACTTCTCTTCAGGCAATCATTGGGACCACAGACAATGTGACCTACCTTCATATTCTTATATGGTTTTAAGCCAAGATGGTCAGAATGGGAAAGTAAGGGGATGTTCAGCATTTTCTTGGGCCATTCAAGAAGAAGTAAGGGGATGTTCAGCATTTTCTTGGGCCATTCAAGAAGATTCCTATAGTTTGGTTTCTCATTTGTGTATCTGATAAAGTGGAGGCCCCTAGTGCACATGGCTCTAAGTCTTCACCTTTTTGGGGTGGTGGAGTCGGGGGCCTCCACTCTATCAGATACACAAAAAGGTGAAGACTTAGAGCCATGTGCACAGAGAATGGTGTGTCATGAATGTCCACCACATCCTACTTATCTACAGTCTTTCTTGTGCGCTGCCACTGGCAGGCGCTTGATTGCCTTGTACTCAGCTGAGAGCAGACATCCCAGTCCAGGCCTGGTTCTTGGGAAGTTTACCCCAGGGGCTATAGAATCTGATGAATTTGTACTTTCCCAGGAGAAGGGGGAGGATGTCTTTAAACTTCTCACTGGCTGCTGAGCCCAGAGACAAAGGGGAGACAAGCCCCAGGGCTGAGACAATCATGTCTTTATTATCTCAGATGTCTCAGGCCTGTCCCCCGCCTAGAGATATATGGCTGGGAAGGCCAGCTCCATGGCCTCGGCATGATTCCAGGTCCTAGGAATGTCTGGCTGTTTTATAGCAAACAGGATCACGCACAACAGCACAGCATCCAGGCATCCCCACCCCAGCAATTGTATTCTCCTTGCCAACTTATAAGACAGTGGGGCCTACAGCAGTTTGATACAGGCCCCATGGCTCTTGAGGTCCCAGCAGCCTGGCACAAAGCAGCAGTCCTTGATATTGGTGATAACCACCTAAGGCTTTGGGCAGGGCTAACAGTGCAAGCCTGGGACCACCTTTTTTAGTCTGGGCCCCAGTGACTCAGTTCTTACTTGCGTGCTGTGGGCTGCTTGATGCTAGCCTGTTCCTCTCCCTTTTGACCCTTTTGGGAGCAGCTGCAGGGAGCCACTCAGTGCTTGTTTACAGATGCACTTGGCACGGGATAGGGAGACCAGCCGCTATGAATCCTTGAGTTCCAGTGTCCAGCTGCTCCCAGGTGCTGGGGAGCCTTCTTTCCACTGTTGGCCTCAAAGAAATGAGCCCACATTGTTGTCTTTGGCTAAAGCTTCAGGAGATGAGAGATGACTTGGAGATGAAGAGACCAGGACATAGTGGGTCAAATGGCTGTCCAGGGCATCATTAGTAACCAAGCTGTGTGGGCTGACCCTTTAGAGAAGCCTTGTGCAGGGACCAAGGGTCACAGACCCAGACCAAGGCTCTTCTTTGGGGCTTGGAAAGGGGAACTAGTTGGTGTTGAAATACAGGGACAATAAGTAGTAGGAGGTAGCTTAATACATTTCCCAGACTCCTTTATTCTGGAGGAGGGGTCCAGGGGACAGCCACAGAGCTGTAGTGTTTTGGAATTTTAAAGGGTCAGAACCTACTGTCATGCTGCCCTTTGTTGGGGGGTTAGTCTGTCAGTGCTCACAGGTAGTTTTGTTGCTCTTCTCCCCCTAGTGTGGATGCCTGATCAGTTTCTGTGATTTTTATTCATTGTTTCTTAACTACTTCCCAGACCCTCATGTGAAATAGGAGTGCCAGATCCTACTCTTTAGGAGCTCACAATTTGTGGGGAATACAGATATGTAAGCACTACTAGTGTGTATGTATGCTATGGCATGCACCTGAGGGAAACAAGCCTGTAAAATGGCACTAAAACCTTTTCTGTCAGTTGTGTCTTCTGCTTAACTAAAGTTGGAGAATCCACTTAAAATAGCTGCTGGATCAGAATGCTCAGGATTGGGGTGGAAGCAGGAGGGTTTTGTCATGTTCACTGAGGTTACAGCTAATGGTCAGGGCCTGGGTAAGTGCCTACTAGTGTGTGAAGTACTTTGCATGTTTTATCTTGACATGGCTCTGTGAAATGGCTGCTCTTTTCACTCCTAATTTGTAACTGCGAAAGCAGGTGAAATGACTTGCCCGATATACACAGCTAGGAAGTAGTAGAGTTGGGTTTATTTTGACTCCAGAGCTTTTAACTATACTAGACTCTTGGGGAGAGTAATATAATACCTGATGGAGATGTATACAGTTTTAAAAATCACTGGTTAGATTTGATTTTAGTCATGAGATTTATTTTTAAATGTCAGGTAGAATGAACAAGATAGGGTTTTGTGACTCATAGGAAGGGACTATAAAGGTTGAAAACCTCTTGTTTTCCTTAAAGCAGTTCCTTTTCAGGGAGAGATATAAAGATATACAGGAGGGGAGCCATCTGCCATTCCTTTTGCTGCTGCCCATGTTGGAGTCCTGTCAAGACTGAGGGAACATGCTGCTGTGATTGAAACATGAGCAGTTTGCACCAGGAGTTATATGTCATGTTGAGCATATCCTAGATTCCAAGAGGAGCAGGTTGGTGAACATGTATGTGAGGTGTTCCCAGAGTCTCTGGTACCGGTGGGAGGGGAGAGTACAAAACTTAGGTCAGAAATGCAGGCAATGGGAGAGGGGACTATTGCTTAGATACCTACCTGCATTATGGCTCAGTGTTCATGGTAGCCTTCTGAGACAGTACAGATGGGGAGGCTGAGACTCATAGTGGTTAACTCATCTGAGGTCATCCAGCCAGGGAGGAGTAGAAAGGGTTTCCATCCAGATTTGGGTACCTTTGCTCTCAGGGTTCTCCTGTAATACTCCATGCTTGTTCTTTTGAAGAGCAAGTTTAAGGTTCTCTCTTCATACCCCTTCTTATTTGAGTGGCTGAGCTGCCTGCCCTCTCTCAGCCTTTCTCTTTCCAGATTGAGGTAGTCTGAGTTCATAGCAGCAGTCCTACATCCTCTTGGTCACTTCTCTGGATCCACTCCAGCTCCATTATAAATCTGAGGGGCAGCCACTCGCCCTGTCCTGGCTATGATAACCATCAGCTATTCCTGAAACTTCCCAGGTGGCCCCAGCTGCTGTCCAAGAAGGGATGGGGGAGGAGGCCCAGGCAGCAAGAGGTGCCGGGAGGAAGAGGGATAGAAGGACTCAAAGGAGAAGGGAGACCCAGCAAAGTCTCATGTCAGCTAACCCTGCTGCACCAGGAATCTATCTATAGTGCCATTCTCTATACCCCGAAACACACTTTTCCTCACTTAAGGGAAAGGCAGGTACTCGCCAGTGACTACCGTCAGCTTCCCTGACCATGCTTCCCAATCCACAGAATTTCCACAGCACTGTTGCACCCAGTCTTCTCACAGCCAGAATGGTGGAGGTGGGTGGAGGTGGTGAGCTGTGTAGAGCATAGTAGTACAGACCTGGTGCTACATTATCTTCATATCTGTTTTATAGGTGAGATTGAGAGGTTTACTGACATGCGTTAAGATTTTAAGGCTAGGGGCTGGGGATTTAGCTCAGTGGCATAAGCACCTGCCTTGCAAGCAGGCAGTCGTGAGTTCGATCTCTGGTACTGATAAAAAGGAGAAAGACAAAAAAACAAAAACAAAACAAAACAAAACATTTTAAGGCTGTCAGCAGTGGAGTTAGAATGAAACCCCAGTTCTTCCAGTGAGGGAAAGAGGCTGCCCAAGGGATGGAGGTTGGGGAGAGATGCTTTTGAGGTTGGGTGCTGGTTAAAGTCCTGCTTAGGAAACTACTTGTTTCTGTGTGCTTATGACCTTTTTTTTCTTTCAGTGTGCTGGTAAAATACCTTTAAAAGAATACTTCCCTGTTGGGCTGAGCTGAAGGGGAAAAGGACTTATTATGTCATCTATACCTTGATCCAGGCTAGATGTTCTAGAGCCAGGTGTGAGGCGACCAAGAGGAGTTTGAATTGTGGTGTCAGCCTCTTCTTGGTGTGAGCAGGAACCTGACAGCCCATCTGCTAAGCTTGGACCTGGCCTGAAGTCTTCTGTCATACCAGCCACAGCAGGGTGGTGTGGAGGATTGCTGTTTCCTGCCATGACTTTGTCAGCCCTAGCAGTCAACTCCAGCCTTCCTCACCTTTTGGGCCTAAAGAGAAAACTGTCTGTAGAGTAATGTGTAGGTCGAAGCACCATGTCAGGGTTTATCTCGGCCCAACCTGGGGCAGATGATACTGTTTTGTGAGAAGGTGATCTCAGGATTCTGTGGCCCTTTGGCCAGACAGCACCAAAGGCAGATCTAGTTTGGCAGTGGGTGAAGGGAGAGCTTGTGGAGTAGGGAGGGCTGTAGTGACTGCATCCTGACTAGAAGCCTAAAGCCCTAGGGGAGTCTTCCCTTCTGTGGGGCTCTGTCTCACCCCTGAAGTACAGATAAATCTACCTTTTACCTTACCCAGTGGTGAATATTTATGTTCAGTGGCTTGCTGGTGCCCATGACATAAAATGATGCTGATGACGGGTTGTGATCAGTGAGGTCCTCTGTAAATGGAGGTGGTACTGAGCACAGCTGGCAAGCACGGTGTCCCACATGAGGAGGCCATGGCTGTTTCTTCCCCAGGTGGAAGCTCCAAAGAGCTGATATTCCACTGCAAAGTCTGTTTATGGCTTTTGTTTTTTGGCAGAACTGTGAGGACTTGGAGATTGAGGAGAAAGGAGTCTGGGTAGGTGACGGACCAAATCAAGAGTGGAGAGTTTGGTTCTAAAAGAAGGTACCTCTGGCTCAGGGCTAATGAAGGTAGGATTGGTCTGACTTCGCAGAAGTTCAGGTGCCTGAGAGGAGTGGCCTGGCTCTCCACTTCTTGGTGGACCACTTTGTGGTAGAACTTGTCCTAGGTTCTTCCCTTGGTGCCATCTACCTCATTTGTCAATCTATGGGTCTTGGTTTATTTCTTCATCTAGGTCCTCCTTGCCTTCTCTGCTTGGAGACTCTACTGCAGCTTCACCAAGTTTGACAGGGTCTAAATTCTGACTCTGCTCCTGAGTCTTACACATAATCTCTTTCCTCGATAGATTGTGAACTCTTTGAGGGCAAAAACCAGGTCTGATTGTCTCTTGGCTCCCATATCTAGTATGGATCCTGTTTCTTTGGGCTCTGACCAGAGGGTCTAGCTTTCCTGGCCTCATTTGGGCTGGCCAGAGTGACAAGGCCTCTCACAGGTGGCGTGGTAGAGGTGGGAGTGTGTGCTGAATCAGAATATATGGCTCCTTGTGTCTGGCTTTCTTTTCCCACTGGCCTATGATTTGGGAATAGTGGCTGCCTTTCTGGGGCAGCCAGGGCACCTGTCCAGAGTGTGCTCTGTCACGTACTGTCAGCTCCTCAACAAGCCCTGGTCCCACTCTTAACCTAGAGAAGGCCCTGGGTTATTGGTGTTGTTCTTGGCGGACCACTGGGCCCTTCAGCAAACAGGCGAGTATGCGCCCAGCTTGGGCCTGTTTGTGTTGGCCTAGCCAGGCGGGGGATTAGCTCAGCTGGGCTGCTAATTGCCTCCAAAGTGCCAGCCACGATGCTGACAAGGGCTGGGTCTCTAGTCCCCTCCTCCCCCAGCAGGCACTGTGCCAGCCTTGGAGGCCTGGCTCAGAAGGGCCCCTTCTCTCCCGTCAGTTCCTGCTTGGCCTAGACCCTTGAGATGTGAGCAGGGGGTCAGTAGGACTGGCAACTTGGGAAGAAATGAAAGAGATGCCTATGAAGTCATTGCCTGGGCCAGGCCAGGCACACTCTGTACCCCTCCCTCACATCCTTAGCTGACCCTCTCTCCTGCATCAGATGCCTTCTGAAGCTCAGCACTTTCTCATTTGTTTTCACCCCGTATTCCTATTTGTCCTTGTCCCCTCTACCTTCTCAGTCAGGTTTCAGCCTCTGACTCGCTGCCCTGTTCCTTCACTTCCCTTCTACCCTGTTGTCCTCTCTTCTTGCCCTTGGGTGGCCCCTGGATGACCTTAAGCCTGCCTCTGGTGCCCCTGTATTTCCTGGGGACTGATTGTTGCCAGGAAGAGGCAGAGGGCATGGCATGTGGTAGTGGTGGTCCCGTTTAATCACTTCACTTTCACAACTCCGTGAGCTCAGAGAGCAGCAGCTACTCAGGATGGAATCTGAGCACAGCCTCTCTGCAGCTGACTCAGCCTTAGGGGGCAGAAAGCCTTCTATTCCATGGGTGGAGTTCTCCTGCAGATCTTGCAGGTCTGTGACTTGTACCTCTACTTCTGACTGTGCTCCTTAACTGTGGCTCCCTGTCCTCATCCTGCTTCTTGCCCATACTGTAACCTCAGCACAGTCCCTTCTGCTGGTGCCTAGGGGAAGCTTTGTCCTGCCTCCTCTAGGTGGAGCGCTCTCCGTGGACCACCTTCTTTCTGATCTCTAAGGTAGGGTCAAGTTCAGGGTGCCTACCTTAGGTCATAGCCAGTTCCACATTGTCTCTTTCTCTTGTTTCATTCCCTCTTTCAGCCTCTTAAGCTTCTATTTACCTTAACTGTCTCCTTTGTTCCTGGGAAGGGAACACTCAGTGTTTCCATTTGTTGAACTTTAATATATTCCCTTATTTAATATCTCCAAGAAATGGATTCTATCACTTGGCCCATTTGGTATGTGTGGTGGTGATGGGACAACCCCACATTACAGATAAAGAAATGGGTTCCAGAGAATACAGTGAATTATCTGAGGTTCTGTGTAGTGAAGAACTGACAGTGTGGGATCTAAACCCAGCTTGTTTGGTTTCAAAATTTGGGACTGTTTCACAGTTGTAGAAAATGACTGACCCTGGACACATTGATTTCGGTGTTCTGTCTTGGATTCTATATATCTCCAGTGTCTTTTCCTACGTTCTACCTTTATTTGAGGATTTTTATCCATCCCTATCCATCCCCCCAGGCCCTTGTACCCTCAGTTCTTCACAAATGGCTGAACACCCTGCTGTCCTGAAAGCACTTCAAGCCCTTTACGTCACTAAGCTTTTAGAAAGGCAAGTCTAAAACCTGACTGCTCCCAGGTGGTCTCTAGTCATCTCAACTGCTTCACTGCAGGTGATAGACCTTGGGCTCCCTTGGTAAGGATGAGGACTTCTGAAGTTGAATGAGGGATTCTGAGGAGCCAGTCAGTCTCCTCATCAGCAGGGAGCCACTTGGGCTGAGGCTTTCACTTGAGTTGTATGACTTCTCATTTCCATCTCTGAATCCTGGCCAGTTCTAATCCTGGAGTGTACTTCTTGTCATAAGCATTAGATTCCTTTGTCCCAGCGAGGAGCTAAGTTCCATAGTCCTCTGCCACCTGCTATGGCCCCCTATCATTCATTAGATCTGATCATCTTATTCAGGCTAAGGTTTAAGTAGCTGGCCATGGTTCAGTGGAATGGGGATAGAACCACTATGTTAATGGACTTTCAGACAGCAGTGGGCCTTAAGCCTGCTATTAAAAAGAATCAGAGGCAAAAGAGGGGTTCTAATATCTAGCATTTGGTGTTTACTTGCTTTTCCCATGTCCTTCCCCACGTCTGTCTTCCTAATCTGTTGTTTAAAAGAAAATTCATTATCACAATTGGCAGATAAAGAAATAATAATTTTATCGTGCATCAGTCTGTATCATAGGGATGTCACAATGGCAAGAAGCCTAGTATAAAAATTAGAGGATAGGGTGGGCAGTAGAAGGGGTAGCAGCATCCAGAGCTGGGGTTTATTCAGCCCTAGGCCTTAGAGGACCTCATTTTTGCTTTGGGACAGGAATACTGGGGAGCAGTTCTGGTCAGTTTCCAGATCTGTGTGCAGTCAAGAGAGGATGTGTTATGTCATACCTTTACCAGTTCTTTTTTATTATTACTTTATTTTTTATTTAGGACAGTTTGCAGCTGAGCATGTAGCTTTTCTTGTGGCTGTGGATTCTACTGACCTTGGCAGTACTGGCTATACCAGTAGGCCATGGTATTGGTTCCTAGAATATGGTCTGTTTGACCTTGGCCCCACAACCTTCAGAATCCCAAGAGGATTGATTTGCTTTGAGGAGTTCCCTGGCAGGTGGGAATGTGAAGCCTGTTATCAGGCACATACCTTCTTCCTGTTTCTTAGGGCAGCGCCCATCAAAGCAGCAAGCAGCTTGGATTGCTCCCTCAGGTAGGGGAGAGTGGCTCAATTCTGCCTCGGGATGGGGGTTGTCTCCACTGGTCACTTGTCTGGGTTTGTGTCAATGAGGGGATAGTGTTTTCCCTGGCATGGAGCAGACAGCTGAACTAAGTCCATGAGAGGAGTAACAGGCCCAGCTGGGCACCTGTGGGGACCCTTGGTCAGCTCAGCTTTCATCCACGTCAGAGCCAGCCTGTCCCAAGATTATCCTTACATTTGAATGTGGCTGCAGCATCTTGCTTGGTTTTGGATTCCTCTTTGGACGGACACTGAGCAGAGAGCTTGGCTGAGGGCCAAGGGTGTTGACCCTCTTCATGATAGAGCCAACACCAGAAGGCATTAAACCACAGGGCCTGGAGGACAGTTTCTGCAGGCCTGAGCCCCTGTGTAGAATCTGGGACTTCGCATTTCTGATACTGAACCCAGGATCCAAGAGGTTAGACCAAATGGCAAGTACCCTAGAGCTCAAACCTTCAGACCTGGAGCCTAGAGCCCCACTGTGGGGCAGCATAGAGACCAAGCTAGCAGTTCTTCTGGTAGTTGGCAACCCAGTAGAATAGCAGCTGAATCTTTGCTTGTCTTAGGGAAGTCTGGGTGGGTACTTATTTTGGTTGCTTTGTAGAATCAGGCCTGGACTGCTAGTACTATCTCTTGGGGCATCTTCCGTAGTACCACAAGGTACCTGGAGGTCCTGGAGATGCAGTATCTCAGTTGCTGAGACTTACTAGTCAGCCTTCCAGCCATCCAGCTCTGCCACAGAGCCTGCTGTTCTCAGCCACCACATGGGCTCCAGCCCAGCCTGTGGTCTCTGGCTCTTGCTTTTTCCCTGTCCTTTTTCTTCCAGCCAGAGCCCCATTCCCACAGATCAGACCCAAGGAGACCTGCAGTGTCTGTGCTTTTGGATATAGGAGTCAAGAAGGAGTAGCAGAAGGGCCAGCAAATGCCTCAGTGCAGGGCCTGGGACTCAGTATTTGCTGATAAATTTTGTTCAGTGATATGATGGGGAGTATTTTCATTGCATGGCCTTGTCCTGTGGTATGTGTGAGATTTCAAGATTTCCATTTTCACTTTCTATAAGGACAGTCCTGGGGGGATGTGGGGTGACACACACAGGGGCCTGACAACAAAAGCATGGACTCCGATCCAGGATGGCATCCTAAACCTCCTGCCCAAGAGGGTCCAGGGGTAGCAGTTTCTCCTCCAGAGGGGCCCGGCTGGAGAAGGATGGGGTCCAAGACAGGACTGTAGTATAGCCTCTTGTCAGAACTTCACCTGAACTTCTGCTTGGAAGGCCTCACAGAGGTCAAACATCCAGCTGCCCATGTGAGGGCTGAAATGAACCCTTTGCCCATTTTCTTTCCAGGAGTTTGGGAGACAAGGCTATAGGTTCAAGTTGCCATGTGACCCTGTGTATGTGTGGGGTGAAGGGTGTGCGCTTTCTTTCTAGGCAGTGTGATTTCCATCAAGATTGTACTTACTTTCCCTGCCACAAGATTACCTGTTTTCCTAGATGGCAGCATCAGTAGCCCTGTGGCTTTAATGTTCCTTGTTACCCACATTATGTCTGAAAGTAGAAAAATGAACACAGATAACAAATGAGTGGTCAGCTATGATCATCTGTGAACAGCCAGAGGCATGAGCAAAGGCCCTTTGGTCAGTGGCAGCCACAAAGGCTCAAGCTTTGGGGAAGCCCCAGTTGGTACCCTTGGGGTTGCCTGCCTGGTTTGGGCAATAAATAACATGAGGACCCAAAAACCAAACCAAAACAAAAAATACAACCAGTATCTCTTGGGGGTAGGTGGTGGGAGACTGTTTAAATTACTGGCCTTCCCTGGGCCACTTAGTTGGTTGCTGGCACAGGCCGTGTGCAGTCACCGGCACGTGTGCAACTCTACAAGCCGCTGGCATTGCCGGCACTTGACGAAGCAGCACCAGTGGAATTTGCAGCTGCAGCGTTCAGCCAGTTCTACCTGAGCCGTGTGGAAGCCGCGGCCACAGCACAGCAGCTCACAGCCATCGATGGCCTTGGATGTCTTGTTGCATGTGCGGCCCCTCGTGCCCAGCACACCGCTGCGTATGTCCTGCTCACAGAAATCTGGGCTGGGCTCCAAGTATACCAAGTCCTCGTCCGTATGCGGCTTGAACTGTGCATTGCGTGGCACTAGTGCCCTGGAGGAGCCCACACGGCGTGGCTCCACCTCAGTGGCACCGTCGAATTTCTCCTTCAGTGCGTGGCCCACCTGGCGGAAGGGCGGCACAGCTCGCCAGCACGTCTTTACCTCACAGGAGCCTGACACCCCATGGCACTTGCACTCCACCCGCATGTGGGACAGGATAGCCTGTGGGGAGGGTGGGGAGAGCTGCCATCAATGGAAGCTGCAGAGGGGCTCCTGGGTTGAGGGGACACCAGAATTGGGGTCCCTAGGGGCTCATGCTACAGTCAAAAGGGTTCACTGTCATGCATTCTCTGTATTAAGTTTTTACTCTATGCTCTGCTGGGCTGGTAAGCAAGCTGGGGATAGATGAACAAGAAGCTGTTCTGGCATTTGGGCATTTAGAGGACTGCCACTAAGGGGCAGTGTTATATGTAACCGTGAGTGACAGGTGCTGTGATGGGGAGAGATCCTCTGCCCTTAATCTTCACAGGAGCCTCAGGAGTAGGCACTGAGAAGGCAGAAGGTGTCACAGTAAAGCACATGACCTGTGCTTGATAGTCACATCGCAGCTCTGCTGCTTGTTTGCAGTGTGTGTGTTACAGGGGACTGTGCACACACATGTACACATACATGTATAGATGGGACCATGTTATCCCTGCACCCCACCCTGCCTTGTTCCATACTTCTCTGACCTAGGGAGTTGTGTGGTGCTGGTAAGGGACCAAATACCACTTCCAGAGGGTGATGTGGGAGGGAGTGCTTAAGGGACCCTGCCTGCTGCTCATACTTTGGTGCTGAGGGCTGAGGGGTGGTGCACACTACCTTCCTTCCAGCCTCGTTGTTGTGGAGGTTCATGAGGGCCCGGCTAGACGAGGCTCCCTTGCTTCTCTCCCGCACGTCCACAAAAGACTGTGAGAAGGCTACGCCATAGGCGATATTATCCGAACATCCTGACCACTGGAAGCCTGAGGTGCAGAGAGCAAAGAGAGGGCCACAGTGAGAGTGGGCCAGGGCCCCAGGCCCCAGCCCTCCCCACTGACCACTCTTGCTCTTACCCTGAGGGCTGACCCCGTGTACTGTCCGGTCACAGCCACATTTTTCCAACTCCCCACTGCTGCATGCCCGTGTTACTGCAAAGGCCACGCCTGCTGAAGAGATGGCGTATACGAAGGCCGCCTCCCGAGTCCCTGTGGGAGGCAGAGAGAAGTAGGACTGGGTCCTTTGTGGATAGGGGCACAAGGGGCCTGCTGAATGTTGGAGGCAAACAAGGTGTGAGCCAGGCACAGAGAGGAGCGCATTTCACTGTGCCCTGAGCTTTGCCCACTCCATTTGTGTGGATCAGCTCATCCTCCCAGCATTCTCACCAGGCAAGTCCTGTCATCCCATTTGAGAGAGGTGAGGTGTTTTGTATGGAGCATGTGGCGAGCCAGCAGGTAACCTGGCCTCTGAACCTGTGCTCTCAGTTCCCATGATTTTCTTCTCTAGAAGCTCTAGAAGACAAGTTATGGTCATGGCATTTTATTGAAGAGCAAGCAGTTCGGTGAGGCAAGCTGATTTACCAATGTTACAGAGCTATGCAACTGTAGACCTGGACTGTGACCCCAGGTCTGGTTACTTTTTATGCCTTTTTCCTAGCTGGTTCCTTGGGCTTTGAGGAGTGCCTCCATGACCTTTCTCTGAGGGGCCATTACTGAATATGTCTTGCCTTCTTAGGACTTTAAACCATTATACTAATAGCTCAGGTACTTAATCTCATCACTGATGTCTGCACCCATCTCACTGAGGGATGGAAGAAAACCTGGTCAAACAGCCAGGAGGCTGCAAAACCAGGACTGCAGTAAGGTCTGCCTGCCTCTCCTCTACTCGTGACTGCTCTGCAGTTCTATTTTGGTGCCGGCCCTCCTCCCTGCCTGAATGGATGTTCTTATCCTAGGAGCTGTGCCTGGGGTGTAGCTGCTCCTTCTGGGGGGAGGTGGGGTAGTATGTGAGCAGAGTCCTGCACTCAGCTGGTTGGGTATACGACCAAACAGTAGGCTGGGCTCTTGTAGGCCTTGTGAAGGCCTCTGTGTGCTGGTGACTATCCTTCTGTCTCAGGCCAGAGGGTCTGTGTCCACAAGAGTGGCAGGGCAAGCTTTGGCCCTGTGGTTGGCAATTACCACTATGACACCCAGGTCTGTACTCCCAGCTGCCTCAGGAAGCAGTCACCGTGGTCAGAGAAACAATCACCTCCTGTGTCCCTGTGTCTGTACACAGAAGGCAGAAGAAGCTGAGCGCTTGGGTGGGAGGCATTTCAGCCCTGACCACTCAGGACGGCCTGTTCTTGGTGTAGCCCTAGAGCTGGAGGTACTAGTACCAATCTCTCCACTGCTCACTCTCTGCCCTGGCTTCGGCATTTTAGGCCAGCATTAGGGGGCCTTGGCTGGAGCAATGGAGCCTTGACAGCCTACGATGGAATCTTCTCCAAGTTAATTGAGGTTAATAGCAGGATCATGTTGGTTGGTTTTATGCTGTGGCCGCCCAAAGAGGGACGACTTCAGTTTTTGGTATTTCTGGTATTTCCAGGCCTGAACCAGCACAAATCTTTGCCCCAAAGCCCAAAGGAGAAAGGAGATCAGAGTAGGAGATGGGGATGATGGAACTTCAGCCTTGGCCTCTTGTGGGCCTTCCTCCTCTAATTCTTTGGGCTCTTAGGCGACTCCTGGCCCAACCCCAGCTCTGGGCTGCCCTCTGTTCCTCAGTGTTAGCAGTCTTTAGGTTGCAGGTCTCCCTGTGAGGTGGTGCAGGGAGATGGGTTCCTTATTCTCTGAACAGCATCCGTTGGCTGGGACTCCAGTTCCCTTTTCCCTGGCCTCAGGGGAACAAGGATACCATATCCTAGTAGCCCTGAGGGGAGAAACTCTGGCGGGAAGATAATAATGAAAGCTAAAGGGCATGGAGAACTTACTGTGTGTACTAAGTACTTCACCTATATTCCTTTACATACTCTTTATGATAACTCTAGAAAGCAGATTCATTTGACCTCCCTTTCACAGATGAAGAAACAGGCACTGAGTAGTGCCTTGTCCAACAATATCCAGCCAGGAGGTGTGAAGCTAGAACTTGAACGCATGGCAGCGTGGCTCCAGAGATTTCACCTTGACGTTGTTGAGCCCCACAGAGGCCTTGGGTTCTGGGAATGCATATGCACTCTGTCTCCTCGCACCTTCTGTGTATGAAGCCAAGGGAGTCTCCTTAGGTCTGCCCTAAATCCCATGTTGTAGAGTAAGCCCAGTTCTCTCATGGAGTTTCTACCAGGGTGTGCTGGGCAGTTGGCCTGGAAGGTGTGGGTTTGCTGCTGTGCCCCTGAAGCCTATGGCATAGTTCCTCCAGCCTTCAACTCCAGTGCTGTGGCCTCTTGCATCTCTTCACCTCTGCCCAAAGGACCAGGCTGGAGCCCTGTGTGGTAGTGGAAGACCTAACAGGGCTTGCTTTCCCCAGAGGCTGCTCAGACCTAGAAAAGACATTAGGGTACAGGAATGCAGGAGTGGAGGTTCCCCAGTGAAGTAGCAGGCGCTATGTCAGTTGCTGCTGCAGGTGGTACACATCTTTGTCCTCTCCTAGGTCTGAGTAAGGCAGAATTCTCAGGTGCCAGCTCCTACCTACAGCCTCCTTTCTTTTACAACAGTTATTCTTACATCCAGCTTCTTTCTACTGTGATCCCTCTGTCCCATGACACCAGAACTAAGCCCCCTGGATCCGGTCTTAATGTCACCTCTTCCAAGGGACAGGCCGCCTGGGGCTGGGGATCCAGAAGAATCCTGGAGATCTAATAGCAGTTGTTCTTTCTGTGGGAGGGATTGCGTGCCAGGTTCTTTCCACATGCTGGCTAGGGCCCATGACAACCTTAGCAATCAGCACTCTCCAGCCCTGCTCTGAAGAAAATGTGCAGCCCAGTGGCTTGCCTGGGTTCCTCGGCAGCAAATGGCTGAGTGAGAACTAGAACTGAGACCCATCTGATTCAAGACTTGGCTCTGTGGAGCACATCAGTGTCTGTCCAGATGCTGGAAGGAAGATCATTTGCAGGAGAACCAGCTGAGGCTGAGTTGATGTCCTGGGCAGTGGGATTCCAAGGGAAGAGGTGAGAGACAGGCTGTGGTCTGTGAGAAAAACCATTGTGAGGAAGCATCTGAATTTAAGAGATAATGTAGGATGGGGTAAAGAGCAAAGTCTGGGGCCAGACAAAGCCATCACTCATTTGTGATGTGACCTTTATCTCTAAAGGGGACTCCCCAGCTGTAACATGGGACCTCAGCAGGCCAAGCCCTCATGTCCCCTGTATCCTGTCCCAATGTTGTGGTTTTCATGGAGCTCCCAGGTGTCTAGCTGGCCAGCCTGCCCTATGTCATCACAATCAGACCATTATTTTTTTTTGATGGGGGGGGTGTCTTTTTTTGAGACAGGGATGGCTGGCCTTGAACTCACTTTTCTGGCCTAGGCTAGTCTTGAACTCCTGAGCCAATTCTCCTGCCTCAGCCTCCTCAGTGCTGGGATTGCAGGCGTGTACAACCATGCCCAGCTGGATGGTTTTATTTTTTACTTGTTTCATGTTCGTGTGGCTTCTGCAGCCTGCAGGATCTCTCAGGAGTGTCTTTGGAGTATGTCTTCCTAAGAGCTAAAATGTATCTGATGGCACTGAAATGTATCTGATGGCTAGCCAGAGAGGTCTCTGGGAAGGAAAGAGTGTTCCCCACTTCACTGGTCTAACATAATACTAGTAATAAGGATCAAAGCAAGAGAACACAGGTTTTTGTAAGGCTCCACCTAGAACTGAGGAGCATTTATATAAGTCCAGCTTGCTGAGATGGCCAGGAAGGTTGTGTAGATGGGACAGACACACAGGCCTGGATTTGAACCTCACTTTGCCCCAGTATTCCACATGCCTCCTACACATGGCAGTCAGCCTGCAGAGGCCTCGGGGCTCTTTGAGTCCTGGAACTTGATCAAGGTCACTATAAGGTGATAGAGGTGGGAGGCGGCGTGGCATTGTCTACAGATGGAGAAAAGCTTGAGCGGGGTCACCTTTTCTATCTTCCCACCTTGCTCAGGCTGGCCCACCTTGAGACCCAGTACAGCCAAGTTCCATTGTCTCCCTCAGACCTTTCCATTCATGCAACAAGTGCTTACTGATATGCATCGTGTGTAGGTGCTGAATAAGACAGGGGACATCCCTCATAGTCTGCTGAGCCATGAATTGCTATGTTCCCGCTTTCCTGGCTGCCATGAACACCATCTTTATCAAGTTGCTGGTAGTTTTTTTTTAGCCTAGAGCATATAGGCCCTAAATTACATACTGGCCTAAATGTTTACCACTCTTTCCCCATCTGTCCTCTCTCTGTAGGCCAGGAGCCCAGAGTGGCCTCCACTGCTTGGTGGGTTTGGGAGCTGTGAGACTTTAGGCAGTGCTGGTAATAGCACCTCCCACCCCCAGCACTGAGGGAGTCTTGCAGCCCTTGAGAAGTGTCATCTCTGAATCCTCATGGGGTCCTAGGAGGCTGGTCTGGGCTTGTCATCATTTTATTTACTCTTATTATTAATGTCTTTTTTAGACAGGGTTTCACTATGTAGTTCAGGCTGGCCTTGCATTTTTTTGTGGTCCAGGCTAGCTTTGAACTTGCAGTGATCTTCCTGCTTTAGCCTCCTGAGTGCTGGCATTACAGGTGTGTGCCATCATGCCTAGCATGTCTTCATTTTATAGGAAGGAGGATACTGAGGTTTGTAGAAGGTCTAGACTTTGCCCAAGATCTCATGGCAAAGAGCTGGCAGGTCCAGGGCCTGGGCACAGTACCTCCTCCTGTTCCCTGAGCATCCCTTCTCAGCTGGGACACGGGAATCACATTGCTTGCAAGCTCAGAACTGTCACAAGAATGATCCTCAACAAATGGGGATGGCTCTTTTTATCCAGGAGGGAATGTTAGCTCTGCCTCTTCTGTGCCTGAGGCCATGATCACAGCTACAATGTTTGTGTGCTGCCACCTGCCGGGACCTTCCCTCCTGAGAGTAACAGGACAAGAGGTCTGCCCAGACTGGTGGTTGCTGAGATGACAGTCACTGGTCAGATCAGGTGGTTCTTCTTGGATCGGCATAGGGCATAGATAAGGAACTTCCCATGCATTGTGACACTTAACCTTGGTGACAGCCCTGTGAGGTAAGCATGTGACAGGTGCAGGCCCTGAGGCTCAGAAGTGAAGTCACCTGCTCGAGGTTTGCTTGTCCATGCTGTCTCATCAACAGTCCCTGGCTTAGCTTTGCTCTCAGTCTGGGGATGGACAAATCCCTTTTCTTTATGCTCAGTCCGGACCATTTAAGGTCTCAAGAATTTTTCTATGGGAGAAAACCAAAGATACAACAAGGAGATTTTTGGTGAGTGGAAGAGCTCAGACTTCTCTCCCAAATGTGACTGGTGTCTGTTTGCTATGGCCAGTGTCAGCTCCAAGGGGACCAGTCACTTAGTCAAGTTTTAGTCAGAGCATCTTCTACAGGCCTGGTAGTGTTCTTGTGTTCGCAGAACTAGCTGACGAGAGCTAAGTCCCTTCAAGAGTTCTGCCCATAGGTGAGGAGGGCACTCCTGATAGGGTCCTAAGGACCTCTGTTGGCTTCTAGCCAGCACTGACACATGCCTCACCTTTGTCCCTTCAAGTCTTTGCTACCAATCTGCGTTCCATTATCAGACGACATCCACTCACTGTCCATGCCAGGCATGGCCATGTGCCAAGAAACAGGTAACTGAGCTGTCAGCCTCACCCGGAATGACCTGAGGACTGTGTGATGGAAGAGTGGGAGTTGGGCAGGGAGATGTCAGTCTTCACTGTGAAAAGTGCATCGAAGCAGTATAAACACAGGTATTTGAGACAAAAATATGTATGTGCAGATACATATGTATGTATATATGATAGTCAAACGGGTTAAATGTAAACAGTTGATAAAGCTAATAACATACATAGGAATTCCTTATTCTGTTTTTGCAACTTCTCTGTAAGTTTGAAATGGTATTTAGAAAATTACAAGAAAGAGGACAGCCCCCTCTCACCCCCAAATATAAACAATGAGCTGTACAGCACAGAGGGAACAGCCCAGAGAGAACTGGTCGAGAAGTGGTGTGACAGGCCTGGTATATCCACCAATCTGTCCAAAACACACCCCTGGAATACTCACAGTGGCGTGGGAGCTCCTAAAGTCAAGGTCTAGTCTATCCTAGACTGGCTCCTGGCCTCCCCAGTCTGGCATTATTGCCCTGAGTCCTGAATAATGGTACCCTCATCCTGGGAGATTCTCTGCTGTCATGCTGCTCACTGGGTCTTTGCTGCTTTTTGAGAGCAAAAAATGTTCAGTAGTGCTAAGCATGATCATGCCCTTTTTGGCCTCTGTCAGCTCCCAGGAGAATGGCTTCCAAACTTCTATCAACAAACAAAATTCTGTGTTGTTGTTTCCAGCAACATCCAACCCATTTGCCACAGAGCCCAGCAGCCCTGACTATCCAGGCCCTCAGGTGCCAAGACTAGGGTTGGCCCGAGCACTCAGTTCCTGCAGCCTGAGGAAGTCAAAGGGCCCTGCTGACTATAGGTTGCTGTGAAGTATGTCTCATGCTCAGCAATTGTGGGGGCACTTCCTTGAAGTGGGGTTTGGTCTCTCAAGGAGCCTCCCAGTTTGATAAGACACTTCTCTGCACCCTGGTCCCTCTCTTTGGCTTAGTGACCCCTCACATTTCTGGTCTCAATGGAGGCCCTACCTCCTGGGGAAAACCTGCTCTGAATAGCCCTAGCCAGGGAAGGTGTTCAACTTCCTGTCCTGTGTGTCATGAGTATGGAGAGTGCAGGCCCTGCAGCAGGATGCCTGGCTTTAAGTCCTGACTCTGAGCCTTTCTAGTTCTGTGATCTTGAGCAAATGACTTAACCTCTGTGTGCCTCATCTTCTTCATGTGCAGTGTGGAAGCCCATGAGAGTCTCAAAAGAGCTGATGAGTTTATTACTTTCAACACTTTCGCCATGTCTGGTCCATTGTGGGTGCCACAGGGGTGTAAGCCACTATTCCTCTTGTACCATGGTTGCTAACTTGCCTGTCCCCCCACCAGCCTATGTGCCCAAGAGGACAGGAGCTGTGTCTTAGGGCTAGCCATCCTGAAGGTGTTCCTCATGGTGTGTCAGATGTATAAATCAGTGAAATGGGCTCAGGTATCTAAGGCTAGCTCAGGGTTGAAAGCCCAGGTCTAAAGCTGAATATGTTCTCCCCTGCTCTGAGGAACCCCAGGAAGCTCAGTCTTATCCCCTGCCTGAACCCCAGTTTTTTCTTCTGTAAAACAAGTGTAGTTCCTGCTAACATGCCTCTGAGACAGGCACTGGAACCACAGCACACTCGAGGCAGCAGGGCGTTCCTGGATGGCCCGTCCGGGAGTCACGCCCACCTGACCAACCTTTCCCGTGCCCTTGCCACCTTCTTCATTCCTTTACTTCGGTCCAGTGTTGTTTTGGCTTCAGACATGGACCACTCTGGCCATTCACGAGGGTGTCCTTCCCTGGCCAGGACCCATACCCCAGTGTCCTGCAGCCCTTGTACACCCCCTCACCTTGTGTCACCACCTTGCCAAAGACAGGCAGGGAATCGAGTGTGGAGCAGTTCCAGCGCCGGTTCCGAAACTGGTACTGGCACTCCTCGATGGCCAGCTGGGCGCCGCGGCGCACTGAGTCCATCACTTCCAGGTTCCTCTTGCACATCTGTACCTGCCTCTGGATCAGGCCCTTGAGCTTCTCACATGTCTCCTCCTCCGAGATGCTCCCCACTGAGGACAGCTTGGCCAGGTACCTGAGGACAGGGGTGGAAGTCATGCAGATCCAGCCCAGTGCGTCACCCTCCTCTTTCCACACTGGGGCTCTGGGTATTGCTTGTCCCTGCCACGGTTCCTGCCTGCCTCAGGGGCTGGGATCTCAGAGGTGGGAACTCACCACTGAAGGACGGAACAGATGAATGGAGACCCACAAAGTGAAAAAGTACATAGATCTATTAAAATATGGACAATACATGGTAATAAGGGTAGCTTAAGTTCTTTTTATAAAACCTAATCAGGACTGGGCTAAGTGCATCACTGTTTAAATCCTCTCAGCAAGCCTATGAACTCCCTTTTTAAAAAGAATAAAATGCCACAGACATTAATTTGCCTTATGTGCAAGGTTATGTAGCCAATGAGAGGTAGAGTGGATAAGAACCTGATTTTCTGACTTCACGGCCTTGTGACAATTTTCTTCTATGTGACTCAGGACTACAACTGACACAGAGGCCTCCAGGACTGGGTTCCCTCAGCCAGAGGGATCAGCCAAGGTGCCATCAGCCACTTGCCTACCCTTGGAGGTGCTCAGGCAGCAGCCAGGTTCTGTTCATCAGGCACATGGCTGGAGCAGAGTGATGATTCTAGGATCTGGCTGTGCATCAGAAACATCTGTGGGGGTTGGTGGAAAAATGTAGGTGCCTGGGCTCATTTTAGCTGGAGCTTGGTGTACATCTGAGTTTGGACCCAACCCTAGGCTCAACTGGGAAGCCGCTGTCCTCGAGAGCAGTCTTGAGAAGCTCCGGCGTTTTTTGTTTTTTGTTTCCTTCTGAACCCAACACTGCTGTCCTCCTCACTGTGGTATCAGTTCCTGGACAAGTCTCCTTTGCCCCTGGCTGTGGGGTCCAATCTGACTTTCCATATATGAAATGCAGTCATAGTTCTGATCCCAGAGGGCTGCTGTGAGGAATGAACATGATTGGGTGTGGTAGCATGTCTGCGCTCAAGTGACACATGCGAGGAGTCTGGTAATTGTGATAGCCTCTCCCTTCTCTGGCAGCAAGTGGTTGAGTGGGAGGGAGGTGGTCTCAGGGCAAGGGGGCTTAGCTTCTTGCCTCCCTGCATTCCTGATCTTCTAAGGTCCTCTCTAGTTCCCCATTTTCTGTCTACCAGGTCCTGCCCAGAGACTGGTAGTGACCTAGCTGGGGAGCGGGGAGAGAGTGGAAGGCAAGGCAGGAGGAGGGTGCATCTGACTGTGGTGGGGTGACAGGCTTCTTGGCTCCCGATAGCTGCCCCCTACTTCAGCAGCTAGGGAAGGGGTCTCCTATAGAACCAGTCCCACATGTTATTCTTGGCCTGCAGGGGGCACCAAGAGCTCAGCTACTGGCGGTGGGCCAGGTCCATGTTTAGGAGGCCATAGGTGTCCTTTAGAGGGAAGACAGGAGTTAAGTCTAACACTGGATCTTTTCCTGCTCTCGCCCGGGTTGGACTTTTGGGACAGGGTTGGGGTTTTTATTCACTCTGTGATGTGGGGGCACAGAAGTGGCACATCCCCAACTAGCCCTCTATGTCCAGCCAAGAAGGCTAGGTCTGGCTGTGCAGAGCCCTGGCCTCTGGTGAAAGGTGGCATTCATGGGTGGGGGATCTTTGGGAGGGGGTGCAGGCTAGGGAGGCTGGCCCCTAGCCCCCTGTGATGCAGGGCATGCCCTCTCCTCACCGGGAACCTGTTTCTCATGGGTATAATAAATAGGTGAGTCTATATGGCCTGTCCTGCTGTTGGAATCTGTGGTCCTCTTACTGGGAGATACAGGCAGTGTCCAGGCCTTCAAGGCCTTTTGGTCCCATGCCAGGCTAGCAGATGGAGATGTTAGCATTGAACCCAGGGAGAGGAGGGCCAAATGTACATGTGCTTCTCCTAGGCTGGAGAACAGTGGGGAAGCTGGCTGAACTGACAGCAGCAGAGGACAGGAGCTAGGCTGCCATGGCTGTGAGTCACTGGGACAGTGCCCAGGAAGCAGCACCAGTGTCAGCCAGCCAGCCCCACCTTCATCTGGTACAACATCTGCCCCTTCTGTGTCTGGGAGGCTCCCCTTCCTTCTGATCTTAGGGGTTTGTCTAGGTGCAGGGTGGGCTGGGTGTTGGAGCTGGAGCACAGGCTGAGAGTCGGCATCCCCGGCATCATGGGCCTTGGCTGCAGGGTTCCGTTGGCTTGTCCTGTAATCTGACTGGTACCTGACATTAGTTTATAGACAAGCAGACCAAAGCCAACAGAGGTGAAACAAAGTCCCTTGAGGAGTTGCAGAGTCCCTCGTGAACAGCAAGCAGCTTTGCCTCAACCTCTTTCCTCTATACCTGGTTGTGGATCTGCCCTGCTAGATAGTTGAGGAGCTGGCATTCTACTGTGCAACATGTCAGGCCTCAAGCAGGTTACAGTGCATAAAAGATATTCAGTAAATGCTTGAAGGTGGGCACAGTGGTGCACATCTGTACTCGAAGCCCTTGGGAGGCTGAGGCAGGAGGATTGCAAGTTTGAGTCCTGCCCGGGCAACTTAGCAAGACCCTGTCTCAAACTAAACACTAAAAAAGGATTAGTAAAGACTAGTATGAAGGCCCAGAGTTCAACTTCCCAGTACAAAAAACCCAAAAAACAAATGGCTCGTGGCTTTGTCCTGATGAGTCCCCTCTGCTTACCTATTGGCAAGGAAGAACAGGGATAAGGAAAGAAGCCGGGGCTGCTGAGGGCTGACCACAACTGCTCCTGAGGGCTGCGGAGCCCCACCCCCTCCGTGGTGGCTCAACCTTTCCCTCCAAGATATGCATGGCACTCGCTACCCCTGGAGCTGGGCTGGCTCAGATACAGACTGAAAGGCCATTTCTGGGGCCTATGAAGCCAGGGCCTGCTGGACGGCACTGCTGCTGTTCGGGTCCTGTAGGGGCCCTGGCCATCACTTCATCTTTTCCTCTGTTGGTTGCTTGCACTGCCCCACTTTAGGCTTCTTCCTGGTGCTGCTGAGTACAGACTTAATGCCATCTGCTGTCCTGATCATCCAGGACTCCAGTCATGGCTGTGCCATTGATCAGTTTACCCTGCCAGCCCAGGCTGCCCCTGCCGTGTAGCCAGCCCACTCGCTCGCACCCTGGTCTCAAGTGGAGGCTGCAGGTACTTCAGACTCCTTCCAAGAGGCCCTCCCCGCACGTCCGTGCCTGCAGTCTGCAAGGCTGGAGGGCCCTGGCCCTGCCAGGGAGATCAGATCCTCTCGGCCACCTGCTGTTTTCATTAGAAACTAAAATTAGCTGGGCTGGTCCCAAGCTTTTCCAGGTTTGCTTGCTTTTTTAAACAAAATATACAAATTTCTCAAGGAGAACCCCCACTTCTGTGACTACTCCTGGGATCTGACTCTGCACGTCAAAACAAGAGAAGTGCTGGGAAGTCCAAGCAGGTCAGTGTCCTGGGCCCGGGCCCTGCAACTGTCCTGGGGGGGCTGGGATGCCAGCCCAGGCCTCTCGGCCCCCTCCCTTTGGCCTCTCTGCTGCCCAGGCCACATTTAGAGCCTCCTCAGGAGTGGTTGTGCCTGTGATACCAGGGAGGAAGGAGGCCAAGTGGGCGGGCGGGCAGGAGAGCGGAAGGAAACGGAGTGTCTGCTGAGTGTAGCTGTCTTGGGAGACACAGCTGGTAGAAGAAACAAGATGACCACAGACCCCATCCAAGACCGACTTCTTATGGTTCCCCAGGATCCTCACCACACCCTCATCATTTCAGATTTTTGAATGTTTCTCTAACCATGGTGCGAGTAGCCTGCAGTTTCCTGGAAGGTCTTTGAGACTCTTGTTCCTCCTCATGGCAGGCAGTGTGGGAAGGACATGGTTCAGAATCCCATCTCCAAGGGTGAGTTAGTGAATACTCTGAGGCTCAGTGTGTTCATCTGTAAAATGGGACAATAGTAGTTCTAATCTCAGGAGACCTAAATGAATGAAGTGTGCCTATGAGTGCCTTCCCTGCAAATCTCCTGCTGCCCTTCAGGCTGCAGCCTTGACTGGGCCTTGTCCATTCATTTGTTGTTGGATGGGTTCTCACTGCCCTATTAAACCTGGGTCCCTTTTCTTTGGCTGAGCACACCTGGGAGTGGGGCATACTTCCATTGGGAATGGGGGAATGTCTTCCACCACCATCCTAACTACAGATGGTTAACAGCATCTCCTGGTAGAGTTTGCTGTATCAGAGGATGGGTTAGTGATCCTGACCCATCTGTTTAGGACTGAGGTGTGAGGACTAGGGCGTGCCAGGGCGCTGGCATCTAGGACAAGTTCAGATGTGAAAATCATTTGGGGAATAGGAGGTGATTATCATTCTGTCACTTTTCCCATCGATCAATAGTCACCTGCCTCAGCATACCTTATTACAACAGTGCAAGGTTGGTCAGTCCTGGGTCTTCCCCTCCACTTTACAGATGAGGAAGCGGAGCCCAGGAGGTAGATATTCAAGGCAGTGTGGCCAGTCAGGGATGGACAGGATTTGAAAACAAGTCATTCTGGTTTCTGAGCAGGGGGCTGGCTGTTCAGGTTCCAAAGATGGCAGAAGAGGCTGGCATCACCAGATACTGACCTGAGTGAGGTGGCCTGAATTTTCCATGGAGGTTTTTTAAAAAACGTCCTGTGTCTTTTCTAAACCACAGCGAGGGTGTTGGGTGCTTCCAGGAGGAGGAGTTCCACGGAGGACGATGTCTACCGTGGCTGCCTGGACAGTGTGGTCTGGGCTGTGACCTCTGGGGTCCTGGAAGGTGGTGCTGTCACTGGGCTGAAAGCCCTGGAGGCCACCAGTGGGGAGGGGCAGGATTGGAAACACTCATGGTGGCTGGTGGAGCAGCCACCTCTGCCCCACTTTCTCCCAGCCTTGGCAGGTCTCCAAGGCTTCAGTGTCCGGGCCCAGTTCCCTGGGCCTCACGTGCACTTCCTCAGTGGGGCCCACACCTGTCTTCTGTGCCTTAGGGCCTTCATTTCCCCTCTGTCATCTGGGATCCCAACTCCCTTTCCTCTACATCCCCAGCAGCCTCGGGGCTCGTTTCTGTCTGTTGGCTTTTCTGTTTCCGCAACTTACTGTATCCTGGTGCTTTAGCTCCACAAACTACTCCTGGCAGCTCTAGGTTCTCCACTTCTTATTGAGAACACCCCCTTCCCATCTCAGTATATTTTCCCCAAGGGAGCTGATGGCTGTCTCAGGGCCAAGGAGAAGCCATTCAGACCTGAGCCTGGTGGCTCCAGTGCTATGCCAGGAGGTAAGAATTTTCCTTTTTGCCTGAGGCAGGTGTAGCTGTGGGGCCAGAGGGTATCAAGTTTAAGGCACATCCTGACCTCACCTTGCCCCCTGACTTGGCAGCAGGAGCTTCCCCTTTGCAGAGACCCACCCAACCTCGTCCCTGGAGAGCCTCTCATGCCCTGTGGCCACTGAACCATGGATGTGCCCTCCCTGAATAGATGGGGGTGGGGGGACTGGACGGGGGAGTGGGTAGGACAAGGAAACTGGCAGCATTGTTGTCACAGCCAGTGCTGGCTTCCTGGAGTGAGATTCCAGGTTTCCAGCCAGTGCCTTGGCCTTCGCACGGACCTTATAAAGGTCCAGTCTTGGGAGATACTGTGGCTGACTCCCATGCCCATCCCTGCAAAAGCAGAGGAACAAATCTTGGTTCCTCTCTTGCTTAGTTGCTCCTCCCCTCCTGCACAGAGTGCCTGGTTAGGGAAATGGGGCTCCAGATCTGCTCTCATCTGCAGCAGGTAACATTCTGGGAACATAGTCAAGAGACCCGGATGGAGCTCCAGCTAGACCACCAATATGTCATGTGACCCTGCATGGTTCCTGATGCTAGTGAGTGCTAGTGTTTGAGGGGGCCAGAACACGCACTCCCCTGCCTGGAGGCTCAGCATTCCTGAAAACTTCCCCAGCCCAGATACCTGTGATTTATCCTCGAAGCCTGGAGTTCCAGGACAGCAGGGCACCTCTGATTCAGGTGGGAACACTCTGCTGTCTCCAGGTTTGGGGGAAAATTTCCTGGCATCTCATCCTAGGATTACAGGGCTGGTACCATGAACAGAGCGAGAAAGAGGGAGTGAAGGGACCCTTCAGAGTCGCAGTAGGAACCTCCAGGTTGTTAGTAATTCCCTGCTGTGCAAATGGTCCCCTCAAAAATGCCTGGGATGGGGTCCCTACCTTACTCTTAGGAGATCAGGTCCTTTCCACTGCAGGGGTTCTGACTTGGCTCTGGTATGGTGGAGAATTTTAAAAACAGTTTGTTTTCAAGTTTGCTAGGAGATGGGGGAGGTGGAGAAGGGTTACATGGCGGGGAGGGGAGTTAGTGGGGTCACGGCAGGGAGCGAGCCTTCTCCTGAGTCTGGCTGAATTACAGAAGATGCAGTTCAGGACTCAGAGATAAAACCTGGCAACTCTCATGGAAATCTGGAAAGCAATAGTGGGTCAGGGCGCAGCTCCCGCCTTCCAGCTGCGTTCTCAGCAGCATCCCTTGCAGGCTAGCTGTGCATACAGAGGTAACTGGAGGGGCCAGTGGCAGGCGCTGTCACCCACCCCGACCCAGGGGCTCTCTGGCCATTCTGTTCCCTGTTGGCTCAGCCCAGGCTTCTCCTCTCAGGAGGGAGGAAGAAGAGGAGAAAGCTTGGTGCAAATGTTCAGCCTTCCAAGTGCACCCACAGGGCCTGAGTTGGGCGAGTTTCAACAGGTTTGGGGAGCACTGTCTTGTCAGATGCTTGCTGAGTTGCTCAATTGCTAATCCAGGGCTGAGGGAAGAAGTCAAACCACAGCAGACAGCTGGGTTGCGGCCGCTGTATGAGCAAACCCCAAGGGCAGAGGCTGGTGAGGGGGGCTTGGTGGAGGGGTGGGAAACAGCTCAGCCTGGCTCAGGGCATCTGCCCTGGCTAAGGCAGGAGAGGCAGGGCTGCAGGTCTTCTGGGTGACAGTCACGTTTCCTGATTCCCACCATGGCACATTTTAGTATCACTTGAGCTCTGGGGCAGTGGAGGGGAGTCTCCTCCTACTTAGTGTCTTTGAAGATGGCCACTCTCTGACATTAGATGTGAAGGAGCCCTTTCATTCATCCACTAAGTGCTGACTGAACACCCACTGTTGGCAGGCCTGTGCCAGGCACTAGGAGATGCTCAGAAGCCCTTATGCCCCAGCTCCACCACCTGAAGCAGCACAATCACCCTGCCAGGCTGTTGTATATATATGTAACATGACATGGTTCTGTGGGTAGGGGATGAAGGCCGGGAGCCGTGGACATGTGAGAGCAAGTCACCGGTCCTCCCAGTTTCTGACATGGGCTGAAAGCTACACCTACTCCTCTCTGGAAGTGGAGGTGGAAGGAGGGTGTGTGGCTCAAGGATACTGGGTGTGAAAGTGGTTTGTAAGTCATTCATTTTCCACATGGAGGTGTGCTTTTGCTCCCCAGGGCACATTTGGCAATGTCTGAAGACAATTTTGGTTGTCACCAGGTGGGAAGCAGTATGTGTGCTGCTGGCATCTCATAGGTAGAGGCCCAAGGTGTTCCTAAACATAGACCCTTAAATAATAATTATCTGGCCCCAAATATTAATGGTACCCAGGTTGGGAGAAATTCTAGTATAAACTGTAAAGCACTATGGTGTGTTAGTGATTGTAATTCACTGCTCAGAGCCACTGGGGGCATTCCCTAAAGACAGATTTTTACTATTTAGAGGAGAGGGAAGGACACATCCTTACTTGTGGGGCTGCCCCAAGTGCTGGGCCTCACTGCCCGCAGCTAAAGGAGTTAACCCAGCCCTGTTGGGCAAGCACATGCACAGGAGCTTGATCTGAAGATGCGTCCTGGTGGGACTCAGAGCCAGTAAGGTGGGTGGTGCTTCCTTCGCTTCTCCCACTGGCACTGAAGGGTGTTCCCAGTAACAACCCATCTGGCTAGCGGGGTTTGCCTGTGTGCCAGGCTGGACTTCTCTGGCTGTGTGCAGGATCTGTGAGGGTCCTGGGTGAAGAGCAGGGAAGTGGCAGCCTAAGCTCCTACTTGTGTAAGATCATAGAATCTGGACAGCACAGTGTGGGACAAGTTAGGGAGCAGCCTGCAGGCCCATTCCATCATCCCTAGAGACAGGGACACAACTCCGAAGCTCACTTGATAAGAGCCTTCAGCTTCCAGCAGCTTCCATGGCTATGATTTGTATCAGCGTGCCTGGCACTGTGCCCAGCACAATATATGCACTCTCTCTTCCCTACCACCATTGTATACCATTTCTGCCAATGCGTACCATTTTACAGACCAGGCCACAGAGGCTCTGAGAGGTTGAATCACCTGTCCACCTGTCCACGGTCCTTCTGCTGCAGTGATAGAGCTGAGACGGGACTCTGGGCTACCTGATCCAGAGACCCAGCTCTCTGTCACTCACTGGTCTGTCTTAAAAGTGCTACAGCTTTGCTAGGGGTGCTGATCAGCCTACTGCTGCTTTCCCCAGAAACCCACAACAATGAGACCTCAGCTTATCTATTCCCTTACTCTTCCCAGTGCTTCCATTTGGGGTTCAGAACAAACTTAAGGATTGTGGCCCAGAGGGAGGATGAGGCCTGGCCAAGGCTACTCAGCATGTGGCATGGAGCTGGGGACTGCAACCCAGGTCTCCAGGGTGTAGCCCCAATGTCTGTCTGCGTGGAGGGGACATTTGGAAACATTTCTGAACCATGTCTATCGCAGGGCTCTGTCCTTTGAGGGCAGAGTCCACACCTTGTACCAAGGGATTGTGTAGTCCTCCTGCTGTTTGGGAGCTGCCACAAGCTGTCAACTCATTTCTGGTGCCAGACATGAGCCTAATCAACAGATTCCAGCTTCTCTGGGCTTGCCCAGGCCTCAGGCTGAACAACCCTCCCAGCTCCAGGCTCTGTCCTGCCCAACAGCTGCACACAGCAGGACACCTGGCCTCCCTGCCAGGCCACCCTGATCTCTTGATACAATAGACAGCACAAGCTCTGCAACTGGCCAGCCCACCAACCCTGGACAGAAGCCTGTCTCCAGATACTGGGAGGGAACAGGACACTCAGGCCTTGTGCCTTAGCACCAGCCATTCTCTTAGGGCCAGACCTCTAGCTTGACTCATCCTTGAAAAGATACTGTGCTACCACTATGCCCGAGTGGATAGTTGCCTCCCTGAGGCTGTTTCTTCTGGAGACAGTTTTGATTCAGACACATTTGCCACTTACTAGTCAGGACATCCTACACCTTCCTGAGAGGCTGCCCCAGGCTGCCCTAGGCTTTGGGCAATTGCTACCTCCATGACCCTGAATCTTTTCATCTGTAAGGTGGATTTTAAATGTAGTCAGGATTTAGATAGTACAGTGGGACTTGTTACAATTACTGTGTCATGATTCTATAGCCTCCAAGGCAAGTTTCTGGGACTGCTGCTCACGCTCAACTCTGTCCTCCGGAAGCCATGTGGCATGCACACCACCGTTCATTCACGCTTTTACTTTTATCCTGCCCTTTCACCTAGCCCCTGAGCTCCTAGGAGGCATGCTGTGACACCTATTTTCCCCAGGGCTGGTCCATGCCTTGGCTGGGCATGGAGGAAGATAAATGCACAGCAGTAACCCTGGTTTGGGAAGTCCTGTGCCTGTTGTGTCTCATCCTTCAGAGCTCTTGTTCCGTGGGGTCCTGGGAGGCTCCTTGCTCTTTTGGCCTGGGGCTGAGCAGAGACCCTTGGCTCAAAGCCCAGGTGGAGCAGGAGTGAGCTGGGTCATCCTGAGCCCCGCTGTGTGGCAACCTGAACCATCACAGTTGCAGAGAACAGGTTTGCCAACCTCTTCTCCCTCCAGGCTGCCCCTCCTCACCCACCCCTCATAGTGCAGGCTCAAGAACTGAGCTGCTGGAATTCCCCAGAGGTTGCACGACCCAAAGCCCGAAGCTGGGTTAGTTGCCTTCTTTGGGGCAGCTTCTCAGGAAGGTGTAGGATGTCCCTGTCTGGAAGTTAAGAGAACCTGGACTTGGTTCTCAGCTCTGAGTTTGGCAGGTAGCTTCTTCCCCTGGGCATCAGTTTCCTCACCTAAAAAGGGATCCAAAGACTAGATGTCTTAAAGGCCTCTCCATTATAGGATGTCTCTGTGTTCCTTGAAGACCTGGCTTATATACTCATATTGCCATTTTTCTGTGTTTTTGCAGCCTTCAGTGAGGGGCAGGCAGGGACCCCCCCCCCTTTCTGCTGATGCTCAGACCTGTTCTGGAGAGCCCAGCTCTGAGCCCATGTATTCAAGAGCCAGCTCTGGAGACTTCAGGCTTCCCAAGTCCAAACACAACTCTGTGATTCAGGCCTGCTAGAGGTAGCCTGCAGTGGGGCAGAGGGAGGAGGACGTGGTGCCCTGGTTTCTGTACATACTGCTATTGCTCCTGAAGTGTTAATCAAATTAAGCCTCCAAGAAAAACAAAAGCTCCACAACCACTTTGGGATGTCTTAGAGTCACTCACTCTCGGGGAACAGCTGGGAGAATTCCACATCACCTCCATCCCCCAAGCCTGGGTAGCTCTGACCCCAACGAACACACTCCTTCCAGCCTACAGGCCCCCGGCTGGCCACAATGACCTCATAGCAACAGCCATTGGACACTGGGGGCAATTTCATGGGAGATATTTGTTCTTCAGTCTTGATGCAGAGAGAATTTTTTCCTCTCCCATGGTCTCCATGGAAACCCCAGCCACACTGGTGGCTATCCCCCTTCCCCTCCCACAATGCTTTTCAGATCAATATTGGGGCATGGCTCCCCTCTGTTGGCCCACAGCTACTAAAGGCAGAGCTCTGGGCAGGAGGAGCTAGGTCCAGGGTTAAGCCTGGGCCGTGGGGAACTGTCACTGAGGAGGGATGCAGTCCTGGGTCCTCTTCCTATTACCCCAGTTCACTGCAGCTCATCCTCGAAGCTCCCTTTCTCTCCACAAGCTTCTGCCCCTTTTTAGGGAGTCTCCTGAATGCAGACCCAGTCAAGGAGAGATAGGTCCCCAATGGTTACCACCCCATTCCTCCTCGGGGTGAGACCCACGGAAGTTGGGGTCGGCTGTTGTCCTCTTTGAAGGCAGTTGGTAGTTTCTTCCTGCCCCAGGGACACCAGCGTCAGGATAGAGCCAACCGCGGGCTCTCAGAGGCTCGGTGTCCCGGTCCTTTCCCTCTTTCCGTGCCTGGCTCCCGCCCCCCAAGCAGAAACAGGTCCCTGCACGCCTCCAGCCCGGCCCGCAGGACAGCGCAGCTCAGCTCGGGGAGCTCTCCAGACTTCTAGGGATTAACCTGCTTTTATGTCCCGGAGCCCTTCCCGTAATGGGCTTCTCGCAGATCTGTCACCCCCGTGGGCTGCACCCGGCGCCCGCACTCCTGCTGGGCCGCCGGCCCGCGCTCGCACTTCTTGCGCCCTCGGGCGACCAGGGCCGCCTGTGGGTGCGGACACCTCGGCCATCCTGCTGCTCTGGCAGAGGGACCAGGGGTGTCCGGCGGAAGGCTGGGCAGCGGTGCGGCGGCAGCACGAGCGAGTGGCCTCCCGTCCGGCGGTCGAGGCACCTGCCGGGCGCCCCCGCGCCCGCTGCCCCGCGCCGCCTGGCACCGGCCGCTGCCCCGGGGCCCGCCCCGCCCCGCCCCGCCCGCGCGCCCGGCCCGACCCGACCCGACCCGACCCGACCCGACCCGGCCCGACTCGGCCCGACTCGGCCCGACTTACAGCCAGTTGCTGGCGGCAGCCGAGAAGACGGCGAAGACAAGCAGGCGTAGCGAGCGCAGGCACGAGCGGGGACTCATGGTGCGGCCGCGGGCGCCCGGCCCCGGGCGGTGGCTGCGGGCGTGGGGGGCCTCCCGTCGGGGCGGCAGGTGGGCGCCCCGCGGCGGGTGGGGCGCGGGCCGGGCGGGGGGCTGAGCCTCCGTGCCTGCGGCCGCTGCCCGCTGCTCGCCCGCTGCCCGGCGCGGACCAGACTGTCAGCGCCGCTCCGGAGCCGGGATGCGGCGGCGGCTGCAGAGCGGGCGGGCCGCGGTGGGGGGGGGGGCGGGGGCGGGCCGAGGATGGGGTTACCTGGGCGGGTCCAGCGGCCCGGGACACCCCCGGGGGCGGGCCGGAGCGGCAGCGCCCGCCTAGCCTGCGGGACGCGGCTTCTCCGTGGGCCTCTCGGCTGGGCCCCCGGATAAACTGGGGCCGGAGCCCGCCCCAGGCACGCACCACCGCGCGTCTACCAGGCGGGCCGAGCGAACGGCGCCCCAGCTGCCTGGTCCCCGCCCGGGCCTTGGGGACAGGCGGGCACAGCTCCCCCAGCCCGCCGCGTTGGGCACTGCAGCCCCGCCCTCGTCGCGCCCCCGCCCCCCGCCGGCGCCGAGCAGCCCGGATCCCGTCCCGGCCGCGGCGGACCGGCCGAAGCGCCGCTGCCACCCGCGCGCTCCCGGACGCTTGCGCTCCTGCGCCCAGCGCTGCGCACCGTGGCGCTCGGTGCCGCCCGGCTGCCCCCGCCTGGCCCCTCCCGGCCTCCCGGCCCGCGCCTCCTGGGGCCCGGCCCTCCCTGGAGCTCACCTCCCTCCAGCCTTCCGGGAGCTGGACGGAGCCTCCCAGCTTCGGGCAGCTTGGGACAGTGTCCTGAGACTTCGGGAACCCGAAACCTCGCGTCTGGCTAGCCACAAGTTCTGGGCGCGCCCGAAGCAGCAAGGTCTTGATTAAACTACCTTTCGGAGCCGACTTACCACGCTGGGGTTGGGAAGATGGAAGGCGCTTAGGGAAGGTCTCTTAGCCTCACAGTTGCCAAGTCTTGCTTTGTGTTTCAGCTTTCTGTGGTGTTTTATTTATCCTCCCACGCCAGGCAGATCCAACCCCTTGCTCCATGCCTGAGACTGTGGATGACTGCCATGCTCGTGGAATGAACGAATGAAATGGAGTAGGCTGCAAGGGCCTGCGCCTGGTCTCTAGAGCTCAGTCGCACACCGTAATAGTTATCTTCCCAGGACCCGCCACGCCGTGTTCAGGTCACTGACCTAATTCCCGTCGCTCCTCACTCTGTCTCTAGTTGCATTCCACAGAGCTAGAGGAGCCTCATGTCTAAATGGGGAAACCAAAGCCCAGAGAGGGACTGGGGACAGAGGCAAGGACCAGGCCTATATACCACCAGCATCCCCCACCCCCAGGTCCCACGGTCCTGTTTCCTGAGCATGAGTCTGGTCAGCACAGAGCTGATCCCATTGAGTGCTGGGATGGTGCCCTTACTTCAGAGGAGTCACAGCATAGAGGAGGGGCTCAAGTAAACATTTGGCACTGAGACTGGGCAGAAGGTGGCAGGGATTTGTGGAGCCTGGCAGAGTACAGATGGAAGTTCACGTACCATATGTCTAAATATTTGCAGGTTATAAATCAAGCTAACAAAACGTGAAATAAAATATGTTCTAGCCTTCTACTTTGACAAATACACTTTCTTAACAACATAAAAGGCCTGCTTTGGTTGTAGACTTTTCTGACTCCTGGGACCCCTTACTGGAACAGAGCAATACAGGAAGAGAATCCCCTAGGACCTGGCTTGTCTCCCACCCTTCCCATTCTGCCTCTGTCCAGCCCCCCAAATGGTTGAATGTACACATGTGAACAGCTCAGCTGGCATATGGAAGCTGGGACCCCCCAATCCCTTTACCCACCCTGATTGCTGCCCCTTGGCCACCTTAGTCTTTGAGCTGGGCACCCCAGCGGTGCATTGTGTTCTCAAGGGCTGGATCTGGAAATGAGGCACTCATGTTCTGGAAGTGGGCTCAGGGCTTTCTGTGTATGGCACTGTAGGGCCCTGGATTCCCATAATGTGACCCAGCAGAGAAGATCCAGGCTGTAGGTGGGCGCATCCCTTAATCTCATGGTCTCCTTGAGCCAGAGTGGGATTCCAAGGGTGGCGACCACTCTTACCTGGGCCTAAGGGTGGCACTGAATTACTGAGCTATTTTCAGTCAAACTATTCACTTCCTGGAGGCTCAGTGTGGTATGGTAGAAAATAATAATAATAATTTAAACTGTAGCAGGCAATTATTTTAAGGTGGCTATATAATTTTCTTCCAGAGCAGATTTCTTCCAAATTCTTTTTAGAGTGGTAGAGGACCCTCGTTGGAAGATTTGCTGGCAGATCAGGCATAAAGCAGGGTTGTGCCAGGCAACCTAGGATGCATTGTTCTGCCCAAATTTGTAGCCTTGTGTGCCAGGCATCGCTCTGAATGCTTTGCATGCTTTCACTTATTCAAGATTTGCAACAAATCTAGGAAGCAGCAGACAAGTGACTTGCCTAAAGCAAGCGGAACACCAGAAACTCGGGAGTTTGGGCTTGAACTCCTGTCCTGATCTACACGCGTGGCCTTTGGCAACTGCGTGCCCTTCAGGATCTGTCTCTGTCAGGTGGGGACAGCCTGGTTCTCTGGCTCACCTTCTCCTCCTAAACTGTGGTAGAGGGTTCTTGGGAGGTAGAGCCCTGGCCAGAAAGGCTCACCCTGATCTGTGATAAGAGAGAGGAGGGGCCCTTTGGTCAGAGTCAGTGGGAAGTCTTAACAGGAAAGACTCTCAGAGAAAGTGTGCTCTTCTAACTTTCAAGAGCAGTTCAACTGTGGAGGCATAAATACAAATTAATTAGAAACTCAATTGCCAATGGCTGTTTAATATCAGGAACAAGGCATACTAGGTACCTCCTGTTCCCAGGGCTTTGCCACTGTGAATGTTCCTGTTGATTTTGCAGTGCTGGGAACTGATCCCAGGACCTCAATGTGTAAGGCAAGTGCCCTACCCCTGAGTTACTCCCCCAACTCCGCTGACCCTTTAACCCTGGCTGTAGTGCTGGGAAGTGGATATTAATATTAATCCCATTCACAAGTGGCAAAGCCCTGATGCTGTTTTAAGCTGCTGTGAGAAATACTGACAGCCCTGGGACTTAGGTGATTCCTGTTTTGTATGGGGAAATGGAGGCACAGGGGAGGGAATAAATGAATTTTCTGGTTTCATTGCTAATAAGTGGCCCACTCAGAGTTTAGGTGCAAAGGGTCACTGCCTTCTCTGGTCAGTAGTCAAGAGCTTTCCACCATGAGGATCCGTGAGGGATCCCTCAGGCCAGAGGGAATGGTTTGTGGGGTTTCTGTAGGCTTCTAGAAGTTTCTGTCAGTCCTCATGGTCTGAGGTCAAGCCCCTCCTCTCTGGAGCCTTCTTTGTACCCAGGGTGTATGTACCCCACCTGTAATGGAATGTGAACACATCTTTCCTAAAGGGACCCACTTCTCAACTTTCTGGGCGGCCCATTTGGGAGTGAGTTCTCTTTTCTTACAACTAGGAAAATTCACTAAGGAATGGAAGCCTGGCCACTTTATATTTCTTATTTTATTTGATGTGGTACTGGGGATCAAACCCAAGGCCTCATGCATGCTAATCATGCCCTCTACCCCTAAGCTATGTTTTCAGCCCTCAGCCAGGTTTTAATAAAAAAGAATTGCATTCTGTGTGTCTCAGTTCCCACCCAGCTCTCAGGGAGTGGGTCCAAAGCAATGCGGCTGGACCTGTCTATGGCCCAGTCCTGGAGCTCCTGGTCAGGGAGTGTCTGCACAGCTGCTGCCTGGGAGTTTCAGTCCAGCTTCCCCCATTTTTGAGGTGGAGAAGCCAAAGGCCTAGTCTTAGGGTCTAGAAATGTCTTTATGCCTGCACATGCTTTTTCAAGGACATAAAAAGAGAAATTATTTCCCTGCTACTGTAGCCTGCACTATCCCAGGTGTGGTGGGCAGATCTGACAGCTGTCCCCTCTGAGCTGCCCACCTGGTGGGAGCATGGGGAGGAAGGGTGCGGCGAAACAGATTGGTCCCAGCCAGTCGTTGGTGTTTGCGTGGCCCCTCTCTGGATCTGACATTTGCTTCCTAAAGGCCCCTTTGAGAATTTGGAGGAGCTGCAAAGTGCCACACCAAGTTCTTAAAAAGACTTGTATTTGTTCCCAGCCCTATCATCCCTCATCACCGCTCTGAGCTTTGGTTTCTTCATCTGTTCAAGGGGCTCATAAGAGATGTGGGATGTCAAAAGGTAGCATGTGTGAAGCCTTCAGAGTACAGGCCCAGTTTCAGCCAGTGGTGAGCTTGTCAGTTCTGTGGTTGAGCAGAAGTTGCCTAGGCCTGGTCTGCAGAGGTGTTTTGCTTGGCCTGGCCAGTGTTTTCAAATGTATGGATTTGTTGACAACATTTCACCATTGGGAGATTTTATAGAAGGAGCCGGAGCCCCAGTTCCTCTTGAAAAAACGGGAACACTTGGCAGCATGGGACCTGCCTTCTCCAGTGAAGAGGGACACATTTTATGCAACTCATTCCCGTGTCTGCAACCCCTGACGGAGTCCCTGGGGAGCACGGGAGCGCCAGAGACTATGGCTGAGGCTGTGCTACCTTTTACCTCTCATTCTCCACAGCAGTTATTAATATCCTCCTTTTTCTAATCAGTAAAACAGAGGCTTAGAAAGTTGGAGGAAGTTGCCTGAGACCACAGAGTTAGCAGAAGATACCACAGGACATTTAATCGGGACTTGCCTCTGCTTGTATTCTGGGCTCTCCACCCTGGCTTGGAAACCTGGTTGTGTCCTGCTGAGGATCCAGACTGAGACCTGGCCTGGCAATGCTTGTGGTGGTTCCTGTCCTTGGCTTTCAGATTGCTGGAGACTGTGGGGCTAGGGTAGTGTCCAGGGGTCAGTGGGCACACTTAGAAGTCTTAGGATAAAAGTTCCTCTCATTGATGCAAAATGATCACAGTTTTAAATTATTTATTATGAAAAAATTCAAATGCATGCAATTGAAGGAGTAATATTATAACAAACCCCAACACATGCATCATCCAAATTCCACAGTGATTAATATTTTGTCTCACTTTGTCCCATTTTCAATGTCTTCATTTTTTAAAAATTAATTTTATTGGTACAGTTTAGTATACATAATGATAATATTTAGCATATGGAATTTGGACCTGTACATATACTGTAATTCTTCATTTTACCCCTTCCCTTCCTTCCCCTTAACCTCTCTTTCCATCCTTATTTATAAAAGATTCCTTTCCATAATAAATCTTTATTGAAATCTTTCAAAATCCTGCTACTGTCTCTCCATCCGTACGTCAGTGTACATTCTAGAACCAGTGGTGGGCCGATCACTGGTAGTGGCTGTTTCTTCCCAACTCTGTATTCAATGACATCTTGTTGGCAGCTTGAAATCAGGCACAGCAGGAGTGTTTACGCTATGCAAATTGGCAGCCACTAAAAACTATGCCCCGTCACTTGTCTACCTCGCTTTCTACCTGTTGTTAGATACCTCCCTGCCTGCCTGCTGCTGCTAAAATACATGGTTTCTTATACAGTCACAGTTTCTTATAAATTGTCGAGGTGTTGTCTCACGTGAGGTGAATTCTGTTAGAGAATGAATGCTAACATCCAAATCAAATGTCCCCAGCTTCAAAACCCTGCCCTGTCAGGTGTGATGGTGCACACCTGTAATCCCAACACTCAGGATGCTGAGGCAGGAGGATTGCCACAGGTTGAGGCTAGCCTGGGCTATTAGTAAGTTCAAGGTAAGCCTGAACTGCGTAATGAGGCCCTGTCTCAACCAACCAACCAACAAAACAACAAACAAACAACCTAAACCCAGCCTAACCCAACAAAACCCAAACCAAAACAAAACAAAAAGCATGTCCTTTTGTAGATGCTCTGTCTACATAGGACTCAAGCGAGGTCCCCTCATGACATTTGCTTGTGAAGTGCCACAATTTTTCTCAGTCTAGAGCAGAATCCAGCTCTCCTCCCTATCTGCCCTTGTTTGTTGAAGTTCCAGGAGGACCTGAGGGTCCCCCATTCTGCACTGCCTGCTGTCACTTAACGAGTCCCCTCTGTCCCTGTGTTTCCTGTACGTGCTCCAGGCTCTGAATAGGTTCAGCTTAACTTTCCTCTTCTTTTGTACCAGGGATTGAACTCATGACTGCACGCTTGCAAGGCAGGCACTTATGCCGCTGAGCTAAATCCCCAGCCCAGCTTAACTTTTCTTATTGAATGGGGTGAGAGAGAAGGGCAGAAGATTTATAAATGGTGTGGGTGAAAAATTAATTTTCCAATGTTCATAGGTGATTTCATACATGAAATATAAACTTATCAAAAAGTAATTTTAGTTTTTGAACGATCTTAAAAATATTTTTTGATTTTTTAAAATACCATCCATGTAGAGTTAAAATACATCAACCAACATGAAACCTTTAATGTTAAGGAGAAGTGGTCAGACTCAGAAGGCTGAGCCCTTCTGGCTGGGCCTCGCAGCCAGGGCAGGTCTTTTTACATTCCGGTCTCCCCAGGATGAAGAGGCTGCAGGAGTCTTCTGGAGTTCATACCCAGATGCTGCCCACAGATGGGCAGGTGTTCCTACCTCGTGTCTAACTGCAGTCTTTCCTGCTTTAAGTGACGTTCATATTCTCTTCCTGGAATGCCGGAATTTCTCATCCTGCACTGAGGGGAAAAGTAACCCCAAATTTCCTGTGATTCCAGAATTGAAGTCTTATGTTTGAAGTGGTAATCATGGGTTATAATTTTGCTGAGCTCCCAGCTGCTGTCCAGGGGCAGTTGGGCACCTTTTGTCCACCCGCCTGAGGGTGGGGATGGAGGCTGCTCCCCTGTGGCGTTGTCTTCCTGTGCACCCTGCGTAGCAGGCTTGGGGTCTTGAGCACCGACCCAGCTCAGGCGGTGGTTCTGATCCACACACAGGGCCCCATCCTCCTCTGGTCCCCCAAAATGAGCCAAATTGTGAGCCCAGATTCCCTCCATTTGCCGCTCTGCTAAGGTAGCCAGCAGCTTGTTCTCTCCTTCAAAGCAGAGAGCCGTGACCAGGCAGATGTGCCTTCTGCTTGAACCCTGAAAACGACTTGAGCGAGAGGGGCTGTTGGACCCTGGGTGAGGCAGAACCAAGTCCTGCAACCTGGAAACATGGAGGCTTCCTTAATGCTGTGCTTTGGCAAGCAGGTTGGGTCTGGGTCCCTGTTGAAGCTGTTGTTAGGAGAACGGCTACACTGAAAAGGACCCAGCCTAGGAATTCAAATATTCAGAGTCATGGGAACCTGTGATTCCACCCCTTCCTCGTGGCAGGACTGTAAAGCAGCTCACTGCCCAACGGGAACTCGGGGATGCGTAGTTGGAACTTGATTTTTTTTCAGAGATAATCCACATTGTGTGGGGCGTGGCTAGTTGTGATACCCTGGCTTCTCGCCTCAGTACTTTCAAGGGAAGAAATTAGAGGGACTTGGAGGAATCAGAAGCTAGCTCTATAACGATTGTTAAGAAGAAAACAGCTGGTGTGGTGGCGCAGTCCTGTAATCCCAGCATTCTGGGAGGCTGAGGCAGGAGGATCCCAAGTATGAGTCCAGCCCGGTCAACTTAGCAATTTAATAAAATCTTATCTCAGAATAAAAAAATAAGAAAAGGATTGGGGATGTGGCTCAGTATGAAGACTTTAGGCTCCTTCCCCAGTAAAACACGCACACGCACGCACACACACACACACACACGAGTATGAAGGAAACAGCCCCGCAAATCCCACAAACCTGCAGTCCTAAAATATCAGAAAAAGGTCTGGCTTGTAAAGAAAACTTCAAGGTAAGTTAGGAGAGGCATTCTGTCAAGTTCATGGCAACATGGAATGTAACTGACAGCTAAGGATCTCTGCAGAAGGTGCCAAGTTATTCTTGGACATTCATTTTCTTGACTTGTTTTTATTAGAATCTTTAAAAAATGAGTTGTTAAGGTGTTTAGTAGAGGGCTTAATTTTCTTAAGCATTCCCAAGTGAATTGCATGATGTTGATATCTGTCATGTTTATGTCTATGATCCAACTTTCGGGACAAAGAGAAGGGAATGGAACAGCTCCCAGGGATGCTCCTGTGCAGAGGCACTAGCGAGGGGCCTGGGGTCAGTGAGCCTTGGGCTATAGCCCGGGCCTGTCCCTTCCTAGCCGTGTGGCTGGCAAATTGTTGATTCTGTCCCTCTGTCTCCGCTCCAGGCCTTTGTGTCTGCTGTTTCTTCTGCTAGAAACACCCTCAACATGCTCCTTACCCGACTAATGTCCTGAAAATCTGTGGATTTCTCAGCGGCTTTCTTGGGCTCCTGGGCTTTTCCTCTGAAACAGTCTCTACTTGTTAAAAGGGGACATTAGCTTGCTAGGATTATCTGACGCGTCTCCCTTGGTGGGTTCTGATCTCAGACAGGGCAGAGGTCATGCCTGACTTTCTTCACTGGGTGCCTGGCACTGTGTCAGTCTGAATGGGCTGTGATTCTCCTCAGTATATTCTCTCCATCTGCAAACCAGGCCTGTGTATATTCTCCCTCTCAACGGAAATCAACATGTCGAGCAAACACTGCCTCTTTGCAAGAAAACTTTTTACTTTTTTTTTTTTTTTCTTATACAAGGTCTTGCTATGCAGTCCAGGCTTGCCCTGAACTCACTATGGAGCCCATGTTGGCCTCAAAGTCACAGGAATCCTTTGGCCTCAGCTTTCTGAATGCTGGGATTATAGTTGGGCATCACCATACTCAGCAAGGGGAAAAAAAAAATCAAACCGAAAATCAAAAAAATTCTCCCAAACAGAAAACCAACAATAACAAATATGAAAACCAACACCCCCACTTCTTCTTATCCTTTGACAAAAACTCAAAAGAAAGAGTCTTTTCTAAAATTTATTTAAGAAATGTTTTAGATGAGGGTTTCATTAAGTTGCTTAAGCTGGGTTTGAACTTGCCACCCTCCTGCTTCAGCCTCTCATGCAGTTGAGATTACAGGTGTGCGTCACCACACCCAGATATAAGTAGTCTTTTCAATGGCTGGTTTGAAAAACTGGCAACTCAAGAGATGGGACACGAAGTTGGGGCTGTAATTCTGCAAGGACTGAGGTGTCCTTGGCTTATGCAACAAGGAAAAGGACCTGACCCTTGGGGTAAGGAGTATTTTCTCTTGGGGTGGGCTTACCCGTGGGTGTAGGGCTCCGGCTAGACTGAGGAATCTGTGCAGAATGAGTGTGACTTCTAAGCACCCCTTGACCTTAGAGGAAGTAGGATGGCCCAGGACATCTGTGCCTGTGTTGGTCGGGGAGACTTCTCGGCGGAGGTGGGCTGAGGGATTAGGAGGGTGAGCTTACAGGTGGTGAGGACAGGATCTCTAGGCTGAAGGAGCAGCATGTGTGACAAGCCCCTTGGTGTGGTGGGTATGCACCACACCAAGTGCTGGGGGGGGCAGATGGGCAGAGGGTGGGTCAGAGCCTGAAATTAGCAGCAGGCAGACGGGGCCAGGACGCGGTGGAGAGGGAACATAGAGGAGAAGCCCGGGGAGGATAAAGTGCACGGGGCACAGTGCATGTGTATGTGTGCACATGTGTGTGTGTGTGTATATGTGTGTTGTGTGTGGTCGGCGGGGGTAGGGCAGCATCCTCAGACTCCAGCCAGCAACCCTGCACACAGATGCCTGCCTGGCGTCCCCACCAATGCAGACGCCCCGGCACTAGAGTGTCCAAAACCTGCCGGGGCAGGAGCAGCTGCTTCTAAATCAAGGCCAAAGGCAGCCAAGGGGCCAGGCTGGGTTCCGTGGCTCTGCACGGGCTGAGGTGGGGGTGGGGGCAGAGAGGGGCTCTTAGGCAGGGATCTGGGGCCCAAAGCAGCTAGGCTGGTTTGGGGAAGTTTATTTTGGAAGCTTGGATGATGCAAAATTAAGTGGGCAGGAAAAAATAGATGAGGCGGCCGCGAGGGTCTGTCTGTGGCTGGCGGGGCTGCAAGTGTCCAGGAGAGGAGCTGTGTTGGGTAAACAGATGGGGGTGGCAGCTTTTCTGCATGTCCGCTATAAATATCCCACTGCTCACCGCCCCCGCTGGGCTTTCCTGGCACCGTGGGTGTGGAGATCAAGGTGCAGACACGGGGCAATTCCGGAGTGGCAGAGGGTGGCCAGGCTGCTGCTCTGATCCCAGCCCCCAGGCTGGAGTGGATGCTGGGAAATGAGGCTGAGGCCCAGGGCTGGGCAGGAGGTGCTCTTCTGTGATGTGGCTGTGGGTCTCAGGCTACCTCTATGAGCCTTAGATTCTTTACCTGTAAGACGAAGATGACTGTCTTGGGGGGACACAAAGGAAATGCATTTGCATGATGAAATCTCTTCGGTGCTGACTCTTAGGTGTGATCCGGCAGATTTGCTCACCTCTCTGAGTCTTAATTTCTGCATCTAAAACATGGGCAGAAGAACCATGGTCTGGAGGCTGGATTTGAATTGTGTGGGTGGCAGCAGATTGCAGATAAGTGGGATTTTGGCAGACACTGCGGGCCAGGCTCGAGCTGTCCCCATGGACCTCTCCCATCTCTGTAATATTACTGCACTTAATTTGTGACGACAATCGCAGCCATGCCCACAGCTGACAAAGTTTTGCTATATAGTTCACAATGGTCTTGAACTCACTATGTAGTCCAGGCTAGCCTCAAACTTGCAGCAGTCCTCCTGCGTCTGCCTCCCAAGTGCTGGGATTACAGGCATGCACCACCGTGCCTGGGGCAAGTTCATTGTTATCTCAGTTCATTTATTCAACTTCTTCACTTCACACATAAAGACTGAGACTCAGAGAGAAGGGACTGCACAAACTGGGACTCACGAGAACCATCAGTCAGTAAATATTAAGTAAGCCAGGTGTGCTGGCGCACACTTGTAATGACAGCTATTCAGCAGGCTGAGGCAAGAGGATTATGAATTTGAGGCCATCCTGGGTAACTCTGCAAGACCTTGTCTCAAAATAAAAAGGGTTAGAGAAATAGCTCATTGGTAAAAGAAAAAAAAAAAAAGAGAGAAACTATTCATTGAAGATCAGCCGCATGTAGGCCTCAGCCTAGAAGTTGGGGATTTATTGGAAAACAAGGCAGATGCAATCCATGCATCCACTCAGAGCATGGTGAGGAAGACAAACTATATATAAACTGATGAACAGAGTAATCCACAGATGAGCATCTAGCACCCAGCTTGGCTTGGGTGCCCTTCGTTCTGCCTTTTTAACAGATGTGTTTGGCCTCCTCCTGGGACTGAGGAACTTTGTAATCCAGCTGCCCATAGCACTAGTCTCAGCGTTGCGTGGTGCCTGCTGATGTGAATTAAGAACATACAAATCCAGCTCATCAAAGCATGTCCAGACCACTGCTCTGTGCAGACCAGTGCCAGTCTCCGGTGAGCCAGGCCCGGCTAGGCTGACTGCAGAGAAGATTTGAAGGCATTGCCTTGCTCATCCAGGACCATGTTTGCCTGCACAGCTCAGCAGCGGGACCCTGGCCACAGGAAGGACAGGCATCTTGCCTTTGTTCCTTGTGTCCCATCACAAAGACGCCTGGCTGGAGTTGCAGAGGAGAAGGGACAGGGCTTTTAGCCTCAGCTTTGCAATCTTGAAGCCTTGGGAGTCTTGGGGATCTGTTTCATTATTTTCTCTCTCTGAGCTTCAGTTTCTCCCTCGGTGAGGGGCTCTGAGGGAAGAGAACATGAAAGACTTAAGGCATGTTGTGCATGTGTACCAACTCCTCAAGGTGAAGGTGGTCAGTTGCACTGCAGACGTGTGCTACTAAAAAGAAACTTTTAAAAGAAAAAAATAAGTAGGAGGCTCAGATTGGGAACATGTGGGCTTGGATGCCCCGCACTTCTCCAAGGTGTCCCTTAGCTTGTCGTTGGGCCAACAAAGGCACAGTCAGGAGCTGCGATCTCTTTGAGACTGGACGGGAACCAGATTTGTGCTCCAGCCCCCTTGGAGACTTGGGATACTGGCTGACTGCAGGTTTCTACCCACAGCAGGCAGGGCTGGGCTGGAGAGCTGGCAGTGAAGATGACTCCATCGGCCACCAGGGTCCCCGGATTGAGGAGACAGGGCTGCCTTCTCTGTTTCTCCCCTCTGCTCAGTCTCTTTTCCTCTAACTTGGGGGAAAAGTTGTATGGCAGTGATGGGCTGCTAACAAGTGTCCAGATCCCCTGTAGGACTGTGTTTCTCACAACCATGAAGTTAGAGGTGGCTGTGTGACTGGATTTGGCCAACAGAATGTGACTGCAGCCAGCACCCAGCAGGATGGTGGTGACGTGGTCCTTGAGAGAGAACACCTGGAGCAGACACCTCTCCACTTCCGACTGTGGAGTGGGAGGACAGTTAGACCTTCAGAGCTTTCGGCCACTGAGGTTCTGGAGTTGTTGGTTACTGTAGTGTACCCTGGGGCATCCTACTGATAGTTTCTGGAGAAGGGGACAGATGAGGATAGCAATGGAGATGCAGCCTTGGGGTTGGCTAGTTAATCTTCACTGCCTTCCCTCATATTTCTCATATATTTATCCACCCATCTATCCATCATCCATCCATCCAGCCAGCCATCTATCCGTACATCCGGGGATTCAAACCTAGGACTGCTTGATCACCAAGGCCCATCTTCCCTATTATGCTGGGCTGCTTCTTTGGAGACCGTGCTCTTCTGTCTGTCTACCTGAATCCTCTTTGTCCACAAAGACCTTCTAAATGGTTCTTCTTCCAGTGAGCTGTCCCTGACAGCCCCCAGGCCCTTGGTTGGCACCTACCTTTACCATCCCAGTCATAACTGCACTTTCCTAAGGAGAGCCAGAGCACCTTGCAAATTTTCCAGCAGTAACACTGGGAACTCAATTGGCTGGAATGGCCCTAAATTAATTTGTCTGTTTTTAGGTTGGGTCATCTTAGAATTGTGTCCTAGCATCATAATAACACCTTCACCCCCTCCAAAAGTCTAAACTTGGGAGTTCACCCTAAACCTGGGTCTTGCTTTGGAAAAGACGAGGAACCCTTGATGTGGAGAAATGGGGTTTTAGTAACATTGTCAAATGCTAGCAGGTCAGAGGAGTGCTCAGGTCTGCTGTTTCCTGCAGGTTCCCCCAGAACCCCTCACTGGAGTACCAGGAGAGTGGGAGCTCCCTCGGCTTGCAAAGCAAGGTGCCTAGCGTCGGTGCATGGGCTCTGCAAGCAGACAGCAGGTTGACTCTCTCTCTACCTCTGTGTGGTCCCTGCCTGAGCAGAAATCTCACTTCTGTGAGCCTCGGAGTTCACATCTGTAAAATGAGTTTCCTAGGGTTATAGTGAGAATGCAATGGGAGAGTGAAAGTGTATCAAGTACCCAGCACACAGTAGGTGTTCAATCAATGACTGTGGCTCTGTGCCCTGGAAAGGACCGCATTCAGGGGCCGAGATTTGGTGGCTGGAGTTGGTGTGATGGTGGTGATTATGTTTCTGAACTGAGCGAACACAGTTCCTCTTATGGAGAAGGCTCATGCCCTAGGCTAAATGTTGGGGCCAGGTTACAGTGCACAGTTGAACCTAGATTTATTGGGGCAGGGGAATTATTCTCTTCTACAACTCCTGCTGTGTTCTGAAGTTGGCAGAGTAGGACGTGATCCTGAGAAGCTACAGATGGTGCAACTGAGGCTTAGAGAAGCTGGGGGACAGCTAGTTGAGATTAGATTCCAGCCCAGGTTTGTGGCCACTCCAACCCCTGGGCTCTTGGCAGTATGCATGGTGCTCAGGCCTCTGTCCTGGTCACTAGTCCCACTGCCAGCCAAAGTCCACAATGACAGTCCCTGCGGTGTAGGCAAATCCTCTCCGGCTCTCACAGGGGCTGCCTGGCCGTGGGATCTGGCTGGGGCAGCCAGGGGCCTGAGTGTAGGCTCAGGTTTCTCTTTACTTTCTGGGACACACTGGCCAAAGGAAGAGGCCCACATGGGCAGTGGTCAGCAAGTGGCAGTGGCACTGGAGACTCTGTGGGTGCCCCAGCATCTCCTCCTCCCCAGGATCCTTTTATTCCGGACTCTTCACTACAGCCTCTGTCCTCATGGGGAGAGCATTAGCCCAAGGCATGTAGACTTGGTGGGGGCCCCGCTCCCGGTTGTGGAGATTGTAACCTGGGGTTTCGGCTAGGAAGGGCCACTTGTCCAAGCCTGGGGTGGGGGAGTCCAGACACCCTGTGCAGGGCTTTCTTATTTAGCCAGCTACTAGGAAGTGCTTATTTCTCACCAGGATACCAGTTGGTTCCCCTGGGAAGTGGATTCAGATGATCTGAAGGCAGAACATCCAGGAACTTGGAGACAGCACAGTTCTACAAGGTGGACTCGCTCCTCCTGTGTGCCCCGTGTTGGGGTCTAATGTGTTGCGGCTTCTGGAGAGGAGGGACAGTCCTGATTCTCGCCAAGCCTCAGGTACAGTAACCCTGGGCAGGATGGAGAGTTTGGCGCCAGGGGACACTCCTGGCTTCCCATCAGCCCTACTCTGGGATGACCTTGGGAAGGCTGACTGGAGCCTTGGGCCGAGCCCACTCCCTCCGGGGCCTGTTTCTGTGCCTTCCTGTTGCGGTTTGGATTTGGGAGAAATGCTCTGGCCTTGAACTCCTCTCGGCAGGCCCCATGTGAAGTTCCAAGTTTGTTCAGCCGTTTTGGGCTCCTGGTGGCTGGGAGCTGGGCTTCAAGCAAAGTCCAAGCTGACCGCAGGTTTCCAGGGTGACTCCGGAGCTGATGGGCCTATTTACATGTGGTGGTGCTGGGTCACCACTTCCTCCATGCTTGCTTCGGGAAGGATTTGCTCCAGGGAAGGGAGCGGGGCCTTCTCTATACCTCAGTTCTCATCCTCCCTTCTCCTGGTCCCTCGGAGTTAGGGGGACCAGGGGACCAAGGATGGCAGTGTTGCCAAGTGGTTAGAACACTGGTGCTACTGGGCCCATGTTTGAATCCCATGTTTGAGGTTTCAGATAGAATGTCCTCTTCTCCAAAAGCCTGTTCCTGATACTGCGGATTTTTTTCTTGTCCTTATCATGTTTACCACAGTCTCTGCATATATATAATTTTCTTTTTGGTGTTACTAGAAAGGAAGCCTAGGGCTTTTGCACTGAACTATGTACTCGGCCCTTTTAAAATGTTTCTGAGACAGGGTCTGGCTAAGTGGCCCAGACAGGGCTCAAACTTGCCATCCTCCTGCCTCAGCCTCCAACTCCTCCGATTACAGATGTGTACCACCGTACCTGGCTTGTCTTATTGTCTTATCTCCTTAAGAGGACGACAGCTCTCTGAGGCTGGGGGGCCTGTCAGCTCTTTCATGGAACCCTTAGTGTCTCCAAAGGACCCAGCCCCACGGTGGGTGCTCAATAAAAAGATGCCAAATCAATCAAGAATGGGGTGTGTTCTTTCTCACGTTGGTTCTCAGACTTCAGGAACGTTGCAGTGCCCTGGGGCGCTTGTCAGGCATGCTTAGCCTGTGCCAGACTCTGACTCAGTGGGTCTGGGCTGGGCAGGAATGTGCAGCTGGGCCAGGGGCCACCTCCTGGGAAACACTGTTGGTCTCGAGATGTTGGCCTCGCTGGGGCCCAGGGCACGGGGGCAGGACCGAGCCTAAGATGCGTGCACGGCTTCCACTCCCCATCTGGGAGTCTCTGCCAAAGGTGCTGGCAGCAGGAGGGTCTTTAGAGGCCTCAGCTGGGGTTGTCGGAAGGTGTGGTTTCTCCACCTTGCCGGTGAAACCAAGCTTTCTCTCCATTTGTGGCTGGGCCCCCAGGTTCCCAAAATTCTTCAGGGAATGGAAGGGACTGGTCTGTACTTGCTCTAGATCTGGGCACGCCAGACCCTGTCTTGACCCTGGACCCTGCTCTGACCTTCTGTGGGCCTTACCTCATTCCTCAGGGTAAGGGACCCAGGAGCTGTGCTCACTCAGAGCTCCAATCACACCCCTTGTCGGACACAGCCTGGATGCTGGGCTGACCTGCGATTGCTCCACACCCATGTGACCCTCCCTGAGTCTCTCTTCTGCTGAGATGGGGACTGAGAGCTGCCAGGTCAGGGGTAACCAAGGAGCGGGGATCTGAGTGTCACAGATGGGGCAGGCTGAGCTGAGGTGGGAAGAGGAGGGACATAGGCCGAGCAGGGGCCTTCGTGACTTTGTTCAGTTGTATTCGTCTCACCAGCGCCATGCTGGGTCCTGGGGCAGGACTTGCCTTCTCTCACAGTCCCCTGAGCTCACAGCCCACGGTGTGCCTGTAGACAGGCGAGGGCGGGCAGTGAAGAAGGCAGATGCGTTCATTCTGCCCTGTGTCTCAGTCATTTTGCTGCTATAACAGTATCAGAGATGTGGTGATTGATAAGAAGCAGAAACTTACTACTCACCATCGAAGAGGCTGGGGAGTCCACAACCGTGGCCTTGGCCTCTGGTGAGGGGCTTTGTGTGGTGCCTTCTCACGGCAGAGATGCAAGGGCCCAAGCAACCCTGAGGCCTTGCACAGAGCAAGGGAATGAACCCGCTCTGCAAGCGTTTTTCTAATGTCAAGAATCATTTCACGCTTGTGGTGCTCTGGTGACCTGCACACCTCCCAGGCTGCTGCGTGGAGCTGCGTTTCCAACACAGCCTCCTCCCGGCCTCCAAGCCCAGGCTCAGGGCCCAGGACTTGTCGCTCAGCCCACAGTGCCTGGCCGGTTGCACTGGCTGATGAAGGCTGGGTTTTGGCAGGTGATGCAGTGAAGGTGTGTGTGGGGTATCCTGAAAGGCTCTGAAGCCTGTCCCCGAGAGGGTGAGGACAGGTCACATCCGGGCACTGTGGCCATTAGGGTGTCAGCAGTATTGGGGGACAACCTGGGGGCTCGTCAGGCCCCATAAACATCATCAGCCCTCCCAGGGCCTCACCAAATAAACACCAGGCAGGTTGGTGGAGGTGCCGACTGCACCTGCAGGGCCAGCACCCACCCTCTGGCTCCTGTCCAACCAGGTGGCTGCTGCTGGAAGGCCCAGGCCTGGCTGAGGCAGAGTCTCCAAGCTCAGGAGGACCCGTAGGACAGGCAGGCTTGTAATGTCCCCTCAGGACGAAGGTATGCTCTCAATGTCCCTGAAGGATAGTAATGAGTTCTCAGTGTCCTCTCAGGACAAGGCTGGGGCCTCAGTGTCTTGTCATTGTACCCTGAGGACAAGGAAGAGCCCAGGATCAGGGTCCCTCTGGTCCTTTGGTATTTCTTCGGTGCCAGACAGGACATGCCTTGCACGGTCGGCCATGACAGCCTAAAGGAAGCAGTCTTCCTCCTGCTGCCTGTGCAGTGACCAAGGATCAGAGGAGATGTGACTTGCCTGAGGCCACCAAGTTGCCCAAGAGGCAGAGTGGGGCTCAGCCCCAGCTGTCTGTGTCCCCCAGCCTGAAGGCTTGCTCCCTAATGTGGTCTGGGTGCTTGCAGGCCTCAGACAGCATAACCAGGAGCTGGCAGGGGGAGCTCTGACTGGAGGCTCCCCTGGGCACACAGAGGGCCTGAGTGTGCAGCTTGGGGAGCTGGGTGGAGGGGTAAGAAACCCAGCCTGGCCATGCCAGCCCCCAGCAGGAAACACCTTTGCTTGTTTGGCCAGGCTGTGGGCAGAGGGCAGCTGTGCAGGGCGGCCATGCCACCCACCGGAGATGGTTTCTAAGGGCAGAGGGTAAACAGTCACCTTGGCTACTTGGGCGTGCCATGAGGGCTGGTGGGCCCACTCTGGAATATTCCGGGAAGTGAGGAAGGAAGCTGGGGCCTCATGTGCTGAGAACAACCGTGGAGGGCTCAGGAGGAGGCCGGCCTCGGCTGGGCTGGCTCCCCACTGAGGATGCTGGACAGCAGGGAGGTGCTGCCCTACCCAGACTGCGCCATCCTGGACATAGGGAGGGAGGGAAGGAGAGACAGAGAGAGGGAGAGAGAGGGAGAGAGAGAGAGAGAGAGAGAGAGAGAGAGAGAGAGAGAGAGAGAGAGAGAAAGAAAGAAAAAAAAGAAAGACTCTCTCTCTCTCTCTCTCTCTCTCTCTCTCTCTTTCTCTTTCCTTCCTTTTTTGTACTGGGGATAGAACCCATGCTAATCAAGTGCTCTAGTCTCTCTCTCTCTCTCTCTCTCTTTTGAGACAGAGTCTTCCAATGTAGTTCAGGCTGGCTTGAAATCACAGTGGTCCCACATGCTGGGATTATAGGCATGGGCCACCACATCCAGTTTTTTATTTTAAGACAGGCTGGAGGCAAAAATGATGCATTCCATTCACAGCTGATATCTGAGGACCAGTCTCTCAATGCTTGTTTAATTGTGACTGACAGGGTAAGATCAAAGAAAGGGGGGAATCTATGAGCTAGGAGTATCAAGGGAGGCCTCACGGGGACCTTACAATTTTTTGGGGGTTCCATCAATTTTTGCTGTAGCTGCGGAGTGTCCATGTGGCCTTAGGACAGGGCTCTGCAGCACTAGGAGAATTAACTGGCCTAGGACAAGAGGGACTAGGCTGTCATGAGGGGGAGAGCAAGAGATGAACAGGTGTAGTTACATGACTTGGGAGGCTGAAGCAGGAGGATCACTGTGAGTTCAAGGCCAGCCTGGGCTACGTAGTGAGTTCAAGGCCAGACTGAGCTACATAATGAGACTTTGCTTCAAAAAATAAATAAATAAAAAAGAGAAAGAAGAAAAAAAAAAAACAGATGAACAGGAAGGGGATGTGCAGGGAGGGGCAGCCCCTGTGGGCCTCTCAGTGGAGTGACAATGAAGTATTGGGGTTCCCTGGAGTGCGCTGGGGAGCCGCTGAGTAGTGACAAGTGAGGGGCGGCGATGCTGCATGTGTGTGCTACAGAGATCTCTGGCTATGCTGCTGAGAACAGGTTGAAGGAGAAGCAGGTGCGATGGTAGCAGGCCAGGCAGGAGCCGGCTCGGATGAGGGAGAGGCAGAGGGGACAGCGAGGGGCAAATGGATTTGAGAATATTCTGGGGATAAAATTAATAGACCAGCCTGGATGGCGGGAGGGGTGGGACCAGCTAAATGTTTTATAGACAGCTTGTCTATTTCCAGCTCGCTCGACAACCCCCGGAGTGCGAATTATTGACTTTCCTTTAAAAGCCCTGAAAACCGAGGCTCAGAGACATGAAATTACCTGCCTGAGGTCACATGGCTTGCGAGAGGCTGTCCGGATCCAAGCTCAGGTCTGCCTACCACCAAGGCATGTATTCTCCCTCCCAGCGTTCTCTCTGTTTCTCTCTCTCTTTCTGTCTTTCTCTACTCCTTGAGAAACAAGGGGCGGGTTTAGAGAGACCCGAGCTCCGCTCCCAGCTGAGGAGGCTCCTGCAGCAAATGACTTGCCCCAGGGTTCTGGAAAGTCCACTGCCAGAAGCTCGGCCCAGATGGCGAGGCAGAGAGAAGCTGGGAGGAGGATGAGTCTGGAAGGACACCGGCCCCTTCCCCTTTTGCCCCTGACAGCCGGGACGTGCTAGCCCTCAGTGTGTGTGTAGCTTGGGGAAATATCCAGCACGGACTCTGGAGTCAGGCCTGGAAGTTGAGTCCTGACTTAGGGACTTTTGTCCGTGTGGCCCTGGGTTCAGTCTCCAGTACTAGGAGAAAATACTTGCCTAGGCTTGGGGTCTTCTGAGCTCTGGTGCTCCCAGATCCACTTCCCAGGCTGTATTTTGAAGCCCGCCGATCCTCTTGTGCAGATGGCTGCAGGGCTCAGGGTGCAGGAGAGGCCTACAAAGACCACGGTTCCAAAGTCTCTTCTGCCAGCCTGGGGTAAGCATGACATCCAGAGAGTCACACAGGTTTCCCTGTGGAGATCCTGGCGTGGGGAGTCCCAGATGTAGGCTCTTGCAGACAAACACCCGGAGCATTTGCGGGAGGCAGTAGGCCCTGACACTGGCCTACGTCTGGCCACTTTGAACTTGAACCATTGCTCTTCTTGGCTCAGCCCGACTTGTATTCAGGACATTGTACTTGTCCACTGAAATCCCTCCCCAGCTGTGAGTGGCCAGGGGAGCTGTGCCCGACGGGGCTGTCTCAGTAACCAAGCCTCCCTGGATGCCTCTCCGGCCCTACGCTGTGACATTGGGTGACCACCCACCCTGGAGTCACTGAACCTTCCTGTGCTCTGTGAACTCAGGGAGTCAGAAGAGGCAAGACCACGCCCCCAGAGCTCACAGGGACACAGCGAGGCCCCTGACCTCTTACACCGTGTCACAACGGCCTGGACCTTTCTCCTTCTAGCTCTCAAGTGCCCTACAAGGTAGGGTGACGTCCCCATGTGGAGCCTGGCAGGATGTTAGTGCATCCTGGGTGCCCAGGGAAGTCCTGTTAAATACATGTGCTCCCTCTCCTGGTGTCTTCCGCAGGGCCTGGGGGACAAGCAGGCTGGGGACAAGGCAAGGAGAATGGATTTTGGGGTTTGATAGCCAGGTAATTTCACCCACTTTGCAAAATAGGGTTAACAAACCACCTTCCAAGTTTCTGTGACAATACATTAAACCCTATCACTCAGGCATGTGGAATGCTTAATAAGTTCGATGACAGAAGCTGCAATTATGATGAGTAATTAACTCGCATGTCTGTGGTTGCCCAGTGCAGCGGGCCTCTGGGTGGCTTGCCCGGGATCTGTCCTTTGGCCCCTCCCAGGTTTATTTGACTTTGGTTTGAGATCCGTGTAGTTCCAGGGACTTGAGATGCCGGAGAAGGGCAGGACTAAGTCAGTGAGTGCATTTCAACCTCTTGGCATCCTGACTAGAGTAGAGTTAGACACGCAACCCAGATCTATGGATCCTGCTTGGAATTCCAAGGCAAAGATGCCTCTCTGTCCTTGTCGTGGGAACTCCTGGCAACCTAGTCTTTAAAAAGGTCAGTCAAGTAAGATAAAGACATGGGCTCTTTGCTGAGATTGTTAAACTGCTAGATCAAGCCTTTCCTGAAGGACTTTTCAATAATGTGAGCATCTAATAAATCAGCTTTATTGTTTAAGGCTGCCTGAACTGACTTTTATGTTCCTTGTAACCGAAGTCATCCTTATGGGTACAGCCCATACATTTCTCCACCTTGTGTAACTGTCACTTCCTTTCTGTGGGTGGGGTGACACCAGCCCAGGCCACATTTCCTCCATGAGCACATGGGTTCTGTGAGAACCAGCTGACGCCGCTGCCTGTTGGAAACCAGACCACCCAGGAGCTGAGAGATTATGGAAACATAAAGAGAACGAGAGCAGGGAAAAATCCAAGCGAATGCTTCCAGAATAACCAAAAAGAAAAAAAAAAAAAGTGATGGCAATGCTAATAGCAAAATAATTGACCCCCTCACTCAGAGTGGGCAGACTCTGACTGAAGAGGGTGCGGTCTATGCCTCCCCCACCCCATGGGAACCACGAGGGGCATGCCATTCCCGCAGGGGTGTCCTTTGCCACTGGCTCCCAGCACTTCCCAGCAGGCCGGCACTCTGGTTTCCTTTCCTGGAATCATCTCAAGGGTCCGTCTGCCCTTAGTTCAAGGTGGGTTTGACAGAATTTCATTCATTGGCATTGACTTCTTTTCTTTATTTGAGAAAGAGTCTTGCTATGTAGTTTAGGTTGGCCTTAAACTCACCATGTGGTCCAGGCTGTCCTCAGATTTGTGGTCATCCTCCTGCCTCAGTCTCCTGAGTGCTGGGATTGCAGGTGTGCTCCATCATGCCTGGCCTTTCTTTCTGAGATTGGGTCTTGCTAGGTTGGCTGGACTAACATAAAATTCACCTGTCTCAGGCTTCCAAATAACTGGTGTGACAGGTGTGTGCCTCTGCTCTCCAATTGGAATTGGATCTTGAGCTGAAGAGACTGATTCATCCACTCCTGAGGCAGGAGCCACACCGTGGCATCCCAGCCTTGTCTCTCCCCACAGCATCCTTGGTTCCCCATCCTGGTGCACCCCATGAGCTTGCAGCACTGTTCCAATATAACGTCTTTTACAAAAGTCATTTCTGTTCTTGTGACCAGAATCCTCAGATGTGCCGGAAGGGTTGGGACCAAGTAGGGAAGGGTCTTTCATGATGGAGAAGCCTTTTAAGCAGGCTTCCACTTCCCTCAGGGCTCTGACCCATTGTTGGAAAGGGGATTGGAGAGGTTGGGAAGGGTCCTCCAAGTCACAGCCAGGCTGCTTGGGCAGTGTCTGCAGGCCGAATGCATCACACATTAAATGAAATGATAATAATACAAATAATAGGGACCAGAGATTTAGCTCAGCAGTGTAACTGCCTGCCTGGCAAATAGGAGGTCATGAGTTTGACCTCCAGGACCAAAAAAAACAAAACAAAACAAAAAAAACCCCAAAAAAACAAATAATGGGTAAAATACAAATCAGTTTCAAGGAATTCCTGAATTCATAGTAGCTTTAAAAAATTACTACTGGGGAAAAATTATGATTAAGGAGTTTCTCATTTAATTCACAGTATAGGTAAAATCTGGAAAAAGTCCACACGGAGAAGGGGTGCTCCTCCCGAGATGCTGAAATCACAGCTATGGGGGTCTGATGAGCAAGGGGCATGTCCTGCAGGTCCTTGATGGGCATCTGTCCTCAGCTGCCACAACTCACTTTCCCTCCTTGCAGCTCACCACCTGCTAGGGCCCCACTCCTCCTACTGACTCTTGCGGTGACATGTGACTCAGATCTGGCCAATCAGAGCATTGGATTTCCCTGGGCATAGTGATTGGCTCATGGATGGAGAAAGGACCCATCAGAGCCAATGAGAAGTCAAGGAAACAACTGGTTACCTGACCCTGTTTTCACGGAATAAACTTCTCAGGATCACTTTTGTGTCAACTGGGGATTTAAATTAGAGGGAAGTTTCTTGTGTGGTTTCCTTTAGCTGATGCCATGTGGAATTCAGCTGATGTTCACTGAACTCCTGCCCATGGCTGCAATCCCAGTGAGGCCTTGGGGCCCAGAGGCAAGGCCATTCTTGAGGTGCTCCTGATCTGGGGGAGCAGACTCCTGAGGAGCAAAGGTTGTCTTAGTATGACCAGAAGAGTCAGGATGTGTGTCTGGGATATCAGGGAGGAAGTCTTCAACTCTGCCTGGCAGGCTGAGGTGGCTTCCAGGTGCCTGGCCAGAACAAGATGGCCCTGGAACAGAACCTCAAGGATAACTAGAAAGTCACTGGGAGTAAGGCAGGAAAGGCAGTTGTGCCTATTAATCTTAATTGCCAGTTTAATTCCTGGTGAAGTGATTGGACCACAGAAGAGTTACACTCATCAGTGGAGTGATCCATCTGACCATGTTTATAGCTGAAAGTGCTATTAGCAGGTGGGGAACCTTTGGGGACCCCACTGGGGACCTTTGGCAGGCATGGCTCTCACTGGCTCTCTTTATGACCCACTCTGCTTCCTGGCTGCCATGGATTGAGTGGCCTTCACCCACCAGAACCTTCTACAATGATGTTTCTGCCATGGAGCTGCCCAACCATGACCTAAACCCTTGGAAACCATAAGCCAGGTCAACCCTCTCCTCCTTTAAACTGTCAGCGTTGGGTATTATGTGCCAGTGACAGGAAAGCTCACTAACGCAGTGGGGAAGATGAGAACACCTAGAAATGGAAGTCTCTCATACGCTGGGGAAGACAGGATTTTGGGTTACAGATGGTGACCTGGGTTTGTCTTGAGGTGGTTAGCAGATGAGGCTTGACCAAGGAGGCCAGAGTCCAGGGTCACAGGCTTCTGTCTTGGGGGATCAAGTGGGGACTTCAACTGCACAGGACGCCTGGGTCCCAGTCTAGGGATTCTGACTCTGCTGGTCCTGGGAGGGGCCCAGCAGCAAAATATTTGAGGTCATGCTAATTGGGGTAAGCTATGGTGGAGGCTGAGAACCACTGGTCCAAAAGCAACGTCTGAAGGTACCTTGCAGAATATGCCTCCTTAAAGCTTTTGATTTTTCAAGAAAAGCCAGAAATCAGGATTCTTCCCCCACCCATGATTACTTCTCATGTTTAAATATTGGCTCAACTTACCAAGAGGGGGGGGGAAGACAACACTGAGGAACACTTGCTACAGGGTGTTTTAGGTCCCTAATCCTCCAAATAACTTTGAGTTCTGTCACTATTCCTTGAGTTTGCTAGACTAGGAATCAGGCGGGGGAAGGCTGTGTAACTTGCCGAAGGTCACACAGCTGGAGAGCTTAAGACCAAGATGCAGCTCCAGGCATCTGGCTCCGGAGCCCAGGCTGTGACCCACAGAACCCATGGGCAGCCTGGTTCTGGCCAGCTGGAGGGCAGCATGGAGGAGTCTGGGAAGGAGCTGTAGAGGCTAGGAGAGTGGGGCGTGTGGCTGCCATCCTAAACCCCTGGGTGAAGGAGGGAAGCACAGAGTGGCCTGACAGCTGGGCAGTCCCTGTGGCCCCGAGCAGGAGCAGAGCTGCTGCTTCCACCCAGGCCCTGCAGGCCCAGACTTGGGGATTTATCCAGGGGCCTGGCGGCTTCTGGGTCAGCCAAGATGCTGCAGATAAGGGCCTCACCTTGTAGTGGGGTGTTGCCTAGAGGCTATGGGCTTTGTTTGTTGTGGTGACTCAGGGGAGGTCATCTGGTGGCAGCTATCACAACTAGAATCCCTGGGCTCCAGGATGCTGCCTCCGCCTGAAAGTGTCTGGTCCATCTGAGGCTGCTGAAGCCCCAGGGAACGTAAGGAATCAGGATTAGAAGGAGGTGCCATCTTTCCTCCTGCTTTGTGGATGGGACTGGGGATACCCTGAGTATTGAGCAGGAGAAAAGCCTCTATGAGAGGCCATTTTCTGTGGGCCTACTGTGTGCCTGTGCTATGCTAGGTAAATGCATCTAATCTCCTAATTGTCATCTTAGTCCTAAGAGCCAGTGATACCACCTCCACTTTACAGAGACAGAGGCTGGGGCTCAGAGAAACCAAGTGCCTTCAGCAAGGTTTTCTGGCGTGTAATGGAAGCTGGGATTTGACCCCAGGTCAGTCCCTTTACTTTCTCCAGATATGTCCTGGGCCTCTCCCTCAACCTCCCCACCCACCCCCACTGGCTCCTCCCCCGAGGCCTTTCTGTCCCACCCTAATGGGTCAGGGCCAGGTGTGCCTGGCTGGTGCATTTACAGTCAGCAGGCCTCTCAGACAGATGGGACCAGAGCTGGCGAGGCTGCACGGACACGTGGCCACCCCAGCAGATGAGGTGCAGAGAGATGCGGGGACCGATGGCTGTCGACACAGCCACCGAGCCATAACAAGTCTGTGATCCCCAGGACAAGAATTATTTAACTGAGTTAAAAATGAGAACCACATTTTGTGTATTATGTGCATTTTTACCTCACTGAAGTGATTATTTGTTCTCCAGCGCAGGGTCATCTTTGTGCTCAGAGCTTTCCTCTCTCCTCAGCACACAAGTGAGCCAGGCAGCCACTGGTCCCTCATGCTTGCCTGCCTGTTTGGTCCTGCTCCGATGCCATAGATGGGCTCTGATGACTCTCAACTACCACCACCAATGGAAATCTGACCTGGGTGCCGGGCAGTCTCTTGGAAGGTCACCTTAGGCCCAGGCAGGGACATCTCTCAGGAAGGTCCCATTTGGTGGGGTGGATAGGAAGCAGGTAGCTAAATCCTGGGCCCCGAAGGGAGCTCCAGGGGTTGCAGTCTCTAGTGCACGCTCAGCCCCTTGTCCTGCTGCTCCTAACCTGTCCATTGTCACCTTCCAGCTCCTCCCCTAGCCTGCCTAGCTTGCACTCCACAGCCAGGAATCACTGAGCAGACCTCACTGTCTCGCAACTCTGTCTAGGATGGCCATCCTCACTGGCAGAGATAACCCTGGGGTGCCTGCGTCGTGCACCCTAAACACTCATCTCCCTGCTTCCAGGACTCAGCGTTCTCCTGAGTGTCGGGATGGACCCAGAAGCCAGGACCAGGCTGGGAAGCCTGTAGGAAAGATGGGGCCAGCAATGCCTGGACTGTCTGCAGAGCAGGCGGCTGGCCTTGAACTGTGCAGTATCCCTGGGGCCTCCCTTGCCCACTGTCAATCCAAGTGCTTTAGCTTCTCGGAGATGTGGGCCTGTAACTTGCCAACTCACCCTGGTCTTGGGTTCCATGAGCCACAGGATTGGCTCAGCCTGGGAGTCGGTGGAATGTGATGAGTGGGTGGGCTTTGGGGGACAGGGCGGGGCCTCTTCTTCCTGCAGGTACTGACTCTGGCTCTCCTAGTCTGCACTGGTGAGCTCAGCAGCCCTGGGTGAATAACCATTGAGCCTGATGGGAGCTCAGTGGGACACCCTCAGATCTACAGCTGTTCCCCCAACTCTGAGATGGTGGAGCTCACTGCCTGTCCTGCTGCAGCTTCCTGCAGTGGACAGCCAGGGTACTGGGTGGTGGTGGAGGTGCAGGTCTTTAGGAGGAAGGGAAATCCCATCATGGCCCCAGATGATCCTCGGGATCTGATGGTCCCTGGGGAGCAACTGGTCTCACCCACCGAGAGCTACCCAGCATCGAGAAGCAGTTGAACCTGGCCTCCAGAGCTCTGCTCCCCAGCAGTAAACTAACCCTCTCTGCCCAGTCCTGGACTTCAAAGGGTGGGCTTCCTTCCCTTCTAGGCTGGTGACGTGGCCAGAGCAGCAGTCCCAGCTAAAGGGTTCCTGGGTGCCCATGAGTGGACCCTAGGCCTAGCACACAGTAGGTGCTCAATAAATGTCTATTTTCCCCCTGATACCCACCTTTGGGCTGGACCGGGCAGAGCAGATGTGGTGGGCATAGAGAAGCTCAATGCTGGCATGTTATCTTCAGAATCCCAACCTCTATGCCTCCAGTGGCCTCGCATCTATTAAGGGAAGTACCTGTAAGAAACCCCCACAGCTACTTAAATAAAGGACACGAGCAGTGCTCTCTGCTGTGACAGAAGGGGGCTGTGCTTTGCTTTGGAGAAACCCCTCAAGAGGCTCTTTTGGTTCTGGAAAGGTGACTGGTGCTCCCCCAACCCTGGAGTGGGCTTCTAAAGGTGACGTCACAACAAAGGACACAGCTGTGCGTCAGGAGGAGCAGGTCCCCTGGGAAGCTGTAAGTGGCACTGGGACAGATGCTGGGGCTCAGAGCCAGGCTTCCTTGGCAGAGGGGTTCAGGTGCTAGGGCACAGCCAGTGCCAAGGAGCGGACAGGTGAAGGGGCCAGGAACATTCTGGACAGGAAGCAAAGAGCTCACTTTAAATTGCTTTCAGTGGAACTTGAAATGTCGCTCCTGTCCCCAAACCCTCAGCGGAGTCTGTGCACACAGACTCTGGGGCACTGGGGACTGATGAGGGCAGAGGGTCAAGGGTGAAAGTTAACAGGGACCCTGGTTCCTCTCAGGAAGCCCCGAAGACACTTCCTGTGCTGTGGTACACGGGGATTTAAATAGTTTTATTACTTCTTTTTATTACCTGAAATTTAGGGCACTGGATCCAAAGGACACAGGCACACTGGGACATTGGGGTTCTGGCTTTTTATTCATATCATTTGGGCCAGCTGAGAGGAGAGGGCATTCTCTGCTGGGTGACAGCAGCAGGGAGCAGCGTGGCCCAGGGCTTGGCGCCAAGGGATCAGGAAGCTGTAGTAGGGGTCTCGTGAGAAGACAACAGGGCTGCGTCACCAAGGGTTTGGCGTGGGAGGTGGGACTTGACTTCTGTGGGCAGTGGAGAACCACAGAAGCCTTCAGAGCAGGAGAAGGGCGAGGCGCCAGCTGGCCCCGGGAAGATGGCTCCAGCGTGGAGGATGGGCCAGCGCTGGATGGAGACAAAGGCCAGAGCCTTCTGGGAGGGCGTTTGGTGTTGACAGGTTTGTTGTGGCCGGATCAGCACAGGTGGGTTACCAGGGCAGAAGAAGGCGCCTGGGTGATGGTTCTGGTGGCAGCCGCTTCACCTGCGTCAATCACCACCTCCTCCTGGTCTGGACTCTCCCTGTGACTCAGCCCCCAGGACCCGGCAGGGCTTAGGGAATTTGGAAAGTTCCTTTTGGAGGTGACTCAGTCAGAAGGGTGGGGCCGGGGGAAGGCCTGTCTCCCCTGGAGAGGTTTTGTGCAACCCTCAAATCTTCGTGGTCACAGCTAAGGGCTGGTCTTATTTCACAGATGGGGAAACTGAGGCCCAGCAAGGGGAAGGGATTTGTGCAGGTTTGTGTGGCCGGAGTCATGGCCCGGGTCCAGCCCGAGTTCAGCCTCCCTCTTCGGGGCCCTGGGTGTGTGTGTGTGTCGGGGGAGAGGGGGGGATTCTGTCTCCTCTCTGGGCCTCTCCTCATCCTTTAGCAGGATCAGCAAGTCTGTGCTAACATCTGCCTTCCTTCAGCCTCTGGCTTCCTGCCTTCCCCGTAGACCTTGTCCTTTGGTCCCTTGTACAGTCCCAGGTGACTTTTCAGCTCACAGAATGTCCTGCCATATCCCTGGCTGCCCCAAGGCTGTAGGTCCCTATCTCCTTGGGGACACCAGTCCTAGCCCTGCCAGGCTCTACCTGCTGGGCACTTCCTCCCAGGGATGACCTCTTTCCCCTTAACTTATTCACCAAAGTTTGTCTTTCTTTCTCTGTCTCTGTCTCTGTCTCTGTCTCTGTCTCTGTCTCTGTCTCTCTCCCTCTCTCTCTCTCTTCCTTGGTACCAGGGATTGAACTCAGGGTCTTTACACTGAGCTACATCCCAGCTGGCCTTGAACTTGTGAGTTACTCCTGCCTCAGCCCACAGAGTAGCTGGGATTATTGGTTTGTGCCATCACACCCAGCCATCTCGGCCCTCATGCTTCTGGTCCCTACCATTGGTCTCCTTCCCAACCCACCAGCCAGCAGCAGGATGCCAAGGACCTCGTAGCCAACCCCAGTGATAACCTTCCCCCTCAGCTGATGCAGAGGCTGTGTTTTTCCTGGCAGAAGCTTTCTTTGTGTGTGAGCTACCAGAAGCCTCCTCAGAGCCATTCCCCCTGGTTCTGTGCCCATAGAACCAAGGTGTTGTTCAGGAAAACAATGCATTCTGCTAAAACAGCACATTTCTCACCTTCTTTGCACCTGGGAGTGGATGTGGGAAGAGCTGGAAAAGGGTTTCCAGGAATGACTCTTTAGAAGCATCTTGGCAGTCTCAGCTAGGAGACAAATCTGCTCCTGCTTCTTCCTCGTTGCTGCTGGGACATGACTGTGATGGCTAGAGTTGTGGCAACAGTCTTGCGACTATGCAATTACCTTGAAAGTGAAAATCACTCTTAAGAATAATGGAGCCAGAGAGAAAGAGCCCAGGTGTCTGAAGCTGATGGGCAGCCTCTCTCCACACTTACTTTACTAAGGGGAGAACAGAACCTTTCCTGATTAAACCACTAATCTTTTGGGTAGAACAGAATCCAATCCTGGATTCTACAACTTTTGACCTTGTCTTTAGGTTTTCTCCTGACCCGTGGACTTTTCTTCTGCTGTTTACTGGTGTGTGTTCCTTCACGGTCCCACTCTGAAAACATGGGGACCGTTCTGGGCCCCCTTTCTTCTGGAATCCCTTATATCCCATGCACTCTTGTTCTTGGTGGTGGCGTCACATCAGATGCTGGTGACTTCTGACCTGCAGTGCAGACTGTCCCAGGCCTCCAGACCTTGAAGTTCAATCAGGATGTCCTTTAGAACCCTAAAGGGCAAGAGCACCCCGACTCTTCTCCACACCTACATCCCATCCCCAGCTCATCTGGTGAATCTTCATCCACTCATTTGGCCACGATAGCAACCCAGGAGTCACTGTCCACTTCTGTTGTCAGTCTCCTGCCCTCAACTCCTCCCACCCAGCCATTCCTCAAGATCCAGAAGTTTGTCACCTCACACCCACTGGGGTGGCGACCATAAAAATCCAAACAATAACAGGTGTCGGTGAGGCGGTGGAGGACCCGGGACCTTGCATACTTTGGAGGAATGGGAAATGGTGCACATTGTGGAAGGCCACGGGGAGGTGGGACAGCAAAACAGAGCCGCTCCTAAGTGTGTGCCCCGAGAAGTGACCTCAGGATCCCCGGCCCCTCCACATTCACAGGAGCATGGAAGGTGCCGGAGGGGGAAAGAGCCCTGGTGTCCATGGATGGGGAAATGGATGAACGAGGTATAGCGCCATGTGTGCAATGGGATATTATTCATTGAGAGGAAAGGGTGTTCTGTCCCTGGTTACGATGTGGACGGACCTCAAGGACATTATGCTTCCTGAAATAAGCCAGCTGTAAAAGCACATATAGTGGGTGATTTTGCTCACATGGAGTATATAGTCCCTAGACTCACGGGCACAATGTGGGATGGTAGCTGCAGGCCTGGGGGGGGGAGAGCGTAAGCATTTAGTGCACCCACTTTCAACCATAGACAATGAGGAAGCCCGGAGAGATGGTGCTGATGGCTGTATCACAACAGGAACGCATTTAGTGCCACCAAACCACACACTTAAGAATGGTTAAGGGGCAGCTTTTATTTTGCCATGATCGGAAAAAAAGATCCAGCAATGTTACTTCCTAAATGGTGTCAGATCTGTTCCTTTGTAGCTGTGGTCTCTCAGCGGACACTGGAGGACCTGCTGTGGGCACCTGCCCAGCTGACTGCTCATTGATTTTGGGGGGTCTGCTGGGGATGGAACCCAGGGCCTTTGCACGCTGAGCAAATGCTCTAGCATTAGGCTGCACCCCAGCCCCACTTCCTCTTAGTGCCTTCAGAAACCTCAAATCCGTTCATGTCAGTTCTTTCCACAGAGCCCTCCGTGGGTCCTCATGGCTGACGGGACTAATTCTAATCCTCTTACCCTGGCCTTCAAGGCCTTCCTAGATACACCCCATCCTTCTCAGCTATCGCCCCTACCTTTTGGTCCTTGGTTCCAGCACCTGGCCCACGTCAAACCTCCATGCATTTTTTTTGGGGGGGGTCTCTTTGAGACAGGGTCTCTCTATGCAGTTCAGGCTGGCCTTGAGCTCACTTTGTAGCCCAGGCTGGTCTTGAACTCACAACAGTCCTCCTACCTCAGCCTCCCGAGTGCTGGGATTACAGGCGTGAGCTACCACGCCTGGCCCAAACCTCCATGCATTTGCCAGCCTGTTCTTCCTTCTCTGCACGGCCTTCAGCGGTCTGTGCCAGAGATGCCTCTTCTGTGATGCCACACTACGTGGTCCCTTTCAGCCTCCATGCTGTCCCCTGCCAGAGGCATCAATTACCACTGTTAGGTGTGGATCCCAGGGTGTCCAACGCCTGGTCCCCAGCATAGCAGGCTCAGAGTGAGGCTTTGGGGAAGTGATTGGATCACAAGGTCTCTCACTCACCTGTGGATTCATCCCAGATGGGATTGTGAGTTGATGTGCTCTTGGGAGATAATGGAACCAGTGAGAGCTGGCTGGAGGGACCGATGGGTGACTTTGGAGATGAGATCTTGTCCCCAGCACCACCCTCCTGTCTGCTATGTGAGGAGCAGCCCCATGGCCAGAGACAGCGAGCCAAGCAACCATGGACTGCGACCTCTGAAACCATAAGCCAAAATAAACCTTTGCTCCTTTAAACTGATTTTCTTGGGCATTTTGTCAGTGATAACATACTGCACTGTGACTGTCTGTTCTCCCTGCTCTCCTGTGATGCCTTCAGCTTCCTTCCACCTCCTCCAGGAAGCCCTTCCTGATGGCCTCAGACACAGTGGCATCACCAACTCTGAGCTCGTAGCCTTCTGCCACCTGCTGGAGGCCCCATTGCTGCATCTGATTGTTTCCTGTCCTGTCTTCCATTCTCCTGTGAAGATCTGTCTTGCTTCTTTGCTGGTGACAAAATACCGCGGTTGCGGGGACCATTACTTCAGTGGACAATGGCAGCAGTGGACACTTTCTCAGTACACTGTGCTTCTTTCCTCCTCCCAGCTCTGAAGGGCCCATCTTCACTTCCTTCACAGGACAGAGACACGGAGGGAGGGACAGGATCCTGACATGTGGCGGGGTTTGAACGCCGACCTGTGCTCTGCTTGGAGCTGAGGCTGGGCCCCAGGAATCTTTGTTGGGCTGGACTTGCCCACCAGGCACCCGCCCAGTGCCTGTCTCCTGTGCATTCAGATTGCATTTGGATTTTTCCAGCAAACTCAAACACATGCAATTGGAGGCGGCATGGAGCGGAAACAGTTGGTGTTGGTCCTGGCTCTGGGTCTGGGGAAGCATCCAGGGATCTGGGGGCCTGGCAGGGAGCTGGGTGGCAGCTGAGGCAGTAGGCAAGCCTCCTGGTCACCCCAGGAAGCCCTCTGCAGTGACCTGTGATGGCTGGCCCCAGGGCACACCCTCCCCCGCAGCCACAGCTCCTCACATTTTCCAGGCTTCTGTGCGTGTGTGTGTGTGTGTGTGTGTGTGTGTGTGTGTGTGTGTGTGTGTGCGCGCCACGGCAGAGTCACCATCATAGTTGCTAAGATCTCAGGCAACTCTGTTACCGCTCTGGTTCTTATTTTCTCATCTACAAAATGGAGCTATAAGTAGTCACCTCTCTCAGATTTCTGGGGGGGCAAGGATGGTTGTGACAGTCTTGAGGGTGACCAGGGATTCCATGCCTGCTAGGAGAATCTGTCCTCATCTCCAGGAGCCTCATGGCATAGACATGGGGAAAAGATGGCCAGTCCTGATTCACAGATAGAGATGGGAGCGCTGAGTTTGTTTTTGCACAGCTGAAAAAGTGGAAGCTGGGACCTACTGATTTTAAAAAGTTAAACAAAACAAAACAAAACCAAAACAAAAACCACAGCATTCCTTGATTGACTTCACACCATAGATGGAAACCAGCAGGTAAGAAACTAAATAATTGGACGTTATGGCCAATATATGGAGAGTTTAATGAATGGGGAAAGGATTATTGTTTCTCAGAGAGGGAAACTCAGTTGCCCAAAGTCAGAGTGAAGACTTAGCTACAGTGGTAAGGTGTCTAGAAGAAAGGAAGGAGGGAGGACAGAGGGAGGGAAGGAGGAGGGGTCTCTGTCCCTCTTCACTGCATCTAAGTTGTACAGAGAGCACCTCTTGCAATGAGTTCGTCCTCCCGGCCTCCCCACCTGTGGACGCAGCAAGGTGGCCCCTCGTCGCCTGCACACTGGGTTAGTGGGAAGCCAGCATCTGAACCCAGGCTGACGCCAAAGCTGGTGTTCTTGCCCGCCCCATCCCATCCCACACTGCCCACGTGGTGTGTGCATGAAGCAGCGCATTGACCACGAGGACATCCACGACTTGGAAGCTGCAGAGCGCGGTCAGGGCAGATGGCCAGGCTGGTTGCTGGGTGCCAGGTGTCAGGCCCTCAGCCCCTGTGCAGCCAGGTGTGCAAAGTTTCCATCCAAGGGAGATGTGGGATTTCAGGAGCCTGCTCTCTGGGATCAGGGGGTGTCTGCTCACCAGCCAGAGCTCGGTTTCCCCAAATTTAGATGCTGGCAGATCCCTGAGGTGCTGGTCCAATCCCACCTTCTTGTCCTCGGCCCTTGAGGGTGTGGTCTGGGTTGAGATCTGCTGGGGGGATCTGGCCAGCCCCTCCCTTTCTCCCAAGGTGTGAACCACCCTGGAACGTGGGGCCAGCTGCCATGGCAACCCAGTGTTGCGAAATGACGTAATTGGAGTTCCAAACGTGTGAAATCAAATACAACATCCGAAAACACAGCCTGGGGGTCGGCATGGCAACCGCAGGGCACGGGGACAGGCAGGCCCTCCCGCCTACAGCAACCAGTCTGCCTGGGCCACCTGGGTGGGCATGACAGGCACTTGCCCCCAACCTTTTTCTCTCCTGGGGCCATGAGACCCTTGGCTGCGGCCCAGCCTGCTCTTCCCCTCTCTTCCCTCCTTCCTCTTCCCCTTGCTTCTCGGAGAGGTGGTGTGCCCTGTGGTTAAGGTTGACTCTAGCTGGCTTCATATCTTGCTATGTACCTAGTGGTTGTCACAGACCTACTCTGGGCAGGCCAAGGTAGTGAACGCAGGCCTGGCCGGTGGAGTGTGTTAGATGTGAGCTGCTGTCCCGCACTTTCTCGGCTTTCTCCCCCTCGGTGGGTCTTTCCTGGCCTTTGCCTACAGTACGAGGAGTGATGGGGGCCGGGAGCCTGGGCACCCCAGTGACCATCAGGCCCAATACGGCTTTGCCATGCAGGCTCCACAAGGGTCCTCTGTTCCTTGAAACGATGGTGGGGCCATGGCCACCAGCATTAGTGTCACCTGGAAACCAGATGACAGTCCAGCTTCCCAGACTCTTCTTGTGTAGTGTTTTGATTCAGCAGGATGGGGCCTGGGAATCTGAGTTTCAACAAGCTTTTCAGGTGAAACTGGGGGACACCCTAGTGTGAGATTCCCTCTGCCAGACAGAAGCTGTGGCTCATAGACCTGTCTCTGACTGGCTCCTAGCCTATGTCCCTGTCTCTGATTGGCTCCAAGAACCAAATACTGATTGGCTCCTAGCTTGTGTGTCTGTCTCTGATTGGCTCCCAAGACCCAAATGCCTGTCTCTGATCAGCTCCCAGAACCAAATACCTGGCTCTGACTGGCCATCTTTTGGGCTCTTGATTTTGCAGCTGTAGTGCTGCCAGACTTGGACACCCTCCTCTGATCACCATCCCTTTATCTTGTGCTGGGAACCTGTGGCTTTCCCACACCACAAGGAACTGGGCTGCCCTGTATTGTTTGGGGTGAGGATGGGGTTGACCAGGCAGGGGATGACTAGGCAGGAGCTGACCAAGCACTGTCTCTCTGTGACTCAGTTGTTCCATATGTAAAATGGGAGTAATGATGTAATGAGAGTGCCCTGCCACTCCTGAGCTGGCATGGGCCACCGGGGTGAGGACGATGCATATATATCTCAGAAGAGCTGTGGCACAGCAGAGCCAGAACCCCTGTGTAGTTAACTTATTTGACACCTCCAGCCCTGTGGCCTGGCCCGGAGCAAGACACCAGGAAGGAACGTGCCTTGAGGGAAAGCAGCCACCATCAGGGTCACAGACATCTAGTCCAAATCTCTTGCTTTACCCCAGGGGTTGTAAGAGCCCAGAATCTCATCTGATGCTCCCAAAATACTTTTAGGGGGAGAGATATTTCCTCCGTTTTACAGCTGAGGAAACCGAGAGGTCACTCAGCAAGTAACCAAGGTGGGATTAAAACACCCGGTTCCTGAGCTCTGTTTTCTCCCCTGCCTCTACTTCCCTCCCCACCCTCCCTCCTGCCTTCCTCTCGGACCTCACTGGCCTCCGTCCCTCCTGGGTTTCCTTTGTCTCTACATGTAAAGAAGTTTTTGAAAAGCCCAGACACCTGCTAAGGCCCTGCCATTTGTCAGTGCTGTGCTGTGGGGTGTGCACGGTGGTCCTTGTTCCCCTGCAGGTAGGCCACAGTGGCCGGTCCCCCGCCTGCACCTCCCATCTTTTCTCTTGGCTGGTGGGCGCCTCTGTCCCCAGCCTCCCTTCCCTGCTGCTGTTCCTCACTCTGCAAGCTTGCTCTTGATGGTCTTGTCTGCTGGACCCGGCAGACGTGCGGCCTCCAGTTTATCATGCTGCGTAATGTGCTGCTGTCCACCTGACCCCACTGCCTGTGTCTAACTGTTCTCTGGGCTCCAGGACCCCAGTCCTTTGGCTATGGAGTAGCCATGGGTGTCTCCAAGTCACACTGTCTTCTGGGACTGCTCAGTGCCACAGAGTGGAATCCTTCCCCGTGTACAGTCCTGTGCATCCAGTGATACTCTGGCCAGATGCCACGTCCTCCAGCAAGCCCTCCAGATTGATCCTGGGCTTTGCTCTGTCGTCCACATGAGGGCTCCTGTCTGCATCGTGCCTAGAGCCCAGAGCTTGGCACAGAGTGAAACGTTGATTGTGCCTTGGAAGAAGTCCTAGGGGTTGTGAGAGCTCACAAGTGTCCTGTTTTACCCACAGGGACATGGAGGCCCTAAGTCTCAGAAAGGAAGAGCAGCAGAGCCAGGAACTTGATCCCGAGGGCTAGGATCCCATTTCAGCGTGCTGTCGCAGCCCATGGCCAGAGCCAGAGCAAAGTGGCCACCAGTGGGCCGGCTTGGATATTTGGATGACCTTGAGGCTCCATCGTGGTCTCAGATGTTTCCTCTGGCTGGGTGCGGTAGGTTCTTTGCACTTATCCAGCAAGATGCTCTTCACGGTAAATAGGGGGGTTGCACAAAGTGCCCACTGTGTGCCAAGCCTGGGGCTTACATATACCTTGGTGCTTCCCTCGTGTAGGAGAATGGAGGATTTCCTTACAGGAGAGGTCGTGGTGGGGTGCTTGACTCTGGTGCTGGGCACACAGCTTCTGCTCAGGGGACTGCTGGTGGAGATCCATGAGCTTGCAGAGTGGAGCCTGGTTAGAGAGCAGTTGGAAGCCCCAAAATGCTGTATCCCGGAGTCCAGCCTCCTGAATCACTGGGGCCAGTTGGGCTGGCTGTCCCAGCTTCCCCTGGGGCTCAAGCGCCAGGGATCTCCTGACATCAAGGAGGCCCTCACCTGTGGTTATTTAGGGACCAAACTGCCTGTGCCACCTTGGAGATGGCCATGTCATTGGGGTTCAGTTTTTTAGTGGAAAAATGAAGAAGATCCAACTCCAGCAAATACGGTTTAAAGCCTTGAAGGGTGAGCATTTATTGCATGTCAGCATTTACTGTATTTATTGTGTTAACATTTTATACATGCAGATTCATTTGGTCTTCGTGATTATCTTATGCAGTTAGTACTATTGTGAGATAAGGGAATTGAGACCCAAAGTTCCTGGCAAAGTCCCATAACAGGTGGGTTGCTCCTAACTGCCAAGCCCTCTGGTCTTTTTCATCAGCTTTGATGGCCATGGGATGAAGTCCCACTTCCTCACTGCGGCTTGGTGGGGGCCCCATGTGACCTGGCCCCCGTGTGTCTGCCCTGGGCCTCTCTGCCCTTCCTTATACTGTCCCTATACCATTGGCCATCAGATGCGGTTTGTTGGATGAGTTAATGAAGTATTCAAGGATTTGAAGAAATTACTTTCAAAAATCATTTAGGATTTATACCATGGCTACTTCTGAAGATTTTTGGGGTTGCTTATGAAAGAGAACATGAAGGAAGTGGACGGCTAACGATGGGAGATGGACAGCCAAATGCACTGATGTTAGCAGTGGCCTTGTTTGTCAGACTCTGCCCTGTAGGACTCTGTGCGGATCGACAGTGAATTAACAGAAGTCATCAAGAGTGAGGTCAAAGAGCAACTTTACAGTTTTCACCTGTGACTCAGTTGCCTTCTTTGTAAAATGGGCATATAATTATATTTGTCTTATGGCGTTGTTGAGAGGATTAAATGAGCCGTCGTATGGAAACGGTACCTGACTCAGAGTTGTTGCAGTGTGGGAAGCTGCTGCTGTTTTAATCATTATTAGTGGGCAGAGCCACAGATGTGGCTGGGGGTAGGTGTGGCTTGATTCGAGTAAGAAGTTAAAAAGAGGACAGGGGAACTACCTTGGTTTGACCAAAGATTTGCAGACTGCAACTCCATTTGACGTGTGAGTTTTGCCCTTTGACTGGCAGTGAGCTCAGTCCCTGGCCATTCTTCTGTATGCCTCATCTCGGGGCTGTAGGGACTCGCCCTTCCCAGGAGGCCTGTTCCTGCTCACACTGGGGATCCTGGGAGCCTCTCTACTGTCTAGAAAGGGCTCACTGCACCCCCAGAATTGACAGCTGGCCCCGGGACAGGGGCGGGGGGGATAGGAGTGTTGCATGTGAAGGTCAGGGCTGATCCAGGGTAGCTCTGCCCCTGTCTAACCTCAGCCCATTTGGTTGAGCGAGAGACCTGCTGGGCAGCTGGGCAGGTGGAAGGTGGCCCTTCCACAACCAGCAGTTTCTGTCAGGCTCTGTCCGTCCTGGTGTTTGGGGGCTGCTGAGTCCTGGATGGTGGTGGACACTAGTGGGCTGGGGCAGGGGCTCAGATGGCAAAAGGAGGCAGGAGGAGCTGGCCTGGCCAGGGAAGTACCCTTGGGAGTTGTGCTCTTCCTCAGCTGTGCCTACTAATCTGGGGAAAATCACTCTCTGCCCTGAGCTGTTGCTTTGAATCTAAAATAGAGATCATAACCCTGTCCTCTTAGGGCCTTGTGAGATGCAACAGGAGCATGGAGCGGGGGGTAAGAGCAGTATCTGGATCCTACTAAGCCCAGGACAAGGCTGCTGTTACTATGGTTCATACTGAGGCTTTCACCGACTTAGCCTGCGTAATGGGTCTGTATCGCTAGTAAGTGGGCACATGACCAAGCCTGGCCAATCAGAGAGCTCTATCCCTCTGACAATAGAGATTGGCTCAGTCTGTATGTAAAACCCAAGTTTAGCCAATAAAACTCCATTCTTGGAATTTCATAAAGCCCCTAGGAAAAGAAGCCCTTTTCTAATTTGTTCTGAACCGATCCTGAGTAATGAAGGTCAATTTAGGGTCATGATAAGCCTGGTAGAATTTGTCCAGAAATGCTTGGTTCTAGGGAGTGGAGAGTCACGCTCAGTAGATGAGCCCCAAAATTGTCCTCCCTAAAGTGGGGTTAAGCTTCACAAGCATCACATGATAGAAGAGACAGTGACTGTAGATATAGCCATGGAATCCATGTTCATGTGGCCTCCAAAAGTGCTTGCAGCTGGGGTGGGTTAAGGTGGGGGAGACACAGTCCCTGTTAGCATGGAGCCCAATACGGAGAGAAGATGTGTACAGGAGGTGAGGACAGCAGTCCTGGGTGCCACTGGGGAGAAGGGCAGGTGTCACAGGGTTGGGAGAGGACTTTTCTGGTGAAGCAGCATTCTATCAGATATGGGAAAGGAAGAGTTGTCTGGGGAGGGGTCTAGTGGAGTCGTAGAGAAGAGGGGGCCGCACAGATTGGCTGAAGTATTGGGGTTTTCGGGAAAGCTGTGATGGGGAGAGCCAGGGGAAGGGAGTCTGAGTGGTGCTGGAGGTCCTGGAGGGCTTGAAAGAGAGGATGGTGATGAGACAGAGGGGAGCAACTGAGGAACCACGAGGGAGGTAGGGGAGGCTGCTGCTGAGGGTAACGGGGTGTAGGAGTGGCCTTCCCCTGGGGAAGCTGTATAAGGATGTGGTGGGGATCTCTCAGCTGCCTGGAGGACTTGGCTTTGGAGGTGGGTGATTGGGGGAACAGAGGGGAGAAGACCACAAGAATCAGAGTTGTTTCCCACGTTCCCTGAACACCCAAACCTTAGATCGGGGACATCATCAGCACCCCAGGGACCCCGCCACTATCCCCATTCCATTCTCTAGCTATCCACTGAAGGTGGTCACTCTCCTGACTCCCGCCAGCATAGGTTAAAGCTGCTTGTTTTTGTACTTCACATAAATGGAGTCACCCAGCATGTGCTTTCCCCATCTCTTCTCAACCTCATGTCTGTAAGAATTGTCCATGTTTTCACATGCAGTTGGAATTTCTTGTGTAACTGCACCACAAGTATCTACTTATTCTGTTTTCTCACTTACTTTTTGCTGAGACAAAAAACTGAGCACTCAGAATTAAAAGGGAAAAGGTTTATTTAGTTCACAGTTTGTAGAGGTTTCAGTCCATAATTGGCTGGCTCCCGTGCAGAGTGACATGGCAGATCAGGATCATAGAGGAGGAATGGTATATGGTGGGCAGAAGACAGCAAGCAACAAAGAAGGGGATACAAGGGAACGGGACCACAGCAGGGTCAAAATCCGGCAGGGAAAACGTTAAGTCCTGTAGTTCCATGTGCAGCATCCCAGGCAATCTGCGGCTCTACCCTGATGGCACTTCCAGTGGTGGTAGCTCCCACGGCTTCTTTGTGGGGCTGGTTCTGCTCCTCTCTTGCAATTTTCCTCCCACAATCCATGTCTGATACCAGCAAAGTTCCTTGGGATGGGGTTCAGAGTGCTCTGCAATCCAGGCATTCAACTCCTACAGCCAAAAGAGAAATAAACCTGATTAGTTCTTCAGCTGGTGGCAGACTTTGGGATCATCCTGTGGCACTGGTTTTAGGTACATGTAGAATGCAAGGGTTGTGGGGTCAGGACTGTATCTACCCCTATTTCAAAAGGCCTGCGAGGCCAGGCGATGTGCTCCTGAGAAGGCAGTGTGTGAAGCTGAAGGTACATTAGAAATCCCAGAAGTTTCAAGAAACCAGGAATGTGGATCACCTGGCAGAGTCGCCCAAGCTCTTTGGAGTTCACACCTTGCCACAGCTTGACTCTGATGCTGCCCATGGAACTGCAGGCCTTGATGTTTGCTCTGCTGGATTTTGGAGTTGCTTTGGTCCTATTTCTTGCTACACCTTTGCTTAGTACTTCTGAAATGGAAATGTCTACCTTGTGCCATTGAATGTTGGAAGTGTTTAACTTTCTTTTTATTTGTACAAGGGCTCACAGATAAGTTTGCCTTAAGTCTTAGCAGAGACTTCGGACTTGGATTTTTTAGCAATACTGAAACTGTTACCAACTACAGATGGACATAATGCCTTACGCACAAAGGAACGTGCATGAGACTTTATAGGGGCTCAAGGGCAGAACATTTTGGCTTGCATCTAGGTGTCCCCTCAAAGCCTCATGTGGGCCCAGGCAGTGCTTTTTAGAGGTGGCTGAATCTAGAGTGTGGGGCTGGGATTAATTCATGGTGTGATGCTCAGCCCAAAGGCACTAGGATTAAGGATGTGAGTGCTACCGTCCCTAAGTAGTCTAGATAAGATATAAGGGACAGAAAGAGCTGTGGTTACACTTTGTTGCTTTGTTACCTTCTGCCTACTATAGACCGATTCTCCTCTGTCTGCCGAGCCATCCTACCCTGGAGCCAGCTGATTACAGACTGAAACCTCTACAGAGTGTGAATGAGATAAACCTTTTCCTCTTTAACTTTGAGTGTTGGATAGTTTGTCTCAGCAACAAGAAAAATAACATACTCGTGGTTGTCAGTTTTGGGGTGTTTGAAAGACGCAGCTAAGAACATACTTGTGGATGACTGTTGGGGCAGGTGATTACTCATTTCTGCTGGGTTTAAACCTACAAATGGGATTAACTGACTCATGGAGTATGGATAGTTCAGTAAATTCTGCCAGTTGTTCCTATGGATGCTCCACCAACAGTGTAGGGGATTTCTGGTTGCTCCACCTCTTCTCATTTTGGTTATTATTATGTACTTGAAACAATATCACATTGTGATTTTAGTCCAGTCATTGATAGCCTCTTTGGTGAAGTGCTTGTTCATTTCTATGCTGAGTTGTCTTTTCTCATTGATTTGTGGAGTTCTTTGTAGATTCTAGGTATTAGCCCATTGTCAACTACATGCATTACAAGTATTTCCACCCACTCTTTGGCTTATGTTTCTGTTCACTTAGTGCTATTGCTTAGTGAATGGAAGTTCTGAATCTTCATGTGCCCAAATGGACAAATTATTTCCTTTACAGTTAGTGCTTTCTGCTTTCTGTTCAGCAGGTTTTTCCAGCCAGGAGGTCATGAAGACATTCTGTTTATATTAAGGGGCTTTGATGCTTCATGTTTTGCATTCAGATCTACTCTATTTCTAGAATGATTTTTTTTGTTTTGTCTTTTTGAGACAAGGTCTCGCTATGCAGTTCAGCTCACTTTGTAGCCCAGGCTGGTCTCGAACTCGCAGTGATTCTCCTGCCTCAGCCTCCTGAGTAGAATGATTTTTTGCAAGGAGTGTGAAGTAGGGGTCAAGTCTTTTTTCTCATATGTTGACCCATTTATCAAAAAGCCAATTCTTCCCCCAGAGCACTATAACGTCACCTCGGTCATACAAAAAATGGCTGATGTGTGTTTGTTCTTGGCTTCTCCACACTATTCTATTGCTCTGTCTTTCCATGTACCGATATCACACTCTTCCGATTGTTACAGGCTTACAACTGCTTGGTACCCAGAAGTACAAGTCCTCTAACTTATTCTTCAAGTGTGACTGGGCTATGGTCTCAGTTCCTTGCATTTCCAAACATACTTTATAATCATCTTTTCACGCCCCCTCACTGCCCCCCAAGAACCATGCTAGGAGTTTTTATATTGTGATTTCATCACAACAATTCAAAGAGAATTTGATATCTTTATGGTATATTTTTTTGACTCCATCTTATATTTTGTTTAGAAAAATAGGTTGTTTAGAAAATACATTTTCCTTTATAGAATAAGGAAGAAAAATCGGAAATGAAGATAAGCAGAACAAAGTCATTTTCTTTTGGCACCCAGGGCATAGGATGGAATCACTCACGCTACAGATTGGGATGCTCACGGATCATGGTGAGCCCTGCAGGCCTGGGGCTCAAGGACAGCCATCTGCCATGGTATCCTGAGCCCTCTCCATGTGCTTAGCATGTGAGGTCAGAGGTCAGAGGCGTTCTGGTCATTGTATCTTCTATCATTGCACAGGAGGTGATTTCAGATCTGTAAACTTTGGTTGCCTCCTCTGCTAAAAGGGGGACACATGTACCCCCTTTCAGAGGTGTCATAAGTTGAAGCAAGATGAAGTGGAAGAGAGGCCATTGTGCGTGGCTCAGACCACGATCTTAGATGGAGATATTCATGGGAAAGGATACCTAATTAGAGCTAAAGGACAATCTTAGACTGTGTCCTCATTCTTTCCTGTCTCTTTCCCCTGCCCTCCTTGTGCTAGCACAAGGCCCTGTGGCCATGTGTCCTTCTATTTCTAGAATTCCTTGTGGTTTTCTGACCAGAGATCAGATGACCATATGGCCTCCAACTCTGGTGGCTCACAGCTCTTGAAAGAGTCTTAGGACCCCTGGTCAATATCTTGGTGGGGCTCGACCATCATCGTAAGAGTTTTCTGTCTTTTTATCTAAGATCAGTTTCATGGCTAACCCTTAGGACAATGATCCCCTGCTCCTCTACTGGGTTCTTCACAAAAGTGGTCTTGGCAGTTTCCCTGGCCGATGTCACTTCTCCGCGAGTGGAGTCTTTGGTACTGGCCAGGATGGAGGATGATGGTTGGACCGATACCATCAAGATTCCCTTCAATCGTGGGCTTCCTAGGTTGGGAAAAGTGGAAGAGGTAATATTTATGCCCACATTACATCTTTTTGGTCTATTTGGTGCCATGGTAACTGGGGCAAAGGTCAAATCTGTTCTAAGCTACCTTTCTGTCCTGCACATCAACTCCTCTCCTGGGACAGAACCAACGGGACAGGACAGACTTCTGCAGCCAACTCCTGGGTCTCCTGTGAGTGGAAGGTAAGGAAGGGTGAGCAGGAGGGGGTCCATGATGTCCTACCGCAGAACAGGCTCAGTGTGGGTCACAGGTCCCTGCACCGGTCCGCCAGAAGGACCCCGAGGCAGGCTTGTGGGCGGGAGGTTGCTAAGCAGGGACTCAGATGTCTGCACTGACCCTGCAAGGTCGGTTAGGTTCTGGGCACCATACGCGGCGAGTTTTCTGGCCACCTGTCCACTAATCGAACTTGACCCTGTCTCTTGGCAGCTGTGTGACCTTGAACAGTGCGTGCAATTTTCTTAAGCTTTTACTTCCTCTCCCATAAGAAGAGGACATAGAAAATATCCCTCCTTAAAACGAGGGTGACAATATCTCTATAAAATAAGAGTAATACAAATCTGTCCCAATAGAGGGTTTTCTCTGAGATTAATAGGTTAGTTTTTGGAACTGTTTCAGGTTTGTAGAAAAGTTGAGCAACAGTACAGAGAGTGACCCTGCACCCTCCCTGTGCAAACAGTCACGCACACAGTTTCCCCCCTTTTAACGTCTTGCATTAGTGTGGTACATTTGTTATAATTGATGACAATGTTGATTTATTATTAACTAACATGGATAGTTGACATGAGGCTTTGCTCTTTATACTGTACAGTTATGTGGGTGTTGACAAATGCATCCCGTAGCACATAGAATAATTTCACTGCCCCGAGTCCCCTGTGTACCCACCCCCATCCTGGAAACCCTCCCGACCACTGGCTTTGTTTTCAGTGCTGGGGATTGAACCCTTGGCCTCATACAGCTGGGCAACTCTGCCCTTGAGCTGTGTCTTCCTGGTTTTACCTTTCCTAGAAAGCTGTACCCTTGGGATCATACCGTGCACCCAGTGACCCCTGCCACTTAGAAATGGGCATTTAAGGTCTGGTCCCTCCATGTCTTTGACGGCTGAATTCTCATTTCTTTTTATTGCTGAATGCTATTTCATTGTTTGCTTATCCATCCACTTCATTTGTTTCTAGTGTGGGGAAGTTATTATTAATTTGGTTCTGTTTTCTTACTGTTGAGTTTCAGAGTTTTTAAATATATTTTGGATACAAGTCATCTAATATATATAATTTTGCTGCATATTTTCTTTCTTTTTTTTAAAATTAATTAATTAATTTAGGTACTGGGATTGAGCTCACAACCTCACCCTTGCTAAGTGGGCGCTTACACCACTGAGCTAAACCCCAGTTTCTACATATTTTCTTTAATCTGTGAGGTTTTGTTCTCCCTTCTCCTTATCAGTGTTTTCTATGGACTAGAAATGTTTAATCTTTTTAAAACACTGTCTTGCTATGTAGTTCAGGCTGGTCTTGAACTCACAGCAATCTTCCTGCCTCAGCCTCTCTAATGCTAATACAAGTGGTACCTCCGTGCCTGGTGAAATGTTTAATTTTGATGATACCCGTCAATCTTTTCATTAAGGGGTCATGCTTCTGGTATTTCAACCAAAAACTCATCTCCAAGCTCAAGGTCCAAACATTTGACACAATCTAAAGCCCTTTCATGAAAAAAAAACTCAGCAAACTAGAGACAGAGGGAAACTTTTTCAGTGTGATGCAGCCTACAGCCAGTGCATACTAAAATGTGGGAAACTGGGAGCTTTCACACTGAGACGGAGAACAAAACAAGCTGGCCTTTCATGCAGCCCTACTTAACTTCATACAGGAAGACCTAAGATAAGAAAAGGAGCTAAGATGTATGTAGCTTGGGAATAAAGAAATAAAAACTTTCTATTCACAAATGATATGACTGTCTTAGTTGAAAATTCCAAAGAATGGATGTGAGAAAAACTCCAGGAACCAATTATAGCAAGAGACTACAGCAAGGTTGCAGGATACAACATACAAAGTCAACATACATTGTCCCTAGAAATGCCAGTGAACAAGTGAATTTGAAGTTAAACACACAGTGTCATTTACATTTGGCCCATAAAATGAAATGCTTAGGTATAAGACCTATGAAAGCACTTTAAGAAGATCTAAACACTTGGAGAGATAGTCCATGTTCAGGAATAGGAATACTCAATGATGTTAAAGGGTGAGGTTTTTTCCAAACATCTTGTATAGATTCAATGTAATCCCAATTACAATCCTAGCAAATTATTTTGTGGGTATCAACAAGTTGATTATGCAGTTTATATGGAAAGGCAAAAGGTTCAGAATAGTCAGCACAATAATATCAGACAACTGACGGTACCTGATTTCAAGATCTAGCACGGAGCTACGATAATCCAGACCAGGTGGTATCGGTTAGAGAACAGATACATCAACTGAAAAGCACAGAGACCTCCCCAATTAACCCACACAAATAGAGTTAGCTGATTTTTGATGAAAGAACAAAGGCAATTCAATAGAGAAAGAGTGGTCTTTTTAACAAATGGTGCAGAAATAACTGGTCATCTACACACAAAAAAAGGGTAAAAATAAGTCTAGACACAGACCTTATTTAAGTTTTACAACAATTAAGTCAAAATGGGTCATAGACATAAATGTAAACACCAAACTATAAAACTCCAGGACCCAGCCTCTTCCTCTATCTTTTTGCATCCTGGTCATAAAGTGAATGGTTATGCGCCAGTACACGCACCTACCACGGTCTACTTAGTAGCCTAAAAGGCTCCAAGGCAACAGGGCCAACTAACCATGGGCTGGGACCTGCCAAAGTGGGAGCCAAACTAAACCTTATGTCTTTGTAAGTTGATTGGCTGGGATACTTTGTTATAGTGATGGAACGCTGACTAACACAGAAGTTGTTGTATCTAGCTCATAGGACACAAGGCAGAACCAGGGCAGAGGTAACAGCATGGAAAGGAAGGGACACTATGTACCTGGAATAATAGACAAGCGGTGACATATCAGAGAAAGGAGAGATGAGGAAGAATCAAGGACTTGAAGAGGGAACTGGCTGGTTCAACCAAAAGGGTTGGCCAATTCTGGCCCTTAGCTTATTTTGTAAGTAATGTTTTTTGGAACATGGCCATACCCATTCATTTGTATGTTGACAGTGTCAGCTGAGTGGTTGTGACAGGGCTGTTGGACTCCAGAACCTAAAATATTTATCATCCTGCCCTTGCTAGATAGATGTGCTACCCCTGAGCCAAACAGTTGCTCTTTTAGTAAACCTTTAATAAATCAGTTAAAATAGTTTCATAGCTTAGGCTGCTGTTACCATTCACTCATCCATTCAGCTTCGACTTCCTGGCCCTTTGCTAATGTCAGTCTGCCTGCCTGTGTGCTGAGGTTGATCTGGTTGCTGCGGGCAGCGGCCTCGGGAGACAGGTGACTGCGTCCACACAATGACGGCCGTGGGATCTGCGGCACATCTGGCTGATGCTGTTACTGGCCCAGATGTGGGGACTTCCTGAGCCAAGCTGGCCTCTGGGGCTGGGCTGTTCAGGCTGATGGGTCTTCTGGGGTAATCACGTTTACCCGAAGCCATTCTCAGACATGGTGTCATTTACTCCGAGCGGCGGTCCCTGGAGCTCAGCATTATTGCACCTCCACGCACAGAACAGGAGACGGACCTGGAGAAGAGATTTGTTCCAGACAAGGGAAGAAGCAGGCAGACATCCTTTGGGTCTCAGCTGAAGATCCAGCAGAAGAGACTTGTGGCCTCCAATTCTTCCCTGAAGACTTAGGAACAGGACAGGAGTGTCCCTAGGGTCGAACCCCTGGACCTCCCAGCCATCTGGCACCTCTTCTGTGTGGGTCCTAACCAGAAGTTACAGATGTCAGCTGGACAGTATGAGAACGCGGCTTTGTAGCAGCAATTAGTTTATTCCTGAGGTCAGCAGTATAAATAGTAGAAAAATGTATTTCCTGTTCCAAGCCAAATAAGCAAGTGGCAGCCAGTTGGCCAGGGGCCATTGATGGGATTTCAGCCATGCGTGTGCCTTGCCCTTGGCCACGAGCTTGGGCGGGGAGCAGGAGGGGAAAAGCTGCTGCACAGGCCTCAGCTTGTCATTGACTGGGGACCCATTGGGAAGGTCTGGTAGCCTGCTATTCCCCCAGGTGGGTCTTTCTTGTGATCATGACCTGCCAGGATGGGTGGGTATATAAAGAGAGGCAGCCCCAGAGCTGGCCTTTACCACTGGCAATCACCCTGGTGCCTGGCACACTTCCTGGTGTGTGGCTGGTGATCAGGAGATGCTACTGCATGAGCAAATGAGTGGGACGGTGCCCAGATTTCTGAGAAAGGGACCTGGATGTGGACCAGAAATATCATTGATGGACAAGGGGACAGAACCATGGTCTCCTTCCTGGGGTCTACTGAAGACAGGAGCCAGTGCTTTGGGCCATATCACATGGTGTTGAAATGGCTGGACTGCCAGGTCCACCATACCCAAAGTGTTCACTGTCCTGACGGAGTTTCCCCAGGTACGTGGGTGCTTCATCTGCAGCGTGCATTCTGTGCCCATGTGCTTATCCATCCCTGTGTCATCCCTTCAGCCACCAGCATTGCCTGCTGCTGAGAAGCCAGGGAAGTGACCAGGAGGATGCTTCATGACTTTGCGGGTGTCCGGCCCTTCCTAGATCTCTTGTGACCACCTGCATTTTGCTTGGCCACCTCTTCATCTTTCCAGCAATGGCTGTCCAGCTGTGTTGTCCCCCAACACTGCTGCTTGCTCTGTTTCTTCTCTCCGCTGCTTTCCCGTCACCCAGAAGGTCCTGGAGGACCTGCTTCTCTTCTCTATCACATCCCGGAGTGGGGTCTGACCTCAGATAGAAGTTCAGTAAATCACTGCTACATGACCGAATGAATGATGAACGGATGACAGACAGATCCTACGCTCCCAACCCACAACTTCATTCTGTTCTTAAAACCCTAATAAACAAACGCCGCCATTTCTGCATTATGGGAAGACACAGCTCTCTTCATCTTGAAGACAGTTCATCAAGTTCTTTACAAAGGACATTTGCCCTCCATGGGGCAAAAGAACCCTTCTTAATTTTCCTTCTCTTACTTTGTATTTTTCTCCCAAGGAACTAAAAGCGCAGAGAAGTGAGTAATTCATCTAGGCTCGCACAGCCAGATTAGAATGCAGGGGAAGCTGGAGCCCTTGGGTCATTCTCAGTGTGGGAGCTGGAAATCTGGGAGCCTTGGTGGATGCTGGGACCTCTCCTTTGAGACTGGGGAGTGTGACACAGTCCCTTTTTTGCCTGAGTGCTTGTGACTCCCTGGCACCACTTTCTTATGAGCAGAATTGGACATTTTTTTGCAGAAGCCTAAGGTGATGTGACTCAAGCTCAAGCAGAGATATTCTGGAAAGTTCACGGCCTGACAGGTCCTACAGGCTCTCTCCTCTGCTGTGTGGGCAGAGGCCACTGTGCATCACAGGCAGCCTGTCCTGTTCTCAGAATCCCCGGGGCCAGGGTGGTTTTCTCCAGTCTTTATGGGGGCCCTCAGCTAGGATTCTTCTCTAGCGACTTCTCCCTGGTGTCCACCAGTCTTCTGTCCTGGGCCTGAGAACCCGTGAAGTTCTAGTCCAGGACCTCGGGCCCCTCTGCCTTGATCTTGGCGAAGGTGCAGCCACCATGTCCCAAGAGCTCTCCTGTGACCATTAAAGCGGCAGACACCAATTTGTTGCTTCTCTTTCTTCTGTGATCAAGAAATATGGTTCTCTGTGCACCTGAGTAGGTCTGCGGTGACTGAAATACAGAGTAACTGAAGCCGCCCCCGCTCCGTCTCCCTGCCGCCTCGCCTCCCTTCCCGCTCCCATCTCCGTGGCTGTGCCGTAAATTATGGTTGGGGCTCCTGCGGGGGCCGGTCGGAGGCAAAGCAAACAGGGACTGCAGGCGTGTTGGCTGGGCCCTCCCTGCCCCCCGCTGTCCAGTTTGTTTCTGAGGACTTTGCTAGGGAAGCAGCTGCCCAGAGCCAGACGTGGGGGGCGGCCTCCTGAGTCCCCTTCCCACCGCTCTCTTGGGGGTGACCGCAGCGTGTCTAGCATGTGGCTCTGAGCCAGGCCTGGGGCCTATGCAGGTGGGCTTGTGTGTTGGCGTTGGGACCTGGGGACAGGCTGCGTACCATGTCTGTCATTGTCCTTTGTCAACTGTAGCCAAGGGCGTATCTTTCCCCATCTTTCACCCCAAGATCCTAAGTGGGAAGGGTGCCCCTCACACCCAGCTATGGGAAGTGCTGTGCTGAGCCCTCAGCCTAGCAGAGACACAGACATCCCGCTGTCTGGCATCTCCTGATCCCGGAGGAATTTGCCTGGAGAACAGGGCTTGGGCAGCTGGTGTGCTGTGTGCTTAGCTGTAACCGAGACGCAGCTGGCTGGCACGAGCTGGGGCTGCCGATCCGGCCGCCGTGTGTGGAGGCTCCAAATCCTCGGCTCCCCTTGAACAACCAGGAATTCAGGACGCTGATCCCAGGGAGGATGAAAAGGCCAGGGGCTCCCAGACATTCTCCGCACTCCTGGGTGTCAGCCGAGGCTGCCTGGAGGCTGGGAACAGGCCGGGCTGGGGGGGGGTGGTCCTCAGCCTGTGCAGCCCGGGCTACCTGTGCAGGTTGGGTGGGAGCAGGGAGGGAGACTGAGGCAGGAGGGGCAATAGTTACAGGATGCCAACTGCCCGCTCCACGGAGCAGCATTGCATTGGCTGGTGTTTCCTTTACAGACTCATGTAATCCTACAGTCTCCTCTCCAAGTAGCTTTTATTAACTTTCCCTCCTTTCTTTCCCCCTTTTCTGTTTCTTCTCTTCTTCTTTCTCCCTTCCTCTCTCCTTTCTCCCTTTCTCTCTTGTTTCTTTCTCCTTTTCTTTCTTTTTCAATGCTGGGGCTCAAACCCTCAGTGCTGTACCACTGGGGTTATGTCCCTGGCCCTTGCTATGTTTTATGTTCAAACAGGGTCTCACTAAATCGCCCAGGCCGTGCTTGAACCTGTGATCCTCCTGCCTCAGCCTCCCAAGTACCTGGGATTACAGGCATGCACCAATGTACCTGGCTCAGGGTTACTTTCTGTGGAGGAAACTGAGGTCAGCAGGGGAGGTGTTTGTCCAAAGGCACTGGAGTGGCAGGGCTTGTCTCCACTCCAGGCCGGTCTCTTCTCAAAGCTCCTTAATGCAGACATACTATGCATCCTATCCTCCTCCTCCCACCTCCCCGGCTCTCCCAGGATTGTGACAAATTGAAAATCCTATTAGTGTTAAATTAATGGGCTTTTCTTGTGGGGCAGCGGGCTGGAACGGCAGCCGGGGCTGAGTGCCTTCAAGGGCGGAGGGTGTGGGCCGCCTGCGTTGTAGGCCAGCTCTCCAGAGCCCCTTGGTCCTTTATTAACCAGCTCATCTCTCTGGCTGAGCAGCCTTTTATCTGGGAAGGGGCAAAGATGCTTTGAACCTTGGAATTAAAATCTTCTGGGGTCTGGGACAAAGGATGAGCCCTGAGACCACTGCCCCTCCTCCACGGGCCAACCAGGACCCTCTGAGGGCTTTGGGGCCCAGTGGTTGTCTCAGGTCCATGACCCCAAGGGCAGGGGCCATGTGCCCAGCAGGGGGTCGGGGAGCTTTGTGCTTTTCCAGGCTTCGAGGGCCTCAGCTGCAGCACAGGCTGCTGAGCTGGCATTGAGAGGGCTCTGTCTGGGCTTGTGTACCATGACACATGCAGCCCTGGTGTGTTTATGGAGGGTCTGCCTGGCTGGGCCATGCAGGGTCTGGGGACCCAGCTGTGAGCTGGGCACATCTCTTTCCTGTGGCTCCTGTGTCATAGAGGCAGTCAGCAGGTCCTGCCCGCAGTGTGAGGCTCCCTAAGCAGCTTAAGGAGGAAGACAGCACTGAGGTGGCCAGGGAGGCCTGGAAGCCTGTGGCAGGGAGGGAGGGAGCTGGAATAGAGTTCTGGGAAGAGGGCACAGAAAATTCTGAAGTATTGGGACCAGAGTGTGGGTACAGTGTACCAAGTGGCCAGAGTGACCAGGGCCAAAGAGTGGGGACCATGGGCCCTTCTGTCTCATTGCATCTTAGAGGGACAGACGGAAAGGAGGTGTCTTCCAGTTCCCAACTTCGTAGTTCATAAAGCAGCAGCGGGAGTAGGACGGTATCACTCAGGGTCACACAGCCCGGTGTGACCAGCTATGACCGAAGCCGGGCCTCTTGATGCCTCTGCAGCCAGCAACAAAGTAAAAACAACAAACACATCCCCCACCCTGCCGGGGTCTCCACTGAGCCATCTTTGCCTTGATTGGCTTGTAGTTTGTACATTCTGTTTCACTGGTGCTGAGAGAAGGCTGTGTGCCCATTGTACAGATGCAGAAGCTGGAATGACTTGTGAGACCACTGGGTGGGCCCCAGCAGAGCCAGAACTAGGCTGTCCAGCTGCAGGGCTTGACATCCAGGCTCCCAGGAGTCCTGGCTGAGGGAGTGGGCGGATTGGTCCTCCTATGATGGTACTGGGCCCCAGAGGTCCTATGCCGTCTCCCTGCCCAGAACACAGACCCCAGAACACAGACTGCTCTCTCTGCCCACCATGCCTGGTGCCAGCATCTTTGCTAGAAGTTGCAGTGAAGCAGTATAGAGAGATGTAAGGGCTGCCCTGGGGCATCCTGTGCACCTTTCCTGCCCCTCGGTTCCCCTTGCTGCCCCACCTCTGCCACTGGGGTGTGAGCAGCCAGGGAAGGGTGACGGGGACAGAGCGGCACTGCCACATCTACCTCTGGGCTCCCGGCCCTGGCCGTTGCTGACTGGACACTTAGCATTGGTTCGGATGAATGGGCCGTGGGCAGGGTGAGCTCTGGGGCGGGCGTATAGAAGAGAAAGGAGAGAGGTGGCCCGAGAAGACTAAAGATGGGGCTTCAGGCTGAGCTGAGCTGGAGGGAAGGGCAGAGACAGGCCAGATGGGGACAGGATGGGGAAGGATGAACAGAGACGGAGCTGCAGGGAGCCAAGCGGAGGCAGGTAGACGGGAGGTTGTGAGGCCGGAGCTCGGGGTTCCCTGGCGCAGGGGACCTGCAAGCCCTGCTTTGCAGTGAGATTGAGATCTGGTGGCCAGGAAACAGCAAAGGCAGCTGGGCAGGAATTCCGGAGAAGCAGCGCAGGGTGTGTTTGGGAGAAACTGGTGTGGCCTTGTGGCAGGGGGAGGCGGAGCGGGCTGTGGGCAGGACAGAGCGCGAGGCCTGAGAGCTGGATTGCAGATTTTTGAGCCTACCTCCCATCCTCCTGGGCCACTGGGGCAGCGAGGGTGGCCCGAGGTCCTTTGGTCTCTGCAAGACCCAGTGCCAGGCTGAGCACAGTGCTGTGATGGGGACCCTTGGGCACTCTGATGGACAACAAGACTGCCAGGGTCAGTGCCATTTTCTTCCTACCACTCGAGGCCCCAGCCCGCCTCTCCTCTCTGTTCACATTACTGCTCAGGTTCCACACTCTCCATCTCTGTTCCTAGCATCCCCAGCTGCTCCCTGTATCTGGTAGTTCCCCCCAATTCAGCCAGAAGTATTTTCCTAAAGCGCCACCTGGCCTTGCCGCAGCTCTGCCTAGAACTGTCAGTGGCTTCCTACTCCTGCGTGACCCAGCCTTGTCCATCCCATCTGCCCAGTCCCGCTCCTCCCAATGTCAGACCTGTGCTGTGGCCACACCGAGCTGCAGGGCTCCTCTGTCCTAGCACACTGCTCCTACAGAGTGTCTGGTCTCCTGTCATCCCCTGGGGAACTTCTAGCCATAGTTCAAGATACCAGTCTACTCTGTTCCCCCAGGAAGGTGTCCCCACGATGCCCCTTCTGTCCCTATGGCCCCATTCTCCCTGGGGTCACGATGCCCCTTCTGTCCCTATGGCCCCATTCTCCTGGGGTGGCTTCAGCCATCAGTAGCGTCACTTCCCTTCCAGATCGAGAACCTGGGAAGAGCGGGGCTGAGAGTTATTTACTTCTGCACCAAATGTGTGGCCTCACACAAAGCGTTGCTCTGAAAAAGTGCTTGCTTGCGTGGGGTCCGCTGGTCTGCAGACCCTGGCAGGCAGCTCAGGGACTGGCTTGGGTTTGTGGGGTCCTGGGGCTCCCAGATTCAGCCCTGGGATGGGCCAGGCAGGGCTCAGGCTGCCCCTGGAAGGTTATTTTGGTCGTGACACGTAAACCCCTTTGGAAAATGTGAGCAACTTCTGATCCGCTGGTCTTTGGACCCGACATCCGCCTTTCAGGGCAGAACAAGGGCAGTGCCTCCGTTAATAAAGAGCAATTATGGGCGGGATTAGAGAGATTATCAGAACAGGTGGAGCCTCGCCCGCAGGGATGAGCTTACACTTTCCCTGTCTCCAGAGGATGTGTACGGGCCTCCGCCCGCCCCACTGACCCCCAGGGAGGGGGGAATCTCAAGGAATCAGTGGAAAATCACCAACCCAACGAGCGAGGGGACACGTTTCCTTCCCAGCCCTCCCGCAGAAGGCAGGAAAGCAGCTGGGAAGATGGGATGGGAACGGGGCTCACTGGCGTGGCTTGTCCTGACAGGCTCTGGCCCACTGCGGCCACTGCTACTACCCCTGGGCTTTACCTCCCTCCCCTGTTCAACAAGGTGGCAGGACTCCTCAGCTGGCCTCTGTGGACATCAGCTGCAGCTTTTTAGTATCCGAAGATAAAGCTCACAACAGAAATCCTGTGATCTTTTTTTTAATTAAACTGTTTTTTTTTTTGAGACAAGGTCTCCTAAATTCCCCAGGCTGGCTTTGAACTTGAGATCTTCCTGCCTCAGCCTCGGAAGTATGGGATTATAGGAGGCATGAGCTACTGTGCCTGGCTCCACGGTTCTTTTTTTTTTTTGCCAGTGAACTTGGAGAGGAGAAATGCAGACACAAGAAGAAAGGACTGACCAGGAGTTCGGTCACTTGTCCCTAACCCTACAAGCTAGGCAAAGGTCTCTAAGAGACTGAGGCTGGGGATAGTGGTGCACACCTGTAATCCCAGTCCTCGGGGGGCTGAGGCAGGAGGATTGCTGCAAGTTCAAGGCCAGCCTGGGCTACAGAGTGAATTCAAGGCCAGCCTGAACTGCGTAGAATATTGGGAAGGAATGGCAGAACAAAGAAATGAAGCCATACAAATGCCCACAGACTTCCTTATCTTTTGTAGGGCGAAAGGAAATTATTTAAATATGGAATTAGTAGAGATGTAATTTATTACAGATACAAAGATAAACACAAAAAAATATAAAATGATAGATTTATATCATGGAAAGGGAAGGAAGATGAATAAATGAGTTTCATTGTTGCCTCTAATAATAGTTTAATGATTTTCAATACAACAAGAAATTATAAGCAAAACACAGCAAATTTCCTTTTATCTTGTATCAAAAAGGATATCAACATAAATTATAAGAACTCAGAAAATTGACATAATAATATGAATCTATATCAGAATATGGGATACTGTTAAAGCAGAGCTCAGACAAAAATTCATAGCTCTGAGTACTTATATTAGTAAGTAATAAAGGTTAAAGCTGAGTGTACACTCAAGTGTATAATCCTAGTGCTCTTGGAGGCTGAGGCAGGAGGATCACAGTTCAAGCCCAATCTGGAAAACAGCAATTTAATGAGACTCTGTCTGAATAAAAAATAAAATAAAAATGGCTAGGAATGTAGATAGTGTGAAGGCTCTGAGTTCACTCCCTCATACTGAAAAAAAAAGAGATTGAAAGTACATAAATTGAATCCAAGAAGTTAGAATAGCAACAGTAAGGTGAGCCTGAAGAAATTAAACAGAAGACACATTTATAAAGATGTAAGTGGATATTAATTAAGAATTAGAAAAATACCGGAACTAATACTAATAGAATTAGTTCTATTTTTTATTTTATTTATTGACTGATGTCAGGAATTGAACTCAGGACCTTGTATTTGACAGATAGGTGCTGTACTGCTAAGCCATATCCTCTGCCCCCTAGAGTTAGTTTTAGAATTTTAAGCTTATTTTAAAAAGAAAGGAAATTTAAAAAGAAAATAAAATCTGAATTTTACTTAAATAGATAATATTTAGGTTCTCTAATCCAGAAGAAAAGAAATAAGGGAAAAAGGCCAAGTTTATAAAAGAAGAAATGTTTATTGGGAAATAACCCCAGTTTGAGAGGAAATAAAATGAACACACATATGTGTTTGAGAGACTGTGAAACGGATGATTTTCATGGAAAATATAGTTTATAAAAGTGTACTTAGAAGAGAGACTCTAAACAGGCCAATTACCATAGAAGAAAAGAGGCACAGTGCATTTTCAAGTAACAACCGACTGACTGTATACAAGCAACCAGAGTTGTGACCAGAATTTTAGTTTTAACTTGTAGCCGAAGCCCTGAGTATGACCTGAATGCCAGCCTCTTGTGCTTCCAGATGGTCTCAATACAGATTTAACTTGACGGGCTCTGGAAGGAACATGACAACATCCTTTCCTGTATGGGTGCACTGAGAGATCCTGGGCCAGGGTCCCTCTGAGGACACTGAGATTCGCCTGGATTCAGAAGAGACTTTGAAGGCTGTGGAGAGGAGCCTGAGCGTCCAGTCGACAACCTGAGTCACAACCAGCCTGCAGGAACGTGCTGAGTTCCTAGGTCAAGGCTCCACTGTATTTACGCCTAAAATAATCGACAGGCTCAGATGGCTTTCCAGGGGAATTCTACTCAACACTTGGGGGGACTATTTAAATGATTTAAAGCATTATTTAAATTGGTTTGGGGCTAGTTTACTTCATATATAAAGAGCTTTTGTAAATCAAAAAGAAATGGGTAATGACTCAACAAAAGAATAGGTGAAACTCAAGAAAAGATCATTTACAGAGAAGGAAAACGAGAGAATCTTTCAAAAACTATGAAAAAATGATCAATCTTACTCAAAATAAGAAAGCTGCCAATGACCAAACTAACAGTGTGATGCTCTTGTTTACCCATCAGGAAAATGAGCTTGGATTGATCCCCGGCTCAGTGAGGCCTGGGAAATGGAAACACTCATGCAGTGCTGGTGTGTGTGAGGGGGAATGGCACCCTCTCCGCAGGAAGCCACCTGGCCTTTCACGCAGACTTTGACCCAACGATCTGCATTCTAGTTTTCTCCAGAAATAAACTCACACCTGTGTGGAATAACATTTCAGCGACAAGTTGTCTGTGGGAGCAAGAGATGTGAAATACCCTCCAGTCCCCCAGAAACAGGAGCAGATGTGTATCTGCTTTGGTGGAATATTACCTAGCCGGTAAGGGAAATTGTCCAGTGCTGCATGGACAATGCCTATGTCTGCTGCCAGTTGGAGCTTACTTTTCTCTTGGCTGTAGAGTTTGAATGCCTGGATTGCTGGGCATTGAATGCCTGAATACAGTTCTGAGGAATGAATTCTCTATGCAGCCACCACCATTCTGGAACATGGTGCTCTGTAGCTTTTTCCTCAAAGTGGTCTTTCACTTTTGCAGTTTTGAGACTGCCAAGCATGGTAACGTGCTGCTTCTTATGATGCTGTCTTGATTATTTTTCTCTCATTGCTGAGACAAAATGCCTGATGCCTAGAATTAAGGAAGGAAACGTTTATTTAGCTCACAGTTTGTAGAGGTTTCAGTCCATAGTGCCTGGCTCCAAGCGGGGTGATGTGGCAGAGGGGCAACAGTTCACGGCAGTGCAACACAGCAAAAGCAACAAGAGTAAAAGAGGAGGGGGCTGGGGATTTAGCTCAGCGGCATAAGCACCTGCTTTGCAAGTGCGTGGTTGTGAGTTTGATCCCCGGTACCAATAAAACAAAAAGTTTTTAAAAAAAAGAGTAAAGGGAGTAGCACAAGAGAAAATTCTTTCTTCCTCTTACATTGTATGTAGGCTACCCACCCTAGGATGGGTTGTAGTACTCAACCCATAACCCCAGCACTAGACAATGAATCAGTTACAAATTGTAGATTCAGCTGCCTCCAAAAAGCCTACCTCGCCATGAATGCATGAGGCTTTGGGGGGACATCTAGACACAAACCATAACATTCCACCCCTGATTCCCCCAAAGATTCATGTGCATCTCTTTCCATGAAAGACATTTAATCCATCTTCAAGAGTTGCCAAAATCCTAACAGTTTCAGCACTGCTGAAAAGTCTAAGTCCCGGGTCTCCTCTGAGATTTAAGGCAAACCCTTAGCTGTGAGCCTCTCAACATATGAAAAGAAAGTTAAACACTGCCAACATGCAATGGCACAAGACAGACATTTCTATTCCACGAGTTACAAACAGGTATACAAAGGATTAGGACCAAATTAAGTTGAAGGTCCAGCAGGGCAAACTTTAAGACCTGTAGTTCCACGTGGAATATCTGAAGCAATCTGTGGCAAGTTGTAAACTCCAAGGACTTGGGTGGCCCTGTCCCTACAGCACTTTTGGTGGTTGTAGCTCCCACAGCTTCTCTTAGGGCTGCTTTTCTCCTTTCTTACAGGTTTTCTCAGATGATCCACATTCCTGGCTTCTGCAAACTTCTTGGTCTCCACTGCACCTTTGGCTTCACCCTCACAGCTTCATGCACTGCCCTCTCAGGGGCACACTGCTTGGCCTCTCAGAACTCCTCCTCCTCCTTTTTTTTTGTACCAGGAATCAAACTCAGGACCTTTCTAGGCAGGCACTTGTGCCACTGAGCTATATCCCTGGCCCCCAGGCCTTCTGAAATCAGGGTAGAGTGTGCCTTATTCCCATAACTCTTGAATTTTGCACACATCTAAAACCAGTGCTGCATGGATGATGCCAATGTCTGCTGCCAGTTGGAGCTTGCTTTTCTTTTGGCTGTAGGGTTTGAGTGCCTGGATTGCTGGGCACTCTGAATACAGTTCTGAGGAATGAATTCTCTATGCAGCCACTACCATTCTGGAACATGGTGCTCTGTAGCTTTTTCCTCAAAGTGGTCTTTCACTTTTGCAGTTTTGAGGCTGCCAAGTGTGGTAACGTGCTGCTTCTTGTGATGCCCTCAGTCCATCTTTTCTCTTCTCCTGTCCCTTCTTGGCAATAGAGATCTCCTCAGCTCTGCCTTTTTTCTTTTCAAATCCGTTTTATTTCCAGGAGAAAAAGAAAAAGAAAGAAGAAGGAGAAGAAGGAGAAGAAGGAGAAGGAGGAGAGGAGGAGGAGAAGAAAAACTAGATCAAAATTTTAAAACACTTCAATCAGGGGGCAACATCAATCCACAACTTTATTGGAATTTCCTTTCTGGCCCAAACTTACAACGTTTTAAATCATTCTGATGAGCTCTTTGCTCTTAATTCTCAATATAAATCTGGCTAAAATCCCCCAACAATAGCCATGCCACTGTGTCAACATTCTATTGCCTTGAAATTTCTTCTTCCAGATCAATCAGTCCACTGCTTTTAATCTCAGTCTCAGGCAAAGTTTCTGGACATGAGCAAAATGCAGATGAACTTTCTGCCAATCCATAACATATATCATTTAGAGCCCAACACCCAGTGCAGTCCTTTTTCCCAGTGAAACCTCCTGGACTTTACCGGCAGAATTTCTATCAGCCTCTGGTTTTCTGAGCTTAAACCAGAATTTCCTATACAGAAAAGCATCAGGTTTTCCAGTTATACCCTTTCAAGCAACATTGCTGAATTTTTCCAAACTCTTCCCACAAGCCATTCCCAAAGGCTCTTGAATCACATGGTCAGTTATAGTCACAGTAATGACCCTATTCCTCTGGTACCAAATTCTAATTACTTTCTCTCTCATTGCTGGGACAAAATACCTAATACACAGAGTTCAAGAGGGAAAGGTTGATTTAGCTCACAATTCCCAGAGACTTCAGTCCATAATCATTTGGCTCCAAACCAAGGTGGCATGGTAAGGGGGCAGCTGTGGAAGACAGAAAAAGCAAGAGCAAAAAGGGAGAAAAAAACTTTTTCAGCCCCTTATATTGTATGTAGGCCACTCACCCTCGGGTGGGTGTAGCACTCACACCCATAATTCCAGCACTAGACAATGACTCAATCACAAACTCTAGATTCAGCTGCCTCCAAAAAGCCTGCCCTTCATGACTGCATGAGGCTTTGGGGGGGGGGGACATCCAGACACAAATCATAATAGTTGCCAAGATACACTGTTAGTTGAAAAAATTGGTGATTACCTGTGTCAAGAAGGAGGGAGGGAGAGGAGGGAGGCAGGGAAAGGTTCCCTCGTCCAGGACTTTCTGGGCCACGAACTTTGCTTGAATTTATGGAATTAATGTAGGTGCACACCTCAGAAACTCGGAAGATGGCTTTTCTTCGGAGGGATGATCTGGATGGTTTTCTGGTATATTTTTATACCTTTTGAAGTATGCATTGTGTGCGTGTAGAGTCATTAAGAAATTTAAATATAAGTAAGAGTGAGTTGGGTAAAAATTCACGTGTAAGTCTTCTCAAACTTACTGGTAGCAGAGAAATACAAATTAAATTTTTCTTCCTTTTGGCTCATTAGTTTGGCAAAAGTGAAATGATTCTAAACCTTCAGTGCAGAGAAGAGAGACCTGAGCCTTTGAGCAGCAGGAAGCTAGTGGGCACAGTGGGTGGGGGCAGCAGGAGAGGCCAAAGCCCATATAAGACACTGGGAGGAGGCTGTGTGGTCACCCAGGCAAGACGCAGGCACCATAGCACAGGCAGGCCGGTGGGCTGGAGAGGAGAGGGTGGGTGGGAACCTTTGGGGAGGACGAATGGGGGGCAGTAGACAGGGCAGGGGGAGAAGGTGGCTGCCCAGGGAGGGCCCAGTGCCCTGCCATGGTTCCCTGCTGCAGATGGAAGTTGGCCAGGCACTTGAGAGACTCTGCAACCAGGCCTGAGACTGTTGACCCAGGAGACTGGCCACCACCTCCCCTGATGCTGGGCAGCTCTTCCAAGGCACCAAAGTGCTTTTGCACCATCTATGTGATCCTCCCACCCTCCTATGATGCAGATGGAGCCGGGGCTGGTGTCCCTACCTCAGCTGAGCAAACTGAGGCTCCGAGTGATTAAGGGGCATCTGGAGGCACTCAGCAGACCTCAGTCAGGCTCTGCCAGGGCACCCTCCTGTCTGCTCTAGGCTTCACTTTTTGTCCTGGGTACCCAGACAGGTTAACACTAGAGGCTACATCGGGTGTCACCCAGAGTCCTGAGCTGAGGCCTGGGGGTCACTTCAAGTTGCCAGGGTCTTAGGAATCTCCCAAACTGGAAAAGCCCTACAAGTTAATGGTTCCTTGGCCTTGGTAGCCAGCAGTGAGTGGCAGGACTCTGTTCTCTGCTCAAGTTCTGTAAGCTGCGCCAAGGTGTCAGCTGGGCTGGGCTTTGTCTTCAAGCTCTAGAGAGAATCTGCTTCTAGCTCATTCAGGTCAGTAGCCCTACCCAGTGCCTTCCAGCTGCAGGACTGAGGTCCACATCTTGCTGGCTGCTGGAGAGTCTCTTAGGGGCCACAGGCTTCCTTTAATCATAGCAGTGGAGAAGGTTTTCCCTTTATGTCAGCCTTTGAATCTGCCCAACTCTCTGACGTCTGTCCAGCACTGGAAAACTACTCCTAAATAGCTCATATGACTAAGATGTGACCCCCAGGCTGAGGTCCCTCTCACCATAGAAAGGGACACAATCATCAGAGAGACTCTGATCGTGCTGACTGGCTCCACCACACTTGGGGTGGCCCCATGTGTCTAGGAGGGTCATTTGGGATCATTTTGAGCATCCTGCCTGTGCACCCTGGTCCCTGTGTCACAAGGGCAGGAACAAATGTTTATGCTCAGTGCCAGACCCTTCTATATCAAAGCATCACTTGGTCTCTGCAAGCAAACATGATGTTTACTTCTGTACCACGTTATTATCCTTGGGGTACAGGTGAAGAAATGGGGCTCACTGAGGTCAAGGAGCTTGCCCAGGGCGACCTCACTAGAAAGGGGTGAGACTGACCTTGAACCCAGATTTGTGTGACACATCTGCACAAAGAGGACCATAGCCACATGTGTTCACAGGATCAGAAGGGTACACACACACACACACGCACGCACGCACGCACGCACACACAAGCCTCAATTAATGAAGATGCACTGAGAACCCATTTGGAACAAGCAGGCAGTGTGAAAGGCTGCCAGAACCAGGTGTGGTGGGTGTTTGCTCCCAGCATTTGGGAGGCTGAGGCAGGAAGATTGCCATGAGTTCCAGGCCAGCCTAGGCTACATAGTAAGTTTAAGACCTGGTCTGAACTAGCATACTGAGACTCTGCCTCAAAAAACAAAAACAAAAACAAAAGACTGGCAGAGTGCCTGCACAGCTCCCTCGATCCAGTTCCCACGGCTGTGGCTTCTCAACCTGGTGATTGATGGTCAGCACCACCTTGCCGGGCAGCTCCCAAGGCCTCTAGCCCTCTTATTAAAAACATCCCTGATGTCAACCTGCTACGGAGACCAACAGAGTGTCAGGGGAGGGGGCTGCCAGCACAGGGGCCTCCCTGGTATCAACTGGGAGCCTTGGTGCCCAGCACACTGGGACTGGCCGGGCCAGTGTTCCCAGAGAGGTCTCCAAGGCTGGTTCTATAGCAGAGTCAGTGTCCCTGTGCAGCCAGGCTGATGGCCAGAGGACTGGAGGTGGTGGCCCAGAGCAGAGAGGGGTCTGAAGTCTTTCTTGCCCAGCTCTCAGCTGGGTATAGTGGCATCAATCCTCTGGGGTTTGACCTGAACTTATCTAGTGCTGCTGGACTTCCTGGGACCTCTGGGTCCACCTGTATAGACGGGGTGAAGGGACCTCTCTTGGAGGCCTGGAAGGCTCTGCCCCAGCCCTGTCCCTCCTGCCTCTGCAGCCACACCATCTGCTTCTGCCCTGACTTCCTGCAGCTGCAGCCAGGAGCTTGGGCTCCGGAGCCAGGATGCCACCACTCATTAGGCATCACTTGCCTGTGCAAGTGGCCCTGCCTCGCAACCTGCGTTCCTCATCTCCAGAGCGAGGTCACCCTGGAGCCTGCCTCCAGGAGCAGCCATGGGTCTTGAACGATTAAACTAATGTCCTTAAAAGGTGTGCAGCGTCTGAAAGGACGGGAAGGGTGGGCTGGCGTGGGTGTCCTCCTGGATGAGTGTTGCATTGCTGGTCCTCGGGCCAGTGCGGCTCAGCCATGCCTGCCCTGATGGGGCAGCCTTAGCCAGCCCTGGCCCGCTGGCGCTGCCTCCTGAGTCGCCGACCAGGAGTCATTACACGAGCCCCAGCCCCACTGGGCACCCAGCGGCCTCACAGGCGGATTCCAAGCGAGCTCAGCTCTTGCCAGGCCCTGCTCTGCCTCCACCTCGGGGCCACCACCGTCCACTGGCTGAAAGCCTTGGCCTCAGCCCTCCTTCCCTCCGCCCCCAGTGCCTGCAGGCTGATGGCCCCTCGCATCTCTAGAATTGTTCATCCCTTCCCATGTCTAGCCACTGCCTGGTCCCAGTCCCTTGTTTCTGTCACCTGGACAGAAGTAGTCACTTCCTAATGGGCTCTCGGCTTCCGGGTTTGTCTCCTGTCCCATTTGCTCTCCACTTAGCAGCCACACTGATTCCTCCCAGACAGATACTTGCTCACCATCATGTCACACCAGTCACCTCATTAACACTCTTCACTGTGTTTCTGTGGTTCTTGGGCAAGAATGCAAACTCCCTGACATTTTGTGGGGTTCCCAGCTTCAGGGCCCAGCCCCTCTCTGTCATGTCACTCTCTACTCCAACCTGGCAGGAAGCCTGACCTCCTGCCCCTGGGTCTTTGCACACACATCCTGGTGGCATGAAGCTCTCCAGGCCTGGTCCCTACACTCACAGATTGGCTGTTTAGAAGCTGTCTAAGGCCCTTCTGTCCTGGCCATCTCCCACTCCCGCTGGGTAGTGGCAGATAAGTCAGATACGGACAGCACACGGACTGAGTCCACCACTGCCTAGCTGTGTGGCTTGGGCAAGTCTTTGGATCCCTCCAAGCCTCAGTTATGCCATCTGTAGACTGGGGTCAATGTCAGCTATGACTATGGAGAGGATGGCATGAAGTAAAGCCATGACGTGTTTAGCACCAAGTAGCCGGGTGGGAAGTGCCCAGTAGTAGTGAGGAAGGTGATGACTATTTGAACCTCAACCCGTTTTTCTGGGCAGAGGAACATCATACTCTGGGTATAGACATGGCTATGGTCTCTCCCTTGCTTTCCCTGGAGCGCTGGGAGGGAGAGGATTACCTGAGATATACAGAAGGTTAAACTGAGGTTGGTCACCTGCTTTCTCAGTCTGGGCAGGCATCTAGTCCAGTGCTCCCTGGACAGAGATAGCCTCTGATACCCCCCATCCATGCTCGGTCTTTCTAATAATGCCAACTTAGTAAAGTACCACCTTGCCACATGCTTTTAATACAGCAAAATGCAGGAGGACGTGGTATCATGATCCCTATTTCACAGTAAGTCAGTTGAGGCCCAGAAAGCTTAAGCCACTTTTTTAAGGATGCACAGCTACCTGGGGGTTGTGGTCCTCTCCTCCTTCACTCCCTGGCCAGCCTTTCCCCATCCTGGTCACCCGGCCTGGAGTGCCCTGGCCACCCAGGGGCTGTGCATGTCGCTGCAGTTGGGTTTGGCAGCATTCAGCACTGAGAGCGGTTCAAGGCTCTTTCCCTGTCCACGAAAGCGTGTTTCTTTCCGAGGCAGCTGTTCTGGGTTCTGGAGGCTGCGCAGCTCTCAGGCTGGGAAGCGCTCCACCTGCAGGAGAGATGCAAACCTCTCAGGCTGCCTCAGTCGACCTCTCCCCTGTCCCTCCTCTCTGGCTCTGGGGTCTAACCCTGTGTGCTCCTACCACATGATTTGGAGCTACTTTGGGGGTACAGAGGTGCACAGGGGCATACAGGCACACACGTGCACGCACGGGCTGTGATTTGCTCGGGTATGGGGTTTGACTTGCTGCTTTGTGCAGAGACCAAGCCTTGATGTGTGCAGCATTTGTCAGTTCTTGTGGTGTAAGTATCACCACTGCCACCATAGTCAACTCCAGCCACCAACGAGAAGTTGCTGACACGTGACCAGCCCCTGCAAATGGTGCAAATGGGGTCAGCAGCCAGCCTCCTTTTTTATTCTTGTCTCACTGTCACCCTATGCCCTGGATGGCGCACCAGTATGGGTGTGCCCCACAGACACACCCGAGCTGTCTCACTTGCATGTGCACACAGACCTCTGAAGCGTGGCATGCACAGCTCTGCTCTGGCCGCAGCCACAGTGTCTCTTGGACACTTGCTCTCAGTGAGTTCTCATGTACATACATTCACCCTTGCACACTTTCAGTTTCTACACACACACCACGGCACAACCAGGCACACCACGGGGAATGGTCACTGGTGTGCACCAGTGCCCACTCTCCGAACACGCAGACCTGGTGTGCGCTCTGCGGCTCATCCTAGGGACGAGTGTGAGGCGAGCCCCAGCCTCCTCACCTTGGTGCGGGCACACTGCGTGTGTGTGGCACCCTGGCTCACTCAGCGCCCCTCTCTCTGTCCTCCGGGCCCCTGCAGGCATCTCCCCCGCCCGCCTGCCATAACCAGGGAAGCTGGCCGGGCCGGGCTGGAGGGTGTGGTGCTGGGAGGCAGAGAGGAATTCCAGGCGGCCCCCACTGCTCCCCTGGCCCACGTTAAGTGCCTTCAGACTGAAAAGAACCGTCCCGAGAGGCTTTTCCGGCTAGAGATTAATGTCACTGAAAAATGTGGGTCCCGAGCGATTAATGCAGCTTCTTTTGCCACACATTATGTGAGTGCACTAAAGCGAGAGGGGCTCATTTTTGGCATGTTTTTAACCTGCTTGGCTCAGAGTGAAAGAAGAAAGGAAGAGGAGCCTGGGGCCCGGGAACCTGAGGGTGGGGCCTCGTGGGCAGAGGGTGCCCCAGAGGCCAGGGAGGGGAAGGCCGGGTCAGCAGGGTCCCAGCCAACTCATCTCAAGATCTGAGGGAGCCAGTGGTGGACCCACCCCGTCTCCGAGCTCCAGGACTGTGCCAAGTTGCAGGAGACCTGAGTTCAAAGCCCAGGTCTGCGACTGACTCAGGGCAGGTGACTCCAGCTGCCAGGTCTCTACTCTTCTGCCCACCAGATGGCAAGACTGGCCCTCCTGGGCGCAGTGAGGATGAAATGTGACCCTCTCGTGAGGTTCAGAGTGCCAGAAGCATCACGGAGTCCAGCAGCCTCGTGAGGGATGGGACAGGATGTACCCAGTGTGCCTGGGTTAATGGGTGTGAGACAGGCTGATACTCTGAAGCCTGGGCTCCAGGGCCATCATGTGTCCCTGAGCAAATACGACTTGTCTCCCTGTCCCTTGGTTTCTTTACCTGGGAGACGGAGTTAAATGACACCACTGATCAGGTTCTTGTGTGGATTCAAGGTGAGTGACTATACGGGGTGCCCGGGTCTGTGGCCAGTGCCTGCCAGGGCCCTAAGGTGTGACAGGTGCTGAGAGCATCCGTCCTGAGGGTCTCAGTTTGCAGTGGTAACCTCTGTGCTGCCTGGCAGCTGCTCGCAATGAGACTGGTCACATTCACAGGACTCAGTCCCTGACAGTTGGTGACAAGGGGAGGTGAGGAAGGAGGAGCAACGGGGGTCAAAGCTGGCAGAGGGGAAGACGGCAGCCCATATGATGTCCTGGGGTCTGAGGACGGGCAGGGCAGCCGAGTGGGTGGGCCAGGTCCTGTCCCCTGTCCCTCCAGGCACTGGGCAGGTGTACAGCCTCCAGCCCTCAGCAGTTCCAGTGGAAACCCCAAGAGGCTTGTTCTTACCAGTAGGGGAAATTGAGGCACAAGATGGGAAAGCCAACAGGCTCAGGTCTCACAGCCGGGCCCGGGGTAATCCAGGCCCCTTAGGAGTGAGAGGCTCCTGGGGTAGACAGGAAGGGCCATCAGGTTGAGGGGAGCTGGGGAGCCACTAAAGAATGCGTTCTCTACATATTTAAAAACAAAATGAATCATGATATTTCTTGGCTTAAAACTTGTCTGCATGTATGTCTGTAATCCTGGCGTGAGGGAGGCTGAGGCAGGATATTTGAGTCTTGTCTTGGTACCTTAGCAACGTAATAAAACCCTGTCTCAAAATAAAACTAAAAAGACAAAAAAAAAAAAAAAAGAATGAAAGAAAGAAGGAAAAGAAAAGTTTAAAAAAACAAAGAGGGGGACCCTAAAATCTCTGTAGCAGCCTGCCTACTCTGAAGGCAGAGCCGCGCCTGATAGCAGAGGGCTCTGGGTGTCCCTCCGGCTTGGGTAGCGTGACAAGGACTTGTGCATTCTGCCTCCCCCCCACAGGGTCACCCTCAGAGCCCGGTTCCTTCCCTCACCACTCGCAATGCGGGGGCCCTGGTGTAGCCCTCCCAGCCCTGTGCTCGGCTCTGACCGCGACTGTCACTGTGGAAAGTGCTGTGTTCTTCACAGCTCCCTGTTCTGCCATCGAGGCGCTCTGAGGTCGAGCTGTGTCCCTGCCTTGGCCACATGGGCACCACTGGCAGTGCCTGGCAGGAGCGCAGGCTCCTTGGGCTCACTCCAGAGCAGGCCCAGGGGCTGGGCAGCCAGACAGGCCTCTGGGCAGTGGCAGGACTGAGCAGGTAGGCCCCAGGTGCCCAGAGCACAGTCGTAGGTGACCGTGTCTTTGTCTGCCTCCTGCCAGGATTTGGGGAGCACCCATAGTTTAGAAGTAAAGTTCCCCATCTTCTCAATCTCCCTCCTAAGGGCTTGGCCTGGACCCCACACTGAAGTCACAAGATGAGTGATCTGAGAGTGGAATGCAGGATAGGGGCATTTTTAGTTTTATCTTGGATAAAGTTCCATCCTCCTAAAGGCCCAGAGCCTGGGGCAGAGCCACTCAGCACAGCTGCTGCTAGGGTCCTCCCCACAGAAACGAGGAGACAGTGAATGCTCGTTGTTGCATTGTAGTTACTTTGTATGGGGATTGCTTGTTATACAGCAGTAGATAACAGATGCAACCATTCTGGAACAAAGTGCTCTAGCCTATCCACAAACACAGTTCAGTCCAGGGTGGAATATTACACAGCACTGAGAGGCAACAAGTTATCCCTGAAGACTGCAGCAGCCCAGTCCCACACGATCTGGCTGAAGGAGGCCAGACAAAACATCATGGGCTGTGACTGAGCTCCTATGCAGCCCACAAGCTGCAAAGCCAGACCACGGTGGCAGAAGTCAAGACATCAATCAGTAGGATGGGGTGAGTGGGAAGTGGCTTGTGGAAGTCTCTCACACGGGTGTGTGAGGCGTGTGCAAGCCCACTGAGCAGCACATCTATGACTCAGATCTACTTTGGTTAAGGGAGGTTAATGCACAAAGGCTTCTCTGGGGACCAGGATGTGTGCAGCGTGAAATGGGGTGAGCTGGGCTGAGTGCTGCCGGAGACTCTGACTTCACGTTTTCTGAGCGGGTCCAGAAGGGTCAGGGGGAGGAAGGAGGTTGGGGCCTCCCACTCTTCAGGGCTTCGGCCGGGGGTCTCGGCTCTGCAGCCCGCTTCGATGATCGACAGGAAGGGACAAGGGTTTAGCCCCCAAACGGGGGTGAGGTCAGCCGAGGGGGCTTTCCGGGCCAGCGGCTGGGGCAGGGGAAGCCCGCCTGGCTTAGCGCTGTGGGGATTTGTCCTAATCCCATCCCTGCCCTGCAGCCCGTCTAATCCCCACCCGTGGGGCTGAGACTTTTCAGGCTGTGACTGTCTTGGGGGAGCTTCCAGAGGGGCCGCATTCCTCCCTGCATCCCCGCTCCCAGGAGGGAGCCATTGCTCCTTACACTTGGAAAAAGACTCCACAGCTTCTCCACATTTGGGAAAAGCCCACTGTGTGAGGCCCACTTTCCAAAAGACCATGGGCTCTGCCTTGTGTGTCTGGGCCTCGGGGTGTTCCCAGGGAAGTGAGTGTAGAGGATTGGGGTGGAATGAAGGTGACAGGGATTAGTGGCCTCCAAGGCCCCATGTACGATTCCTCTAACCTCACTGTTACTTGACCATCTCCAGCCCCCCGGGCCTCTTGTTCCTAACTCCCAAGCTGGTCTCTGCTCCAGGACCTTTGCACAGACTCCTGCTTGGTGTGTTTCTCCCTGATCTCTGCATGGCTGTTCTGGAGTTCTCAGCTCTCCCAAGAAAGCCTCCCAGGGACCCCATGGCCCATCCTATTTGGGTCTAATTTTCTGCCTTTTCTTATTTCCTCTGGCTGGAATATGAGCTCCTTAAGAGCAGGGGCCTCAACTACTGGCTCCTGCCATCCCCCTTAGCACAAGCCCAGAGCTCAGTGCAGAGCACTAGAGGAAGAGAAACCCTTGGAAAAGGCAACCTCGCCACCCCTGCGGACCACATCTGTGATTTCCCAACATGAAGGGCTGCCCTGGAAACCAGCATGAACACCCACATTACAGATGAGGAGACCAGGGGAGCAAGGGACTTGACAACTGGCCCAAGGTCCCACAGCCCATCAGTGGTAATTTACCCTATCCGGTGACAATGGCCTCTGTGACAGAGAGCAGACACCTGGGCGAAGAATCATTGCTGGCCTTGAATTTTGCTTTTTCATACATGGAAATCCCTGCAGTTTTATTTAGACATGCATCCCCTTTGCTTAGACATCAATGTCTCAACAACCCCTATCTTTCCACCTTTTCTCTCAGTAGCAAGAAAATGTCGCAGGAACGGTCACCGTTGATGCACAGCACGGTGGTTGTGGAAGGAATCTCAGGGGCTGTGTCCTAACAGCGCATCTTACCCGCGGAAATACTGAGGCCTAAAAGCAGGAATCACGAGCCTCAAAGTCAACCGATAAGTGCTTGTTGATCAAATCAACATGACCACATACCTGAGGTGTAGACGAAGGCAGCTTGGCTTATTTGCCAGATCCCAGGTCTCTCCAGTACAGCTCTGCCCAGCGCTCACAGACACTTTTAATTACACAGTGCTAGTCCCATCTGACAGGTGAGGAAAGTGAGACCCAGAAGATAGAGTATGTTGTCCGTGCAGTGGCTTAAGAGACAGTGTTGGAACTGAATAGGTCTTGGCTTTCTTTAGGGGTTCCAACAGAGGGCTCGACAGTGCATGCCCCTGCCTAGAGGAGGAGAGGGAGAAAGAGGAGGAGGAGGAGGAGGAGGAGGAGGAGGAGGAGGAGGAGGAGGAGGAGGAGGAGGAGGAGGAGGAGAAGAAATAGAAGGTTCTGGAAGCTGCAGCTGTGATTGGTGCAGGGCACAGGCTGCCCAGCAGTGTGTGAATCCCTGCCTGGCCAGCTGCCACCACCCCCTTCCCTGTGCCGGGCAGGCGGGAAGGTCTTGTGCTGGGACTTGCCGGGGCGTTTGTGTCAGGCCGGGCTGCAGGTACACACCTACTCCTCCCGCGGCAGCCGGGGGCCAGCACTGAGGAATTCTTCACAAGCGGGCTGCTATTCCCAAGAATGCCATTCTGCCGGAGAGAAATATAATTGCGCTTGGGCTGGGCCCTCTCCACCCTGCAGCCCCGTCCTATCCCCTGCTGAAAGTCACAGAGGCTCTGGAGGCTTCCTAAGTTCACACTGGGCAGCACCTCCAGAGCCGTGGGTCCCCTTTGGAGTGGGCAGAGGGGCTGGCGGCCAGGCTCCCGAAGCAGGGCTCTACCTGTGCCCTGCCAGGCCGGTGTCCCCAGAGGAGGGGACGCAGGGTGAACACCAGGCCCAGGAGTCCTCTCTCTGCCTTCCTGATTCCCAGAGGCAACACCCACTTGGGCAAGGACTGTCCTGGCCTCACATCCTGGACAGAGAGGGTGAGAAGCCATCAGTGGGTCCCTGTTGGGTGCCAGGCACTCTGCTACCTAGTGCCTCCAAATGCCCACATCAGTGCTAGTGTGGCCCATACCACCTTCATTGCAGGCTGGTGGACTCCGAGCAAGCTCAGAGATGGAGGTGCCTCAGCAGAGGCCACACGGCAGGTGGAGACCACTGCAGGAATGACCCCCGGTCCTCTTGGCCAAGTCCCAGTCCCTCCCTCCTGCCACTTGATTTCTTCTTTCTCCTTTCTTGCCAGCATGGAGCTATTGCACAGGTACTGGGCCAGATCTTTGGGCCTCAGTTTCCCCATATATAAGATGCAGTGCATGATGGAACGAATGCTAGTTCCCTTATCTGGCTGGGCCCACCCCAGACTTACCGCAGCTGAATCTGGAAGCCGGGGCCCAGGACCCTGCATTTCTACCCAGCCCATGGGGCAGGAGGAGCCCTTGTGTTCTTGGGGCACTAGCTGTGGGTGGGGCTCCTCAGCTTGAGACAGCCCATCAGCCCAAGGGCAGGGAACCCATTCAGCCTTTGGAAAAGCTGGGGAAGTGGGGGCCACTGAGGCAAATGGCCCGCCTCCCCTCAGCTTGTGGAACCCTTGGTGGCCAGGCTCAGGGCCCCGGAGACTGTCCTCACCTCAGCCCTATCCTTGGGCCACTGGGGTCCTCTCTCCCCAGGGCACCTGTCCCCGCTGTTCACAGCCGAGCTGTGGGTTCCCAGGCCCACGGTTTCCACTGCCTCATGCATCTCTCACCAGCGACAGTGACACTGCCCTCCCTTGGTCACAGGCTTTGTCAAATGTGATAGCTCTTGCATTCTCTTTCTCTTCACAGAGTGCCATGAAGTGGATTCTGGTCGTGTCCCCACCCAACAGAAAGGTAAACAGAGGCACCATGCCATGCGTAGCTGGCCAGGGGCACACAGTGAGAGTGTGGGAAGCTAGGATTTGATTCTGGGCCTCGTCTCCCCTGGCTGGGACTTGACCTCTCATTTCCTCTGGCAAGGACTTGACTACTCCTCTTTCTGTGCCTCCAGCCCCAGCAAGACACGGGCACAGGCAGACCCTGCCTGCTCCCAACCCCACAGGTCTGTCTCAGATGCTCAGGAATTATCCCCACTTCACAGACGAGGAAACAGAAGCACAGGAACTGCGTGATGTGTCCAAGATTCCAGGCAAGTGGCAGAAGCCGTATCTTGAATCTGGTCCCCCAAAGCAGACCTGAGCCGAGGATCAGAGAGCAGACGTGTGTCTGGGAGGGGATTCCCAGATGTACAGCGAGAGGAGCCTGAAACGGGACAGGGGACAGCGGGCCAGAGATGGCGCTTCAGCAGGCAGGTAAGCAAGTGGACTGCTGGGACTTGGTCCCACTGAGGACCTCCAGGGCAGTGTGGTGGACAATTAGAATTGTCCCGCTATGGGATGAGGAGCTACAGGCTTTTGTCCTTCATCTCCTGTCTGTGGTCACCAAAGGCTGTTTGGACACCCTGGCCCAGCAGGTTCTGGGGAGGCGGAGCCATAGGATTTTCGGTAAGAAGCTCATGGGAGGGAGGTGCATGCAGGTAGGGCATGAAAAGCTGCGGCCACAGAAGTGTCCAGAACGGGGTTTTAAGAATCCAAATCTATCCAACCACTTGCCCATCATCCACCTGTCCACCCACCCACTCTTCATCCATCCACCCATGCATGCACCCACGCTCCCATCCTTCCATCCATCTTCTCCTGGTGTTCCTTAGTGCTGCAACTGCAGCTCCAGAGCAGCCTGCCCACACTCGTTCCTGTCACCCCGTTTCTCCGACGGAGCTGTGCTGGTTGCTAGGAGATGACCAGAAAGGGTAATAGTGGACGGGTTGATGCCCGTGGCTTTCCCAAGCCAGGGTGTCCCTGCTCATGGCTCCCCAGCTCCCCAGAGGCTTCCAGAGATAGCCAGTGTTTCTGTCATTCCAAGAGGCCCCTCAGAGGACACAGAGTCCCATCCGCAGCCTGGCTGCTGCTAACCCCAGGGCCTGGGCGGGCAGGCACAGGGGTTAATCCAGGCCTTATCTTCTCTCTTGTTCCAGCCCTGGTGAGCTCTGTGCCTGACTCCCTTGCCAGGACCAGCCTGTGGGGACATGAGCCTGCTGCAGGCCAGTGACATCCAGTGGGGCTTTGCTGAGCAGCCTTGGAAGTTGGGGCAGGGCCATGGAAGCTGTTGGCACCTCTCTGCCACCATGGTGCCCAGAGGCACCACCTGCTTGAGTAAAGATTGTCTTGGCCTCACGTCCTGGACAGAAGAGGCAGAAAATCACCAGTGGGCACCTGCTGGGTGCTGTGTGCTCTCCCTGCCTGGTGTCCCCAGATGCCCACATCAGTGCAAGAGGCGGCCCTTTTTACCTGTGCTGCAGGCTGGTGGAATCCGAGCACGCTCAGACGGAGGTGCCTCAGCTGAGGCTGGTGGAGATCACTGCAGGAGTGACCCTGGGGCCCCAGGCTCTCCCTCCCGCTGAATGCATGTTGCAGGGGTCTCTGGGTCTGGCTTTGCTCACTGTGTCCTTTCTCTTTCCTCCCCAGCACCACTGCCATCGTCACCCTGACAGGCTGAAGAACTCCTTCCCTCCCCCAGGACTGCAACGGTTCCAGGTCATAACAGAGAATGTCAGTGGCACAGGCAACCTGCCACAGGTCACAGCTGTCACTCCAGAGGGGAGCACTGGTTTGGAGAGGGACAGAGCTGGGGTCCACTCCTTCCTGGTGGTATGACCTGGTGAGTCACCTGCCTTTCTCAGGTTCCTCCTGTGAGTGGGAGGAACACACCTGTCCCACGGGGGAGGGAAAGGAATGGGACAAAGTGTGCAGCACGCCCTGGGACCTGTGCCAGCTTCAGACACTGCCTCAGGTGGCTGAGGCTGAGCAGAGGACAATTCTCTGCACCATATACTCTCTAGGAGGAGACAGCTACAAGCCCGTGTCTTTATTAGTATTTATTTTTTGTGGTGGATGGGACCCGGTGCCTTGCACATGCCAGGCAAGTGCTTTCTAAACTGATGTTGTTTAATCTTTAAAATGTGCTCTTTCCACCCATCAGGGAGACCCTGTCTGGTCTGGTGGCCTGGCCTGGAGTTCAGGACACAGGCTTCTCCAAATGGCACACCTGCAGTTCTGGCAAATACAGCAGCAGCAGCAGACAGGGCTCTAGAAGGCCGGAAGGCTGTTGTATATCTTGTCCCCCCCCCCCCCAGTCCCCAGTGGCACCTCCTTAGGAGACTTCTGAGGACCCCAAGGCCCCAGGTGGAACCTCCTGAGGCTCCAGGGGCCCAGCCCTCAGAGTGGGGTGTGGAGAGGCGTGGTTGGCTTGGCAGGCATGCAGAGGCTCCCCAGACCCGACAGGGCGTGTGTGCACATGTGTGCACGTGTGTGCTGTGCTAGGGCCTGGTGGCAAGGAGTGGCCCTGTCACTGCCTGCTCATTACTGCCCCCTGCATCCTCTCTGCCCTGCCCACAGGCACTCTTGGGTCAGCCCTGGGTTTTATAAGATGATTTAGAAGCCACTGAATGGTGGCGGGGAGTGGTGCATCCCTCAGCTGGAGTCTCTCCCTGCAGGGCGGGAAGTCCCCAGCCCGCCTCCTGCTCCTCTTACCCCGGTGGAGCTCCCACCTGGTCACAGGGCTCCACCCCTTCACCCCGGCAGGTGGGGAGATGAGGTCCAGGAAAGGGCACCTGCTCCATTTCCATGAAGCCTCAGTGCCAGGGCGGGACTTGGGGATAAGAGGCCAGGTCTGCAGTGGCAAAAGGAGGCTCAGCTATGGGCGGCACGGGTCTCAGATCGGGAGGACCCCTGGGGCAGGGCCCTATAATAGAGGCTTGGGGATTACATATGGGGCCACCTCTGTTCCTTCAACAAGTCCCTGAGCCCAGCTGCCCTTGATTCCCAGGCTTGGGGCTGAGGATACAGAAACAGAAGACCTCCCCACTGGAACCTGTTGTCCAGAGGAGCCAGCACACGAGGCAGAGCCAGATGGTAGTTCCCAGCCGCTGCATTGCGTGTCTCTGGGAACACCCTGACCTCTTCGCTGTGGTTTCCCCTCCTATCCAGCACAACCATGGGCTTGTGGGTGCCCCAAGGCCATCATGAAGTGGAGGATGAAGAAGACAGTGTAAGCCCAGAGCGGGGTACTGTGCCTGGCCACGAGCTCTGTGGGGGCTGCTGCCATCAGGACTGTGACCGCCCTGACGATCTGCTCTGCCCCGATATTTTGGGTATCACCTTTGTGTTTCACCATGACCCTCACATGGAGCTTGCAGAAGGGAAAACTGAGGCCTGGGCTGGGAGATGTCATGCTTGAGCTCGTATTTCCAGAAGTCAGGCTGGGTTGGAAGCTGGTTCTGTCCACCACACCCCACTGGCTTCACTGAACCATCTGCCCAGCTGAACAGAGCCCTGGGGGCAGACGGGCCTTCCAGGAGCAGAGCTGAGGGCCTGCTGGGATTCCAGGGGTGGGTGGGTTGGGGTCTCCCCTGGCATACCATCCCCCATCTTCTCCCCATGGCTCTGTGCACGGTGACTGCCCGGGCCTGCCTTCCCCTCGTCCCTCATAGCTTACATTCCTCTGGAAGTTTCTCCCTGGCTGACAGAGGGTCAGGCCTCGGCGTGCATAAGCGCGTAGCCCTCCCCACCCCGGGGCTTGGCAGTGGGTTTCCAGGCTCCCTCGGCTCCTTGGTCTGTCCTTGGCCCTCCTGGTCCATCCTTAGGCCTCCCCAGGTGCCTGCATCCAAGTTGCTCAGCTGGAACAACACTGATCCTGGAGACAGAGGCCCGAGTTAGGGCACGGAGCACAAGAGGAAAGTAGGTGGGCATGAGAAAGGGGCAGGAGCTAACACCCAGGGCTGTCTGTCCCCAGTTAGGAAGGTCACCGCTTAATTGACAGTCCTTGGTAAGCCTTGGTTCTCCTCATTTGAAAAATGATAGCATAAACATCTGCCTCTCAGAATCATGAGCATTCCATGAGACTGTAAGATACTCATGTGATGTCTCCCAAGAGGACTGAACAATGTCAAAAACCGGGCGTGGTGGCTCACCCCTGTGATCCCAGCACTCAGGAGGCAGAGGCAGGAGGATCATTATGAGTTCAAGACCTTTCTGGGCTACAGAGTGAGTTCAAGGCCAGACTAAATGGCATAGTGAGATCCTTCTCAAAAAGACAAAAAACAAGACAACAACAAAAAATTATGTGTCTAGATTACAGTGAGAGTTTTCCAGGAGCACAGGGACACCAGAGAGGCCTCCCAGCAGAGGGAATGGCTTGTGCAGAGCCCAGGAGGTTGGACGCGCAGGAGGAGCAGGAGGCTCCATGGACCAGCACTGCCAGGGCCATCTCAAAGCTGCAGGCGCATCACCAGCTAACGCTTAGCAAGACCGTGCCATGAGCTACACTGTCCCTCGTCACGCACCGCCGCCACCATGTCTTCTCCACACCAGTGAGGTTGGCACTGTCATTATCCCTATTTCACATTTGTGGAAACTGAGGCACAACAGAGATGAAGTCATTTGCCCAAAGTCGCACAGTGAGCAGCAGAAGCAGGAAGTGATCCTGGGAAGGGTCTGGGTGACAGTGTGGCAGACGGGGGTCTTGACCTTTCCCATGTCCTCTTCTCCCCCTAACAGAGGCTGGGCCTGACCTTTGGCATCGCGGGGCAGAAGGAGCCACAGAGGTGGCCTAAGTGTTCCCCCGCTGCAACCCTGTGCTTGTCTCATGGCTGGGAGAGCAGGGGTCTAGGACCCTGCCAGGGCGGGGCCAGCTGCAGTGGCTGGTACCTGGCTGCCTGCAGTGGCCCTGGATGTCCACTGCTCAGAGGGTGCCCTCTGGAGGGTGCCGGCAGAGGCAGCTCGGAAGCCCACCTGCCAGTGCGCGTTGGCAGCCTCCTGGGGCCGCAGAGCTGCTGCGCAGGGCGGGTTTGTAAGTACACGTGTCTTTGGCTCCTTCTCCTCATTAAGCCACGTAATGGTTTTGCCCCGCACACATTTGCCACGGCCCAGCTGGGGGGCTTTCAGGGGAAGGCCCGAGCCCTTCTGGGACCATGTCCTCCTTCCCCAGGTTCTGGGCATGGGGACCCAGTGGCGTCTCAGCCCTACTGGGAGCCCTAATGTGTGCACAGCAGGTCCAGTCTGAGAGGAGTGGTGGGTGGAGGTTCGGACCTGGGCCAGAAGTTCACCCGGCCTAGGAGCTGTGGTCCTGGGGTTCCTCAGTGAGGAAGCCACGTGCAGCTCCCCACAGGGTGCTGAGAGGACTGAATCGGGCTCATGTCCACACTCCAGGGCAGTGTGGACACACAAGACAGTGGACTCTCTTCCGTCTTGCAGATTCATTAACCGAGGCGTGGAGAGAAGCCCCTGCCTGCGCCTCCTTCTGCCCTGGGTCACAGACCTCTCTCATAGTCACGGGTCTCAAAGTGGGAAGGAGAAATAGAAGGAGGGGAATCTTCCTTGTTTAAAATCAGCAAGCACGGAACTAGCCTCTTCTCTAAGCTTATAAACAGTGCTGTGTGTGGCTGTGGAAGTCAGGGCAGCACAGAGGCTCAGAGAGGGTAAGTGGCATGCTCCTGGTCACACAGCGGGGACGGACTAGTCCTATAGGTCAGGGGAGACCGATATCCTGGCCTTTCTGGGAGGTTGGGACAGGTATCATTGCCTCTTTGGGCTCAGGCTCTTTGGAGTTGGCAGGCAGAGATTAGAAGGAAGCCTGTGGGAGGCGATGGTGGACAGAACTCAGAGGAGCTGGAGGTCCTGTTGGAGCGGGATGGATGCTGTGACCCTCCTGGCCCAGCCCAGGCACAGCTGTAGCCACCTGCACCCGGCTCTGGACAGGTGCCCTCAGACACTAATGCACACGTATGATGTCACGCATGCCCAGACCCCAGCCACAGGCGTGGTGCTTTCAGACAGACTCCTGTGCCCATGTGCCCATGTGAATGCCCATGTGTGCACCGTGGTGAACATACGATTTCCCTTCTGCACCCCTGCACAGTACACCACTTGGTGGCTGGAGGTTTGCCCTTTTCCATGCCCTGACCCCTAAGATTTCCAGGGAAATAATCAAAACATGACAGAGGAAGGAAAGACACTGAGCGACGTGTCAAAAGAGAAGAGACTTTTGGAATGTCTTTGTGATTGCAAGTCAGTGCTCGATTTAGCCTTTGATTTTCCTGGAGGCCCAGGTAACAAAGGATCGTTGGGATTTTTTACCCGCCCTTCACTGCTAGCACTGTGACAAGAACCATGGAAGCTCTTGGATAAGAAAGCCACCTGGGACCTGGAGACCTATATCAAAACAGCGTGACCGTGCTGAGCGTTCACGATGTCTACTGTCGCTGCTGGGACTTGGGCTGATGGGCCACAGTGCTGAAGTCCTCTTCTTCGTTTCTCACCCCAGACAGGGAGCTCCAGGCCTCTGTCTGAGCTGTGCCCCTGGCCTGGAGCACCCCGCCCACCACTCTGTGCCCTTTCTTTCAGGAATCCTCCCTGAGCCACCCCAGCCTTCTTGGGGCTCCTGGATTGTCTACACACACAGTGCTCCTTCCTGCCAGAGGCCCCAAGGGCAAGGGTGGGGGCTGTTGGTTTTGGCAGCCTCAGTGCCTGGCCCAGGCCTTGGCATGGAGTTAGTGCCTAGAAGGGGTTTGCTGAATGAATACCTGTCGTTAAGAGGCCCACGCCCTGTCCTCCCCTCTGCACCTGTCCCCGGCAGGCAGAGCACCTGGAGTTCTGGTGTGTTGCCTCCCCGGGAGCTCCGGCTTCTCCAGGCCTGCCCTTGCCCGCCCAGGAGGGTGGGGCTTAACTCCCAGGTGTCTCCAACCTCATGGAGCTGTCAAGAGTGGGAGAGGGCTGGAGGCCAGAACTCTCTGGTGCCTTGGCTTGTAGGGATTGGCCAAGCAGGACTAGAGTAGAGGGAGAGCTTCTGACCAGAGCCTCTTTGGTAGTCATTTCTTCACACTCCTTCTCTCCTGCACCTGGCCTTCCCACCTGTCGGTGTTCCATAGCAGCTCCTTTGGTGGGAGCTAGTCTGTCCCCATTGCACAGATGTGGAAACTGAGGCTCAGAGGGTTTTGTTTCCCAGGTTTCTCAGCTTAGAAGACGAGGCCAGGGAGTGGACTCTACACTCTGAATGCTCACAGCCCAAGCACAGGAGGAAAAAATGGAGGAGGTGGTTTGGCATATCTAAAAGGTGACAGCCACTTGGGAGGAGCAGAGGACACTGAGTGTGCACCCTCGCTGTACACCTGTGGTCACACTTACACCACCTGCATGCACACTCATCGGGGTCCACTGTGGCTCCTGCACTCAGGTGGTACAGTGAAGCCTTGGCCCCACCGTGCTCTGGACTGCAAGCCCACGCGCCACTCACGGGTGCCACCCGCACACAGGACACACCGAACCTGCACCTCTCCTTGTCACCCTTCTGCACCCCGTCCTGTGCTATCCACGGAACCCAGTGCTCACACACCGGTGCACATTGCTGCACACCCTGCACACAGCTGCCTCCCGTCCGCAGCCACACACCCTCTCACACCTGGAAATCCCTGGCTCCAGTCGCCACCCTCCAGGGGATGGCCTCGTCGGGCACTGGCTGCTCCTGCCAGCTCTGGGAGCAGGTGTTCCCAGCCGCTCAGGCTTGCCTCGGGGTGGGGCGCGGCCCTGACCTGGGGTACAGGGCCAGGAAGTGCTGTGGGTGCGAGGCCAGGATGCTCACACCTGTGCAGACCTGCCTGGGGTGGGTGCCAGCATGGTGGCCACTCCCTCTACCCTGCAGCCTAGCGTAAGGCAGCCGCTGGCAGGTGGGGACACCGATCTCATGTTCCTGGAGTGTCAGGGAAACCCGAAGTGGGGCTTGGCAGGCAGGCCTGGGCCAGGCTGCTCTCTGATTCAAAGCTCTGACTTTTCTCCGGTGGCAGGCTCTGCATCTCAGCCCTCCCCTCTGTAAAATGGGTATACATGCAGCCCCCCTGCAGGACTGGAGGGAGGCTTAGGCAGACGTGAGTCCCATATTTAGGATTCTAGTAAGACAGGGACTTCGAGGGCTGTGGCTTTCCTGCAGCACCCCTCCTCCTGCCTACTTGCTGTACTTGTAAATACCTTGATTGAATGATAATTCATAATCGACTTTGGTTGAATGGTAATTCATCATCTACAATTCACCTGTTTAAAGGGTGATGGCTTTTAGTACATTCACAGGCAGTCCCGCTGTCCCCAACCCTAGGATATTTTCAGCACTGAGAAAAAGAGACCCTGGTCCTTCAGCTGTCACTGAGGTACGTCCTCAGCCTCACCAAAGTTCCTTCCCATCTCTCCGGGTCTGCCGGCTCTGGATGTTGTACATACATGGATTTATGTACTCTGTGGCCCGACATCTGGCTTCACCACTCAGGACCCCGTTTCTGGGCTCATCCTCCCGTAGAGTTCTTTCCTTTTTATGGCTGTGTCATGGGCCGTTTTGTAGACCGAACGCCTTGTACTTGCTTGCTCTCCTGGTGACGGTGTTTTGATGGTCAGACGTGCGGCTGTGAAGCTCGTGGCTTCCCATTCCTTCCTGATTTGACATGTTGGCCTGTGGCCTCTCCACCGTTCGGGGATCGGGAAGGCTGGGGGTGGGGGGCAGGTGGGCAAGATAGGGACTCCATGTCTGCGGCTGGGATTCTAGAGGCTGCTGGGAGGAGGCGGCCAGTCTTAGCAGGGGAGGAACCACCTTGTTGTCCCCACAGGCTACCGCTGGGTGTTTACCTCTCCTCCTTCCTGTCCCCTTGAGCACTGAGAGCCAAGGGACAGGCTTTGAAGTGTGGCAGGCTGAAGCAACACTGTTCGAGAGCTTATACACACAGAATACCAGGAAATCCTAAAACAAGCACAGCCCCAGTGAAGTGTGTGTTATAGACAGGGAAACTGAGGCTCAGCTTGGCAATGCTACCCAGCTTTGCCAAGTCACACAATTGCTAGACTGGATCTGAAACCTGACCTACCCAGACCTTGGAGAACCCGATGTGATCCCTGCTCCTTCCTGTCCATGCCACGACCTTGGCTCTCAATTCTGCCGCGATGCCACATTGCTGATTCAACCCCACCCCATCCAATTCCTCTGTGCCCAGGTGTGTGCCAGGCCAGTGCCGAGGAGGGTCGGGGCAGGGCAGTGGCAGGACCGGGTGGAGATTTATTAGGTGCCAACCCTGGCCGAGGCCCCAGAAAACAGATCTGAACAAGACGCCGTACTGGAGGCTGGAAGTTAGGGTGAAGGAGGGGTGCAGATTGAGGCAGGGGTGACAGAGAATGGGGACCCAGTGAGGACAGGTGGGGGGGTGGGGAGTGGAACCCGACCCAGCCTAGGGTGGGGAGGGAAGGTTTCTGGAAGGAAGCCGGATTCAGAGGGCTCCTGTGTTCTGGCTGAGGGAAAAGCATGAGCAGAGGCCTGGAAAAGAGGGAGAGGGAGATGGGCGAAGTGGCTTTGTCTGGAGTGGTTCTGTGGCGCTCAGAGAGTTTGGGCACAGAGAAGGGCTCCATCCTCCAGGGCATGGAACACCTTGAGGCTCGGACCTATTTCTGTGGGCAATGAGCAGACACTCAAGGCTCTGGGAGAGTGCCTTGTGCCTTTGGAAAGCTGCTCTGGAGCAGAGATAGTGCAGGTGGAGGACCTGCAGCAGAAGGACCTGGGGTCAGAGGTGGCAGTGGAGGAGGGGGTGACCTGGGACTGAGGATGTGAGCCGGGGTGTGGATCGAGGATTTGAAAAATCGAGGTGAATCTGAAGGGCCAGCAATGTAGGAAGCCAGAGTCTTGGGCCTGGGAAGACCTGAGGGTTTGCAACCTGGTTCCAGCCAGGGCACCCTTCACTGGGTGTGGTCCACTCACAGACTCACGAGTCTCCTGTGACCTTGTAGAGGGTCTGCAGATGTCACCCTGAGCACAGAAGAGAAACCTGGCCATCGGATTCCATGAACAGGAGCCAGAAAAGAGACAAAGCAGATCCGTGCACCAGGAAGCGGATCTGTGGCCACCTTGGGGGTGGGCGTTGGCAGGAGGAGGGCACGAGGGAAACTTTTGGGGGGCAAGTGGAATGTTCTGTGTCTTGATTGTGGTGCCACTGGCGTCTCTCTAGCCTTACTGAAATCCGTTTGACTGTACAGATCTGTTAAGATCTGGGTATTTTACTGTGTGTAATGACACCTCATTGAAAAAAAGAAAAGCAAATTAGTAATTTAAAAACTGATAAAACAGAAAGAACCCTGGAGAGAGGCAAAACTGGGGGTGACTCTGCTACCTCCACTGCCAGAGCAGGCCCAGAGGTGGCCCAGGACCCCCAGGACCCCCAGCAGACATCGCTTGGTCTCCTGACCCAGGAAGCCCCAGCGGGACCAGAAAGGCAGGGAGCTTCCCAGCTGCCCCTTTCACCCCCCTGTCCTTCCGTGTCCTCTCTCAGCAGCGCCCACCTGCCCTGCTCAGGTTGCTGCCTGCAGGGAGGGACGCTGGGCTGTCCCCCTGCAAATCCTGAATTAATGAATCGCAGGAATCTGCCACCGGGGAACAGCCCGTCCTTTGGGGTTTTGGTGAGAAGGATGAGGATTATGGTCTGGCAGCAGGGGGACCTCCTCCCCGGGGGGCTCAGTTTTCACCCCAGGAGAAATCCAAACTGGCCCTCAGCCCCCCACTCCTGTGTTGCCTCTGCAGCAATCCCTTGTTCTTACAAGAGGCATTATCTGCCTAATCCTGCCTGCCCGGCTGCTCCTGGGGTCCGGGGGTGTGTGGGGGCTCCTGCTGTCCCCTTCTTGGCTGCCCTTGCCCTGGGCCCTGGGAGGAGCAACCCTTCTCAGTCCTTCTGGACCATCGGGAGAAGTAGAGATGGTGGACGATGGAGGGTCCCCTGTCCACACCCGTGCACGCACGCACGGGCTCACACTGCTCTTACACATGCCCACACTATTGGGGTTCCTTGGTCTCGGCTGGTGTGAGTATGAAGAGTGGGTGACTCGTGCCTCAGCGCCCCACTGAGTGCTGCGGTGCAGGGCAGGATGATATCCCAGTGCTGGGTGGGACTGCTGGGCACCGAGCGTCCTGTGTCCCCTCTTGAGGAGCCGTGGGCCAGGCAGACCTGGCCTTGGATCTGAACCCCACCTCTTAGGGCCGTGTGACCTGGGCTGGTTCCCTATCTGTAGAATGGGAACGAGTGGGGTGTTTTACCCAAAGGGAAGGGAAGGGGTGAAGTGATGAGGCAGCTTTGGGGCGCAGGTCTGGGAGGAGAGGCTCAACACGGTGATAGTTACGGTTAATAAACAACGATCCCCAACACCGTCTGCTTCTGCCCTCCCAGCCTGCCACGTCCAGCCCCCAGCTGAAGTCCCCGTATACACACACAGGAGTCCAGATATCCCCGTCACTGGCCTAACACTGTCCTGTTCAGGAGGAGACATGGTCTTGTCCTTTTAAGGCTTCTGCTGTCCACTGAGCCTCCTCTGAGTCCCCATGGGGTCACCTGCTAGCCCAGGCAGACAGTGCGTTATTGGCAGTGAGACGGGGGCTCAAGAGCAGGACCCCTGTCGCAGCTCAGGGATGCTGGGGAAACCCAGTGAGAAGGCCAAAGGGGCTGGTGGCTCTGCCCTTGGCTGGGCCAGGCTGGCGGATGAAGCGGATGCTGTGCTGGGGCTTGGAGGATGGCCTCGCTCTGGAGGTGGATGGAGACGACTACAGGCCTGGGCACTGGGCTCGCTGGAAACTCCAGTCAGCCATGCCCTCCTGTGGGCAGGGGCCACCCTCCTGCTGTCCAGGAAGCCCCTGGGAGTTCTCCAACCCCTCAGGTGTCAGCTGGACTGCCTCCCACAGCCTCAGGCCTGATGTCCATGCCTGGAGCCTGGCTTGCCTTTGGGCCCCTCCTGGAGCGATAGAGTCTGGGCTTTAGCCAGGTGGCCCAGAGCTGTGTCACAGGTGTCTCTGCCCTGCTGTGTCATCTCAGCTCTGTCAGCCTCCCCCGGCTCAGTGTCCTGTCTCTGGGGTTGCCGTCAGTGATGTAAGAGGGCTCTACATCTGTAGCTCTATTGCCATCTGTGGCCCCCTGCTCTGGGACATGGGGCCAGGAGAGAGGACACTTGGTGGCCAGATGCTGGCCGTGGGGTCATGGTTGGGACGCAGGAGCCTGGGTTCAGGCTCTGCCTCTTGGGCCTCGGTTTCCTCTCTGTGAGCAGAGGAGGCCAGGCTCTCTCGGCTGGGGTGCTGGGGCCTTCGGGGTTCAAGGAAGGCAGGGGCGAGAGGAGAGAGGCAGGGCGGGGCAGGATGGGAGTGGTCCTTGCCCAGGGCACACAAAGGGGCCATGTGTCCTTGGTGGGCAGTGAGGGGCGGGCCGGGCGTCACTCTGGGGATGGGGATTTGGCTTCAGAGCAGGCTTTATTATGTTTCCTTTTTAATTATAATGGTCCCAGCTCCCACAAGGGCAGCTTTTGTCCCATCGGCTTAGGAGAGGGAGGGAGGTAGGGCTAGCCAGTCTGGGCTGCCGGGGCGAGGAGGCCAGGGCTGTGCTCACCATCCCCCTGCGAGGGCAAGCACAGGAGGGACAGTTTAGTGTTGGGGGTGCAGCCGAGCTGGAGTGGAACAGACACCCTACTCCTGGTCCTTTCTCTGGTGCACTTGACCGTGACAGCTCTGCTGCTGGACGCTGGCCGGCGCCCCCTTTTTGGGGTGGCTCATGAGAACCTCAAGTTCAGCCCCAACCTCTCCCAAGACTGCTTCTGGATTGTGGGATTTTCATCCCACTCTTGGACTCATTCAATCACCCAGCAAATACTCACTGAGTACCCGCTGTGCCACAGATGGTGCCTGGAGGCTTGGGCCATCAGTCACTGACACGTGGACCCTGCTCCAGCCTGCGTTTGTCCTCCTGGCTTCCAGGAAAGTGGCACTGGCAGCGAGCCCACCCAGCCTGGTGCACAGTGGCTCTTTTTAGAAATTCGTCTGCAGTGCAATGGCTCCTGCTCCTTGGCCTCTATAGCCCCTGAACTGGGGCACACAGGTGATTCTGAGATTTAGGGGCTGTTAGACCGCCAGGGCCTCTACTGCTGGACCCCAGGGTAGGCAAGTGCATGGCTCTGAGAATCCCCCCTCTAATTCCCTGCTCTCTAGTGTGGGGTGCTCAGTCTTCTGTCTAGATGCAGTGGCACTGTCCTGGTAGTCCAGGCATGTAGTATGCTGGCCCTGGGCACAGGCGCTGGAACCCAACCCCAAGGTCAGCATTTGTTAAGCTCAGTAATGGGGACACCTGCAGCAGGGGACTTTGGTCTATTGGCTACTGTGTCCCACCTCTTGGAAGGGCCAGAGCACTTCCCCCATTTTGCAGACAGGAAAACAGAGGTTCAGAAAGGGCAAGTGACTCTCCCAGGGTCATAGAGCAGCTCCATGGCGGAACCCTCAACCACTCTTCAATCTGGGCCCCTCCCAGCACTTCTTCTGTTATTAATAGTCACTTCCTAACCTGTGCCCAGCTCTAGGCAGTTGGCCACGATCCCCTGTCCCCACAGCCTCCAGAAAGGCTGCGTCCCCCTGAGGGAGGCTGTGATTTAAGGCTCAGCCCAAGTGCTGACGTGTGAGGGGGAGCAGGAGGGGCGGCCGAGGGGGGAGCACTGCCTGCCCTGTTGGGCGCCCCATCTGGACAGCAGGGCTGCAACCCGATCTGAGAGCCAGAGACCAGGGCTATTTTGGGGGTGGCACTGGAGGCCCAGGCACCCTGGTTGGGGAAGCGGTGCTGTGGCTTGGGACACAGGCCCTGTTCTGTGGGTCATTTCTCAGGGAAGTGTACTGGGTGGGCAGGCTTGAGGGGCACAGCAGGGTCTCACAGGAAGTCTCCCTTGCTCCCGGGGCTGGAGGCTGCTGAGCCACAGGCACAGCCCAGATGGAAGAACCTCACACTGGGGTCTTCGTCTCCGCCTCCCTTCCCCTAGCTGTGTGACCTTGGGCAAGTCACTCTCCTGCTCTGGGTTTCAGTTTCCTCCTTTATATCTATCATGTGCAGACCTCAGGTCTTACTTAGCTCTGGGTTGTCATTATCTTGGCCAAAAAGGAAGGAAAAAAAATCCTCCTTCTCTAAGGTTTTAGGAACAAGGGGTTCTAAATTTCATAGAAGATTTCTAATTTGGAGGACTCTAAGAAAGTACACGTTGGACTGGAGGTGGGCTTGTTACAGTCACAATGTGACCTGGTCGCAGAGTCAGGAGAGAGGGTGGGCAGTGGGCAGGGGCCAGGAGAGTCAGCAGTAGTCCCAGCGGACACCAATGGGCCCCAAGGGCTGGTGCATACGGTCCTGAGCCAGGCAGCCTGCCCACGGCTCTACAGGTGTTGGGGAGAAACTAGACCCTGCCCGGCTGCTCTGGGGCTGCAGAGTGCGGGGTGTAAGCTGAGTTTGTTCTGGGAGCCTGAAGACAGCCGGGCCCCGCTGGCCCTCACAGATTCCCAGGCAGGCGCTGCCTCCTCCTCAGCCTGACCTGGCCCCGGAGAAATGCTTGTTTGTGCCACGAACCCCATCCCACGCCACGGAAGCACAGTCCAGCCCTCCCCTATGATCGGGGACTTGGATGCTTCTGGGTTACCTGAGACAAACAGCGGACATGTTGTGCAAGCCCAGTGGCCTCTGGGTAGACACAGGACAGTGGAGAAGGACTCAGGGTTAGTGGGAGGAAAGGGCAGCTTCCCAGGGAGGCGCTTTCCAAAGAAGCAAGGCCAGATGTCCCCGGATGTTTGTAAAAAGGAAGCCCTGTCATTTATGAGTCAATGAACAACTAGATCCCAGGGCAGAAAGAGGGATGAAGGTGCCAATAGAGGCCCAGAGGCTTGGGAGACTGACCTCTCCTCAGGCAATGTGGGGCGACACAGGTCACTGTGAGCCCCAGAATATCTTGGGGTGACCCTATTCATGAGTATGTGTGGTGTGAGGTGGTGTCATTGTGGAAAATCTAATGTGAACTCTTGAGCCATCTGAGGAGTCCTGGCTCTGTGGAAAGTGAATGAATTATGAGTGCGTCCCTTCCCCCAACCTCTGAGCCTCAGTTTCAACATCTGGAAATTGGGGAGAGTAGTTTCTGCCTCGTTGCCGTGTTGTGGGTCTCAAAGGACCCAGTGTTTGCAAGGGGCCTGGTCTGGCACTTGGCACAGAGGCCATGTCCCAGCCGAGGCAAGGGGCCTTGGAGTTCCACAGCGGATTCCTGCTGATTCTTCAGGGTCTCAGCCAGTCTTCCCAGGGGAGGCGTGGCCTTCAGAGCCCAGGTGGGAGCCTTGGGGAACAGACTGGAGCCCTGAGCCTGGGGCTCCCAGATGGGCTTGGGGAACCACAGGAAGTGCAGGCAGAGCCTTGAGGGTGAGAGGGAGGGAGGGGGCTTAAGACTGGGCTTGGTGCATTCCTCCCTCATGGCTAAAGAAAAGAGGAAGGAGAAGAGCATGGGAAGAGCAACCTCAGGGCACCCACTTCTTCTTAAATCCATCCAGTGGGGAGGACACATGAGTGATCCCCACTCTGCAGACATGGAAACTGAGGCCCGTGAGACTGCTGAGATCAGGCATGGGTTGGGGAGGACAGGTTGGAGTAGCTTTGCCCGATACAGTTTAAGCTTGGGGTGCTTGTACAGGGCTTCGTCACAAGCAAAAATTAGACCAAAATCTGCCCCCCCCCCGACAAACCACAATCAAATAAAGATCTAAAAATAATTCAGAGAAGAAAGGTACGCAGGGGGGCCAAGGTGACCAGGTCCAGGCTGCGCAGCCAAGCTGTCACCGAGCAAAGACTGCAGTTCCACTTTTTGAAAAAACTGGGCAAGGCTCTGCATCTCAGGGACGGGTCCTGCTCCATGGCCCCCTTCTCAGACTTTACTGGTCCTTAATGGGCTCCCCGAGACCGGCACCTGCCTCCTTCTCTGTTCTAATAAAAGGCGATGCCTTGGGGGTGGAGGGGGTGGCGTGGGGGGCCGCGCTGGCTCGTGGCCACACTGGGCGACACATTCCTGGGCTTTGACTCACAGGGAAACGTCTTCGTGTCTCCTCAGCTCTTTTGGACCCTGCAGCTGTGGTCACATTCCTCCTGTCGTCCCCTCCCTGCTGCGGGAGCTGCAGTGCAGGGCTGTGGAGGGCCAAGCCGCAGAGGGGCCTTTCTCTGGAGGTGTGCTCCGCCTCTGTCTCGGTGGGGGCCGGACCTGGTGATCTGCCTCAAAGTGGACGTTTGGCACCGTCTGAAGACACCTTTGGTTGTCACAACCAGCAGTGTGCGTGTGCCCTGCTATGCTATGGGCATTTAGAGGATTGTGACCAGGGATATCACTGGTCTTTCTCCCCCCACGGGATGTTGAGAAATGTCACCAGTCCTCCAGAGGGAACCTGGTTAGTGCCCCCAGGTGTCAGGCCTGGGAGGGGCTCAGTGTCTCCCTGTCACTCATTGTGGCCAGATACGTGACACTCCCGAGATGATGGGAGTGTCTACACTGTAGCCCCAGGCAGGAGGCACTCAGGGACCTGGTTTGATGGTGATTCCAGTGAAGCACTCTAAAAGGAACAGGCAGGAGACCACTTGTGCTTGGAAGACAGACCCATGGTGCTAAGGAGAGAGCACTAAACAAGGAGTCCACAGTCAGGCTCCCCCTCGTTGGGAAAACACCACAGTCAGGCCGCGTCTCGTGGCTGGCTCTCGGCGTGGACCTCTGGCCGGGGCTGAGCACGGAGAGCTCTCCTCATGAGGCCCTTGGAGTTCCCACAGCGCTGCATCCTGGATTCAGTCCTTTGCAGTGATATGGGGCGACCCAGAGCTTGAAGCCAAATCAGACTCTGTCTGTTTTTGTAGAAAGGGTTCTCTGGCACCCCACCCTGCCATTTGTTTGTTGGCTGTGGCCACATTGGAGGAGTCCAGTGCCTGCAGCAGAGACTCTCTGGCCCTGGGACCCTAAAGGTTTCCAGTTGGGCTTTACAGAACATGTCAGCTGACCCCTGCACTCAGGGAAAAATTGTGGACACGGATATTTGGGCATGGCTGGAAGATCACTTCTTTGGGTGGAGGGAGGAGCAGGAGAGGTTTTTTTTGTTTTGTTTTGTTTTGGTGGTGGTATGGGGATTGAACCCAAGGCCTTTGCACAAGCTACATCCTTCTATTTTGATCTATTTTTAAAATTTTGAGACAGGGCTTCACTGTCTCAAAGGATGAGGATGAGGATGTGCTAAATTGCCCAGACTCAGCTCAAACCGGCGATCCTCCTGCCTCAGCCTCCTAGTGTGCTAGGATTACAGGCATGTGCTACCATGTCTGGCAGAAGGGTGTGTTTTAAAGGACGTTCTGTCTATTTCATAGGTCAGGGTCTCAAACCAGAATTCCTCTCTTCAGCCTCAGTTTCCCTGTGTGTAAGTCACTGTGCCTGTCCTGCAGGGCAGCGACATGCTGTGGCCCACAAGTGGTGGCTGAGTCTCGTGCCCAGGGCAGGCCACCTGAGCTGGCTTATTTATGGGTTTCCACAGGGAGGGGTTTGCGGGCCTCAGGCTGTGTCTGACCTGAATTCTCACACTTACAGGAAATTAGAGCCCTTGGAAGCAGGTGCTTGGGTGATCCCAGCACTGGGGTGGCCAAGGGTGAGATGTGCCTAAGGCTTTGGGGAGGGGGCCCCGGCCAAGGGCTGGAGGAGGGGCCAGAGAGGGGACAGGCTCTTCTCCCCTCCCTGCAGTGGCCACTGCTCCTGTGAGCCTGCTTTGTGCTCTGTGCTTTGCTTGTGTTCATCCAATTAGTCCCCCTCCGTGCCTATGAGGACTAGTCCCCCACTTTACAGACAGGGAAACTGAGGCTCGAGGAGGTATACTCACTTGCCCATGAGCAGAGTCAGGATTGAGATCTAGGAAGGCCATTTGATTCCAATTTTCATATCTTCTTCTCAACACTGGCCACCCGGGCCAATGAGGAGGTTCCAGGGAAATTCTAGAAGGTTCCATGGGTTTGAGGGTCACCTCCTTGGGTGGCAGTGGGTGTGCAGGTCTGTGTCGCTGCAGGGGGAGGATGACCCAGGAGGGTGCCTGGTGAGTGATTTCATGGTTTCTCCAGTACCGTCGCCGGCCATGTGGGGCAGAGGTCTGCGCCACAGCTCGAGCTGGGACCTGCACCTGGGGGCAGGAGCTGCCTGATGGGGGGTGGGCTGAGGGTGTGTGTGTGACACTGTCTCTGGCTGATAGGACAATGTGGGGAATGCGTGTATGATAGTGTGAGTGTGCAAGAGATAGGTCACAATGAACAATTAGATGTTGCAGGGATGGCTTGGGTTTGGTGAGGGTGAAATGTGTTTGGTTTTGGAAAAAGAACAAAGTAGCAAAGACCGTGCTTCACCTGTAAAGTCCCAGCACTCAGGAGGCTGAGGCAGGAGGGTGTCGGAAGTTAGAGGCCAGCCTGGGCTACACAGTGAGTTCAAGGCCAGTCTGAACTAGGTAGTGAGACCCTGTCTTAAAAAAGAAAAGAAAAGAAACCACAACAAATTACACAATTCTAAGCTGACAAATACCACAAACATGACCAAACCCAGAAAAATAGCACCGTGTTTTTATTAATTAACCCCCTGGCATGCCTCTCCCCTGATTTCCATCCCCATGTTTGGCTTTGGCCATCATGTGACCCAATTGCTGCGGACTTGGAAGGAACCTGCAGTCTTGGGATGTGAGTTGTGGGGTGACTGAAAGTGCACGTGAGTGCCAGAGAGTCAGCAATCGCACAGAGCCGTGTTTCATGAGAGAGTGGGAGGAGAGTGATACCGGCACACCGAGCTGGCTCCACGAATGTTTGCTGAGTGACTAAACAGAACATTGCATATGTGTGCTAGTGTGTTAGTGTGCATAGGATACATCTGAAGTTAGGTGTGTGTGTCCTTGTGAATACATTCACGTCTGTGAGGGGTGCACGACTGCATGATTCCTTGGTGTCTCTTTGCATTTTGGTTTTGGGGATCCCCTCCTAACTGTACCTCCACTCCCACCTTACACCTCCCAGAGGCAGGGGGGCACAGACACGCTGTGGCATTCAATCGAGACCTTTCAGGGCCAGGCTGGTGTGTGGAATTCTCGGCTCCTTCCCCTGCCCCGCCTCCCTTCCTCCCTCTGATGACATGTGTAATCCAACCCCAGGAGCTCAGCGTCCTGCTGAGAGGCTGGCTAGGTGGTGCTGTGTGCATGCATGCGTGTGTGTGTGTGTGTGTGTGTGTGTGTGTTGCTCACACCTGTCCTTGTGCAAACAAGGAAGCTGAAGCCCAGGGGCAGCAATGGAGTTTGAACAAATGAGCTGGACCTGGTTGGGGCCAGGGTTCCCCTTGGAGTAACAGTCACTGGGCACTACTGGGACCTAATGCCAGGCCAGGCCATGCCACGGTGGGAGGCTGGGGATGGACAGCATGCATCTTCCCTTTGCCACTTCTGGGAAAGCAAAGGACTGTGCGGGGGTCTTAGGGAGGGCGTGATGGGACTCACCTTGCTCTGAGCAGACCAGGCGGGTGGGTGCAGCCGTGGCTTTCAGCACAACCTGGCTCCTGGCTGCCAGGACCTAGGACCGCCAGGGAAGTGGGTGTGCTCCCGGGCCGGGATTGGGGCTGCTGGGATAGTGGGGCTGAGTGGAGGTGGTGCAGGCTCTGTCCTTCCTCTTGGCCTAGCCATGCCCAAGAGATGCCCTGCATCCTTCCTGTCCGAGGGGAGGTGGGCAGGGTTGGGCAGAGGCAGAGCCCGGCTGCCTGGGCTCACACGCTGCCCTCTGTGGTACGCATCTCATCCTCTTTAAAGGGACAACAGCGGGAGCGACCTTAGGTCGTCATTCAGCACTCAGGAATAACAGCCATGTCTGGCTGGTGTCCGGAGCTGGGGATCGCGCCGGGATGGACATTTCCACCTGGGAGGCTTCCTGCAGCCAGGAGAACCCTGGACCAGCGAGAAGAAGCTGGTGCTGGGCAGAGATGAGGTCGGGGACCCCTGCCTGGTGCCTGGTGTGCCCTGAACAAACCCTGGCCAGCCCCTCACCTGCTTCTGCCCTGCAGACACCTCGGTCAGCCTCGAGCACCTTGGGGAACAGCACTTGAGGCCTTGCTCCATCCTGGTGGCCCCAGGACGCGGGCACCTGCCTGAGCTCACAGTATGGAAGGGTTGAACCCAGGTGTGACTCACCTTGAGTGACCTTAACTGATGAGCTTTGCTGTCCCTGGCCCTTCCTTAGTGTTCAGTACAAGCTGTTATTACTTCCTCGAGGAGGTGTGATGGTACGAACCGTGGGGTGCAGATTTCCCCAGGGAGCCCCGTGGAGGTCCAGGTGAGCTGAGGCAGAGAAGGGACAGGGTCTAATCTCTCAACAGCCTGGGCTTTGGAAGCAGGACCACATGCCGCTGACTGGCGGTGTCTGTGGGAAGCTTTAAGTCGAGGCTGAGGGACAAGAGTTAAGTCCCCAGAGAGGCCCCGCTCATATTTTACCTATGCAAGGGCAGTCCCAAGGGCCTGGGAGGTCCCTGTGCCCCTCCAGTCACTGCCCTGTCCCCATCCGTCCTGGAGCTGGGTCTTAATGACTGCCAGCTGCAGGGGCCACAGGGCACACCCCAGCTCCCTCTGTGCTGAGCCACCTCGGTTCTTTTGCAGCTCTCGCAGAGCCCCTCTCTGGGTTCTGGGGACTGCTCCTTCTCTTCTCCCTTAAGGCCAAGGGGTGCTAATAGCTCCCCACCCTTGCTGGTCCCTGGGCACAGCACCATCTCCTGTCCACACTCCTGGAAGCCCCTTTCCCGTTACTTCTCTTGAGTCTGCTTCCTGAGCGTCTCTCCAGCCTGTCCCCAGCTGCCCCTCCCCTCATGCTCCCCTGTGGCTTCTGCCCTCCTCTTAGCTGGGTCAGCAATGTCACTTTCAAGTTCTCAGTGGGAGGAGAGTTCCAGAGTCATTTCAACAAACACAGAGCCCAGCAGCCCTGGTGTTAAGTAAATAAGATCTGGCTGATGGTGGGGAACTGCTCAGCCCTAGGAGCTTCAAGGAGAGGTTTGCTGCTGTCTGACCGGGCTGGTCTGGTCACAGCAGGAGCTCGCCTGTGTTCCGGTGTCTACAACTGTCTGGGGCTTCTGCGCCCACCCTAAGCCCAGGCCCTACAGCAGCGAAGCCTGGGTCCTCTGCAGCTTCCCCGAGGCAGAGCACACTGAGGCTGCTTCCTTCACACAGTCAGGAAGTTCTTCCCACGTCTCACCGCCTCCTCTCCTGCTTCCTGTGTCTTTCCTAGATTCCTGTGCTGACCACAGATACAAACATGACGGCTTTTCTGAGGAGACTGTAGGCAAGGGCTGAACAGAGTGATCCGCTAGGGCGGTACCAAAATTTTCCAGTTAGGGGGATGTGGCCCGGGCCAGGGTGACAACAGCAGGTGAAAAGAACCAGCTGGGTTCAGAAATCCTCCCATTTCACAAGATGTGGTGCACACCTGCAATCCCAGCATTCAGAGGCTGAGGCAGGAGGATTGCCACAAGTTTGAGGCCAGCCTGCACTATATAGTGAGACCCTGTCTCACCAAAACAAAATAAGAAAGAAAGAAACCCTTCTATTTCAGCACAGACCCCATGCAAGAAGCACTCTGGGAGCCTTTGGTTTGACTCAGGCTCCCAAATTTGGGTTCTGAATTTTGCATCATGATGCTCTGTTTCCCTGTGGGCAGTGGGTGGACTGAGGCTGGGCAGGCTGCCGTGTGTGCGGCCACTTGGTGCGTATGGGTTCATCATTCCGCTTGTGTCGTGGCTCGGCTCCCGGGCACTGCCAGCTCCCAGAGCACTGCTGGTCACCGCAGAGATCTCCCTGGCCCTGTTTTTCCTCACTTGCCTCCTGTAAGGGACCTCAAGATTCTGCAAGGTGCAGGCAGAGTTGGTGATAATCAGCTCCCCCGTCCCAGGCACTTGTCACCTGCTGAATCTTCCATCGCTTGAGAACTTGGAGACCTCTCAGCACTGTGATCCCAGAATACAGAGGTCCAGGGCTGGAGGGCCCATCCCCATCACTGGGTAGTGGCAGAGCTGGGATTTGAACCCAGGCCTGCCTGACTCCCAGCCCTGGCCCTGTCCTCTCCAGGCCTGTGCCCTTCTTCCCAGACCCTCCTCCCCTCCTGTTACATGGGGCTGAGCCAAACTGGGGTTCCAAAGACTTCTCCTTCTCCTCCAGAGATAAATATTTGTTTCTCCCAGTGTAAATACCCCTTCGTGTTTAATGAGGCGATTGGGCCATTTCCTGACGCGGCTCAGTTCCCAAAAGGCTCTTTCACTCAGGAAGAGCAGGCCTGGAAGGAGAGCCCCTCACACGGACTCCGGGTCTCTCGGCAATTCCTCCCATGCACGGATAGGAAACTACAGCTCAGAGAGGGCAACTGACCCATCCGAGGTCACTCAACCGGGATTCAAACCCCGGCAGTCCAGCTCCTGGCTCTGTGGCTTTCTGCTACAGCATTTCATCGGTCCTGAACACGTCATCAAGGCCTCCAGGGACTGTGCTGTGATTGCAACCCATGTGCACAAAGATCCTGCCCTCCCCCTTGCTGGCATCCTAGTGTGGCACTCATAGCTCCCCCCATAGGCATGGGACCCCCTCCTGCCATCCCCACTTAAAGTGATACTTTAATAAATTATGCTTTTATGTTATTACACGTGGAGCTATAAAAGCAGAGAGTGTGCCGTGGGGCTGAGGTAAGGCAGCCTCGACTTTGCAATTTCCTGGTCTGGCCTGGCTCTGCTCCGCACCGTGAAGTTTTCATTAATGTGCACAGGTGACGCCACGGGGCAGCTGAGGGCCAGGTACACTCCCACAGAGCGGCTTGACCGGAGGGAGGGGCTCAGGCTGGCGCAGGAGTTCACACCAGCAATTAGAAATGCATCCCTCTGGGTCAGGGAAGTGAAATAGTAGAGTGTGGATGAAGGAAGGGGCATCTGCGGGCCCCCACTTTGGGCCCAAGTGAGACCCTGGGCATTGGACACACGAGACCCCTTCCACCCTCAGGAGGCTGAGCACTGGGTTCCTTTCCACCCTCAGGGGTGGGCACTGGCACTGGGAGCCCTACTGGCAGACAGGGAGAGGGATGCTCTGTGAGCAGGTGGTAGTGTCAGCCTTGAACCTCTCATCTGGTTCCAGAACCTGCATACCCAGCAGTTGGACTGTGCTCATTTATGACCCAGAGGTCGGCCCTCTCTGGCCCTTTGTGGGTGTCATAGTTACAGAGGCAATGGATATGGTGAAGAGTCTGCAGGGAGGGCAGCTTTCTAGATCCTGGACATTCTCTGTCTAATATGTCAGTGTATGGTCTGGGGTGGTGGTGCACACCTTTAATCTCAGCACTCGGGAGGCTGAGGCAGGAGGACTGCTGTGAGTTTGAGGGCAGCCTGGACTATACAGTGAGTTCAAGGCCAGCCTGAACTGCAGAGTGAAACTCTCTCTAAAAAGCAAACAAAACCAAACTCAGCTGTGAGTGTGCCCGTCAGTGAAGTGGAGCTAAGATGTGCTGGCCCTCCCTTGTGGGTCTGCTTCAGGGAAACACGGCAACCATATGCCCCCTGCTCCTATGGGGCCTACTGGCCTCCTTGGACCAGCCAAGCATCCATGGAGCACAGGGAAACTGGACCCACAGAGACCCCCTGAGACTCTGTGTGCTTCTTGAAAGATTCTAGAAGGTTCTAGCACGAGACAGGGAGCAAGAATCCAAGAGTCCTAAGTGAGTAAGTGGACAACTTGGATACTCGTCTATAAACTGGGCACAGTGGTCTTTGTGGGGGTCAAATGAGAACCCCCACCTTATACACTGACACTGTGTGTAGACCTGCAGCCTCAAGCTCTGGGCTCTTTGGGGAAATCATCCCAGGAACTGAAGACAAAATCAAAGCTGAAATCAACAGCCACAGTTCTGGGGGACCAGGCCACTCTCAAGCCGCTGGCTCCCATGCCAGGCCAGATGCAAACACGAAGCCACAGGGGTGGCTGGGCCTCTCCAACAGCGCCAGTGGGATTAGCTGAGAACCGGAGCTCAGCAGATGTCCCCACTCTGCACTCGGTGACTCACTGGCCTCCCTGACGGACAGAGGGATCCAGCCGGCCTGAGCTGAGCTGGCTGGTGGGCAGCGAGATGCAGGGCAGAGGTCGGAGTAAACACAGCGGTCGTGGCGTGGCGGGAGGCAGGACGCGGGTGGGGACAAGGAGGACAGACATTTCCGCTTTGCAGGAGGAAAGGCTGGGCTGCCTGCAGAGCGGGTGAGGCCCCCGGCATACAATCAGGGCAGTCTGTGAAAGCAGGAGGAATCCACACAGTACCTGGGAGGCCCAGGTGGGAACCAGTTGGGGTCCTCCAGCACACGCTGTCCTGGAGACCAGTGAGCACTTTCTGGAAAGGGCTAGAAGGTAAATAATTTGGGTTGTGCAGGTCAGACCTAAGTACCGTGGTAGGTACTTAGCCCCGCCACCGCATCTGGAAGGCAGCCCCTGACAATGCACCTGTGCACAGTGGCTGTGTTTTAATAAAACTTTATTCAAATAGACAAGCCACGGGCCAAGTCTGGCTCATGAGCTGCAGTTTGCTGACCTTTATAGAGCCTGTGGTCAGGGACCGTCCCGGAAGCTTGCAGGCAGGAGAGCACAGAGCTGCCTTCCGTGCTTGCCTTGGGGCTGGTGCTCCTCAGCTGGATCTGATGTAGCTTTTTCCTTTCCTCTCCCTTCCCCTCCCTCTTCTCTTTCCCCCTTCCCACCCTCTCTCTGTCCTTTCCCTTCTTTTCTCTCACTTTCTTCCCTTCCTTCCTTCCATCCATTCGCTTACTCATTTATCTCTTCTTCCTTTTAGTTCATTGTTCCAGCGCATCTCTGCTTAGGGCTTTAGCTCATCTGTTTGCTCACCAGCCCCTTCTATTCTAGGCGCTCAGTGCAGGGTGCTATCAGCTACAGAAGGAAGCTCCGAAGGAACTGGGATTGTTTATCTGTAGAGGTTGTGGGAAAGCACAGGGCCTGATTCTGGTCTTGGCTCTGTCAAATCTCCAAAGCAGGAACCGAGCGGCTCCTCACTTGTTAAGTCAGCCCTGCCTGTGGCTAGCCCACCGCCCTCTTTACCTAGGTTCCTCGCTAGAAATACCAGAGCACAGACTGTCTCCTGAGGTCCGTGTTCCCTCATACGTCAGACTGATGGGTGGGCTGTTCCAGGTGGGGGACAGCAAAGACCCCAGGTGAGCAGGAGTGAAGAATGTTCCAGAAACAAAAATCAGCTGGGAGCCTAGTGTGCGTGCATGCTTGTGTGTGCATGAGTTTGCTGGCACACAACAGGTGTGAGAACGGGGCTGAGTGTGGGCTGGGGAATGTGGTCTGTACCCTGAGAACAGTGGGGAGCCCCAGTGGAGAGCACAGGCAGGGAAGGCAGTGCGGCTGGGATTTCAGAAGGGGGCCCCCTGTAGAGCTGGATGGGCCCTTTAAATGTGGGTGGGAGCATGGCTTTGGGGAAGCTTCCTGGGGGGGGCTTACAGTGGGGCTCAGACAGGGAGTGTGGGCTATTTCCACTGTGACCTCTTCCAGCTGTGCCCTGGCCCACCTTGGGCTACCCAGGTGGAGGAGGGGTATGTGGGTGTGTGGCTTTCTGGAAGTCCAGGTGGGAGACGCCCCTCCCCACCTCCCCTCCTCCCCTCCTCCCCTCCTCCTCTCCCCCAGCAACAGTCCTGTCCTGGGCTTCTGGGGTCACCATCTTCACCTTTCTCCTGCCTCCTGGGGCTTCCCCCCTGGGCCAGGGCTGTAGTCAGAGCTATCATCCTTATGTGGTCACCCTCAGGACACCCAAGCAGGCAGCTTTGATGCCAGCTTGCCCTGTGTCCCTGGAGGAGCCTCTGGCCTCCCTGGACCTCGGTTTCCTCACCCATGTCATTGTGGCCTCCAAGGGCTGGCCAAAGAGTGCAGAGCACATGGGCATGGCCTTTGCTGGTTAGGACCAAGAGCTAACCAATATTAGTTACTAATGGTTGTTACTCGTGGTTTTTATGAGATGAATTTAAGAGGAAGCCCTGCGTGAAGACTGTGATGTTCCCTGTGGTGGGAAGGACCCTGGGGAGATGGTTGGATGGAGGTCTGGGACCAATCAGGGCCTGCGACAAGTTGGGCCAAAGAGCAGTGTTAGCACCTTCTGCTAATCACTTACAAGCCGAGCCATTTGGGGAAACTCCAGGGTTCTATAAAATTCAATGATGGGTTGGGTGTGGTAGAGTACTTTTATAATTCCAGCCCTTTGGAAGGCTGAGTCAGGAGGATCAAAAGTTTGTGCAATTTAGCAAGATCTCGCCTTGAAAACAAAACCAAAAACAAATAAACAACAAAAAAAGCATTGGGCTGTAGCTCAGTGCAAAGGCCCTGGGTTCAGTCCCCAGCTGTCCCTCCCCAAGAGCAGATGCTAGCGAGCCCACATCTCCGGCTGCCACATACAATGAATGAGAACGATGCATGTTAAGACTCGTCCTCAACCGAGCATGCACTGATATCCTTGTCCCGTTGTGTCCTGAGGACTGTTGCTGTGGTTCCTTCTTGGCAGAGAGGAGGCCAAGGCTCAGAGAAGTGGAGCGCTGTGCCCCAGGTCACACAGCCAGCTGGGGCCTGGGCTGGGAGAGGTGGGAGTGGAGATAGAGGACCATGAGGACTCCTGCCTGTCCCCAGTCTCAGGCCTTGAATTTCAAGTCCCTCCCTCCACTGCCCGGAATCCCTGTCTGTTCCCACGCCCTCTGGCCTGCCCTTCCCGCCCCACTGGGCTCCCAGTGCCCTGAGTCTGGAAAGTTCCCGAGCCTGGGGAGATAAGGGACGCTTGCCCAGGCCTGTGGGCAGCTCCTGCCTGCGGTCCCTTTGATCACAGACCAGATGGTGCTGCGGAGGCAGGCGGCAGCGATAGGGGCGGCCCAGGGATGGCAAGGCCGTTATCGGCCACCTGGGGCACCTCCCTCTGCCCACGTCCCTGCAGACAGGAAGCTGTCCCTGTGCTGATGCTGCAACAGGCAGAGTTCAGAGGCTCAGCCCTTTCATCCTCTGAGGAGTGGTCCGGGGACAGGATCTGTTTTCCTGGTGGAATGGGGATGGGACACAACAGCCATGACCCCAAACCACCCAAGTCTTCTTGCCTGAGGATTGATGTGGGGAAACTTCCCCAGCACGTGGGCAGAATGCCCCTTTTCTAGGTCAGGTCCAAGCTGGCTACTTTAACTCTGGCCCCCTGCTGCCTCTAAATGTGGTGACATCAGGGCCAGGCACCCTGTGACTCAAGCCCCCTTAGAGCACTGTGACCTGTGGAGGGCCCGTAAGAGCAGGTCACATCTGCTCACCGGTAAAGCAGGAATCCAGATTCTTCCTCACAGGGCGGAGTGAGGAGTCGGGAGCCATCCAGGGAACAGGACGTGTCCAGAGCAGCGGAGATGCAGACCTCACAGCGGTGTCCCCTGCCCAAGTCCCAACACCAGTGCCATCTCCGAAGCAGGCTCATGGAGGCAGTCCTGGATGCCCCAGCCTGAGTGGACACCTTCCCTGCTGTCCACCCCTCACCCTTCTGTCCATCCTGGGGCACGGACATCCTGACATCCTCTGTGCATCCCAGGAGCTCAGCAGGAGACTCAGCTCCTGTAGAACTTGGGGCTCGGAGAGAATTATTCCTTTGGTGGCCCTGTTGGTCTCCAGCAGCCAGGATAGAGATAGCAGCATAGGAAGGTCATTGAATTAGGGTTAGGGTTAGGGTTATGGTTATGGTTATGGTCAGGACCCTGTTGCAGTCTTCTCTGATGGACAGGTGAGGTATGGCGTCCACTGGGAAGGCAGCTGTGTAGCTGATCTCAGTAGCACAGGTGGCCCTGGGGCTACCACGGAGGACAGTGTGTTGGGGATGGTGCTGGCCTTCAAGATGGTGCTGGGTGCCAGTGTGGCTACAGAGTCAGGACATGTGGAGGTGGCCGCAGGCTTGATCTTTTTGCTTCCATCTGTCCTCAGCTCTGATGGTGACACTGCCTTGCACCTGGCTGTGGCAGGTCCCTCCTGGTGCTCTGCCTTCCTCTGGGATGAGAGTGGCCACACAGCTCCTCTGGGGCTGCAAGGACGGCTGCCCAGGCTGCGTGACTTGCTCAGGCCACAGGCCAGCCCTCTGCGTCTCCGGCCTTCCCTGGTGTGTGCTCCGGGCCCTGCCCTGGGCCTGGCTCTGCCGTGCGTCCAGCAGCGTTGCTGGGTCTCCTGCCCTTGAAGATCTTCGTCTGGACAGGGAGGCAGACACCCGAGTGGATGAGGACAGCACAGAGTGAGGTCAGGCAGAGGGTGGTGTGACCCCCTCAGCCCTCGGGTGTCAGGGCCACTGGAGTGAGGCTTGGAGGTTGTGGAGGGGTTCGCTGGAAGTGGGGGTACAGGGAGGCCTGGAAACTTAAAAAGGATTTCAGGGAGCCAAGGCTGGACCAGGGTGGAAGAGGCTGGAGCAGACCCCTGGCTGTGGCACACCCCTCTACTCCTGAGCCTCCACCCCACAACCTCCTGAGTGTCTCAGGCTCACCCCTCCCCCCAAATAACTGGAATTGTTTGAAAATACCCAGCAAGAATTCAGCTCAGCAGGTTATACTGGTCAGGGGAAGCAGCCTCCCCGGGTGTGGGGTGGGGGGCTCAGGGGGACTTCCTGGGAGAAGGTGAGAGGTCCTGACCCCGCAGCCAGCGCCCCTGTGAGCCCCGATCAGGGGCAGATTACAAGGGAGGCTGGAGCAAATCAGCTTTGAAAAGGAGCCCGTGTAGTCCAGCTCCTGCTGGCTGAGGTCGCTGGGCAGTCTCCACTTGCCAGGGGCTGTGTGTGAGTACTGTGTGCGCTGTGTGTGTGCCTGGGGGTACACTGGGGTACATTTGCACGTGAAAGGGGTGTGTGAGTGTCCATCTATGTCAGAGGCATGTGAATATCACCGGGAATCTGTTTTGTATCTGTTCCCACGCACGTCCCTTTCCCTTTCCCCTTCCTCTCTCCACCCCTCTACCCAGTGATCAGAATCGTGTTCATGTTCCTGCCTTTCTTCATTCCAAAAAGAGCTATCACTGGGCCTGGTGACCCCTGTCTATAATCCCAGCACTCCGGGAGGCTGAGGCAGGAGGATGGTGAGTTTAAACCCAACCAGTAAAACATAATGATTTAGCAAGACTGTTCAGAATAAAAAGTTAGAAAAAGAGCTAGGGCTAGGGTGTAGCTCCCTGCAAAGGTGCTGGGTCCAATCCCCAGTACTGCAAAAAAAAAAAAAAAAAAAAAAAACGGCTATCAAGGGTCCACTGTGTACCTTGAGGTCCCCCCGGTGCTGCTCGAGGCCCCGAGCATGAGTGCAGATGAGAAACCAGAGGAGCCCCCATTCTCACAGGCACTGTGTCCTGTGATGAGATGAACAAATTGGTCACCTGGGCACGGTGACAGGTGCTGGTGGCTGGGAGGGCTGCTGTGGCAGTGGGTTATTGGGGTTTCTCTGAGAAGACACTGGAGCAGAGGCCCAAAGGGTGACAGCCAGGAAGATGTGACTGTGGTGAAGCCAGCAGGCTTCGGAGGGGTGCAAGGAGGGCAGGAGAAATGTCAGGAAGGACCCTGGGGGCCAGGGGGTCTGGTGTCTGCTCCGGCTGAAGGTGGCCAGAGCGGGCATCCAGGCAGGACCCTGAGCAGGAACCCAGTGGCGGGGACCCCAGTGGGGAGGGTGATGCCGGTGCCTACAGCCTAGGAGGGAGAGGGAGGGGAGATATGGGGCGCTGCCTGAGCTCTCCGGGTGTCATCGGACTTCAATAACCCAAGCCGGGCTGGGGACACAGCTCACGGGCTGTGTGCACGTGGGCAGGGTTTAGAGACGCCCATGCACTGCCCGGGGTGCTGCTCACTCCCGAGTGGTGAATCTCAGCTGCCAGGAGAGGTGTGAGGTGAGGAAGAAGAAGGCTGGGGACAGTGAGGGGCGACCAGAGCACGAGGGTGCTGGCGTTTTGGTGTGTACGTGGGTGAGTTCTCTGCTCCAAGCCCCGTGGTCCGTGCCCAGTGCGAAGTGTCCACAGCTCGCCGGCAGGGCAGGGTGAGACTCTGAAATGGGAATCTACAGTGTCATCCATTAACCTCTCTCCCCAGGGGGACAGCCCTTTGGGTCAATTTGCTGGTATTTATTCTGCGCCTGGCTCCTGTCAAAAAGGATGCAGAGGTTCAGAGAGGCCACCGGACTGGCCCCAGGCCACCAGAGGGGGAAGCTGCTCCCCCAGCTTCAGGCTCCCATGGTGCATGGAGCTGCGAGGGGGTGGACGGGGCTGGGCTCTTGGGCTGACCTTCACCCTGGTGCCTCTGCCTGAGGACTATGGCTGGTGTGGCTGCCTGGCATCCCCTTTGTCCCTCTGGTAGGGCCCTGATTTTGTTACAACTCGATTTCCTAAGGATGAAGTTTGGCTTCTAGGAAAAGGGTGAGGGGCCGCCCCACGGAGCAGGAGCCAGGCACTGTCCTCTCAAGGTGGCCTCAGAGTGGGTGGGGACCCTGGGGTGCTTATACCGGGCAGCTGCCCTAGCCACATGATGTGCGTGTGTGGCTGTGCTTGTACGTGTGTGGGGGCAGAAGGGGAAATCAGGCTGGTACCGCGGAGCCAGAGTCTGGTGGAGGCCTCCCCTGCCCAACCTGTCCCCTTCCTGGCAGAGGAGGCCAGGCCCGGCTGGCGGGAGTCTGGCAGGTGTGGGGCCCCTGGGGGCCATGACCCACATCGAGGCTCCCTGGTGCATGGAGAGCCGAGGGAGGCTCCTCCTGTGATTTACTGGCACTTTCTCCTTGGCCTCTGGAGAGACGCCCTCCTCCCCTCCGTGCTGGGCCTCAGGAACTTCCTGCCGGCGAGGGGCAGCGGCTTGGTAGGAAGGCCAGGAAGCAGGGAGCATCTTCCTCGGCTTTGCTGGGCCCTGTCTCCCTGTCCACGTCGCCTAGCGGCCTGGCTATCCATGCCACAGGGGCTGAGAGGGTTCCTCGCTTCCTTGTCTTCCAGGGCAGTCTCACTGTTGCTGTGTCCCTCTCTTTCTGGCCAGACCCCCAGAGGTCCCCTTCCTGCCTCCCTGCCTGGCATCCCAGCACTGCTGCAGGTGTCTTAAGGACCAGGTGTCCAACAGTGTCCACTTTTCTCTGCTGGCAGAGGCTGAGAAAAAGGACACCAGGGCTGGTAGAGCTGGGCTTGAACCAGAGTGAGCGAGCTGCTGGGCTGGGCAGTGCCCGTCGGGCTCAGGCAAGGTGAAGACAAGCATAAGTTCAACCTCTTGTCTCAAGGTCAAGTCCACGGGCAGCATAGAGGCAGAGGAAGCAGAGGCCTTGTAAACAGGGGAGCTGTCAGGCCAGTGGCCACCAAAACTGTGTCCCTTGCCTGGGGTGGTCTCAGCTGCTGTCTTGGAGACTCATCTGGGGCCTGGGCAATGACACAGGGTCAGCCAGAGTGGTGGGGCAGGCGTGGAGCAAGTGTGGGGGTGATGGGGTGCAGCTGTGTATGGCACCCTCCGTCCAGCGGCCTCCATGTGGTCCTGGTCCTTCCTTTCATCTCCCACCGCGTCTCCCACTCAAGGCTGCTCCTTTAGCTAAGCGTCTCCATGTTTAAAGTCTCCTGCTTGACGGCTCCGGGTTGCTGGAAGGTCCTCCCCAGGTGAAACGGTGGCACTCTCCTTTCTGTGCTGAGGGCTTAGCTTCCCTTTGCAGTGTCTCTCTGAGCTAGTTGCTGCCCTGCCCTCCTGCCCTCTGATTGTTACATGCTTCCTGGTTCATTTGCCCAGTGCCCCCCTGGGAACAGACATCTGGAGATGGGCTTCCTACCTGTCCTGTCCTGCACTGCGTCTCCGGCACTGTCACGTGGGAGGAGCCTAGGACATGGGCACTGAATGAGAGGCCAGCATAGGCGCAGGACTTCCAGACCAGGGACTGATGGGGTGTGGAGCAGAGACGCTGTCCTGGGGCTGCGTAAACAGAGGCTGGTAACAGTCAGCCCAGGACATGAATTTGGAGCATTGTACCTGTGCGTGCAGGTAAATCACTGTCCCCAAAGCCATCTTCTGCTCCCTCCCCGAACATTCTCTTCTAGCCCAGGGGCTCCACTCCAAGGGGGTGACAGACCCTCTTCTGCCTGGAATTCTTTCTCCCACCTCCTCTCCCCGGCCCCCCACGGTCTCTCTCCTGCCTGGGTGGGAGAATGCTGGAGGAATCCACTCAGCGGAAGCTTGCTGGGGGTCTCGGAGGTGCTCAGAGCTGGAGCGGAGGGACCAGGATCCACGCTTCTCAGAGGGAGGTGATGTACTGCTCCCCATAATCAACATCCATCCCCCTGAAAGCCGTCACGCAGGGACGGGCATGATGTCCCAGATGCCAGCCAGGCAGCCCATCTAAGAGATGCACTTTTTTCCCCCATCACTTGTGTGTAATTGGCCCCCAAATGATTGCTTGGAGCTCCATCAGACAGAAGTAGCCATTTATTCCCATTATAATTGGTGGTGAGTAGCAGCGGGTTCCCATTAAGGAATAAGACAGTGCCAGCCTCCAGCTGCTCATCAATACAATGAGTGCATAATTACACCAACAGCGCGCTGCCGACTCATCACCACACTAATAAAACAACGAAGTCCTGAACCAACACTGGGCCGTGAGGTTTTGTCAGTTGTTCAGAGCTGAAGACAGTCATCCCAAACACTCAGGAGCATTTTTCTGTACGTGCAGAGAGGTGGGATGGAGGAGACGGACCCACGGATCCCGGGGACTCAGGCTGTTCCTGTGGAAGTCGAGGGGGCCAGGGCAGCAAAGCCAGCTGGCAGGTGTGGTGGTCACAGACTGTGGCATCACAGACAGAAGAAGGCGAGTACCTCTGGGTGACTACAAATCATGTCACCTCTCTGAGCCTCAGTTTCCTCATCTGTCAAATGGCATTAGAGTGTCAAGCCCACAGCACCTCTGAGAATGTGAGCATGCACTGGAAAGTCCCCAGCGCCACCAATTTCAAATACATGATTTTAATACATTCTGCCTGGCTTAAATGGCTGATCCTTAGGCCCTGGGCAGAGAAGTGAGCACTGACTCAAGAGGCTGTGATTTTGCTTGTGTACAGAACAGTGGTTTAGGGTGGAGCACTTGCCTAGCCTGATGCAGGAGGCCCTGAGGAGGGAGAAACAGCCTTGAAATATTCTTGGGAATGCAGTCAGGCCCCAGATGCTCCCTGTAGGGGACAGAGATTGGTGGACCTCAGAACCTTAAGGCCAGCACTGCCATTTCCCTTCTAAACCAGCCCGAGGAGGGGCACTCCTTGCAAAGGACAGCCAGAGGCAGTGTGGGGTGAATGGCACGGTGGGCAGGGGACATTAGTCCAGGCTTCAGAGCAAGCCAGAAGCTCAGGGGCACCGAGGCTTCACGTGCATGGAGAGCTACTGGCCATGCAGAGCCCAGGGTCGTCCAGGAGGCAGTCAGAATGGAAGGGAAGATATCCAGGGTCTAGACTTGGCCCTGGAGCATGGTCCAGGCTCTTCATCCTCAGGTGGACTTAGAAGCATCTTTTCATTTCTTTTTTTGAGACAAAGTCTCACTATGTTACCCAGGCTAGCTGGTCTCAAGGCATCCTCCTGCCTCAGCCTTCCAGGAGCTGTGACTGTGGCGTGTACCACTTTGCCCAGTAGGACCATTTTTTTGTGTGTGGTACAGAGTACTGAACCCAGGGCCTCCACATGCTAGGCCTTTTAAAAATCTTTCATTTTGAGATAGGCTCTCTTTAAGTTGCCCAGGCTGGACTCAAACTCTTAGTCCTTCTGCCTCAGCCTCCTAGAGTGCTGGGATTGCTGGTAAGCAGGAAGGCAGTCTCGATAGCCTCCTGGTGACTGCTCCCCCGAAATTTGAAGCACCACCAACCACTCAGGCCGGGTTCTCATGCAATCATTCATTTGCTTCCTTACTCTGGGTAGTCAGGGCAAAAAACCACTAAATAGACAAATTGAAGGATTATACGTTACCCAAGTGTTGTGAAGAAAACCAGTGGGGTGGAGGTGGCAATCGGCAGGGTCTCAGCTTTGGATGAGGTGACCAGGGAGGTCTTCAGGAGGTGGCCATGCAGAAAGTCATAGGAAGTGAGACGTGGACACTCCAGGCAGAGGGCAGAGCGGGTTGCAAGAGTCGATGTTGTGTGGCCAGCTGAAGAGATGCTGCCCAGAGGGCAAAGTGGGGAAACTGAGCCAGGGAAGGGTGGGGCCAGACCTGCAGGAGGGGGCGAGTCTAAGGACTCAGCAGTGAACTGAGCGGCCCATGCTGGGCACTTAGACAGGCGTCTCCCTGGGCCCCCAGTGTGGGACCCTGCAGGGCCTGAGGAGGCGCGATGCTGTGTGGCCGGCTCCGTGTGTCCTCCCCAGATGCCGCTCCAGGTTCCTCCCGACTGGGGCCGCTGAGGTGAGCAGGCAGAGTCTCAGACCCGAGACAGGGTGAGAACTCACGGACTCCAGGGGCGCCTGCGGGAAATTGAGAACGAAATCCTGCCTCAAACCCACAACCCAAATATTTCATCAGCCCCCTCCCCCTTTTGTCAAGTGAAGGATACACACGACCTTTCTGCTTGTAACCGGGCCAAGAATAATTGGTGGCAGGAAAGTTTGAGCATTTGTCAAAATAAAATAAAACTGTAAAAAAAAAAAAAAATCGAGCGTGCTTGAGTGTACCTTTGGGTGAAACTAAACAGAGGGAGAGTTAGTTAGGTGGTAAAATGTCCCCGTGTCCCCCCCAGCCCCTGTGCTCTGACACGCGGCACCCCTCCCCAGTGTTGAAATCGAGATTGTTCAGTATTTGTTTTGTTAATCTCTCGCCAGGGCCGGGGGCTGCAGGCTGGGTTTCTTCTTGTTCACACAGGGCTCCGGCTGCCAAACCAGGTCCCCCGCCCCTAGCCCAGGGCCAGGAATCTGCACCTGTTCCCTGCCCAGCTCGGGAGCTGCGGTGGAGGGAGCTGCTTCTCCTCCCGAAAGAGCGTGGATTTGCCCCACCCGAGATGCTCCCCTCTCCATCTTAGAGAGACCCAGTGTGACCTCCCTGCAGCCACAGCGGGGCCTGGCTGGGACCCCCACAGGACACTAAGGCCTCACAGGAGTGACAGGCTCCGGGTAGAGCCCCATGCAGGGGCGAAGGGAACCAGATGGATAAGTCGCTGTGCTCTGGGTTCTAATCCCAGCTCAGCCGTCTGCTGACTGGGGAGTGAATGTGCCTCTCTCTAGCTAAGTTCCTCTCCTGTGCCTGTGCCATGGGGATCATGCCATTAGCTGCCTCTCAGGACTGTGGGCAGGGCTGAAGAGGCTGACACAAGGTGGGAAAGTAGCTGCTCACAGAAGCTGGGTGCTTACCCACTGCCCTTGGGCTTGGAGCAGCACAGGAGGCTTCCAGGGATGCCCTGTGCTTCTCCACGCCTCAGTGTTCCTCCTTGGGAAATGGGTTAATGGCTCTGCCCAATGTCCTCATGTGGTATGTGAGGACTGAGTGAGCTCCTAAGTCAAACCCATGGCCAGCGTCCGGCTCGTGGTAGCTGTCCTTGGCTACTGGCTCAGCGTGACTGTGCATCTGCTGTCGGATATCAGGGTCCCTTTGGGCTTCACAGAGACAGAAGGAGATAAGTCTCAGGGGGCGCCTTCCATGGGCCGTGTGCACATTCTCTGCACCACCACACGAGGCTCTCCCAGCAGCCCTGGAGGCGGGCTTGTCATCCCCACCACAGGAAAGCAGGAAAAATAGTGTCCCCCGGCCCCGAGTGCTGGCCGCCTCTGCCTGTGAACTCAGGGCCGGGGCCTGGAGTGTCGCAGATGCCCCATGCATCGCCGTCCGTGTTCCCTTTGCTTATCCTGCCCTTCCTTAGGGAAACTGAAAGGCCAGACTCAAGCCCAGTTCACTGGCTATGCCAACGGGGAAACCGAGTCCAAGACAGGGGAAGGACCTGCCTAAGGTCCAGCAGAGCAAGCCAGACCTGATAGGCAGGGCAGGGGAGGGGAGGGGAGGGGGATGTGGGGGAGGGGAAGGTGTGTAGCTGGCTCGGAGCAGAGGCTGGCTGTGCTCTGACAGGGAGTGGGGTGGGGAGAACGAGCCCCATCTGCCCCCACCTGCGCTGCTAGTGTGCCCGCCACACCTCTCCCTGTGCCCAGGCCCCCCCTCCCCTACCGCCCTCCCCAGCTCCCTCCCCAGACTCCTGGAGAAGACTCCAGGCCCACAGAACAGGGGTGAGCCCTGCATCCTTGGGGTGTGTGGGCATGGACAAAACAAGGCACAGAGGAACGTCGAGTGGCATACCCCACGGCGAGAGGACCCCGTGCGGGTAACGCAAGTGAAAGGTACAAACAAGGCAGGGATGAGAGCTGTTCTGTATTATCACGCACCAGCTAACTGGCTGGACTGCATTTTTCTCCGTGTGCCCCAGGCCCTGCAGAAATAGCTTCCAACTGCTGTGAAGGGCTGAGACCCAGATCAGGACATCTAGGCTCAGCACAACTGTCGTTAGACTGCGGGGCCCTCTGGACAAGACCCCGTCCTGTTCCCCTCCTTCCCTTGGTCTCTGTCCCGTGTGCGCGGTGACAGAGGAGGCCTGCTGGGGCTCTGGGCAGCTTGGCCTTGCTGGGTTTGGAGAGGCTCTGCGGGGCACAGGAGGAGGGCAGACAGGCTGGGACCCTCCCCGCCAGCCCCCTGGGCGCCTGGCTCTGGGATGGCATCGCTTCCCAATCTGCCCGGGACCTCCCATGCTCCCTGACAACTTTTGGGGGAAGGGAGGTTAACCCATCCCAAGGCTCTGCTGTGGTGACAAGGGTCAGCTGGGGACGGAGGCTGTGCTGGTGCCGAGGCTGCCCGGAGTGGAAGCAGGGACTGAGCAAAGCCCCTCGCAGGCCCTCAGAGGTGGGGGCGCGGCGGCTGCCCGCAGAGTGAGTACGTCGCCCCCTAGGCCCTGCCGAGGGCAGCGCAGCCCTAAAGACTCCCACCGTCCTTCAACTCGGGCTCCTGCGGAGAGACAGCCCATGGGACCCTGCTTGTGCTGGGCTGGGACAGAGTGCCATGGAACATGGCCTTCCCAGCATGGAACACAGCCGACCTTGGAGTGGGGTTGGCTCCCTGTCCCTAGCAGTGTGACCTTGGGCAGGAGACTTACCCTCTCTGAACCCATTTCCTCATCTGTGAAAGAGGAGGCTTCCTTTCAGCATGGCTGAGAGCCTGCATATGGTATTGCTTGTGAAGTACCTAGTGCAGAGTCTGAGCACAGTGAGGTTTTAGTGGCTGGTAGGAACCCCATCTCTCTCCCCTACCAGAAGATATAGGATTGTGAGAGAGCGCTGGAGGAGAAGTGGCTCATTGCTTGGAGGATTCAGAGGGCTTCACAGGGAAGAGAGGGCATTCAAGTAGGGTTTTGAGGGGTGTGCAGGAGTTTCCCAGAAATACCAAGACTCTGAGAAGGCAGAAACTGTATCTATCATGAATTAACCTTGTTTCTTCCAGTGCCTGGTACTATATCTAGTAGAAGCTCAATAAATAATTGCTGGGTGTCCGGTGGCGGGACAGTACAAGCACTGGCACATAGGTGTGCACAGTCCCTGGTGGATGAGATTAATTCTGCTTCAGCCCCACGGAGCTATGCCACTTTGTCTCTGAAAGGTCCTGGTACCTGTGGGGCCACCTGCTTGTGCCCTGGAGGACTGTGACATCCTCAAGCAGTCCTTTCGATGGAGCTAAGCAGTGCCTGCCTCCTGGGTAGCCATGGGTCTGTGTACCCGTGACCATGCCAAGGGCATCAGGGTGTCAGTATTCCATTAGCCACCAGGGCTGTGGCATCGATGCCATTTCTGTTGAGCTGCCTGTGACAACCATGGAGTTGGGTCCGATTCGCTAGGCAGCAGAGAGGTTTCCCAGGGAGCCTGAGCAGGGCAGGAGACCGAAGAGAGCGCCCTGACTGTGCTGGGCTTTCAAGTGCTGGACACGATGGTGACTACTCAGGCCCCAGGCTATGTGCAAAGAGGCTCTTTGGCCCTCGTTGTTGGTCACATCCCTGGGAAGGAGGCCCTGCCCTGCACGTGAGGAAAGTCCCAAAGTTGGTAACTTGCTTCTGACTCATGGGGACTGCTCTGGGATTTGAACCTGGGTCAGTTTAAGTCCGTTAAGTTGGAGGCCCAAGCTCCAAGGTTAGGGCTGATGGACAGCTCTGGCCACCCAGCAAGCCACTGTCCTTTTAAGTGCATGGACCCTGGAGCCGGGCGGGGCTGGCCTCATGTGGGCTTTCTCAGGGAGAGGTCCACAGGGGACACGGTGATTCTCCAATTCTGTGCCCTGATTCCGCTCTAGGCCTTCAGGGTTGAGAGGGACAGAGAAAGGTGGATGGGGGGTGAGCCCACACGGGAGACCGTTCTGTGTGGCTCATCGGCTTTGGGTGGAGCTGCCGTGGCCCAGGAACAAAAGGAAGCCAGCATGGCTGAGATGGCGAGCAAGGGAAGGAATTGAAGGAGGGGACGTGGAGGAGAAGGAGAGGGGCTGGCAGTGTCCAGCCGGGGGCCACCTGCCCTCCAGCAGACATCCCCAACTGTCAGGAGGACTGGGATTCTGCTCTTGGCGTTTGGTGCTGGGTGCTGACAGATGTGTTATGGGACACAGAAGCCCCACGAGATACCAAGATTTCCCCACGGAGAAACACTGGATTTCCCCCGCTCTTATCCACACGGCCACTTCCAAAACCCCCGAAAGTGCATGGGGAGTGGCCGGCACCTGGTGCGCCGCTGGTGGAGTGTGAGCCGGTGTGCCTGCTATGGGTCACCGCGTGGCGGGTCCCAGGGGTTAGACACAGTGTCACTGGCACTATGATCGAGCGACCTGGACCTCGAGCAGACAGCTGTTCCCCCAAGTTCATGGCAATGCTAGTCCCAGTAGCCAAAAGGCAGAAGAAGGATGGAGGGCGTAGAAAAATGTGGTCTGTCCATTTCCTGCCTTAGGAAAAAAAGAGGAAACTCTGATCCACTCTACAACAGTGGCAAAACTTAAAGATATCATGGTAAGTAAAACAAGCCAGTCATCAAAAGACAACTAAGGACGGATTCTGTTTATGTGAGGGGCTGGAGCAGTCCGACTCACAGAAGCCAGGAGAGACCGTAGAGAGGGGCTGTCTCAGGGGTACAGACTTTCGGGGAGGGACAGGAAAAAGCCCTGGAGAACAGAATGCAGCGTGACTGTGTTAGTACTACTTAAGTACTTAATAGTGTACTTGAAGATACAGTAAAACACATGTCAAGTGTATTTCACTACAATTTTAAAATATCAGATTATCTTTTCTCCTTGGTCAAGAGTTTGGGTACGTTGCTAAGAGCAGCAGGAAGTGGCCAGGAGGACCGTGTAGACCGAGTGACCAGTGCTGGTTTATCCTGGCTCCAGCCGTGTGTAGGGAAGGATGCACAGGGTTCAGAGTGTTTGCAGGTACCGTGAGGTGACTGGACAGTCGTGTGGGACAGCGAGGGCAGTAGCCGAGGGTGAGGTGAGAGGCAGGTGCACTTGGACCACGGAGGAGACTGGGTGGGAGGGCAGAAGGATACGTGTCCCTCGTGGGCAGCTGGGGAAACCCCAAGCATGTGGTCTCCGAGCTCATCTTGCAGCTCAGCACAGCCAGGGAGCTGACCATAGGGCAGGCTCCGGGCCTGGGGGAACGGGAAGAAGCCTGCTGAGGGTGGACTGGGGAGAGGGCTCCTCCCTCCAGTGCACGGCTGCTGCCCCCTCCCCAGAATTTGCCCCCTCCCTTGATGCCCTTGATTTTCTATACTCCTGCCAGAGCAGGGAGTTGGGGGCTCTTGTGCAGAGAGGAGCCGGTCTGGGGAACGCAGGGTGACACAGGATGGAAACGCAGGGTGGTTTCTGTGAAGCGCAGGGGACCTTGGCGTCCTTGAAGTGTCAGCAGAGGATGCCCCTTTAACCCCCAGGCCCAGGGCATGATCTTCTGAGCCCCACAATGGGAGCCTCTTGCTGAGAGGGCCTGGAGACCCTTTCCCCTCCCCAGGGTCATGTTGCCACCTTCCCACAACCAGGAAGCTGCTGGCTCTCGCTCCAAGCTGCATGTTTCTGTGTGTGAGTTTGGAGGCTGCGGATGGACGTGGGAATCAGAGGTGCGCCCGCCCGGGTCCTGAGTCTCATCTCCGCCTTTTTAGCTGAGTCCAGGAATGTGTCTGGCTGCAGACAATTGGCGTCACAGCTGCAAACCAGAGTCTTCCAGGGCTGGGAGGAACTGGGAGGCCTCCGTGCATCCTCTGGCCTTCGGGGTGGGGGAGGAGGGCTTCTGCCCTCTCCCAAAGTCCATCCAGCCGAAGGGAATGTTATTTTTCCCCAGACAGCTCCTTTACTGTCCCTGGGCCTTCATTCCTTTGTGGGCCATCTCTAGCCAACGACCCCTTCCCAGGGCTTGCAGACATCCTCCAAGCTCCCTGCCCAGCACAGGCACCCTTTGCCCAGCTAGAAGTCTGTTGGTTTGAGTGTGGCTATGGGCTGGGCCCGGCCAGCAACAACACTGGTTTTAGAGTTGGTTTTGAGGTGCGCATGTGATCTAAACAGGATCAGCTGAGTTAAGTTCTGGGATTCTGGTGCAACAATAGAGTCCTCTGATTGACGATCGATCAGTCTCCGAGGAAAGCACACTGGTGCATTGGAATAACAGCTTCCTGACAACAGCAGGTGAGTCCCTGGATCCAGCTGTGCCTGAAACTAACAATCCATGGCTAAATTAGATATGGGAGCTAAGGGATTCTGCTTCCTGCCTAGCAGGCCAATTCGTGTTGGATTTCTGTCATTTGTGGCAAAAGTGCCCTAGGTCCAAGTGCTTTCTGCTGCACAGCCTTGGTACTTTGGCTCTGCCCACAGGAGGGCTAGTCTTTGGTTAGGAGGCCCTCTGGGTGTGAGATCCATGCATCCATCCATCCATCCATCCACCCATCCACCCATCTCTCTTAGCAGGAGATTCCCTCATCTCTGAGTCTGCTGGCTCCCTACTGCTCAATACTTGTGTGTTCCTTGGTCCTCTCATCTTGTCCTCTTTGGTTTGATGTCATTCAGAATTCTTCCTATTACCTGCAAGAGAGGCCCACATCCTATCAGCTTGAGTAAAAGAGAATTAGTGGCCTGAAAAGTGAGCTCAAGCAGGGGAGTGGGGTGGCGGGGGTGAGAGGCTGGAATCTGAGCTCAGACCCACCAGAATTCTCCCTCTCCACCACTCACCTCTGCTTGTTCCTACTTCCCTTTAAGGATGGCCTTGTTCTGCCCCTTCAGTAGAACGGAGAATTTGGCCACCACCAGCCCAGCTTGGGAGCACCATCTAAAAGCAGGAAGCTGTTTTATCCTGGGATTCACCTTGGTCTTGAGGAAGGACTGGTTGACCTTGTCTGGGTCATGTACCTGCCCTTGGAACTGTCCCTGCAGCTAGGGAAGTGAAGGCAAGTCATTGACAAATCTGGGTCGTGCGTGTGGGTACTGAGGTTCTATGACTGACAGAATCACATAGGAGATGAAGGACAATTTCCCAAAGGAGATGAGAGGCTGATGTTAGACAAAGGCTGGGATGTGCAGGACGGTGGACAGAAAAGGTCAGGAGATACTCAGCTCACCTGCCACTACCATCCATGCATCCAGTTCACCACTCCCCCCATCCATCCAGGTATTCCCTCATCCATCCATCCATGCATCCATGCATCCATCCATCCAGTCATCCATCCATCCATCCATCCAGTCATCCATCCATCCATCCATCCATCCATCCACCCATCCATCCATCCATCTACCCATCCATCCACCATCCATCCATCCATCCATCCATCCATGCATCCATCCATGCATGCATCCATCCATCCATCTATCCATCCATCCATCCATCCATCCATCCATCCATCCATCCATGCATCCATCCATGCATGCATCCATGCATCCATCTATCCATCCATCCATCCATCCATCCATCCATCCATCCATCCATGCATCCATCCATGCATCCATCTATCCATCCATCCATCCACCCATCCATCCATCCATCTACCCATCCATCCATCCATCCATGCATCCATCCATCCATCCATCCATCCATCCATCCATCCAGTCATCTCTGCACCCCTCCATGCATCCAGCATCACTCTGTACCAGGCCCTGAGTTCAGATCACGGTCTCTACCTCCCACTAGTGTCTATGACCTCACAGATGGGGGACTCAAGTCCTAGTTCTGTCTAGAAGGGAAGAACATCCAACAAGTCATTGATTTCCCTGGGAAAGGGCACTGACGGGGGACCGACTGTAAGGCACTCAGAGCTGGGCCAGCTAATACAACTTTGGCAAAGTGGTCTGGGGAGCTTCCAGGAGGAGGTGACCACTAAGTGGAGACGGAAGGGAAGAGTAGGAGGAGCCCAGGTATGGGATGAGAAGTTGAGAGTTTCTTTCTGTCCCCTGGTGTCCACGCGACATGACCCTTTACTTGTCTGTTCCTGTTTCCCCCTCCCTCAGTAGGTGTTAACTGGACTGGCTTCTGGACAGTGAAGGAGGCAGCTGTGGTCCATCCCCTGCCCAGCTCCTAACCATGGGGCATAGCTTGGTTCGGAGGAGTGTGAGGCTCCAGGAGGTGAGGTCTGCTGCAGGAGCTCACTAGAAACGCCAGTTCCTACACCGTTACTCACTGTCTCCATAACTTCCGGTCTCTCGCCCCAGAAGAAGCCTCTCACACAGTGTCCCTGGCCAGCTGGGGAGCCCCTGTATGCACTAAAAGCAGGTGGAGATGGGGCAGGGGAGGGGTCCAGATTCAGGCTCAGCAGTTGGGATTTTGGTCCTACTCAGCCATGTACTCACCGTGCGACCTTAGGCAAGTGTCCACCCTCTCCAGGCCTCAGTTGGTCCCTCTGTTTCAGTGGGAGGAGCCCACAGGACCATGCGAATTCTGATGCCACCCTGCGGCTGGTGCCCCACACCTCCGAGCACCAGGACGGATGGTGGAAGCGAGGCTGTCCCAGGCCCCTGGCTCTTGGCTGAGCCGCCTGCAGCCCACAGGTCCTGAGTCATCTTCCAGGCAGCGGGTGACCTCTCCATACCCCTGTCTCCCCCAGGCCCCGTGACCCTGGACAGCACGCAGGGCCAGGCCGTCCCAGGCGGGCGGCGCAGTGGAATCACAATATTGACCCAACACACAGGAAGTGGGGAGGACAGGCTGCCGGGGTCCCTGGCTGGGGAGACAGCTCGCTGAATGATGAGCTGGGAGCCAAGCGCTCCCTCGTGGGTCACTGCATGCTGCCCGTGGCCGCCAGGCTGCCCCTCCCGGCTCCAGAGCCCCCTCCCCGGACCTCCCTCCTACACATTCCCCAGGAGGGAGCTGCTGGCGGGCTCCCTCTCTTGGGTCCTGCCCCTTAGCAGAAACCTAGGCTCCGCTGTGCTCCTCAACTTTTGCAGGGTCCCCTTTGGCACTGTCCTTCCTCTCACTTAACAGAGGGAAACTGAGGCTCAGAAGTCACTTGCCTATAGTATCAGAGCGAGTAATCAGATTTGTCCTCCTCGCTCTGCCCGTTCCCTGGGAGGGAGCTCCCATGGGTCATGATAGTAGTGTGAATAATCAAAGGCCTTGATCTCTGTGGGCCCTCCCAACTGCCCATAGGGTTAGGTTATTAAATGACTACCACTCAGAGGAGGAGAAATAACTGCCCCGGGGACCCAGCGTGCAGGTAGCTGGGCTGGAATCTGAACCAAGGTTGGCCTGATCCCAAAGCACACGATTTGTCTTGCCAAGCTCTGGGGCAGGAAGGGCCTGTCCTTGAACCTCCTGTTCAGTGCCACCTCCCCAGATGAGCTCAGGATGACACCTGGATCTGTGTTTCCAACCATACTTATAGGGACACAGGAGTCTTTTGGGGGCAGCCCAGGCCAAAGCCATCCTCCCAAAAGGGAAATCTCAGTCGGGGGCTGCTTGGGAGGCCGGGTCCAGGATTTGGAGGTGGCTGCCCCCCCCCCCCCCCCGCTGATGAGTCAAAGTGGACCGGGAAGTGGTCAGCAATGTCTAGGGAAGGTAGGGGAGCAGAAGTGCTCCAGGCTTGGGGACCTGGAGCCCACTGCCTGCCCTCCCAGGAGCCTGGTGTCCTTTCCATAGGAGGAGGGCATGATCTAGGCGTCTACCCTCCATGCCAGGGTTGGGGGAGGGTGGGCTCCTGCCCCTGCCAGGGTCCTCCCTGTGAGCTGCTGCAGGAGGACATGGGGTTGAATAGTCTCTCCCTGGGCTCTGCGCGGGGTTTTTGCCCTGAGCTGTCCTTATCAGGGTCACTGAGTGAAACCTGCCCAGGTGTTTGATCTGGGCTGTGGCTGAGAATGTTTTCATCCTGTGGCTCCATGATGTGGAGCCACAGGAGCAAGCCACACTGATGCTAGTGGGCCTGTTAAATTGGTATAACTTTGTATTTACAGGTAGGTGTGTGTGTGTGTGTGTGTGTGCACACGCATGTGCACACCTGCCTGAGTATTTGCACGCCACAGAGTTCAAGGCTAAAACTGGGACACGCAAGAGTGCAGGGCTTCCTGATCCAAGGTGCACGTGGATCCTATTGATTAACAATATCTACTTAGGGCACAGGAAGTGAGGTCTGATGCCCAGGCCTCCCCTTTGCCTCTCTGGTGTGTAAGGTGCAAAACTGTGTGTGTTCACATTTCCTAGTCACTGTAAGTAATTTCACAAGCCGCCTTTACACCTTTGTGAAAAAAGGCTTTGCATAAACATTGGTGATGCATAAATAGTTGTTAAGCGCTTTAGCATGGCTTAGGGTGCTATATCCCCACCATAGCTCTAGGACAAGGTGGATGGGCCATTCTAGGGGCAGTGACTCAGCTTCAAGGTGAGGACCACTACTAGCTCAAAGGGTACTCTCAGTGTGTTAGAAACATGTGCCCCTCTGGGCCATGATGGCTCAGTGAACACAGCCCAGGATGGACTCCAGGCTTACACCAGGTGCCTTTGTTCAGTGCACAACCTAAACCATCATGCACAGTGTTCAGTGTCCCGCTGAATCCCACAGTTGTGCCCTTCACTGCAGATCCAGGACCTATGTCACTGACGCAGTACGCAGACCGCAGTCTGGGTGTCAGACACCTACTCAGGCTCCCGGAGAGCGTGCTAAGTGGAGGCGCACTAACAGGTCAGCCTGTGGGGTGCAGGCTCACCCCAGAGCCTTTCCCTGCCTGCCACACTTCCTGCAGGTCCTGGACTAGGAATAGTCCTGGTGGGGCCCTCTTGGAGACCTCCTGGCTTCCCCCAGCCCTGGTACCTCTGCCCTGCCCGCATACCTCCGGCCTGCAGGCGGCTTCCGGCTCACTTTCCGCTGGGACCCCACGGGGCGCAGGCTTCTGCACACGGCTGCTGCCCGGGCCTCACGCGGGGTGCTTGGAAAACATCTCCCTGGAAGCAGAGAAAGTGTGAGCCGTCAGGATGGAGGGTGTGGAAGGAGGGAGGCCTCGGAGGAGGGGAGATTTACAGCCTTCATCTGGCCACTCTGAGGGCACATCGGCACCACAGCGTCCTTGGAGACCACTGCCGCCCCACCTGGACAGATGAGGAGGAAACTGAGGCACAGGATGGAGAGTGACTTGCCAGAGCCCAGGCAGCTGGGAGGAAACCCTGAGCTCCAGCTGTAGAAACACATATTGGTTCTCAGGCTTTAGCTCAGGGTGACACTGCCCACAGGCTCCAGGCGGACTCCTACATGCCAGGCTGCTCCCTGATCCTGCACAGCAGAGGACAAAACAGGATTCAAAGAGCCTGCTTCACCTCCCGCAGGGCACCAGGCATCGTGGCAGAGAGAGCAAAATGTCACAGGGCAAGAGCATGGTGGGCTCCATGTCCATCATCTCGGGCTGTTACTGTCACCCACTGGCTCTGGGGGCTGCACAAGATTGTTTCTTTTTTCTCCAGGCCTCAGTTTCTTCATCTCTAAAGTGGGAGTTGTGGCTACTGCTGGTGTATAGTTTCACTATGGTTCCTGGGGGTTCTTGGCTTTTATGCCCCATCGGCACAGTGCCAATGTCAGGCTGGCTGTCGAGGCTGGCATCATTAGCTGGTTCTGGCAGACACAGGCTGGAATGGCTGTCAGGGTCCAAGTGGTGGGATCTTTGGGGCAAGTGGCTCTGGCCTCCATGTGTCTCTGGGGTGGTGATGGTGGTGGTGGGAGGTGGTTCTGGGGACTCCCTTTGTGCTGAAAAAGTAGAACCACCACCTCCCTCCCTTGCGCCCAAGATAACGTGCAGCATGACTCCATGGCTGACTGTGCTCTGCTGGGTTTCTGAATCTTGATGGGACTTAAGGTCGAAGGCAGCCCAGCTGCGGATTTGCTGTCCTCCTGAACCCCGGATTCCCCAAGTTACTCATCTGATTATTCAAGCAGGGCTGTCCCAAGAGCTCCACTGTGCACCAGGCACTGAGCTGGGCAGGGACAGAGGCTCTGGCAAGCAGAGTCCCTGCTGCCCCCATTCCAGGCCTGCCAGGGCCTGCTGGGGACCTGCCTCTCCTGACCCCACTTCTCCAGCCTCCATCTTCCTTCTAGAATGTTCCCTCTGCTTCCGGCAGCCTGGGTGGATGTGGATGATGATCATGAAGAAACCCTGGTCCATTCCAGACCACTGGAGAACTGAATCTCGAGTTTCTCTGTCCTCTGGGTTTTCCTCCTGGGCATCCTCCCGCTGCCCGGTACCCACAGTTATTCTTATGCCTGAGATCCGGGAGCTCCAAGACTGACCTGGATCGCAGGGGTCTGTCTGGGACCTGGTAGGGTCTAACCAGCTTTGTGATGCCACCAAAACACCCACCAGTTGGTTTTTTTTTTTTTTTTTTTTTTTTTTCAGATTATCGGTTTGCTTCAGTGGGTGTCAGGATTTGAGAGAGGCTGTGGGGTGTTGAGTACCCTCCCTGGACTGTGCCTCTTTTAGCCAGACTTGCATTATTTAGTGCATCATTTGAGAAGGTTGAGTCTGGGGCTGAGGCAGGCAGATCTCAAGTTTGAGTTCAGTCTGGGCAACTTAGTGAGACCCTATCTTAAAATAAAAAACAAAAAAAGGACTGGGAACGTAGCAAATACCTTGTGTTCAATCCCTGGTGCCACAAATGAATGAATTGAATGAATGAATGAATATTAGAATTTTAGAATGAATTTTAGAATAAAGAAGCTTGGGCCTAGAGCAACACTACCTGGCTTGAATGCAATCTCCTGTACTTGCGAAGTGTGGCCTTGGATAAGTCCTGTGTCCCGTGCCTCAGTTTACTCACCTGTAAAGCGGGAATGATGCCAGGCCAGGATGCTGCTGTGAGGATAGGAGGGATTTGGGCTCTAAAATGCTTAGAAATGGACGGACCACGGTGCACACGTCTCAGCCACTGTCACTACGCACTTCACAGACGCAGTGGAATATCCCATAGGCCGAAAGGAGGCTTGGCATTGCATGTGGCTCTGGACTCAGCTGCCTCCTTGCACATCAGAGACCCCTCCCCACATCAGAGACCCCTTGGGCTACTGGAGGACCAGGAGCCCAAGGAGAGGAATCCTGAGCATGCAGCCCCCTCGGGGGGTTCGGATCTTCCCCAGGACATGAGTGGACAAAACTTTTGTGACCAGCTGAGGGCCTGTCCTTGTCCAAAGCACTGGTCCCTTACTGAGCTTCTGCTCCCCCCTCTGAAATGTGTCTGTCCCATGCCTGGGATGGGAAAACTTTTAACCTAGGTCCCCGCCCCCAGCGCTCAGGGCGAGGAGGTGAAGCAGAGGGTAAGCACGTCCCTGCCGAGAACAGGCCACGGAGGGGACCGCTGAAGTGACAGGAGAATGAGAACCAAGTGACCACGTGGGACCTGGAGGATGAGAGGAGAAGACGCGGAGTCTGAGGTGGCCCACGAGGAGGCGCGGGGGTGGTCAGGCACAGGTGCGGAGGACACGGCCAGAGAACTAAGACTGGACACGAGGGCCAGTGACTTGCGGAGACGCCTTTCACGGCCACAGCTGCCCTGTGACATTGGTGGAGGCAATGGGTGGGCACTCTGGAGACTCCAACATCAATGTGGGGGCACCACGGAGCGTGAGACACGGGGATGCATCGCCTCAAAAGAGCCCGGTGGGTCTCCGGCAACAGACACCAACGACAAGGTGAAAGTCTTCCAAAATCCCGACTTTTGGGAAAGTCAGCCACATACTATAGACTGACGATGGAGGATTCCAGGGAGCCAGAGAGGCGCCGCAGTCCCCGAGGAGAAACCCAGCAGAAGCAGGGAGAGGAGCGGTCACCATCAGAGTACACGCCAGGCCGCTCTGAGCTCCCAGAGGGGCTGATGTCATCATCCCTTTTATAGATGGGGAAACTGAGGCACAGGGTTGTTGACTGGCCAGTAAGTGCTGGGACAGGATCTAGGGTTCATGACTCACGGGGGTCTGTACTTTACTCACCAAATACCAGTGCTCTCCGTGCTTCAGAAAGGATTCCCGGAGCTAAGGTGAGAGGCGAGGACCATTGGTTTCTTCCCTTCCTCTGTTACCGGGGGTTTGTACCGTAGCAGGCAGGGATTGACTTATGCAGATAAACAAGTAGACAATAAAAAGCTCCGATTCTGAAATCAGACTAAGGCAGTTCCTGTCCTGCCGCTTGCCATCCACTGGCTGTGTGTCCCAGGGCAAAGTCCTTGACCTTTCTGTTGCTGTCTTCATTGGAGAAACAGAGATGATATGAAGCCAGAAGGAGCACTGTGCATGGGAAGTAGGGAGCTCAGGGCCTGGCAGAAGTGAGTGCTGCATACATGTGAGAATCATCAGCCCTGGATTAGGCATGCCCAGAGCAACTCCAACTGAAGGAGCCAGGAAGTCTTCTCAAAGGAGGTAGGGTTTGACTGGGTCTTGAAGGATGTATAGGAGTGCTCCTGGTGGAGGCTTATTTTAGAGTGAGCTGGCAGGCAGCGTATTATTCCAGAAGCCCTAACTGTGGCATAGGACTTGGGAGGCAGCAGTGCCACATCATCTAGGGTCTTGCAGGTGAGTTAAATTTATCCTGAGGGAGCCACGGAGGGTGTTTGAGCAGGGGAACGAGCTGGTTAGCTTTAAACTGCAGAGAGACATCTTGGCTGCCACACAGAGAATGGGCTGGAGGAGGACCAGGAGCCTGTTGTCCTCTGACCTGGCCCTGGCAGTCCTCACTCTGGTCTCCTCCAGCCAGGTGGCCAAGCTGACCTCCATCCCTGGCTCTGGGCCGCTGCTGGCTGCGCTGACTGGAGAAGATGTAGACTCCAGCCGGCAGTCTACAGGGGAAGGGGAAATATTTGCTCAGCTGTGGAGAGCAAATCGCCCTCTCCTCCACGCCAGGGAGGACACTGGCCCTGTGCAGTCCACTCGGGTCCTCCAGCTCCCCAGATGGGCCTCTCCATGCTGCCTTCGAGCCACCTAGAAACAGTGTCCCTTCCTGTCCTCCGCCAGGGACTGAGCTCGGGACTGTGACCTCCTGTTCTTTCCTCTCTCTCATCAAACACACCAAGTTCTTTCATCTTCTCTTCATACGACAGAGACTGACCTCGATTTTTATTTTTAGAGGAACGTCCTGATTCAATGGCCATTGATTCGAATCTTTCCCCACCAGCTGATGTGGGGAATCAGACTTTGATGTGAGGCAGCCTGAACGCGACCTTCGGCTCCACTGTGTGACCTTGGGGAAGTCACTTTGCCTCTCTGAGCCTCACAGGGCCTCTTCTATTCATGAGCCTCTCTCAAATCCATGTGAAGATTCAATGAGAAAATCTTACAAAATACTTCAGATCATGCTGGGCACAGAGCAGGCGCTCGGTACGAGGCGGGGACGAACGTGCCCCTGGTCCCCTCCCGCCACTTCTGTTCCCTTGAACATCATGGCACCAGCTGTCCATCGCCAGCTGCCATGCCTGATGGTGTGATGGTGCGCTTCTGGGATGGGTGGAGCCCACCTCCTGCCATGATGCCTGTGTCATCCCCGCCCCCTGGATGGGACAGACCTTGTGACCTGTGTCAGGTGATGGGATGTCACCTTCGGGTCACATTACAGAAGGTGGAAACTTCCTTCTCGTGAGGTCTCTCACTGGTTTGCTGCAGCAGCTGTGCTGTCTCGAGAGGCCCATGGCGGGGCCTGTGTGTTGAGGACCAAGGTGGCTTCTGACCTGCAGCCCTGCCGTGACACTGCAATGTCAAACACGCACACACACTCACGTGCACACACACATGCACACACGCACACATGCACGCATTTGGTCTTTTCACAGGCAGGAACCCTGGTTGGGTCCCAGGCCTGGTGGGACACAGGCGTGGCTCGAACTCCGCCTCAGCCCAGGTCCAGACTGGAGATCGCTCACTCACCTACGGTTGGATCAGTCACACTTTATTAACAGAAAGTGACAGGTCTGGAGATCTAGGCAGTGGACGTCCTGGGAGGTTGCACATCCCTCTCCCCAGTGCGGAGCGTCTCCTCTCTTACACTGACCCTGAGCTGTGTCCCTTATTCTAGGTCAGCAAGAACAAGCAACGTGTCTGCCTGAGTTCTGTGATTTATTCTAGAAAATTCAGGAGCTCAAGCAGTGGGGTCTAGAGAACATGCAGTCTATGCTTAGTTGTTCATAAGTGGGGGACCTGGGGCCTGGGGCTAGTGTCTGAAGTGGGGACAATCTCAGAGGACTGAGCCGTAGCCTGTGAGACTCACGCTGCCCTCGAGGAGCAGGTGCGGGACCTGAGCAGAGTCACTGGACCCACTCAGAGTCTGGTGTGAGGGAAACATTTGTAGTAAGAAGTGTGACACAAAGCAGAGCCAGCCATGACCGCAGGACTGTGGGACGTGAGCCCTCCCTGCGTCGCCTGTCAGACAGTCACAGTTTCACGTGACACCAGAGCCTTCAGGTGAAGACCCAGAGGCCCCGGGGTCTCTTCTATCTCATCCACTTCTATCTCAGATTCAGTGAAGCCGCGACGGCTGTGTAGAAAGGGGATTTTTTTGGTACAGGGGAAGAAATCCAGGGTTATCACACTGAGTGACACCCTGGCTTCCTTTTTTATGTTATGATGAGTTCTCACTAAATCTCAAAGTTGGATCAAATCTTGCAGGGAGAAAGAGGCCGGGACACAGAAAGGCAGGGCAAGGTCACAGAGAAATTTGGCTTCCGAAGCTGCTCCTGAGAGCCTCACTGCGGGGTGTCGCTTCCCAAACCCCCAGACTTGGTGAGAAGAGACTCAGCAAGTGCCTTCACCAAATCAAAAGACAAACAGTTTGAAATGTTTTCTGTGTCTTCCAAAGAGAGGTTCTGCAGCTGCCTGCACCACCCCTGCCAGGGAGAGGAGAGGAGAGGAGCTGGGGGCAGGCAGGGAGCCTCTTCCGGTCTGTGCCTGACCGGGCCGTCACACACTGGGCCATTTATAGACACCAGGAAGTGCTCCCGGGATGGAAACTGGAGTCCAAGGAATGCAGGGCACTGTGCTGCCCTGGTACCGCTGTTCATCCAACAACCACCAATTCAGCTCCTTCAATGCCCAAGCCAGCGCCTCTGGCTCACTGGAAGGGCATTTGAAGGTCATCTAGCTCCTCCCTCTTCCTTCTGAGCCACTGAAAATTTACTGGACTTCTCAGTATCATCATCATGTCCTCTGGCCACAAGGAATAGAAGAGGAGGGGGAACCAAGATTATTTAGACTAAAAACAAAGGGAAATTTTATTGGTTTATATCACTTTGAAGTCCAAAGGAGAGTTTGGTTTCAGGTAGGGCTGCATCCAGGACTTCCAGACATGTTACCGAAGCTGAGTCTGTGAACACCCTTGGCTCTGTTCCCTTCACAGTGATCTCATCTCCATATTATAAAAAGAGATGGTGTCTTCCGGGTCCCTTAGAAGATCGGGGGATGGATGTTCCTATTGGCCAGGCTCTGCCACCCTCACAGCTGAGAATGCAGTCAGCTCTGCCTGAAGTTCAGAGATGCCACTCTCACCTGACCCGGACACCAGACAGCAAGTGGTACCCACATTCTCTGCTTCCACCTCTCTGGTGATGGGGAACTCATAGGGCAGACTGTCCTTCGGTAACTTTATTCAGATTTCTGTACTTGGACTCCCACAATGCTTCAGTGTCACCTAATGGTTCGTCCATCTCTTTTACCCAGCTCATTTCTTCCCAGTGCCTAGCAGGGGAAGCCCACAGAATATGTGTTCTGTGTATGCTTATCAAAACCCTAAACTGTTCATCTAGAATTCTACACCCAGATCGTCCATACCACGGGCTGGGCATCTGATGCACAACCTCATCAACCCTCAGGACCAACCTCTTAAGTAAACCGCACTGTCTTTCTGTCTGTATGTGAAGAAAGTGAGGTTCAGTGAGGTTAAGAAATCTCCTTAGCCATGGTCAGCCATCACAAAGGGGTTGGACCAGGATTTGAACCCAGGTCTTTTTATCTTTTACCTGAGTAGAGCAGAGAGAAAGAAAGAAGAGCAAAGAGAGTGAGAGGAAAAGAAAGAAAAATGGAAGGAAAAAGGACGAGAAAGCTTAGACTGTTAAAAACTTTCCTCTAATGGTGATTCTTTGCTGGGTTTTTTTTTCCACTTATGCCTTTAAGAAGCTGATTGAAATTAGCACATTTTTGTGTGGCAGTGCATTAAAGCACCACACAAGTGAGAAGCGTGATGAGCATTAAAGGCTCTGGGAGGCTGAGGCAGGAGGATGGCAAGGTCAGCCCCAGCCTGGGAAACTCAGAATCTTAGCTAAAAAACCAAACAAAAGTAAACATCATCCATATTGACATGACATGTTAGGAGTATTGAGTTCAAATGTTAAAAGCATCAGAATATTGGAATAAAAATATACTACAGATTTATGATAACAAAAACAGCATGGCACTGGCAAAAGAGAGGTGTGAAGACCCTGGCACAGAATTGAGGAATAAGCCCACGTATTCAGAGCCACTTCATTCTCTATAAAGGACCCAAAAAGCCTCTTCTACAGATGGTGCTGGGAAAACTGGACATCTATCTGTAGATGTTAAGAACTAGGTTCCAACCTCTCCCCAGCAGAAAAAGTCAATTCAAAATGAATCAAAGACCTCAATGTGAGACCAGAAACTTTAAAACCGGCTGCAGGAAAACATACGGAAACACTTTTACAAATCGGCATAAGCAACAATGTCCTCAGTACGACTCTAATAGCTCACTAAGTAACAGCAAAATTGACAGATGGGATTAGAAATGAAAAAGCCTTCGCACAGCAAAGGAAACGATCAGCAGAGTGAGAAGGGGGAAGCCTTGTCAGCTCTTCATCTGACGGAGGGTTAATGTCCAGGATATGTAAGAAGCTAAAAAACAAAACCCAACGCCAAAAGAAGGAAGAACTGGATCCGCAAATGAGCAAAAACTGAGCAGACACATCTCAAAAGAAAAAGTATATATGGTCAATAAGTATATTAGAAAATACTAAATATCTTAGCCACTAGGGCAAATGTAGGTCAAAACTGCACTGAGATTCCATCCCTGGTCATTCTGGTCATCCCATCTCTGACCATTTTGATCAAAATGGTTGTTATCAAGAATCCAGAAACAAAACAAAACAAAACAAATGCTGGCAGAGATGCAGAGGAAAAAGAATCCATCTACACTGCTGGTAGGCAGGGGAATTAGCACGGCCACCATGGAAACCAGTATAGAGGTTCCTGAAACTCTAAAAACAGAGCTACCATATGACCCCACCATACGTCTCCGGGTAGATCAGTAAGAGAATCAAGTCAGAATACTACAGGGTTAGCTATATCCCCAAGTTTATCATCATACCACTCAAAATAGACAAATTATGGAGTCAGACTACAGTGCCCATCAACAGATGAATGTATATATATATATATATATATATATATGTATGTATATTTCAGTCATAAAGAAGAAGAAAATCATGTCATTTGTAAAAAAAAAAAAAAATGAAGGTAACGTGATCACCTTGTTAAGCAAAACAAGCCAAACTCAGAGCCTGGCGTGGCTATAATCTCAGCAATTCAGGAGTATCATGTGTTTGAGGCCAGCTTGGGCAACTTATTGAGACCCTGTCTCAAAATAAAAACTGAACTGGGTGTCACTCAGTGGTAGAGTGACCTTGGGTGTGATCTTCAGTACCATTAATAAAACCAGACTCAGAAAGACAGACAAAAAGTATTTTTCTCTTGTATGTGGAATCTGGGGGGGGGGGGGGAAGATGAGTGAAAATTGGAAGGGAACTATTCAGGAAGGGAAACGGGGCCAGAAGAGGAGAAGTAGGTAAGAGGTGACAGTAGGGAGCAGGTGGGGGACGAGAGGTTTTATCACGGCGTGGGATACGCACTATGAAAGTGTCACAGAGAAACCAGTACTATTGCTCAGATAATGTATGCTAATAATGACCATAAAAAGGAGAATTAAATTAAATAGACAAAGAAACGAGATATTTGGGGAACAATTTAAAAAGAACTTCAGCTGGGGGATTGATGGGGGACAAACTGCTTCTCATTTGCTGTCTCCAAGGAGATTAGCATAGTTTTGGGGTTAACAAGTCCTAAATCCTTGCTGCTGGACACAGGCTCCTCATTTAATGAAAGTTTCCTGTGAAGCTCTGTGATATTAATAGAGTCCCAAGGGGGAAACGTAAGGCTCAAACTGCTGACCACGGATTATACCTGACTGGTCCCCAGCGGCTCTAGCTTATGACATGGTAATTGGATTTGCTTTAAAATTCACAATAGGTGTTGAGCTGGAGGGCGGGCTCTGGACCGTCGCTGTTGTGATGTTTGGAATATTGAAAAATACAGAAAAATGGATAGACCTTGGGTGATTAGTGCATCTGTAGGGGTCTTTATGTGGGGACTTTAGGGCTTTAGAAGAGCACCTAAGTCTCGTTAGCATAAAGAGAACCAGACACTGCCTGTTCCTGCTCACCAGGCCGGGAGACCTCTAATTCACAAGGCAGTGAGTAAATGGTCTTGCCTCAGTAATGGGTATAATTATTCCTGTACCCACTTATAGAATCCATAATCCCCCCTCCCAATGTAGCTATTTCTTTTTTTTCTCTTTTTGGTACTGGGGATCGAACTCACAACCTCACATTGCCAGGCAGACGCTTAAGCCACTGAGCTAAATCCCCAGCCCCCAAACATAGCTATTTCAAAGCAAATTAATTGTGTCCTAGAATAAAGATTAAGAAGTTTTGTAGAAATACAAAAATATATAGCACTCAATAAAGCAAGATTCACAATGTCTGGCATTCAGTCAAAAATTACCAGTCATGAAAAGAAAGAAGACACTACTACCAATAATCAGGGAAAAAAATCAATCAAGTATCCAGAACAGACACAGATGTGAGAATTAACAAATAATGATATTAAAACAGTTATAATAAATATGTATGTTAGGGAAACTAGAGGAAATCTCAAACATATTAAATAGATTAATAGGAGATATAGAAAGCACTGAAATCAAACATAGCTACTAAAATCACAGTGTCTAAGGTGAAGTATAAACTGTTTGTGATTAATAACTGGTTTGTGCTGTCACAGCGGCACACACCTTTAATCCCAGCATTTTGGGAACCTGAGGTAGGAGGATATCAAGTTGAAGCCCAGGCTGGACCACTTAGCAAGATCTTGTCTCAAAAATAAAAAACAACCAATGGGATGAAAGGATGTGGCTAAATGCAAAGCTTCTGGGTTAAATCTCTAGTACTGAAAAAAATTTGACTTGAAATTGCAGAAGAAATTATTAGCAAATTTTAAAACAATAAAAAGTATTCAAAGTGAAGCATGCAGAGATAAAAGCCTCATAAAATGAACAGGGTATCAGTGGTCTGCGGAATAATTGTAAGTTCGGCATATGAGTAAACAGTAAACAAAAGAGAGAGAAAGAGGATGAGAGAGAAAAACTCGTAGAAAGAAAATTTTTCAAAGAAATACTTTCAAATTTAAGCTGAGTGTTAAGTGAACAAGAAAGCGCACAATAAATGCAAACAAAGCTACATCAAATTCTATTATAGTGAAAATGCTCAAAACTAGAGAAAGAGATAAATCTTCTAAAAGTTAAGAGAAAAAGATACCTAAAATACCAAAGAAAAATTGGGAGGTGACAGCAGATTTCTCATCGGAAACAATGAGAGTGAGAAGACAATGGAGCAAACTTTTAAGGTCAGCGTGGTAAAACCTTGGTTTGTGAGGATAATTTGTTCTGGAAACATGCTTATAATACAAAGCACTTGTATAGCAAAGTGAATTTCACCATAAGAAATAATGGGAACTCAGGTGATTCTCCCAATAACCCAAAAATGTCATATACAAAGACTGCAACATTGTAAAGTAATACAAAATAATTTCTAAAGTACAGAACACAAGAAAAGTAAACTACGTTTTCAACTAAGTTCCACTTAGTTGAAAACCTTCATGGCTGGTGTTAGAGACAGGAGTGCTATTGTGTAGGATGAATTTCACTATCACTGATGGAATCACTGCTATTTTTGGCCCAATGCAATCTTTTTTCTTTTTGTGCAGCTTTAACAAGGTACCTGTCCAATGACAGTTGCTTTCGCCTCTGTGGAAAAATATTTTGTGGAAAGAACACTGCACTGTCATTAAACAGACTGTGCACTGCTAACGCCTTATTTGGGTGGTGCTTTCCTCCAAAATTTTGCCCTGTTTGCCACATTGTATACATCTCCCTAATCTTATCTGAAGTGATTGTTCATCTTTTTCTCCTTCTCTGAAGATGAGATCTCTTCCGTAACCTCTTTCTGTTAGGAGATCACCCACAATCCTACAGCGAGAGAGAAAATCATGGGCTCAGTTGTGGTCATGTGATATTTGGCATCCTATGCTACTCATATTTCAAGACATCACTTACTTATCAAGTTAAAATTTATTAGAATTGCCAGATGTGGTGGTGCATGCCTGTAACCTCAGCACTCCAGAGACAGAGGCAGGAAGAATACTTTAAGTTGGAGGTCAGCCTGGGCTACCAAGCGAGTTCAAGGTCATCTGGAATTGCATGGTGAAACTCTGTCTCAAAAAATTTTTTATTAGAGACCCATCCTCGTAGTAAGCATCCCTGGCGTGAGCCAGGAAGAGAACCAGTCAACGGCTCCCATGAGCTACCCACACGTGGGCTGAGAATCAAACATCCTGTCCCCCCACCACCCTGTTAGCAAGTGGGGCCAGAGGTCTGAACGTGTCTTGGGAAGACGACCGTATGCAATGTGGCAAATATGGGGGAGTTCCTTCTATCTTCTGTTTGAAGGAAAATATTTGAAGTAAAAATACTGTTTTTATTGTTTTGCTTTGTTCTGATTGCTTTGCTCTATTAAAGACTCTCTTTTGATTGGTTTTATAATGTTCTGTTTTTGGTTTGATTTCTCTACACCTGATTGAATGGACAGCTATTGTGAAGATAACGAGATATACTGTGGTACCTATTACTGTTATGCCAGTATCCTGCTCTGAAGTTCTGTGCCAATTTCACTGCACTGTCTCAGTTGGCTTTGTTCTGTCTTGTTCTGTTATATTTTTACTACCTTCAAAATAAAACTAAAGATAATTTACTAGAAATATCTTCTTGTCTTGTAGAATACTCGTAGAACAAGTTACTTACAACCCAAAGTTTCACTGCATTGGAAAACCAGAACAGTTGATCTAGAATTCTATGCCTAGAAAAAAAATCTTTATAAAATGTAGGTGAAATAAAGCCATTTCAAACATAAAATAACTAAAATAGTTCATTTTCAGAAGATTTACACAGCAAGAGGTGTTATAAGATGTTCTTGAAGCAGAAGAAAAATAAAACCAGATCAAATATGGAATTACATGAAGGAATGAAGAGCTCTGCAAATAACTGCAAAGATTAAAAATACAAGATTTAAACAATTATTTAAGTACTTTTAAAACATAGCTGAGTATTCACTTGTGTGAGGATAGATGCTATAAAAAAGGTGAACAATAACAAGTTCTGGCAAAGATTTGGAGAAAAGCTCCCCTTCTGTATTGTTGGTGGGAATATAAATGTGCATACCTACAATGGAAAACAGTGTGGAGATTATTTAAAAACCTAAAAAAAAAAAAAAAACCCTACCATATGTGCTGGAAATCCCACTTCTGGAAATACATCCAAAGGAATTCAAACTACATTTTAATTTTCATTAAAGAATTATTCACATTCACACTACTGCAGCCAAGATATGAAGTAAATCTTACAACCCATCAGTACATAAATGGATCAAGAAAATGTGATATATAAACACATATGTAAGTATATACATGTATAAAAACATCACATTGTACCCCAGAAATTGTATTTATTGTTAATTAAAAAATTTTAAAATACAATTGATGAAATAAACCAACAGTAAAGTATTAAAGAATTTATAGCATATGTATAGGGAAGATGTATGAAATGATAACATAGCTGTGAGAGAAGGCATGAAAATATACTATTTTAGAGTTCCTATACTATATACAAAGTGGTATAATATTATTTGAAGGTAGAATGGAAATCTAAGTGTGTGTACTATGGAACCTTAATGCAGCTCCAAAAATAACAAAACAAAGAGATTTAATTTAAGAAAACAAAGGAAAACGAAATTAATTAGTCTAAAAATAAGACAGACATGGAGAAAAAGAACAAAGAATACATGAGACAACTAGAAAACAAATAGTAATAAGATAAGAGTTAAACCCAACCATATCAAGAACCACATTACACACAAATGATCCAGTATCTCAACTGCAAGACAGGGCTGTTAGACTGAACAAAGAAACAACCATATGCTTCCTACAAGAAACCTACTTTAAATGTGAAGACACAAATAGGTTAAAAGTAAAATTATAGAAAATGATACACCATGTTAATAGCAAACCCAACACAGCTGGAGTGGGTAGGGATTGTCAGATGGAGATTCAAAGCAAAAAATTTGACCAAGAATAAAGAAAGCCATTTCATAGTAGTAGAGGAGTCAATTCATTAAGAGAACATATGCCATATGAATGAAAAATATGGCAAGTGTTTACATTTAAAAACATTTATTATAGTAAAAGCCACGTCACCATTAATCCTCCTTAAAATATTTCTCTTTGCTCCAACCACACTTACCCATCATGCTTGCCACCTTTTGAAGTCATTCTGGGAGCTCTCCTTCAGGTTTTAGTGGTGCTGCTGTGATTGTCTCGATGTCCTGAATTGATTTAAAATGTCTTTCATGGTCATTTTCACTTTGGGAGGAGCCAGAAGGCGCGTGGTGCCAGACCCAGGGAACGCAATGGATGAAGACCCACAGCTTTCACGAGCCTGCTTTTCTGTGAATGCTTCATGGCAGCAGCATTCAATGTTTTGAATCACACTTAGTAAAGACACAAAACAGGACTTCCAGGACTGCTTCCAAAAATAGCAAGAAGTATGGGAGAAATGTGTTCAAAACAAGGGAGGGTATTTTGAGGTTCACTAGTGGCAATTTGCCTTTTACTGTAGTAAATTCTTAAAATGTAAATATTCACCACATATTATATATTCAATCATACCTTGTAACAAACTTAAATATTTATGCATCTAGTAATTAAGAGGTTTGAAATAGAAGAAATGAGAACTTACAGAACTAGAGGGAGAAACAGATAAATGCACAGCTATAAAAAGGAATTTTAATGCCTCTCTTTCCATAACTAGTAGAAGTAGAAAGAAAATAATAAGCATATAGAAGAACCGAGCAGTATCAGTCAACTTGATCTAACTGACATTGATCTAGCACTCAACTCCAAACCAGGTAATACACATTCTTTGCAAGTGGGTACAGATTGATTACAAGACGGACTATATCCTGGGCCATAGAACAAGTCTCAATAAATTTGAAAGGATTCAGACAAAACATGTTCAGTGGAATGAAATTGGAAATCAGTAAGAGAAAGATCTCTGGAAAATTCCCAAAATGTTGGCCATGAGATATACTTCTAAATAAACCAAAAGTGAAGCGAGAAATTAAAATGGAAATCATAAAACATTTTATCTGACCAAAAGTGAGCATACAACATGTCAGTTTGTGAGATGCCCCTAAAGTAGTAGATATACTGATATCTGTATTGAAAAAAAATTTTCAATATGTTGGAATTTTGCTTTTCTCTTTCAATTAAATTGGACTTTTTTAAAAAGGAAAAAGATTCTGAATTGACCTCAGCTGTCCCCTAAGGAAATTAGAAAAAGTGTAAATTAAAATCAAAGTATGCAGAGGAAAGGAAGTGGTAAAATAAACGAAGAAATGAATGAAACACAAGAGAAAAATCATTAAAACCAAAAACTGGTTATTAAGATCAACAAAGCCCATAAATCAATCTCTCTCTTCTTTTGTGGTACCAGAGATCAAACTTGCAATCCTGGGCTTGCAGGCAGGTGCTTATGTTACTGAGCTAAATTCCCAGCCACAAACCCATAAATGTCTTCTCACACCAGTCAGGTAAGAGAAGATACAAATTATCAACATCAGGAAGTAGAGATGCTATTGTTACAAATGGTAACAGGACAATAAAGGAATACTATGAATAACTTTGTATCAATAAATTCAATGACTTTGGGCTGGGAATATAGCTCATGGTATTAGTGTCTGCCTGGCAAGTGCAAGAATCTGTGTACAATTTCTGGTACAAAAAAAGTTTTTTTTCAATGACTTGTCAAAATAGCAAATTCATTGAAAGATGCAAGCTACCAAGGGTCACTCAAAAAGATACAGATGGGAAGAAATAGACACAAATAAAATACATTGAACTAAAGCTATATATCTTCCTATAAGGAAAACTTTAGACCTGATGGGTGAATTCAGCCAAACCTTGAATGAAGAATAATTCCCTGGGTCCATGGATTAGACAGCTAAATATTGTTAAAATATTGTTAGGTATGGTGCACATGTCTGTAATCTTAGCACTCAGGAGGCTGAGGCAGGAGGTAGCTCGAGGCCATCCCCGGGCTATAAATTGAGCTGAAGGCCTGGCTGAACTAAGTATCAAGATCCTGCCTCAAAACAAAACAAAATGAACAAACAAAAATTAAGATACTAATTATCCCCAAATTGATTTATGGACTCAATGACATCCCAATCAAAATACAATAGTCAAAGCAACTCCAAAAAGCAAACCGGAAATAGACCCATATCTATAGGGACAGTTAATTTTTGACAAAGGTACAAAGTAATACAGTGGAGAAAATATATCTTCATTGATTGGTGCCAGAATAATTGAATATTCATTTGTAAAAGGAAGGAAAGAAGTAGAGAACTCCCATCTATACCTCATAACGTATTTAAAAAATTAATTTAAAAATGAACTACAGGTCGGGCATGGTGGCACACCCCTGTAATCCCAGCACTTGGGAGGCTGAGACAGAGGATTGCTGTGAGTTCAAGGCCAGCCGGGCAACATAGCGAACTCAAAGCCAGCCTGAAGAATTGCTCAGTGAGATCTTGTCTCAAAAGAAAAAAAGATTATAGATGTAAGGGGTGTGTGTGTGTGTGTGTGTGTGTGTGTGTGTGTGTGTGCGGTCAGCACTCTGCCACTGAACTACAGCTCCAGCCCTTTCAAAATTCTGAGACAAAGTCTTGTTAAGTTGCCTTAAATGGCTTCAAATTTGTAATTCTCAAGCTTATTCTTCCACCCCCTTGGTAAGTGCCTCCTGCGTGGGCCAGGAGGAGACCCAGCGGCTCCCATGAGCCTATCAGCAAGCGGGCTGAGAATCAAACACCCCCCCTCCCCGCCCCGTAGCTACTGGGGATAGATGTCTCAGCATCTCTTGGGTGGATGACCATATGCAATATAGCAAATATGGGGGATTTCTTTCTATCTTCTATTTGAAGGCAAAGGTTTTCACTGTTTTTTGTTGTTGTTTCTTTTGCTCTGTTCAATACTCTCAATTGGTTTTACAATGGTCTGTGTTTGGTTTGATTTCGCTATACCTAGTTGACTGGACAACTATTGTGAAGACAATGAGATATACCACAGTACCTATTACCACCATCCCAGTAGCCTGCTGTGAAGTTCTGTACCAATTTCACTGCATTGTCTTGATTAGCTTTGTCTTGTTCTACTATATTTTTACTACTTTCAAAATAAAAATTTTTTAAAAAGAAAAAAAAAAAACAAATTTGTAATTCTCCTGTCTGAGACTGCTAAATTGCTGAGATTATAATTGTGTGTCCAGCTTAGATTATAGATCTAAAATCTAATGCTATAAAATTCCTAGAAGAAAAAATAAGGGAAAGTTTTTGTAACACTGGGTTAGACAAATGTTTCCTAGACATGACAGCAAAAGCACAATTTGCTAAAGAAGAAATATATAAATTGGACTTCATTAAAATAACAAATTTGTGTTAAGAAAATGAAAACAAGCTCTAAACTAGGAAGAAATCTTTGCAAATCCTTTGTCTGCTGAAGGACTTATATCCAACATACATAAAGAACACTCATAACCGTTAATAAGGGAATATGTGGCCCAGCTTTTTAAATGGGCAATAGATCTGAACAGTCACTTTACCAAAGCAGGCATAGGGATGGCAAATAAGCATGTGAAAAATGTTCAGTTCATTGCTCCTAGTAATTAGAAAATGCAAATTAAATTCAGAGAGCAATTCTAAGCATCAATTAGAATAGCTAAAATCTAAGAGTGACCATGACGGGAATTGTTGAGATGAGCTATTGGCTCCTCACACTGCCCGTTTCTCTATTTCTGTGGGATTTTGGTGTACAGACGGGACACAAGGCCTTTGTCCTGGAAGCAGCTTTATTCCTGCTGACGCTGAGCCATCAGATGTGCACCCATAGGCTGAGTGCTGTAATTGCACTCTTTTGCACAATTTTTGTGTCTCTGTCTCTGTTATGTGGGCATCCACTAACATTTTACAGTGTGAGGAACATTTATGCTACAGAGTTACATCTGCACTTCACGTGCAAACAGAGGCTGGTATTGCTACACTGTAAAGAGTTCCCCACAGGACATGTTTGAAGGGGTCCTACCATAATATAAGAGCCACACACTGGAAGCAGCCAGTTCATCAACTGGTGAAGTGATAAATTATGGCTTATCATCATGAAAGGGGTTATTACCATTTGGCACCAAAAACAAACCAATTCTGATATGTGAGACAATGTGGTTAAGTCTCAATATGATATCGCTGAGTGAAACGAACCTGTGTGATGTACTACCTGATTACATTTATTTAAAATTCTAGAAAGTATAAGCAAGTCTTTGCCTGGGGAAGAAGGTGAGTTGGAGGAAGCATAAACTACAAAGGACTGCTTTTGTTTATATTGCTGGCATCACAGTTGCCTACACAGGTCAGCACTCACCGAACTGCCCAAGTATGAAGTTCAGGAGAGCTGTTTTGATAAGTCACATACGATTCCTGGCTATTCACTGTCCATAGATTATGACCTATTATTTCCCAAGTAGGTTTAGAACCTCAGAGATACATGCATTCAACAAACCTTTTCTTGAACTAGGGATTAACCTAGGGCCTTTGCACTGAGCTACATCCCCAGTCTTTTTTTTTTTTTTAATTTTTAAACTTTGAGACAAGGTCTCACTAATTCACAAAGTTTCCCAGATTTCAAACATATGGTCCTATGGCCCCAGAGTGCTGGGATTATGGGCATGTATCACTATGGCTGATAACAAGCATTTCTGAGCATCAAATATGTGTTGCAAATTGTTCAAAGGTCAGGAAATACTCTAGCCAATAAAACATGCAAAAATTCCTGACTTTTTAGAGCCTACATTGTTGGGAGCAGAGTGGTGGATGGGGAAACACAATTTAAGTGCTTACTCTATTGGAGATAAGTACTGTGAAGTAAAGAGAAGTAGGGTTGGGGCATTGGGTGTGAGTGGTTATAATTTATGTTTTATAAACTTATAGTTTTATATTATACATTTTATATAAAATGTTATAATTTTAAGTGGTGGGGTCAGGGAAAGCCCACAGGATAATGTAACCTTAGGGCAGAAACCTAAAGGAGCTGAAGAAGCCGGTCATATTGGTCTTGTGGAAAAGACTTCTAGACAAAGGAGTGTGTGCAAAGGTCCTGAGGTGGAAATGGACTTTAAGAATCTAGAAACAGCAAACAGCCCAGTATGTCAGGATCAGAATAAACAAGGAGATGAGCAGAAGAAAACGAGGTCGAGGTTGAGTTAAGTCAAGTGCAGCTATTAGAAATAATTTGGCTTTCACCGTGGACCCCTAGGATTAGAGGTAGAAACTATTTTGCATTTTCTGCAGATCTCCCATGTGCCTCCTCCCAGAAGCCACGAAGTGCAGGGGTCTGCTCTACTCTGCTGCCCTGAGGGGCTCACAACTTCCTGGCACCCAACACATGTCTGCACACAGCAAAATGGCATGCAGGCATCTGAGCTGGGCTTAGACAGGGTGTTAGTGCGATCTAAAAGCCATGGTTGAAAATTCTAATTTTCTGTACCCTACTTTCTGGAGGCAGTTAGAGAAAAAGTTTGCTAACAGCAGGGTACTGGGTCTTATCTTAGCCTCCATCTGCAAAGCCACACACAAAACCTGGCCTGTAGCACGCACTCAATGGATGTTTGTTGAACGAATGAATAAACAAAGAAAGAAAACCATAAGGAATGGTGCACAGATCTCCTGCGCCTATCAAAGACTCTCTGGGGACCAGCAAGATTCCACTAGCTGCACGCTTTTCTTGAAATAGTGGTGAGCCTGTCTGCTGGAAATCTGTTTTGTCTTCAGCAAAACGGGAACGATAACTATACCTACTCCACGAGAGCCTTAAGAGGATCAAATGAACTAACGGATGTGCACAGCACTGCATAGTGCCCGTGTGCAACGGTTTTCCACGCATTAACTTAAGCTGAATCACTGCAGTCCAAGAAGTAGGCCCCATTATTATTAGCCTACTAATAAATGAAGACTCAAAACCTCAGCGGTTCAACAACGTGCCCAAAGCCACACAGCTTGTAAGCGCAGAAGCTGGAGTCTGAACCCGCAGCTGTGCCGTAACTGCTGCTCGGCTAGGTCTGTACTGCTCCCTCTGTCTACCCTGACCGAAGCTCAGAGCTGAGCTCTTGTGGGTGGGCGTGGCCTGGGTCCCCGCCCCTTCCGCCCAAGAACCGGAAGCGGAAGGGTTTGGGGCGGGGCTTTGCGAGAGCGCCGGCTTTGCGAGAGCGCCTGCCCTGCGCACGCTGCGGGGCGCTCTCCATCTGGAGGGAGCGTCTGGGCTCGGCTTCGCTCAGTCGTGCTCCCCCAATGCTGAAGGAGAGCCAGCTGGCCTGTGGAGTTGCTGGGGGCCTCTGTGGGGGTCCTCAGCCTGCCCCCGCAGAGAGACTCTTGTTGGCTGTGACTGTCTAGGCCAGGAGGAGACCAAAAAGATGCCTGGGGCTGATCGTCTGGGTGGGTCTGGCGGCCTCTGTAATTGCTGGGCACGGGAGCCCGGGCTGGGCCTGCAATGGAGACATTTATAGCCAGCGGCCTAGGGGACCATTCAAGTGGTTTTCTCTCTTTTGTATCCCTTTAATAAACGAGAACAGACATCAAATTAAGGCAGATTCTGGAGAAACTTGGCTTTGCTTCCAGGCTCTGGAGAGGTCAGGAGAGGGTCAGTGCGCTTGCTGACCTTGAGGTCTGAATTTTTTACCACATGCTTGTAAAATGTAGATTCAGATGTCAGGGCCAGTTAGGCCTTTGAGGTCACTCAGACCAAACCGACTCTCAGGCTTGTGCGGGGATCCCCCATCAGTCTTCCAGGGACGGGAGATCACTATGGTTCAAAGCAGCCGTGCGATTGGTAGACAGCTCTCCTGTGTCTCTTCTTGGGAACTTTGTGTTATATCCCAGATCTGATGTTCACCAGTGCCACTGAGAACTCTGAACAAGAGCTGTTGTCCCTCAGAATCGCTCTGAATTCCTGCACTGTCAAGTATCGGTCATTCACTCAGTAAATATTTTTGCCTTAGGCTGGGCTTTACCAGAAGCAAACTTGAGACATGGATTTGAATGAGTCATTTGGCAAGTGACTCCCAGAAACAGCCATGGGAAGAAGAGATTGAGACAGGGAGAACTGGAGAATTAAGTTATGTAGCCACCATAAGTTCCACTTCTAAATCAGATACCTCTGAACATGGCCATATTGGGAAAGTCTTTGCAGATGTAATCAAGTTCAGAGGTCCTAGTACATTAGGGTGGGTCCTAATGCAGTGACTGTGTCTTTATAAGATGAGAAAATTGAGCACGTAGATGCACCTGAGGTAAGATGGTTATACAAAGACCCAGACACACACACAGGAAGGTGAGACCAGAGCCATGTCGTCGCAAGCAAATACTCCAGCGGCTCTTGGAAGCTGGGAGAGAGACCCAGAAGATCTTCCCTCTGCTTCCTCAAGAAGAAACCAACCCAGCTGCCATCTTGATTTTGGACTTCAAGCCTCCTGAAGTAAGAGAGAGGACATTTTTGTTGTCTTTGGCCACCTAGTGTGTGGTTTTTTGCTGTGGCAGCCTTAGAGAATAATATAAAAGGGAGGAATCAATAAATAATAATGCATTGTGTCTGCCCAGCACTTGCTGCAGTGGGGAAACTGAGGCTTGGTCTATGTGGGTGTGCAGGAGGCTGGTGGGAACTACTCTCCCTGCCCCAACTATGTGCTTTTGATCCCACTTCTGGACCCATGGGATGTCTTTGAGAGGCCACTAGGACAGGGTTCAGGGACCTGAGGTCCCCCAGCCCTGTTCCTCACAAGCCCTTTGATTTTGGACAAGGTGTTCAGCTCAGAACTTCACTTCTTTGTGCTATAAAATGGCCATGATTGGATTATGTCCATCTCATGTACTTGCTGCAAAGCTTACAGCTTACCTTGTCGTGGATGTGTGACACTCATGACCACAGTGCTTGAAAGCCACCTGCACTGTCCGGGTTGCCTGTTCACCCCTCTCGGGTGACAGCAGTCAGCTAGTGTCCTCACAGTGGGCAGAGACCTTGGGCATCCAGCTGGATGCACTCGTGTTGGTCCAGCTTTATACAACTTGAAGTCACTGGGTTTAAGAAACAAAGAGACTGAGAATAAAGGAGACCCTGTGAAGGAATAAAGGATTGCGAGGAGACAGGTCGGGCTGGGTCTTCTCTCCATTTCTTCTTTTGATCGTTCAAAGAATGAGGAAGAGAAGGCAGCAGATCTTTCTTTTCTTTCTTTTTTTTTGGCAGTATCTCACTGTGTAATTTTGGCTCAGTTGGAACTCGCTATGCAACCCAGGCTCACAGTGATCCTCCTGTCTCAGCCTCCCAAGTGCTGGGATTTCAGGTGTACACCACCACCTCTGGTTGGCAGCAGATTTTCTAATGCCATATTTTGGTTGTGAAATTAATGCATTTTAATATTTTTACGTTTAAAACTTTTCAGATAATTTGAGGATATTTAGAGTATGAAATGAAAATCACCACCTCTTCTGCCAGGAGCATTTCCTGCCAAATTTCTTTATGCATAGCAAACAGAAATACAGGCTTTGGGTTTTGTCTTGGTGTTGTTTTAACACACAGGGGAACTTACTTGCCCTTTTAAGTTACTATCCAGGGGACACCTTCCCTTACTGGGCATCTGCAGGTAGACATTGTCACTTGTATTGATTTTGCTCCAGGTCACTTTCCAGTGGGGCTGGAATCTAGGTCCCTCCGAAATGCTGCCACCCATCGTGATCACAGCTGACCTGTGGAGACAGACAGCAGCAGGCAGAAACAGGGGTGCTGTGGGGCTCTGGACATAGTTCCCAGTGTAGGGGCCCATCCAGTAGGGTACAAGCCTCCTGTAGGTCTGAGCCTGTAGTGGGATCGGGACGCTGGGTACCAGCAGTGCCCAGCATCAAGCCCCATCCAGGTAGACCCAGCTGCCTGCTGCCGTGTATGCCAGGCTGTCAGCAGGCTCACACGCCTTCCCAACATTGGCTTTGCCCCTGGTCTGTGTGAACAGGCTTGAACTCCCTGGGTTCGGTCTGATATACAGCCTCTCCCTGATCCCCCCATGGCTCAGCCCTACAGTGATGCCTGCCTGCATTTCTATATCCTCTCAAGAGCATCGCTCTTCCCTGAGGGACGCTGAGATCCCCTGAAATATACTCCAGTAAGTTGTCATTCAATTTTTTTCTTGGTTGACTCCAGAGATGAGCAGCTCATTACCTTCTAAGCAAGACTATAATGGTTGGCAGGGAATGAGCTTGGACTTGGAGGCGGAGCCAGGTAGCTGTAGGGAGAATAAAGGAGATGATCAATACTTGTAAAGTCCCTTCCAGTTGTGTGTGAGGGAAGGGTACCCAGTGTCCCCATCTGATTTCCTTTGGCCTGGTGTTTATCAAACTACAGGCCACCAACTCTTAGTGAGCCATGGTATTAATTTAGTGGGCTTTGATCAAATTTTTAAAAAGGAACAGAACAGCATAGGCTAGGAAATGTAGGTATGCATTTCAAGCTGTTAAGGGCAACTACTTTGTGAAATTTTTGCAGCTCGCTGGACACACACGTGTGGCGGGCACTGAGGGTCACGCCGGCGTGGTGGGGGCAGGGGCCTACAGCACGCTGAGGGTGGCCTGGAGGAGCTGCCAGGCTTGGGCGCCGCTTCCTGCTCTCCCTACAACAGCACCCGAGTCCCGGCAGGGGCCCCAGGGGTGGTGGGAACAGGGAGACCCTCTCGCCTCTCCCCACTGCCTCTTCTGGGCTCTCTGCAGCCCCATAAATCGTCTGCCCTGAGTCAGGGGCATAGAGCTCCCTGATTTATGCCCCACCAGGACCGCCCCTCTGCCTCCTTCTCTGGCTTTGTGGGGCCAAGGCCTGGCAGGCTGCTGGCTCCAGACAGCTCTTGCGGTTGTCATGGCGACAGGTTCAGGCTGGGCCATCCTCTTCTCTCTCTCCCTCTGGCTCCCATCAGAGCTGGCTTTCCAAATAAGTTCCCATTGGGTCCATGTGTCTGTGTCCCACAAAGTGCAGATGTGTGACATTCGAGGACAAGGCAGCTGAGGCATTGGGCGAAAGCTGACCAGGATCTGAATCTTGCTTCTCCGTGTCTAGGCTTGGTCAAAGGACCAGCATTGGACACAGGATGTAAGGCCATTGACTCAGGCCTTACATCTCCACTGTCTCATCTGGAAAGCGAATGTGATGACACCCAGGTTTGTGGTTCTCCCAGGGCTTGCAGCAAGGTCTGGCATACAGTAGGTGCTCAATAAATGTGAGTGGCTCTCCTAGGTTATTGTATAGTCTGAGCAGGAACACAAGCATGGTGACTAAAGACAGATGCAGATGCTTTGAGAGTCCTCGGTCCCCTCCCCTTGAGTCTGGGTTGGCCTTAGTCACGGGGTGACTCTGCCTCCTTCCTGGGCTAGGTCGGATGTGTCCCAGCCACCAAGAGCACTGTGCTGGAGCAGAGTGGGGAGGCCCTGGTGGGGGGGTGGGGAGGGAGGTGTCACCGAGTGCAAATCCTCCCCGCAGCTCCCAGGGAGCAGAGGTGAGCAGCCCCCAGGCCCCCAAGCTGCACATTCAGAAGAGAAACACAGTCACGCCTTGGCCCTTGGCTGCTTTGAAGCTCATCAGGTTTGCTGCTTGATACATTCTGACATGAAAATTTTGCCCCAGTACCGGTCATTTGGTTAGTTCTTATTGCGCAAGCTAGGACTTGTCAGTGTCCACTGCCCTGTGACTTGCTGTCCTTTGTAGCCAAAATGATTTATTTGGTACTGATCGTTTTTTTGGTCCTCACTATACCTCCTGGGACTAATTAACAAGGAGAACGAAGATATCATGGCATGTGTCCGGCGTTGTTTTAAACGGGAAATTTTGGGTGGATTTGTTTGGAAGTCGTATTTGTTAGAACAAAATGTAAAACCCGAGGCCCCGTGCCTGGCACACAGTATGTACCCAGTGAAGGGCAGGAGGGGGAAGAGGAGTGTGGTTGTTGCTCCCCAGCAGCACCTAGGAACACAGGACAGGGCCTCTGGAGTCAGACTTCTTGGGTCTGGGTCACAGGTACTTAGGCCACCTGAACAGGTCCCGTTCCCTCTCCAGGCCTCGGTGAATCTGTCCCCACAGAGTAAGATCAATGCTGACAGAGCAGAAGTATGAAGCCTGTGAAGTCTGTGCCCAGCGCCCAGTGCCAGTGCCCAACAGTGAGCAAGCACAGGTAGGGGTCAGACACTGGCGACAGCCTGCCGGGTGTGCTGGCATCGGCACCAGGCTCCACTTGATGAGAAAGCTCGGGCTGTCTCTGCACAGGACCTCAGCCAGCCAGGGCTGAAGGAACAAAGCCTGCTCCACTGGGTGCGAGCGCACACATGTGATGGGCTGCTGGGGGAAGGGAGGGCTTTGAGTTATGATATTTTTATCTTTATAAAGAGCTCTGGGTGGCCTGTTCGAAAGCCAAATAAATAATAACAATGACAGTGGGGGACGAGGAGGAGGAGGGGAATGTGCCTGGTGCAAAACACCTACTCGTTGTTTCTAGAAGCTTTCTGTGAGCTCCTGGGGCTGGGAGTGGAGAGGCGTCTCCCTTTCTTTGAGCAGGTCTATTGTGGCCTTTTGGACCCTTAAGGGTCTTCCAGGTCCGCTGGCCCATCTTTTCACTGTACAAATGAGGACCAGAGAAGGGCAGGGACTTGTCCAACATCATAAAGAGTTACAGGGTCAGAGGTGGGACCAGAAGCTCTGGGCTCTCCCAGCCTCTGAAGCAGCAGAGGGTGCATCACTCACGGGGCTATTGGGAGTGGGGTTTGCCCTCTGCCTGCCTGTCCAGACCCCTCCCTCTGCCTGCTTCAGACTTCCTGGCATTAAAATTCTCCTTGTGGGAGCCTCCGCTCTCAGTCATGTCTCTTGCCCACGGAATGCTGGAGTCTGACAGGGGCCCAGGCGAAGGCACTGCGTTATCTCTGAGCTCATCTCTTGCCTGGGCGGGAGCAGCACAGGGCTGGTTTCCTCATTCCCCTTTAGCAGATTGGGAAACAGAGGCCCAGAACGGGGAACGAGCCTGTGTTTATCTTAGGAGGCCAGGGGGAGGCCCCTTGCAGAGCAGCAGTCTGCACGGTACACTTACGGGGGCTCCTGCAACACCTCAGCAGCTTCCCACTTACAGCCTGTTCCCAGCCAGCTTCTGCCCAGCAAAAACCTCCAGCACTTGCTCCTTTCAAGTTGGAAAGCTGATCACTGGCATCCTCCAGCTGTTCTGCCAACTGGGCCAACAGAAATGGGTTGGGTAGGAAACACAGAGTGGGAGCATTTCACCTGGCTCTGTGACCTCGAGAAAGTCCTTTTCCCTTTCCGTGGCTCGGTTTCTTCATCCCTAAAATAGAGCCCTTCGTTAGATTTCCTCGACCCCACAGAGATGACTTGTGGTCTTGTAGTTGACTCTTGCAGAACAAACCTCCCTCAAACTGTCCTTTAGGGACAACTAAAGGTGCTTTGTTTTGCTCATGAATCTGTGATTTGGGCGGGGCTGAGCAGGAACATGATCCTGCCTTCACCCAGTGCTAGCTGGGGTACAGCACCCTTCCCTGGCTGCTGGTCCCCCCACTGGGAAGGCGATTTTCTACCTCATGGGCCTCTGCACAGGGTAGCTGGCTCGCTTTCCTACTATGTCAGGTGGATTCCAAAACTGGGTATCCCCAGAGAAAGATGTAGGTTAGGACAGTGTGCCAGCGACATGCCCATTGTAATCTGTCAGCTGTCACAGAGCCTAAACCAAGGAGAAGGGACCTAGGAAACAACTTTACCACTATTGTGACAAAATTATTATCTGTGTAAATTTATCAGCATCTGCCTCTCCTGGGCTGCCTTGTCCCCAGGGTCTGAATTCCCAGAGCCTAGGTCGGTGCCTGGGAGACAGAGGCCTTCGGTGAACACGTGTGAGTGCTGGGAAGAGGGACAGACCCATGCCTGTCCCCACCTGCCCCAAGCCTGTGGCTCAGGCTGAGGTACAGGAGAGGCTATGGAGTAAGCCCTGACTCTGGTATCTGAGGCCTGGGCTTGAGCCCCATCCCTGGCCCCCAGGGTGCTGGGGGACCTTGGGCAAGTCACAAACATCTCCATGGGTGTCAGCAAAGCTCATAAAACCAGACCCTGGCTTTTCAACTTGTGTCATCAAAAACTCTGCGTCTGACTTGCTTTAATTAAGATAAGAGCACAGCAGAATGTTTGGACTCGCTGTTAGTCCTTTGATGTCCGGCCTTCTGCCTCGTTTTTGATGTCCAGGACTCGGGAACTGGACTGGCTTCTTGGTGCTGGCTGGCGGGCTGCCGGCCTTCTGCTGTTTGCCTTGTTAAAAGCACTTACGACCTAATAAAGTGAGATTGATGTGGCCTCCCTTGGAGGGGGGAGCACTTTCCATTTCCTGTATCCAGTGGATTTCTCTGCTGCTCTCGCACTGATGTTTATTAAGCACCAACTGAATACGAGGCCCCAGACTGAGTTTCACTGTGTCCATAAAACAACTTTCTAAATGGGATCTTGGGATTGTCCCCATTTGCAGAAGTGGAAACGAAGGTACTGAGAGGCCAAGTGACTTGCCCTCAGCCACTGGTCAGTGAGCTGGTAAGCTGAGGTGCCAGGAGATGGGCTCCTGACCGCAGGTCAGTGTGGTCTCCTGTGGCTGCCGGTGGCCCAGCTTGGACAGGGAGTTCCACGGAAACTAAGAAGGGCTAGGGGGCAGGAGGCTCATGAGCTCAGTCTCTGAGTTTTTCAGGGCCATGGCTGGACCCTGGGGAAGCAGTGTGTCTGTGAGTTGCTGTCTGTGTGGCCCGCGTTTTACAAGGGGAGAACTGAGGCTCAGAGAGGTTGCACTAGGGGCCTGGAGAGAATGAGCACGGGGTGAAAAAGGAGGGAGCTCGGGACTCTTTGCCCTTTGCCAGCTCGTGGTCTAGGTTAGGGCAGACTGAGACGCAGCATCACTGAAAGCAGAATATGCCATGCACAGCCTGTGCGGACAGCGGCCCCATGCAGAAGATGAAACACTGCCCATCCTTGATCCCCAAAGTGAAGGGAGGAGGTGCTGATGGTGGGGTCCTCATACCCAGTGCCTGGCTGTGACTGTGGGTGCTCCCAGGAGTGCAAGAGGCCCAGCAACGTCCCCGCTTTCCTTGTCAGAAATCCACCACTAACCCCACGGCCCCCTCAGAAGAAAGTCCCACCTGGTTGAGGGGAAAGGAATGTCACCTGTTTCTGTGGCAGCCTAGAAACTTCCATTCCCTCATCTGAGAACACCAGCCCACCAGCTGTGAGAAGGCCTGGCACCAGGCCAGGCACCCTGTGGCAAAGAGACAGGTGCCGTAGTCATGGGAACCCCGCTGTCCCCAGGGGGGACTCATGTTCAAAGCCCCCCCCCTCCTCCACTGCCTCGCCCGTGTCCTCCACTTCCCTTCCCTTCTGTGTTGTGCGTGACTCTGGGGGTTGAACCCAAGTGCCTTTGCACTGAGCTACGGTCCAGTTCCGATTTTCATTTTTTAGAGACAGCGTCTTGCTAAGTTGTTCAGTTGCTTGGGCGAAGCTTAAACTTGCAGTCTTCCTGTCTCAGCCTCCCAGAGTGCTGGGATTATAGGGGTACACTGCTGCTCCCGGTTCCTGCACTTCTTGATACGGTGCTTTGCAGGGGTTGGGAGGGCGCCCTCCATGTGGGTCTCCCTGGTGTCCGGTGCCACATTTGCCCTGGGGCCCAAGAGGAGGAGGTCAAGGGTTGGTGTAGGCTAACTCCAGCTTGAAAATTGTCACCTGGAGCCTTAGGTGACCTTGGCCCTTCCTCTTTCATAGTCCCTGTGACAAAGGCTCAGTTGGCATCTTCCCTGTCTCCATGAAGTTTCAATTGCAACCTGGGGCAGAAAGGGTTTCCCACCGCCCCTTCCCTCCATCCCCTGTCCCTAGTGCCCAGCTCCTCCTTCCTCTGTGAGTCCCCACAGGAGAGGACTCCCCAGGGCCATCACTGGCCAGATTCTGAGCCACGGCATAGGCTACCAGCTTGGGCAGAGCTGGGGGCTGCACTGGGCGCCCAGGCAGGTCCTGGGCTCGCTCCTCCTTCCACTCGGCTCATCCCCAGGTCCACCCAGCTCCAGCTCCGAGGTCCTGTGTCTTTTCTACGCCGGTGGCCGCCAGGCCTCCAGAACAGCAAGGCCCCTTATCACACGCTGCTATCTTCTTGTTTGCAGAGCGCTGCTTTCCCCTGGCTAAGAAAACATGTTTGTAAAATCAGATTTCCCTGGAAAAGCCGGCAGGTTAAAAGGAAAGGAAACAGTTTGAATTCTGTGAAGCGGGGATCTAAAGGCAGGAGTGACCTTGGGGATTGCCCCTTGATTACAGGAATCGGGGCCCTGATCCCAAATTCCAGCCCCTAGGCAACAACACATCCACCACCACCCCCCATCCCATTCCAGCACCTACAAGCAGCTGAGGCCTGGAGAAGCTTAGAGCTTTTATCAGGGTCACAGAGAGGAGATTCTCCTTCTCCAGAACCTGCTGCTGAGGGCAAAGCATGCTCTCATGCAGCCTGGTGCTCAGGGTCCTTCTTTCCTTCCTGTGGTGCTTTGGTTCCAGAATCTTCCTCACGGGCCCAAGCAGGCTGGTCTCTGTCCTGAGTGTCCCTCCACACTTGGTCCCTGTCTATTCTTCCGGAGCTCATCAGAGCTGCCTCCTCCAGGAAGCCTGCCCTGGCTATGGCCTCATGAGGCCTTGCTGAAGGCCCTGTCCGCACCACAAGGTTGTCTGCTACCTTCTCACCAGCACCCACCCTATCCTCTCCCCACCTCTGCGACCACTGGGACCAAACACTGTTTGTGCCCAGCTGCCTTCTTGGTCAGAGTCTGGGTCCCCTCCCTGGAGCTGGCCTGGCCTGCTCAGAGCCATTGTGTGAACACTGGTCTCAGACTGCCCCTAAGCCTCAGGCTGGGTCCTTTCTTCATAGTGACTTTTCCTGCTATTAAAGCAGACAAGGGACGAATGTGGTTTGTGACCGTGACAAGGAGCCACATACCAGCCGCCTGTGAGGGAGGCCTGAGCTGCACACGGAGGTGGACGCAGGATCCCATTTGTTTCTAGTGAAAAAGAAAACCGAACACTTGACGCTGTCCTGCAGTCAGCGCTGGCCTAACGCTTTGTGTGTGTCCACTTTTTCTGTCCGCATACTGAGCCCGTGTGGAAGGTGCTATGCTGATCCCGCTTCCTGAGCAAACCGAGGTCAGGGCTGAGATTGCAGCTCCGGCCTGCACACTTGGAGTCCCTCCTAGGGCCACCTGGGTGCTGTCCAGGCTGCCCCGTGCTTGTGTCTGCGCTCACACAGCCAGCACCGTGGCAGAGTTGGTAACTGCGCTCTTCTGAGCCTTGAGCACAGCCAGGTTTGGGGGTGGAGGAATGGGGAGACTTTGCTTTCCCTTCCTCTGGTATTCTGTGCTGTTTGGATGTTACTCATCACATCATTAACAATAGGGAAGCAGCCCATTCTCGGGTAGAACATTCAGAAGGGGGAGAGAAAGGCCCCAGAAACCCGCGTCAGCCTGGGTCTCTTGGAGATGGCCGGGAAGTATATGCAGGGTCGTGGGCTCTAGAGAAATCCCTACGGGAAAGGGTGAATAATAGGGCACGCTGGGTGCCTGGCAGCAGGAGGGAGGACAGACCCCAGCTCGATGGGACAGGCACTCTGGAACCTCAGAGCGACCCTCAGTAGAGTACGCAGTCTGGTGTGGTCCCCAGCTACCCGTCAGTGGAGGCAGGCAAGCAGATGCATGCTGGATAACGCCGGCCTGTTTGCAAAGTAGCTCACATGAGTGAGTGTGACCATGAGTCACAGAGTTACAGTAAGAGGATGACCTGGAGGATAGAACTGACTCTCCTGGGTGCAGCACAGCAAACACTTTGAGAACAGGATAGAGAGACTCATCCAAGTCTGGCAGGACCCATGAGTGCTGCACCCATGATGGCACTCAGATCTCTCAGCGTCACAGGCACAGTAACACCGCAGACTGCACGCCAGAGGCTCAGATTTGGTCCTAGATTTGGTCCAGAGCCCTTGGCTGTAGTCTGGAGGGCAGTCTGCACTCGGGTGCTTCTCCCGGCAGTCGCCTGCAGTTGTCCTCACGTCCAGCATCTAGGAGGTGCCTGAGCCTGGGTTCTAGTCCTGCTCTGGCTGAAGGTGCCCCAGTCCCTTTGGTGCTGACTGGAGATTTCCCATCTGTTTCCCAACTCCTGTCTGTGTACGCCCAACCCCATCGCTTTGCTGTCCCCTGTCAGAGGCCCCTGGGAGTCCTCCGTTGGACAGGGACGAGGGAGGGCCTCTGGAGCGTCAGGCACCCCGATGCCTAGACCTTTACTTCATCCTGTGGGGATTTATAGATGTGCGTTCCTGAACTTTCCTTCCCTGTCCACAGCCCAGCGCATGGTCGAAAAACAACAGAGATGATGAAAGAGATCTTGCCTGCAGATGAAAGCGAGCGGAAACAGGCCTCCCACAGCCCGCCTGGCCCCAGGCCTGCTGTGTGCTCTGGTCCAGGCCGAGGCTGCAGAGTCTGGTGACGCCCAGGAAAGCTCCTGCTCATCCTCGGGTCTGGGGCTGCCAGGCGCCCTGGGTGCCAAGCCTAGGATGAAGCATACTGGAGGGTGGGGGAGAGGAAAAGGGAAATAGAGGATTTGTCCAGAGGCCAAAGGAGTCAGACAGGATGAAAACAGAGGAGCCCTCAGATCCCCTAGAAATCTGTGGCCTCTCTCTGCCCACCCTCCTCGCTCTGCTCCAGCTATCGGGTTCTCTTTCTGTTTCTTGAAACTTAGCAAGCTCATCTCCCACCTCAGGGCCTTTGCACAGATTACTCTGTATCTGGCACACCGTCTTCTCTCTGTACTTCCCAAGCGGACCACATGTTTCAGGTGTCTGATTAAATGTCGCCTCCTCAGAGCAACCTCCCCTGATGATCCCACCCATTCCACAGATGGGGCTCTACTTACTTAATGTACTTGGCGCAATTCATAATCCTTGTTTTTATGATTATGAGTGGTTTAAATGGTCATTTTTACTATGTTGATTCAAGAGGATTATGAATTCATTGGAGTGATTTGTAACCTGTCAGTTACTTCAGGTCTGCATGATTGTTCCTAAGCTCAATGGTCAGGTGCCACCTCTGCCACCAACTTGCTGCTTGGGATGCAGGCACCAGCTCCTGTGATTCTAATAGCACATGATGTGCAACCCGAACTACCACAACGCACTTTCTGTCCACGACTGCATCTAATCCTCTGAGCAGCCTGGCGGCCAGAGTGAGAACCGTGGACTCTCCCAGAGTGGACGCCTGAGCCTGAGATGGGGGCGCAGTGCTAGACCTGCCGCCTTGGTGCCTCACAAGTGAGCGCTATGCTGGGGACAGCGAAACTGGGAGTGAAGTTCAGGAGGAGACTCTTAGGAGGGGCTTGTAGGTTTATGCCCTGAACAGATTGGAAGGTGGGGACAGCCCCAGCCGAGGGCCACAGTGAGCCTTTGTAGGAATGGGATCCTAAGGGACAGCGGGAGGGTCTGCTTTCTCTGCCCCGTCCCACCTCACCTTCTGGGCTCTGCAGAGTGACCCGGCCTCCTCCTGTGAAGCCCGGAAGGTGGTGGGTGGGGAGTAGACCGAGCCTTCACCCCAGATGCTGCGGCTTTGTCCCTGGAGTGGGAGCTCTTGTGCCCTTTGCCCTGCTGTGGCAGAGATCAGAGGCAAAGACAGTGACACCTTCTCACTCAAGCTGGTGCCCAGCATCTGCCTGGGCCTGGGGGATCAGACAGGGGTGTTTAAAACTAGTTGGGAGAGTTGGGAAGAAGGGGAGTCAGAAGGCCAGAAACAGCCATGGAGCCCTTAGGCCCCTGGGAAGCAAATCACAACCCGCGTCTGTTTGTGCTTGGTCGGCACATGTGACAGTCCCGGGCACGGCTGGCAGGGACAGAGCCGCACCGTGAGTGACACTGTGAGTCTTCATGGACGCCAGTGAAAGGGGAGGAAGGTTTTAAAGATGCGTGTTGGGTGTTCTCTATCCTCTTTGCTCTATTTTTGTGTATGTTAGGTTTTTCCACAGTAAGTAAAAATAGAAGAAAAACAAAGGTGGAAGGGAGGGATGACGCAGGAAGGAAGGAAGGAAGGAAGGAAGGAAGGAAGGAAGGAAGGAGGGAGGGAAGGAAGGAAGGAGGGAGAGAGGGAGGGAGGGAGGCAGGAGATTCCATTTCTGAGTGAGGCAAGTGTGTACAGGCGTGCAGGGAGCCCAGGAGATCCGTGAAGCTGATAACGATGGTCACCTCCAGCAGAGTTATGGGTGAGTTTCATTTTCTTCTTTATATTTTTTATTTTTCCTGTTGGGAAAAACCCCAGCACCAGTAAAAAGAAGCAAAGGAACACCTTGGGTTTGAGACTCCCCACCAGCTGTTCGGTCTGGTCACCTCGCATGGTGAAACTGTCTGTCTCCTCAGCAAGATGGGGTCCGAGGGGTGCGGGGGAGACAGAAGGAGGAGGGACCGAGGGTGTGGCCCAGCAGGTCCTGTGCATGGTAGGTGCGCTGTGCCCTGCCTGCAGCGCCCAACAGACACTCAGCGCGGAGCCCAGGGAGGCGGCAAGGCTGCCTGGCTACACACACACACACACACACACACACACACACGGTGCACACATGAGCGTGCTGTAACCTGCATGGGGTGAGAGGAGAAAGCCCCATCTCTGTCCAAGATAAACACAGGAAGTGAAGATCCCGGAGTGTCAGGGCGAGGTTGGGAGCCGTCCATAAACTCTGGGCAGAGACGCAGGGTGGAGGGGCCGGAGGAGGGAGGGAGGGTGTGGGAGTCTGGGCAGGGGCCTGAGCTTGACATCCGCTGTCCTGGGTTCAAATGTGAAAAGTTGAAGCGGTGACTAAGCTTCGGGGCAATCTTGGCTCTGCCCGCCCGCCTGCCCGCCTGCCTATCTGCGGGTCTGTGGGGGACAGCACCTCCACCCACCCACCTCTCCCTTTGCAGCCCTGGATCCGTGAGGCCCCCACACTTCGGAAAGTCAGGACCTATGCTCAGCAGTGCACAGCTGGAAAGAAACAGCACTGCTGGGTCCGGGATGCTCCCGACCCAGCACTTACACGGGGAGAGACCCAGATCCTGCCTCCCCGCAGCCCACTGGGTCCCGGGGAGAGGTGCACGGGTCTCTGCCAGGCAGGGTGTGGGGGACCCCGGGCTGGCCCCTCGGGCTGCCGGAGGATGTGTTTGGATGGATGAACACTCACTGTGTGCTAGGGTCTTTACATCAGCGGTGAATCCTTTCCTGAAACAAAGCAAGGGTGGCTGGAGGAGGAGACTTTCTACTTTCATCTCGGCTGCTCGGCCACCCTCATTTTGCCCTGAGTTTCTCAGCTCTGTCAAAGCCACGCGGCAGAGGTGGCTATGCATTCCCTCAGCCTCCACACTGCCCCACAGTGCACACCAGACTTTCCTTCAGGGCCTGCCCACTTGGGGCACATTCTCGGTACTTCTGCTGGTTTCCTGTTCCCGCTGCTTCAGCCACTTGCTCCTCCTGCTGACCCAGGACAGAAGAAGACTGTGTCCACTTGCTGTGAGGAAACAGAGCCCAGGGAAGCCACAGGGACAACCGGATGCAGAGCCCACGGCAGACCCAACTCTGCTCCCAGGGCTGTGGTGCCCTGCAGGCGGCAGCGGCAGGGCTGTGGCGGAGGGGCCTCAGGAATGTGGGCTTCCGCTGGCTCCTGTCCTTCTCAGCACCTCCACCTGCTACTGCGCTTGCCTCAGGCCCAAACTCACCCCGGGTGCTGGCAGCGGCCCATCCAGAGCCGTGCCCGGGCCTGCATCTCCTTCCCAGTATCTCTCTGCTCACACCTGCAGCCCATGTTCTCCTTTCAAATCCTCACGTCCCTGTTCTTTCCCTCCCTGAGGGATCCTACCATCACTTCTAGCTTCCTCTTTTAAAAAATGTATTCATTGGCTAGATGGCTGGCTGGATGGATGGATGGATGGATGGCTATATGGGTGGGCGGATGGATAGATGGATAAATGGGTGGATGGATGAGTGGATGAGTGGGTGGGTGGATGGATGGATGGATGGATGAATGGATGGATAGATGGGTGGATGGATGGATGGATGGGTAGGTGGATGGATGGATGGATAGATGGGTGGATGGATGAATGGGTGGATGGATGAATGGATGGGTGGATTGATGTATGTATGGATGGATAGATGATGGAAAGAACTGGGGGAATCATGGGTGGATAGGTGAGTGGGTAAATGAGTACATGATTGGATAGATGAATATATGAGTGGTCGAGTGGATGGAAGGGGGTGATGGATGGAGTGGGCAGATGGGGATTGCACAAATGGATTTAGCTGCATGAAAACTAAAGTGGGAGAGTGGATGGGTGATTGAGTGAATAGAGAGACCGGATGGGTGAAAGGCCTGGGTGGGTGAATGGGTTTGCCGAGCAGATGGGATGGATGAACTGCTGCTTCAGTTCTGCTCAGACTTCGTCTTCTCTGTCCCCACCTCAGTGACTTGGCCCTGTGGTATTTACCTCCAGCTCCAACTCCCCCCCACCCAAGGACGTTGGGGACAGATTGGAGACACGGCAGGCCTCACCTTTCAGGAAAGCACTAAACCCAGAATAGCCCTCTGGGTATGGGGTCAGCCTCTGTCTTCCCAGCTATCCCTTCCCAGCAACCCCCTTTCTGAGGATAATATTTTACTTGTCCTAAAACTAAAAATAAAACCAAAAGTGTCTCTTCAAGAACAATGCAATTTAAATTTAACTAACTAAAATTAAACATTGATGACTAGATCTTAAACTTCAAAAGTCTGGAAACCTTGTTTTGGAGTTTTCCAAAGGAAAGTAGTATGTATGTATGCATGTATGTATATTTATATTTTTGGAGGCAGAGTCTCACTGTGTAGTTTAGGGTAGGCTTGGACTCACTATGTACTGGCCTTGAACTTATGGCAATCCTCCTGCCGCAGCCTCCTCAGTGCTAAGTGCCACCATGTCCAACTTTCATTCTGAAGTAAGTGAAAATTAAAGAGATTGAACAGTGACCCACAAATTAGTTTGTGGGTCTTTAGGTTAATTTGCAAATAGTTATTGATGTACAAAGCAAAAAATCACTATCAGGGCTTGGTGGGTGCAAAGATATTGGTGGGAGTAGAAATACAGGGAACAGGTCATTGAGTGAGGAGAGCTTTGGGGGGCATTCCCCTCCTTCCTGAACCCCTTGTCCTAACACAGAGAGATTGCACCCTTCCCTCCTGGGCGCCGCCCCAGGACCCTCGCCGGGGCTGCCAGTGTGCATACCCGAGCCTGACCAGGGAATCCCCAGCCCTCACCACATCTGCCCAGTCTTCCCTTTCATATGAACTGACTCAGCCTCACACCAACACAGTGATCTCCATTTGCCAGAGGCAGAAACTGAGGTTCAAAGGCAGATGACAGATCTGGGATCAAAACCCACCTTCAAGGTGACCAGCTTTCTGTCTCTGTGCAGTAGATGCAGGGGCTGCAGTGGCCCCGGCCACACACCCCGAGAGAGAAAACTGGGCTCCAAGCATATAAACCAGTACAAGTGTCAGGTGAGAGCACAGGCAGTGGATGCTGGGCTTTCTGGGATGGCCACTGGGTAGCTGATCTGGGAGGCCTCCTGGAGGACGGGGCACTGACCTGGACAGCTCTGGCAGGATCAGTGTCCCCCTGAATTCCCATAGAGATGGAGAAAAGAAGGGCCCCTCTTCTCTCTCCTCTTGGGCTCTCTTGTGTAGCTAGGATCAACAGAGAAGCCCTTGCTCCCCATATTTGAGAAACAAAACCCCACACTTTTACAGGGCCAAGGGTGTAGAAGCAGCCAGCAACCTTCCATCAAATTTCAACAGTTGTCCCCAGGTCAGAGCCGGTGGGGGAGGGTGGCCCTCGCTGGCCCCAGCCCGGCTGTTTACCTGTCCGGGTTATTGCTGAAACCATCCATCCTGGTGACTGATCACGCAGACTGCCTCCTTCCCCCGCCCCTTGGCCCCTCCTCGGGCATCAGCGTCCACGGCCCTGCAGAGCCCCGCTGCTGCTCAGCTGCCCCTCCCTGGCTGCCAGCTCCTGCCCCCACCCGGACCCAGGCCCGCGTCCTGCCCCGGGTACCTGCCTCTGCCGGTTCCCACCCACCCACCAACAGCATCGGCAGTGATGGCGGTCACCACATTCTGGCCCACCAGGCCTGTGCTGAGGAAGTGTCATGGGATCATATTCTCCTGATCTTTTGCTTATGTGGTGAAGACAGAGAGAGAGACAGATGGATAGACAGACAAACAGATGGCCATGTGTCTGTGTGTCCAGGCCAAGATGGTGAAGTCACCAACCCAGACATCAGAGGTGGGGAGGGGTTGGAAAGCCACCAAGAGGGGGCACCTAGGGTACTCTTAAAGGAGAAGTAAGTGGCTATAGGTAGGCAGAGGGATGGTGCTCCTGGCGACCGGGGTACCATGAGCACCCCACAAATGCTGGGCCTTCCGGAGCAGCTGGAAAGAGGCCAGGAACCCTTCCTTAAGCACCTTCCTTCCAGAAAGCACCCAGTCACCCAGCACCCCTTAGAGCTCCTGCAACGTTTTCATTAGGAACCTTTGAGACTCAACCAAGTCCCCTTCGGTGTAACCTTCTGGGCAGCCGGGGCCACCAGCTGATAGTGGCAGGCACTAGCCATGGGTGTCCTCCTCCTTCCCACCCTCACCCCCATCCGGGGCCAGCTGGGATGCTCTCTGGAGTCACCGGTGTCTCTGAGTGGCACATGTGACAGGAGCCTGTAGGATGAGAGGCCCGCGCAGAGCAGGCTCTCAGAGATGGTGGCTCAGGTTGGCATCCCCTCCTCCTGCATCCTGCTGAGTTCTCCAGGTACAGGGTAGGTGGGGGGACTCCCTCTCCAATCTCCCCATCTTCCAGCTGGGGTGGCCAGCTCAGCACTGGAGGCCTCATGGCCTGGCTTGGGTGGTTACAGTCTGATCCTTGCCTCAGCAGGCTCCATTCAGAAAGAAGGGCCGGTGCCCACCCCAGGCCCAGGGGCATGGCCTGCACAATTTAGGTAGGAAAAGAATGTGACAGCCAGAGGCCTTCCCGGGCCATCTCATCCCACATCACACTTCATGCTGTCTTCTCCGCAGTCCTTTCAATCTGAAGCCCCTCCATGACGTAGGCTCCCCAAGAACAGACCCTGTTGCTTGGCCATTGTCCCCATAGCCTGGCACACACAATAGGTGCTCAAAAAATTTCCACTGTATCACTGGCCGTGTCTTCTTCACTATCTCATTTAATCTTTATAACCACCCTTCACAGTAGGCAATAGCAGACCCATTCTGCAGATGGGAAAACCCAAGATGATGAGGAGAACAGATCACTTTCTACCCTCAGTAATCATCCAAAGCCTGTGATCTTAACCACTGCTGGGTGTGTGAGGGCACCACTCTGGTTGGCTCAATATAAAGAAGAGTCCGATGAGCCCTTTGGTTCATTGGTTTCTGATATCCCTTCATCTACAGGAACACTTAGGGTCCATGTGTGGAGAGAGGGCTGGAGGAGGACTTCCTTGCCTGAGCTTTGCAGATGGACACTTTGTGCCTTCCTCCTGGCCTTGAATTCCTTTGAAGGCTGGTACTGCATTGCCAGGTGTTTGTCTTGGCGTTTCTCACGCAGCCTCTCAGTTTATCCTCCTGACCGTGCCAGGAGGCTGCCACATTCTCCACTCTGAGCCCAACACAGGATGAGCAGCTCACCTGACATCACATAACTAGAACCCCACACCCTGGCCCTCAGCCTACCATGCCCAGGGATAGACCCAGGCCTCAGAGCTGGATTCCACCAACATACAAGCGTTCGATCTTGGACTAGCTGTTTACTCTCTCCCAGCCTCAGTTTCCCCACTGTGGCCCATGGAGGACACTTGCAGAAGAACATGGGCTAACCTGGTACATGCCAGGCATGTGATAGCTGATGGTGATGCTTGCACTGCTAGCCTGATGCAAGCTTACACCAGTCTCACCTCCTGAAAACAGGGTTGGTCAGACCTCGGCGGTGCCCAGCTCCCGCATCAGGAATGGATTGGGAGTGGATCTTCACATCCTCTTGTTCCGGGCTCCCTACGGGGTTCTGGGGAGCAGCAGGTGCTGCATGGTGGAAGCTGTTCATTCATTCTTACCTGCCTGGGAAGGAAGCTTCCATAACTGGGGGCCTAGGTGAAGGGGTTTCTGGAAAACCCTATGCTAAGCTGATAGTCATCTGCTCTCTGCACAGCAGCTGTGGGTCATGTTCTAAGCCTTGGATGCCAAGTTCAGAAACCTGGGCACTTTTTCATCCTCTAGTTACATGGATTTATTTATCTGTTTGTTTATTTACAGCAGTGCTAATGCACAAACCCAGGGCCTGGTACTTGCTAAGCAAGCACACTACCACTGAGCTACATCTCACTCCTAATTTTTTTTAGGTTTTTAACTCAACCTTAGGCTTTCATATTGAACTATATCCCCAATACCTTTTTGTTTTTTATTTTGAGACCAGGATCCTCTCATAAGATTATTAAATTGTCCAGGGTGTGCTCAAACTTGTGTGAGATCCTCCTGCCTCAGCATTCCAGAGTGTTCAGCTTACAGGCATGTGCCTGGCTCCTAATTTTTTGCATTAATGTTGATAACGACCCTTTATTTTGTGTGGTGCTCTATAGCTTTTCACTTCATTTCTCCTGCTTAGCATCACACCCCATTTCACAGGTGAGGAAACTGAGGCCCCAGGAGAGAAAAAGCTGGCCCAGGAGCAGCCCTAAAACCTGGGCTGGGAGCCAGGTGTGGGGCTTTCTTGGGGCTTGGGCCCATGTCCTCCCCAGGGACCCCACCTCCTCCCCACTGCCCTGCTCTTTCCCATCAGAGGCCCAGAGCCTGGGCCAGGCTGGGAATGTGCTGGGGAGGCCGCTGCCCGTGTCAAGGCCGTGTGTAAGTGTTTTATTGTTTGCCCGCAGAGGTGTGAATGAAGTAATGGGCCCTCTCCGGCACGCCATCCGTCTCGGGCTGACAGCCCCGCTCTGCGCCCGCCGCCCGGGCTGCTCTGTGTAAATGCTGTCTCCCTGCCATCCCGAGCAGGCAGCTTCCTCTGGGAAGCCGAGATCGGGCCTCCCGCACCCGCAGCTGGCCCTGTCCGCAGCTCGTAAATCACTGCTGCCTTCCCGGAAAGTGGAGGGAGAGACAGGCAGGGTGACGGAGAGACCGACGAGGTCGAGGGGCAAGGAAGAGATGACCACCGGGCGACCGGCAGCGGCAGGAGAGGCACAGAGAAGGGCAGAGGGACAGACCGGGAGGGAGGACCGTGCAGAGGGAGAGAAAGACAGAGCCAGGGCGGGTCCGCAGGTGTGTGGGAAAGAGGACAGGAGACAGCCGGAAGGACAGGGGACCACAGGACAGGACGCAGTGTGGGAGAGGAGGAGCAGGACAGGGTGTGAGGTGCAGGGACAGAGCAGCTGGGCAGGACCCTGTCGGCTAGCAGAGGGATGGGGGCGCAGTACCCTTGTCCCTCCAGGCACTGCCCTCCCTCGACACTGTCCCACGCTCCCGTGTCCATGGCGCCAGGCCCCTCCGCTCTGAGTCCACCCAGATTGGGGCTGCAGTGGGCGGAAGAGAGAGGGGAGGGCAGCCTCCTGACTCAGTTTCCCTGACTCATCCTGTGGACCTCCATGCCGGGCCCAGTTTCACCCTGGGAAGCAGGGAGTGATCGCAGGGATCTTCTGGGGGAGGACAGTGACTGACCCAGCGGCCACCCGTGTGCTCAGCATGCCTGAAGCGGAGTGCGAAAGGCCAGGGAAAGAGGGAGCAGGTCACGTGGGGTCTGGAAGGGCTCTGAGTCTCAATGTGAGTGACAGAAGTCATTCGGGGTGAGGGTGACTGCTTGGACACATTTTAAAGGTTCCTTTGGCTGCAGTTTTGAGGACAGACTGAAGTTGGGGGCACGGTAAGGTCAGAGCAGGGGGAGCCACTGAGGTCACTGAATGGAAGCAGGTGAGAGACCATGTGGATTGGGCAGGTGGCTGCAGGGACAGGTGATCAGAGGACCGCGCCCCAGGCCCCAGCCCATGAGCAGCTGCTTGGGGATAGGTTGTCACCGCCGAGGCAGGACCAGGGAGAACTGGGAACCAGCAGAGCCACAAGGCCACGGCTAGAAAGCTGCGATCCTCCACTGCAAATGCCAAGCCGGAGAACTGGCATTGGGGCCCCTCAAACAGCAAGGTGAGAGGACCCCAAGAGCACTAGGTCTGGGGGGCTTTTTGAGGGAGTTTTGATAAAATGAGAAGAAAAATGGAGTATGGGGTCCAGAGAAGGCTTTTAAAAAACAACTGTTTCTGTTTTTGGAATAACAGTAGATATGCAGACAAATGGCAAAGATCCTTAAGAAATTCCCCACCCTCCCCTCGGGCAGAGCGCCCTCCGGCTCATGACATCCGCAGCTGCAGTCCAATGGTCAAAACCACGGTGTCAGCATCAGCACGGCGCTGCGGACCGTGGGTTTCTGTGGTTTTTCCAAAAGCATCAGAAAGCTGTCCCAGGACCTGGTCCAATCCAGAACACCACATTGCCTTTAGAGAAGAGGGTCTTCATTTATTTTACTATTTTTTCATCGCTCAAAATGAGATCTGAGACCTTCACACTGAACTACATCCTCAAGCCTTTATAAATTTTTATTTTAAGAAGTGGTTTCGCTTGATCACTAAGTTCACCCAGCTTTGAACTTGAGATCCTCTTGCCTCGGCCTCCCAGAGTCCTGGGATTACAGACGTGTGGCACTATGTCTGGGATTATGTATATTAATATGAGGAGGCCACTGTACACGTGCTAAGGAGAAGGACCTAGGCGACAGGAGAGGTAACTGACGAAGAAAAGGGGACGCTTGCTGATTAACAGCCTTAGACAGGTGATAGGGAACAGGAGCCAGGACCCCGGTGGCCCTGCTGGCTGCTGGCTGTCCCTGTGGTGCACAAGGACATTCACAGTAAGAATACAGAGACTGTCCAGGGGATGTGACATGCCCTAGCTCCAAACTGCTTCTACCTGCAACCTTATTTTGGTCCCCCGTGAGAGCCATGAGAGCCATGCAGAGGCTGAAGACAGGGACTCAAGACCAAGGGCTGCCCAAGGCCACCGGCCGCCAGCCCTGGGGCTGGGATTCCAGCCTCGGTCAGATGCTGGGACTCTGGACCCGGACTGCCCTATCTGTTGTCCCAGCGTAACCTGTGCACTTTGGGCGTTTGCAGAATGAGTGTTGGAAAACCTAGGAAAGACTAGGAGCTTCCTTCCCCCAGAACATCATCAGCTATGGGCCCTGGAAGGCGCCCAGGGTGGAGCGTACGGACTACTCAGCAGCAAATAGAAAGCGCAGGCCAGGGGCAAGTAGCCAGGAGGGGCTGGCTGCACAGGGGACCGGGCCTGGGCTTGACTCGCTGTGCCCTGGTGAGTGGGGTTAGAGTGGATCTAAGCCCTCCGCTCCCCTGTCTCTGTAATCAGCTGCACGGAGAGAGTGAGCTTTGCTCTTTTCAATCAACCATATTGATGTCTCCAGAATGAAGGGGCGAATGAAGGAATAAATGAGACAGTGAATGAATGCATCCCCTTCTCCTCTAAGACCAGAAGCCAACAGCTTGGTGCCTGGCTGCAGAGATCAAGTTACCTAGACATGCACCCTCTAAATCAAGCCTTTACACGCACAGCCACACACAGAGCCACACGCACAGGCACGTCCCACCGTGCTCTGCTCGCCACTCTTCTGGAAACCACGACTGTACTTAACACAGGCCCACAGGCCCTATCTAAACCCTCAGGGCAGATAGGGTTCAGACTTCAGAATGCTTCTGACTTCAGAAGGGGAATTCTGTGTGCCTCGCCTGGATTTTGTAATCGCACACAGCAGGGCCTGAGCTGTACTCAGAAAGCAAATGGTGCTCTTTCTGCAGGAAAAGGTATGAACAGCCACAGTGAGTGGGGGAAATCAAGATTGTAAATAGCCTCAAGGTTCCTGGAGTTGTGTTTTACAGACTCAGGAGGGAAGAGAAAACAAGACTTCTGGGAGCATCTTGGATTTCAGAACGGCCGGTGGTGCAGCTCACGAGGCCCTTGGCAGGCGGGTTCGAGGCCCTTGGCGCACCGACCCACACGTGGCTCACTTTGATGGAGTCAGCGCGGGTGGAGGCCTTGTGCAAGAGCTCACATGCATGTGTGTAAGCACGCGTGCCTCTCCGCACACTTATACACATTCTTAGGGACATGTCTAGATCCTTCGAATCCTTTATTACTTTTTACTAGACATCAAGTAGACCACCACAGAGAGGCCGGGCTGCTAGTGTCACCTTTGACTGTGGGGGTTTAGAGAGGGCACCTCAAGCCATCACCCCTAGGCCACAATGAGAGGTACCAGTCAGTGGTGCAAAGATAGAAAACCAAGTTATTGATTTATTACGCTGTTAACCAACACTCCAGGAGCACAGCAGCGAGAGGAGAACAGGCTGCCCCCTGGAGTTGCGGAGATGGGCTCAATATTCCCGCCAGAAGCTGGTGCCCAAGCAAAGACAGAGCTCCTGTCCCTTGTGTGGCTCCCCCAAGTTGTTGGGGGGAGTAGGGGCTAAGCTTATATTCTAGTCCAGGAGCCTCAGAGAAGAGAAAACAACTTGTGAATCAACAGCAGTGTTTCCAAGAACAATAGTGTTCTTTCAACAAACATTTGTTCGATCAGCAAACTTGTGAACATTCAACAAACATTGGTCCATTCAACTGATATTTGTTTGCTCAACAGTGTTGACTCAGCTCCATCATGCACAGGGACTGCAGACACACAGTGTCAGGGACAGAGGGCCAGTGGCAGGCAGCCAGACTTAGTCCTTGGCAAAGGACAAAGTGGCAGAACCTCTTCAGTCACTCCCGGCCCCTCTCTTAGCTGCCCCCAGCCTCTTGCTCTGGAGGGACTCATTCCCAAACTCCTCCACCACTTACAAAACCCTTCCCATTACCAAGTGGACCAACCTGTGAGCAGTTTAGCACGAGCAATGGGAAACCGCTCATCTGGGCACAGCATTTGAGGCAGTGATTGTATTTCCAGGGATTTGATCCAAGGACCCGTCACAGAGTTTTAGCCTTGAGGATGGTCCGTAAGAATGAAAATACCTGCTTGGGTAGAAAGATCATGGCTCATCCCTGTCCAGGATCCAAGACAAGGGTAACATAGAACGTAAGGCAAGAAAGTTCCAGTATATTATAGGAAAGGGAACTTTTAAAATAGCCCTCATTGGATAATCCTACTTTTAAAGAAAAGTGTACATACATAGGAAAAAATAGAGATTATATTTGAACAGAAGAGTCACAAATGATTTTGTGAAAGTGTTTTCTTAATTATACTCTCCTGATTTTCTAAATTTCCTGCAGTGAGTATGGATTTAGATTAGAAAATAGTTCACAGAACCATAACTTTAAACCCAAGGGCACACCAGTTACTAATCTTTCCCTGGTATTTATTACACAACACTCAGCCTCTGATCTTTTCCACAGACACAACAGCGTTTCTAGAAATTTGTGTCAGGAAAACATGCAAGTCCCATCCCCAGCAGGGTCCTGACAGTGGCCTCAGCCCTGCTGGGCGCTGGGCTTTACAACTATGGGTCTCATGTGTGGGTGCAGACAGATGTGTACACAGATGTGTTTCTCAGGGGGTTGGGACATTCAGCTCAAACCCAGAGAAGAGAATGACCCTGGATATCAGAGCCAGGTCCGAAAGCTGCTTTGATCATTCCAGGGAAAGGGGTCCCCTCCCACCGCATCCCTCCCTGGCCCAAGCACACACACGTACACTGAGACTCACATATTGCACTCTTCAAGGCAAGGCATGGCTTCTCTGGGCTGCCAGAAAAAAAATATAGGAAGATTAGAACACGTGTGTGTTGGCCTTGAGGACCTGCATGAGCCTGGGCACATGCAGCCTTCACATGCATGTGCTCTTGGTGGTACCTACCTGTGCCCATGAGTTTGGGCAGCGTGGTCACCTGAGAAGGGACAGTGAATAGATGTCTGGCCCCAAGACCAGCTTCGCTGCTCAGTAACCTTGTGAATCGGACGGAGCAAGTCAGGACCTCTCAGTGCTGCTCTCTCTTTTGGAGGGTGCTGAGGATGAGGCAGAAGTGCTTTATAGATTGCATATCAGAGGGCTGATCATCATGATATAGGCACGGGCTCATGTTTATAAATATAATAGTCCTTACAGTGTTCACAGACTGCTTCTCACCTCCCCTCACACTCTGGCATCTGTTACTAGGGCTTCCTTTGTCTTTCCCTTGGTGCTTGTATCATGTTAATTTCAGATCTAGCTCCCAGAGGATCCTGGAAGTTACCTAGGCAAAGAGGCACGAACCATTTCCATCGCAGAGCGGGGACCCACATCCAAGGTTCTCAAATGCACACCAGCAGAACCCACGTGGGAACACGTGGCTTTGGCCAAGTGGCTCCAGCTCATCCAGAGAAGGCATGGCTCGCGATGGCCGAGACAGGAGCAAGAATCTCAGGAACAGGAGAATCAGCAGACCCAGGAAACTCACACCAGCCCACCCTAGCCAGGAGCGGGCAGCCAGGGGCCCCCAGCTGGCGGAGCTGGCTAGGCTGGGATTTATGGGCCCCCTTTGGACACGTTAAAGATCACATTAAGTGCAATAAATGTAGATCACGCTCCTAAATAAGCTCAGATTTATCCCCGGATCCTCTCTGCAGGGGCCGGCCCCATAAATCTTGCCTGGGCCCGTCCCTTGGCCAAGCAGTGGGGGAGGGGAGGCAACAGGAAAAGTCGTGTAGAGGGTCGATGCAGAAGGTGGTTCCAGGTACGGAGCGGGAGCCCAGAGGGGCTGAGGTTCTCTGGTCTCCATCTCCCTCTGGGCTCCGGCCTTCCCCTCCTTGTCCTCTAATCCTTCCCCTCCATCTTGTCCCTGCCCCACCCTGCCCAGCCCCCCCCTTGCCTGTGCAATCTTGTTATAGACATTAAAACAATATGACGACTGTACTGCTGGAAAGGACTAACATCTGCAGCTTCTAAGGGGGCCACTCAGCCACCCCTGAAATTGCCTTTGTCCTGGGTGAGGGAGGTACTCTTAGAAGAAAAATGTATGGTAGGAAGATGCAAATTTACAGGCCAATAAATTAGGGGGTGATTAGTCACGTTGTAGTCCTTCTTCAAAGGATTCTTTAAAGGCTAACTAAGCTCATTCATTTAAGTGTCTGTTTATAGCTCAGTAACTTCCAGACTGAGAGGCTAGGCGCCTCCCCGGGGATTGGGAAGATGCGGAGAAATGGGACCTCAGCAGGGTCGCCAGAGTCCCTGGATTTTCAGCACTAAACACATGCCATGGGCAGTCCCCAGTGTTGGGAAGCAACTGGACAGGACCCTGGCCCACAGGCTGACCCTCACGGGATTTACAGGGTGCTGAGCGTGGGACGGAGAGAAACAGCGAGATTAACATTGGCCAGGTTCACACTAGTTCCAAGTTGACAAGAGGTGATTTACAGGCAACTGTCTCCGGGCACATCTGTAGACAAATGTCAGGGACGGATCACATGCGTGATGGCAGGAGGAAAGGAGAGGCGGTGAGAGATGGGATTTGCAAGAAGGGGAAACAAATGTAAATGCCATGGCTTCTCCAGCTTTCCCAGAGGACGGATAGGAAGCTCGGCCTTCACTGAATTGATTGCCCTGGAGTCCCTTGCTCTGTGACCCTGATCAAATCCGTCAGCCCCTCGGCACCTTGTGCCACAGACCACAGGCGTGCAGGGAAGAGAAGCACATGGCCTTGCTGCCGGGGCCTGGAGGACTCCCCTCTGGAGGTGAGGACAAGCCCGCCTCGTCTTCCTCCCTCTCGGGAGCCATAGCAGAATTACACCGCCGCTCGGTTCTTCCTGTTCCGTGTCTCCACTCCTGTCCTCTCCTCTTCTCGACTTAGCACAAGCCTCTTTATCTTTCATAGCCCAACTTCTGTCCAGCGCTGTCGCATGAGGCTGTGATATGCTCATTTATGTGTCTGCTGCACCCTGGAGCACAAACTCCTGGAGATCCAGGGTTATTTACGTCTTGTTGGCACAAGTCTTAGAGCCAACCCCAGTGTTTGGCATCATTGTTTGCAGAACAAATGACCTGAGCTAAGTGGATGTATAAATAATCACGATCCTTCTGAGGTTCAGAACGTGATACCCCGAGGAAAAGGCTCTAGAGAAGTTTCTCTCTGACCTTGTCCTGCCCTGCTGTGGCCCGCCCTAAGGCAAACCAGAGAAGCTAGCCTTCCTCTACCCCACAGCGGGTCATCGAAACCAAAGCCTCTTTCCCATAAACCGAAAGATCTTACTCTGACTTCTCCCACCTTTCCGGGTAAGACCTGAAGGTCTTGACCATGAAGGAAATCTCTGAGCTGCCTTGTTTGGTTTTAGGTCGTAAGATCTCACGCCCAGGAGGGTGGATTGCTGCACAGAGAGGCCGAGGAGAGGAATCTGGACACATGGGGTCCTCTCAGTCTGTTAGCTCACACCCTTCTTTCTCCACAGCTCTCCCCGATTCACTGAATCTGAGCATAAACATGCATGGTTTGCTCTGGCTTTGGGTCTGCAGCCGAAGGCTTCTGTGTCATGTAAAACCATGATCAAATAACTCGATCTCTTCTCTGTCTTTGTTACAAGGGTGCTAGCCATGATCTTTTATGATGGACAGGAAAGGGATCGCCCCCTTTCACCCCCACAATCATGGTCACTACGCGCTAGGCACTGATTTACATTATCTGATTTCATCTTCACAATGACCCTGTGAGGGAGGGTTTTTCCCTTTTTAAAATATATCTTATGATAAATGTTTTTATAATAAATATTTTATTTCTAATTGAATTATCAGTTGCACAGATTTATGGGGCACAGTGTGACATCTCAACTCATGTTTGCAGCTGGCCTGATTGGGTCAGGGTTGGTGGCTCACCCGTCTCCTTAGACAGTGAATGTCTTTGCCTTGGGAGCAGTTAAAATGCTCTCTTCTAGCTATCTGGAGTGTGCCATTCGCTGTTGTAACTACACCTGTCCTCGTGAGCTATGGGTAGAACATGAGGCGTTATTTCTCCTGTTCACCTACAAAATGAAGGGCTTTTAAACTGTTTTACAACAGGAAAATACAGCCGTGGAAAGGCTGATGGCTTGTTCAAGGCTATATATAGCCTGGCCTCTGAAAGGGTTTAGGTCCATCTGATGCTCTGGGGACCCACTGTCACCTCTCCCTTCTAAATCACAGTATCTGCCAGGGCAGGGAACACCTTATCCTCATCTCTCTGTGTCCTGCAGGGAAGATCATCAGGTGTGCACAAAACTGAATGAATGAATGAATGAATGAATGAATGAATGAATGAATGAGTGAATATGTAACCATTGTCATTTTCACATCAAAACCAGTGGGCTAAATTCTGTGGCTGTTCCAAGCCACCCTGGAACTCCTAGAAAAGGAAAAATGTATCTGCCGCTATACATGTATAGTCTGACTGACTGATTGGCTGATTAGCTGATTGGCTGATTGGCTGATTGGATGACTGACTGACTGGCTGATTGGCTAATTGGCTGATTGGCTGACTGACTGATTGACTGATTGGCTGATTGGCTGACTGGGATTGAATTCAGGGTCTGGAGCATGTTAGACAAGTGCTTTACCACAAAGCTACATCCCCAGTCCTGTAATTTTTTTAACAGTTAATTTTTTTCTAGAACAGTTAAAGAAGGTTGAAAAATGAAAGATATTAAATTATTTTAAATTAAAATCTTTTAAATTTAAGTATTTTATTTATGACAAAATCGGAATTTATTATGATCTTTGCTTTCCTGTCTTTAATGGAAATAACCCCACTAAAAATCAAAATTCAAAGTCTAATGTACTTACGCCATTTTAGGCTGAGAGTTGTAAATTATAACAAATGAGAGAAAACTTTGAAAATACACTTGATGAGTATTAAAATTTAGCAAAATATATGAATATAAATCCAAAGTGTTTAAACTTAAACACTACTATGAATTTTAATACATTCACTTTTGAATTCTGTAATGTTTTCCAACTTTCCAACTGTAACACTCTGGAAGTCATTTTTTATGAATATACAAAATCATGCATATAAAGGCATACATTTCCCCTTAGGCTCCAACACAGAACAATAATGGGTACTCTTAAATCTTGTTTGTATTAATTTTATTTTAATTAAACTTGTATATTTTATTCATTGGGGATTTTTTGCATTACCTTCAACTTTTAGAGTATTCCATTAAAATAATTTTTATCTAATCAAGTAAACAACTGTTATAGTTTGGATCAAAAACATTCCCCCAAACATTGATGAGTTCAGAGGTGAGGCCTTTGGAAGGTGATTGTATCATGAAAATTAGTTCACTGATAAGTTCATGGCTGATAATGCTGTTAGGAGGTGAGACAGGTTAGGAAAAACAGTTCATGTGACCTGAAAAGGGATCTCCCTCCACTTCCCCTGCCTCTTTCTTGCTGTCTCTACTATCTGGCTCCCTTGAGGTGAGAACCTTTCCTCTGCCACCTTGTTTTACCATAATGTTTCTGCCTTAGAATCATCCAGCCATGGACTGGACCCTCTGAAATTGTGAGCCAACCAGATTTTTTTTTTTTTCTTCTTTGAGTTGTGTAATCAGGTATTTGGCTACAGCAACAAAAATCTGACTGATCCGTTGAGTTCTGGGGTGCCTCTTGAAATCTGATACCAAGGTAGGTACCTCCCCGGCCTTTTCTAATTCTGGTCCAGTTAACAACCACAAGATGATGGGCATATAAATAAATGCAGCACTCTACTGGGAAGACTGATGATGTCCATCCAGAAACATTAAAATGTTCACTTCCTTTGGCCTAGCAAAATCCCACCTCTCAAGTATTATCTCGAGAAATCCCTTGCCATAAACAAAGTTGTTTTGCATGAGCGTGTTCAGTTCAGCATTATTTATATCAGCATAATGTTGGAAAGAACTTGAGTGCCTAGCAGCAGGAGATTCATATTTTTAAATCCTGTTTATCCATGGAATAAGATATTATGCAGCTGTTTTGAATCAAGTCTTTTCAAAATAACATTTTTGAAGGCTACTTAATAACATGAGAAAATGCTCATGATACCTTTTGTAGAAATGCAAGATAACTGCGTAGCCTATCTTCATTTTAAAAAACCCTAAATCTATGAAAATGCTAATAATGATGATCCCGAACGATGGGGTTTTAAGTAAATTTTAAAACATTCCTTCAAATGTTTTGGTATATGTCTTCTAGTGGGTGTTTTGTTTTGGTCTTTTTGAGACAAGGTTTCACTGTGTAGTTTGGGCTGGCCTAGAATGCACTTTGTAACCCAGGCAGGCCTCAAGCTCACAGCAGTTCAAGTGCTGGGATTACAGGAATGCACCACTACTCCTGGCCGTGTTCGACTATTTTGGGGGTGTTTATTTTTGCGGTAGTGGGGACTGAATGCAGGATCTTTGCACTCAGTCACATCCCAGACCTTTTTCATTTTCATCTTGAGACAAAGTCTCACCAAGTCATTAAACTGTTTAGGCTGGACTGGAACTTGAAATCATCCTGCCTCAGCCTCCTGGGGTGTTGTGATTACACATATGTATACCATGCCTGGCATCTACTGTTTAGATCCATTTTATAATCAAGAATTAAAGGTAATATTTCAAGTCAGTTCACCCAATGCTCTAGGAGGACAGGGAACACGTGGCTTGTGCCCTGTCCGTGCTCCCAGGGCTGCTAGAAGGTCTTGCACAAAGTGAGTGATTAGGAAACATTTATTGAATTTCCACTTAGGAATAAATGGTTCAAACATTCCTTTTAGTAGTCAGAACTCTTAGTCATTAGAGACAAAAACATAGCTCCAGGGAAACAGAGAATGTGGGGGTTTGTGGGGGAAGCTTCCAGCATGGGGGAAGGGCCACTGCACCTGTCTCTGCCCCTGCCTGGGCCCCCCCTGGGTCTTGGGGGGGAAGAAAAATCTCACTGCTCCTTCTCTTGGCTCCATTTGAGTGCACAGGATGGGGAGAGGTGTTTGGATTACGGGCACCGTGACCAACTTGCCTTCAGGAGCAGGGGTCTGGCTGGAGGAGGCAGCTCACTATGGACACGACCTAGACGGGTTTAACTCTCCCTTCTGGCTCGTCTCTTGGCCTTCTGCTTCCTGAGCACCATGAGGTGAGCAGCTTCCCTTCGCCCAGGCTGCAGACCCTGCGAGGACTGAAACTTCCAGAGCATGAACCAAAATAAACCTCTTCTCCTTTAAATTGCAGATGTTGGGTATTTTGTCCCAGCAACGAGGAAAGTGACTAAGACCTGTTAGCCAGCCTTGTGTCCAAGGCTCATGTAGTACAAAGCTTCAGTGGGGAAACACTCATTATCCTTAAAAAAAAATCATTGTTCACACACTCTGAGTCTGTAGGGAGGAATTCATAAAGCTTGTGACATTTGGCGTGGTAATAAGCAATAGGAAATGTAAAGAAGTTCTGGAATTCAGATCTGATGATTCCCCAGAGGAACTGGACAGCAGTGACTCTGGACAAAGAGGTTTCTGTTCCTTGCTCCTGTGACAACTGTCCCTCCCCTATGCCAGCCTGTTGGCGGGAGCCCTCAGCACTGACATCACTGCTGGTGATGCTCCCAGCAACTGGTGGGGGGCATCAGCTCTCTGCAGGGGAGTCTTAAAGATGTCTGACACAAGCAAGTTGTTGTGTTCAAGGAGATGGGGTTTCTGTGCCTGGGGGATTCAGTGTGGATTACGGGCACCATAACCCAGCTCGAGCTGCTCAAGTTGTGACCACCTGGAACAATGGTCACACCCATTGATGTGCCAGGTACATCAGTTTCATCCCAGAAGAGCAACTCATGGTGCCAGGCCTTCTGCTGGATGACTTCATGCCCATGGCAAGGAGAAAAGAAAGCAGGTAAGGCAATAATGGTAATGATCCCAATTTACAGGTGGAGACACTGAGGCTTGATATATGCAGGTCACACTGCTGCCAGATGACAGAGCTGAGTTCTAGCTCCAAATCCTATTATCTATCTGTTCTCCCAGTATTTGCCATAGGACATGAGAGCTATTAGATCATATGCCAAAAAAGAACTTCAGAGACAAAGTGCTGTGGGAAATGCTTCTCTCTCTCTGTCTCTCTCTGTCTCTCTGTCTCTCTGTCTCTCTGTCTGTCTCTCTCTCTCTCTCTCTCTCTCTTTCTCTCTGTGTCTCTCTTTCTCTCTGAAAGTCATAAGATTTATTAGCACAATAAAGGCTCTGAGAAGTCCTGCATGGTAGAAGTGCAGTTGATTTCACGTAACCTAGAGTTGCTTGAATTTATTTAACCATGTAATTCTTTTTCCTTCCCCTGGCAACTGTGACTCATGCAATGCACTGTGGCGAGGGTGGTGGCGGCGGTGTGTGTGTCACTGAACGATGGCCCACCCCAGGACCGGGTTCCTTCACGAGGAGAGAGGCCCCTGGCCTGTGACCATCTGTGGGAAGGGCGAGAAAGTCACTGGGCCCAGAGGGAATTCAGAGCGATCTTGGCTTCCACTGCCTCAGTTTGGACAGCTCCTTCAGCAGAAGCACACGCTGTGAGGGGACAGTTGTTGCCCTGGGACTCGCCCAGGACTGTGCCCATTCGCGCCTGAGCAAGGAAACATGACTGACATCGCGACCCGCACAGCAATGACCACAGCGCTGCAGCTGTGACCTTCATGGTCATTTCTGTTTGCTTTCCGTTTGAACTGGGTGACTTTGGGCACAGGTGCAGAGATGGCTTCCTGTGGTTCCAGGGGAAATGCTGGCCGAGGTACCCACCCCACCAGATATAGTACGTGGCACAAAGAACAGAGGTGACAGACACGGCCGGTCTGATTGCTGCTAAAAGGTCAGTGTACGGGCCCCAGGAGAAAACCTGCTGGCTCAGGACCAGTGTGGACGCAGGGCAGGCAGAAGTGCCTTTCACGCCGTAGAGAAAAGCTTGTCTGAGATTTAAGTCAACACGCAGAAGGAAACAGAGCCACAACTTATGGGCAGAGGACGAGGAAAAGGCCGTCAGAGTCGCCTCACTGGAGTCCTGGATCCAGCCTTGCCTGAAACACTCACTCTTCTCAATGTTAGGAACCAGTGTGGCTGCCTTTTTGCTTATGTTCATTAAGACAGTGTGTCTGGTCATTAAGAACCAAGAAGCTACTAATGCATTTAGAAATTGCCGCACCAGAGTCAGGTATGGTCATGCATGCTTGTAATCTCAGCACTTGGGAGGCTGAAGCAGGAGGATCGATGTGAGTTTGAGTCTATCCTGGGTTACACAGCGAGTTCAAGACCAGTCTGAACTGCTTGTGGAGACCCTGTCTCACCAAAAAAGAAAGAAAGAAAGAAAGAAAGAAAGAAGCAATTGGTGCCCCAAAGTGAGGTGTTATAATGACAACCTAAACTGTAATTAGCTGAGCTGAGGCAGGATTTGGGGCTGTGGGGACCCCTCGGTTCCTGAGTAGGGAACTGGAAGTCCTGCTCAGGTAGGAGGAGGCGCCTTTTGTACACCGAGACTCAGATTCTGTGCCTCCAGGAATTTGACAGGAAAAGGCCAGGATGCTGGCCTACGGCAGGAGCATCTTACGGCCCTCAGTAACGTCCTGCAAGACAGAAGGTCCCAGTCAGCAGCTGGCGTGAGCCGACGAGGCTGCTGACCGAGTCCATTCCTGCTGCGAGGCCCTGGCGGCGACCTTTGCTGCTTGGTCTCCCTGAGTCCGAGGGCAGGGTCCCTGTCACGGGGCCCACAAGGCCGGGAGGATGGGCCAGAATTCCCAAGCAGAGTCCAGGCAGAGGGCAGCACTGCCAGGTCCTCCGTCCAGAACCGCGAGAGGAAGCAGTTCGGGACAGACACGGCAAGGGAGTCACTCGCTCCACCCCCAAGACTTCTCCTGAGCCCCCACATGCCAGACTCCGTTCCAGGCAGTAGGAACACGGTAGAGAAGAGGTGGATGAAGCTCCTGTACTTGGGGTGCTAACCCTCAGGCAGGGGTGTCAACAAGTGGAAACATAAATAAAACATTTATACATAGAGTGCAAAGCGCTGCAGGGAAATTCAACCTGGCGATATGGGAAAGAGGGATTTGGTTTTTTAACTACGATTGAAATGTGGACAAAACATCTAAGCAGCAAAGACAAAAGTCCTGAGGTCAGAATGATACAAGTGGGCCAATGTAGGTAAGGTAGGGGTTTAGTAAGTGAGGAAGAGAATTGAACTAACATAGTTCAAAGTTGGCAAAGAAAGGGCAGATCTCTCTAAACCCTGGTGAGAGACCAAGCCGGTGTCGTTTCCAGGGTGATGGCTGAGGCAGAAGGGTTTCAGAAGAGGACTGTGGCCTGGCATGCTGTGTAGTTTTGAAGGAGGTTGGATGCAGATGGCTGTCAGAAGTAAAAGTGACCAAAGATGAGGGGTTGGTGTCTGCAGCAGGTGACAATGACCAGCCACAATGGAAGCCCCACAAGGGAGCGGGCCATGGCCACAGTCTGTTGGATGTGAGGCGTGTCTGGAGGACGACACAGGGTGCCTGGTGTGCTGGGTGCTGTCTGAGTCCCACCCAGATACCCGCTGCTCCTGGGTCCCTAGTCCCCAGCCACTGTGGGAGCAGCCGCCCTTCCTGGGGAGCAGCTGAGGGGGTCCCCTGCTGAGACCATGGCCTTGCTCAGCTGCCCTGCACATCACCCCTCAGTCCTCCCTGGAGTGCCTCCCCCTGCACCCCTGCACCCCTGCACCCCTGCACCAGGGCCCGGGGCCAGGCTCTGCTTCCGGGGCCTCATCTTTGGTGGTGTCTGTGCCTTCCTCCAGGGGTCTGAGGTGGGGGAGTGGGGTGGGAGAGGCGGGGCTTTAGGAAGGTGGTTGGACCATGGGGGTGCTGTGCTCATCAGGGCTCTCAGGAGGCCGGGTCTGGATAGAAGAGGCAATCAGTGAGGCATGACCCGGAAGGAAACCTCCCTTCTCTCTTCTCCCTGGCCACCTTGACATGAGCAGCTCTCCTCTCCCGGGCCCCTCTACCACGCCTTCCTGCCTTGAAGCTGGCTGATTGTGGACTAAATCGTGAACCAAAATAAATCTCTCCCTCAAGTTGTGGATGCCAGGCATTCATGCTTCAGCCAGGAAAAAGACCTAAGAAAGTACTCACGACCAATCACAGGTGAGTCTGTGAGCACCTACCTGGAACTTGTCCGTGGCTATGGAAGTCCTGTCAATGCTGTAAGAGGGGTACAGGGCACTGTCACGGGAGATTCAAAGGGAACGATCCTGAACCCAGGCAGAGGAGACCTCACGGGCCGCAGTGTGGGCTCAGGGCTCCCCAATATCTCATGAATCCTCCATGTTATAAGATGCTATTCGCCCTCTGTTTTCAGGAAGGAAGTAGTCGTGAGGGCAAAATCTGAGATCGTCCAGGTCAAAGTTTGAGTGCTTTCTCTGCCACAGGGCCCTCTGATCCTCCAGGTCCCCCCACTGCCCAGCAGGGCATGCTGCTGGGCATGCGTCCTGTGACCCGAGGCGCTCCTCGTCTGAATCAGGGGCCAGGGGACCACCCAGCTCTGAAGGGGCCGATCATCTTTCTAGCCCAGAGATTTCTAAACCTGTTTCTGCTCAGGAGAGAACCATCAGGGCCCAGCCTCACCCGCCTAGATCCCGAATGAATCCTGTAACCAGATGCCGTCTTGGGATCTTGCAGGTGACCCTGGCTCTGCCTTGCAGGAGCTGTGTGGCCTTGGACAAATCACATCACCATTCTGAGCCTGTTTGATCCTCTGAAAGATGCAGGTAAGAATACTTGCCTGTAGAAAAGAAGAGAAATGAAAACTCTGTGCAGGGCCTGGCATGACGGGCACTCAGCAAGCTGTCACTGTCACCCATGCTGATGATGCTCAAGACATGTGACCACCTGGTGCCAAGGCTCCTCCTGCCTCCGACGTCTGGGCCAGCCTCTCCCTGGTGTTCAGGCTGTAGCTCCAGAAAACTAAGACCTCCTGAGCTAGTGGTTATGCTGAGTGCAGGTCCCCATCTTCGGGGCTCCTGGCACCGCCCCCCCATCTTGGCTCCCACACCCAGTCACTCCAGGTCTGTAGTTTAGCAGTTAGCCTCACCCAGCTGCAGCCCAGGGCTTTGGGGGGCCGCTGGCGGCAGCGGCACCTCCTGTGGGCCTTTTCCCTCCTGTGAATGGGCCCAGCTCAGTGAAGCTCTGGGCAGTGAACTGAGCCAGCGAAAGGGAGGCGTCATCTTCAAGATCACCTTCATTGCTAGGGCTCCTGAGGTGAGGGCGGCGGAGAGCATTTTCAGCAAAGTGGGGAACAAGACGGGCCCTGTCTGAGCACGGGACACAGAGGCTCATTTTCCCAGGATGAAAGATCCTGTCTGTGTGTCTGTGTGGGGCCGGCTGACTTGGATATTCCAGCGGAACCGCAGACACCACAAAGCTCCCCCATCGGAGTCCTGGGAAAGATCGGGAGGCAAGATAAGAAAGGGGGGCCAGAGGCACCCAGGGGAGATAAGTCAGGAGGGAGGCACCCAGGAGGCGCCCCTGCTGGACCCTTGGGAACAAGGAGCCCCGAGGGAAGCTGCACTTGACATTAAGAGACACCCTCACCCTGGCTCCCAGGACAGGGGATCCTCATGACAACTCAGCACTGTGTGTCAGACGCGGTTTCTAGGACAATCCCACCCTCAACAGGAGGTAAGTGCCACTGTTAATCCAGCCTAGGAAACCACAGCATAGAGAGGACAGTACGTTGCCCACGCTCACACAGCTACAAAGGATAGAGCTAGGAGAGTCGCTCAGTGCGGTGCAGGGGCTACAGCCTCTCTTCCTCCTCCCCTCCATCTTCCTAGCCCAAATGTCCCCCCCCCCGCCCCGTCCTGTCTCATCTGTTCTGTCATTCGCCTGTCCCCTCACTGAAGAGTGGCAGATTTGCTTTCCTTAGTCTGTAATCCTTCCTTATACTTTGGGCCATCTCTAGATTACTTATAATAGCATTTTAATTTTTTTGAGATAGTCTTACTACCTTACAACACTGACCTTGAACTCCCGGGCTCAAGAGGTCCTCTTGCATCAGCCTTCCCTTCCTGCTAGGAGTTACAGTTGCATGCCACTCTGTACCCATGCCAGCTATTTACATACCTAATACAATGTAAATGTTACATAAATGTGTATTGCTACACTGTACTGTTTAGAGATTACTGACAATAAGTCTGTACATGTTTAGTGCAAACACGATTTTTAAAAAATATTTTGTATCTGTGGTTTTTAGGCTGCTGAAGGTATGTGGGGTTGACCGTCCATCACCTCATCTAATCCTCCAAGCTGCCCCAGGAAGGAGGCTCCTTTTTCCTTTCTGGGTACAGATACTGAAAGTGAGTCCCCAAGAGGTTGGTACCCGCCGGATAGGAGTTTCCGGGTTGAGCTTGCACAGGCCTTCACTGCGCATGCTCAAGGCTGCGCTTACAGCGTGGGAAACGTCTGTCAGCATCCCTTCGGCACAAACATCAGAGCAAGTTTCCAAACGATAACGATGTGTGATTCCAACTCAAGGGGTAAAAATACACACAGAAGCAGCATCCACCACATTTTAACTCTTCACTTCCAGGGGGGAAATGAAGCTGCATTTTCACTTCTGCCTTCTGGTTATTTCTTCCCTTCGCTTTGCACAGTTGTATGTGTCACCCGCTCTCTGCCACTGTCTTCACCTTCTCCACCTCACTGACCACCTGGTCACTCTGCCCAGCAGCCCCGCCCACCTGTAGGTCCTGGTGAGGGTAGCTCAGAGCCCCAGAAAGTTCCACAACAGTGGGACCCTCACGGCTGACTGCCATTCCTGGCGCTGCACTGTGGCCTCTGCCAGAGCAATCCCATCCCACCCACCTCGCCTGCCTCCATCTCTCCCATGCCCAGCATGAACCCCGTACGTGTTCCTGGAGTGGGCTGAGTCCCTGTCCTCTGCGAGGGTGCTGGAGCAGCATCCCAGAGCAGAAGGAAAAATCCCAGTGAAAAGCCCCAATTCAGGTGCCCTGAGGAGCAGCCTGACACCCTACATGTTCAAAGGGAGGCTTTCCTGCCACCCTGTGCGGCTGGAAGACTCCACACACAGCACGGACCACGCCCAGGCTCACCTTGGGGTCAGGGTCCCACCCTGCACAAGACTCACAAATGCTGTGTATACCTAAATGTGCACACACTCGTAGGGAAAAGCACACACACTACTATGGCCCAGAATAGTGATGTGCAGATGCAGATACACACATGATGATCCATGCACACTCATTCACATATACACCAACACATACACACAGAAACATATATACATGGCAGATGTGAACGTGCAGAAAGGGCGGACACATGGACATATACAAACAAACACATATGTACACAAAGTTGTATATGTGTGTGTGTGTACATACAGGTATGTGTGCACTCACAGAGCTGGCAGCTCACAGACACACAAACACTCCTCCTGAGAGATGTGTGCACACCCTTGTCACAACCTGCACAGCATGGGAACTGTAAGATCCCAGGATTCAGATGCTTGGGTTCCAGCCCTGGTGCTGCTGCTGATTTGTGATATGATCTTAAGCGATATGCTTTCCAGCTGGGCCTCCAGTCCCAGGAGTTGTAAACGTAGCTTTTCCTGCTACAGCCAAGGGGCTGAGGGAATCAGCATTTTAGAGCTAGAAGCTTCTTCGGTGGTCTTGTTCAGAGCTCTCCTTTTGAAAAGTAGCAAGCAGACTAAGTGACTTTTATAAGGTCCTGTGGACAGTCCACGGTAAGCCAGAGGTCTCCCTACCCAGGCAGGGTCTGTCACCTTTCTTAGGGGGTGACACAAGGTTAACCACTCTGGGATTCTTTGAGTTTATCAATCCCTTCCTTCTTTTATTTTAAGATGAAAATTCAATTCCATAGACAAAATATCCACATTCTGCTGAAGTTGTGGGGAAAAAGCCCTCAGGACAGTTGTAAGAGCCCAGCTGTGCCAGGATCTCAGTGGCAGCTCTAACAAATCAGCTGCCACCCCTCTAAGGCGTCAGGAGGCTAAACCAAAGCTCGCCCGCCCAGCCGGCCCAGCGCAGCCGGCCCCTGTCCCTCCCCCCACCCCGCCCTGGCCCGCAGAGGGCATCGGCTGCTTATTCTTCTCATGGGAATTTTTTGTAAAATCGCTGAGGATGTGGAGAAAGATTTATCTATAAGAATGTTCATCCAAGAGCCATTTATAACACTAAAATATAGATACAATTTAAATACGCAAAGTTGAGGATAAATCTATCCACTGGAGGGTAAAGCATTCCCGTAGTCAGAACACCAAGCCATTTTTTACAGTCATTTTCCCACAGAGAATACTTAATTAATGACCACGGTGTCTTGTTAAGTGAAAAAGTCCTGTTAGGAAAGGCTCGTCACATGCAGATACGATGTGCATGGATTCCAGAATTATATGGGGCTGAAGCGAAAAAATTTTTCACCGACATTTAACTCTGCTCATCTCTGGCTGGTAACTGGTTTCTGCCATTCTTCGTTGTGTACACATCAAACACTGTTTACATGACACTTCTTACCTACCTACCTCTCTCTATGAGCTTCAAATAGACGCCAGTCTTGGTTACTTTGTTTATGCAACTTGTTCTTCTCTCTCAGCCCACCCATAACTGTGCCACACCAGCACCCAGAAGCCTGGAAGGACCTTTACTGCTTTCCAGCAGTGTGACCTCAGGCAAGCTCTTAGCCTCTCTGAGCCATGACTTCCCCTTCCAGGAAAAGGGAATAATCATAGCATGTACATCAGAAGGTCACCAGAAGGATTCAGTGATTTGCTTTGAATTTGCAGAGTGCAAAGTCCAGCACATTGCAAGCATTTGCTACACTGTAACATCTGTAAGTCAGGGGAAACAAAAGGGGTTTAGCTCAGCGGCATAAGCGCCTGCCTTGCAAGCAGGCAGTCGTGAGTTCGATCCCTGGTACCAATAAAAATGAAAAAGACAAAAAAAAAAAAAAAAAAAAAAACAGGACACAGCAGGACCTCAGCAGCGTAAGTGAACCTGCCCTCTGTGCCCAGCTTTCTCCTTCCTCTAGACCACATATGGGACAGGGGATGCTGCTGGCTGTCAGAGACCAAGGCTGATGACCAGGGTTTAGAGGAGTCCAGCATAGTGTATGAAGAATGAATACATGAACAAAGAATGGATGCGTGAATCTGAGTAACTGTAAGGAAAATAAGAGGAAGTGACCAGTCTGATCTGACTGCTGCTCCATTTTACAGATGAGACTGAGGTTCTTGTGGTAAAGTGACTTCTTGTGTGACTCAGCTGATGACTGAGCCAGGACTTGTGCCACGGTTTGTGGATGCAGAAGTGCAAGATCTGGACACCGCTTGTCTAATTTAAGTGACAGCTTCTCTGCAGGTAAGAGACGCCTCAAGGTGCTAAAGTCAGTCCAGTTTGGTCAGCAGAGACTAAAGTTCCTCTTAGTGAGACACCCTTGACTTCCAGAGTCCTTCAGCCCACAGGGCTGTGGGCTCTGCAGATAAAGACGCGGACACTGCTGTCCCAGGGTGACCTGCTCCCTGGTGCCCCCGTGCAGCAAAGTCGAGCTCTTGCAGTCTCTGTGGCTCCCAGCTACTTCCAATGGTTTCGTTGTCTGCCTGTGTTTGTTTGTCCCGAGTTGAGGCCACCCTGTTTTTGCCTGGTGAGTGGCTCTTTCAAAGGTGAGCTGCCCTATCCCCGCCTGTGACAGTCAGTCCTTTCAGCATGCTATGACAGCGTGCTTCTCTGCAAGCGGGCCCGTGCTGTCACACAGGCGACCCTCACCACAGTCTCCACATGGGTGTGCGGGGAGGCAAACATGTGCTTGGACAACCAGGGGCGCTTGTTATGAAGCAGAGAGAGAATGAGCAGGAGGGCACATGTCCTGGACACTCAGGGTTAGCTGCAGCACTGCCCAAACTGCTGTCATCAAATGACAGTTACGCCTCTTCCTTAAAGTGTATATAGCATATATGCATGCAGTCTTAGCTTGCTACAGCTGAAATATATGTTAAACTTGTATTGGTTTAAACATGAAACAGGATGGGTGTGGTTGGTACATGCCTCTAAGCCCATCACTGTGAGGACCTGAGGCAGTTTGAGCCCGGCCTGAACAGCTTAGTGACTTAGAGAGACCCTGCGTGCAAAACTGCTCCTTCAAAGTCTGGCATGTTCAGAGGTGGGGACGTTGTAATTAACTAGACCATGAGGCACTGTACCTCCCAATAGGCACCCACCAATGAGTTCACGGCTGAATGCACTGTGAGGAGGTCGGGTTGGGTGGAGGAGGGGGGTCGCTGGAGGTGTGAGCTGAGTGTATTCCTGCCCCAGCCCCGTCCTCCCTCTCTCTCTCCTCCCCCTCCCTGTCTTCTTCTTCCTGGCCTCCATGAGGTGAGCAGGTTTCCTCCACCACATCCTTCCATTGCCATGGCTCCAGATAACCATGGACTGACACCTCTAAAACCATGAGCCTGAATAAACCTTCTTTTCCTTTAAATCATGTGTGTCAGGTATTTGGTCCCAGCGGGGGGCTGAAAAATACACAGAATTATGAAGGCTCTGTGAGGTCCTGCGGCAGGAAACATTTATCAGTTTTTAACTGGGGATTTCCATGGTTGGTTACTTTTTCCCCTCCCTCCCTCCTTTCTTTTCTGTATTAATCAGCTTTCCCATTACTGGGACACAATACCCAACACTCTACAACTTAAAGGAAAAGAGATTTAATTTGGTTCACAGTCACAGAAGATTCAGTCCATGGTCAGCTGCCTTCAGGGCAGAAATACGCAGAAGGATGGAGCAGATCACTGATTAGTCAGTGGTGGGGGGGAAGCAGGGCCGAGGGGCAGAGCCAGAGAGGAAGGGGCCAGGCACCATACACAGTGCCCAACATCATGCCTCCATGACCGACCTAGACACACAGCCTTGATACACTAATCTGCTAGGGGTTTCTTAATCTAAAGGTGTTAACACATCAGGACTAAGAACCTTCCTCTCTCCCTGCCTCCCTTCCTTCTTCCTTCCTAACCTTCTTTCTTCCTTTCCTTTCTCCTTTCTCTCCCCCCTTCCTTCTGTCCACTCCCTCTTTCTTTCCCTTCAACAAACACTCAGAGAGTTCCTCGTATCTACCAGGAACTCAGGCCTTGGCAGGGTGGGGATTCAAGTGTTGGGGACACAGCCATGAACAAACAAGCCAAAGCTTTCCACTCCTATGGGGCTGACATTCTGGTGGGAAGAACAGATAAAAATATCATAAGTAAAGCATGGAGTGTGTCAGGTGGAGAAGGCACTATGGAGGAAAGGAAAGCAGGTGAGGAGGTGGAAATAGCCCAAGTCCTGGTGGATACTGCAGTTTGAAGAGGTGGAGGTGAGGGTGTCCTCATTGGGAGGGTAATCTAAGACCTCTCTGAGAAGAGGTGGGGAAGCTGTGCAGCCTGTGGGAGAGGGGATCATACATGCAGAGGCCCCAAGGCCTAGCATGTCTGGTGGGGGCTGGGAGCAGTGGAATGGCAGCCCAGCCACCAAACTTTCCTCCTCACCAGGAAATCATTTAGCATTTCCTGAGGTAGTTTGAGGTGCTGGAGGAAAGGTTAGGAATGAGGCGTCAGGCAATAAGACAGGTTTTCATCCAAGTATCACCTATTCTGCAGGTCCATTCAAATTGGGACAAATAGCTGGGTGTGGTGGTGCATACCTGTAATCCTAGCACTCGGGAGGCTGAGGCAGGAGGATCATTGCAAGTTCGAGACCAGCCTGAGCTGCAAAGTGAGTTCAAGGTTGGCTTGAACTGCTTAGTGAGAATTTGTCTCAAAAAGACAAACAAACAAAATTGTCAAATGACATCTCCTCTGAGAGTCTCAGTCTCCCCTTTGTAAAAGAAGGGTGATACCATGTACCCGCCTCACAGGGCAGCAGGGAGTACAAGTCACTCATGTCCTTTTACTGTGCTTGGTCTCCAGTGAGCTCCACAGCGGCACCTGTGGTCATCATTGTCAATGTTACTATGGCTACATGAGGTCCCATCACCGCCCCCAGGGAACCCTGACCTTCCCAGCAGAGCTCTGGACTGAAACCTGCTGTCTGGTGGCACCATCTTCTGCCATGTCCTCCAGGCACAAGACAGCAGGGATGGGGACAAGGAGCATCCATCCTCAGGGAGTCAGGGACATAGAGGGAGGGTGGCTCTGAGAGCAATGCACTGTGAGCCTTGCACAGCAATTATCCCATCCATGGTAAGGAGAATGGCTGGGGAGACCCGTGGAGAAATCCACCGTGAATGGCGAAGCCGTAAAGCCACCTTGGACAAAGCCAGAGAGAACAGGAACTCGCTGTCTCCAAGCTGTGGCCTCACTGTGACTGAGCCGGTGGATGGACCACGGAGAGTGTGCAGTGCTGGCTCACCCTTCCCCAAACACATGCAATTCCCTGTCCCCTACCAGGTCCGCTGTGGAAAGGGACTGTCCTCCACACACAGGAGACAAGAGGACAACCGCTATGCTCTTGGGGATAGTGTTTCTTGGTGTGTAGTAACCTGGGCATCTTCTGGGAACTTGTGAAAATGCAGATTCTTGTTCCCACCCTAGACCCCTGCAGCAGAGATGCTGGGGTGGATGCCAGCAATCCGTGCATCTTCAGGGGATTCCAGTGCTGCTCAAGGGTGAGAACTAGTGTTGTAGAATAGTGGTTCTCAAATTTTGCACACACACACACACACACACACACACACACACACACACACACACACTGAGCATTTGGTGATGTCTGGGGCTATACAGTACAGCCGAGAATATGGCTGGCACCTCCTGGGCAGAGATGGGGGATGTTGCTAAACTTTCTGCAGTGCACGGAATGTCCCACCCCTCAGCAAAGAATCCTTGCCCTAAAATTTCAGGGATGTCAGGGTTGAGAAATCTGGGTTTAGAAGGAGGGCAGTGGACGATGACTACTATAAAGAAGTGATTAAGAACATTTCAGTTGGTGATGAACTTTCTGAATGGATCACTCGCAGTGCATAGTTAGCAGTAGAAGTGACACTGGGGGGTAGAGAGAGCTTCCTGACAAGGAGACTTCCGAGCTGAGATCTGGATGGCAGGAGGGATGTGGCCATGGAATATGAGGGGGAGGAACAATCAGGCAAAGGGAAGAGCCAGTGCAAAGGCCCAAGGTGTGCAGGGGCTCGGCGTGTTGCAGGGTCAGGGAGGAGACAGGTTATTGTAGGAAGCCCTTCCTCCCTTCCTCCTTTCCTTCCTTCCTCCCTCAGTCCCTCTCGCCTTCCATCAAATATTTATTTTGTATCTCTTCCATGCCAGGTGCCACACTAGACTCGAGAGCCTACAGAGGCCCTGGATGAGGGGAACTAGGTGAGGGTCCCTGCAACCAGTGGAAAACCCCAGGAGGGATCTGGGTTACCAGCACTCATGCCCAGTGCTGGACTATCGTCCTGGATACTCCCAGCCTCACACCTGGTCCCGGGTTGGCTACTGCGGGAGACAGGCTCTCATCTGCGGTCATATAGGAATTCTCCCGCCATGCTGTGAGCAGCCCATGTCATGTGGATAGACCATATGTAGGCACTGCGCCACTTGGCCCCCAGCCTCCTGCCAGCACCAACTACCAGCCAGGGCAGTTTGCCCTCTTGGATCCAGCCCTACTGAACCCCTAAAATGACCTGCTGTTCCAGCAGACCAAAGAAGCACCAGCTGAGTCCTGTCAACCACGCACACAAGAGAGAGACCATAAAACTTGTTTTGAGCCACGAAGTTTTAAAAGGGTTATCATCAGAAGATGGGGAGGTGAGGCAGGAGGGATCTTGACCCCTGTGAATCCCATCTGGGAAAGTCTTCTAAGCAGAGATTCAGACACCGCAGGGTACTGTGTCAACAAATCCAGGGGCAGCAGGAAATGCAGTCCAGAAAGGCCATCTGGGGTCTAGCCCTGGCTCTTCACCAAGCTGCTGTGTGACTTTGGATCTAACTGTTTGGAACATCAGTGTGCTCTTGACACTGAAAGCTTAGTTCCTGTGGCCTCCAAGCTCAGTTCTAGCCCAGTGACCTTGGCTGCCTGGGCTTCTTTTAATCACCTATGGATTCCCATCTCTAAGGGAGCTGTTACAGTTTCGATCTGAATAACCCCCAAAGTCTCATGTGTTAGGAAGGTGGCTCATGGGGCCCTATATTCATCAATGGAGTCAACATTGATCAGTTCATAGCTGTTGGGAGGTGGGGCCTGACCAGAGGAGGTGGTGTGTTACTGGGGACAGGACCTAGCTCTCCACTACCCACTTCTTGGCAGCCGTGACCTGAGCAGCTTTGCCCCACCAGGCCCTTGCACCGTACCATCGCTCCCTTAAAGTCAGCTGACTGTGGACTCCACCCACTAAAACCGAGCCAAATAAGCCTCTCCCTTAACTTGCAGGAGTTGGATGTTTTGTTCCAGTAACAGGAAAGCTGACTACCTTCCCTTGTGGCATCCTGAGATGGTCCAGCAGGATCCCCGAAGGTACCAACCCTCTGCCTTCTTTCCAGTAATATTTCTAGAGCCTAGCTTTCTGGATCCAGACCATTGGTTGCAAAGCCCAGTCCTGTCACCATGTAGGTGTGGCAGGTGAGTCTACTTCTCTGTGCCCAAGCTGCCTCCCCACCCTCCCATGGGGGCTTGTGCAGCCTTACTGAGACACTTGGTGGAAGGTGTTTAACCCTGTGTCCTCCCCAAGGTGGCTGTCCCTCTCATGGTGCCTTCCTTAGTCACACACATTTGTCCTTAAGGGAGCATAGCTGAGTCGTGTCTTTTAACCCTGTCATCTCTCTCCTTCAAAGAGTGCAGACCTGACCCAGGCTGGAACCCAGACAGCAGTGTTTAACACCAGCTAGGAGAGCAGGCCTGCCCTTGGGCCAGATGTGTGCATTCCTTTCTCCAACTGTGGTTCTGATCATGAAACTGAGCTCCTCTGGGCCTCCGTAGCCTCATTTGCAAAATGAAGGCCGGTACCAGCTCTGCCTCTGCCTGGGCTGCGATGAAGAGTGAGACACTGTAAATAGGAACATGCTGTACACATGTGAGGGACTAGGTGACCCAGGGTCAGGACCACAGGCCTGAAGGCAGAAGATCCGGTTCTGGTTCAGCTGTGTGACCTTGGGCGTGTTATCGCCCCTCTCTGGGCTTCAGTATCCTCGATAGTAAAAGCAAGATGAGATCATACAGCCTGTGAACACATTGGTTTATTCTTTTGGTGTCTTTTTAAAATTAAAATATTTTTTAAGTCTGGAGGTGTTCACCAAATTTCCAGGTTCTCTCAGAAAATCCAGATGGGAGAGCATGGGGTCCACTCTTCCATGTGGCACGGGCCAAGTGGTGGCTCTCCCTTGGAGGGCGGTCTGTGCCTTTCCATGCCCCACTCACACCAGCCTCAACAGTCGCCTGCCTTGCCTGATGGCTGAGTTTGCAAGCCCTGAACAATGTGTCCTCTGGGGCTGCTTGAGATCTTAACATCCCACGAGGATTATGATGGGCAGGATTCCTGGTATCCTTAGCCCAGCTCAGTTCTGGGAACACCATGGAAGCTCTGCAAACATTTGGTTCCCACCCTCCCAGAAGCCTAGTGACCTTGGTTACCCTGCAGCCCAGGAAGTTTGAGATGTGTCCTGCAGGGTGGGCCCTGCCCAAGCCCTGCTCCCGGCAGTCCTGTCCCCATGCGGCCTGTGTCCATGTGGCTTCAACAGAAACCAGGACCTTGTTCAACTGGCAGTGGGGCTCAGAAAACCTCCAGTCACTGAGGTGTTTCTTTCTGTCTAGTTCTAAATTAGCAAACCTATCCTCTCCTCACCTACCTGGACTAAAGGGAATGTCAGCTGGGGTTAGGAATGCTCCTTCCCAGGGCAGAAACAGACAGTAGGATGCCAGCATCATCCAGGTTGGGTTGAATCTAAATTGTGACTTATTTAATTTATTTATTTATTAATTTTTGGTACTCGGAGTTGAATCCATGACCTTTGCACTGAGCTACTTCCCCAAACCCTTTTTATGTTTTCTCTTGAGACATTGTCTTACTAAATTGCTAGGTTGTCCAGTCTGGGCTCAAACTAGTGATCCTCTTGCCTCAGTTTACCAGAGCCCTGGGATTGTAAATGTGTACCACCACACCTGGCTCATGACTCTTATTTTAAAAAGTCCTTCATCGCTCTGATTTTTGGATTCTTCCAGTGTAAAACAGGATTAATAGTTTCACCCTGCCCACTCAGACAGGATTAAAAAATCCTGTCCAAGGAGGGCTTGACCATGCATGTAGTAAACATCCAGGCAGTTGTAGGTGTCAGTGTCATGGTCTCGGCCACAGAGAGACAGTCCTGTCTTGGTGTTTCCAAACCACCTGGAGTCATTATACCAACATGAAACTGACAGAAAATCACTGGAGAGAAAGCATGACCATGCCCAGAGTCAAACTGCTCCTGGGTTGCGGAAGCTCAGTACGTTACAATCCTCTTACCTCTCTGTAGAAGATAATCCTTATCTTCTAGCCCACCCAGAATCCATTTTCTCTTCCAGAGACTGCAAGCCAACTTTCCTTGGGGGAACTAGTTCTTTCCTGAGCTCCCTCTATGGAATTTGTTGGAGTTGGTGCCCTGAACCAGTTTTGACCAATCGGAGCCCTGAGTCCATCAACCTCAGTGATTGGTTCATGGATGAACATGTGACTCTTGCTAGGCCAATGAGAAGCTAGTCTGGAATTTCCGCTGCTCTCTTGAGAAAGAGATACCTTCTTTCAGTTGGTGTGGCTGAGCTGATGGGGCACCACCTACAGCTGCTGGTGGGCAACTGGACCAGGAGAGGAAAACCAAAAACCTGCCTGAGGGCAAAGCCAAGCAAAGGAAAACAGAACCAAAGGGTGCAGGGAGAGGTTCCTACATTAACAGCTAACCATGTGCATCTGGTCATAATTAAAGTTCTACATCCTTGGACATTTTAGATACAAGTATCATAAATTCCTAGCTGGGTATGATGATGCATGCCTGTGACCTCAGCTGTTTGGTAGGCTGAGGTAGGAGGACTGCAAGTTATCTTTCTGCCACTTATAATGAAAGGGTCCTGATCAATACAGTCCATAATTAAAGGCCAAGCAAAAGGCCAGAATGAGTGATTAAACAAATGAATTAGTAAGGGGATAAGGGTTGTCATGGTGATTAAATGAGATAACACACAGAAAGCACTTGACACGGAACTCGAGGCTCTAGAGTCATTTAATACACAGTTGCCTAACTTTCATTCTTAGGCTTTTAGGCCCCCCCTCTTCATGAAGAATCCACTTCAGAACAGAATCCAAGTGCAGCTCACTGGCATTTATGCACAGTCAAAATGTATTACAAATGCAGATTCCCATGCCGCCTTTCTCCTGAAGTCCACTGTGGGGCCCAGGAATCTGCATTTTCACTAAGTCTCCCCACTCCAACCTGATTCTGAAGAAAGAGGTCCACAGGCCATACTTACAGAAATACCAATCCATTATTCCATTTTACACACAAGGAAACTGAGGTCCAGATAGGACACAAAGTTTACTGGCAGAGTTGGGCTTGAACCTGACCTTGCACTGTGGACCTGAACCAGCTGCATCCTGCCGCAGCCCAAAGCTCTCCTAGAGTCCTTGCACACGTTTCCCATCTTCCGGCACCCCAGTTTCTGGCACACCTCCTGCCTCCACAGCTCGTGTTTGCACAGGGCCTGAGCCTTGTTGGTGTTCAACAAACATCTGCCCAAGAATGGGCATGACTGTAGCAAAACCAAAGTATTTTTTAGCAGGTTGTTTATGGTAAAGGGGTTCAGAAGGCGCAGATGACCTCGCCTGGGGGTGATGGAATCTCCAGAGTGGTGCAAGGGAAAGGCCACGATCTCTTAAAAAGTTCAGTGAGAAAGCTGTGATGTTGGCAGAGTTTCTACACCAGCCAGCGAGATGCAAACTCCAGTAGGCAGGGCCTGCGTGTACATAGCTCTGACCTTCTTGTGCCTGGCAGACCACAGGCGCTCAGTGAGGCTTGCTGAGGTGTGGGAAGTACACTGTGCACCTCACTTCCCCTTCTAGGTAGTGAGGGTTTACTAGAGATGGTCACAGGCTACCCAGAGTGCTTCATTCTCTGCAGGCTTCCCTGATCCTGTCCCCTACTTCTCCACCGTGCCAGCTATGAAGATGGACATGGAGGCTCAAGAGACCATCCTAGAGCTTTCTTTTCCAGCTCCATGTGTCTGTGAAGGCTTGTGCCACACAGGCTTCCTGCTCAGCCTGGTGGCCCACCCGCCCTCATCAGCACACTGGTGTTTTTTATCCCTGGCTCGGCCACGGGCTGCCTTTGAGTCTTTATGGGCTGTAGATTGGACACCACACAGAGCACTCATGGAAGATGAGCCAGAGTGGAAGTCAGGAGACAAGGGGCAAGGGGCACTTTGCAGGCCAGACTCCAACCTTGCTAGATCCGCGGCTTTCCAGATCTGGCTCACATCCTTGGCTGCTGGTTTCTAGAACTATCTTGAACTTCATTTCCCAGCAAGATATGATCAGATGGGGATGTCCAGGGCCAGGCCTTGAGAAGCAACAAGCCTGGGCAAGAACCCTCCCCAAAATATGCAGTGTGAGCATTTTTCATCTGTTATTGATTGAGAGCCTGTGAGCTTTGCCTCCAAAATCTCCAATAAAACTGGCTTGGAAGAGAATTTCCTCAATCCCTGGGTAAGTGGATAAAGATGTTCCAGGAGTCTGGGGTGGTGCCGGTGAGAAGCGCACGCCCCACGCGCGGCCGAGTTTTCCCTTTGTTACTTAATGAAGAACAGAGGACAGCCAGCCTCGTCGGCTCTGCGTCCATAGACATCGCCCTTGTTTCTTGAGTTAATTTCCGGCTGGCAGCTGGAGCCTGCTTAGCCCCAGGGCCCTGGGGAACCTGCTCCTCCCCGTCTCTTTTGGGTCAGAGGCTGCAGGAGGTGCATTCCTCTGGGCACCTCTCAGAGGTGCTCCTCTGAGTGCAGGTGGAATCAGAAAAGCAAAAGAACTGGTTTGGTGACCGGAGCAATCCAGTGCCCAGAAAGATGGGTCCAGCTCTGCCTGGAGGCCCTGCACTGACCAGACATGTGAGCTCAGGACAGGGACTTTCAGAACTGTGGTTTCCTCCTCTGTGAAATGGGTGTGGTTTCAGAGAGTGTAGATGGGGTACACTGGGCGCGGAAGTGGGCACACAGCAAGTCCTCTCTAAGTGTGGGTTGGTGTACTATTATTTCTTGACCTCAGCTGCTGAACCTCCAAGGACCATGGGGAGCCGCCAAGATATCAAAAAATGGGGCCACCCCTTCCTTGGATTTCTCCCCATCTTCTATCCCACCACATGCTCTTGAGTCCAGGATGGCAGGGGCAGGGCAAGCCGAGTGAGTGTTACAATGCTGGCCCAGTGCGTCCAGGGAGATCAGCTCTCTGCGACACATCTAATAGGAGCAGAGGTAGTGGGCAGCCTCCTCCTCCAGCAGCCCTGAGGAGGCAGGTGAGGCCATTTATGTGGCCTTTGTCCTTATGAGGCAGTGACTGGGATTTGGCTTCTGAGGGCCTCATCTCCCAAAGGAGGACAGTGAGTTTGCCTTGCAAATTGCAAAGCTTAGTGAAGAAGTGTTTAGAGAATGGAACCAAGATCCAAATCACTCAGGCCAGCTGTGGCCTAACTGAGACCTGCTAGGACAGAGGACAGACCCATGCCAAGGTGGCTGAGGTCAGAGCGCTGAACATGGAGTCCAGTCATCAACCACAGGGGCCACGCAAAACTTCATGTGTAGACTCGGCCCGGTTGTTTGTCTGCTCCCAGGAAAACCTTGACAATCTCCAAAAACGATCAAGATCTAAATTTGCACAACACAACAGTCACAGTGTGTGCTGAGCACGATTCAAGGTTTTTCAACACAAGTAGGAACTTTCTCCATCTGATAAAGGACATCTCAGAAAAATCTAGAGCTAACAGCATTCCTGATGGTGAACGATTTAGTGCTTTCCTCAAGGAGCTATATCTTGTACCATATATAAAAATAAAATTAAAATGGCCCATATATCTAAATATAAGAATCTGTAAATTCTAGGGGAAAAAACTCTGAAGGGTTATTGAATTCAGCACCAAATGCACCATCTATAAAAGAAAACAATGCATAAATTGTGCTTCATTGAAATTGAGAACTTTTGCTTTTTGAAAGTCTGTTAAGAAAATAAACCACAGACTAAGAGAAACTATTTACAAACCATTTTCTGTTAGGAGATTTATATTTAAAATATGTACAGAGCTATTTGAAATAGCGGAGGAGTGCTGGGCATGGTGGCACATGCCTGTAATCCCAGCACTCAGGAGGCTGAGGCGGGAAGATCACCATGAGTTTGAGACCATCCTGGACTCCATGGTGGGTTCAAGGCCAGCCTGAACTATGTAGCAAGACTCTGACTCAAAGAAGGAGGAACAGAAAGAGGAGGAGGAATTAGGGAGAAGCAAACAACAAAAATGGACCAAGGAAAATACATGGATGACAAATAAACACTTGAAAATGCCCAAATAATCACTAGAGAACAGAAACTAAGACCACAAGGAGACACCGTCCCCATCTATTATTTAAAATCATTTGCGCCTTTTAATTAATAGCACAAATTAAAAAGAGTGACCTTACCAAGTATCATTTAAATCTGTCGGCAGGAACACTAAACGGTATGTAATCACCATGGAAAACACTTTGACATTTTCTCTGTTAAACGCATAACTACGATAGGCTCAGCCATTCAATTCCCCCGGTACTTACCCAAGAGAAAAGGAAATAGGTATTTTAACAAAAATGTGTATGCAAATGTCCAGAGCAGCTTTATTTTTAATAGCTAAAAGCCAGCAACAACCCAAAAGATCCCCCACAGGTGAACCAATAAACAAACGCAGCCTCCCTACCTGAGGCATTATTGCTCTGTAATCCAGAGGAACAAAGGGTCTTAAATTAGTGGTGCTGAGTGACAGAAGCCAGATTTTTAAAAAGAATATGTGCTATGTGAGTCCAGTTATATAAAATTCCAGGGAATGAAAAATAATTTACAGTGACATAATGCAATCAATGGTTTTGAAAGTAATTAAAATGTGTTTATCCCAACTATAGCGATGGCTTCAGGATTATATGCATATGTCAAAACTGCCCCAATTATATACTTTTAAAATGTGTGAATTTTAGTACTTCAAACGCACCTCAATAAAGTTGAGGAGAAAAAGGAATAGCATTATTTCCATACCAATGTTAAATATTCAGTCATGTGACACCCCAAGTCACGTCCTGTACCACACAGTGTTCTGGAACCCTTCCCCCCAGACCTCCAGGTGTATCTCTCTAAGGGCTGGGAGATGCTCAGCCTTCCCACAGCCTGCCGAGAGTTACAGGATGGGGGCGTAAGGCACTCACTAGTTGGTGACTGTGAATGTCACTTGACTACAGGAAAAGCAAACCCATGAGTTATAGGAGCACTACAGAGAGGAATTCTGTCCTGATCCAGCTCCCTCTGAAATCAGAATGGGCACAGAGGGCTCATGAGTTGTCACTCTAATAGGGGCTGACATCTCAGGAAGAAGAAAGGAAGGACAAGAATTGAGCTTGTCAGGGAAGGCTGTGGATGAAGGCTGATCAGAAGGGTACCAGGAAGTCATGGCAGACCGTACCCTCTGACACCAACTCTGCCTCGGATGTCTCTTAGCGGCAGTGGAGAGAAAGGAGAACATTTATGCACTGGCTCCCATTTCCCATTGGTCAAAGTTTTGAATTGGGTGCTAACACAGATCGTGAAAGCAATACAGAATCGTGGATTATCTGTTTAACCATCCTGCCATTGTGTGAGCAAGCTTTGGCTTCCTTTCCTAGTGGACATCTGTAATTGGCTCAGGGCTTAGCATGTGACTTGTGATGGCCCAATCTGAGCCAGGGACCATCATCAGGACTTTGTAGGAACAATTCAGAAACAACCTAGCTGTTTCCATGGAGATTGCCAAAGGGGTAGAATGGGAGCCTGGAACTTCTGAGGCTGTCACTGTCACATCCGAGGAAAGGCTGCCTGAGAATGCCTGATACAAGGAAGAAGAGCTAGGAGGTGGAGCAAGCTCTTGACATCATTTGAGCACCTGGATCCAAATCTTTTTTATTTTTTAGATCCTGTCCTTTGACTTTTCAGTCACTCAAGCCTTTTCTGTTTAGGGCAGCTTGAGCTAAGCTTCTGCCTCTAGTGACAATAGGACTCGAAGGCCACCTTGTATCCTGAGGACCTCAGCAGTGTCTGATACAAAGTCAGGGTTAGGGATCAGAATTCCTCGGAACACCTAGAATATCTTCTTTGAACACTGACTTCCTTGGGAAACCCTTTCATTCCTGTGGCACAGTGCTCACTGGTCAGCGAGTACAGTCTGGGACCAAAAGCCTGCGTCCAAATCTAAGCTCAGCCAGTTACTAGCTATGAGAGTAGGAGAAAATTGCTTACTCGTTTTGTGTTTCAGTTTCAACAAGTCTAAAATGAAATTAATACTACTACTTCATGGGGTCACTCTGGGATCTTTAAGTGAATCGATATACATAAAATACGCTGGAGCCCTGCATATAGTTAGCACTCTATAAAAATCACTGATGCCCTCATGGACTGAGGATGCTTGCGTCTGTATCTCAAATTCACAGCGTCTTCCAGGATCCAGGCCAATAGACGGACATCATTATCTGGACCTAGACTGGGCCCGTCCTCCCCTGCCTCCCAGTCCCAATTCAGCATCTGGGTCCCAAGCTCCGCCCGAGGCCCTCGCTCCCCCCAGATGCTCATACCAGAAACTGGGGACTCTTCCTGGAATGCCCTGCCCTGCCGTCTGCATGCAGGCTCCTCCAAACCCTGTGATTCAACCTTCTCAGTGTTATCTCTGGACACTCGCTATACCAGGCACGGTCCACGAGCCTGTAGCATCTGCAGCAAACGCTCAGCTCGCCTGGGATCTCTGTGGTTAAAATCCTCCATAATCCACATGGACATTAAACTTTGAGAACCCTGCTCCTGCAAACTTTCTGATTTTCTTAACCTTAGCTGCACACTGACATCATCTGGGAGCCTTTAAAATATACAGATGCTGGGTGCCACCTTCAGGGCCTTGCGTTTCAGAGACAACAGTCCTCTGTCCTTCAGGAACCCAGTCGCCATCACCTAGATAGCCAGCATGACCTCCTATAGATTGCACCAAGCATACGCAGAAATAAAGCAGTTATTTTCTCTCACTGTCCTAACTTGCTCATGAGTCTCCTTGACCTGGGAAAACAAAACAAATTTGATTTTAACGAGGAAGGATCTCTCCATTTAGACAATTATAGTGCATGACCATAATCTCAGCACTCTGGGCAAGAAGACTAAAAGTTTGAGTCTAGCCTGGGCAACTTAGCTACTTATGAGGATGCTGTCTTAAAATAAAAAATTTAAATGGCTGGAATGTAGCCATTTCAAAGGTCCTGGGTCCACTTCCGGGTTTATCCTTGTCTCAGGTTACCGTGATTTCTTCGGAAGACAAGATCTGTGTTCAAGAGCTCCCCCCTGCCCCTCCCATCTCTCTTCCCGAGACAGTGGATGCACTCAGGAGTGTGTTCATGCCCAGGGGATGGCAGGGGAGAGTGGACACTTGTCCTCAAGTGTCCTGTCTGCCTCTGCAGCCCCGGGCATCCTGACTCACTGGTTTCTGACGTTGGTATCTATGTCCCAGGAGTCTTTTGGTGCTGGCTGGGTCCAGCCTGGCCTGAGAGTAAATATCTATGTTCCCTATTCCTGATGCTGGCCCTTCCATTGCCCTTCTGTAACCACCCAGTCCTGATGCTCTCTGGCCCTCTGAACCTGCCCAAGACGCACAGGCTGTGTGAATGTCACTCACAGACCTCCGGGACAGGCAGGACAGTCGCCTTTGGTGTGGTCACTGCCCTGGCCGTGCCTGAGAGCATCTATCTTCTCTCCCCAGGAGACCCACCAGAGGGCCTGCCTGGCCGGTCCCCACACCTGCCCCTTCTTCCTCTCAAAGGGAGGCTCCTGCCTCCCCGACCTGGACTCCCCTCTGAGGCTCACCCACGCTCTGGCTTACGCTGATTAATTTGGGCCTTTGAATACAAAAGATAGTGGAACTTTAAAACAAAACAAAAACAAAATGCTTTTTTTTTTTTTTTTTCTGCACAAGGCTGACTTTTGAGACATTTATTTCCCTGCCCACTTATAAATTTGTTTGTTTGTGGTATTGGAGGTTGAACCTAGGATCTCCACACTGAGCCACATTTCATATCACAACTTGCCAGGGGTTGTGACGCACATAGGAAATCCCAGCATTCTGGGAGGCTGAGGCAGGAGGATTTCAAGGTCAAGTCCAACTCAGGCAGTTTAGCAACCTAGTGAGACTAGCTCAGCATTGAAAAGAAGAATAATTAAAAGGGGCTGGGGGTGTAATTCGGTGCATTTGCCCTGGGTTCAGTCTACAGTACCTTCTCCAAAATCGCTATCTGCCCATCTGAGTCTCCATTTCGTACACACACTGCCCTCCCCTTCCTTCCCCTTCTGACTCAAGCCTGCTGAGAGAGACTCAGTTTAAGCCCTGTACCCTAACACAGCCATTCCTGACTCAGAGACTGGGTTAGGGACCCACGCTCTGTGGTCACAGGACACTTCCTGCATACTCTTAAGACTCTGTAATGCTTTGCTTACTTTCCATTTCCCCTCAAGACCACAACAGAACTTTAGCACAATGTCGTTGACTGACTACAGGAGCCCTCTGCAAATGTTTGTTGAATGAACGAATGAACAAAGGATCCGTGAAGAGTTTGGTGGGGCAGGGTGTGGTTTTGCACGGAAGAGAAGATGTTGAGCAAAGACTAGGCAGAAATCTGGGGGAAAGCCATGTGGAAAAGGCTGAATCCCAGAGCACAGAGGGGATTTAGAGAAGAGAAAAGGATATGTAAAGATCTGGTTGGTGGGACTCACCCAGGCAAGGGTGACACATCACACTGGTGCCCGGGGTGGGGGCAGAGAGAAAACGGCTGCTGTGACCACACTCAGGAGCCATTGACAAGTATTTCCCAGGTGCCAATCGTGCTGGCAGCACCGTGGGAGATGGGGGGTCTGAGAGGTTCGAGCTGCTCCCTCTTCTCCCTGCCCCACCTCTCTGGCCGCCCCCCACATTTGTCTCCGCCTCATCGAGATTGGTCCTGTATTGACAGTTCCTGTCTGCACCCCGACAGCCAGGAAAAACGGCCCTGCTGAGAACCCGACGGCAGCTGGATTTATGACTGCATCTCCGGGAACCAGGCTGCCAAGACGCACGGCCCCCCTAGCACACACAGCTCCCGGTCGGAAAATCCAGCGTGGAGCCAGGAGGTCAGGGCCGGTCCCGCGCACCAGCGCTTCCCGCTGTCCACTCCGTGCCAGCCGCTGAGGACACGGCTGCGAGTGAAATGTCATCCTCGCTCTCTGCAGCCCTCTGAGCGGCCAACAAACATCACTAAATACCTTCCATGTGTACTCAATCATGTTGGTTGAGTTTTCGTTATTTAACAAACACTTACATCGTGCTGACCGAGTGCCAGGAAATGTTCTAAGTACTTTGCAAAGATTAACTAAGTGATCCTCCCAGCAACTATTATGATTCCCATTTTGCCAATGCGGAGAGAGGCACAGGAACTTGCCGGAGAGGTCACACGGCTGGTAAGTGGCAAAGCCAGAAGGCAAACCCAGGCAGTCAGCCCAGGTTTGTCCTCAGATCCCTGGCATGACAGTGCCTTGTTTTTGTAGCTGGAGAGCTTCATGTAGTCATTCAGCAAACATTTAGTGAGCTCCTCTGTGTGCCAGGTATCGTGCACGCTGGCTGGGGTGCAGAGAGTAATTCCTTCTAACTGTGAGCCTCCAGGACCCTGGGCAAAGGGTATGCCGCGTAGGAGGAGCTTGCTCCTGTTTGTTGAGTGACTGGGAGTGCTAGGTATTTGAAAGATTGCTGAGCTTAGGGCCTGAGAACTTGGATCCCTGCTGCCGGGAAGGAAAATGTTATGACAAGCTCATCCATATTCAGGTATGTTATATATCCCAGGGGGCTTGTATTTAAAGAGTGCAACTGAGATAAGGCAATAATATCCTCCAAAAGAATGAAGTATTAGTGGTGGAATTCCAGGCATCCACAAAGGAGATAATTTGGTGGCTGGGTGGCCCCCCATCACACCCTCTCGTTGACGACCTCCTCTAAGGGTGTGGGAATGCAGCAAACATTGTCTGCCTAGCCGGTGCCAAGCGCTCTGCTTGGGGCTGAGTCACTAGCTGGTCACATCGGAACCTCCTGAGGAGGTCCGCAGCCACGTCACTGGGGAGAGCCATGCTGTGTGGCAGCAGAGACAGGACCTGGCCCTCTGTGCCACCAGAGGCAGCCTGGGCTGGGCCTGGAGGGGGTGCCCTGAGCTGGTGGAGGAGACGGGAAGCACTCAGGCTGGGCTGCTCTGACCTTGATGTGGGGAGTACCAGGCTCCCAGCTGCACCCCACAGTGTTCACCAGAGTCGCCTCACAAGCAGACAGAGGTGGTCACTGTAGCAGAGGTTTCTCAGGAGGCATCTGAAGCCCCTGGGACACCCAGACCTGTCCCTGGGGGTGCAGGAAAGGACAGACTCTGCATGGCTCCCAACCTGTCCAGAAGGCTGTGTTGTGCTGCCTGAACAGGGCTCTGCCTCTGAGCCCCAAGGCCCATGGGAACTAGCAGCAATGGCATCTTCCCACATTCACTTGGCTTAGCTGGAGGGGACAGGGACTGCAGGCCTCCCTGAAGTATGGGCCTCCTGCCTTGATACAGTGACGCCCAAGGGTACCTGGCCCGTGGCACCTTGGCCAGCCCAGTGGGGCTATAACCTTCCCTCCTCCACTGAGGAAGAGAGGCCCAGCGAGGTGAAGCCTCCTACCACCATGGTCGGCAGCAGGCAGCTGTTTCTGCCCGTCTGTTGCTCAGGTACAAGGCCACAGGGCCCTGCTCCCACCTGCTGGGGACGGATTCCAGGCCCTAGCACTGGTGACTGTCTACGCCGAGCTGTGTTTAGACATCTAGTCTAACTTTAACAAGCCTTCTGGGGTCAGACCCTTTCTGCGAAACTTTTAGCAGACTTGTGCACAGAAACACATGCACACGTGTGGCCAGGGCAGGCTCTGCCCCACCCCATGAGCTCTCCAGGAGCTCCCAGAAAGCTGGCAGAGACGGTTAGATCCACCCTGGCCTGGGTGGGGTGGGGTCTGTGGCGAGAAGGCCAAAGCAGGCAGTCACAGTACTCAAGAGTGCATTCAGCGATCCGCCTAGCACAGCACAGAGCGCCCTGCTTTCCCTTATGCATCAGCTATGATCTTAGAAACACGAGGGACAAAGTGACCCTAGACACTGGCCACCAGGGAGATTACTGCGACCAACTTTGTCACCATGGGCAGAAAATCAAAGGCACAGCCAGGATCAGAGAATTGCCAGTGACACCAGAATCCAGCTCTGTCCAGCCCCCAGCCCAGAGCTGTGGCTCTAGTTGAGCCTCTAGAAGCACTGAGGCCACCATGATTTCCAGTGCAGACCGCCAGGCTGGGACACCCTGCCCCGTGCCCATCCACGCCTGCTCAGGGATCCTGCATGCCGGCCCTAACCTTGCTTCCCTAACCCTGGCCTTATAACCAAAATAAACATTTTTCCTAAACTTCATTTCAGCACCAAACAGGAAACAGACACCCTTCTGATTTATTCTCGACATGCTAGTGGTTCGGTTGGAGGACAGGCCAAGTCGCTGCAGAGGAACAGGCGCTCTGAACCCTGAGATCCTGGGCCGGGCCAGGTGTCGGTTTCATCATGATGCCAGGCTCCTGCCCAGCCAGGGAGCAGGAGAGGATGTCTCAACCGCCAACGCCCACGGGCCCTGAGCTGAGAGCCTTCCATTAGCTCTGGGAGGGAGGCCTGTCTCAAGACAACAAATTAAGAGGGAAAAAGTGCAAAGCTGGGGAGAATTCTACAGCCTGCCTGGCCCTGCCAGCTGGTCAGCATCCAGCCACGGCAGCCAGACCCCAGGGCCGGTGCCCACCCAGTCAGCCTGGCCCTGCAGAGCTGCCCCCACCAAGCACATCACCTCTCCTGGGCTTCTCTGTCTCCAGCTGCTCTCTGCACACCCACCGAAGCCCTAAGCTGAGTCAGTGTCACCCCTGGCCTTTGACCATATTGCAAGGCCTTGGCAGATGGAGAAAGATTTAACGTTCCTTCCCGGGATCAGACTGCAATGGGAAAGACCTAGTTTCTCATCCCTTCAATCAATATGAAGAGATTCTCTACTCTCTTGAGGATACAGACAGAGTTGAACAGAGCAGTAATTCCACCATGTGGATGGGTTTGGAGAAGCAGAGGTGTCGGTGGTCAGCAGCCGGACTAGACATCAACACTGCGCGTCCAGGATGTGTCACCTACAGCAAGTTCCTTAACCTCTCAAGGCTCCGTTTCCTGTCAGTAACATGGAGTACGGATCGTGCCTTTCTCCATCAAACAGTTGCTGGACAGGTGAACGAGTTACTAATTTGAGATATGTAAGCCTGGTACATGGCCCGGTCAAACAATGGAAATGAATGACCCCTCATAGCTGCAGCAGAGGCGTAAGCAGAGTTGTGTAGGAGGAGCCCAATTCTCAGGGCCCCAGGGGACCAGGCTCGCCTCCTGGGAGGATGTGGGTACAGTCAGAGGGGAGCCTGGGCTGACACACAGCGGTGAGGATGGCCCGACCCGCTAGGAGCCCAGAGCCCAGACAGGAACCAGACAGACGAAAGTTCTCTGCAGTCAGGACCAAGCGTAGGTTCCAGGAGGGAGGAAAGTTGCACGAGGTATCAGATTATCAGGGACCAGGCAAACGGCAGGGCTCAAGATCCCAGAGCCACAGGCAGAGAGCTCCCCAGCACCCCAGTAGACACTGTGCCCTGCATTCTGTTTCCGTGCTTCCTGCTGGGAGGGTGGGAGCTTGGGGGAGGCTGAGGTCATGGATAATTGCAGTGGTCACTGTGGTTACTTCCCCTCCCCCACAACAGCTGCCCAGTGCCCTGATGGGGTGGTTCTCACCCTACCTCCAGGGTAACTAATTGTGGACACCCCCCACTACCCTTAGTGCTGTGTATTGGAAATGGTCTCGCAGTGCGTGGCTCAGCATACCTGTCCTGTGGTATGGGAAAAGTTTCTCTCCCCAAAAGAGGAAAACAAAGGAATTGCATCACACTGGTTTCTGCTGGCAGCCTTCCTCTGACTTTGAAATACAATGGAAGCCCTGGGGGGCAAAGGACAAAGAAGCAGAGAAACAAAGTTAAATCCTGATCAAACTGTGCCTGATACCCACAGTGCCTTCAGTCTTGATACACACGAAAATAAATCTCAAAGTTAAGTTAAGTTAGGGTGGTAGGCAGAATATTGACCTCCCCGGATACCCAGGCAATATCCTTAGACACTGTGAATCTGTTCATTTCAATGGCAAAAAGACTTTAGATATGACTGAGGATAAGGATCTTGATAGGGAAGGATTATTGCGGATGCCCAGGTCGGCCAATCTGATCATACAAATTCTCAGGCTTGGAGAACTTTTCCAAGCCAGGGTCAAGGGAGATGGACCAGGAAGAGCAGTCAGAGAGATGCCACACTGTTGGCTTGAAAGATGGGCCAAAGACCTGGGGTATGGGCCAGGGATCTGGGCTCTGGAAAAAACAAATCCTCCCCAACAGCCCAGGAAGTACAGCAGCCCTGCAGATATCTTATTGTAGTCAATCAAGAGACAAAGTGAACTTCTAGCCTACCGTAACCTACTAGGACTGTGACATTAATCAGTTTGTACACTTTAAGCCATCAGGTTTGTGGCAACTTGTTAGAACAACGACAGGAAATAAAAGCAGGCTTTCAATGACTTGTAACCCGACCCATCCCGCAGTTCTCATAACCATACTAACCGTAGCTAACAGTTTTTAAAAGCAGTTTTCTCTAGGGCTGGGAATTTAGATCAGCAGCATAAGCACCTGCCTTGTAAGCAGGTGGTCGTGAGTTCGATCCCGTACCAATAAAAAAAAAAGCACTTCTCTCTCAACCTCTCTTTCTACATGATATCTAATTAATCACTACCATACTGCAGCTATCAGGCCCATTTTATAGAGGAGAAAACTGAGGCTCAGAGAAGTGAATTAGGGAGTGGGGTGCCTGGGTTTGAATCGAAGCCCGCATTACTCTGGCATCTGTCCACTTCCCTCTGTACTTGGATGCTCTCAGCCACCCCCATGGTGGAGCCTGGCTTTCCTGTACCCCAAGAATGGCTGGTGTGAAATGGTCCTTTGCCAAATCTTCCCTGCAGCTGCCCCGTTAACCTTGAGACTCACACTCCCAGCTCTCTCCTTTGTCCACAGGGCTGTTGTTTAAAAATCACCATCCTTGCTGGACCGGGTGGTGCACAACCATAATCCCAGCACTCAGGAGGCTGAGGCAGGAAGATCATAGCAAGCTGGACACCAGCCGAGGCTACATTGTGAATTTGGGGCCAGCTTGAACTACTCAGCAAACCCTGTCTCACCACCACCACCACAAACCACCAGCCTTACGGATGAACTTTCATTGTATTTATAAAATCCAAAACATCCTAGAAGAGAAAGACTTCCCCTCTCCAGATGTGCGACCTCAGTGATGTTTCTTGAATGTTAATGAACACACGGGCCTCCCTGCAGGCCTAGCCAACTCCTGGGGGACAGCAGCACCAAGCTGGGCCCACCATAGTTTGATAAGCAAGAGTCTACATGGCCCAAATAGAGGAGTATTGGGAAACCTGGAGATACCTGGGGTTAGCTGGCTGTCTTGGGTGAACTCAGGAAGCACAGGTCCCCGCAGAGGGTTGCCAGGAGTCCCAATAGCTCGTCACTGTCACCTCCTCTGCCCTTGTCCCTGCCCCATTGGCAAACCCATCAGCTCCATCTTCAAAATCTATCTGGTGCCGGACATGGTGGTGCACGCCTGTAATGCCAGCACTCGGAAGGCTGATGCAGGAGGATTGTTGTGAGTTCGAGACCAGCCTGGGCTACAAAGTGAGCTCGAGGCCAGCCTGAACTGCATAGTGAGACCCTGTCCCAAAACAAACAAACAAACAAACGAGAATAAACTAGCTGGGACCCACTTACCACCTCTTCACCACTGTTTGTCATGAGATCAGAGCCACCGTCCCTCTCAACCCATCCCTTGGCTCCCACTTGCACGCTGGCTTCCCTGTGGTCCAACTTCCACACAGTAGCCAGAGGGACCCTTTGAAAAATGGACATGGGATCCCTTTCTCCCCCTGCTCAAACCTCCAGTGGAGCAAAGCTCCTATGTAACGTGGCCGCCATCTGTCTCTGCCTCTGCCCCTCCAAACGATCCCTTTGCTCCTTCCCATCCACCATACCTGCCTCTTTCCAGTGCTTCACAGCTTGTCTGTCACATTCCTGCCTCTGGGCCTTTGCACTTACTATTCTTCCAAATATTCCCGAGGCTCAAATCATTTTAAAACTCCCTTTTCAGAGAGTCCATCTCAAACCATCCTGTCTAAAACAGCACTCTCTGACCTGCCACTCTGTTTTCTGCCCCAGCTGTCATCACCCACTGGCCAGGAAGGCCTGGATATGACTCCCAGTCGGGCATGACCACAGATGTGGCAGAGGCCAGACTGCCCAGAGCGGCTGGACTCTGCTGAAACTGACAAGATGAAGTTCAAGCAAGATCTGCATCGTCCTTTGCTTGACCTGAAGCATCAAGCCTTGCAGTTTACCCAAAGGAAATCATATAAAATACGGTGGAGATTTATGTCTGAAACGGGTTGCCACAGTCTTACTGTAATTAGTGCAAAACCAAAAACAGTTCCACCTTCGGCAAGAGGACCTTAAAGAAGTCAGATCTCACAGACCCACAAGATGGATTCTCAGTCTTGGCAGGGGTGACACTTGTGGCCAGAGGGTCTGCGGTGGGTCCTGCCCTGTGCGTCCGTCACAGATGTTCAGCTGCCATCAGCAATGCCACTCACCCACCTGCTGTGACAACTACAAAGCCCTCCAGACATTGCCAACTGTCTCCTGGGAGCAAAGTCACCCTGGCTGAGAATGAATATTATTCATTGAAGAAAATTAATATATTCTCTTCAGATCTTGGAGGATGCTTATGATATTATACTGCGTTAAGAAAAAAGGTGCTACGTGTGTTTTCACTATGTTTGTGTACAGGAGAGAAAAAAGATTGAATGGGAAATATACCAGGAGGGCAGCCAGGATTTCCGGGTGGTGGAATTAGGAAAGATTTTTTTTCTTGCGTTTTTACCTTTGATTTTATACGCTCATGCATCTACTGAATTCACTCATTTACAGAATGCCTATTACGCGGCATTGTTCTAGGATGTAAGTAAAGGCTGTGTATGGGCAGAGATTCGGCCTGCTCCCCTCCCAGACTTTATGCTGGGAGGAGGGATAGACGTGAAACTCACAAGCTTTACAGACGATGCTCGGGGCTGCCGATGGGCGCCCTGAGCCCTGCAACGCCAGGAAGGAGAGAGACCGGCCCGCCTCAGCAGCGCCCAGTGTCTCTTGAATGAAGGAGGAGCACATAAACCATTCGAAGGAGGGGAGCTACACTATCTGATTTCCATTTTGAAATGGTTGTTACACATTCATTTTTTTGAAAAAAAAAATAGATGATCTATGCCTTCATGAAAATTCAAACAGCATTCAGGAGAAAATACCAAGAGAGAGAAAAAAAGGCGCTTGGCGGAAGGCCACCAGAAAAGCAGCCCTGCAAATGGTTTAGCAAATCTCTTGTCAAGCATCTTTCTCCCTTTTCCCATCCTCCCTCCCTCTCCCTCTCTCTCTCTCTCTCTTTTTCTGTCTGCCCCTGTCTCCCTTTATAAATATATAAAAACATTTTACGCAAGTGGATTCAAGCCATTCATGCTGATTTGTAACCTGCTTTTTTCCTGCTCTTTGTAATTTTATGCTCATTGTAAACTTTCCACAGTGGGCATATATTACTTTTATAATCCCGGACAGAAAAGAAAGCAAAAGACCACAAGAAATAAAATGAAACCCACAAATACAGGATGAGGGCTCCCTGGCCAAGCAGTATGACTGTAAAGAAAGGCTTTGAGGTTTCGCTGGCCACAGACTCAGCAGGAGCTGACGGCATGATGCGGTTTCTCCTCTCAGCTCAATTCACCGGACGGACCGTTCCCTAGCAGAAGACCATGTGAACAGGCTTCTCTGGGCTAACTCCGGGTCTGCTCAACCCTCTCCTTTATAGCTCTCCAAGCACCTGGTAGGTCTAAACCCAGGATGATACCCGCATAACAGTTATGTTTCATGAGCACTTAGGACTTTACCCCAACCAGTGTTCCAGGATCTTTACATATATTAACTTATGTAATCCCCCAGTGACCCATGGCATGGATCTCATTGTTATTCTCAGTTTATGGAGGAAGAAACTGAAGCCCAGAGAAGCTATAGAGTTTTCCTGAGGTCACACAGCTTAATAAAGCAGCACCAGAAATACCAAGAAGAACAAACCCCAGGTCTGCCCTCAAAGAATTAACAGCTGCCATCACTTCACATTAATTCATTCAACCAACATTCTCTGTTTAAGGCCCTCGAATACATTCACTGTTCGAGGATTTTGTGAATACATTCTCTCAGCCTGCCTTAACGGTTGTTTCATCTGTGTAGGCATCCAAGTAATTTTTACGGGGCACCGTGACCACCAATTTGAATGGATTAAGGGTGAAAGGAGCACAGCTCTTCCGGTGTCTGTGGGTGACTGACAGGTAGGCGGGAAGAAGAACCGGAAGTGTGTGGCACTGACCAATGGGCTCGTAGCCTGGATGGCATTAAAAGGGAAGGAACCAGGAAGTCGCTGCTGTGCTTTGGAGGCGCTCTGCTCTTCTGCCCTGCCTTGGGGGACCTCTTGACTTTCTAACACAGGACTCGCACGGACTCTGCAGCCTTTGACCTTCACCTGGGTCCTCTAGCTCTCTGGGGCTCAGATGGCCTTTGGATTCTTTACCCTGCTCCATAGGCGCCATTGTGGGCGCCTTCATATGATCATGTGTGTGTGCATGTGGATGTCTACACTAAATCAGTTCCTCGAGTAAAACCTGGCTGATGCGAGCACCAATCGCACACCTGACACAGTGTGAGACCAGAAAACGGTGGTGAACAATGGTGGTGCACAGTTGACCTCGTAATGAAGACAGAGATAAATATACTAATGAAGCATGAGATACATGAACTGAATGTGGAAGAGGACTGAAGTAGAGAGGGCTGGAACTGACTGGGTGAGATATGAGCGGGAAGAAAGTGTTAGACATTTAGAGAAGCCAGTGGGGACGGCCTTTTGGATGTGGTGCCTGTGGAACAGTGATCTGAACAGAGAGAGGAAGCAAGTCTTGGGAACATGTGGGGAATGTAATCCTGACATGAAGAACAGCAAGTGCAAAGGCCCTGAGGCCTGAGAACGTTTGAAAGGGCCACAGAACACCAAAGAGGCAAATGGGCTGGGAACACAGTGAGAGGCAGAACTATTGGCTGGACAGCAGGGTCAGTGACACACCAGGAATGCAGCCAGCAGGTAAGATTGCACAGCAGGAGTGCTGGGGAGGGGCACTGCAAGTGGATGGGACGGCAAGGGAAGGAGAGGCAGGACGCCTTGGGGCTGGGCCCAGCAGCCTGTGTGCCATCTCCTGAGGAGCAGGAGACCGAAGGAGCAGCTGCTTTCAGGGCTCAGACTGGCTTCAGATGCGGGGGCACACCTCTGAGGGGGCCGGATGTTCGAGTCCGGAGCCGGTGGATGGGAAAGCTCTGGACATTTGGGAGATGTCACTGCAGAGACTCTGTCTGCGACCTCAGACTGCATGAGCCCCCTGGGGAGGGAGTGTAGACAGAGCCCCAGGAAAGAGTGTAGACAGGGCCCCCAGAGGGAGTATAGAAAGGGCCTGGGATGCTCCACCATTTATCTCTTTGGAAGAGGAGACAGAGACAGATTCCAGAAAGGAGTGGCAGCAGCCGCCGGGAAGGAGGAGGAAACCCAGGAGTGGGGCGTCCCGGAAACCCAGCGTCTAAGGCAGGAGAGAGATGGACTTTGTCAAATGCTGCTGAGAAGCTGGGCACGGTGGCGCACGTCTGTGATCCCAGCACTCTGGGAGGCTGAGGCAGGAGGATTACAAATTCACATCCAGCCTGGGCAATTTAAGGACTTTGTGAGGTCCTGCCTCAAAAATAAAAATTAGAGAAAGGACTGAGATGCAGCTCAGTGTGAAAGCTGCCAAGAAGGAGCAGAAGGTGAGGCCCAAGGCCTACACCCTCAGCCATGGGAAGCTTCTTCCTGGGAGGTGTCCTTTTACTGATGTCCCCCAAGAGACCCCGCAGTCCCAGTTTCAGGCTGCAGCCACAGATCCTGCATCAGCCCTCAGGCCCTGTCTGCCCACATCTGGGCTCCAGCCTCTGCATACCATGAGGCACTCAGCGGGATGAGCTGCCTTGTGCTTGGAGCCTCTCCCAGAGGCCCTGCTGCAGTGTCCCCAACCTCCACCCACCCTATGGTGACACCTGAGTGACAGCTCTGGGCATGGACCAGCATCCCCTCCTCCAAAGAGTGCCTTGAGGTTAATCAATGCACAGGCACTCAGGCTCGTGGCTGTCACTGGGAACCAGTCCCTCCCTCTGCACATTCGGCCCCCCAGGGGCTGCCTCGCCTTCCTCCCCATGCTCAGCCACGCTTCCTCCCCATCAGTCAGCCCTCCCCACCCCTCAGCATGCTGTCCCCACCCCCTGCCAAGGGGGCAAGCCAATAAAGGACAGAAGCTTTCGGGAGCTACGGTAGCGATTGTGACGATGATGATGATGGTGGTGGTGGTGACGATGATGACCTGGCTCTGTTTCTTCACACCCGACACAGGGCAACTCCCAAACTGTCCGGGCTGCAGCCCTAAGGTCGGTGTCCTCCAAGAGGCAGTGGCCGGCCCTGACCTCAGCTAAATACCCAGCAGTCCTACTGTTGGTTTAGCGTGTGCCTGGTTTGAATTCAGCATCTCCCGCCCTCCAGCCTGACAGCCTCCCTCTTCCCCAGGTGACAAGTGTCCATATAACATCAGTGTTGCAGGTAAGAAAAGGTTGATTTGATAAGGAAAGAATGGATTTCCAGGCACATAGCTCAGCGGCAAAGCCCCTGCCTGGCTGGCAAGCATGAGGTCGTGGGTTTCAAGAGTCAATCGAGAGCTGTAATCACAGCACTCTAAGAGACTGAGGCCAGAGGCTTGCAGGTTTGAGCCTGACCTTTCTCAAGAGGAGGAAGAAGAGGGGAAGAAAAAGAGGCAGAAAGAGGAGGAGGAGATGAAGAATGTGAGGGAGGAGGAAACAGAGGGGAGAGACTAGAAACGCCTGCTAATGCTGTGCCACCCTGTGTTCCCAGGGAAACTTCAGCTGGGGCTGTGCGCGGGGCCAGGTCGGGGCTGGGAAGCAGGCTCTCTGCTCCCCGGAGCCCCGCTCATGAGGAGGCCCAGCAGGACTCTGCTCGTGGCAATCGTGGCACCTGGCATGAGCCTCAGAGGTGCCAGGGACTTCGAGTGTCTCATGGTGGGGATGTGGCAGCCTCTGCATTCTTGTGGTGTGAGGCGGAAATCTGAGATAATAAAGAAAGGGGAAAAAAAAGACAGAAACAAGAAAGAAAGAAAAAGTGAGGAAACAGTAAAATGCTAACATCTCACAGGCGCCAGGCTGAAATTGCTAATGAGTCCGGATTCTGCAGCGCCCAGCGCTGATGCAAACCAGACAGGCCCGCGCCGGGCACCTCCGAGCCCAGCCCCGCCTGCCCACGTCAGTGCTGTGGCCCCTGCTTTGCCTGCTTTTGCGCACTTGAGGGGTTTTAATTTTAGCTTGTTTCTTGCTAAGTGCTCTTGCTCATTGGGGTAATCAACTCTAATTACATTTTGGTCGTTATGCTCTGAGTTTACCCGCTTCTAAGTCTGCTGACTTGCTTGTATCTTAGGAGCAGGTTAACATCGGAGATGCCGGAACAAATGATCTGCATTTGAAATCACTTCACCAGGACTCACTGTGCAACCCCAGGCAGAGCGTGGAGCTCTCTGTGCCTTAGCTTTCCAGCTTTAACACGGAGAATCATGATTGGGGGGACCGTGGCGCATGTCCCATGCCTGGAACGTCAGCCTGGGGGTCCTGCAACTTAGCAAGTTCCGGTCCAGAACTAAAAAGGACTGGTTGTAGCTCAGTGTGAAGGCCCTGGGTTCAAACCCCAGTGCGCAAAAAAGTAATAATATTAAAAGAAAAAAGTGAAAAAGAAGAGATGGGGATAGTTTCTACCTCCGAAGGTTGTTAGAATTCAGTGAGCTGGTTGTGTCAGACCCTGGAGGCCAGGCAAGTGCTCAGTAGCAGCCCTGTGTACCTTGAAGCATTTCGTTTGTTTGAGTATTAACAGCCTTTCCTGCCTCAGTGCTGTGCTGGGAACTGGGGAAACACAGGCAAACACAGCAGACGGTCCTGTCTTACAGGAAAGGCAGACCAGCCAGGAGGATGACAGCACAGTGCATCACTGGACAAGACACAAGGCCCTTTGGAAACAGAACAAGGGTTCCTGAGCTAGTCAGATGCAATCAGCCATGGCTTCCTGGAGGAGGTGCTGTCCCAGTCCAGGCCTGAAGGACAAGTGGATGAGGGGCTGTAGGACTAGGTGCTCCAGGTAGAGGGAACAGAGTTGGCAAAGGCTCAGAGGCCAGACACCAGGCTGCTCCCAGGGAATAGTGGGCAGTGCTGGGACATTGCTTGTGAGAAGCAGGCAGCTGGAGGATGCAGGGCCAGGCTGTGGGGGTCTCCTGAGCCACCAATACTGGGCTCACAAGTGTAAACTCGAGGATGAGGTTGAGCTGAGCCTTATTTTTATCTCCTTTTTCATTCATGAAACAGAACACTCATAGGATCAGTAGGCAAAGTTCTCAGCTTGGAGCAGTACTGTGTGGAGGTTAAGCATTTGCATTCTGGGTCCAGGGTGTAGTTCAAGGTCAGAATGATTGGGTTCCTAACCATCCAAGAGTAGGTAAGTTACTGCAACCTTCTGAGCCTCCATTTCCTGGGCTGCAAAATGGGACACACTATAGGTTTGGTCTTAAATATCCTCCAAAGTTTCATGTGTTGAAGGCTTAGTTCCCAGCCTATGGGAACAGTTGTGAGGTGGTGAAGGCTTTAGGAGGTGGAACCCAGAGGTTAAATCACTAGGTTGGGGGAGGTGACGTGGAAGGGGACACAGGCACCCCAGCGCCTTCCGCTCTCTCTTGGTTTCCTGGCCACCATGATGTGAAACGTGTACCTCGTTCTCCCACTAACATGGACTTCACAGGCTCAGTGCAACAAGGTCAAGCAACAATGGACTGAGCCTTCTGAAACTGTAAGCCAGGACGAACCTCCCTGCTTGAAAGTCGATTCTCTTGGGTATTCTGTCACAGTGGCAGAAAGCCAACAAACCAAGAGATCAGCCACCTAGTGTTGTAAGAATAGAGTCTATATAGAAGGGACCCAACAGTTCCTGCAAGAAATAAGTTCTCAACAAAATAACAACACAGGCCATTATTAGAACTTCCAGCTGGGCCAAGTGGCACACACTTGTAATCCCCAGACTCAGGAGGCTGAGGCAAGAGGATTGCCATGAGTTCAAGGCCAACCTGAGCTACCTGGTGAGTTCAAGGCCAGTCTGCACTATATAGCAAGACCCTGTTTCAAAAAGAGAGAGAAGAGAGAGAGAACTTTCTCCACACAACCAGTGCCTTTGCAGCTCCTACCTTGTTAAATCATCTTTTTAATTTTCAAATGAAAAAACTTTATTTATGGCATGGCGTGGTGTTTCGGTATATGAACCATCATGGAATGATCAGGTCAATCCGCGCAGCATCCCTGTTACCTCACATGTTTATTGTTATTTGTGATGACAACATTCAAAATGGACTCTCACAGGTACAACACACGATGGTTGTGGTCACCGTATGGTACAGTGGAACCCCGGGACTCATTCCTCCTCCCTAAGACACGGGACCCTGAGCTAGCATCTCCCCGGCCCAGGCCCTGGTGAGCACCACCCTGCTCCCTGCTTCCCTGAGCCTGACTCTTAGATCCCACAGGTGGGTTCGACCGTGCATTTCTGTCTCTCTGTGCCTGGCTTACATCACTTAACATAATGTCTTCCAAGCTCATCCATGCTGTCACAAATGACAGGATCGCCTGCTCTCTTCACGCTGGGTACAGTTGCATTTGTGTATGCACATTTGCTTCATTCATTCATTCCCTGGGGGGTGCTAAGGTTAGTTTCGCATCTTAACTACTGCGAATGGAGCTGTGATCAACATGGACACACAGATGTCTCTTGAACACAGTGATTTCATTTCCTTTCCACGTATACGCACGGGCAAGATGGCTAGATCACGTGGGTAGTTCTATTTTTAAGGCTTTGAGGAACTTTCATTCTGTTTTCCACTAAGACTGCTAATCTGCATTCCCATGCACAGTGAGTAAGAGTTCCCGTCTCAGCATCCTTCCCACCGAATGATCCAGCAATCTGGAGACAAAGAAAGCAGAACATCAAAGAGACATCTGCACTCCCCCGTGATCACGGCGCTATTCACAAAAGCCCAGATTCTGGATCAACCTAAGTGTCCATCAACAGATAAATGGATGGGAAAGAGTGGACTCTGTATGCCATAAAAAGAATAAAAATCCTGTCATGTGCAGCGACGTGGATGAGCCCAGAGGACATTATGGCCCGTGAAATGAGTTGGGCAGAAAGACAAATTCTGCATGTCCTCACTCAAATGCGAAGGCTGCAAATCAAAGTTGATCCCATAGAAGCAGAGGGTAGAATGCTGGTGCCAGAGGCCAAGAAGAGGAGGGACTAGGGAGAGACACAGCTCACAGGTGCACGAGTGGAGTCAGCTGGGGAGATGAAGTCCCAGTGAGCCACGGGAAGTGAGGTGACCACTGTGATTGTTTAGATCTGTAACAGCTCCCAAAGTCTCAGGGTTCCGAGGTGGGCCTTTTGGAAGGTCACTATATCCTGAGCGTTCTGACTTCAGTGTGGGTTAATCCATAAGTGAGATCATAATTTGATGGCATTATTGGGAGGTGATGTATACTTAGGAGGAGCAGCCTAGGTGAATGGAGTGGGTGATGGGGGCATGACCTGGGGACTCTGTCTTGTCCCTTGCCCCTTCCTCTCAGGCTCTCTCAACCTCTCTGTTTCCTGGTTGCCATGAGCTGAGCATCTTTCTACCTCCACACTGTTATGCCATGATGTTTCCATCATGCCGTGAGCACAAAAGCACTGGGGTCACTCAGCCATGGACTGAACTCTCCAAAACCATGAGCCACAATAACTCTTTCCTCCCTTAAATTGTGAGTATTGAATATTTTGCCACAGCAACGGACAGCTAACACACTACCATTAACAATAATTCATCGTAAACTTCAAAATAACTAGAAGAGGATTTTGAATGTTCCTAACACAAAGAAATAATAAATGATGCGGTAAAGGATACACCGTGTAACTTGCTTTTGGTCATTACACATGGTGCACATGTACCAGATTATCCCAGGGTTGCATGAATATGTACAATTATTATGTATCAATCAGAACTTATTTTAAAGACCAGAAAAATATAACTATAAATATTGCAAATAAAGGGGTTGAGACCAGGGGGCAGGGAGGACTCCAGGCCACACAAGGTCATGTCCCTGAGGGCTGACACCAAAAGGGATGTAATAAACAGCCTTCTGGTGATTCTCCACTCTGGACCAGAGCGTGCCATTGGCTCAGGGCTCTGGGCTTAGCAGCAGAGCTGGGAGCAGATTCAGGACCAGGGTTAAGCGTGAGTTTTAAGACTGTGGCTACCATGGGTTTGAAGTCAGGCAAAGGCTGGGCTGAGGCTGTGATGCCATCCAGTTTGACCCATTGGTAAAGCTGGGGTCAGGGCAGTTGTGGGCTGCTGCTGAGGTCAGCTGGCTGAGGACCCAAGGAGGCCTGGGCATCTGCTGCTGTCCACCTGACTTGAAGCCAGATTAGGATTGGCTTTGGGTTTGAGCTAAGGTTGGATGAGGTAACAGAGGGACAGAGCCTAGGACACCCTTCCTCCTGTCATACCTTCTGGACAGAAATCCCCACCTGCTCCGTGCCTGCTCCGTGGGTACTTCCCAGAGCTGGCTGCAGCCCACAGGAGCCCAGTAAAAACCCCACCTAACCTGGCATGGCAGAGACAGTGTGGCACCTGGGAGCTGTACACTCTGCCTCGCCAGTCTAGGGGATCAAGATTTGCACCTCCTGTCTTCATAAATGAAGCAGATCAAAGGAGACCTTTTTTGCAGAGGTGCCAGTGCCTATCAGGGTGGGCCTTCCAGAGCTGCCTTGGCATCCGTGGTAGAGTAACCTGTCCTCCCCGCCAGAGTGCTGCGAAGGGCTGCCAACAAGGCTCACGAGAGGGATTTTTAAGGACGAAATGAGGCAACACCCGTCGGTCCCTGTGTCCGGCCCTGAGTGCCACTCTGTAGTTGGCAGCCTTCAGCCTTTCCGGGGAGGGACTCAGCCCCTCCGGCGCAGAGGGTACACTCACAAAGCCCCACTCGTGCTCTCGGGAAAGAGCACGCAGCCCACAGTCTCACCCCACTGCTTGTCCTTGCTCACCGTGAATTATTAAGGGTCCTGGCTGGACAGATTTCCCAGGTGAAGAGGGCGCCAGTGCTGACCCTGACCCTGGCTCCTGAGGGCTGGGTGGGCCAGATGTAGCAACACACAGTGACGTTATTCTACAATGTTTGATGTGTGCTGATAACTTTTAAATCATTTAAGAATAATTTATATACCACAGAGTTCACAACGCAGTGGATTTCTTTTATTCCCAAGATTATGCAACCACCACTACTATTTAATTCCAGAATATTCCATTGCTTTGAAATCACTCAGCGCACCCTGTTCAATCAGCCCCTGGCAACTAATAATATCCTGTCTCTGTGAAATGGCCTATTCTGGACATTTCGTATGAAGGAAAGCATGGAGGATGTAGTCTTTTATGAATGGCCTTTTTTCTTAGTGCAGTGTTTGCAACTGAGGTCCATACAGCAGCATTGTGAGGACATGATTACTTTTCATGGCTGTATAACATTTCACCATGTGAACCTATCACAGCTTTTTACCCATGCACAGAGTATGATTTTTAGTTCACACAAGACAGTACTAAAGCCTCAGTGTTCCCAGAGAGAGAGAGAGAGAGAGAGAGAGAGAGAGAGAGAGACCAGGGCAGAACTAGGAAGAGGGACTGTGTCTAGATGGGAGATATGCGGCCCAAGGACATAAGTCTCTGGCTTTGTCTACTCCCAAAGTAGACAAAGCATTGTCTGGAGTCTAAGCATTGCACCTGAGAGCATTCTAGAAATTCCTGGAGTCTAAGCATTAAGCATTACTGCTATCTAAGAGTCTGAGTTTTCCATCACCTTTGACTCGAATCCCAGGTGACTGTGGTACTTCTGGAGTAGATCAGTAACCACAGTGTTGAGGCAGGCACAGTATGTGCTCCACAGTTAGACAGATAAGTGATAGATTTGATGGATGATTGGATAGAGGGATACAATTGGGGTGGATGAGTGGGTGGGTGGGTGGTTGGGTGGTTAGATGGGTGGATGGATGAGTGGATGGATGCATAGGTGGATAGATGGGTAGATGGAAGGATAGGTGGATGGATGGATGGATGGATGGATGGATGGATGGATGATTAGATTGGTGGATAGAGTTGGTGCCAGAGTCTTGCCAATGTCCAATTAACACATGGGAGAATGATACACTTCACCTGGACAGAAACCCTACCATGAGACCCAAGAGCCAGAGGACCTTTTATTTCATATGTTGCAACTCCTGAGGAGGAGGAATAGGAAGCATTGATCAGAATGACCCAGGCTTGCTTGGCCCACCACTGCGAGCGAGGAGATGGCTGAACAGGGGAGCCAGCCTGTTCCCACCCGGCGCATGACTTGTGGGGGAAAGCAGCCCCACTTGTCAGCTGGCAGGCCAGGGCAGAGCACGGGGTGGTGTCTCTGCCAACTGGACACCCCACATTCTCTTCCCCACACCAGGCCATTTCCTGGTTCCTAAGCTCAGCAGAGTCTCATGTAAACCAGATGAGTCACTGCCGGGCCCCAAGAGTCCCATCTAGGACAAGGAGATGGTCACCCTGACCACATGTCTGTTTGATGTTTGCTTGAGAGTGGAGAGAGAGAGAGAGAGAGAGAGAGAGAGAGAGCACATTCTCACAGCAGAAAGGCCAATGTGTCTTGTCTGCAGCCTCGCCCTCCCCTGTCCAGCTGCGGCTTGTCAGGTGTACGAGGCACCAAGATAAGCTGGTTTTGACACGCTGCAGATGCCTTCCTACCTCCCAGGGAGGTTGTGACAGCCCCGTGTGACAGAGACAATGACATTCAACACCTGGGTAGCAGCTCCTGTGTGTTAAAGCCTGCATGCTTGGCACATGTGGGTACCGGGGCCTGGTGGTCACTTCCGCCAAATAACCGCAAGCTCCATAGCCCAGTGTCCTTAGCTGCCCCCATCCCTTCCGCCTGCCAGAGGGAAACAGAAGGTAACCCCAGCTCTGCCCTGCCCAGGCTGGGCCACCCGGAAGTCTGTCCTCCCTGGACCTCAGTCTCCTAGCAGCAGAGAATGAGACAGCTGGGGGACAGTGAGAGAGACCAGCAATGAGGCCCTGGCCCTTGGGGACTAAGCAAGGGGTAGAAACTTCTGTGCGCTGCTTTGTAAATAAAGTTTTATTGGGACTCAGTCACAGTCATGAATGTGTCATCACATTGCAGTGGCAGGGCAGAACACCTGGGAGGGGCATGGAATGGCCTGTAAGATCTAACCTATTAATTCAGGAAGATGTGGCCAGCTCCTGCCATGCAGCCACTGTCCCCAGGTCCTGGTGCTATGTCTGCTTCCCTTCCTGGGAGCTTCCCCCCAAAACGTCTGGTTCCATACATTCCATCAATCTGGGGTGAGGCCTGGCTCTTGTCTCCTTTTTGACAAAGGTTCCTGATGATTCAGAGACTAAGCCAGACTTTGAAACACACCAGGTAATAAAGACAGTCAGACGGACCTGAGATCGAGTCTCCTCCCCCCCAATTCCCAATCCCTGTGTGACCATGGACAAGTTGATTAAACTCTCTGAGCTTTGGCATCCTGGCAGTGCCCATCTATGAAAGTGACAGGGAAGATTAAAGAAGGTCATATGTACAAAGCGCCCAGCCAGGCCTGGCATAGGGCAGATGCTCTGGGGTTTTTTTGTGGTTTATTTTTGCCCCCTTTGTGCAACCTAGAAGGTTCTCCTCTAACCCCTGGTGTGCTAAGCCTCGCCTCATGCACGCTGTAGTCCCACAGCATCTCTCAGGGGCACCCTGCCTGCTTCCCTGTGGGGGGCCCTGTCCCAGCAGGGGGAGGTGCAGAGCAGCAGGGTGCCAGCTGGCAGCCCCTGGAGTCCTTGGTCCACAGCACTGAATGCATGGCTCTGTGTTGACACATTTGCTCTCACAGTATTTGCTTTCTGTGGCCACTATTTGCTCAGAGGCTGACGTCGGATGGGGACAATCAACTCACCACTCGTGCTTTCAAAGAACAACGTCAGCCCTGCCCTGTCCCCTCCCTGGCATGAGACCAGGAGAAAGGCAGATTCTGGTCCCAGCCTGTTGCTACCCAGCCAGCAAACCTTGGGCAGCTCTGGTCCCCTCCCTGACCCCCAGGCTGCGGGGTTCCCAAGTTCACCTGCCTGTCCACCCTCCATCCTGCCCCTGCTGCAGAAGGACAGGGGCGAGAAGGCACTGTGGACACTAAGTCACACGGCTACTCCTCCACAGCCACGCCAATGGCACGAGCCTCACTCATCAAGACAAAATAACAGACTCAAAATGACGAGGCCTCCTTCGGGGCCACGGCACAGAGGTGCCGCAGGTACCGTGCTCCTGGCCTCTCAGGAGCCCTGAAAGGGTCCCCCGGCCCCATCCCTTCTAGCCATCCGCTGCTTCCTCTTGCAAGAACTCAGACAAGTTTCAAGAGAGACCATCTGCACCCCAGGCCTGGTCTGCACCCAGAGAGGAGGAAGAATTGTGCACAAGGCCAAGGGCATAGGAAACTGGAAACACTGACCGCAGAAAGGTGTGTCCATATCAAGAACACGGAGATTGGGCACAGCGGTGCCCGTGCTCCAGCTACTCAGGACTGGGAGTCCCAAAGGCCACTCTCCTCCCACGGAAATGGTTTCTAGAGTACTCTTTGGAGGCAATGACAATAAATACATCTGAGTTCTGCAAATGTGCTTTCCCGTGTACAGCACTCTTTACAACTGTCCCATAAGGAGGCAGACAGTGCAGTCCCCATTTCTCAGATGTGAAGACGGAGGCCCAAAGAGGTGAAGCCGCTTACTCTGAGCTTCCTCCAGGTCCTCACCCTGAAGCCCAGCGTGCCCTCCAATCCTGGCCAAGGCTCTGGGGCTTCCTTCCACAGGAGTGGATCCTCGAACCTCAGCTGTGTCCGGGGCCCGCCCAGGCTCAGGCTCCATAACTCCGGAGAGCGTTCCTCGGAGATGACACAGCTGGATCCGTGGGGAGACAGCGCCCCGCAGTGGCTCTTGCGCGGTAGCCAGGGAGGACTCCGAGCAGGTGCACGTGCTCTGGTCGCTGGCTGCTCCCCAGCGCTTAGTGCTCTGTCCCAGGCGCTCAGAATCACATCGTTGCGACCTGGAACGACACCAAAACACCGTCAGGTGGACGTTCTCACCACAGAGCCGAGATCACTGTATCCAGAGTGGACACGGGCCCTCCTGGGTGCGCAGTACAGACGCCGGGCTCTGGCCACTGGCCTCCCCTCCAGCCCCCGTGGGAAGTTCGAGGCTGGGTTCGCCACCCTGTACCCGCCCCTACTTCCTCCTCTGCCCTCAGGGCCACCCGACACACCAGGTAGAGTGCAGGGGCAGAGGAGGGAGAGGGACACTGCTGGGCCCTCGAAACCTTAATGGCCAAGTGACTTCGTGAGGTTCCCTGACCTCTCTAAGCCCCAGTTGCCCTCTCTGTGAAATGGAGAGAGTCCCGGGGTTGCTACAAGGACCGCGTAAGGTGAAAAGGGACAGGCTCGCGGCGCAGTCCCCAGTGGGGAGTGCACTGCCCGACACGTGATGCCCGGCTGTGGACTTCGTGGGCACTCAGTGCTTCCTGTGCAGTCTGGGGCTCTCCCGGGCCTCCTTTTCTCCGCCCCATTTCCTCCTAAGGAACCCCAGGTGGTAACTCAGTCCCCGGCAGGGGGCGCTTTGCAGGTGAGGGCCAGCAGAGGTGGCAGCGTGCACACTGCGGGGTGGGTGGACAGCGGCGCCTCAGGCAAGGCCGCTTGTGGTCAGCAGGCTGTATTGGCCGCCGGGGAGCTTGGTCAGGCTGAGTTTGAGACAGTGGCTGGGACCTCAGTGCTTCCTTTGGGCCAGGAGCAGAACAGCTTGAGGAGATAGCCGTGACTTTCCGGGCTTCCAGACAGAATCCAGGGAGCAGAGTCTCATCCGTGGATACCCCCAGAGAACTTTGAAAATCCCTGTGCAATTTTGCCTTTCCCAGCAGGCTTGGAGCCAGACACCTGAGTGTTCGAATCCTGGCTGTGTGACCTTCGGAAGGGATCCAATATCTCTGTGCCTCAGTTTCACTGTCTGTAAAGTGGGTGTGATGGGGAAAATATACAGAACATAGCCCTGGGCCTGCTTGTGGAACATCGCACTCAAAAAGAATCCTCTCTCCCTAACCCCACTGTTTCTCGTGGAGTCTACCTCGCTAGGTGACACGGCTCACTCAGCCACCCAAGGGGGTGGCCCATGTCCCCCTCCCCCATCAGGTCAGCTAGTGAGGAAGTGGATCCTTCCGCACTGCCTGCCAGGCTCTCCTTTCGGGATGAGTTATAGCGCCCCCTACCCGCACAGTTCCCCCTCCAGCTTCCTCATCGCTGCGTCAACGCTCTCAGCGCCTTGCTCGGAAGCGCGCAGCCCCATGCAGGATACCCAGGTCCAAAAACACCAGCCCCCCTCCACCCATCCACCCACCAGCCCAAAGCCCTCAGTCACCCTTGAGGTTCCCAGGCCTCTGCCCACTGCCCCAAGCAGCCAGCACGCCCCCACTGATGCCTCTCAGAAAGCCCCCCCCCACTGCTCCCCACTCTGCATGGAGCTGGCTCGCCCCCTCCAAATGCCACTGGCTCTTGGCACCTCAGGGGGCCCTTTCTTTCCTGTGCCTGACCAGGAGACCGAGGACAGGAGAGACCACTGGTCCAGAGCAACGCTTCCCGGAGCCCTCTGCAGGGTCTTTCCAAGGATTTGCTGCGGGGATGTGTGTGGCGCTCTAACCCGGGGCGGCCCCGTCATATCTGCTCAATAAATGGGAAGGATTCTTTTTCCTTTTGGAGGGATGGTTCCTCGTGAGACTGCAGATGTCCAGAGCAAAACCCATGTCTTACTGATCTTTGTGTCCCCACAGTAGAAATTTAGTAGATGTTTCTAAATTGACGGAGGAATGGATGGATGGATGATGTAGCTGGAAGAGGAAGAAGAAATAATAGATATTGCCATTTATCTGGTACTTAGTGATGGAAATATTCAGACCGCTTTACAAAGTGATGTCCCAACCCCAGCTTTGAAGGTGATTCTGTCTTTATCTCTATTTCATGGCTCAGAGACATGAAAACACCTGTCAGGGTCCCATAGTGACAGCACTGATAACAGTGCCAGTACTCAAAGTCACTTCGGTCTGGCCACAAATTCCAGGCAATTTCCCTTTCTCCAGGAGGCTTCCCAAGGGACAGTGGGAATAGTGGCAGCCAGTGTCCCAAGGAAATAACAGCTAGAATTCATGTAGTGGCTGCTCAGTTTGCCAGGTGCTTCACAGTTATCTCAGGTCATCTCATGTCAGGAAGGGAGGTTACTATCATCCCATTAAACTGATGAGAAGACTGAGGCCCAGGGAGTCTGCAATAGAATGGGCAGATTCAGGGTCCTGTCCGCTGCATGAGCCAGTGCTGGCTAGTCACGGTGGCTCACACCTGTAATCTCAGCACTCTGGGAGGCTGAGGCAGGAAGATCACAAGTTTGAGACCAGCCTGGCAATTTCAGCAATAAAAACTAATAACTGGGGGTTAGGAATGTAGGGCAGAGCAAAGGCCTTGGGTTCGGGCCCCAGGGTCAACAGTTCTGTGTTCTCGTGGGTGCTATGTAATATATATTATCAAATTACTCACGCCCCTGGGTGTTTGCACTTTCCAGAGTGCTTTTGCATGCAGGACTAATTCTTCCTCGCTGTTCCAGGCAGGAAGCACTGCGACCTCAGGAGGCAAAGAGCTCCCCCTTCCCCCCTCCCCTCCCCCCCTCCCCCCCTCCCCGAGCCATACAGCCGATTCAGTGGTTTCCCTGGCCCTAACCTGAGTTTTCCATTTCCTAAACCCGGGGCTGGCTCCTGCCCACCAGCGGCCTCTGAGCGACTCCGCGGTAGTTAAGAGTTAAAATTGCGATTGACAATCGGATTCTGCCGCGAGGTGGCGCCAGTGCCCAAGGAACCGACTGCAGTGGGCCTGGCCTCCCGCCAGAGGGGGACTGCAGTGGGAGAGGGCGAGGCTGCGGTGTCCCCCGGCAGAGGGAGCGGGGTTATTTTCCAAAAAAGGTCTTTCGGAGCTCTTCTGCTAAAATTCTGGCCCTCCACTCACATCCACAGACAACCCAGTCACTGGATGGATAATCGGGACTCACGTTGCCCACATTCATGAGAAACCAGCCAGGGACACAAGCTCAGGGCGTCTGGGGACCTGCAGCGTGAGGTTTTGTAACGTTCACAGGCAGCCATCCTTTCAAGCACAGGAAGCCCAATTAAATTGCAATCCCAGACCAACAAAGAGTAACTTGTAGCATAAATATGTCCCGAACAGCACATAGGGTATTATGTTAATCCTTCTTGACCCAGAATCCAAATTTATTTGAGCAGCCTGGATCTTGACTTGCTAAACCTGACGACACTACCGTATTATGTATGTGGAGGGGGTGGCTGGGGATTGAACTTAGAGCCTTCGCATTGTGTTATGTACCCAGTACTTTTTTTATGTTTTATCTTGAAACAAGCTTTCGATAAGCTCCCTAGACCGGGCTTCGAACACGTGTTCCTCCTGCCCCAGCCTCCCGGAGTGCTGAGATTAGAGGGGTGCACCGGCCCCCCCCAGTGCTCCTGTGAGTGTCACCCTTACAGCAGCAGAGCTGGGAAATTCCGTCTTCACACTAGGAGCTGTCATTGAAGAGGAGAAGACTTGTCAGCTTTGCGCAGCAGGGGGGCATGGGGCTTGATTCCAGTCCAGGCCTGCCTGGCTCCCAGGACAGAGCCCTTGTCAGGCCCCAGGTTTGATCCCCAGCAACACACACACACACACACACACACACACACACACACACACGCCTGGGACTGAGCAGTTTGCCAGCCACCTGCGGCCGTGCACACCTGTGAAGCTGGTGCCCAGGAGGCTTGTGAGTCATCCAGCTGAGAGGCAGCCGGACTTTGGATTTAAGAAGCAGGCTCAAGAAACAGAATATTGGAAAAGACCCACGCCTATCCATGTCTAGCTGCATGACTTTAAGCAAGTTACTTAACCTGTCTGTGCCTCGGTTTCCCCACTAAGGATACAGGAACAATAGTACTGCATGTGCCATAGGATTGCTGTGAGGATCAAATGAAGCTCTCAGAGCACAAAAAGCACCGAGAAGGGCGCACCTGCACTCCCAAGCATCCTATTTGTGTGAGGTGTGATCAGAACACCTGGTGAATATTTAATTTTTTAATTTATTACAATAAAAGACAGGTTGCAATTAATTCTTTTCAAAACAATGGTACCTGGGTTCATGAACTTAATTTTTCCATACTTCTGGTTGCAAACTGAAAATGAATGAGAACCAGATCCAGTTCACAGGTTAGGTTCAATGCTGACCTCATGGGAAAGTTAGATTCCGTTCTCATCCAATTTCGCTTGCAACCAGCACCGTGGAAAAATTAGTTTGTGGCCCACGGCACCACCATATTCTCCCTTGCTTCAGAAACTCCTGCCCCGCGATACTTGCCACTTTCTGAAGCAGTCCCACAAGTCCTCTCTGTGTCTCTGTCACGATGCCTCCGCGTTCTGAAGCTACTCAAACCAGTCACCTTGCAGGTCATTTTGACTTTGGGGAAGATCCAGCAGTCACATGGGGCCAGGTCCAGTGATCAAGGTAGACGAGGACCCTCTGCAGGGTTCTTAGGAGCTTGTCTTCCTAGTGGTGCGATCAGAACGTATGGTGAATATTCTGCCTCCAGAGCTGCTCTGGAAAGCGGCAGGACGGTGGTATAAAGTGTGTTCAGCGTGAGGGGAGTATGTCGGGGAGGGTAACAGCGATGTGTCTTAGTGCAATACATTTTTTTTTACTGTGATACATTTTTAAATTTACCATTCATTGTATATTTTGGTAACCCCATGTACCTATGAGGTCTGTGGATGTGCTCCAGCCTCCGTGCTCCGTGGAGGGTGACACTGACGAGGCCCAGCAGGGGGACTGTCCTTGCCCAGGCCACACATACCTGAGTGCCTGAGCAGAGACTCGTCCTCAGTCCGCAGGCTAACCATGTGAGGCCCGTCTCAAAGCAGGAAGAGAGAAGTCAGCATCCGATGGCAGCAGGAACCTGGCTCCCGGTACCCCATCAGCTGATTTGTCCCACAGCGTTTGGCCCGGGGCATTCCCACGCCTTCTGAGGTCGTTTACGGAAGTTAAATCCTCAGATTCTTTTTCACCAATATTATGAATTGATTTTGTTCCCTCCACAAATTTTGATGAGGTTCCACCCCGTGCCAGACACTTAGGTACACAGGGCGTGAAGAAGCTTGGCACATGGCCCCTGTGCCACCTGCTTTAAGGAGAGAAAAGCAAATGTCACTGAGAGATCCAAGTGGGGTGAGCAGCAGGAGTTGGGGCACCAAGCCTGGGAGCCAGTGGAGGGACACCAGGTGGGCACATGAGAGTGACAGAGATGTTGCTCAAACACGGGCTGAGGCCTTCTGGACAGAGGCAGTTGGCCAGGGAAAGAAGAACAGAGTAAGATTCTCCAGCCTGGAGGAACAGTGTGTGCTGAAGCCCAGGAGCCTGGCAAGAAAGAAAATAATACAGCATCCTCTGGTGGATCCAGGACAAGAAGAACAGGACTCGCTCTGGGGATCCAGCTGCCTTCCCCAGGATGCCCCTGCATCGGGCAGGGTGGCTGCTCCCATGGTTATGGAGCAGGGAGTGGCTGAGCCAAAGCTCTCCAGTTGTAAGAAAGCACTGCTCACCCCTGTGTCAAGCGGGACCGAGTCAGTAACACCGAAGGACAGACTCAGTCTCCGGCACTGGCTGGGGCCTGGGCTCTGTGCTGCTGCGGATATGAATTCGTCCTCCGCTGGGGACCTGAGTGTGGAACGGAGGCCAAGTGTCATGCTGCATCCTGAGAGTCACCAAAATGAAAGCTGGGGTGGCCGCCGACGGCAGCTCTTCAGTACACCTCCAGCCGTTTCATCTCTGTGCATTTGATGCGGAGAAGAATTCTAATCGCTGCCAGGCCAAAGAGGCAGGCAGTGTGCCCTTTGAAGTCTCAGGGCTACGTCTCCTGGAGTGGGGAATTTTCTCCAACTGGCTCTGCGCCTGCTTGCTTGCTCGGATTTTCCTCTGAAGGTCATTACCACCAAGGTCATCGGCAACACTGCATCTCAGGGAGCCGGGGATATTTGCTGGTTATTGGATATTTCTTCTGGGGTCCTAAGGGAGCCCTGTTGCACGGATGCTGGGAGGTCTGAACCGTCTTGTGTGGCGGAAAACATTGCCACAGGTACTCCCAGCAGGAAAAGGAGGTGGATCTGAAGGGCCCTAGAACTTGAGTCTGTCTTCTAGAGTCACTTAGGACGTCGCAGCGTTACCCTGAGGGGTTTTTGCCTCTGGCTGCAGACAAGTCACAGTGGTGAAGTCCTGTGCACAGGGTATCTGTCTACTTTCCCCAACACCCTCCTTGAGTGCCGGATCAAAGCCACCCTGTTGTCAAGCCTGGAGACCACATCAGCCCCCAGCAGGGAGCCTGCACCGTACTCCCCGGTAAGGTCAGGGCCCTGACCTCTCGGAGGAAGGGACATCTGAGCAGAGACTGGAGGGACAGGAGCATGGCCAGACAGAGAGGTGAGAACCTTTGCCCTCCTGCCCACCATACTCATTACAAACCTCCAGGACCTGAGATGGTGAAGCAGGGCACGAGAGCAGACTGAGGATTGTGGACCAGAGAGCTCAGAAGCAGCGCCTCACCTCAGTGGAGACTAGATCACAGCGAAGGGGAGACCAATGGCCCTTTTAATAAACGACATTAGGGAAATTCAGCATCTCTAGGGAAAACAATTTATCTCTTACCATTTCCTTCAACACACAATGTGCTTGTAAAATCCAAGCAGATTGTACATCTTAATGCAAAAGGGCAAACAATAAATCTTCTCAAAGGTAATACAGGAAAATGTTCTCCTGTCTTAATGGCAGGGAAGACTTCAAATCATGACACCATCTGCTATGAGATATTGTTTTTCACTTAACAGTAACATTCTGGGCTATCACTGCTAACACTCAGGTCACCACACTTGTGCAGGTCCCCCCATAGCACATCTGACACAGCTTGATCACCCATGGGCTGTCCAACCTCATCTCCAGCCAAGCCTGCATGGACAGGGTTGTTTTTTTTTTTTTTTTTTTGATCAGTACCAGGGATCAAATTCACAACCACCCTCTTGCAAGGCAGGTGCTTATGCCGCTGAGCTAAATCCCCAGCCCCCTGGACAGGGTTTTTTAGAAGTGGGTATGGGACTTTACCTTGGTGTCATCCAAGGGCTCCGTGTGTGTGTGTGTGTGTGTGTGTGTGTGTGTGTGTGTGTGTGTGTTTCACTAATGAAATGAGGCCGGAGCTTAGAAGTTTCCGATCATGAGATCACTACTACCTGACTTTGTGGACTGGGGAGGCCTCTGGGGAGAAAGTCTGGATATAAAAGGGAGCAGGGGTCCTAGGAAGCAAGGGCCAGAATTAGTGCCATCATGCTTTGCGTCAAGCTCTGTGCTAAGCTCCATATTTGCTATTTTGTTTAACCCACACGTTAGGCAGTTGCTGGTAATATCACCCTCATTTTACAGAGGGGAATACTAAAGGTATTGAGGGGGTAAAGTGCTCTCCCCCAGCTCAGTGGATGTGAGCACAAATTTTGGGAGACAGGTATGTTTATGACTCCTGGATCATCCACTGACTCACCTTGAGTAAGTTTGCAAACCTCTCTGTTGTCAGTTTCCTTGTCCCTAAAATGACATTTAAAAAACAAAACAAAACAAAACAAAACACCCCATTAAGATGTCTCCTGAGTCTTTTTTTGTGAAGGGAAGGATTGCACAGCATGGCACAGGTGATGTGTGTCCACATTCGGTACCCTGTTCAGAGAGGTTTCGAAGGCCTGCTCCCAGGGGTGCCTGTCTATGACCTTGCTAGAGGGAAGCCTTGAGTAAGAAGTGGTCCCTGAAGCAGCCGGCAAGGCTGAAGGGGAGCAGGTGTGGGGTGGCTGCATGACCGCAGGGGCTCTGCATCTGTCCCCTGTGTCGGACCCTGTGTGCCTCCTCCGTAGCCTCTGTCCACCACTGACCAGTGCTTGGCTGGGTCTCATAAGACCGTCCTGTTGTTCCTCGCCAATAAACTGTTAATATCAAGAAAGGTAATGATTGTGAGGAGGGCTGAAAAGGTAGAAGATGCAATGGGACAGAGTCTGCTTGACACAGAATAAATGTACAATGAATGTGTGTGTTGGGGGAGGAAGCGGGAGGTCATATACGTCACTGAAACAAAACTGTCCCACTGGCCACAGAGTCTGCTGGCACTTAGCATAGTCCTGGCAATTGTATGCGCTCATGCACATCCCATAAACCTGCACCATGTGTACAGTCCCTGGTCCGTTCGCAGACACTGCTGTCCTGCTCCGCTTCCTGGCCTCCAGGGGCTACACACAGCCTCCTGCCATGCTGCTCCTGCCTTGGAATCAGCCACCCATGGACTGAACCCCCTGAAACTTCAAGCCAAAATAAACCTTTCCTCCTTTAAGCCATGGATGTCGGGTATTGTGTCACAGTCACACGAAAGCTGACTGATACAGTAGACAAGGTCTCTGCTCTCGTGAGCACATTTTCCTGGGTGAGGAAGCATAATAAATGGACAAATGCGTAGTATGATCTAACAGTAGGTGTCACGAAGATAAACAGAAGATAAAGGGGAGAGAGGACCGTCAGGATGCCATTATAATGATAACAAGACCCTCCGAAAGGTAACATCCAGGCCTGGAGGTGTGGCTCGGTGGTAGAGCCCTTGCCTAGCGTGAACAAGATCCTAGGTTCGATCCCCAGCACGGTAAAATATTTAAAAAATGACACTCGAGCAGAGACATGAAGGAAGCCATGTGGATATCTGAAGGGAGAGATTTCCACACTTGGAAACAGTTGAAAGGAGAGCAAATGCATTTCATCCAGCGCGGGGGCCTCGTTCCCAATCGACTGAAACAAAATAAAGGCTCTTTGTAGCACCGAACCTGAAAGTGGGACAGAAATACCCTCCACATGAAAGGCAAACCTCTGGTTAATCTGCTTTTGCTGTTATTGAAATCTTAAGTACCTCCTTTATCACAGATGGCACAAAACCTGCAGGGAAAGGGATGCTTTAGCAATACAATTCCAAATGAAAAACAAAACAAAACAAAACAACATAGCAGTGATAATGGCCTCGCAAGAAATAACTTGCAATTGTGAGGGTGCTGCTTGATGAGATTAAACAGTCGGAGGCCAATGATTCGAGCCCCGTAGAGGAAAATATTCATATAGATCATTACACAAATCCCGTGTTGTACCACAGCAGACTCAGCCACAGTCAGTCTGGGGAATAGTCATGCATTCATTCAACAAATGTTACTAAGCTCCCAATTATGTAATGCTGGGTGTTTGGGGTGGTTTGAAAGGTGATTTAAGCCCAGGTCTAGCTTTAAAGAGCTCTGTTCCTTTCATTTTCATTTATAAATGCATTTATACTTTAAATATATACCAATATGTGTATATATGCTCATTTATATTTGTATAATATGATATCATCATATGTGTTTATATAATGTGCATAATGATATGCTACTATATATCTCAACCTATTTCTCTGAGATCTATTGAGATTGATTAATAGGATCCGCCCTACTTCTGACTGTTGTGTTATAATTCACGATTACACATATTACATTGTATTTTCCACTGAAGAACACGTAAGTTACTTTCAGTGTTATTATAAACAGTGCTGCAGTAAACAGCCTGAGCAGGGTAGGGTGGTACACACCCGAAATCCCAGCACTTGGGACACTGGGGCAGGAGGATCGTGAGTTTGAGGCCATCTGGGGCTACATATTAGGTTCACCACCAGCCTGGACTACACTGTAAGATCCTCCATCTCAAAACCAAACCAAAACGACAGCAAAAATAAGAACCCAGCCAGGCATAGTGGCACATGCTGCAATCCCAGAACTCTGGAGGCTGAGGCAGGAGGATCATTGTGAGTTTGAGACCAGCCTGGGCTACAAAGTGAGCCCAAGGTCAGCCTGAACTGTGTAGCGAGACCTTGTCTCAAAAAGACAACAAAAAATTTTAAATAATAAAAAAAAATCCCGAATGCATCCCTTTATGTCACTTTTGCAAGAATTTCTCTGGGGTTTATACACAAGATGAAGTTTGGAGTAGAAAATAATATGCACTTTGGGTCACTAAATGCCGCGAATTGTTTTCCAAACTGGCTGTTCCAACTGTCACTCCCCGGCAGTGCATTTTCTGAATACACTTGGCAGTTTGATACGATTCCATATTTTATCTAGTTTATTTAGTTGATTTGCTAGGGATTTCCAGTTATATGAACCCATATTTCTCTTTTTTTTTTTTCTGTCTTTTTCCTTTTTATCGGTACCGGAGATCGAACTCACGACTGCCTGCTTGCAAGGCAGGCGCTTATGCCACTGAGCTAAATCCCCAGCCCCCATAGTTCTCATTTTAAAATCCTGATCATTTGAATAATATCTCAATGTTCTGTTAAAGAAAAATGGTGATAAGCCCGGCATGGTGGTGTGTGTCTGTAATCCTGGCACCTGAGAGGCTTGGCGGGAGGATTGCTATAAATTCAAGGCCAGTTTGGGCTACAGAGTAAGTTCAAGGCCAGCCTGAACTGCACAGTGAAACCTGGTCAAAAAAAGAAAGAAAAAAAGAAACAAACAAACAAACAAAAGAAAAAATAGTGACAGTGGGCACTTTCGTTTGTTCTTAAATTTTAAAGAGAACATCTCAGAGTTTCCAAATTATGAAAGTGCATTGTGCTGATAATTTTACTCTAAAAAGAAAAAAGGTAAATTAAATCTTATCAAAATTCAAAACGTCTATTATTGAAGGACACTTAAGAAAATGAAAGGGCAAGCCACAGACTGAAATATTTTTAACAGGTGGGATGATTCCAAGTTCAAGGCCAGCCAAGACTGCATCATGAGATTCTGTCTCAAAAGTAGATAAATAATTAAAAATGGAAGTGGGCTTGGATTAAATGGGTATTTCAAACTCCAGGCAATCACCAAAAAAGGAAAGGCGTATAACTGGTATGCCAAGAAAAAAGAGAAAATGAGAGCATATAAAATGGTCAAGTTAAACTTCAAAGGACAGAAAAGCATGGTAGATACAAAACAGGAACAAAAAACAGGGGCACAAAACAAAAGCATAATAAGTACGGTAGATATTAATCCAACTATATCAACAATAAAATGTCAACAGTCTAAATACCAGTTAAAAGGGAGGGAGTGTCAGAGTGGATTAAAAAGTAGGGTCCAACTATATGCTGTCTACAAGCCCACTTCATTTAAATATGAAGACACAGGGCCAAAGATGTAGCTCTGTGGTGCAGCACCTGCCTGGCAAGAGCATGGCCCTGAGTTTGATTCCTGGGACCAAAAAAGAAAACAGAGAAAAAAAGACCAAATAAAGCCCCTTAAAAATATGAAGGCACATACAGATTAAAAATAAAAAGATAGGACCTAGGTTGTAGCTCAGTGGTAGAGCACTAGGCTGAATAAGTGAGACCCTAACTTTGATCCGTAGTACTGCCTTAATTAATCTACAAAGAAAGATACATCATGCTGGCGCTCACTAAAAGAGAGCAAGAGTAGCTTTATTAATTTCAGACAGAGAAGATTTCAAAGCAAGGAAGCTTAAGAGTTATGATGAGGGGCTGGGGGTTTAGCTCAGTGGCATAAGCGCCTGCCTTGGAAGCAGGCAGTCATGAGTTCGATCCCCGGTACCCATAAAAAGGAAAAAGACAAAAAAAAAAAAAAAAAAAAAAAAGAGTTATGATGAACAATAAAGGACCGTAAAGGAGTAAGACTGTGTCTCCAAAACAAAACAAAAACCGTGTGAGTGTGTGTGTGTGTGTGTGTGTTTTCTATAGAACATCAAACTACACAAGACAAAAACTGATACAGCTACAGGAGAAATAAATGAATCCACTGTTATAGTTGGAGAATTCAATACCTTTAATCAGAAATTCAGCAGGCAGGAAATCAACTCCACTACTCCAATCAGATGGATATCATAGACATATACAGATCATTTTATCCAACAACAACGGATGATGTATTCTTCTCAAACTCATATCGGACATTTGCCAAAAATTGAACATTTTCAGAGTCATAAAAGCATGTTAACAACGTTTAAAGAATAAAAACTATGGCCAGGAATTTAGCTCCGTGGCTCAAGTGCTTGCCTGGTAAGCGTGAGGTTGTGAGCTTGATCCCTAGTACCAAAAAGAAAAAGAAACTATGAAACATTTATTCTAGGAACACGTGGAATTAAACTACAAATCAGTAACAAAACATAGCTAGTAAATCCCCAGATACTTATGATATTAAAGAACACACTCCTAAGTAACACAAGGCTCAAAGAAAACAATCTCAAGAGATAATTACAAAGAGTTTGAACTAAATGAAAATGACAGCCCAGCTTTATCAACAGTTGTGGGATGCAGCACAAGCAGTGGTTAGAGGGAAATTTATAGCACTGAAAGCATGTATTAGAAAAGAAAAATTTTAAATCAAAAATCTAAGCTTTCATGTTAAGTAAGTACAAAAAGAAGAGCAAAGTTTTATTTGTTTTTTTGTTTTTTTGAGACAGTCTCACTATGTAGCACAGGTTGGCCTTGAACTGTCTTATATAGCCCAGGCTGTCCTCGAATTTATAGTGACCCTCCTGCCTCAGCTTCCCAAATGCTGAGATTCCAAGTGTGCACCACCATGCCTGGCAAGGAAAGCAAATTAAATATAAACAGAAGAACATACATACTGAAAGTCAGAAGTTGGTAAAGCTGAAAATAAGAAATCAAAGAAGAAAATCAATGAAGCCAAAAGCTAGTTCTTCAAAAAGATAAATAAAAATTAACAACCATCTATCCAGATTAATTAAGAAAAAATAGGAACAGAAATGATATTTGAAGCAGCGACCACTGAGAATGTCTGCATATCAGTGTCAGATACCCAGCCACAGCTCCAGGAAGCTCAGAACACACTGAGCAGGATAAATGTCAAGAAGACTGCACCTGTGCATCATATTCAAATTTGAGAAAATCAGACAAAAACAGACTAATGAAAGAGACCATCTAATTTAATAATATCAGAAATCAGTGAGAGAACATTACTACAAATCTCAAAAGGATCATAAAAGAATATGTTCGATAATTCTAACTTAGACAAAGTGGCCCAATTTTTAAAAATTTTGTTCTGTTTGTTTTTGATTTAGAAAACTTCTCACTGTATAGATGGGGCCAGCCTTGAACTTGTGATTTTCCTGCCTTAGCCTCCCAAGTACTGGGATTACAGGTGTACACAATCAATAGATTTGTTCTAATTCCTTGAATCATACAATTGGCCAAAATTCACAAAAGAAGAAATAGATAACCAAAATCATCTGTTAAAGAACTTGAATCAGAAATAATCTTCCTTAAATGGAAAAAAAAAATCTAAAGGAGCTCACTAGGGAATTCTACCAAATATTTAGAGAATTTTATACAATTTTTTCCTTAAAATAGAAACACAGAAAATACTTCTTAATCCATACTTTGAGGACATCATTACTCCATGCTAAAACCAGAAAAATACATTATAAGAAAATTATAGACCAATATCTCTCATGAATATAGATGTACATGCCTCCAACAATTAGCAGATCGACGGCAGACAGGTTGGTACATGCTCGTAACCCCTGCATTTAAGAGGCTAAGGCAGCATCAGGCATAGTGGTACACAACTGTACTTTCAGCACTTGAGAGGCTGAGGCAGGAGGATTGCTGGGTGTTCAAGAACTAGTTGAACTACATGATGAATTAAAGGCCAGCCTGAACTACATGAAGTACCCTGTCTCAAAAAACAAACACAAAAAGAGATCCAAGCAGAAAAGATCTTGAGTTTGAACCAGTCTGGGGTATATAGCAAGAGCCTGTCTTGAAAGAAAATTATCAGATTGAGGAAGGAGACAGTCCAATCGCCATGGGTACCTAGCAAGAGACCATTCTTACAGATCAGTGACTTTTCCTGATGGTGATTCATGGCTTCCCAAGGTAGCCCACACCTAATCCCTAAGGATTATACTTAGGATGTGGTTGCATTTGTTTTTGCCTTCTGTTTTGGGATCTGGTGTGCCTCTCCTCCAAAATGGAGTTTGGTTCCAAGATCTGACCACGTTGGAATTTAAGATGCTGAGCAAGAAAGCAACCTGCCAGCCTTCATGGTAAGCAGCCGTGGCTCGAGCTAGCGGCGAGTAAGCCAGGAAGAGAATCAGTCAGTGTCTCCCGTGAGCCTAGCGGTGGGTACATGGGCTGAAAATCAAACCTCCCAGCCCCCTCCCCCCACGTTAGCAACTGGGGGCCAGAGGTCCGAGCATCTCTTGGGAGGATGACTATGCAATATAGCAAATATGGGGGAGTTCCTTTTATCATCTCTTTGAAGGCAAATATTATTTTCACTGTTTTGCTTTGTTCTGATTAATTGTTTTGCTCTATTCAATATACTATTTTGATAGCTTATATAATGTTCTGTATTTGGTTTGATTTTGATATACCTGATGGGATGGACAACTATTGTGAAGATAACGAGATATACTATGGTACCTATTACTGTTATCCTGGTATCCTGCTGTGAAGTTCTGTACCAATTTCACTGCATTGTCTCGATTGGCTTTGTTCTGTTGTATTTCACTACCTTCAAAATAAAAAAAAAAATAAAAAATGTTTAAATAGAAAGAAAATGAAGATATGTTACATGCATGTACCAACTCCCCATGTAGTAATCATTATTATTACAAATATGTAATAAAAGTAAACATTTTAAAATAATTATCATAATCCTTAAGTAACATAAGCATCTACGTACTAGTAGAAATTCTGAAAGAATTAGCACACACGTGCACACACACACCCTGCTTGAGCTGACAGGCAGTTATAGCAAGGTTGCAGAACATGAGATTAATACACAGAATGTTACTTTTCTATATGCAAGCAAAGAATAGAGTTTGAAATTAAAAATACATTAACTGGCTGGGGATTTAGCTCAGCGGCATAAGTGCCTGCCTTGCAAGCACGGCAGTGGTGAGTTAGATCCCCAATACAAAAAAAAAGATACCAAAAAAAAAAAAAAAAACATTAACTGGCTGGGGGTTTAGCTCAGTGGCCTAAGCACCTGCTTGGCAAACCTGAGGTCGCAAGTTCAATCCCTAGTACCATCAAAAAAAAATTAACATTTATATTGCATATTTAACAGAGCATATCTTTTCTTTTTTTCTAATAATGTATTTATTGGGTTTCTTTTTTATTCTTTTTTTGAGGGGGTACCTGACATTGAACTCACAACCATGCACTTGCCAAGCAGGTGCTGTGCCACTGAGCTAAATCGCGGCTTTTTTTTTTTTTTTCTGAGATAAGGTCTCACTTTGTAATTCAGCCTGGCCTTGAACTCACTAAGTAGCTTAGGCCTCAAACTCATGGCAATCCTCCTGCCTCAGTTTCCCAAACACTAGGATTACAGGCAGGTTCTACCATACCTGCAAAGTGCATCTTCTCCTGACCAAAATTTTCAGCAGTTATATATAGAAGGAAATTTCCTAAACATAATAAGGGCTGTTTATAAAAACCCACAGCTAATACTATAATGGAAAAAAGCAGAAAATTTTCCCACTAAGACACAGTACAAAACATTGATGTACTCTTGGCATGCCTATTCAACACAGTACTGGGAGTACCAGCAAGAGTAATCAGATAAGAAAGAGAAATAAAGTGCATCCAAGTTACGAAGGAATAAAACTATTTCTGTTTGCAGATTACACTGTCCTCTACATAAAAGTTCCAGATTTTCCAAAACAGTGTTAGACCTAGTAATATGCTTCGCTTCAGTAACATGGTAGGTATGTTGTAAACTTGTTTTGTATATTGCAGCATATAGAATCAGCGTACAAACATCAGCAGCACTTTTATATACAAATAACCTGAAAATGATATCAAGAAAACAATCCCATTTATGATATAAGAAATACCTGGGCAGCTGGGCGTGGTGGCTCACGCCTGTAATCCCAGTACTTGGGAGGCTGAGGCAGGAGGATCGTTGCAAGTTCCAGACCAGCCTGGGCTACAAAGTAAGCTCAAGGCCAGCCTAAACTGCACAGAGAGACCCTGTCTCAAAAAGATAAAAAAGAAAAAAATACCTGGAAACAGCCAGGAGGGGTGGTACACTCCTATAATCTATAGTACTCTGGGAGGCTGAGGCAGGAGGAGCACAAATTTGAACTCTGGGCAACCATTTTGCTGCTCTGGCCTGATCTCTCTCTGAGTCTTTCCAAAACAGTGAGCCCTGTTGGCTTATACTTTGTGATGAGAACTGAGCCCCACTTCCAACCCTCTCGACTTGAACAGAACTGAACCTTAGGCAGTAATGCTGTCTCCTATACCCTCATGGAGCCAGACCTGAGTTATGATTAGCCAGACCAGAGCTGGGTCACAACCATTGACTCCGCAGGCTTCTCATTCTCCCCACTTTTATAATCCCACTATCAATCCCGAGCTCTTGTTAGTACCCCCAAAAAGGCCTCAGGACACAGATCCCCGTTCTTCTGGGTCTGGCCACACTGAATGGATTCCTTTCCTACCTGCCCACAGCTCCTCTTACTGCTCAGATGCTGGAGGCAGCGGGGATGCACCAGCTCCGGGGGTGTACCAGCTCCGGGGATGTACCAGCTCCGGGGGTGTACCAGCTCTGTCGGGCTCACCAAAGCTGGCCTCTGGCCCGGAATTTCAGTAATATTTCCTAGAGTACAAGTTCCAAAAGCCAAACAGCAGGAGTAGGTGTTATAGACAAAGACTGAAGGAAGCATAAACAAGAGATAAAACGGCACTCGGTCATTTCAAAGTTCTTTTCCTTATAAGATGGGGACAGAGAGACAGAATTTGGTTGGTTAGCAGCAGTTACTTTAGGTTACCATTTTTGTGAGAGGATTAAGGCCAAGAAACTTCATTCTCACGCCAACGGAAACTGGCCTGTTAGGAAACTTGGCTGCTAGCTCTCTAATCCTCTCTCTGAGAAGGTTAGATAAGCAACTTATTCTCAGATTGGTGAATGGAACTTTAGTACGAGTGACTCCATTCTGATCTTCAGTTTGGTCTGTGGGGCCCAGTGCAGGAACTTGGTCAAAACAAATGACTTCCTGTAATTTTTATGTAACAAAACCCGTAGCATGTACAACAGCAAGTATAAATTCTTATGAAAACTATGGACTTGGGATGATAATGAAATATCAAGGCCAATTTATAAATTTTGAGCTGTGTTACTTTTTTTGTTTTTTGATACCAGGGATTGAACTCATGACCTTGCACTTGCCAAGCATGCGCTTATGCCACTGAGCTAAATCCCCAGCCCAATTTATAAATTTTAAGTATGAAAGAAATGTGAGTTTTTGAAATCAAAATGAAGTCATTTATGTCAACCCTATTTTTTAAAAAAAGTAAATAGGGGCTGGGGATTTAGCTCAGCAGCATAAGCGCCTGCCTTGCAAGCAGGCAGTCGTGAGTTCGATCCCCGGTACCGATAAAAAGGAAAAAGACAAAAAAAAAAAAAAAAAAAAAAAAAAAAGTAAATAAAGCCAGCAGGCCAGGAAGGAAAGGTTCTTACACAAGAGTGCCTGACAACAACTGTCAGAAAAGATTGCTAGAATTCCACTGTACACAAAAGTCACCACAACCTTAGACACAAAGTGTTTCCTCAAAGACATCTGTCCAGCAATTGTCCATTTAACCTTGGACTGATGTCCTCTTATTGTGGCCAAGTTTACTATTTCAAAATATCTGTCCCTGTACGTGTGTAATCCCAGCATTCTGGGAGGCTGAGACAGAAGAATCACAGGGAGTTTTGAGGCCAGCCAGGGAAATTTAGCAACTCGGCAAGACCTGTGAATGTTGCTGGGTGTTAAGAAAGCCCTGAGTTCAATCCCCAGTACCACAAAACAAAGTAAAACAAAACAATCTGGTGGAACCTCCTCTCCTTTTTTTGTTTTTAAAACTTTGCCTTTATTTCAGTCTCTGAAAATATGCCTGTATTTCCCTACAACTTTCATACTCCTATTGCAATGCTATTCCCAAATTATCTGTGTTTTTTTTTGAGACTCTGACTTTTTTAAAATTTGGGTTCAAAACTGGAAAGGTATCGCTGTGGTGTGAGGTGTGACCCATGGAGATATGCAGACAGACTTCGTATTTTCCACCTAACATTGTGATGAACTTAAACTGCTCCAACAGTCAGTTAAAAATGTTCTAGCTGCGTGCAGTGAAGCACGCTTGTGGTCTATGCTGTTTGGGAAGGTGTCAGGGGCGGGTGATCTTGGGCCTGTGAGCTGGAAGCCAGCTTGAGCAATATGGTCAAACCCAGTTCTGTATCTTGATATGGTAATAGTTACACGAATACATAGAGAGTATTTGTCAAAACTCTGCTTTTAATGAGTCCATTTTCTTTCCTTCTTTTTTTTTTAAGAGACAAGTTCTCACTCTGTAGTTCAGGCTGACCTTGAACTCACTATGCAGATGAGGCTGTCCTGGAACTCACAGCACTCCTCCTGAGTGTTGTTACAGGTGTGTACCACCATGCCTGACCTAATGAGTGCATTTTAATATATGTAAATTATACTGGAATAAAATTGACTCCAAAAGCAAAGAAAGCCGAATTTTGATGACATACGCCCATAATCCCACCACTTGGGAGACTGAGGCAGGAGGATTCCTGAGTCTGAGACCAGCCTGGGCTACATAGTGAGTTCAAGGCCAGCCTGGACTACATAGGGAGACCCTGTTGAGGGGGCCCCGAAAGACCACGTTAACTTGCTGTCTGTGGACCACAATAAACAATATGAAAAAGACTGCAGGAGGAGGCCTTTACAGTTATAACGATGTAGAGGTCATTTGGACTTTAGCCATGGATACCAGAGGTAAGTCACCAAGATTGGTGACTGAGGGCTGGAGAGAGAAGAGGCAACTCCTGGGTGCTGACCTGAGCGGAAGGGTGGAGAACGGTGGGTGGGGCCCCTGATCTGTGTCAGTGGAGGTGTCGATGGCAATTTTTGGTTTTTCCTTCAGCAGTGCTGGTGATTGGACCCAGAGCACCCACCACACATGCTAGGTAAGTGATGGACCACTGAACTCCACAGAAAGCCTGATTCCAGCATCCTCAGTGTGAGAGCTCGGGTGGGGGGTGCAGTGGGAACTAACTGAGGCTGGACACTCATTTACAGTCTATCAGCAGGTGCAGGACCACAGAAGTGCTACGGGCCCGCTGGAGGGAGCTGGTCTCCCTCCTCCTTGTCTTCTGTCATCCTGGATGGATGAGCAGGCAGCTGACCTTTCCGAGGCATTCAGCAAATTCCAACAGCATCCTCATCTGAGACTTTCTGGTATCCGCTGGGCACGATCAGAAGGCCTGGCTTCATTGGGACTGAGAGAAGCAGTGTGAAATTCTAAGGTTCAGGAAGCCAGGAAGGAGAATGCCAAGGCCCAGACACCTACTCTAACAAATAAAAAGCGTATGCTGAGCCTGCAGCGAACTTCACTTCCACAAATACCACCGCCGCCTTGGGGAGACGCAGAAACATTTGACCGGCCAGCAACAGGGCAGAGGATGCTATTTAAAGACTCAGATTTTGCAGCCCAAGGACTTTGGGCTTAGGCTTTGATTGGAAGGCGGAGAGAAGACAGAAAAATCAAAGAAGAAACCAGATTTGGAGAAAACCATCAGCAGGTGGTTGGCTGCTGACGTGAACACTGAATATGTTAAACGAGTTCATTTTAATAAAATTACATCTATCCATCTTTCTTTGTAAATTAAATGTGTGAGCTCATGGGAGGAGGGTCCAGCAGATAATGCTTGTTGGGTAGAAGCTGTCATTATTACCGTTAGTTATCTCTCCATCCACCTCCCTGTATAAATATGCCAGGAAATGCAGCAGTGTAATGCAAGTTACTGCTAAAGGGTAGGATTTAGTGACTCAGGTTTCACTCTGTTCTTTGTACTTTTTCTGCAATCCTCAATTCCTTACAGTGAGCATATTTATTCTGTAAAAGCCAAGTTCATATTTTAGGTTGGAAAAATCGCAGGCTCTAAACTCCGATTTTGTAGATGTGCATCCTAATTCCACTGCTAAGAACTTGGGTGGTTTCTTTTCTTTCTCTCTTCTTTTTTTTTTGAGAGGCAAGGTCTCACTGAGTGTCTCAGGCTGACCTAGAACTTACAGTCTTTCCATCTCAGCCCCCAGGTAGGCAGCCCTACACCTGGCCAGACAGCTGAGTGTCTATGAACAGATTATTTCTCCTCTCTGAGTCCATTTCCTCTTATATAAAATGGTATAAACAAAGTTACCTACTTCACTGAGTAGTTATGAGAATTTTCATGAGATAATCCTTTAGTCACTTTCCCAGAACCTGGAGGAAACACCTGACAACTGCAATTTAAAGGAGAAGCTCGTTTTAGCTCAGGATTTCAGAGGTTTTCGTCCATGGTCAGTGGCCCCGAGACAGAAATATCATGGTGGAACGGCCTGAGGGAGGGGAGTTGCTCAACCTATGGCAGCCAGAAAGCAGGAAGAGAAGGGAGTGGGAACAGAGTGCACCTTTCCAGGTCACACCTTCAGTGGTCCACTGACAACTAGGTCCCACCTAGTTGCAAACAGCTGTGAACAGTTCATTCATCCACTGATGAGCATAATACCCTCAGAATCCAACTATGTTCCACACATACAACAGGTTTGGGTGACATTTTATATCTAAACCAAACAGATCGTGTAGGTATGTGTCATGGTTTACGTCAGTGACCCCCAAGCCTCATGAAATTATGTGTTTGTGATTGGTTCATTGTCTAGCACTTGGATTGGTGGTGTAAGTGCTACACCCACCTAGGGGTGGAGCCAGGATATGATGGAATGGCAAGAAGAAGGTATCTCTCTCTGTCTTGCAGGATTCCACCTTGCTGTTTGCAGCTTCAATGAACTGTGGCCCTGCCATGCTACTCTGCCTTGGAGCCAACTGAGTATGGACTGAAACCTCCAAGAACTGTAAGAGATAAACCTTTCTTTCCCTAAATGTGAGCATCTGGTATTTTGTCTCAGCAATGAGTAAAAAGTAACCAAGACAGAATTTGGTACCACAGGAGTGAGGTTGTTGCTGTGATTATACCTGATCATGTAGTTCAAGAGCCTTTGGAAATGGGTTGTGGGAAGAGTTTGGGAGGGTTTAGAGATGTTGCCTGCATGCATAGAGCTGGAACGGCTTAGGCTGTTCCATAGGGGAAATTCTGACCAGAGCTCAGGAGACCAGAAGGAGGATAAAAGCCTGTTGGTAAACACCAGGCCCAGGAGGTTTCTGCTGGGAATAGGGACTGCATTGGTTGTTGGACTCAAGTTGATTGTGGCTTGGCAGAAAGTTTGTCTGCATTTTGCTCATGTCCAGATACTTTGCCTGAGACTAAGATTAAGGGTGATGGGCTGATTAATCTGACAAAGGAAATTTCAAGGCAATTGAATATAGAATCAGTAGTGTGGCTATTGTTGGGTTTTTTAGCCAGATGTATGTTGCAAATCAAGAACAAAGAGCCCAGAAGGATAATTTAAAATGCTGTGAATTTGGCCAGAAGGTAAACTCTAGTAAAGCTGTGGAATATAAAGATAGAGCTGAGACTTTGACTGCTGAGAAGGAAGAGAAATAAGAAAGATGGCCAGGGGGCATCACAGGAAGCAGTGGGTCTCCATCCTTTGCAGCCTCAAAACTTCACAAGTGAAAGAATTTGCTCAGAGGAGAAAGCTACAGAGCACCATGCTCTAGAATGGGGACAGAGGCCATATGAAGTTTCAAAAGCAGCAGCTACACCAAGTTCCAGAATGATGGCAACATAAGGAAGCTTTTCTCACCATCAAGTTCACGGAACCCAGTATTCCAAGCACTTGACCCCCTTCAGCCAAGACAGAGAAAAGCTTGGCTACTGCTCTAGCTGGCAGCAAACCTTGGTGGCATCCATGTGGCACCAACTTTAGGTGCAGGGAAAATGCACAAATTCTGAGGGTAAGATGGCTTCCATCTCAATTGCAAACGGCCTTGGAAGCCGAGCAGTGTACTTCTGAAAGGGCAATTTGTAAAGATGAAGGGTGAAGCCAAAGGTGTGGAGCAGACTCCAGAAGTTTGGAAAATCCAGGAACATGGATCATCCAAGGAGAGCTGCCAAAAGTGAGCAAACAGGTCTTAGGAGAGAAGCTGTGAGAATTAAAACCCCTGAAAGTGCCATGGTGTAGAATCACCCAAGTCTTTTGGAGCTTGCAACCAGATTGCTTCAAATGCTGAACTTGTAACTCCAGGACTTAATGTTTGCCCTGCTGGATGTTGGACTTGCTTTGTTTCCAATGCTTTGTATTCCCGTTTGTAACTTTTGGAATGGTGCTGTTTATCTCAGTGCCTTTGCATTTTGGAAACTTTAACCTTGTTTCATTTGTACAGGGGGTTACTGTTAAGAGTTTGCCCTAGATCTGGAGGAGACTTGGGACTTGGACTTTTCAGCAATCCTGAAACTGTTAGGACTCTGGTAACTCTTGGAGATGGACTGAATGTCTTTTGTATAAAGGATGTGCATGAGTCTTTTGGGGCCAGGGGTGCAATTTGATGGTTTATGTCACTGACCCCCAAGCTTCAGGCAATTATGCGCTTGTGATTGGTTCATTATGGCAAAAGGTCCCTCTCTCTCTCTCTCTCTCTCTCTCTCTCTCTCTCTCTCTCTCTCTCAGGTTTCCACCTTGATGTTTGCAGCTGCCATGAACTGTGGCCTTGTCATGCCACCCTGCTTTGGAGCCAACTGAGTATGGACTGAAACCTCCAAGAACTATAAGAGATAAACCTTTCCATCCCTAACTTCGGGCATCCAGTGTTTGTCTCAGCAAAAAGTAAACAGTTACCAAGACAGTCTGGGACCTGGCATGGTACCTGGCAGAGAACAAGAGTGAAATAAATGACAATTACTCTTACTAGCAACAGACGTAGCAGTGAGTGTTCATTTCCCAGTATGGTAAGGAACAGGTTCTCCTCAGCTCAAACCCTTAGCCTATATGATCACTCTGGAAACAACTGCAGCTGCAGACAATGTTGTTTGTTTGGGATGGAACCCAGGGCCTCATGTAAGCTAAGCACGCATATTCTGCCACTGAATCCTAGCCCCAGCCCTACGGTTTTATAAGCTCAAAAACCCAAAATGTTCTGTACTTACTATAACTTGCTCTCCTCCTGTAAAACTTCATTGCCCCGCAACCTTGTAACATACCCACCATGCAACCCCCTCCCTCCCTCCCTGGTTTCTGTAACTGTTTGTTCTGTCTCCTTGATTCCTGAAAAACTAAACCAAATTACCTTTTATGGAGGCAAACTGATCCTAAGACCCTGACCCCTCCCCTTGCGGCTGGCTACTTTATAACTCCCTGCAGCCCTGGCTCAGTGCACACCTCCCTGGCTGCTTTTCTGGGACAGTGTTACCACTGAGCTCAGCTAATAAAACTCTTTTTAAAAATTTTTTGGAGTCTGTCGTGTTTTTCTGCCCATATCATTTGGGGGCTTGTCCAGGATTCCACCTTTTACTCCCCCCCTCCTCCCATCCCGGGCTCCTACTCTTCAGATGACATTGGGATCTTTTTGAACTCAGCTTCTTTCTACCAGCAGCTATTGTACTTATTACTTTCATTTTGCTCCAAGATCGTTCTCCTTTCTATGACCCTGGACAAGTGTTTAGGCTTGCTCCCATTTGGGTGAGACATCGCCAAAATCTTGTCTTAGCTCTCCTATATCTTTGTCCTCTTGTTCTGTCCCTGATTCACCCATTACTGAGAATTCCTGCAATTTAAGCCGGACTTAATATGTAAACCGCCTCCTAGAGGTTTTACATATTTTTTTATATCAGCTGATTAACTCAGGTTAACTAAACCAGATGATATTTTGTGGGGCTATTTGGGTTACTCAATTGAAAAGCATGCTCTTCCTTAGGCCAGAATGCAGCAAGCAAAAATTGGTTATTTTAAAATCCCTGGGGTAGGTGTGTGATCAACAAACAGCAGAGTGGACACCTGGTAATTTTAACCAGCTCCTGGTTGCAAAATTGAGGACCTGCTCCAGCCTCCATAGCCCTTTGGGTGATTCTTTGTCTTCGTGGCAGGCTTCCACCATCTTGTTTTTGTTCTTGTGGTGGGCTTCTGCCATTCCGTATTCACTCATCCATACCCTTGTCTCCTGCATCTACTATTATGGACCAGACAGCTTCCTCCCTTTGTCACCCTGGCAGCTTGTTCTTAATCATTTTAAGGATTTTAAGGATCGAGCTGCCGGATATGGAGATCCTGTCTACCCTAAGGCTAAGAACATTCTGTGAACTCGAATGGCCTTCCTTTGGTGTGGGGAGGCCTTTACAGGGGACTTTTAACTTACAAGTCTCTCAACAGGTCCGTCAAGTCATTTTCGGACACTCTCATAAGCAGGCCACGCACCCTGATCAAGTGGTCTGTATTGAAGTTTGGACTGACTTGATCCAGGATCCACCGTCAAGGATAAAAAAAACTCCTACAGGAAGGACCCTGGGGGGTGAAACCTCCTCCCGTCCCAGTCCACCCCGTACTCAGAGCTGTTGGCCCCACCACCCTCCTCCACACCCACCCCTAACTTCACTGACCTGCCCTCCATTCTAGCCCTTGGAGAAGTCCCTCCATCGGATTCCTCTCAGGGATCTTTCTTCATCTATGTCCCCTTCTCTACCAGTGATTTGTACAACTGGAAATTATAAAACCTGCCTTTCTCTAAGGACTCTCAGGCTCTAATATCTCTCCTTAAGACCATTTGTTCACCCATCAGCTGACTTGGGCTGATTGCCCACAGCTTTTGCAGACTCTCATCACATCTGAGGAACGCAAGTGAATCTGCACCTTGGCATGCCGATCTGTCCTTGACACTAACAGGGAACCCACTTCGGATCTAATGAGGCTCGATGCTGTTTTCCCTTTGACCCATCCCAACTGAGACCCCAACACAGATGGAGGTATGGAGGCTCTCAAACAGTATTGTCAGACTCTTCTTATGGCCGTCTGAGCTGCTGCCCAGAAGCCAACTAATCTATCAAAAGTCACTGAGGTAAGACAATTGGCTTCTGAGTCTCCGTCGGCTTTCCTTATGCGTCCCCCAGAGGCCGATCCTATGTATATATACACTTTTTGACCCGGAGGCCCCAGAGAATAGACGAGCTGTTAATATAGCATTCGTCTCTCAGTTAACCCCTGATATTAAATGAAAGTTGCAAAAATTAGAGGGTTTTAAAGGAATGATGACAGGTCAGTTGATAGAGATAGTCCAACAGGTTTTTGACAACAGGGAAGACCCCCCACAAGAGAAAACATTAACCAAGATCTTGGATGTACTAGTGGAAGGACATACTCAAGGCAAAAAGGGAAAAGACCAACAAACAAAGATCCGCTAGACAAGAATCAATGTGCATACTGCAAAGAATTACCATTAAAAAAGGATTGTCCAAAGTTAAAGGCCAAATTGGAGAAAGGGGAAACTACCCCTTGGGTCCTATTGGAAAAAGATTGACAATTTCAGGGTTCGTCTCCTCCCCCTGAGCCCTGGGTAACCTTAACTGGGGGCGGGGGCAACCCATAGATTTCCTGGTCAATACTGGACTTTGCTGAGCTGGCACAATCCCTGGACGCTGCACCTGGGGGAGCCCCTTCCGACCCACCCATTTGGACTGAGAGGAAAACCCAAGCATTTCAAAAACTAAAAGCAACCCTTGCCCAAGCTCCTGCATTGGCCTTGCCAGAGCTGACTAAACCCTTCATACTGTTCGTTGCAGAACAATGAGGAATAGCTAAGAGGGTGCTAACTCAAATACTGGGACCATGGCGCCGCCCAGTCTCATATCTCTCAAAAAACTGGACTCAGTTTCCTCAGGCTGGCCTCTGAGCCATTGCAGCTACTGCCTTAATAGTAAAAGAGGCAAATAAGGTAACCTTTGGACAGAAACTCCAGATTGTGGTGCCTCATGCAATTGAAACCCTCCTCAGGGCCCCACCCAACAGATGGCCCTCAAATGCAAGGATTATACAATACCAGGCCCTCCTGCTTAACTCCAACCTTAACGAATTCAAGGAGACTACCATCTTAAACCCAGCAACCCTGCTGCCAGATGATGATCCACAAGTACCCATCTATGCTCTCCGCCACTGCCAGTCTTCGTCAAGACCTTACTGATCTGCCATTAGAGAATCCAGATGCTGAATATTTCACCAACAGTAGCAGCTTCCTTCTTAAAGGTAAACAGATGGCAGGGGTGGCTGTAACCACTCAAACACAAGTAATTTGTACCCAACCCATGGATCAAGGCACCTCCGCTCAAAGGGCCGAACTCATTACCCTTACGGAGGCCCGAAAGTTGGCGAAGGATCTAAGGGCCACTATCTCCATGGACAGCTGTTCCACTTTTGCTACTGTTCATGTACATGGGGCAATCTAGCAAGAGAGGGGGCGCCTAACCTCTGCTGGTTCAAAGATTAAGAACACTTCTTTTATCTTGGACTTGTTAGCTGCTATCTGGCTCCCCAAATCTATAGATTTGGTGCATTGTAGGGGCCACCAGATGGGAAAAGATTCAATCTTGATAGGAAACACACTTGCTGACAGAAAGGCTCAAGAGGCAGCTCTAAAGTCATCTGTGCAGCCTACGGCCCATTTGCTGCCAGGGCTTCCAACCCCTTTTTGCCCCAGTTGGTGTATTCCAAGTCAGATGAAGAGCTGCTAGCTAAACAACTGACAGCAAAACAAAAGGGGCCCCCCAAATTGGTTTCAATTGCCAGACAGACGAATTTTAATACCCGCTGCCCCGGGAAGAGATTTGATTCTTCAAATCCACCGGGCCTCACACCTAGGAGGCTCAAAACTGGCTGAGTTGCTTTGGAACAGGTACTTCATTCCTAAGCTGACTCAATTGACACAGAAAGTCAGTCAACGATGCCCACAATGTCTACAAGTAAATACCAAAGCCACCAGGATCTCAGAGGGAATTCAATACTGGGGAACCTTTCCAGGAGAACACTGGGAAATTGATTTCACAGACATGGGAAAACCAGGACTACATGGACATAAATATTTGCTGGTTTGGTGGACACTTTCACCTGATGGACGGAGGGATACCCGGTGAAGACTGAATCGGCCTCAATTGTTGTCATGTTGTCAAAAAGCTTTTATATGAAATAATTCCTAGATTTGGCCTTCCCTTATCTATGGGGTCCAACAATGGCCTGGCTTTCATAGCTTCCATCACTAATAAAGTTGCTAGTTATTACAGGTTGACTGGAATTTTCAGTGTGCCTACCATCCCCAAGGTTCAGGTCAAGTTGAAAGGATAAACTGAACTCTAAAAGAAAAGCTTAACAAATTGATTTTAGAGTCTGGCAAAAACTGGGTGAGTCCTCTTCCTTTTGCCCTCTTGCACGTGTGTTGTACTCCATATATAAGTGGAATAACCCCTTTTGAAGCAGTCTATAGGAGACCGTCACCCCTCGTCCCCCCTTAATAGTACTTATTTGGCAAAGACTGCTAGCCACAGCTTGATTGAGTCTCTACAAGCTCTTCAACCTGTGCTGACTTCCATCAGTCAACTTTTCTGAGACCACCAAGCCAAGTCACACACACCAGAGACCCCTCTGGCCGAAAGCCCAGGAAATCAAGTGTTACTCAAACGCCATTCTCGCAACTTCTCCCTTGAACCACGTTGGACTGGACCATACACCGTTGTTCTCAGCACTCCCATAGCGGTCAAGATGGCCACAAAACCAACCTGGATACATCACTCCCACATCAAGGTCCTCCCTCCAGACACCCAGGATGCAGAGAAGTGGACTGTTTCTCGGACTGAACATCCCCTGAAACTCAAACTGTCAAAATGTTCCTGATAATGTTGGTTTCTCTTACTTGTTGAGAAATGGTTGCTTTGTTTCTTGAACATGACCCACCCCTTTACACCTGGGAATTGACAGATGCCTTAATAGATTATCTCATAGCTGAAAATACCACACACCATGCTGTCCTGGTTACAGACCTATGTAACATCATGGGTGGCCAGTTCTCCACAATGAGCTCCACTAATTTGGGAGTCAGCATTAAATGGGCTTCATCCCAAAATACAGGCAAATCTGAGGATCTCTACGACTGCCATAGCTCTAAGAGACAGCAACATCTACAGAATATATAGTTTTATGTTTGTCCCCGAGAACAATCATCTAGAAACCCTTGCCATAATGAACTCTGTGAGGGATACAATCAGTTGTATTGTAACTACTGGGGATGCGAGTCCATCTCTCCAAGGGGGATCTCCATGGGATCCTTTCATTGACCTCAAAAGATCCTCAAAACCAAACTGTGCTTCCCAAAATTGTAACCCCCTTACATTTAACTTTAAACAAGTCCACCATTACTCATGGCAGGGTGGAAAAACTTGGGGCATTTGACTTTATATGTCTGGCTATGACCCAGGAACAATGTTCCATATTAATAATAGGCTGGCCACTGATCACCCTATTGGGCCAACTATTGGGCCGCTGACCCCACCAGCCTCCTCTCCCCCTGCTAGGACAAATCCCAATCCGCCTCCTACTGCTACCTCTGCTCCTTCACCCTGCAAAGCCCTCAGCCTGCCTCTGACCTATATAGTCCCTTAGACATAATGCTCCGATACCTCAACCGTAGTAATCCCATTCTCACCTAGGACTGCTGGCTATGTTTAGACCCAAAACCACCTTTTTACATAGGGGTGGCTCTTACAAGCATTCATTGGTTCAAGTGTCTCTGTCCAGATCCAGAACTCCTACAACTTGGACTTTAACTCCTCTTGTCCTAACTCTAAGGAATATTCAAGGAAAAGGAACTTGCATCCGATCTGACGCCTGTGACCTCAACTTTAGCCTGTATTGCTATCTCTGCCTTAACCCTATTGTGGTAACGAATGTTACATATTCACCAAGCCAACATTTAGAGGCTCCCAAAGGATCATGGTTTGCTTGTACCTCAGGATTGACCCCTTGTGTCATGTTAGATGTCTTTACTAGACATACTGAGTTATGCATTTTGGTCCATGTGTTCCCCCAGGTTTACTGGTATTCAGGTACAAGTGGATGAGAGCACCTCAATCTTAAATCAGACCTTTTTCAGTCACCCCATGCAGCTCCTGTTTTAATCCCAATCCTTATGAGGTTGGGTCTGTCTGGAGCTACAGCTTTAGGGATTGCAAGTTTAATAGTTGGTGACAAAAATTATCGTGAGTTGAGTGCTCTCATAGATAAAGACCTGGCGCCTTTGGAACATTCAGTATCTAAACTAGAGAAGTCACTAGGCTCTTTAGCTGAAATGATCCTCCAAAATCATAGAGACCCAGATTTGTTGTTTACGAAAGAAGGTGGTCTATGCGTAGCATTAGGAGAGGCCTGCTGTTTCTGTACCAATCACTCTGGAATCAATCGAGACAGTATGAATAAGCTTAGGAAAAGACTCCATGAGGGAAAGCAACAGTGACAGCATGACCAGAAGTGATTTCAAAACCTGTCCTCACTGTCCCCCTGGCTGTCCACGCTACTCTCAGCTCTAATAGAACCAATTGTTCTCTTCTTACTTGCCTTAACTGTTGGGCCGTGTAAAGTGCCTTCTAAACCGCATCCAGGATCGACTTCAAGCTGTTTATACTTAGACAAGAAGGATATAACCAGTTACATATGATTATGCAACAGAGTCAAAGATTTGACTCAGTGACCAAAAGCAGTGGGGAATATTATAAGCTAAAAAACCCAAAATGTGCTGTTCTTATTATAACTTGTTCTCTTCCTGTAAAACTTATGTAATTTCCAGTTAAGTTGCAACCTTGTAACATACCCACCATGTAGCCCCCTCCCTGCCTCCCTGGTTCCTGTAACTGCTTGTTCTGCCTCCCCCCTCCCCCCCTTTTAGGGACAAACTGATTCCAAGACCTTGACCCCTCCCCTTGCAGCTTGCTACCTTATAATTCCCTGCAGCCCCTGGAGGTGGCAGATCTCTCAGGCTGCTTTTCTGTAACAGTGTCTCCACTGAGCTCAGCTAATAAAACACTTTTTAAAATTTTTTGGAGTTCATCATTTTTCTGTCCATATCACACAGTTGGTATTAAACTGGAGCCACCTCAGGTATCTGACAAAAGGCAGAACAGGAACATTTTCTACTAAGGCAAAAAAAAAAAAAAAAAAAAAAAAAAAGGGTGAGAAGTCCTTGAGTACTTGCCCCCTCCAGGTCAAGTTCTGAGTCCTTTGACAGTTTGGAAGCATGTCATTTTTTTAAAGCTGCTGAGGCTTTCTGAAGAAGTGAGCCATTGTAAGGTCCAGAACAAGGTTCCTTGTTCTTATGTATATGGCTGTATGGAAGCCAGGGTTACTGCTCTCTCTGACCTGTGCTCTACTCCCCGCCACCTCCACAATAGTGAGAACTGAACCCAGGGCCTTTGCACTGAACTACATCCCCAAATTTTTAAATATTTTTAAGAAAAGGTCTCACTGAGTTGCCCAGGCTAGACTCAAATTTATCATCTTTCTGCCTTGGTCTTTCAAAGTAGTGGGATTACAGGATTTCATCACCATGACTAGCCTCTTGTAATTCCTTTTTTTTTTTTTTTTTTTGTCTTTCTTTCTTTCTTTCCTTTCTTTCCTTTCTTTGTTGGTGCTGAGGCTTCCATACTAGGTAAATACTGAACCACTGAGTTTCTGCTATAGTTGATACATTGTGTCAACTTCAGTAGTTTAGAACTTTAACTAAGACACTCAGTAGGGAGCCAGGGTTCTTACTTTGTAAACATTCTCATCCTGTGTAAGAGAAGGGCTAGGAGATTTTGTGGATGGGGGGATGGAGGGTGGGATGTGGTCTGTTTACATTATAAAGGAGGAGAAGACATTTGTTCCCCTCTTTTGCTCTGGCTGCTTTTTGTGGCTGCTGCCTTGAAGCCTTGCCCCTGTGCCATACCTGGAAGCCAGCTAATTGTGGACTGAAACCTCTACAGTGAGTTAAATAAACCTTTCCTTCCTTCATTTTGGGTGTTGCCTATTTTGTCCCAGCAACAAGAGAAAAGTAACCAAGACAGTTATAATCCCCTTTTTCCCCACCAAGCTGTTCTTTTCAACCTGTAGGCAAGTCAGTCCTATGAGAAAGTTTTAAGAGATTACTTTTCCCTTTTCTAAAATGATTAAGACCATACCTCTTTGGGATTTTGGAGTATTTGCATATACATAATGAGATGTCTTGAAGATGGTATGCAAATCTCAACATATAAATACTTGATACACATTTTATATATGTACTGACAGTAATTGTATACAATCTATTTAAAGCCGGTTTGGTGGCACACCTGTAATCCCAGATTTGGGAGGCTGGGGAAGGAAGAGTGCCATGAGTTTGAGGCCAGCCTGGGCTACGCAAGTGGGTTCAAGGGCAGTCTGCACTATATAGCAAGACCCTGTCTCAAAACAAACAAACAAACAAAACTGCTTGTAGCATGTAGACATGATGAATATGGCATTCCCTGTTGTGTCTGAAACAGTCCTACTGAAAGGAAAGATTCTTTCCCACATCTTCTAAATATGCTATTACAGACATCTCCCATTTAACAATTGATTTCTGTTCCTGTGAGTATATCATTAAATGAATTGGTCACTAAATGAGGAATCGCATATAATGTGTACATTACAATATTCAGAACAAAGAAATGGTCAAAGGAAGCTTCAACTTGATTGGTTTTATTTGCATTACTCTTACATGTAGTACTGTATTGTACAATGAAAAATTGCAGTACTGTATAAACAAGGTGTACTGTACAAAATAAGTCATTGAGACTCTGTAAACAAGATGTACGGAACTGTACAAAGAAAGTGGATCATAAGTCCAAACAGTTGCTAAACAAGTAGGTTATTAAACAAGGGGTAGCTGTATTCCTTTTTAAAATAAGGGGAAAAAAAGACTTATAAGTCCTATTCTTGGGGATTGTATGTAGCTCAGTGGTAGAGCGTTTGCCTAGCATGCATGAGGCTCTGAGTTGGATCCTTTGCACTGAAAAAAAAAATCTTATTCTTTGTAACTATGGCCCCCCAAATTTTGTGTATGTGGAAGTAGTTTTTCTTGTACTGCATCCGTCTGTCTAGGTACTGGGGATTGAATCCAGAGCCTTTTCACTGAACTACATTCCCAGTCTTTTTATTTTTTTATTCTGAGACAGGATCTTACTAAGTCACTAATTTGCCTGGGCCAGGCTCAAACTTCAGATTTTCCTGCCTCAGCCTCCCAGAGTACTGAAATTACAGACATGTCTGGTTGACACCCACTGTCACCTGTAGAATAGTGGTACTGGTATTTTATGTTTTTGACTTCTCACTCTGTAGTTAGGGTGGCCTTGAACTTTCTGCTACCTATGTAGCCCAGCTTGGTCCCATAGTAATCCTTCTGCATCAGCATCCCAAATACCACCATGCCTGGAGGTAATGTTTTTTTTATTTAATTCATGAATTCAGTAAAGTATTTCTAGAGGTCTTACTATGTGCCAAGTACTATTCTTGGTATTTAGATGCTAAATTTGGCAGCTCCACATTATGGAGTTCCCATTGTTAGGGTTTGTGTCTAGATGTCCCCTCAAAGCCTCAGGTAGTCATGGTGGGGTGGGGAAGGAGACTTCCAGAGTTTGTGATTGTTTCAGAGTCTGATGCTGAGATTAAGGTGTGACTACAACCGCCTTAGGGCAGAAGTTTGTCTTGTCTCTCTCTCTCTCTCTCTCTCTCTCTCTCTCTCTCTCTCTCCCCCCTTTTTTTTTGGAACCAGGGATCGAACTCCAGACCTTGCGCCTGCCAGGCAGACACACGCTGAGCTAAATCCCCAGTTCTTTCTCCCTTTTCTTAGTTTTTGCTGTTTTCGGCTGCCATAAATGGTTTGCCCCTCTATCATGTGCCACCTTTTCTTGGAGCCAGCTGATTACAGACCGAAACCTCTATAAACCGTAAGCTAAATAAACCTTTTCTCCTTTGTGTGTGTTGGGTATTTTGTCTTAGCAAGGAGAAAAGTAATTAAAATACCCAATAGCATGTGGTGATGAGCCCAGTGTGATGGTACATGCCTGTAATAATAGCACTCGAAAGGCTGAAACAGGATTGCTTCGAGCTCAAGGCCAGCCTCATAGTGAGTTCAAGGCCAGCCTAACCTATATAGCAAGGTTTTCTCTCAAAAAAAAAAAAAAAAAAAAAAGAAAAAAAGAATGTGGTGATGGTGGAAATGGCTCAGAGGGCACAACAGCTATAGGTATACCTCTACTGACTACCGAAATGACTGAATGTCAGCTACAGTAAAGCCGATCCAGAATGTGACTGATGTGCCAGTATAATAGTGTAAGTGACTAAGAATGACAGCACAGGGTTTGACTTGTTAAGTAATGACTAAGAGGCAGCAAAAGTGGCTGAGTGAAAACAATCCCACACTGATAGTGGGGCACACAAAGCGAAGGACTGCTTGAAGTTTATGGTCACAGGTTGCATACTGCACAGCGGCAGTAAATATTATAGGCCAGGCGACATCAACCACACGAATGCCAGCTCTGCGCAGTAGGCCGAATGCGTGGTTTTTAAAATGATGATAGTGACACAGTGACAGCGTTCACACAGACGGGATAGGGACACTAATGTAACACCTGTAACCACAGAGGGAGCTCGAGACAAGGACGGAAAAACGGGGCACGTGACAAAAAGTAATTGCGTCCATCGAGCCAGCGCCGATCAGTATTATCTCTGACTCGGAGAGGGTGGCTAGGTACTGAGTTCAACAAGGAACGCCACAGTGCATGACGAAGTATGTGAGAAGAAAAAAACATGCAAAAGAAAATCTATGCGTACTTCACCACCAAACACCTCTAAATCCTAGAACTCCTAGAGGGAGAGGCGGGATCACGACTGCGCGACGCCTCGAATGGTTGGCACTCGGCCCGCTAGCCTATCACGTCTGAGCGGTGCAAACCTCTCCATCAATGAGAGTGTGCCTGGGAACAAGCCTTGCCCGGCTTTGCATGTGAACGTGTTATTTTGGAAAAAACATCTTTTATCTACTTCGTTGTCATCCTTTGAAACACGGTCTTAGCCCTAGTGGTGTCCCAGAAAGGGACAGTGAAACCCTAGAACTTCCCCCAGGCTCCATGGCGAGCGGATAGCACAGCCAAGGTCAGAGGTGCAGCGGAGGTTGGCCACAGCGGAGGCTGGCCACAGCGGAGGCCTAGCATTGGTGGAAAGCGAGCGCGTGACTCAGGCCCCGCCTTCTCTCGAGCCCGCCCCCAGCACGTGACATGATTCACGGGCAAGGAGGCCCCGCCCCTCTCGGCGTCTGCCCCTTCTGCGCCGGCCTCAAGATGGCCGCCTGCTGGCGTTCGCGGCGCTGTTGAATGGCGAAAGCTTTATTGTTCCCTTCGGGCAGGAGTGTTCGTGTCCTCTATGGCGCTGTCAATAAAGAACGGCAGTTTGAATCGGTGCTGAACAGGTAACCATAGAAACGGGGCTGGGACTCAGCGTGGAGACCCCTTTTGCAGCTGAGACCAGAGAGGCCCCACCCAAGTGACGGGCGCGCAGAGACCCTTCCGCGTGGCCAACTCTGCGGAGCTCGTGTGGGTCACTGCCACCTTCCTCCGCCCCGGGACGTGGGCCCCCGAGGCAGCACACACTCCGGGCACTGGCACCGCATAGTCTCGGACAGGGGGAGGTCTTGGGGACCCGGTCCCGGTATCGGGCCTGCTCCCCGCTGGGGTCCTGTCCGAGCCGATGGGGACCTCTGGATCGGGCAGTCTCCTTCCGCCTCCCCCAGGTCCCGCACCAGGCATCTGCAACCTGCAAACCTCAGCCGAATGCGTCCCCTCTTCTCTTCCTCCTCCTAGATTTTGTTTGCCCGGAGCTAAGAGTAGTTTTTACGTTTTTAAATGATTAGGGGGACGAAAGAATGTAGGTGATAATGAAACCAAAACTTCAGTGCCCGTAAGTGAAGTTTTATTGGAACGCGGCCATGTTCATTGTTTATGTATTGTCTATGGCTGTTTTCGTTCTCCCTGGGCAGAGTTGAGCGGTTACGTAATTCTGTCTGACCTTTTACAAAAAAAGTGTGTCGACCCCTGCCCTAGACACGACTACAGTGGATGATTGTTGTCCTGCGATTTCCCTGGCCCCTTCTCAGCACTGAGCCAGCACCTACAGCTGTCGGCTGACGAAACCCTGGCTTCCATTATCTCTGGTTTTACCAGTTATTCTAAGTACTTGTTTCTCTTACTTTCTATAGCAGTAATATCCATCCACTCAGCGCCTACAAGAAAGCCGGTGCTTTCTTTATATTCATACCTGGCTTTATTGTGCTTTACAACCACGCTTTATAAGTAACGGTGTTTACCGTAGAGGAAGAAATGAGGAGCGGGAGAAAGCAATTTCAGGGTGTTCTAGGTTATGGGCTGGCAAACTCCTGCCTGGTTACTGGGCATGTTACTTCAGACCATTTTTTCAAGTCTGGAATTGTAACAAATGTTGATAATAGGTTTAAATAATCTCCCAAGTGAAATTTTTCTGTGCTTGCATTTATTTAATTTATTTGACAGTCTTATGTAGTTCAGGTTGGCCTTGAACTCACTGGTTGTCCAGGCTACCAGCCTGCATGTTGCAGTTTATCCTCTGGAGTCGGTGCTTTGATTATAGGCATGCTGGTTTAAATCATTAAATTTCAGTCTCCCTCTCCGTAATGTACCTTATATGGCAGTAGTTCCCAAACCTAACTTTTTTCATCATTGTTTTAACAAATGGTTGAAAACATTCTGCTTGGATAAATGCATCCATTAATCATTCAACATTTCATGAACACATACTTTGTGCTAGGGACAATTCAAATCCCTGGAAATATAGTACTGTCAAAGGAATTTAAATTCTTCAGAGATCTTGGATAGATGGTATAGAGGTACACAAAGATGGATTCAGACACAGCTGTCTTAGCATCATAATAATAAAATTAGTAGTTTATTTTATTTTGTAGCCCATGCTAACTTTGAACTCAGAGCAATCCTGCCTCAGTTTCTAAGTGCTGGAATTACAGGCGTGCACCACCACACCTAGCTATTTTAAATTTTTATTAGTACACATTTACAGTACATTATGTTTACATTCATTGTGGGGAACTGGTGCATGTAGGTAACACATCTCAATCTTTTTTCTCTTGAACCCTCTTTTATTTTTTTATATTTCTGTCAGCATCAGATTTATTTAGTAGTTAATGCTTATAAAGTGATTCCTTTGTGCCAAGTACTGGTGCTCAGTGGTCATTTGTGTGAACTATCATCTAACCCTCAAAGCCAATATGATGATGTGGGGAGAATTAGTATTTACATTTACAAGGAAGGAAACAGGCTCCCCGAGAAGAGATGTCAGAGGTTGCACAGTTTATACTATAAGGGAGCTGGGAGCTGAAACTACAGGGGCCGTACTCACTGCCCTGTTTTGAGCCTGCTAGTTTGGGAAGACCTTGAGCAGGGACCACACCTTTTGTATTTTCGGCTGCTAGCTCCTATCTACAAGCTGATGCAACATGACACTCCCACGTAGATATTAAAAGTGAAGACTTTTGTTTTTGTTTTGCGGCACTGGGAATTGAACCCAGGACTTTAGTGAGTTACAACCATTGTTTGTTTTTTGGGACAGGATCTCAGCAAGTCACTAAGTTGTCCAGGCTGAGCTTAAATTTGTGATTGCCTTGCCTCAGGCTTCCAAGTGCTGGAATAGTAGGTGTGTGCCAGGTCATTCCTTGAGCATACATACCAAGCTCCACCGGAAGGTTTTGTGATTGGGAGGGCCCGAGGACTGTGTTCTGGATGATAAAACCCAGTGTCAAGACAGTGCAAAAATAACTTATTCAAAACTGTGGCAGCTGCAAGAAGGGAAGCAAAATAGTGTTGACTTAAGAGACAAACCTGGAAGTTCCCTTTTTACCTGTGGTGGTCAGGGAAGACCTTTCTTGGGAATAATAGTTAAGCTGAAACTTGTCCAAACAAGGATCTTGTCCAGCAAAGGAGAGAAAAGCCAGGTGGAAGAAGCTTCTGGCATGCTCAGAAACCCTGTAAAGTGGGCAGGATCTTGGGGTGCTAGAGAACTGAGTGCTGTGCTTAACAGTACTGTGCTTGGTCCCTGGCCCTGAACAGCTGCCTTACTGCTAGAGCTGGGTGCTGAGCCTTAGAGAGCTGCTTACTTGGTGTCACATGGGTAATGGGATGTCCTCAAAGAGTTGTCTGCCCATTGAAGAGAAAATGTGGTGGGGCTGGGGATTTAGCTCAGCAGCATAAGCGCCTGCCTTGCAAGCAGGCAGTCGTGAGTTTGATCTCCGGTACTGATAAAAAAGAAAAAGACAAAAAAAAAAAGAAAAGAAAAGACAATGTGGTGATAGGTTTATGTTTTCTTTTTGTTATTACACAATATTGCTGAATCCCATTTAGAGAGAACTAAACAAATTTTTGACCCTAACTGGAGACTTCATTGAAAGTACTAAATATAATAAAAAGTCCACAACCGTGTTACAGGTAAAATGGGGGCAAAAAGAGTGGGTGGGTTTTCTATCTTTGAGGGAAGGGGGATGGAACTTTTTTTATTTTTTCTTACTTTTATTTGGAGAAGAATGTTTCTAAGTGTGTTTTAGTTTTTTAAAGGAAACTACACAGCTGTCTATACAGAGCATTTTCAGTACTTTAATTAAAAGTTTGGAACTATTTGTGCTACCCCCCTCAAACGTATCAGCTCCCTGTCTTTTTTTTTTTTTTTTGGTACCAGGGATCGAACTCACGACTGCTTGTAAGGCAGGCACTTATGCCGCTGAGCTAAATCCCCAGCCCCTCAGCTCTCTGTCTTCCTCTATCTCTTTCTCTCTTCCTTCTGCCGTCATCCCTGCTTCCCCTCCTCTTTTCTATACTCCATCCCTCCCTTCTTTTTTTGGGGGGGTGGCGTTGAGGGAGCTGGTGGTAGGGATTGAACCCAGGGCCTCTAAAATGCTCTAGCCTTGAGCTATACCCCCAGCTGCAATACCTGTGTTTTCTTAAGGCATTCTAGGAAAATGCTGGGCATTTTCTAGTTGGTATTAATTTCAGAATTTGTTTGTAAGTGATTCTGGATCCCCTCTAAAAGTTTTCAAAGTAGTGTTGCATACTTTGAAACAGTGTTAGCCAGGCGTAGTGGCACACACTGTAGTCTTCCTTACACTCAGAAGTTGAGGCAGGAGGATTGCTAGGAGTTTGAGGCCAGTCTGAACTCTGTCTCAAAACAAAACAAAAATTATAGAGTATTAAATGCTTTGGCACAGTAGCAGGCTTTTTGAATAAGTACAAATAGGATAATGTTTGGGCCAGAAACATGAGAAATTACAGGAAGTAATAAATCGAGGGAACTAAAGAAGAAGAAAAGCAGTGTCACATTTTGCTTTAAAGTGTATCCAGCAACCATACTGCACATGTCATCGGGGGAGAGAATCCATCCAGCAGATGGAACAAGGAGCTGAGCGGAGAGCGGCGGAGAGCGGCATGTTAATGCAGTGTTAAACAACAAGCCCTGAATTAAATTGCTATTTTAGGTTTGGGTGGGACCTTCACATCTGAGTGTTGCAGTTTTACTCTGTGATTTGGGTCTGTTGGGTTCCAGTAAAGAGTAGGTGGTAACACTAGCTTTGAAGGATAATATGAAACTGCAGGAAGAGCCAGGGCATACCAATTTGTTTTTCAATCTATTTTATTTCAGTTCAAAGCATCAGCGCAGACAACAAGCCGCACTTTGGCAATACTCAACTGCTTTTGGAGATTGAGGAAGACTGAGTATAACCAAAATGTGGCTTGTTTTCTTGGACAGTCTGTCTGCAATGATGCTTTGAACTGAAATAAAATAGATTGAAAAACAAATTGGTGTGCCCTGCTGCCTCATACTGAGTATTTACATTACCCTTCCCGAGGACGGCCTGTACCGCACCCTGGGGGAAGCCAGTGACCCCTCAGCCTCTTTCAGCTCTTCAGCAGAGTGAGCGCTTTGATTTTCACAAGGAAATTGAATTGGGATATGTGCTGGATTTCCAATAGCCTGCCTTCGAAAGCCATCATCTTGATAATGTGGAGAAGCAAGCTACGAACCACACAAAAAAGAACTAAATATTACCAGCATTTAAATTCAGAGAGGAGATTGTTGCTTTCTTTAAGTCATGCAGAGGGTACAGTATTTCATTTGCACAGAGCACACAGTTATGAGACGCTGGCAGCCCTCAAGGGAGTGAAGGGCAAGGAAAGAAAGCTGACTTCCCTTGTATTTCCCTAATCTTGTTACTGAACTCCAAAGACTCAAAATCATGGACTCAGGTATTTCCTTTCCTTACATAAAATAAATACATTACACCTGATCCACGAAAATCAGGCATTGTTAATCTTGTGGCCCATGGTTAAACTGCAAGGGATTCATGACCCCGGTGAAGATACCTGCAAGTGGGTGTGACTATTGTCCTTTCTGGGGGGAGAGACCATCACTTCAGTCAGGTGTTGGAAGCACCCTGGGCCCCTCAGAGGTACAGTGCCATCAGTGAGACATACACATGTGATATACCAGACTGACGCATAAAGCCAGTTTCTTTCCACAGCTTTGTGACTTTCAGAGTTTTGAAAGTATCTCTTCAGACTTTGCTTCCTGTCTAGAGTGGTCAAGCATAATAGTGTAATATATCTAGCTTTACAGATGCCTTAAAGACGATTGATGTTCCCTACATGTGACTTGTGATATGTGAACATATCTAAGCAGCCCTGTTAGCAGATATACATATTTGTTCTTCTTAAAAATTGTTTTGTTTTTGGTGCTAGAAATCAAACCTAGGGCTTTGTGTTGCATGCTAAGCACATGTTCTGTTAAGCTACATCTCTAGCTCCTAGTCTTTTTTTAAACTGATAATTAACGCTGGGGTGTGTGTGTGAAATTTTATATCAGCCTTTAAAAAAATTTCTTTTACTTTGAGACAGGGTCTTGCTAAGTCACTTAGTGCCCACTTAAGGCTGGGCTCAGATTTGTAATCCTCTCAGACTGCTTGGATTACAGGTGTGCCCCACCATACCCAGCTCATACTTCTTCTAATAGGCCAAAGGAAGAGGTAGTACTAGAAGCCAGGGTTTGTTTATAGGGATCAGCTTCTTGCAGATGGAGTCAGTTCTGCAGATTTTGGAGTGTTGGGTTAAAAGGGAGAAGAGGAGGGGACAGATGAGAGAAAGGTAAAGACAGACAGGATGTCTTCCCCGTATCCATCCAGCAGAACTCTCTTGTGTGAAAGGAAAACACTTCTATTTTGAGACAGTCTTGTGTTAGAACGTAACAAATAGAACCTTGGGGTTTTGGGTTTTACTTTGTGTTTTGTTTTTCTGAGACAGGTCTCCTGTGTAGCCCAGGTTGGCCTTGAACTCTAGCAGTCCTCCTGCCTGGGCCTCCTGAATGCTGAGGCTACAGGCTCCTTCAGTATGACGCCCAGCTAGCAAATAGAACTTTTGAAGAAGTAAATTCACAAAAGTAAATTTTCTTGCTTTGTTTTAGGATTTTGTTTTGTTTGCCATGCTGGAGTTGTGTTCACGGCCGTGTACATGGCCCCAGGCCTCATTTCTGGTTTCTTTAGTTCCTGTGCTGGCCAGCTTTGCGTGACTGTGCTCGAACTGCCAGGGCAGTATTTTCCCTGACTCTTGGTGCAGCCCACAGTCCTTGGCTCCATGTTTCTGGACCTTTTGTGAGGCAGAGCGCACCATGGAGGGGCTGGAGGAGCAGGGCTGCTCACATTGTGCGGTGAGGCAGAGGAGGAGCAAGAGTGCAAGACAGGGTGGTGCAGGCTGTCAGCCCAGCTTCTCATGAGGAGGACAAGGCAGGAGCATTGCAAGCTTGAGGCACGCTGGGCAGTTAGCAAGAACTTGTCTTGAGATTTTAAAAAAAGGCTTGGGATTTAGCTCAGTTGTACAGTACCCCGGGTTTCAACCCCCACCCCATGCTACCAAAATGGGGAGGGGTGTGCATGTCTGTGATGCCAGCACTCTAGGAAGCTGAAGCAGGAGGACTGTAAGTTTGAGTCCATTTTGGGTGATTTAGCAGTTTGGCAAGACGCTGTCTTTTTTTTTTTCTGTGACAAAGTCTCACTTTGTAATACAGGCTGGCCTTGCATTCATAGGGATCTTTCTGCCTCAGCCTCCCAAGCGCTGGGATTAGAGGGTGCACCATCATGCCCAGAAAGACCCTGTTTTAAAATAAATACAGGAGTGGAGATGTAGTTCAGTGCCAATGCCCTGGTTCAATCCTTTGTGCATGGGTGTGGAATGGAGACACCATATTGTCTCTGAGTCACATCCCTATGACCCCTTCCCGTCTACTATCACCACCTCCTGAATTTCCGTAACCTCCCAATCGCACCATCAAATTATGATCTTATCAAAGCAGTGGTAACCCGCTGACGAAGTTAGGGCTCCCTCAATGCAGTCCCTTCAGAAGCCCGTTAACTAGCAACTGAGGATTTACCACAGGCTTTTGGGCAGTATTTCAGATAGCGGCCCTAACAACAATGCCCAAGGAAAGCAAAAGGAAGGGATAGTTTATCTTTTGATCTTTAATAGGACTTTAATAGGACTTGTTAGTTTTGGGCCCATGTAGTGTTTGAAAATTAGTTGCTTACATCGAAACTTTAGTTATGTTCCATCTGGAGGCTTTGTATGAGTAATCTGTACACCAGGGCACTAAAATAATTTTAAGACAGGACCCAAAATAAAGAATGCTTTCCAAGAAAGATGAGGGAAGTTAGAAACAAAGGAATATATATGTGTGTATGTGTGTGTGTGCGCGCGCGTGTGTGTGTGTGTGTGTGTGTGTGTGTGTGTATATATATATATATATATATATATATATATATATATATATTAGCTTTTGAGGCTCCAAATACTAGTTTGTTATATAATGTGGGTTTTTTGATTTGGTTTTCTGTGTTTTGAAATATAAAAACAACTTTGCAAGACCCTGTCTCAGAATGAAAAGGAATGGTGATATAGGCAGTGCAAAGGCCCTGGGTTCAATCCCCAGCACCACAGACACACAGACACACATGACTATCCTGTTTGTGAGAAGATAATGCAGGAAGTAACCTAACCCGCTGGTTTTTCCCTGTTTCTCAGCTTTCTAGGGCTTCCTGACCCTTGGGGTGATACTTCTTGACTCCTTCGGCCCTCCCCCACTAACTCTAGATGATGATGTGGCAGCAGTGAACTTGCTATCTTTCTTCTCTCTGGTAGTTCTCTGTTTCTATCCCTGGATGGCATCACAGAGATGGCAAAGGCAGAAACCTGCAAGCAGGCTTTTTTGTGACATCCCCTCCCCTCTCCACCAGGAAATGGCACAGATTTAGTTAGACTGCATGTCTGTGGACTTTTCCCTTTTCTCCTCTGGGTAGAGCCACGACAAGCTCTTGTCCTCGATTAATTACTGAAACAGCTTTTTAGCTGCTCAGCGGCTTCCAGCCTTGTTTCTCTCCAGTACACCGTCACCCTTGATGTAATGAAGCACAAATCTGAACATACCTTTCCCTTGCTTCAAGCTGCTGGATGGCTCGCCAGCCCTCAGGCAGGTCCTGCAGTTCCTTGGCTTGGCATGTGCTGCCTGCAGCCCTGACCACGCCTGTCTCACGACCTTGACTCAGCTCCCTCTCCCCTTCCTGCCGCTCTCCTGCTTGAGACACACTCAGTAGGCAGCAGAACTTCATCCTTTCTGGGACCTGTGGGCCATGTCCAGGAGCTTTAAGGCTGCATTTTCCTGGCCAGCTCATCAGCCAGAACAGCCTGCTGCTGCTGTGTACCCTGACCATGTATTACAGAGTGGTGTTTTAATTTTCCAGATGTTCCTTTTGCCTTAGCATACAGGTTATATGAAAGCCAGGTGTCGTGCACAGGTGTAGCCCCAATTTGAGCCCATTCTGAACAAAATAGTGAGATCCTGTCTAAAATAAATAAAATATATACATGCATATATATGTATATATGTGCGTATTGTGCTCCCTGAGAATAAAAAAAGTACATTTACAGTTTTTATTTTATGCTTGATCCCTCTTGTCTGTTTCTCCTGAATGTTACTAAGCATGCTGTCAAATTGTAGTATTGGCAATCTGTCAGATAAGAAATAATATTTCAGTATAATTTAAATTTGTTTTCTCATTTATAAGATAAGAGGTATCTGACCATGTCTGTGGTATAGATTGCAAAAATATTTTTACAGTTTGTCTTGTGCTTGGCTTTGCAAGCATTGCTCTATGTCAGACAAAAGACTTACATCTTTATGGTGTCAGGTTTATCAGTCTTACTGTGCATTGCTTTCGATTTTGAGTCATAACGAGGATATTTGTCGTACTCTAAACTTGTTTTCTTTTTTTAAATTTTAATAGATGTGCTCGAGTAGAGCTATTTACTTCATGGTGTCTGGGAAGGAGAGAAAGGGAGAAAAAGGGCAGGCAGGAGGCAGGCTCGGTTTGTTTTCTTCCTATACAGGATATGTATTGTTTCTTTTTTCAGTTCATTTGTTTTCATTTTGTTTTTGTTTGTTGAGACAAACACTGTTCAGTTCAGGCTGGCCTTTGAATTCACTATGTAGGCCAGGCTGTCCTCCTGTCTCAGCCTCCCGAGTGTGAGGATTACAAGCGTGGGCTACCACACCCAGCTTTGTATTTGTTTTTATTTTCTTTTTGCTGGCAAATTTTTTATTTTTTTATTTTTTTGGTATTGAGACTAGAACTCACGACCTCACGCTTGCCAGACTGTGCCACCGAGCTATAACCCCGGCCCTTATTAAAGCACACCCTTTGTTTTGCTTTGTTTTTTCTTTGGTGTGGAGAATGGAACTCAGGACCTTATGCTTGCCAGGCAGATACTGTGTTGCCGAGCTATATCTTCAATCCTTGTTTTCTTTTTAACCTTAAAGACTGGTCCATTTGGAGTTTATCTCAGCATTTGGTTTGAGGAAGTACCTACTTTTATCTTTTCCTAATAACCAGTTGTCGTGAGTGTCTAGAGCACTCTGAACTCCGGGCAAGGTAAACACGCACGCCTTGTCGGGACACGGGGGGTACAGCGCTTGGAAAAGAGAGACAGGAGAGACACCTTTGCTGTCTGCACCGCGTTACACTGCACTGCACTGCACTGTACGCACAATCTTTATTTTAGGATTCATATATAGTAAACCCGATCAATTCACAGAGCCCAGATAATTAAGTAGTGAAAAGGCATTCTTTGTGGCAAGCTACAACGTGACAGACTACAATGTTTATTCTAAAACTATCTAAGTGAAGTAAATAATCACAACCAGTTCTCACAACTTCTCTAGCCCAGGAAGAAATTCATTAGCTCAAGAATGTTGTTAATTTGTCTGCTGTTAGTGTCACAAAGGGTGGCCAGCCACTTCCTCAAGACTTCTGCAAAACAAAGCCAGCTCACAGTATGGATTCCAGAGGGTGAGGGCTCACTGAGAACAGGCATTCCCGTTCTACCTCCTTCTCGCATACCAGGGCGGCTATTGTAAATTGCAGGTTAGAGGGGGTTGGGCCTACAAAGTGACACCTCATCCCCCACACTTCCTTCCTTTTTATTTTTTAACAACAATTTCCATAAGATCAGGTTATTAATAGCATTTCGTCTTATGCAGTAAAAATACACAAGAACTATGGCAATGAGAACTATAATTAAACTAAGTCCCATGCCACTAAAAGTGTGGGTAATGCTCTGCCAGATTCCTTTGGAATCTAATCCTTTCAAAGATTGAGCAAGCAATTGCGCGAATTGTGCTAGAGATTCATCATCATTTTGCTTTGCAAAATCCTTGTCAATTTGATTATGCAAAGATTCTATTTCCTCCTGGGCAGAGGTGTTTCCATTTAAATACATTCTAATCATTTCCCATTCATGTTCTGTCTGATTATAAGGTCGTTGGGTTATACAGAAAGTAGTTGAATTCCAATCACATTTTAAAAACACTTGATGCTGAAGAGCCAATATTTTTCTACCCATCCATTCAACTGTTTGTTTAAGGAGGTCTATTTGTTGTTGTAGTTTGGCGTTTATTTGCCACTGAGTTAACCAAAGTTCATGAGAATTCTCATGCCATAATTCGACAACATGTTTTTCTTGTAAAGAGGTATGTAAAGCTACTCCTGAGACTGCTGCTAGAGAGGCTACAGTTATCAGACTTAACAGTACAGCAACCACTATTCCAATAAATCTTTTTGTACGTTTTAACAGATGTTTAAAAAATTCAGTAGTAACAGAAATTACCGGGTCTTGAGACCAAGGTCGAGTTAAATTTACAGGCAACCAAATATGAGTTTTTTGTTGTAACAGCATAACTGTATAAGGCTTAGTGAAATTTAGTGTGCTATTTAAGCATGTAAACAATTGACAATTTAAACAAGTACAAGAAAAATGTGTAAAATTAAAAGTTCCCACTAAAAAGACATAAGGTAGAGGTGCACAAACAGTAATATTATACATTTTAAACCTAGTAAAATTATAAGTAGTAGATACAGATCGACTAGTCCCTGAATATGAAACATTGTACAAGGTTACAGGTTGCATAGCGGCTGGGATCTTCCAAATATGATTTTGAAGGTGATGAGGGTATTCTTCGGCTGCAACAGCAGGGTTAGCGATTCCACCATCTCCCCACCACAAGAGAGCCGTCTTTTGTTGAAATATAGGAGCTCCGTCAGTTATTTTCTTTGGATCTGGAAGACTATACACAACAGAGAGATTACATCTTGTCTCATTCCATTCAGCACATCCATTAACGAATTTTCCAAATGGTCCCCAAATAATATACCCATCAATATTTTTAGCAAATTTTCCCATACATAGTTGCCAAATTATGGGATTATAAGAAATATTTTTATAAGTGAATTCAGGGCATACAGGAAATGTATTTGTATCAGGTGCTGTTAAATTTTTCCAGGTAACATTAAAGGTTTGAGCAGCCAAGGCTTGAAGCCTTGTCCTTTTGTTGCCTGCTTTTATTCCATGTTGAATCCAATACTGCCATCCCAGAGGGATGCAAGGCGGTTCCCCAATGCAAATAGGCCTTTGATTACCATAATAAGTAAAATTGAATAGTGTCCCATCATCTTGATTGTGGGGGGTTAAATCAGCCCACGGTGCTGACAAAATTTCTCTAGGTGTGGTATAAAGTAAAATATCACTAGTTCCCCATTTTACAGGTTCTAATAAAGGGGGGTTTGGAATATATGCCCAGTACGAATGCGGAGGTACCTCAGTCCCCGATGCAACGGTGAGCAAGGCACATAAAGCTAAAAACAAGTTTTCGGGGTTTAAAGGCTTTCCTGCTTGAAGGACAAGCCGTTGCCCTTCTATGGTCAATTTCTTTAATTGTCCCCATGTAGGGAGGGGATTTAAATTTGGTCGCTGTGAGCGGCGGGATTTTCTTAGCTGTAATCTGGCCATGGCTGCGATAGGAACAAACTCAGCATCCTCAGCTTCTAGCTGGTTTCGCGCTCGCTTCTGAAGGCACGGTTCCGGTTCCTTGGGGAGTTGTCTCCGGGGCTGGTGAACAGGATCTGGAGACGCGGGTCCTGATCCATCGTCCAGGGACCCACTGCTGAATTCCATTTTCTGTGGAGATATAACCAAAACCTTTCCCCCTATAGAGCAATGTGCCCCTCTCCCATTCAGCCTCTGGAGCTGTTTTAGTCCAAATAGGTTCATTAATCACAAAAGGCTGTTGTTGCTGTTCAAAATGTTTTTCAGCTCTAGTTAATATTTCACCTTGTGGTAAATTGAGGAAATTTAAAATAAACAATGCTTGATGCAGTAATGTTTTTGGACTGTTTTGCAATTTAAACAGTATTGGTATCTGAATATCCTCCTGACTCCTCCTTTTTAATTTTTTAATTTGCAACTTAAGAGTGCCATGTGCTCTTTCAACAATAGCTTGACCCTGGGGGTTATATTCAATCCCTGTAATATGAATAATATTATGGAGATCACAAAATTGTTTAAATGTTCTGCTAGTATAAGCAGGTCCATTATCTGTTTTGATTTTAGAAGGAATTCCCATAACTGCAAAAGTCTCCAATAAATGTACAATAACATTTTTAGTGGATTCTCCCTGTTGAGCAGTAGCCCATAGAAATGAAGAATAGGTATCAATAACTACATGTACATAAGAAAGCCGACCAAAAGAAGGTACATGTGTAATATCCATTTGCCATAATTCATTAGGTTGAGTTCCTCGAGGGTTGACACCTGCGGGAATAATTCTTAAATGTAATGGTCTACAAATAGGGCAGGCTTTTACAATCTGTTTAGCTTTTGTAAAAGGTATCTTATATTTAAGATGCAAATGTCCTGCATTTGCATGATTAAATTGATGTTCTTCAACGGGTGTGGTGAACATAACTAAGGAATCCACTGCATTGTTACCTGATACTAATGGTCCGGGTAACTGAGAATGAGAACGTAAATGAGTAATAAAATAAGAATGATTTCTTTTTTGAACATGTATTTGTAAATTTTGAAATAAAGACAATAAAGCAGGCTTATTAGAATATAACACAGCTGAATAGATATTTGTCACTACTCCAACAGAATAGGCCGAATCGGCTATAATATTAATAGGTTGGTTATGAAAATCTAAAAACACTTGTAATATAGCAAAAAGTTCATTTTGTTGTACAGAGTTAAAATTTGTCTGACGTACCCAGTAAGATTTTTGAGTCCAATATGCAGCTTTATTTTTAGATCCATCTGTAAATATAGTCAAAGCTTGTGGAATTGGCTGTACAGCTAATAAGGTATTAACCACAAATTGTTGACGTCTAAAAAAATCCCATAATTTACTTTTAGGAAAATGATATGAAAAAGTTCCCATGAAATCTGCTAAAGCAATTTGTAAGGTTTCAGTAATTGACAACAAATATTCCCATTGTTCCTTAGTTAAAGGGATAACTATATTGTTTATATCTTCTCCTATCAAAGTTATAGAACGAGCTCTACCATTCATAATTAAAGCTGCAATCATGTCAATCTAAGGCATAACATTTTTAGATTGCTTAGTTTTAGTGAATACCCATTCTACTGGCATAGCATTTTGACCTAAAACTGCAGAGGGATATTGAAAAGTATTAATAATATATAAAGTTAGAGGCAATTTAGGATCAATCCTAATTAAAAATGCATCCTTAATTCGTTGTTCTACAAACTGTAATTCTTGCTCTGCTTTTGCTGTTAAAGAACGAGGGCTGGATGGATCTGAAGAGCCCTGTAGAGTAGCAAACAAATGTTGTAATGCATGGGTAGGGATACCTAGTGTGGGACGAAGCCAATTAATATCCCCTAATAATTTTTGAAAATCATTTAAAGTGGATAACTTATCTCTCCTAATAGACATTTTTTGTGGAATCACCTTTTGTCTAGTAAGAATATATCCCAAATAATGACTAACTTCTTCCTTTTGAATTTTATCCTGTGCTATTACAAGTCCAAACGGAGAAAAATATTGAGGTAAAGTTTTTAAAATATCTTTTAAAACATTTCTATCACTATATTAGCATTTTTGTCTTGCCTTTTTCGCACAACCTTCCATAAACCACATGTGCCACTGTAAATATTCTGGCTCCTTTAAAAGAATTTTGGCCAAGGCTTTCCAATCATAAGGAGCAAGATTACCATACTGATCTGCTACTGATGTTATTAATTCTCTAGTGTAATGAGCCTGAGGGCCATAAAGGGTTACAGCCTTTTTTAATTTTGCTAAATCATCCATATTAAATGCTTCCCATCTAGGGGGAACTGCCTCTCCATCTATTGGCTGAGGCCTGATTACAGGGAAAGCAAAGGCAGGCTTTTCCTCATCAGAATCCCCTAATTTTGGTAAATCAGCCAAAGCTAGCTTGGCTTTACTCCAATTAGGGTTAGATGGAGGAGGTGCAGAGGGAACTATAGGCGGGTTTTGCTTAACGGAGAGTTGTTTCACCTCTTGTGTTAAATGCTGTATAGCCTGTAAAATTGGGCGATTGTCATAATTTGATATTGCTGCGGCAGCTAAAGCTGAGTCGGCTGTAGTGGATTTTACTTTTAGTTTGGACGCCTTTTCACTACTTAAAGCGATAGCGTCATTTTGAACTACATTCTGCTCCTCCTCTGTGAGGGGCAATTCCTGAATAACTGGCTTAATTTCTAGTTGAAGATTTTCTACAATATGTTCATCTTCCATAGCTTTTAATAAAGAGTACACAACCGACCAAATAGCCCAAAAACGTAAAGGAATCTTCTCCTCCTGTTGCATAGCCCTTTCTATACTAACCCTTGCCTTCCTCCATACTTCTACATCCAAAGTTCCTTCATCTGGAAACCAAGGATTATATTCTTTAATTGTATCAATACACATATCCAAGTCAGCTGACCTGAGCGATATGCCATATATAGATAATAAATGTTTAAGAATTTTTAAGAAAGGAGAGGAAGCAGATTGTCCCATTTCCCCGTAATAAAATTATACTTACCTTCCTAAGCGACCTTCGGAGTCCCTGAATTCGGGCGCCACTTGTCGTGAGTGTCTAGAGCACTCTGAACTCCGGGCAAGGTAAACACGCACGCCTTGTCGGGACACGGGGGGTACAGCGCTTGGAAAAGAGAGACAGGAGAGACACCTTTGCTGTCTGCACCGCGTTACACTGCACTGCACTGCACTGTACGCACAATCTTTATTTTAGGATTCATATATAGTAAACCCGATCAATTCACAGAGCCCAGATAATTAAGTAGTGAAAAGGCATTCTTTGTGGCAAGCTACAACGTGACAGACTACAATGTTTATTCTAAAACTATCTAAGTGAAGTAAATAATCACAACCAGTTCTCACAACTTCTCTAGCCCAGGAAGAAATTCATTAGCTCAAGAATGTTGTTAATTTGTCTGCTGTTAGTGTCACAAAGGGTGGCCAGCCACTTCCTCAAGACTTCTGCAAAACAAAGCCAGCTCACAGTATGGATTCCAGAGGGTGAGGGCTCACTGAGAACAGGCATTCCCGTTCTACCTCCTTCTCGCATACCAGGGCGGCTATTGTAAATTGCAGGTTAGAGGGGGTTGGGCCTACAAAGTGACACCTCATCCCCCACAACCAGTCATCTCATACTTCTTATTAAAAACTTTTTTTGATATGAAATGCTGGTTTACTGAATACTAAACTAGTGTATGCACTGGGTTTCTTACCAGATTTCCTGTGTCATTCTATTAATTTGATTGTCAGTTTCTATGCCATTACAGAGTCACCTTAATCTTGGTGTCCTTACTTGTTTTAATATCTAGAACCGCTTTTTAAATATATTGTTCATTTTCAGAGTTTCTTGGTTATCTTGTTTATTTTGCTGTATTAATTTTTAAAAATCAGTTTGTGTAATTTTAGTAGACAACTTGATGTATTTTTGTTGAGATTGTGTTAAATTTATAATTTAGCTTAGGGAGAGTGGACAACTTTATGATGTTGAATTCTGTCCAAGATTATGGGCTGTCTTTTCATTTGCTCAAAGCTACTTTGGGAATTTTTCAGAAGATTTTATGTTTTTCCTTAAATAATTTCTGTGTTTCTTGTTCAGTTTTTTAGACCACCATGCTCAGTTTTTAAAAACGTTAGTTCCAATAAGATCCCCCGGAACTTCTCAGAGGTTTAAATATACCCACACACTCCTAAGATTTTGCAGCCAGCCGATCCTTTTATAGTGTCCTCAGAGTCCCAGCACCATTGCCAGTCAGTACATAACTGTTGAGTGGGTGAGCAGAATAACAAGTGGAAGTGGGGGACAGGGAGGCTTGTAAGACCTGAATTTGTGGAAAGGTGGTTCTTGATGTGCAGACATCCAGCTTTAAGTCTGCCTTCCTGAATTCAGAGTATTTGTCCTCCTAACACCATCCAAGAAATACCATGTTGGTAATAAAAGTTACCATTTACAAAGGGCCATGAGAAGACATGTTTTTATACTTGAGTAGACATGTTTTTTTTATACTTGAGAAGACATGTTTTTAAATCCATTTAATTTCAAAGAAAAAAAATTCAAAACACAACAATGGCACATACATAGTGTATTGCCATCCCCAAGAAGACATGTTTTGAAAAGTTACAAACCTAAAGTCAGGGTTAGAACCACGCCTGTCTCTCTGCCCCTCTCCCCCTTTTAAGTCAGGTACTGGCGAGCTGGCCTTGAAATCCTGTCCTCCTACCTCAGCCTCCTGAGTGCTGGAATTCCAGGCATGTGCTACCATGCGGGGCTTAGAACCCAGCCATTCATAACTCCTTATTTGGATTGTTTTGCGGTCTTAAGCTCTTGTTGTCTTGGGAAAAGTGGAAGCAAGGGAGATGGGGGAGCGCTTCTTGCATTAGTGTCTGTTGGGCTCCCACTTGGTTCACACCCCAGCACTCCTCACTGCTGTTTGCAAACTGGCGGACTTCCATCTCCTGTGACATTGCTTCTCTGTGTGTTTTGGTCCCTCAGCTCCTTTTCCTCTGGCTTTATTTAGTGTTGTTGATAGAAATTAGTTGATTTTCAGATGGACTGTCCCTGTTTTGACTACCTAGCTCCTAGCTGGATGTTATGAACATAGCAGGAACTAGTAAATTTAAATTAAATGGCAGTGCAACTTGGTATTCGTTTAGCCTATGGGTTTGGAATGGTACTGTAACTTTTGGATGCTGCTCTGAAGGGCTGGAAGTCATTAAATTTGCCCACCTTAGACACAAGCTGCTCCTTTAGCTGGCCCTCTGCCGTCAGCTGCCCTCAGTTCCAGTCAGGTTAGAACCAGAGGGAGACTTTTGAAGGTCAAAGTCCAAGACAGCAGAATAATTGGACCCTAGAGTTCTGGTTTTTTTTTTTTTTTTTTTTTTCCTGGCCAACAAAACGTTGAGGATGAAATTTTCCATGTCTTCTTTTGAACAATTTTGAGCAAATACTGCAGAATCCCACAGGCTCTTTCCCAGAGTTAAAGGCAATAGAGAACTTACCCTCTTCTGCATTTTTTTTTTTTTTAAGCTCCTTAAGATAACACTCTAGTTATACTCCCTGGTGATGGATGAGGGAAAGCTAGAGATGAAAGTAATTCCCACTTCTTCAAAGACAAAGGAAAAAGCTTACAGCACCGAGAGGAGAGGAGACTTGAGTTCCTGTGTGAAGCGTACACAGAGGGGTACTGAAGGCTGAGTGATCTGCTGAGTGTGCTCGGCCAGTGTTGCAGGAGGATGGGGCTCCATCCCTTATACAGAGGTATAAGGGAAGAAGGATTTAAGCTGAAAGTGGTCTCTTCTTCCCAGCTGTGCCGTGAGCACTTTGAGAGCGAGATGGTGCAGTGTGTAGTGCCTGTGTAGTGCCAGCCTCGGTGGAGGGAATGGACAGAGCTCAGAGAAGATCTGCTGGCTGGACAAGCTCCCCCCGCGCACTGGCCAGCCTGGAAAAGCTGCACTGTTACTGGCTTCATGGCATGGATGAGTTGGGGGCAGGAGATACGTGTGCAAGGTCCCTGTGTTAGGTTTTTGTTATTGTAACGAATGCCTGAGTTAATCAACCTGTAAAGGGAAAAGGCTTGTTTTGGCCCATGGTTTTGGAGGTTTTGGTCCATGGTTGGTTGGCCTCATTGTTTTTTGGGCTGAAGGCAGGCAGTTTATCACAGCAGGGAGTGTCTGGAGGAACATAGTATTCCTCTTATGATGGGGAAGCAAAAGAGAAAAAGGGAGGAGAGATTAAGGTCCCACTATCCACTCAAGAACATGTCCTCATGGCAGGAGAACCTCTCACTAGGCCTTACCTTGTAAAGTTTCTACCCCCCCCCCCAGTAGCACCACTCTGGGTAACCTGCCTGCAGTGCATGGGCCTTCAGGGGGCACTTAAGATTCAGGCTACAGCAGTGTCTCACATAGCACAGAATAGGTGGCTCTTCCTGTACTACTATCCTGTGCCTACCTTTGGGGGGTGGGGTGCTAGGGATTGACCCCAGGGTCTAGAACATGCTAGGTAAGCACGCTACCACTGAGCTACGTCCTCAGACCTCTGCTCACATTTAAAAAACTGTTTACTGTGTGTTTGTAATGCTTCTAACCTAAGAAAGTTATCCCAACTTTTAGCAGAAAACTGACTGTAGGATTAAGAGCTTCCCTACGTTTTAAAATCTCAAGCTTGGCCAGTATAACATAGTGGTAAAAGTTCCAACTGAAGTCAGACAGCATGGGTTCATTTAGTGACTCTGCCACTCACTGGCTTTGTGATTTGGGCAAGTCATTTCATCTCTCTAGGCCTCCGCTTCCTCAGTGGAAAGTGGGGTTAATAATAGAAACTATCTCGCTGGTTTTGCAAAAATTATATAAGGCCACCCATGTAAAGTGCTGGGCATCATGCCTAGGATGTAATGATAATGATTCATGTTAGCTCTGTTGTTGGGTCCCTACCGTAACCTCCTAAACTGTGTCTTTCTTCTTTCCTTCTCTGAACTATCTTTCTTACTGCTTCCCACTTACAGTGTACATTCGGCCTCCCCATCTATGGGCTCTTCATCTGTGGATTCAACCTTGGATCAAAAATATTTGGGGAAAAATACACATTTACTAAACATGAACGGGCTTCTTTTGGGGTCATTATTCCTTAAACAATACAGTATAACTGACTAACAATAGATTTGCATTGTATTTAGGATGTTAAATAATCTAGAGGAAATTTAAAATATATGGAAGGATGCAGATAAGTTCTACACAAATTCTGTGCTATTTTATCCTGGACACTTCAGCATCCTATGATTTTGGTGCCCACAAAGATCCTGGAACCGATGTCACGTGGCTACTTAGGAACAACTGTATTTATTACGAATTTAAAAATAAAAAAAGGAACTTAGGGCTAGGGGTGTAGCAGAATGATGTGCTTGGCTCTGGGTTCGATCCCTGGCACACATAAATAAATGACTAATTAAGTGACTTGAGCATTATCAGATTTTTGTATGCCCAGAGGGCTTTTGGAGCCAATCCTTCTCAGAGGCAATTGCATTTACAAGGTTTACAAGGTTTAGGAACAGGATTCTGTCCTTAGTGAAGCACAAGATCTTAAAACACTTTTCCTTACTTATGAAATGCGGGAATGTGTCCAGGCTCCTTCACAAGTTCTGTTCATCTCCTTATTTTCAGTGTGTTTAAGGCTTTGTATGAAATTGCCCAGGAGTCTGATAGGAGAGCGCTCATTCTCTCCACTCCCTGCGCCTTTCCCAGCTGACTTGCATCCCAGCCAGCTGTCTGCAGTAGGCGTGTGGGTGTGTATGAGGTGTTTGTTTAAAAAACCATTATATAATATCTGACATATACACCAGATACATATATAACTAAAGGTCATGAAGCAGAATGATAAAAACAAATATTTTGGCAGATATATTTTTATGTTTCCCTTTTCAATGCAGTGTGTTAAAATAAGTAATAATAGCTATTGTTTAATGTTTACAGAACTGTTCTTTATATATTGGCTCATTTACCTAAGGTAGTTTTAATTTTTACTACCTCATGATAGTGAGATAAGCACTAACATCAGATTATGTGAAGGAGGAGACTGAGGCCCACAAAGCAACTTGTCTAAAATTGCACAGCAGCCGAGGTGGTGGTACAAGTCCTAGCCCTTAGGAGGCTGAAGCTGGAGGATCACTGTGGGTTCAAGGCCAGGCTGACCTACATAACCAAACCCCACAAACCCTCCATCCCTGCAAAAAAAAGTTGTATAACAAGTAAGTGGGGCAGGGCTGGGATTCACACACAGGCTTGTCTCTGGAGCCTATGTTCTTAATCTTTCTTTGAGCATACAGCCTCTGGCATCATGATGCCTAGTGTGGTATCCGTTAGTTACCATGGCTCTTACATGTTTACATTAGACATATACAGTATGGTTGCTTTGAAATTGAAACGTGGCAGTGTATTAATGTATGGCCTAGAATTATTCCCTGCTGAAGGAAAGTGTGTTCTGATATTCAAGTTATAAAAATTCATAAATTGTCCACATTTTCAGATGAGAACAAAATGCCTGTCAGTTCCAGTGACAAAGCCAAGGGTCTTTCGTGCACGTAAGAGGTTGGATTTGAAAGCATTGAAGTCATGATTGCTTGTTGAGACTCTTGGCTGCAGGATGGAAAAGTTGGCATTAAATGTAATGCAGTCACAATCCCTAGTCACTCATTAGATGAGTGTGTTGCTCAGGGGATTTTGCAGCCGGGTCTGTGAAGAGTAATCTTGGCTGAACTACTGGATCAGAGCAGCGAGCCCAAAAAGGCACCTGAGTCTCACAGAGCCTCCTTGTGTTGTAATAGCCTTGAAAAAATCACTTGTTTCTATGAATTAGTCAGGAGATAAGAGCATACAAGTAGTTTGTTATGCTGAATATTTTGATGTTTTTACCTCATTGTGTTTTGTAGAATGCCTCAAGAGTTTTATTAGAATCAGAATCTGGGGGAGAAAAATTAGTTGAATAGATTGATTGTTACAGACTCATCAAGAATCAGGTGCCGGCTACCAGTCTGGAGTTTTGGAAAACAGCCTTCATACCGATCCTTAAGACTTCTCCACGCTTTTATCTCTTTGAGAATATGATTGTGGGGTGTTGGTGGTGATCATGATACTGGTAAATAGCAGCTGATTAATTTATTGGGCACTTACTGTGTTTCCAGAATATAGTGCCAATGCTTCAAGTGTGTTATCTCATGTACTTGTCCAGGAATTAGAGAGGTACTATGACTATAGTTGAAGACACTGAACCTCCACGTAAGTTATGTGTTTTCCTAAGATCGTATCTTTTTGTTTGCTTGCCTATTTTGTTATTTGAGACAGAAATTATGTAGTCCAGGCTGGTCTCAAACTGAAGATCTTCCTGCCTTAGCCTTCTGAGTACAGAGATTACTGGCAGGTGCCACCATACCTGGATAAAATTATATTGTTTTTCTTTCTTTTTTTTTTTTTTCCTGAGGCAGGATCTTGCTATGTAGTTCAGACTGGCCTTGAACTCACTGTGTAGCTCTGAATGGCCTCAAATTGTTGGTGATCCTTCTGCCTCAGCATCCCAGGTGTTGTGATTACAGGCATGTGCTACCATGCTCAGCTTCAGTTGTAATTGTGTGGTGAAGATGACACCACATAGTCTGGCTCTAGCTGGAATCTTTAATCTCTGAACTACACTAGTGCTCAAGAAAGCTGTGGGCCTTCCTTGTCAGATATTGGGTTATTAGACCGTACTTGGGGAATTTAAAGAGCATGTGGACTCCTCTTCCCTCACCTAATGCGTGGACCCTGGTTTAAACCCCTCTCTAGGTTTATGTACATTTCGGTCTGGAAGAATGTGTCTTGTTAACTATGCTTGGTACATAGTAAATGCTTAATAAATTTATAATGAGGAAACAGTATGTTGAAATAACAGGTTTTAAAGCCAAACAGACCTGTCAGGGTTATTTTTTGAAAGATTGTTAGTTATAAAAATAATGCATGTTTCCTATACAATTTTTGGAAGGTATGAAAAAGAAGTCCCCCATAAGGACACTATGGAGGGATGATTGCTATTAGGATTTTATATTTTTATGCAAATGTGTAGTGCATGCACATATACATTTAAAAGAAATGGAAATTATATTTAGTTGCATGCCAGTTATCTTCCTTTTAGAATATTGGGAATATTTCCTCACATTGTTAAAATTCTTCAAATGTCTAGTTAAGAATTTAGACATAATTTGTATGTTATGTAATTTTCCATTTTAAAGTGTATAATTCAAAAGTCTAAATTCCAGAATATTTTTTTGTCACTCCAAAAAACCTTATACCTGTTAGCATTCACTCCTCAGCTTTTTGTCCTCCTTGCAGTCTCTAAACCTTTAATCTGCTTTCTTCTACATGACTCTGCCTATTCTGGACATTTCATATAAATGAAGTCATACAGTTTGTAGCTTTTTATGTGTAGCTTCTTTTATTTGGCATAATATTTTCAGAATCGTCCATGTCGTAGCATTTATCAGTTCTTAGTTTTGTTTGTTTGTTTGTTTGTTTGGTGGTACTGGGATCAACTAGAGCCCTTATGCCGTGACAAAGGTAAGCTGTGACAAAATAGCTGACATGGGCAGTTTAAAGGAGGAGAGGTTTATTTTGATCCATGGTCTTAGAAGTGAGTCCTCTGCTGCTGGTACCGTTTCAGTGAGCCTGAGGTAAAGCGGAGCATCATGACCACATGGTGCAGAGTGAAGTTGTTCCCTTCCTGGTGCCCGGGAAGACAGCAAAGGACAGAGGATGGGTGTAGTCCCCAAGGTCATGCCCTTTGACCCACTCCCCTGGCATAGGCCCGCCTCCCTAAGTGCCCATCCCTCCTAAAAATGCTATCAAGTTACAGTCTTATCAGTGGAGGAATCCCCTGGTGAAGTTAAAGCCTCACAATCCTGTCACCTCCCAAAAGCCTCACCTCTGGACTGTGGGTGTGTTGAGGATCAAGCCCTCAGTGAGTCTTTTTTTTTTGGCTTTCTTCTTTTTTTACTGGTACCAGGGATTGAACTCACGACTGCCTGCTTTTGAGGCAGGCGCTTATGCCTGCTGAGCTAAATCCCCAGCCCCCCCTCAGTGAGTCTTTGAGGGGCACTTTGTATTTAAAGTAGAATATGCACCAACAAATATTAATGCCCAAGTTTCTATATGGACTTTTTTTTTTTTTTGTATTTTTGAGACAAGGTCTCGCTATGCAGTTCAGGCTGGCCTTGAGCTCACTTTGTAGCCTAGGGTGGCCCTCAAACTTGCAACAATCCTCCTGTCTCAGCCTTCTAGGATTACAGGTGTGTGCCACCATGCCTGGCTTGTATGTTTTTGTGTCTCTTGGATGTGTACCTTGTGGAAAGGCTGGGCCATTTGACATCTCTGTGCTTACCACTCTTCCCCTGTGGTGCTGGGGATTGAACCCCAGCACTCCTGTATCCTAGGTGAGCACCCTACCTTTTGTGGGGGAACTGGCATACTGTTTTCCATAATGGCTACACTGGTTCACATTTCTACTGGCAATGCTATGAGGGTTCCAGTTTCTCCACATCCTTAACAATATCTGTATTTTCTGATTTTATTTATTACAAGCATCTTAGTGGATATGAAGTGATGTCTGTGGTTTTGATCTGTATTTTCCTAATATACTAGTGTTGAACATCTTTCCATGTGCTTGGTGTTTTTTTGGGGGGAGGACTATCTTTGGAGATATATGTATTCAAATGTTTTGCTCTCCACAGTGGTCAGTGTGTTAGGAAATGACCCAGGGCCTTGTGTTGGTTTTAAATTTGTGATCCTTCTGCTATAGCCTTCTTAGTAGCTGGGGTTGTAATAGAGAGTCTTTTGTTTTTTTCAGGCAAGGTCTCTTATGTAGTTCAGGCTGTCCTTGAACACACTTTGTAAATCAGGCTGTCCTTGAATTGCTGGTGATCCTCCTGTCTCATCATCTCAAGAGCTGGGATTACAGATGTGTGCTTCCATGCCTGGGTTGAGAGTCTAATTTTTAATGACTGCACAGTATTTCATAATATGATCATATATCATATTTACTTATATACTTAAATATGCTTGAACCCAGGGCTTTACTCTGAACAACTTTCTCAGCCCCTTTTTTATTTTGAGACAGTCTCTCTAGCTGGACTGAAATTTGCAATCCTCCTGCCTCAGCCTCTCAGAGTGCTGAGATTATAGGCATATAACACTGTGCCCAGCTCCAGCTTTTTAAAAAAATAATAAATAAATACTATTTCTTTGAAAAAGTGTTAATACCTTCATATTGATAAAGTTCTAGAAGTATATCTAAAGAGCATAAACATTAGATAATTTCCCCCACCTATAATGGGCTTCTTATTTTTTACTTATCTGTAATTATACATTTGGTATAAACTCATTCTATTAAAACTGTAACATGGCAAATAAAATGTATTCCTCCATATGCCCCAAATACTCGGGTCTCTGCAAGGACATTTTTCTAGCTTTAGATGAGCAGATTACTTTCAGATTATTTACCGGTTTATCTACCCATCAGCACTGTGTGAGAAGTTATCACACTGTTCCTTTTCCTGCATGATTAATAAGCAGTTATTTGTATAGTGCTTTCAGCTGCCACTTACTGGATATTAACTGTTGACAGTCACTTTGCTTAAGCAATTCAGATGCACTGTCTCATTTCATCTCTACTCAGAAGTGCAAAGACAGTAAGGTTCCCAGTGATTGAGGTGAATTGCCCATGCTCACTGGGTAAGTCTTTGAGTTAGTGTACCAGATCAAAAATCTCCATAATCTAAAATCACTGCTTTCAATTAAATATGATTAGGCATCAAATAGGGTTAATATTTTCATTTATAGTTATTTGAGTACTCATGAGGATAAACTTTTCTATTTACTGGTTTCATTTCTTTGACAAACTATCTGTATTTTCTTTGTTCATTTTTAAAAATTTAAATGTTAGTGAGCATGGTGGCACATATTTATAATGCCAGCACTCTGAGAGGCTGAGACTGGAGAACCCCAAGTTTTAGCCAGACTCAAGCAACCTAGCAGTTTATTGAAACCGTGTCTCAAAAAAAACAAAATGTGCATTAAGAAGGGCCAAGAAATTAGCTCAGTGCAGTATTTAAGGCTCTGGATTTAATACTTTATGCCACCCCCAAAAGTTAATGTTTTCTTATTAATCTGTATATGCTATTATTGTAATAAAAAGGGCCTCCATCCAGACTTCAGTTGAGTTTTCATTGTTTTGTTTTGTACAGGGTCTTGCAGTTGAGTTCAGGCTGGCCTTGAACTCACTATGGAACCCAGGTTGCCTTTGAACTCATGTCCACCTTCCTGATTCAGCCTCCCAAATATGGGATTACAGGTGTGCACCACTATGCTTGCCTATCTTTTAGATACCTTAAATAGTCACTTAAGATTTTGTTGTTACTGTTGAATCACAAATCCATCATGTGGTTCTAATCACAGTGGGTTGGGATATTTGAACATATAGTCCTTGAGACACTTTTGAGCGGTTATGTGGTTGAAGGTAATTATTTTCTCAATGAAGGAGCTACAGTGGTTGACATTTTAATCAGCTTTCCAAGATGCTGATGTAACATGTCCATTTACAAGACCAGCTCTTCCAGTCTGTGAAATCCACAGAGCCCTTTGCGTTGAGGGCTTGTAGTATCAAGTTCAGAGTTTGGTATTTGCATCCCAATTCACACTTGAAGGCCCAGAAATCTGGGTCCTAGTTCTTAGATACATGACTTGGGCATGTCACTTAATATCTATCTATTTCTTCATCTGTAAAATGATATGGCTGAATTAGATCATTGTAGTTGTGTAGTTCTCTGATTTTTATTATCTTCTTAATAAAGGATAATTTTATGTATGCTTTGTATTAATAAATTTTTAAAGTTTTAACCTGGTGATGCGTGGCCTGAAGGAGTGGAGCAGGGAGAGGCAAGTGCTTGGGTGAAGGTGGTATGAGGGGAGGGAAGGGAATGAGGCTTGAGTCTCCTGTTTGTTGCAGAGGGTGGCTCTGAGGAGGTGGGGTGTTTCCTTGGGCTTGGGCTCCTCCAAGGAGGAGCAGTATTCATCTGTCCAGAGCACCAGAGGAAAGTCTGTGGCAACAAAAAGGTATTGTACTTCTTGCCTTCTGAAAGAGACTGAAAATTAATTAGTACCTGCTCAGTGCTGTCAGATACCCGTGAAGGTTATCTCAGAAGCCAAGTACAGTCCGGCAGGGCTGCTGAGCCGCAGGAGAGATGGGAGCCGTGGCAGGGCACCTCTCGGGGATGCAGGGAACACGGAGGCAGCTGGCGGTGCACATGGACCCTCAGGTTCTGCCTGCTCAGCCCGGGGCCGGCATTAAGGGAAAAGGCAGGTTTATCAGGCAGGGCTCCGCTGACTGTTTATTGTCCGCTGCCTCTCTTTGCTCTCCTCCATGGTTTGTGCAAGGCTTTCTCATGATGACAGACCTTGCCTTTTGAATTTGTCCACAGATAACTGGGCATAGAATAGTATGAATAAATGAATTGACTTTCTGGTTTGTATTTCTTCTGAGTTTAGATAGTGTTATTAAGTTTCCCCAGGAACAATTAACTGTGAGACTTTGACAAGGATATGGCAAGGGTGACAATCAAACTGGTAAATTAAGTTCAAGCCGTCTCAGAAGGTCTCTTGGCAGTCAGCCGGCTGGCTGGCCTGTGCCCAGGTGCACCTCTCCACTCCGCTTCCAGCAGAGACCAGCAGTGCTGAAGTTCGGTGTGATGGCATATGTCCTCTCCTGTAATCTCAGCACTCAGAAGGCGGAGGCAAGAAGACCACAAGTTCAAGACTAGTGTGGGCTACATAGTAAGGGTATGAAGCTAGCCTGGACTACACAGTGAGTCTTTTTTCCCCAAAAATAAAAAACAAAAGATTCTGCCCCTGGGGGCCAGAGATTTAGCTCAGCAGCATAAGCGCCTGCCTGGCAGGAGCTGGGTCATGAGTTCGATCCTGGGTACCTTAAAAAAAAAAAAGAGTCTGTCCCTTTACTAGCCATGTGACTCTTAATGGGATATTTAACAACTCCAAATCTTGCTGCACATCTGAAAAGGAAGATAAAATTGGATTATGAGCATCAAGTTCCAGTACCTAGCAAAGTATTATCTCAGCATCATTCCTGCTTGTAGGAACTCACTAGACAGCCTCTCAATTCCCAAGAAGTGCATTTGTATATGACTCAGCCTCTTTGGAATCTCCAGTGCTGGACTTAGAGCTGTTCTAGCTCTCTGGATTTCCCAGTGACTAGAATATGTACATCAGGAAAGCACACAAGCCATTCAGGTGTTGCTCCAAATTTTGGGCAAGGACCTGAGCTAGCCTAGTATTTAGGCTGGAGTGATGATGCTAGTGACAGTGACATTAAAAACAGTAACATCAGTATCTGTGAGAGAGATGACTACAAACTGAGGAGCGGCAGATACGTCAATCTGCATTCCTTACACTGTACATTGCTGCCTGTCAGGCACTCAGTGCAAGATTCTCAGTGACAGCTGCTTTTGAACTTGGGAAATCTGGGCCTGCTGAAAGGTACAGTCACCCTTTTCTAACCTCACCAATCCTCCTTACATTCTCAGAAATAATTGCTGTGGGTTCTCTTTTAACTTAGCTGATTCCTTGGATACCTTACATTTTAAATCATCTTTTTGTGAGTAGCAAATCCCCTACTTCTAGTCTCTGAATGTGTGATCTTTGCTCTAATTATGTTGAGAGTGCCTGTTATTTCACCTGACTCTAGTTGTTTGTGAGTGACTAAGTAGCCACGGGGTTAAAGCAGACTAGGATCAGAGAGCAACTCAGCCTCTCAGGACCTCAGTTCCCTTCCTTACAAAGGAAGGAGATCCGGTTAAGGTCACTAGGTCATGCGATGCAAGTACGTGATAGATAAAGTAATGAACTTCTGCTCAGTGAATGCAGTGAATAGGGCTTGCCAAGGCCCCTTCCAGCTCTCTGGCTCTAGCAGAGCCAAGGCATCAAGGCAGAAATCAAGACTTTATTCTGGGGATGCAGATTTTCACTAGCCACAATAAAGAAATACTTAGCAGGTGGGCCTTGTCAAACCAGATCGAAACAGAGGTCTCAGACCAAGGAGAGGTCAGTGGCAAAGGAGAGGGCAGAATTGTTAGAGGAACCAAAATTGAGGAGCCTTGATCAAGAAGTAGCTTTTCTGTCCTGGATATGGAAATGCAGGAATCCCAGCAAAGATGGGCTTGCTCTGTGAACCGCCACCTGGTTGGTTGCTGGTAGACAATAGGACGGCTGTTCTTGCTCCCTACTACTGATCTCCTCCTGGATTCATCCATCCCACCTGTCACTGGTAAGCCTCTGTTTTAATTGTGCTGTTCCAGTTCAAGAAGGTCTGTTCTCAGAAAGCAGGCGTGAGTTCCTCAGCGTTTGGCCTCACTTGCCATCTTCCTCTTCCGTGGGTTTTTTTGGGAGATTGCACTTGACAGTTGTCGTACAATATCCATAAATCGCGAAGGTACCTACTTACTTACTGGTGCCTTTCTAGAGCCTGGTGCAGTGCCAGTTGCCTGTACATATACGTGTTTCTAGCATACATGCCAAGTGCGCCTCTTCTGGAGCTGGGTTTATGCCAGTCCCTCTGCCTGCAGTTCTTTACTTTATCACCCTTGCCTGGTGGAGTAAAAGTTACCAGCCTTGTTTGCAGTTAGGAGCTCCAACCCTTTGCCTTTTCATGCCATTCGCGAGGATCCATCTGTTTTTTCCTCATTTCCTTCACTCCTCCTCCCTGTTTCCCTCCTTCCCTGTCTCTTTGTGGTACTAGGGATTTAACCCAGGGCTTTGCAGTGAGTTACATTTCCAGTCCTTTTAAAATTAACTTAAGGGCTAGGAATATGACTCAGCAGCACAAGAGCCAGCCTGGCAAGTACGAGGTCCTAAGTTTGATTCCCGGTACTCCTCACCCCCCAAATTTAATTTAATTTACTTACCTATTTGAGACAGGGTCACAGTCACTCCGCTCACTTGTGAACCTTCTGCCTCAGCCTTCTACAGTGCTGGAATTACAAGCATGTGCCACTGTACCTAGTTTCTTGTCTTTTTGAGACAGGGTCTTGCTATGAAGTTCAGGCTGGCCTTGGGCTCACTTTGTAGCCCAAGCTGGTCTCAGACTTGTAAAAAAGTTTGCAAACTTTCTCCTGCCTCAGCCTCCCATGTGCTGGGGTTACAAGTATTTGCCACCATGCCTGGCAGTTTCTTCTTATCTTATGGATCAAGTCTTTTGAAGACTTTTTAAGTCTTTTTCAAGTCTTTTAAAGTCTATTTTTCAGTCATAGCAATGTCAACCTTATTTCCAGCTCCCTGTGGACGAGGATCTTGTTTTATATTTCACTTGGGTCCTACCTAGCGTCTAGCTAGCCATGTGCTGGGTGAATGACGGACAGTTGACATAAATAGTTATTGGTTGCCATGTGTGTATTGTTGCCTGCAGACTTAGGGAAAGCTAAGTGCAGTAGTGTGGAGAGTAGCAGTAGAGTAGAGTTCACTGAGGCACAGAAGAGAGCGCCTTGTCCTCCACTAGTGGCAGCAAAGGCCTTTGCTTGAGTTCCCTCCTAGGGACCTTGCCAGCACTGTGCATTTCACAACATTCACTTTTTTTTTTTTGGTCTTTTTCGTTTTTATCGGTACTGGGATCGAACTCACTACTGCCTGCTTGCACGGCAGGCGCTTATGCCGCTGAGCTAAATCCACAGCCAACATTCACTTTTGTTAAATTAAGAAATGTATATTGAGACCATAAATCTTTAGTGTTATTTTCTTCCCTGTTTGTTTAAAGGCTTTCTATGTTTCCTGCAAACTGTGACTTAGTTCTCACTTACTTTTTCTGGATTTTTTCTTGTGTTGTTTCTTTGTCACTTAGAGAACCCTACTCAAACTTTCAAATCATTTTTGGAAGTAGACAATACAAATTTAAATAAATAAATATTCTTTGTGCTCGTTTTAGAAAGCTGGCCTAGTTTTCCACTTTGTGTTGAATTCCCATTTGTGTTTTAGGTCATTATACAGCACTTGGTTCAGCCAATTAAGTTTCTTCTGTCTAAGTATCTTTATTCTGTATCAGTATAGTCTTTTCTTGAGGCTTTAATATCATTCCTTTGAGGAACATCCATCTTTTCTGGTGTTCTTTTGTTGCTTAAACGTTCTTCCCTTGGGACCTTTGACAATTTCCCCAACCTAGCAATTTCAGTAAGTGCTTAATCACATAGTTTAGGTTGCCTCTCTGCGTCAGTCTGCAGGACTTAGACATTTCGGCATGCAGCGTTCTGCCAGTTTCTCACTTTGGAAAAGCACACTTGTGCATTTCATCCAGTGCTGTGTTCTCCTTCCATTTAACTCCTTTGCAAAGGGAGTGAGACAGAAACAGCAAAGTGGGTAGGAGTGTTCACATTTCATTTGGGAGATCAGCAAAGTGTGGTTTAATCTCTCTCGTGTATTTCAGTAGCCCCAAATCATTTAGTGAGTCCCTCATGATTAAAAATATATTTAATAACAGAATTCTGTACCCAAAAATGGCCTACAAAGATTATATTATTGTTTATTTATTTATAGATAGGTACTTAAGCTATCCAGTCAGGTGGCCATTTTCAAATTTGTTTAATGAAGATTTCACAGCCTCTCTTGGTAACAGTGATAATAGGTAACATCCATAGTGCTTACTACCTACTTGGCAGTTTTAAATACAAAACCAGACATAATAACAAGCAACATATAGTAGGCTTTATTTTATTTTATCTTTTTTTGGTGTTTGCTGTGTGTTCCAGGCTGGCCTTGAACTCACTGTGTAGCCCAGGCTTGCCTTGAATTCACAGGAATCCTACCTCAGCCTCACAAATGCTAGGATACAGGTGTGCACCCCCACGCCTAACACGTACAACGGACTTCGAAAAACTCAAACAGGATCTCAGCCTTTTAACAAGATAGTTTAATCCTTTCCTTTATTGTCATTACTAATTGTTTTAGACTTATTTTTAGCCTCTTAATTTGTTTTCTGTTTACCATACTTGCTTAATTTTTCAGTCTTCCTGCTTACTACTGGATAAATCACATTTTTCTTGTTCGGTACATCTCAGATTTGAAAATACTTCCTTAGCTTCTGTTTGCTTATACCCTTACCTGTTGACATAGAGTCTTCCTTTCAGGCTAACGGGAACTGTTTGGCCTCCAGTGGACCGTTAGATCACCCCCATGCTACTCTCCTTTCTCTCACCTGTGTTGTTCTGTCATTTCAGGGAGGCAGTGGCTTACAGTGTTGAAGAGTGGGGACCTTGGTGTCAGTTGCTTGATTCTGAACGGCATCCTGCCATACACTGACGGTGAGACCCCTCGCTGTGCCGTTGTTTCTTACCTGTGAAAGGGGCGCTACGCAGACCCACCGCATAGAGGTGTTGAAAGGGTTTCGTGACTTAATAGAGGCCAAGCATTGGGAAGTGTCTGACATACAGTAAGTGTTTGTATGTGACAGGCACTATGATTACTGGTATTCTACCTTTTTAAAATCTCCCTTTTACCCACTTTTAAACAACTTACGCGTTTTATTTTATTATTTTTTGGCCATGTTGAAGACCAAATTCTTTTCACGCTAGGCAAGTGCTGTCCCACTGAGCTATCTCTACCACCACCCATGACCATGCATCATTTGTTTAGTGGTACTGGGAATTGAATCCAGGACCTTACACTGAGCTACTCCTCCAAGCTGTTTAGTTTTTTTAAATTTTGAGACAGGGTCTTGCCGAGTCAGTAGGTTGCCCAGTCTGAGCTTCAGCTTGCTGTCCTCCTACCTCAGCCTCCCAAGTAGCTGAGATTGCAGATGGGTGCTACCACACCCAGACATGCATTTTAGCTAATAACATGTTTAATAATTTTAAAGATTAAGGTATAAGTAACACACAGTACTGCAGTTCTATATGTTCTATTTGAAGAACTTTTGAGAGATATCTATGCCGTAACCACCACCCAAAGTAAGATTTAGGACATTTTCATTCTTCCAGAAAGTTCCGTTGTACCTATTCAGTTTCTTTTCCATACCCACCTTTTACCATCTCTGTAAATACCGTCTGATTTTATCACAATAGTTTTGGCTCTGGGTCTGTTCCTTATACTTGGACCAAATACTATTTACTCTTTCATGTCTGGCTTTTTAAAAACAGCATCATATTTAAGATTCATCAATGTTACATGTGTAGTAGTTTATTCTGTACTAGAAGAAATTGTTGGGCTGGGGATGTAGCTCAGTGACACAGCCTCTGCCTGCAAGCATGGAGTCATGAGTTTGATCCCTGGTTCCAAAAAGAAAGAACAAAAGAAACCGTCTTACAGCTCTCCGAGCAGTGCCATTTACCACCTCTGCTAACAGGCTGTGAAAGTTCTAGCTCCTCAGCAGTCTGGCTACCTCGGTGCTGTCAGCCTTTCTGCAGTCTCTTCGCATGCCCCTTGCAGTTTTTTCCTTGCACTTCAGTTCTTCTCTGTTTCCCTTGAGTAGTAGTCCTCTCGGTGACGGTCTCTTAATCTCTTGTCTTAGTTTGAAACTCATCCTTACACAGATACTCGGTCGATTGGTATTTATTTCCCTTAATATTTGAAAACTATTACTCCATTTCTACTGATACCTATTGTTATTAGTGACAGATTTCTATCAGTTTAGTTATCATTCTCTTTAAGAAATAGCTTTTCTCTTGGTTCGCTTAAATTCTTTTTTCTGTGTTGTCGATAATTTGACATTTTCATTCTGAGGACTCATGTCTATCTTTAATTTCAGAAAATTCTCAGATTATTTAAATTGCTTTGCCTGCATGTTCTCCATCGCCTCCCTCTGGAATGTCTTGTTAGAGACACGATCAGCCGTGTCATTCTGTCCTCCATGTTCCTAACCTTTCTTTCAGATTCTCTTTTAATGTTGCTTCCTTCTGAGCAATTTTCTACGATTTCTCTTCATAATCAATCACTGTTTTTTCTTTTTAACTGTGTCTAATCTGTGTAATTCCTCAAAAGATGAATTTTAGTGACTAATCTTTATTTTTGTTTTTAGTTCTTTTGGTGTGTGTGTGTGTGTGTGTGTGTGTGTGTGTGTGTGTGTGTATCTATATCTATCTATCCAAATATGTATCTACATGCCTCCCCTTTTTTATACTATGTTTTTTCAGTATGACTTTAATTTACCTGTTTGTGAAAATGAAACTCTTTATAGCATTTTTATTTCTCTCATTTCTTCCATGTAATGATTTTCCTTCATGGTAAAGTTGCATGATTCATTTCCTCGTGTGACTTTCTATGTTTTGTCTTTTAGGTAAGGGTATGGGGACCCTCCTTTTGTCACCCTCCTGTGACATTCATGTACTTATCCAGCTGACATAGAGCCCCTCTTGTTTTATTTTTTCCCGCACCCCCACACTCCTGTTGTCATCCCTCTTTTCCCTCTAGGTACTCACTGTAATACATTTGATAGTGTCTGTGTATCTGTGTGTGTAGCTTTAACTTACACATCCTGTTGGTTCGATTATGCATTTGTAACTTATGCAGTGGTATGATACCTCATGTTGTTGTTGATTGGTTGCTTGTTTTTTGCTCTGCATATTTAGGATCTATCCATGTTTCTGTGTGAATAGCAAGACAGTTCTGCTGTCTAATGTGCTGTATGCCGTTGCATACATCTTGTACTTTACCTTATGTGTTCTCTTATTGATGGTATCTAAATTGACTCTCCTCTCTGCTGCCACAAATAATGCCAGAGTGATCTTTTTGGTCATATTCCTTTATGGACCTATGTGAGAATTTTTGTGGAATACATATGTGTGTAGGAGGATGCATTTTAAGTTACAAGGTATTTATATGCGGTGCATTTCACTAAATAGTACCGCCTTGCTTTTCCAGAACAGTTGTATCAGTTAGATACCTATCATTGATACGTTTGATTCAAATCTAGGTTTCACCACTTCAGTGTTAGACCTTGGAAAAATTACTCAGCCTCTCTGGGTTTCAGTTTCTCTGCCAAAAGGGAGGAAGGGAGAGGGAGTATTAATAGTGTCTACCTCATCAGGTGGTAAGATGATAAAATGAGTTTATATACATAGAGCGTATGAAAATAATAGCTTTCAAATCCTAGCTGCTGTTGCTGTTTTTTGTTTTGTTTTGTTTTGTCTTTTGACACAGGGTCTTGCGTGTAGTTCAGGCTGGCCTCAGACTCACAGCAATCCCCTAGCCTCAGCCCGAGTGCTGAGATTACAGGCATGCACCACCCTGCCAGGTTTACTGGGGTTTTTTGTACTAGGAATTGAACTCAGGACCTCGCGCTTGCCAGGCAGGCGCTGTAACACTGAGCTATATTCCCAGCCGAGCTGCTATTGCTATAATAACTACTTATTAGCAAATTATTTGTAGTTTTCTTTTTTCTTAACTTTATAGAAGTTCCTTATATATTGTAGGTACTGTCTGATGCCTTTAAATTTTGCAGATATCTGTCATTTCTACCATTTGTTCTGAATCTGTCTGTAGAGTTCTTTTAATAACTATATAATCAAATTCTTTTTTTCCCCCACTTTTGGGGTATTAAGAAATCTTTTTGTACCCCTACTTCAAAGGTCCCCTCTGACATTTTCACATTTGCCTTTCACATTCAGGTCTTCCTCATGTGACTTGTGATGGTGAGCCTCTTTTCTGTGTTTTTCTTTTTCCCAGTGTGAGTCTCCATGCTGTGGATGTTGAAAGTATTTTACTTTTTTCTGCTGTATACCAGGAACCAGTTTTTAATGTTAATTTCTCAGCTCAAGATTCCTATATAACATATAATATAAATTTGGTACCTAAACCTCTGTACGGCATAGATCTGCATTTAAGATTTCTTGTACTTTGTTTTTCTACTCAAGACCTAGATAATTAGTAACTTTTGTCATCATTTCCTTGGGCCCATGAGTAGAGATTTTATAAGGCTGCATATCAAGGAGAGGAATAGGCTTTTGAGGCTGTGGGCTTTATGCAGGGGACTCAGTTCTAAGTCCCCACCCTCTAACTGCGTGAAGCCATATTTGCAGTCTCAATGTAAGCATTCCAAGCCCTGGGCCTGTGTAGGAGTTTGGAACCCCTATGGGCCACCGTGGTCTCAACTCCCCACTTACTGTTCTAGCTTTGATTTTGGTGTCTCTTTCATTTCAGGTGCCTGGGGATAACTTTCTTTCTTTCTTTTTTTTAAACTTGACTTATGTATTTTAAAAGCATTTTTGCTGTTTCATCCAGAATTTCGATGTGTTTGTAGTTGGAGAAAAGACCCATTTACATCAGCCCAGTGTACCATTTTGCCAAAAGTCTGTTCTTTAATTAATATTCCTATTGATGTCAATAAATATTCAGATTTCAACATTGCAGCTTACATTCATTATGTAGCCCTTGACCATCCTTGACTGTTTGTGACTTTAGCTCTATTCTCTTTTGCTTGGCCAAGGTTGTCACTGTCTTGTTAGTATCTACGAACTGGTAGGGCACATGATTTTTTTTAATCACTTCATACTTATTGTGCTAAAATTATTTTCTCTTCTGATTTTTTTAATAAAAACATTAAACAGCTGTGATCACAAATTTCTTTCCTCTGCATTTTGTTAGCTCTTATTCTTTTTTTTTTTTTAAACTAGTTAAGAAAAAACACTCATGTTGGTCGACTTAGTTACCCATACATATAACGTAAGTGCATAAACAGTTACTTATGCGGCTCCTACACCAAATATACCAAATATAAGGGCAGGAAAAAGCTGCAAAGCTTTTATTTATGACTTTTTTGACACCACATTCACTAGCTTTCAAAAGTGAATGGGCAACACAAAGGCTGTATAGGAGATTTTTTTGTTTTTTTTTTTTTTTTTTTTTTTTTGGTATGGGGGATCAAACTCACAACCTCATGACCTCAGGCTTGTCAGGCAGGCGCTTATGCTGCTGAGCTACCTCCCCAGGCCCATTTGCTCTTATTCTTCAGTCTTCATAAAAGATGTAGATACAGAAAAATGACCATAAAGCAGCCTTTTAGCTTTAATTTGTCCTAAAAATGTAACTCCAGTCAATCATTTCTCACTAATAGGAATGTTTAAGGAGATCTGATATATGTCCAGGTAAATCTTGAGACGTACTGCAGTCCATACCTTGTCTTATGAAAAAAAAATCATACCGTGTCCATGCATTTTGTTTGTATCAGTGCCTGTTCAATAGTTTATACTTCTTGTTATTTGTGATTTAATTTTTTCTGACTTTTTTCTCAGATACTAAAATAAGTCAATATAAAACTTTAGTTATTCTCCTTTTTTTCGAAAGATAGCACCTATAATTGCTTTCTTTTGTTCCTGTTACCAAAGATTGAACTCATGACCTCATGCTTGCCAGACAGGTGCTATGAGGTGCTATGCTTGAGCTATATCCCCAGCTGTCTATAACTGCTTGTTTTACATCTTGAAATTTTTTTCCTCTTCCTGTAAGTACTACAAGATACAAATTTCATTTCTTTTGCTGCTTTTGGTTCTATTATTAATAGCTAATCATTTAGCTCCAAGAGCTGTTTGTTCATCTACTTATATAAATATGTGTATGTTTATATCTGTTTACATACATATTTATATATAGATATCAAAATGGACAATAATAGGGTCGCATGTTCTCAAAGATCAGCTAAGTATGATGGTGCATGCTTGTGATCCCAGCACTTGGGAAGCTGAGGCAGGGAGACTGCTGTGAATTTGAGGACAACCTGGTTTACACAGCAAATTCAAGACCAGTCCAAATCACACAGTGAGACCCTGTCTCAAAAAAAAACCAAAAAGCCCTTTGTGTTGTTGCATGCCTATTACCCCAGCACTTGGGAGGCTGAGGCAGGAGGAATGCTGTGAGTTTGAGTCCAGTCTGGACTATAGAGCAAGACCCTGTCTCAAAAAAAAAATTTTTTTAAAGAAGTTGTCAAAATTCTTCCAAAAAGTAGTTGTACCATTTTGCATTCCCATTTACAGTGAATGACAGTTTTGTGTTTGTTAGTTTTTTTCTGTTCCACATTTTGTCAGCATTTGATACAGCCAGTGTTTTAGAAGTGATTTTCTTTCTTCTTTTTTTTTTTTTTTTATCAGTACCGGGGATTGAACTCACGACCACACGCTTGCAAGGCAGGTGCTTTTGCCACTGAGCTAAATCCCCAGCCCCTCAGCCAGTGTTTTAGATTTTGGCCATTCTCATAAGTGGATAGTAGTATCTTGTATTAATTTGCGATTACCTAATGATATATGGTGTTGAATATTTTTCATGTGTTTACTTTGCCATTATGTCTTTTTATGGAGGTATCTTTTCAGGTCTTTTGCTAATTTTAAATTTATTCTTCTAGTTTTGTTTTTTCGAGGCAAAGTCTTGCTGTGCCGCACAGGTTGACCTTGAGCTCACAGTCCTCCTGACTCTTGAGCACTGGGAGAGTAATTTCAAATTCCACTTGTTCATTGATAGCATATGGGAAAAATTGACCTTTTGTTTTGTTGTATTTTGAGTCAGGGTCTTACTATGTAGTTCAGGCTGGCTTTGAACTCCCTTATGCAGCTCAGCCCACCCTCAAACTTGCAGCAGTCCTCCTGTCTTAGCCTCCTGTGTCCTGGGATTACACCATGCCAGGCCAGTGATTGACTTCTGGTTTTTTTTTTTTTTTTTAATATGAAATGCTTCACGAATTTGCGTGTCATCCTTGCGCATGGGCCATGCTAATCTCTGTATTGTTCCAATTTTAGTGTATGTGCTGCTGAAGCGAGCACGACTTATGTATTTTTAAAAAGTTTTATTAATACATGTTTGCAGTATGTAGTCTATCGTGGAGAGAGTTGGTACATGTACATCTGTGAACCACATCTCACTTCTTTTTATTTCCCCTTCCCCTCCACTCCATTTCTTTTTCTCTAAATTTTTTTGCCTCCAAAAAGGGTTTTTTTGTAAATGTCAGGTTGACTTTTGTATATTAACTTTGTGTCCTGAACTGTCTTACAATTGCTTCTTAGTTCTAAGAGGAATTTTTCAATGTCTATGCTGGTTTTTGTTTTCCTTTCCAATCTTGTTTTCTCTTTGCCTTATGGCAAGAGCTAGTAATTCCAGTATAGTGTTGAAAAGCAGGTTAGGAAGAAACGTGCATATATTGTTTCTGAATTTAGCAGAACAGTGTTGCATTTTCACTATTCAAATGTGAGGTACATGTAGAGTTTTTTGTAAATTCCTTTTTTAGATAGTATCGCACTATTTAGTCCAGCTTGACCTTGAATTGGAATCTTCCTGTCTCAGCCTCCCAAATTGCAGATTAGAGCTATGAACCACCAGATTGCCATTTATCAAGGGTAGGAAGTTTCTTTCTATTTCTAGTTTGCTGAGGGGTTTCATTATCAGTAGGTGTTGGATTTCATTAAATTCTCTTTCTGCATCATTGATACGATGTGCTTTTTTTTTTTTTAACCTGTTTGGTGTTATAGAGTACGTTAATTGGTTTTTGAATGTGTCTCTCGTTCACATCTATAGTTCGTAAATCATGACAATTAGTTTCTATACATTCTTTGACTCTCTGTTCCTCTCTCTTCTGTTGTCACATATCCCTGTCAAAACCTTTATTGATTTCTTCTTGATGTGCAATAATAAAACCTGTCTTTAACATTATCCCTCTTAAATTCTTTAGAAATACCTCCGAGGTAACACATATTAAAATGCATATCTGGCCATGTGGCTTTCCCACATTCATCCCTTCAGTGACTTCTCATTGTCTCTAGGAGAAAATCCCAGCTCTTAAGCATGCCTGTCTGTCCTGGGACCAGCACCTCTGGCCGATCTCCAGATTCCTCTCTTGTCTCTCCTAATCCCCAGCTTTGTATTCTGTGTCTGGAGCCTCCTTGCTTTGACCTCCTTAGCCTCCTCCCTACGCTGTGGAATGCTCTCCTGGCGCGTACCTCATGCAGGCTCCTCTGCTTGCAGGGCCTTTTCCTCCCACCCTGCTTACCTCTTCAGTGCCTGTGCATCATACACAATGCAAGCCAGCTCTTCCCTCTTCCTCAAAGCTTTACTCTAACTTCTGGACGCCCCTGTCCCCAGCTGGCTTTCTGTGTGCAAACCCCTTGTCATTACATCTTCCTGTTATTGATCATTCTACAATCAGCCAACAAGATTTGGGTTGGACAGAATGTTAAGCACTGAGATACAGCAGATGTGAAGATCCTGGCCTACCAGAGCTCACCTCCTAGTGAAGGGAGAAGATGATAAACGCTTAAAAATACAGTGTGTCCGTGGGCATAAGTGCTGTGATGAAAAGCAAAGTGGGATGTTATGAGGTTAGGGGAGGTGACTCTGAAGAGCAGGATAGCAGGAGGCCTTGCTGATATGCAGGTTGAATGCTGCTTGCCAGAAATGCTTGGGACCAGAAATGTTTTGAGTTTTTTTAACTTTTGGAACATTTGCATATAAAATGATACATCTTGGGAATGAGACCAAGTCTAAACACAGAATTCGTTTACATACACAGCCTGATGGTAATTTTAAACTGTATTGTTAATGTCCCTGAGTGTTGACTGCAACTGATCACCTGAGGTCAAGTGTGGAATTTTCTTCTTACTGCATCATGTTAGCAGTCAGGAAGTTTGTGATTTTGGAGCATTTTGGATTTTGGATTTTCTGATTAGAGATGCACAATCTGTATGGCCCTTTCATACATCATAAATCAGCTTTTTTTTTTTTTTTTTTTTTTTTGTCTTTTTCTTTTTTATCGGTACCGGGGATCGAACTCACGACTGCCTGCTTGTAAGGCAGGCGCTTATGCCGCTGAGCTAAATCCCCAGCCCATAAATCAGCTTTTTAAATACCCAACAAAAGCAACTTAAAAGAGGTTTATTTTGACTCATGGTTTCAATCCATAGTCTCCTGGCTCCAAGACAGAAATGTGGTTAGCAAAACATGGAGTGGAAAACTGCTGTTCTCATGATGGCCACAAGCAGAGAGAGGAAGGGTCCAGGAACAAAAAGATACACCCTCCTGGGTGGTGGCCCAGTGACTCACCCTCTTCAACCAGGCCTGCTTCCTAACAGCACTTTTGGGCATGAACTCATCAGTGGATTGTGTCACCTTCCAAAGGCCCTGCTTCTGGACCCGAGCCTTTGGGCAGGCATTCTTGCTGCTACTACTGCTGCTGTTGCTTCTCCTCCTTCTCCTGGCTCTTCTCCCCCCTTCCTTTCCCTCCTCCTCCTCTTTTTTTTTTTTTTTTTTTTTTAATTTTATTTTTGGAGGTAGGGTCCCTCTGTGTATCCTAAGTTGACTTTGAACTCCCTACCATCCTGCCTCAGCCTCCCGAGTACTGGATTTACAGGTGTACATCACCAACCCAACTTTGGGAGGCATTCTTCATCCAAACCATTAGAAGCAGAGACAAAGAACCAGTCAGGTCCATATGAGGAGACTCTGTGGCTGAAGTTTGCTTGCTATGTTCCAAAGTCAACAAGGAGAAGGCAGTGGTATACTTAGAGCCGAGTAGGTGAGGGCGGGGTTAGAGAGCCAGAAGGTCACCAGGTCGTGGCGGGCTTTATAGACCATTATGAGAACCCCAAGTGAGACTGGAAGCCCTTTGAGGCTTTTGTGTAAAGAAGCGGCCAGCTTTGAATACATCTTTAATAGATACTCAAGTCAAGGTAGGTGGGATAGGAGGGGAAGGAGCAGTACTAGGCAAGGACAGAGGCACAGGGACCAGTTAGGAGATTATTGCAGTAATCTAGATAAATGGTGATGGTGGTTTGTAATGACCACAGGCCAGTGATTAGATTTGGCATATGTTTTGAAAATAAAGCTTAAAGAATCAAAGTTAGGGCATGAGAAAATCAGGAGTCAAAGATGGGCTTGTAGTGTTTCGGTTTGAACAGCAAGAAGGACAGAATTGCTATGAAGTGGAAAGCTGGCTGACGAATGTTGGAGCTGTAGGGTTTCAGAAACCTATTAGGCTTTCAGTTGGGGATGCAGAGTAGGTCATTGGAAGCAAGTACTGAGTTCAAGGAGGAGCGAGAGCTGGAAAAGGAACAGAAAGGAACCAACAGAAGAAACCAAGAAGTTGTGGCTGGTCAGTTAGCAGGAGAACCTAGAGCACTAATGGCAAACTTTTTAGAGCTTTCAGTGATGTAAACACACACATATGCCACCACTGATCTAGAGTCAGTTGAAAAGTGCATGTTAAAAAATTAGACCTTTTAAAATGAAAGACCCAGTCCAAAAATGGGCAAATGAAATGAATAGTTACTTCTCAGAAAAACAGCACAAATGGCCAATTAATACATGAAGAAATACATCACTGGCTGTTAGAGAAATACAAATTTAAACAACATTGAGATTCCATTTCACTCCAGAAAGACTAGCAAAGCTTTAGGAGCTGGGGATACAGATAGCTCAGTGGCACACTGCCTACCCTGGCAAGCACAAGGTACCTCCACCACCACCAAAAAAAAGACAAAACAAAAACCTTTAACCCCAGGAACTTTTCTGTATTATTGGTGAGAATGCAAATTAGTACAAGCACTGTAGAAATCAGTGTGAAGATTCCTCAGAAAACTAAAACTAGAAATCCCATTTGACCCAGCTAGTTCCTCTTCTAGATATCTTCTTGAAAGACTTAAAGATTTCGTATTACAGTGATGCATGCATGTTTATAGCAACACAGTTCATGTTAGCTAAATCTTGGAAGCAGCCTGTATCTCCATCAGTAGATGAATGAGTACAGACACGGACATTTACACACGATGAGTACTACTCTGCTATAAATAAATATGAACTTGTGTCATTTGTTGGTAAATGAATATACCTTGAGACTATAATGTAAAATGAAATAAATCAGACACAGAAGCTTAAATATTGCTTGATTTTTCTTATATGAGAAATCCCAAGGTATAAAGAACAAAACAAAAGTTAGACAATAGGAAGTAAGGAGGTAGATCTTTTTCAAATGGGAAGATCAAGAGATAGAGGGAAGTGTGGATGATGTACTGAAAACATGTCCTAGTGTAAAAATTAAAAATTCAACAAGAAGTCCATCTTAGAGGGCGGGAATGTTGACTCCTGTCCAGCACTGTGGATAGATAGCTTCAGTGTGCTGGGGACGGGTGGCCAACGGCTCTGTGGGGGCAGGAGTAGCAGCCAGGAGAGGGTGCTTACCTCTTTAGCAGCCCTCTCTTGCTTGCAATGAAGGCCTCTTTTCCAAAAAAAGAAAAAGAATAGCATCTAGTACTATAGTTGCAGCTGTGAGGTCAGTGACATGTGGCCAGTCATTTCATGGCTTCCTTTCCTTGGGGTGTCTCTTGGGCCTGCTGAGTTTGCCTTATCTATGAAATGGGGAGGAGACGATGTCTCTTTTACTGAGTCATTTTGAGGATCAAATGATATTGTTCAAATAAAGATCCAAGCATACTTCCTTTCCTGTAGTTAAGCACGTGATAATTAGTATAATTATTAATGTTGTATACCTAGAACACTGCCCTTCCCTGTTGAGCAACATTTGTTGGACGAATGAGTGAATTGCTGTTTTGTTTGTTCAGCGTTTCTCACTAAGGCACTTTCCATGTGCTTGTGAAGTTTCAGTGTGTGGTGCTGTGGCAAGAGAAAGGAAGAGAAGTCCTGTGGCAGAGACACTGTGATGGAGCTCCCCAACTACAGCCGGCAGCTGCTGCAGCAGCTGTACACACTGTGCAAGGAGCAGCAGTTCTGTGACTGCACCATTTCCATCGGCACCATTTACTTCAGGGCTCACAAGCTCGTCCTGGCTGCAGCCAGCCTCCTATTCAAAACCTTGCTGGACAACACAGACACTATCTCCATTGACGCAGCTGTGGTGAGCCCCGAGGAGTTTGCCCTCTTGTTAGAAATGATGTACACTGGCAAGTTACCCGTGGGCAAACACAACTTCTCCAAAATCATCTCTTTAGCCGACAGCCTGCAGATGTTTGATGTGGCTGTTAGCTGTAAGAATCTTCTGACCAGCCTTGTAAACTGCTCCGTGCAGGGTCAAGTGGTAAGGGACGTCTCTGTGCCATCCTCTGAGTCATGTAGGAGAGAAACAGAGATACCTCAAATAGAAGTGCTTTCCTCCGAAGGTGCTGCGGAGGCTTCTGCCACCTCCATGGAGGCCTCTGTCACTTCGGGAGGTCCTGTGAAAGCCAAGGCCCAGCAAACAATCCAGACGGGGACAGAAGAGATGAGTGCAAGTCCTTCCACTGCCCAGGAAGTTCCAGGGGATGCAGAAGCCCCAGTGGAGACTCCTCAGCCGGCTGAAGTTGGTTCCCCCTCAGCTGCTGGACAGACCTTGAGTGGAGCAAAGGGGCTGAGCACAGAACCAGGTAGTGATTATTTAATTTTCTATTTAACTTCATTTCAGTTTAATCAAAATTTGTAGTTCTGTAGTCAATTACTAGATTTGATGATCTCTGTTAATTTTTTATTTCATTGATAAATTTACTACAGACCACCACTAGGCAGGAAACCAATCAAATGCAGTACCTCACTGCGTTCTTCTTTAAAAGTGTCTATGTTTTTCAGGGTTCAAATCCTGGGGCTGAGCAACAGAGCAGAAGAGGGGTATCAAGCATTCTCCTTGCTCATTATCCCTTGTTTTAAGCAGCTGCGAGTGTACACAGGCGGGCACTCTGAGAGGCACTGGGGCTTGTTGTGTAGCTCTAAGCCTGCAGTCGGTGACCTGAAGGTTCTCAGACAGCTGAAAACTTTATATTAGTCATTTCGGGGAATAAATTGCTGTTTGTTTTATTTTGTTTTACATTTAGAATGTGAGAGGAAATACTACCATTTGAATTTTCTTCTAGAAAATAAAAATGTTTTCTCAGATGCACTCTTGGTTACTCAGGATATTTTAAAAAGACTAGAAGAATGTCCAGAAATTAAAGGCCCACAGAAGAAGGTAGGTATCTAAGCTTTATCTTCTTTTTCTAATTCAGTGTTCTTAGGATACCCTGTCAACTTTCCTTATGGGGCAGAAGTATGAATATACAAAATACCCTAAGGGTTCAAATTTCTCACACTTGAATGTTTTGGTCATTTATTCCTTACAGGGCCATCTTTGCAAAAGCACTAGGTAGGCAGATCATTTCAAAATGAAGTTGAATTTTGATCACCATAATAATCCCAGCTTATGTCAATGTTACTTCCTTTGTTATCTTTTTTTCCTTTTTTTAAAACAAGATCTCACTATGTTATCTAGGCCAGCCTTGAGCTTGCTGTGTTGCCCAGAATGGCCTCAAACTCAGGATTCTCATGCAACCACCTCCTGAGTGCTAGCATTACAGGCATGCACCACCACACCCAGCCTTGCACACTATTTCTTCCTGATAATTCAAGGATAAAATGATTCAGAAGGTAGTCTTGGATAACCCCAAATCAGAGAGTAAAGCAATAAAAATGAAACAGCAGATACTCAAAACATTTACAAAAAGGATTTACTGTAAATTTAGCACAGAGCAGGGCATGGTGGCTCACCTCTATAATCCTAGCACTCAGGAGGCTGAGGCAGGAGGATCATCATGAGTTCAAGGTCAGGCTAGGCTACATAAGCAAGTTCAAGACCAACCTTCATGACATAGCAAGACCCTAAACAAAAATAACAACAGAAACTTAACACAGTAAATTGCATGTAATGTTTAAGAATATGTTGGCCACTTTTAGTCATAAAAGTGTAGTGACCATTAAACTAACACTGCTAAGATTGGTACATATTTCATCTCTCTTAATGCTCACAGAAATCACTGAAGTGGGTTAAATGTTTTATTCTTGTTTTATGGTTGAGGAAACTGTCCCAAAGAGATGATATAACTTGACAGAGCCACAACTTACAAGACTCGAAGCCAGAGCCACAGTTTAAACCCAGGCAGTGCTGAGGATAAAACCCGGGCTTTGCACATGGCAGGCAAGCACTGTCCACTGAGGCTCATCCCAGCTTGCGTACTAACTGCGGAGCTGCCCCCTTGCACACCTAGTTTCCTGCCCCCGAGTAAGGTACAATGATTCACATACATAAATGTTTGGGAATTACCCACAGGAAAGTAGCTCTGTTTCTTAGCTTTTTCTTTTTTGCAGTAATGTAATCGAGACAGATAGCCCGCTGTGTGCTTCTCTACACCCGACCCTTCAGATGTGACTCCACAGGCACTTTTGAAACTTGCTTCCATTCTGACTGCCCTGCTTCCCCCTGCCGACAGCCTTCAGCAAAGGGAGCCCCCACCTCCCAGCCCAAAGCAGGCTTGCCCTTCTGATTGGTGAGGGTGGGTTGGGGACTTCCCTTAATCAACTCAGTGTCTGCTAGGGACTGTTAGTTCAGCTGGCTGTGGCTTCCAGTATTTACATGTTTTTCTGATTCATAACAGGTTACTTTTTTTTAACAACAACAGAAAAATTAGTTGTGGGCTGGGGATTTAGCTCAGCGGCCTAAGTGCCTGCCTTGCAAGTATGCGGTCGTGAGTTCGATCCCTGGTACTGATAAAAAAACGAAAAAGACAAAAAAAAAAAAAAAATCAATTGTAAGATTCACTGAGGGATTTTTAACCATATTAATTGACCCTTGGCTATAACTGTAAATTGTTGTCTCGGGAGATATGCTATTTGTAAGACAGGGCTGACCTCAGTGGCTCTCTTTGAGAGGTTTCAGGTCATAAATCCTTAGTACTCTATATACTGATTATGCTGGTTATACTTTGGTTTTGTATTTTTGTACTTCTGTATTCTCTTAGCTATTAAATCCATCATTTTTGTGATGAGTTTGTTACCTCATTTTTTTCCCTTAAGGCTTTCCCTCTACTTGCTTTTGACTACAGAGAAACAGTATTATTCCTCAGATCAGCAATACCCAAATTATTCGTATCCCTCTTTACTTATTTGAATTGTTTGGGGGTTTTTGTTTTTTGAACACTAGTGTCTAGGTCCTGGCTTAAGAAATGTCTGCTGTACATGGATTCATTCTACATTTCTTTCTTTTTTTCCGATCCTTGCTCTAATCTTTTGATGGTAGTAACATTCTTAGTAATTTGGAAGAGCACTGATTCACTGTTGGTGATCATTATAGGCTTATGTTATTTTTTTCTTTGGTTTTAGAGGTCAGAGTAACAACAGTACAGATCACTCAGTGGCTATATTTAAAACCAATTCTGTTGTGGCCCATAATAAATCTTGTAACTCAGAAAGAAAAAGAGAAAAGATTCTTAAAGAACGTAAGATTAAGTTGAATATAAGGGCTGGGAATATTGCTTAGTGGTGGAGCTCGTGCCTAGCAGGCATGAGGCCCTGGCTTTGATTCATAGTCATAAATACATGCATACTTTTATACATACACACATATGTACATAAGTGCCGCTTTATCCTTAGATCTTCTGCTTGTTTTTCTCTTTTGTGCTTCTTTTTGACAGTTTAATGAAAAGTGTGATTGGCATCCAGTAAACTACATGTGTTTAAATTACATAATTTGATAAATTTTGATCACCAAAATCAGAAGAATAAACATCTGCATGGCCCCCAGAGTTTGTCACATCCCTTTATAATCCAGCTGTCCTGTGCCCCTCTGTGCTCACATCTCCCAGCTATTAACTTGCTGTCAATTTGGATTAGTTTGTGTGTTTTATAATACTATATAAATGGAGTCAGATAGTATGTGTATGTATTGGTTTTGTCTGGCTTTTGTTTAGCATAATTATAGAGATTCATTAATATTGTTACATATTGTTTCCTTGTTATTGCTGATTCTACTGTGTATTTCTGTGTATTGCTGTTCTACTATATGGATATGTAGTTTATCTTATTTTACCATATACTAGCATTATGACTTTGAGTAACTTGGTCTTTATAAGCTTTAGTCTCTTAATTTGTAAAATAGGGATACATTGATTGGCGCGGTAGAGCAGGTGTGTAATCCTAGCACTCTGGGAGACTGAGGCAGGAAGACAGCAAGATCAAGACCATGTCTCAAAAATTTAAAAAGGGGTAGGGATAAAGCTCAGTGCAAATGTGGTAGATTCAATCTCCAGTACTACCAAAAAAATTTTTAAAATGAGGATATATCAGAGTAATTATCGTAGGGTAATTATGAATTAACTAGGATTATACATATAAAGCTTGTGGTAAAAAATTAGGCACATAGCAGGAGCTTGGTAGATAGCAACTGCTATTGTTTATCCATTAATCAGTAGCTCTAACCCTAACGACCCCTAGGCCCCTTACTTGCTGAATGTGTTGTTACATATTAGTGTCATGGTTGTCTACTCTAAACTGTGAAATGGTTTGCTACTAAGCTTAATTTGTAAAATATGTGTCTTGGTTACTTTTTTCTTGTTGCTGAGACGAAAGACCTGACTCCCAAAATGAAAGAAGGAAAGGTTTATTTAGCTTACAGTGTTTTGGAGGTTTCAGTCCATACTCAGTTGATTGCAAGGCAGAGTGGCATGGCTGAGTTTAACCTTTTCTTTTTTTAAATTTTTATTTAAAGAAAGACTAAACAAAACAGAAAATAGGTAGAAATAATACATACGTTCAGGGTAAAAAAATAAACAATAAGAAATCACTAGTTAATATTTACATATTGTCATTTTACAAATAGTTGTTCAAGGTACAAAAATGGAACATGTAAAGTGGGAATTCACACAATGAGACTGCAAACAGTTCTGTTCAACTGTCCAACAAAAACTTAGCAACATGGTTGTCAGTCCTATACACTTAAACATACATGCAGTTATCCTTATCTTCATTTATGTTTAGGTTAAACAAACTAAAGCAGGTTAAAATCGTTCTGAACAAAGAATAATAGTATTGCTGGATTTCACATCATGACACTCCGTGATCAGCACTGGGTAATATAGTGTCTTTTTTTTTTTAATTTAATTTAAAGAAAGACTAAACAAAACAGAAAACAGGTAGAAATAATACATAATTTCAAAAAAAAACCAGTAAGAAATCACTAGTTGATGGTTACAGATTGTCTTCTTACAAATAGTTATTCAAGATACTAAAGTGGAGCATATAAATTGAGGGTTCAAACAGTGAGATTGCAACCAGTTCTGTTCAACTATGCAACAAAAACTTAGAAATATGGTTATTAATCCTCTACACTTAAACATACATGCAGTTATCCATATCTTCAATTACGTTGAGATTGAACAAACCCCAGCAGGCTAATATCACTCTGAACAAAGAATAATACTATTGCTGGGTTTCACATTATGACACTCCAGCATCAGCACTGGGTATTTTAAGTGTCTTTTTTTGTCTTCAAAGTATCTGTTCATTTCATCATGTGTCATAAGATCAGTTCTCATAAACTGTTTATAGATTCTACACGTTCTTGGCGGCCACAAACAACAAGAGTGAAAAGGGAAAAAACGGAAAGGCTCGCTGCTTTCCCTCTCTTATATTGTATGTCAGTTACCCACCGCTGGGCGGGTACAGCACTCAGCACCAATCCCAGCACTAGACAGTGAACCAATCACAAATGCTGGACTCTGCCCCCTTGGAAAACACCCTCCACCATAGCTGCATGAGGCTTTGGTGCGACATTTAAACAAATCACAACAATGTGCTTTCAGATAGGTACTATCATCCACTTGGAAGTACCTTCTTGAGCTGCAGCAGTAGTGTCTAGTGGTATGAAGCAGTCAGTCTCTACCACAGTGGTGCAGCGTGTATGTCTTAATCACTTTTTAGTTAGGACGCAGTGCCGGATACCCATAACTTAAAGGATAGGTTTATTGTGGTTCATCCTCTCAGTCTACGGTCAGCAGACTCCAGTGCAGGAATGCTATAGCAGAAGCAGAGGAAAGCTGCTCACGTCATGGCACCAGGAAACAGAATGAAGGGAAGAGCCTGGAAAGGAGATAGTTACCTTCCTGGTCTCACTCCTAGTGATCCGTTGCCAGCCAGGCCAGACCTTACTCATAGTCAGCAATGAACCTATCAGTAGACTCATCCCCTGATGAGTGCAGTACCTCATGATCCAGAAACCTTCTAAACACACAAAGCTTTGGGAGGGACACCCCATTCTAACTGTGTCAGTATCTGGAAACCATCTGTAATATTTGTTAAAGTATACCCTCCGGACCTCACTTCCAAAGAGTCTGATTCTTAGGTTGCAGGTAGCACTTAGGACTCTGTGTATCTTAGCAGGTCCCTCTTGCTCTCCACGGTGTCTTCTCCTGAGGACCACATTTTGAGGAGCACTGCTCTAGAAGTTAGCGAGCTATAAAACTTACTGTGTTTGTGTATGTTGTAATGTGTGTGGTGGCACCTTTCAGTGTTTTGAGTGGCCACAAAAATGCCCCTTTTCTCCAAGTGTTCCCATTTGCTTAGCCCTCGATGCAGCAGAAGTTTACGGAGCAACCAAAAGAAACCATACCCTGATCTGGTTGCTAAGAAAGTAAACTAAAACCTGATCTCTGTCCTTGCAGACTGTCTTAACAGCAAAGGAATCTGGCGACACATGTGATCTCCCCCTGCCCCCAGAAGTGTGTTAATCACCAAATTATAGGAATTGCTGTAAAACTTCAGTGATCATTGCGATTAAGAGCTATTTACTTGGAATGACATTATTTTAAGTTTTAGTACAGCTTTAAAGGGTCATTTGGAGTTTATTTGCTTTTTTGTTCATGCAATTTTAGTTCCCAAAGAGCTCTGGATGTTTTTCGTTATTTCTAGTTGTTTTGTTATTCAGTTAATCATTATAACATCACTGACAATTTAACAGTAAAAGAAAAATTAACCAGTCTGTGTACAATTCTGATGCTTGTTGAGGTTCATGAGTGCTCTAGTTGAGACTGAGACATGGGTATACAACTGGTCCAGATTGAGTTTAGTGAGGACATCATCCAGCCATGTCCCGATGGTTTTATTTCTTTTTTCTTTTTCTTTTTCTTTCTTTTTTTTTTTTTTGTCTTTTTCCTTTTTATTGATACCGGGGATCGAACTCACGACTGCCTGCTTGCAAGGCAGGTGCTTATGCCACTGAGCTAAATCCCCAGCCCCTCCGATGTTTTTATTTCTTGAGATAAATGATGAAAGATGGCAAAGCCATTCCCTGAGCAGGGATTGCAGCCACAGGAGAAGAGACCAGGCTGCTTGAACTGTGTGAAACAAAAGCCAGAACTGATTATAGAGAAATGTCCTGGGTGGAGAAGTGTCTTCCTCTGGTCTTTACCCAGTGGTACAGCCCCGAACAGAAGCAGCAAGCAGTGACTCAGGAAGCTTTCTGGCTGAGCGGAGTAAAACCTTCACGTAAAGGCTCACGTACATGTTTGTTTGTTTTTCTGGTTTTTATGCTAGAATTTTTTTTTTTTTTTGGTACCTGGAATCACACTCAGGACCTCACAGTGGACAGGCAGGTGCTGTACGGCTGAGCTACATCCCTGGCCCTAAGCTAGAACTTTCGATTGTCTTCTTTATTCCTAGCCATGTCCCTGATTTTAATTAATTGTGTATACAGCAAAATGGATTTTTAATGAGAACATGGAGCTAACTTTCTACTGTTGATTTCTGGGCAGTTTGACTCACTTTTTCCCCAAAGTTCTAGAAAACTCTCCCAAAGGCAAAGACCTGATAATACTTTATTCCTTCAACTGTATTTCAAAGGCAAACAAGTTTCTGCTCCTATGTGAATCCACATTTTCTACTGTGTCACTACGTTGGAGGCCTGGTCAGTAGTGCACAGCTCTGTTTCAAGGACTGTTTGGAGTAACCCTCTCAAGAGTGAGTTAATAGAGTTCATTTTACAGGTTGATAAAAGATGAAAATACATCATGGTTTTTCCAGATCTCCTTTCTGTTAACTGCTATGTCTGGAATACACATCTGTAGACAGGAGGATTGGTAGCTATATAGAAAGTGACTTTATTCAGTTAAACATTTATTGAGCACCTACGAGACACAGAATCCTGTACTAATTATTGAGATCAAGAATGGTACAAATTGTCTTATGTCTATTGCCCTGTGATACGGATTCTAGTAAGTCCAGTGGAATCCACTATAAATGGATTTGATTTACTCTTAGAATTGAGGTGCTAGAACTGAGTGAAAGGAGTGTAACATGAGCACAGCACTTCACCCAGTTACTTAACCTGATACTCATCACAGTAAGCAGTAGGGATGCTGCTGGAGACTGACGTGAGCAGACACGTGGACTGCAGTGTCCCAAGATGGTGTTGATTGGTGGGGATCATGTTATTTTTCATTTCTATTTATCTGTTTAGTTTTGGTGCTGGGGTTTGAACCTAGGACTCTGTCTGCAAAGCAGGTGCTTTACTGTTTAGCCACACCCAGCTCCATCTGTATCACTGTTGCCACCCCCTGGCCCTCAGCATTCATGGGAGGGTTTGGGTGAACTAGAGTATAGTATAACTCACATAGATCCTGTGACAAACAGTGAGGGAAAGTAAATTCAGTTGAAAGACTTGAGTTAGGAGAAAGGTTAAGTGGTTTTTCCCATATCATCAGTGGAAAGGAAACTGTCTCATCTTTAAATATATTTATCAATATTTCACTCGTAGGAAAGTACTTGGTAATTTTTGTGATCATGTGTTGACATGAATCTATGGAAATAACGCTCTCTAGGAATCAAACGAGTTCCAAATGTAGGGTTAAAGAAGATCTCTTGATAGAAGTGCTTTGGTTCAGCTCTGTTATGTGGTGGTAGCCTATCCAAATGTGAGACACTCTTGTATAGGCACACACTGTTTCAGAAGTGGGCTTACCATAGTAAAAGCCAAAGCACTGGCTCTGGCCTGGGTCCCCGTGGGTTCTAGAAGAAAGAGCAGGGCTGTCCAGGCAGTGCTCTGCCCCTCTTCACCCTTTCTTTCATCAGCCCACCCTGCTTCTCTTCCCAGATGGTCACCCCAGCTTCACTGCTGAGCAGTGGAGTTAACAAATGTTTTAATTTCACTGCTGAGTGGTTCTGCAGAGGGAGAGACAGCAGAGAAGATAATGAGAAGCACATCAGATGCTGCCTCTGATGAAAGTCCCCCCTCCACCTGGGCTTCAGTGACAGTGCCAAACACCCTGGATGCAGAGAGTGCTGGATCTGGGATGTTCAGAGAGCTTTAGATGGGAAAAGAAATAAAACCTGGCCTACCACAGGATGAGATAGCTGTGCACTATGTCAATTAAGACATATAAAAGAAAGGGACAAAGGAAAGGGCAAGTAAGGAGGAGGAACTGTGTTTCCTGAGGATATTAGCCCCAGAGTTATTGATTGCTGTGTAACAAATAACTCTAAAACTCAGCAGCTTCAAACAGTTACTACTTGGAATTCTGTGGGTAAAGAACCAGAATTAGTGTGGCTGAGTCCTTGGTCTGAAGTTACCGTGTCAGTTACGGCTGCAACCATTTCCAGGCTCAATGAGGGGAATATCTTTTTTTTTTTTTTGTATCATACCAAAGAGGGTAATATCTTTTTGTTAGTTCACTCCCTTGGCTGTTGACAGGCTCCAGAAGAACCACTTCCAGATTTACTGACTGTGGCCTGGAGTCATCCATTCCTTGCCAGAAGGACTTGTCTCCCAGGGCAACTCACAATGTGGCAGCTTGCATCTCCCAGAGCAAGGGCAGTGCCAGAGGGACACAGTGTGCCAGTGGGCGCAGGCGCACATGCACGTGCGAAAGGCAGAAGTCGTAGTTACTTGGCCTCTGAAGGGGCATCGTCGCGTTACTTTGCCATATTCTCTTCCTTAGAACCAAGCCAGGAGTCCAGCTCACAGGCTGACTGTCTAGAGGCGGGTCGCCTGGAAGCTGTTCGCAGGCTGCCTGCTTCAGGGTCCCTACTACTGTCCATGAAGGGCACTCTAAGGAGATTTGAGCCCAACTCACGAAAGCAGGAAAGGTTGAATTCATTTACCCACAGGGATTAACCATTCAACCCAGGCCTTTATTTCTTGTTTGCTATTTTAAAAATAGAAGATGAGTTAACTTAGGCTCATGGCAGTTATTTACTGTAATCAAATATTAATGTGGATTATTAAACTGTATTTTATCTAAGTTTACTTTTGAAGATGACCAAAACACATAGGAAACTTTTTTTAAAGGTTAATACAAGGACTCCTATGCCTACCATGAACTTTCATTTTGGGCACATGATTTTTTTTTCCAAATTATTGCTAAATCAGAAATATTGTGTCTCAGATTGGGCTTTCTCTTGTTTGTATAAGAGATGTTCTGTCAGACCAAAGGGAAAAAATGCTCATTTTTTACATTTTACCACTGAGATTATTGATATTTTATTCAGGAAGATTCAAGATGGTGAGCATAGGGGGCTGGGGATTTAGCTCAGTGGCCTAAAAAAGCCTGCCTGGCAAGTGCAAGGTCATGAGTTCAATCCTGGCTACCAAAAAAAAAAAAAAAAAAAAAAGATGGTGAGCATAGTTGGTGGCCCTGAGAACTCTGCTGTTTAAGACATACCCAGAATAATTGTGTGGCTCTAGACTGAAACAGTTCAGGTTAGAGCCCTTCAGAGCCGTCTGCAAAATGTGATAAAGCTGAGAGCTTTTCTTACCCTTTTTAAAAGTAGTACCAGGAATTGAACTCGGAGCCTTCATGCTGTGCTATATCTTTGGCCTTTATTTATTTATTTATTTTTTGAGACACGGTCTTGGATTTGTGATCCTCCTGCCTCAGCCTCTCAGAGTGCTGAGATTACAGTCATGTACCCAGCAGCTTGGCTGAAACCTTCTCAAAAAGGAGATAAAAATAAAAGGTTGAGACTAGTCAGAGCTTGCTTAGGGTATGGCTTTGGAAGAACAACAATGGGGAAGGCTGAAAAGAGTGGCAGGATTTCACCCACAGTGCATTAGTGTTGCCACAATCAGATGAAAGCTGAGAACAGTGACTCAGAGGTGGTCATAATGCCACAGAAAGGTCAAGGGCACAAGGCCAGAGGCCAGGCTGCTGTGTGTTCACTGTTGGTTCGGGGAAGAGCTCTGCAGCCCCTCAGCCCACGCCCACAGCACTGAAGCAGTCATTGAAATAGGATAATTAATATGTGAATCATATGTTCTTTGACAGCTGGCAACTCCAAGCCAACACATTGTTAGCCTTAATTGTTACAGAATATATCTAAAAGTAATAAGGCTCGCGTCTTTCTAAATAGTCTATCATTTATAATGTAAATGACTTAAAGTGATTTTTCTCCCCTAACTTGTGAGGTTTTAATTGCATTCTCAAATAATAAAATGACAGTTCATTCAATTTGAAATTCAGATATCCTTGCCTAAGAAATACTCAGAATGTCATAAGATTCAGAAAGGTATAATTAGGTAAGAAGTGCATTAAGTATGTTAAAAATGCACTCAACACCTACTGTGTGCTAGATTCTGCTGGCTGCTGAGAATCCAGAGCTCTAGAAAGCATGATCCTTGGCTTCAAGAAGTCTATTAGGAGAAAAAGATAAATGCTTACAGTATAGTGTATAAAATGTAAAATGACCTGGACTAAGAGAGGGCGGGCTGGGTTGGGGAAGGCCTCCCAGCAGGGTGTCCCCTGGGCGAGGTCCCAGCATGGAAACGGAGTCCTCCTGAGGATGAGCTGGAACCCACGGCACAAGATTGGCCGCAGCCCCTGTAGGGGAAGCAGATACCATGGGTGAGAGATCAGCCTGTGGGGGTTTGGCTTGCCAAATGTGGTTCTTGTTGCTGGCTTGCCTATCTTCTGGATAATTCATTCCACAGATTATCATGGAATGTCTTGAGGGTGAAGGAGGACATGTAGCATTCCAGAAAATCCTGGAGAAAATAAGAGCCGAGAGCCTGGAAGTGCAGACTGTTGTGTCGCTGTTGAGGCTATACCAGGATTCTAATCCTGCAGTAAAAACTGCACTGTCAGACTCACCCTTGGAAGACAAAGCCGCCATGCCGCCAAAAGGTAGGAAGGAGAGTCCTGTCCTCCCAAGTGACCAAGCTTTAAGGTTGGCTTCAGTGGGGGCCGGGGATTGGGCTCAGTGGTAGAGTGTTTGCCTGGCATGCACGAGGAGTCCCTGGTTCCATCCCCAATGCTACTCTCCACCCTGCCACCAAGTTGGATCCAGTGATTCGTATCTTCAGAGGTTTCCTTAGTAAACGATTTCCACATAGATTCTAATGTCACTCCAGAAGCTACGTATTAAATATATACAAGCTAAGCATAAGTTTCCATTTCTGTCCCCTGCTTAACTAGCCTGATACCTTGAATTGGAGAATACCATCAATATCCCCTGCCTTTCAAAAAGCCACATGTCCAAAGCAGTGCCTTGGGTGTCTAGGGTGCACTGGTTCACCGACAGCACTTAGAGGCTGGAGCTGCTCTCATTTGGGTTAGGTACAAAGCACTGGCCTTGCCAACCAGAAGTTAACCTCTGGCTGGCTGTGAAGCTTTGTGTTTCGACAGATAAATGAAACATTTTTTCTTTCATAGAGTTTAAACAGAATAATAAAGTATTTTTCTCTCTAAAGGTGATTCTGCATTCAGGTGCACAGAATAAGCTGAGAATCACTTTACTATTCTGTTAGATCTCTTGACAAACCATGCTGTCATTTTCTTCAAATTGACTAGCTTTTCTTGTGTGTCTCTAATTCTTTCTCCCCCAGGGAGCACAGGGGAGGGAAAGACCTTGTCTGTTCTGTTACTGGAGCACAAAGAGGACCTGATACAGTGTGTAACACAGCTGAGACCTATTACGGAGTTCCTGGAAACAGCCAAGGAGGAATTCCTGCCTGGCACTGAGAAAAGGGTAACCGTGTCAAGTATCTCCTCCCGCCTCAGAATTGATGTAGTGCTTTTTTTTAGAAAAACCTCTTTTCTGGCACAGAGCACTTTTTAGCTTACAGAGTTTTATACCTACTGCATAGTAATCACTACCAAATTCAGATTCTTGTATTTGTATTTTGTGCAGTAGTATTCTGAGGGCTGGATACATTGTTGCCAGTGCCCTGTAGAGTCAGTGTTAGGAAAGATACATGGAGGGATATATGATATTCCTGCTCTGGCTTAGTGAATTTTTATTTTAAATGGTTGTGCCAAGAATTTAAAATGTTTAGGCGCATTTGTAATTATGACAGTTTCCCTCTTCATAGATGTGATAAATGGTTAATATGAAAAAAAGGAAAAAGGAAAAAAATTAAATTTCACCACTCAGACATGATTTCCTGCTAATATTTTATGGTGATGTTTTTGGTGCTGGGAATTGAACACAGGACCTTGTACTTGCTAGGCAGGTGCTTGTGCCACTGAGCTATTTTCCAAGCCTGTGCTAACATTTTAGAGCATGTTTCCCCTACTCTTTGTTTGAGTCATCCTGGGATGAAGTTACACAGAACATAGTTTTCTAACTTGGTTTTTACATTTACTATGTCAGTACATTTCCGTACCTAGAATATAGATCTCAGTAGCTGTATTATATTCTAATGGATATATCATAATTCATGAGTTCTTTATTGTGAAACATTCATCTCTAGTTTTTGGCTGTTACAAATAATACTTCAGAGGACATTCTTACTGGCAAAGCTTTGACTAGTTCTCGAATTATTTCCTTAGAATAATTTTTAAGAAGTAGAATTTTGGAATGGAGAGTACAAAAATGTTCATGTGTGTGACACACATTGCCAATTGCCCTTCAGGAAGGTTGTATCAATTTACTCCGCAACCAGCTTGCTACTGAAATCCTCATAAAGCTGCTAGCATGACTTCTCAAGGCAACTAGATAACTATATCTGTTGGTGTTATTGATTTCAACTTTGTGCTAAAAATATTTTTATATCTGTAAGGAAGGAATAGGAATGGAAAACTTTTGTGGCATTGGTTCTTGAAGCTGTGGGAAGTAACTTAAATGTTCAGGAGAGAAAATGCTTAGAAATCACTGATATAATAGCGGAACGCTGGATTCATGGTGAGGACTGATCTTTTATTAAATATAGATTAGTGAGGAAAACCTGATTTAAAATTTTTAAGTTTCTTAAACTTCTTAGAGAAAGATAATATACCAAAAAAGAATAAACAACTGTTTTTCTCCTGAAAGTCCAGATTGTGTAATTGGAAGCATGTTTAGTGGGTTACTAGCTGTGCCTGATTCCCTGCTCAGCGGTTTCGCTCTGTGGCTCGTTCAGACCTTCCCTCACTAGCCGGGCGGAATGTGTCCTTTGAGCTGCTTCATTATCTTGGTAAAACAGCACTCAGAGGTAGAGCCAAGTTCAGCCTTATTCTCCGCAGCAAGATAGACCGCACTGTCATCTTCTTCTGTCACTTCTAGTTTACTTGATAGTAAAAGCTGAAGCCAAAGAACTTAAATTAGTTATAAAGCACAAAAACACTCCTCAGGATTGGGATTCCACCAGAGCAACTTTAAGCTGTTCCTTCTCATGAAAATCGAAGCACACTAATGTGATGGGAGCGTAGAGGTGAATGTTGATCGCGTAGCCACAGTACTTTGACATCCTGTGGAGTGCGTATTGGCCTCTCAGAACTTGTTTTTAATGAATTCCTAGTGTGGTATCTCAGACTTATTATCTGAAATACTTCAAGTCTTTCTGTAAGAGTGGTCAACATAACGCGCCGATCTCATCTGATCTCGGAAGCTAAACAGGGTCGGGCCTGGTTAGTACTTGGATGGGGGACCGCCTGGGAATACCGGGTGCTGTAGGCTTAAAAAAAAATGATTTCAGGACATAAAGATAGTGATCACTGTCACTGCCGTTGTTCATTGCTTACTGTGTGCCAAGCCGTGTGTTGCAGACTTCTGCCTCCCACTGAATTTTTACCTTCCAGCAGCTGCATGGAGTAAGGGCTTTACCCTTGTTTTAAGGTGAAGAAATAAGAGCTGAAGGAGGTTAAGCAGCTCACCCAAGGGCACTGCCAGAACCAGTACCGGAACCCAGACTCCTGATGAAACACTTCCTGCTCACTGTGTACATTGTTCCCCAGCGACATGAGTGGCATCATCATTGAAGAGCGCATGTATCTAGGGTACATGAGGCTCCACAAATAGCAACGTTTTTTTTTGAGACAGACTCTCACTATGTAGCTCCCTGAACTTGCAGTGATTCTCCTGCTTCAGCCTCTAGAATGCTGGGATCTCAGGCCTATGCCACCATACCAAACAACTGCATTTCATAGAGAGGACTCTGTACAAGTGTTAGAATGGTTAGCTTCATTTACAAATGAGAAAAATAAGGTGCAAAGAATTAAATAACTTACCCAGGCTCACACAGGAAATAAATAGCAGGACTGGGTACAGTTGAAGTCTGGTTTTAAAGCCCATTCCTACTCTTAACAATGTCTGGCTGTGTCATTATGTATTAGATTATTGCTTAGCAACTAGCATATAGAAGTGAAATCAGTATGGTTTTAAATTTAAGTTCTTAAGTTTTAAATTATGATTCATGTAGTAGAACTCTATTACATATTAGATCTTAAAGAGAATGACTGTTCTGTACTGACAAGGAATATGACAACTTGATTATATACATATATATGTGTATGTCTCATATAGATAGATATAGATAGATAGAGGCAATCTAGTTTTAAAGCTGCATTCATTATTTTAACATGGGAATTAATTTGATAATGGCAGCCTCTGGCATACAACCATGACTGATCTGCTTGATTGTTTCTCCTGAGAGCTGACATTTTCCCAAAGGAAAACTCAAAATTCAGTTGCTGCACGTCTATGGGTTACATACATTAATCTCTGCTGTATCAGTTCCATGAGCGCCATGCTATGCATATTGTTGTAGCCCATTAGGAGATGGTTTTGTTGTTAGGGGAAAATACCTGTCCCAGGTTTCATTTCTCAGCCTTTGCTCGAGCCCTATGCTATTTTTGACTCAGAAAGTTGTTTGGCACACTGCGGAAGAACAAGGGAGTGAAATTGTGGAGTTATGACTAGAATGCTATATGTGGCCATTGGGAATGAAAGGAATGGATGTAAAGGGTTCACAAAAAAACCCCAAAAGCTTTTATTATTTGGGAAATCTCAGATTAATCATCTGGGCATTTAAATTACTGTGGAGAGGAAATAAAAGAATTGTTCTGAAAATTACAACCTGTACTAAATCATGAACAATCTGAACACAGATTGGAAAACATTGTAACTGTGAACTGCCAGCCTGTTTCTTAGTGTCTGAACAAACTGTCCTGCAGCCCAAGTGTAAGAATGATTTCAATAAATGTGAGCTGTTGAAGGCAAAGAAGATACACAGATTTAGAACTGAGTAAAAGATTCTTACAAAGTTACTCATTTCGAGAATATTTTGGATTTTTAGTGAAACACAATGAGGAACGGACTGTGACAGAAGTCATGCTAGAAACCAGCGCAGGAGTTGGAGCCTCGGTGTCTTGTAATGGCCTTCTTGTTGGGTTTTCCAGGGGTGCGTAGGATAAATTGTGAGTTGCCAGTAACTGCTGTCTGGTTGATTGCTTGCCACTGCAGGTGATTCTGAATTGCTGTGAGGGCAGAACAGCCAAAGAAACAATAGAAACTATGTTGCACAGAATAACTGAAGAGAAGACCCTGCGAGCGGAGAGTCTCCTGAAACTCCTCCAGGCTGTGGAGATGGCATTCCCAAACCTGGGCCTTCTGCTGGAGAATTTACAGAAATTAGCCACCTTGCCTAGCACCGCAGGTATTAGTTAATTGTTCACTCTCTGCACTGGAGCTACTGTGACAGAAAATTACAGGTTCAAATACCCTGTGGCTCCATGCTGGGTACATAAGATAGTGCTAGGAGATGACATCAATCAGAAAGTCTCAAATCAGTGGTCCTCAGTATTTTTGGCATGAAACCACGAACCCTGAGAAAGGCCTCTTTTCCCTTAAATTCCCTCCTGGCGCTCCCAGGTTCAGAGCTTACTGGGTGGTGGCTTTCTGGGGCCGTCCAGGCTCACCTGTGAAAGCGGTGGGAACAGCGGGCTCACGTGGCTCAGCATTCTGACGGTTTTGTGAACAACTGTGAGCAGCAGAGACGCAGCTCTTCATTGTTCCGTTCCCCACTCGAGTGCTGCCCGGCTCCAGCGGTCCCGGCCGAAGCACTCGTCCATTAGATGACAAGATGGGGAGAATGAGCCCGTGTCCATTCCACACAAGTCCACCTGAGCTGATTCTCCCCACCCACAGCATTTAGAACTGAGACGGCTTTAAGAAAGATAGAAGTATTAGTTTACAAAGTAAAATATACTTTAAAAACTTGGATAATTGCAAACATAAAAAGAAAACAACCTAAAGTCCTACCACTCAAGTGTATCAGTATTAACATTTTGACATATATTATCTGTTACCTGAGTTTTACAGTGTTTAGATGCTACTGTGTTTTGTAATACTTACAGTTTCCCCACGTTTCATAAAACTTCCCATAATCCTTTTTTTATTATTACTTTTTTAGGGTCTCACTATGACATGCAGGCTGGCTTTAAAGTCACTTGTGTGGCCCAGGCTGCCCTCCGATTCATGTCAGTTCTCCTGACTCAGCCTCCCAAGTGCTGGGATTATAAGCGTGAGCCACCATGGTCAGCCCCATAACCATAACCCTGTGTTTTGCAGGCTGTGTAGTTTTCCAGCATAGGGATGCCCGAGTGTTACTCGTGCTCTTACCTGGGGACGGGATGGTGTAATGGTTCACAGTACGGGCTGTGGTGGCTAGGTGGCATGCTTGTAGCTTCACTACACCCCTCCAAACCTGTTTTCTCTTGGAACAGGTATGGCTGGTACTGATCACATTCATTTTTGTGGCTCCTATGAAATAATACTTAGGAAACTGTTAGCACCATGCCTGGTACATGTGGGAATTCAGTAACTACTGATCTTTTGCTTTTGCTTTTTTTTTTGTCTTCAGTTAATTTTTAAAGTTCCAGAAGGGGATTTATTGAGTTGAAGGGAGAATAATATTTTAAATATCACTGCCTGATCATTTTGATTTTTCTTTATGTTTAAATAAATATAACTTCTTAAAAGAGTGTAGCCAACAGGTGGGCTCAGAGGATGTCTAAACAGAGCTGTGGGGCAGCTTCTTGACGGGCACAGCCCTGAGCTGTGGCGGCGTGTACTTCGGGTCGCCACAGGCCCTTCCCTTGGGCTTCCCAGCGGTACCCCTTGGCTGTGTACATCTGAGGCTCTTGCTCGGACAGCCTCCTCCTTATCCTCCTGTTAAGCAGCCACTGGCTTCTCCCGCTGGGCACGACTCTCTCTAAGTGTTAGTGGTTTTATGCCCCTGAAACACGAAGCATGCCCTGGAGGAGACGCGTGTGTGGCCTGCACAGCAGCTGGGCTCTGCTGACACTCGTCCACCCCTCTCATCCGTACTGCCCTCAGTCCTCTGTAGAAGCCTTGGAGGTTTTGTTGCTCAGTGTTGTTTTGCTAATATCGTTACAGTCCAGCCAAGCCCTGATGATTATGGGACTGAGCTATTGCAACGTTATCATGAAAACCTCTCTGAGATTTTCACAGACAAGGACAAGTTGCTAAAGATGATCTCACGCGCGAAGAGTGTGGCCCCTGGGGAAAGAGAAGTAAGAGCACAGTGGGGTGTGGAAGCGGGAGGGTGAGGGGAAATAATCGGCAGACACAATGTATGTTCTGTAAGTACACATATGCACCAGTATTGAGAAATGCTAAGGAGAGAAGGAGAAATAGAAGGCAACTCATGAGAGAGGAAAAGGAAGAACTTTGCCATGTATAGGAAATCTCTTTTTTTCTTTCTGGTGCTGGGAATAAGGAACCCAGAGCCTCACATGTGGTAAGCAAGCACTGTACCACTGAGCTACATCCCCAACCACTCTCCCCCAAATTCATTTGATTTGAAACAAAGAAAAAGAAATCTAGGTTGAGAGAGGTGAAGATGTTGCAGATTCCTTAGCAGAAACACATTCACTGTAACCTGATGCCTAGCCTTGTGGCTCTGCAGCCCCAGGTTGGAGAGTCTCTTACCAGTGTTTGTGCTGTCTTGAAGGTCATGGAGAAGCTTGTGAAACAGAGCTCTGGCTCAGGTGGTTTCAGTTCCCTGCTGTCAGCAGTTCTAGAAGAGCAGACTCTCTCTGCAACAGCCATTTGGCAGCTGCTTCTGGCAGCTCAGGAGACAAAGGTCTGCCCCTTGAATCTGCTCGTGGATAAAATACGAAAGGAGCCTCGTGCTGCTGCTTTCTTCCAGGCAGGTAGGTTGCTGGGCCTCTGCTGTGGTTTCGCCCCCAGTAGGGTAGTGGTCCATCTACTCGGGAGCAGAAAAATCTCTCACGTGGCGGTCATCCATCCGCATCTCTGCTCTTAGGCGTAACGGCCAATAAGTTCTGGGTCTTCTTGCACGTAGGGTAACTGTAGGTGATGATAACATACTGTATGTTTCAGAAAAGCTAGAAGAAAGGAATTTGAAGGTTTTTTGTTTTTTGAGACAAAGTCTCACCATGCAGTTCAGGCTGGCCTTGAACTCACTGTGTAGTTCAGACTGGCTTTAAACTCATAGAGAGCCTTCTGCCTCAGCCTCCTGAGTGCTGGGATTATGGGTGTGTACCACCATGCCTGGTTTGAAAGAATTTTGAATGTGTTCACAAAGGTGTTTAAAGAGATAAAAGTGCTTTCCTGGATCTGACTATTACACAATTTTACTCCATAAATATGTACAATTTTTTAAACCAGGAATAGCAGTTTTGTTCAAGAATACAGCATTTAAAAACCTTTTTAAAAACTGCAGTGATTATTCTAAGCTTAAATTCATTATTGTTCTCTGATCGCAGTGCTGTCATTCGCTCACACCCGAGCCTAGATGGGAGACAGGTTACATGTGTTGTCGTTATAAAGAACTGTGGTGAAGAAGATAAAAGAGAAAATGGGGCCCAAGTTTGACTGAATTTCCCATGTCCCTTTTTTTCAGTGACCACCCCAGAAACTGCTGCCTTCGAAATAGTCCTGAGGCATACCAAGTTGATCGTAGAGGCCATCCAGCAGTGGGGTGAGCTCAAGTCCTTTTCCTCAGAGGAAGAGCAGCTGGCCAGGAGTTTGAAAGAGGTGTGGGCAAATAAAAAGCAAACCACAGTCCGGAAAGGTTTTCAGAGTGGATTCTGGGGCTGTCTGCATTGCTGAGGGGAGTATCTGCCGTGTGCGTGGCCCTGCCTTCGCTCTCCTTTACAACCTTCCAGCTCCACATGTTAGGTGGTGCCATCACATTTCGCAGGCCGTGGAGCTCAGGCTCTACACGATTAAGTTACGTGTCCAGTGAGCAAGACTGGAAGCCAGGATTTGAACCAAGTTACATAACTCATACCTACATTTATTCCAACTGCCTAAACATAGGGACATCTCAAGGGAAATGATGATTCCGTTCTCTAACATGTTCTGAGATGCAGTGTCTCAGAGGACGGAAAGTAAAGCCGATCTCGCTACATGTTCTATTCTGGCTCCTTGAAGGAGCCAAGATAAACATAGAGAGAACAAAGCTTTTGCCCATATGGGGCAGCAAGTAGCGCCAACTCATTTTCTGTAAGGCATCTCACAATGTGGCCAGCATCCCAGAAAACCCAGGTGGGGACTGGGGGGATTCGTGGATGTCTAGCCCCATCATGTACATCTTGAGCAGGGAAGAATAAAGGTATATAAAATTAAGCCGAATTCACTTGTAGTGTGTCTTTGATCCATGGGATCAAAAAGGTATGGGAAGCATGCCAAAGGGCAGGCTTCAGACCATTCACACCAGTGACAGCCCCAAGCGGGTCTCAGTTTCCGCTGGGAAGAAGATGGCCCATGTCTCTGTGGGGCTTCAGGGGCAAGACTGATGTGCTCGCCTCTCTCCAGCACACTGCGTGCTTCAGAGTGAGGCTTCTGCACTTGATCAGTTTTAGGCTCCTAATTAGTCTCATGCCTGCCTCCAGGGACATCAGGTTTATTTAGATAGACTTGAAAAGAGCAGAAATAAAATGTCTTCCAGGATGAAAATTCCATGTGGCCATCTGTGGATGGTTTCACTTTATTTTCTCAGTATGCTGACTCTCTGCTGATAGCTCTAACATTCTGAAAGAGAACGGCTTTGAAATCATATTCTTGGCCTCTTTAAAGCCCCTATTTGAACCTGCTTTGGAACGCTGAGTTTCTTTATGAAAGAAAATGATGTTTAAAAGGGTACATCTAAGTGTCTAAAAATATGAAGCCACTGATCATGCAGAATTACTTGCAGACATTGAGACAATTATATATTATGAAAAATTATCTTGATCTTCATGATAGAAAGACCAACCACCAAATCCTGTAGCTCTCTAGGGTTTTAGTATGCAGATCTAGAAAAGCTTTCTGCAAGACTCTTGATTGCTTGGAACATAATTCTTACAGAAAATACTGATGGTTCCCTGTTCATACCTTCTTTATATTTGTACATTTGTCTTGATATGTGCATCCTCTTTTTGCTTTGTTCATTTCCCTCCCTTTGATAACAGCACTGTCCCACTGCATGTGTTGTGAGGACAAGTATAAACAGCTTATAGATGAAGCTATCCCTTCCAGAATTAACTTATTTTATGTTGGAAACCGTGGGGGAAATCTGCTGATATTAACTCCATACCTTTGTCTTGTGGTACTCATTTAGATTTTGAGCATTTCTTCTGAGACAACCAGCCCTGAAGCTTCCCTGAGAGCAGTGCTGAGCAGAACCATGGAAAAATCAGTCTCAGCCATTGAAATCTGTCACCTCCTGTGCAGTGTCCACAAATCTTTCCCAAGCCTACAGCCCGTCATGCAGGAGTTGGCACAAATTGGTAAGGAACGAGGGGTTGAGGGTTCTGTTAGGCCCCCAGGCTCGCTCTTTATTGGGGAAAAGAGGCACCAGCTCATGTGAGAGGCTGTTGTACCTCAAGTATATGCTGTGTCTCTAACCGCCAGAAGACACAGATGTAACACAGTGTTCTTTGTGTTTATGGGGAGGAAAGATGACAGTGGTACTGATTCCTGCAGTTTTTTGAGGCTCTCAAGTCTCTAGTCTCCACTAAGGATGCATTAGAGAAGTTATAAAGCAAAGTAGAAACAGAATTTGCAGAGCCATGAGGTTCTCTTCTATGCAGGTTTCTTTACTAAGGAAAATGGAGAGAGCGAAGTGTGGAAGGTGAGTAATAAATTTCACCTTGAAGCCAAAGACAAAGAAAATGAAAAGGCTGCGGAAAATGACTGCCAGCCTGCAGAACAGAATGGCCAGGGAGAGGCTGGTTCCTTGCCAGAACAACAAGAGAAAGACGCGTCTGCCTCCCCAGACTCTGCCAAGAAGAGCTTCGTCTGTAAGGCCTGTGACAAGAGCTTCCATTTCTACTGCCGCCTGAAGGTGCACATGAAGCGCTGCCGGGTGGCCAAGAGCAAACAGGTGCAATGTAAGGACTGCAGTGAGACCAAGGATTCCAGGAAGGACCTGGAGCAGCACCAGCTGGAGGCCCATGGTGCCAGTGGAGACCCCGAAGCCCCCAAGAAGAAGAAGAAGAGGCTCCCAGTGACATGCGACCTTTGTGGAAGAGAATTCGCCCATGCCTCAGGTACGCTCAAGAAGGCAGTCACGAGGATAATCATGGCTGGTGCTGTACTTTGGATTCTAGCCTGGCACTAGCTGTGTGCCATGAAAGTGGATGGGCTTAGAAAATAGAGCTGGTTCTTAAGAGGAAGGATAGTAAGTCCAGAAGAGCATTGGCTCTGGAATCAGCTCCCTGAGCACTGATTCCCCATCTGTTAAATTTCCTATGTGGTACCACTTACTGTTTTGAATTGTCAGGGAATTTTAAGATAACAGAGCTCAACCCCGACTATAATCCCTCTGTAGTTAGCATACCATAACTTGGACGTTACTACCACTGTTACTTAGTAATAACCAGCTACTTCACAGCTGAATCAGCATATACCATTTGCTTCTTGGTAATAAATAAGAAGTCACAGAAACCATGGAATACGTAGTCAGAATTGTTTTCCCTTGTCTGAGATGTTGGGTAAACCTAATAAAATATAAAAGTGAGTTTTGTTTGCCTCTTTCCGAGTGACTGGGGTCTCTCTAGAGAAACAGTGCTTTGTGCTGCTTCCTCTCAAGGCCTGGCCTGAGACGGTGCTGGAAGGTGGTATTGCTGAGCTTCTGGACTGACTGTGGTCTCTCCTGTTCCCCTCCCCAGGCATGCAGTACCATAAACTGACAGAGCACTTTGATGAGAAGCCTTTCTCCTGTGAGGAGTGTGGGGCCAAGTTCGCAGCCAACTCCACCCTGAAGAACCACCTCCGCCTGCACACTGGGGACCGCCCCTTCATGTGCAAGCACTGCCTCATGACCTTCACCCAAGCCTCTGCCCTGGCCTACCACACCAAGAAGAAGCACTCGGAAGGTGAGGCCGCAATGCCCTTTCTGCCTCCTGCAGACTTGCGTGGTGTGAGCTGCTGCAAGCCCGCTTGGAATCAGGTGCTATGCATGTGTCAGGGAAATGACAAACAAAGCTAGAGCTCATACTCTGAGCCCACAGATGACTAGGCCTCCATCTGTGCACAGCCTGTTGAGTGCCTGCTGCAAGGGTTTCTGAGGAGAGGCTGGCCAGCATAGCATTGTGACTTTGTAATTACAGAGTTTACATAGCCAGGAATTCTTTGAGCTTTGATGTGTAGTTCAAGCATGAGAAAGACCTCCTGGAGCACCTGCTGTGGGTCGGGCGGTGCCAGATGCTGAGTGACAGACTGGAATGCAGTGCTCCTGCAGCTGATGACCTGGGGTGGGAGGTACAGAGCCAGTTAAGAGTACAGATGGCCGTTGGTGTAACATGGAGGAATACCAGGACCCTGTGGCCCAGGGCAAACGGGTTCTCACCCAGTTAGAGGGGAGAAAGTGTATGTCAAGGAAGGATTCTGGAGGAGTCTAGGTACGCTTTGGAGCATGTGTGAAGAAGTAGCATTCCATCGCCCCCGCTGCATTGTCTCAGTAGCCTCCTCGCCAATTCCTTGCTCTCCGTGTTTCCCTGGGTACTTCTAAAACTAAAGCACGTCAGGTCACTTCCCTGCTGCAGACTCTGCAGTGGTTTTCCTCTCACACAGTGTGGAGTCTGAAGGCCTTCTGATAGCCCGCCAGGCCATCCGTGCTAGGACGCCTGATTCCTCTGGCTTCCTCTCTCATTACTCTCCCACTTCTTTATTTTGTTCTGCTCACTTTAGTTTCCTCACCCCAGCCAGGCAGGCACTTTTGTTTTTGCTGTTCCCTTTCTTGGGCCACCTCCGTCTTCATGCTTCATGGCCTTGTCTCCCTCAAGGTTTCCCTCACACCTCACCTTTTCTATGAGTCCTCCCACCGCCCAGCCTGCCCCCTCCGGCATCTTCTCCATGGTACACAGCAGGTGATGGGTGTCTGTGTTACTAGTTTATAGTCTCTCCCTTTAGAGTACAAACTGTAAAGGTAGAGCTCAGAGTGCATGCACCCCCCACACACACACTAAATTCGGGGAATTTAGTGATAGTCAGCCATCAGTATTTCCTGATAAAAGCATTTCTTGGGCTGTTCCCAGCACGGGGATGTTATAAATACATACATCCTACCCTCATGAGTTTATACTCCAAGGAGTAAGACACACACTAAATAAATGTGCAAGAGAAATCCAGAGTGTAGCCACTGCTGTGAAAAAAAATAAAACCAGATGAGCAACAGGGAGCCACAGGCTTGGGAGTGGGTGCTGTTCCTGCATCAGCGATGCCTGTGAGAGAGGATGTTAATTGTGAAACCTAAATAATTAGGGGAGCCAGTAAATGGCCTAGGAGAAGAGCTTCATGTGTAGAACCTGATCTCCAAAATGGGCATGAGCTTTATCTGCCTCAGAGACTACAGAGAACTAGAAAGAGCAATGGCAGAGTCTGTGAGGGGAGTGTGTTAGGAGTGAAGGCCAGATAACATCATTGGTGCCAGCTCCTACAGGACCTCCTAGCCAGGTAAGGACTTCTGGCTGTTATGTTAAGGTCCATTTCAATGTTCTTTTAACAAATTGCCAGAATAGTGGCTCAAAACAACACAGAGGTGTTATCTTTCCATTCTGGAGACTGGAAGTTAAAACATGGGTCTGACAAGGCTAAAATCCATCTGACAAGGTTGCATAGAAATGTGGTCCTTCTGATGGAAGCACCAGAGGGAGGGTCTATTCCTTGCTTTTCCTGGCTTTGAGAGGCCACCCATAGTCCTTGGCTTATGGCTGCATCACTCCAGCCTGTGCCTCTGACACTCCAGGCTCCAGCTCCTCCCTCTACCAGGACCTTCTGAATTCTTTTGGGTCGCCTGAAGAATCCAGGATGATCTCTCCCTCCTAAGCTCCTTAACTCAGTCACAGGTTCTGCCATGTGAAGTAGCAGTTAACAGGCTTCAGGGTTTAGGATACAGGCATCTTTGGGGCTCATTATTCTACTGACCACAGGAAGCCACTGGATGACTTTGAACACAGGTGTGATAGAATGTGATTTATATTCTTAGTTTGGGCCACTCTGGCCAGTGAACCATTCCAGGGATAGAATTTAATACTGACAGAGGCCAGGGGAGGTGCTTGCAGGGGTCTAGTCGGGGTTGAAAGAGTGTTCGGTTGGAGGATCTATTCTTGAAAGTAGAGGTAACAGGATTCATGATGGATTGGGTGTGGGGTAAGACAGGAGTTACACACGGCTTCGGGGCTTGGGGCATGAACAGCAGAGTGAGGGACACCTCACTGAGTGAGAAGGGAGGCTGTGAGGTGGATGGCAGGAGCCTGGCTTTGATGAAGGTCCGTTTGAGATGCCTGGCCAAGCTCTGAAGGGAAAGGTAAAAGCAAGTGGGGTTGGGGGGGGGGGAGTATGGAGGTCTAAGGACAATGGGTACAGGGGTGCAAGCTGTGAGATGGGATCCGATGGTGAGGGCAGAGAAAGTCAAGGACTAAGCCCTAGTCATCTCAAGTATTTCAACTTTTGATTCAAGAAACCCCTTTTCCCTAGCAAAACCTCATTTTAGAGCCCAGCAGGTAAAATGTGAAAATGAGGCTGATTGCCCTGGTTGAAGCAGGGCCTAGGGTCGGGAGTCCTGGTCTGCAGCTCGCCTCCCCGATTGCCCATGAGGGAACTGGAATGCTCACCTGACCCAGCCTTTTGTACCAATCCCCAGACTTTGTCTTTACCTGTTTTTCTAACAATCTTTGGTAGTATAGTTATTACATCCTCATTATATGTGTGAGAAAGTCCAGAAACCAAAGGATACATAATAGCTTTATGGAAGCCCCTAGAAAAAGGCTTTCATTCTTTAAGCTGGGTATGTTGCAATATCTCAGCACTCTGGGAGACTGAGGCAGGAGAATCACGAGTTCAAGCTCAGCTGTGGCAAATGAGTGAAACTATCTCAAAATGTAAAAAATTTTAAGAAAAGCTGAGAATTGGAGCTCAGTGCAAAGGCCCTGGGCTGGGTCACCAGTGATGCAAAAAAGAAACTTTTATTCTTTTCTGAATCCATGTCTCACATTTGTGTGCAGTCGCAAATCTACACTGTTCTGCCTGTTTCTGGTCACAAGGATGTAGCCGTTGGCCAAAAGCAGAGCGAGCTCTTTCACCATCGTGGTGGTCTGATGAGGAGATGGGCTCTCTTGCATGATGAGAAATTTGTCTCTGTCCTCTGGACTCACCTTCTGTGTGATGGGCTGTGTTTGTGTGTTTGACAGGATGGGTCAAACCTCCTGTCCAGTGTATTACAAATTGCCTGAGGTTGTCATGTCATTTCCCAGAGGACATTCCCTGGTGTGTTTCTTAGAATTTGATTTTGTAGGAACACCATGTTTAGTGCTGGTTCTCATAAGCCCATATGTCTTTGCAGGAAAAATGTATGCATGCCAATACTGTGATGCTGTGTTTGCCCAGTCCATCGAGCTGTCTCGCCACGTGAGGACTCACACCGGGGACAAGCCATATGTCTGCAGGGACTGTGGCAAGGGCTTCCGGCAAGCCAATGGCCTCTCCATCCACCTGCACACCTTTCACAGTATGTACTGAGTTCATGCATGTCGGCACTCAGGGCCAGCCTCAGTGCTGAACAAGCATGTAGCAGTTATAACAGAGATGTCACTACACCAGAAGCAGGCCCCATTCAGCACCCTGCCCTCCCTTAGTCTCCTACAAAGCCCCATAGTCTCTCTTTTCTAATTCAAGAAGAAGTCCATTTTAGCATCCCACCGTATGATGCTCATTGTTCTGTGTCTAGGACTTTCCCTTGTCTTTCTTTTTAGCCCACCTGGCACTTTTTGGCCTGAACAGACACAAATTATATTTGAAGGACAAAGCCTCTCTAACTGACAGGCACCCAAGGCGCTGGAAAGTTTCCATTAATCCACTGAGCTTCTGTTTTCTCCCACACCTTCTTCTACTCTCATTGTCTATTCATACCTGCCTTTTCCTGTAGGAGCAAGCCTGACCTTGTCTGAGCTAATTCTGCCATCCTAGGTGGTGCTGGGCACATTCCCTTCAAAGCCTGGTCCAGCCTTCTCTTGCAAGTATAATATACAATGGTACCTCAGTTCACAAACTTAATTCATTGCACAATTCTAGGGAAAATTACTGTGTTCGAATTGTGCAAGAAAGACGGCCACAGTCATGTTCATCACCTATTAAAGAGTTTGCAAACAAAACCAAAATTTTGTCAAATGCTTTTGTTTGCAAACAAGCACTCATGAACTGAGGTACCACTGTATTCCCCTCAGCGCCATCTCCCTGTCTTTCTCCTCTTTTTCTAGAGCTAATACAAACATACACTTCTGTTCAGAACACACTCACACATGTGCATATGCAAAGGAAAAGGAAATCCTGGGATGGTTGTTGCGTCGTGCAGCTGCCCCCTCGGGCCTTCTCAGTCTCCCTCGTTACGGCCAGCGTGCAGTAAATGTGTGGAGTAGTAGGCAACTTGAAAGTGCGGACTTTGAAATCACACAGCCTTGGACAGAAATCTTGACTCTTCCACTTACTTTTCTCTGCCTTTCTGAGCCTCTTAGGCGCCTTCCAAACAAGAGCAGATAACACAGTGCCACCACCTTGGATTGCTATAAGAGTTAAATGAGTGCTGGGGATTTAGTTCAGCGGTATTCACGCTTACCTGGAAATCACAAGGTCTTGAGTTCGATCCTTGGTACAAAAAAAAGTTAAATGAGCCGCCACATGTATGCATGAAGCGCGAAATGATCAGTAAATGCCCGGTATTATTGGTGATAAGAGCAGCCCTGTTGGGTACCATCTGTCCTATCAGAGCTTGTCCTTTTTGCAGTTCAGGTACCTTGCATATCCTCCTTCCCCTCCCCATTCCTCACCCATCTTCCCATACCAGCTTCTAACTTAGTAGATGCTGTCTAACTTAGTACCTCATAACATGTACTTTATGTAAACACATCTATGTCTGTTTCATCCAATCAAAAGGGACTTTGCCAGAGTGCTTATGTGCCCAGCATGTGAGTAGATACTGGGTCATGCACAAGGAGTACAAAGTGTGGTCCCTTCTCTCCGAGGAGTTACCAGGACTGTCCAAAATATTCAATTAGAGTAGACTTGCAGACGAGTGAGATTCGGCTTGGACCCACCACCACATTTTAATGTCTTCTCAACTTTTAAGATGCCATTGTACTTTAGTCTTCTTTTCCTACTACCTTCACATGACAATCAGGAAATGGGAGGGAGATGCTAATTTTCAGAATGGAGATGGTGGTGACCCATGCCCCGGAGTACTGTGTATCATCATCCAGGGTTGGTACCTGAGCCCCTTTCTCTTCCAAACTATGGATACCTTCTCCTGTTGCTTGCATTTCTGAGGGCCACATGATTGCTCATGGAAATCTGTGTCAGAGCATCTTAAAAGACTGTGAAACAGATTTCAAGAGCTGCTGTCCACAGGGAAACTAGTTAATGATACCGAATTCTGCTGCATGTCAGAATTCCTGCATTAATCTGAGTCAGTGCACTCATAGGATTGGCATGTGGGTTGGACCTTTCTTCTGGGCAACAGACTTTATTATTTTGCTTTCTGTTGCTTTTAAGAAGACTAGAGATTTCTGCCACCCACCTGACAAGCACATTCTCCATGAGTGCTACTTATATTTGAGGTCATACTGAGACTTTAGCATGTGTGGCTCAGAGCATGGGCTTGTGAATGAGGCCATTTCCTAGACCACGCTTGGATAAGGTACTAACTTAACTCTCTATACCTTGGCTTTTCCCAGCCTGTAAAATAAGAATGGAACCTACTCACAGGGCTGTTGGAAAGAGTAGGAGAGTTAAAACACACCTAGAACATGCCTCCATGAGGCACTTACTAAATGGCATCTATGCAAAAGTTTTATTGTTGAATCTAAAGTGGGGGGCCAGGAAGCACTGCTCATGACAAAAACATAGTGATGCTAGTTGTGTTTGAAATCTCCACAGAGAACCACGAAACTCAAAATGCTACTGCAAACTGGAAGGGCGGGGCCCTGCTTGGAAATCGATGAAGTAGATTTTAACATTTAGGATATAAAATGAGGAATTACGATGAACTCAGCTGCTACATAGACAGTTAATCCAAAAAGCTGAGCACAGCCCGGCTCCTGAGTTGGGGTTCACGTAGTCTGTGATCCTGCATGACAGATAAACAGAGTCTCACATCTTGCTGACACCCCAACCATGTTTACTAAATGCTGTCCGTGGTGTTTTCCCCTCTCCGTCCTCTTGCCGATGTCCTTCTTGGAACCAGACATAGAAGATCCTTATGACTGCAAGAAGTGCAGGATGAGTTTCCCCACTCTGCAGGATCACCGGAAGCATATCCACGAGGTGCATTCCAAGGAGTACCACCCCTGCCCCACGTGTGGGAAGATCTTTAGTGCCCCTTCCATGCTGGAGCGACACATGGTGACCCATGTCGGAGGGAAGCCCTTCAGCTGTGGGATCTGTAACAAGGCTTACCAGGTGACCTCTTGAACACTGGGAGCGTCTCCCAGTGCCTGCCCTGCTCTCCATTTGGCTCCCAGATGTTCATGTTTGTAACTTGCAGCTTGTACCGTCTTGTCTTCAAGTGGTGACAGTCTGTTTTTCCTGATGGACAGGCTGGGAGTGCAGCTCAGTGGTATGCATGCTTAGCATGAATGAGGCCCTGGGTTTGATCCCCAGTACTCCAAAAGCTAAAAGGCAACTCGTTACTCATATTCCCTGCGGAGACCTGGCCAGAGATGCAGTGCGAGCTGTAACTGGAGCAGAGCATTCTTACCCCTCTTTTAGATGTGAGCTTTGTCCTGAGCTGAATGCTGTCTTCCCCTTGGATGCTCCTGCTCTGTACTACCTGTTTCCAGAGTGTGAGAGTGATAATGGGGAGCAAATCACCATCCAGAATTAATTTGTTGTTTGCTTTAAGTCCCAGGGAAGACCTCTATGTTTTTACCTTGAAATTTGGCATGTAATTAAAGTGAAATCCCAGATAGGACTAAAAGAAAGCTCCATCTCTGTCAGAAACTGTCCCAGGAAGAAATGTCCTTTCTGGCATCTCTAAGGTGGAGGAATGGACAGAAGCCTAGTAGCTGATTTAGGAACGGAGAGCCAGCTTTCTGTCAGGCCTTGTGTGATGACATTAGTCTGACATGGCTGAGTCACAGGGCTGATCTCTAGGAGACCAAGGAATTGTATTCAGTGTTCTCAGTGCTGTTCTAGAACCTGCGGCAGAGATGGGTGCTTGCTCCTGGAGTCCATGGACTCTTCCTGCAGCAGATTGCTCTGCTATATGGGCTTCTGGGAAGCAATGAAGCACATCATAGTGTGAAAAATAGATATTCCACGCAGGTGGCCAGGCTTAATCCTGCTCCTCCTATTTACCAGCTGTGTGACCGTGGGCAAGTCATTTAATGCCTCTGTGCCTCAGCTTCATCCCTCATCAGCTTGGTGTGAGCAATGAGGGCTTACGAAGGATTCAGCTCAGTCCTGCCTGAATGGCCTCTCCCAGTTTTGTTCCCATAGACACTGACCTTTCCTCGGCTCTACACTCCATGTGACAGATATGAGAGTGTGATTCTAGATCTGTGAGCTTATCTCAGAACACTTTTTTCTCTCATGAGAACCTCATGGGCTCTCTAGCTTGCTTGAACACAAGACCTAACATTTTCCAAATTCCTTGTAGCAATTGTCTGGCTTGTGGTACCACAATCGAACCCACCACCCAGATGTATTTGCAGCCCAGAACCATCGATCATCTAAGTTCTCATCACTCCAGTGCAGCTCCTGTGATAAAACCTTTTCCAACACCATTGAGCACAAGAAGCATATCAAAGCAGAACATGCGGGTGAGTTTGGGGGACCACAGGACCCAGTGTGAACTGGTATAGGGAAGGGGCTTGGTTTATTAGCATCCTGGCTTCTATTTGGAAATGCTAGCTTTAGTGCTGTGGCGTGCTGTGCTCGGGTGATTGCACCCTTTGGTCTCAGCACCCTGAAGGATGCCACACCCATCCATCAGTAGCAGGAGCTTGGGTGGCAGTGATTCTCACTCCTGGAAACCTAGAGCAGTGTGCTCCTGCCAGCCTGCAAGTAAGACCTAGTCACGGTGTGGGAAGGGTACAGCTTTGGTGGCAGACTTGCCTGGGAGGAAATCCTGACTCCAGCACTTACCAGCTGCATGACCTTGGCAAGTGACTTTTCTGAGCCTGTTTCCTTTTCAGAATGGGAGTTATTAATACCTGCCTTGCAGATAAATTTGGGCATAATCACAACAGCTGTCAGTTACAGAGCATTTCCTGTGTGTAGAGCACCAGCCAAGCACTCCATGCGTGTTTCCTCATTTAGTTCTCACAACCCTCTTTGTATCCAGACAGCCTGAGCCGCCTGGTGCTCTTCACTGCTGAGTTGCATGAACCTCCCTGAGGTGTAAGGTCTCTGGCACATGGTAGAGGACGTGGGCAGTGTCAGTCCTCACCTGCTCCGGCCCTGTTCGTCTCTGGTGTTGGAGGAGCCATCCTTTTTCCCTTTCTCATTATTCCTTTCCTCTACATTTCACAGATCTGAAGTTCCACGAATGTGAGCAGTGTAAGGAACTCTTCCCCACACCAGCTCTGCTGCAGGTTCACATCAAGTGCCAGCATTCAGGTCAGTGTCCCTTCCGCAAGCCCTGAGCAGGACTGCCTCGGTGTAAGTCACTGCTGTGCAACCCAGGCTCAGTCACTTACCTCCGTTTCCTTATGGGGAACTGTGAAACTGTGAAATACACTACAGCCTCACACCAGTAAGTCTCCCTTAAGTCTTAACTGTGATTGTCATTGTTGTTGCTGTATTTCATCAGATCTAAAATGCAAGTTATAAAGTGTACCTTTTTGTTTGGTTTTTTGACACAGGGTCTTACTGAGTCCCTAAGTTGCCCACACTGGGCTTTAATGTGAAATCCTCCTGCCTCAGCCTCACACTTCTCATATAAGATGCACCTTTGTTTTGTTTTGCTTTGCTTTTGCCTTCTTGACACAGGGTCTCTCTGTATGCTCAGGCTGACCCTGAACTCACTGTGTAGCCAGGCTGGAATCAAACTTGCAGCAGGCCTACCTACCTCAGCCTCCCAAGTGCTGGGATTACAGGCGCGTGTGCCACCGTGCCCGGCGAGTGCGCAATTTTTAATGAGCCATTAAGAAGTAAAAAGTGCTACCAATTCAACCCCTTTTTATCACTTAGAATTTGTAATTTATCCTAAGTGCTATTTCAGTCTTAATCTGACATAGATTTGAAGTCACTCACTCATAAGTACACAGGTGAAAAGGAAAACACAGGAAATAAATTGGTTAGGGGAAGAATCCAGCTTCTCAGAGTAACTCTGCATTCCACCGTGGACATGTGTGTCTCTCCTCCCAGTGTTTACCCTGCTATCAGAGTGCTGATGTTAGGGCCCAGCGCTAAAGGCTTTGGTCTCCGAACATTACCTACACCAGACTGCTTTTGATTCCTGGCTTAGAGTGTACCTAACTCTTCCTCACTTGCCTCCTCCCTCCTAGAGCATTTGGCTCCTGTGAATTATAAGCATGCCATCCTGTGTTCCTGTGTTAGGGGTTTTATTCCTGCCCATAGACTGGCATCTTGTAAGTTCGGATGTCTGTGCATGCACAGGTGTTGCAGCCACACCTGACTGCCATCTGGCACATAGCAGATAGAGATGCTGTTTGTCCCATCCAGGGATCTGAAAGTGTGCTCCTTAGAATAATAAAAGGTGGTATCATCAGTGTCATCATGGGCTTCAGCCAGGTCAAATTTAGGCTAAATCTAATGCTAATGACACTGGACTTTGAGAGCCTCTCACTTGAAGGGGACCCTTCAAGGCTGTGCACCTAGTTTAGTGTTTGTCATTTGTTCTGTATTCGTCCTTTTTTGAGGAAACGCCCTCCAAATGGTATGAGTTTCAGATCTCCAAAAGCTGGGCTTTGCCTCTCCTCAGCCCCGTGTTCCTCCTCTCTCTCACGTCTCCCTGCTCTGCCACTCGGTCCACTCACAGCCCACCTCTTCTGCCTCCCCTCCTCCAGGGTCCCAGCCATTCAGGTGCTTGTACTGTGCAGCTACTTTCCGCTTCCCTGGAGCCCTGCAGCACCACGTCACCACGGAGCACTTCAAGCAGTCGGAGAGCACCTTCCCCTGCGAGCTCTGTGGGGAGCTCTTCACCTCCCAGGCTCAGCTGGATGGCCACCTGGAGTCTGAGCACCCAAAAGTGACAAGCACTGAAACCCAGGCAGCCACCTCCCAGATGGTGCAGGTATTCTGGGGCAATCACAGGGTTCCTCGGAGTTCTGTAGAGGTGCCTCTGGCCCAGCGCTCGGCCTCATTCCCTTGGGCTCTTTCAGGGTCTGTGAGTCATACATGTCAGTGGACCTCTTAGCAATCAGAACAGAAAGTTCTAGTCTCCTAGCAGTCCCTAAGATAGAGAAGAATTTCCAAAAGTAGAAGGCTCTTCGTTCTTCCCCTCCATTTACACGCTTTCCACCTTCTGAGAGATGCCTTGGGATATGTGAGATCTGCAGGAAACTTAAAGAGGGGTGGCCAGGCTGTTTGTTAGGCAGGGACCCACTGCAGTGAAGGCACAGGCGGCTCTCCTGGCTGGACACAGCCACATTTGCACATGTCTGTGCCTCTCCACTTACCTGCTGAGAAGCCCACCTTTTCTCAGTTTTGGCCTAAGCTTGACCCAGCCTCTGTGTTTCCCTGGCCTTCTTTTACCCTCCTCCTGATCTGTAGAGAGGGCAGCAGGACAGATGAAACTGAGTGTGGCCAATTGTGAGCGACCTGCAGATCGGTTGGAGAGGAAGTGAAGGGGTGGAGGCTTTAATCCATTGGACTGTCCACTGCCCAGTCACATAGGTCAGTCATGTGTACATGGCATCCTTAGAGCCTCCAGGGGACAGAGGGCAGGCCGGGAAGGCAGGGCGTCAGTGACACTCGTTTTGTCATGTTACCAGAGCCTCTCCACAATCGTCTTTTTTCTTTTTATTGGAGTTCTTGGTAAGATATCTTGCCTGGGGAGCTCCAGCCCTAACCTAGAGAAAACCCACTTGAAAACTATAGTGCTAGGTAACTGTTGATTAAATATCACGGTTGTGGTGTTTGCTCCTTAGCACAGAGAAGTAGCTGCTCTTGGCACCCACACTTGTGTGGTTGCTTTCTGCTCTTGGCTGGTTTTCAAGAGCAGGTGGCCACGCCTCTGGGAGCTCACTGGTGTAAGAATATCCAGGGCATCGTGCTGTGCTAGGGTCCACAGGTCAGCACCAGATTAGAGGTTCAGGAAAGAACAGAGTGTGCTTAGCCATGGAGAGTTCTCCCAGAGCTCAGAAAGCTGCTCTCAACAGATTGTGCAGGTCTGGGAGGGGCACGAGAGACCCAGAGAGTGGGGGTGGCCACCCTGTCGGCTTGCTGAGCTGAACCAGTGAGCTACTAGAAACCACACTTCTTCCCTGTCTTCCTCTGAGACTTTGAAACTCTGCTCCTCAAGAAGGCTCAGAGCCCCACAGGTGCCCAGGCATGCCACCCAGGCAGACCTGGCTTCTGGTTAATCATGACATTGCTGTATTTCAGCCACGAGACCACCCACCTACAGTGGCATGGCTCTCGCATGACACTTTCCCCCTGCAGTGTCATCCTCAAGACAGGAGAAGCCAGTGTGAGAAACTGAGCCAGTGTTCGCTGGTTCGCTAATCATATAGTCCAGGCACCCCAAGATGGCATACTGAGCAAAATTACAGCAATTTAGTACACAGAGTTAAATTGTTTGCCTGCCTTCTCTTTTGCATCACTGGTGTATTAGACTTGCTCTTCCCATTAGGCACAAGTAATTGCTCTCCTCAGGTGAAAATATAAATATCATCATTACAGTGTGAGGTGGAAGCCATGTGAATGCTGGGGAGCTCGCCGTGGACACTGCCCAGAGCCCCCCTACTCTTTCCTTTTCAGGTGATCCAGACTTCAGAGCCAGCAGCCCCAGCCGAGCAGGTGATCACCCTGGAGGAGACCCAGCTTGCCGGCTCACAGGTGTTTGTGACTTTGCCAGACTCTCAGGCTTCTCAGACCAGCTCTGAACTAGTGGCGGTGACTGTGGAGGATCTGCTGGATGGCACTGTGACCCTGATCTGTGGGGAGGCCAAATGAACGCACCAAAAGAGGGACCCTGTGTTTGCTTTAGAGCAGAAGCTCGGAAACCTGTCCTTTGCCCTTCCCTGCTGACCCGAGTGGTGAGCATCTTAATTTAGCACCAACCCAAACGGTCTCACTCGAAGGACAAACAGAAGCTCCGTCGTCCTCACTCCCAGTCTGCATCATGGATGCCAACACTCTGTCCTCTGTAACCAACGTGCACCTCGCAGGCTGTCATTCAGACCTCTTGCCACTGCCTTGGAAATAACCTGGAAGAGCAGTGGGATGGGAGGGACGTCAGGGAAGGGCAAACGCCAGCAGCTCTCGGAGGACAGAAAGGAAGTCAGGTGGGGACAGACCTACCCGTGCCTCTGGCCATTTAAAAATGGGAGAGACGCACAGCAGATCCCGCAGGGACTGGACCTGAAGCACACTCGCCCTCCCTCCCTTGTCCTCCCTCCCCCTCTGGTCAGCTCCATCTACTTCGTGTGCCTGTGTTCACATTAGGGTGGCAGCGGGACAGGTGGCAGGGTTACCAATGCCCTCATTTCTATGCTGGGTCCCACCTGGTCTGTAGCAATCAGCTCTCCGGAAAGTCTTTGGTGTGTCTCTCCTGGGAGTGTTTCGTGGGAGGCCATCCAGCAGCAGACAGTTCCTGCCTTCTAGAATGCTCTTCCTAGCATTCCCTGAAAGGTGTGTCTGGGGCCCTTCCACGTTCTTATCCTCTCCCTCTACCCTGAAGGTCTTGCTCGCTGGCTCCCTCTGGAGTTGATGATGTTGCTAATGAACCTGCAGCAGGCAGGCCACCCTCTGCCGCACACCCAGCAGTGCTGCCCCTGGCTCTGCTCCTGCCGCCAGTGCGCGCGCTTTGTGCTTGGCCAGCTCTCGAGCGCTCCCAGCCTGCGTGCTTACTGAAGGTCAATGATCCTTCTGAGCCTGAATTTCACAAAGCCTTTTATCTTTAGTTCCGAAAATATAATCTGGTAATTAATGGTTTGTAGAATCCATTATGAAGTGCAATTAGATGGATGTTGATTCCTGTCGTTTAGAGAGAACAACTAGCGTTTATTTTTTCCTTGAGGCTCAAAGATTGGAGTAGCCTAGTGGAGTGTTACACAGCATGCAGGACCGCCTGCCACGTAGTGTGGCTTGACCCCTTGTAGAGAGGGTGCCAGTTGGACCATTCACCCTCCAGCAACGCGCTGGCAGAGAGGAGCCCACCCCTTTTCCATGGCTGTGTGCAGGGGCACATGGGGTTGAGTCTGGCTATAGGTGGGACTTGTATTGCTGCACCAGGCACACAGGCAGGTGGGGCACAGCTAAAAGGACTAACGTAGAGCCCTAGCTCTGACTGGTATTTTCAGGGGCTGGCTGTCTTCCTTGGCACTGGCTTTGTGCAGGCAATCCTGGCAACAGTGAGTTCCAGCCTAGGTCAGCTTGCCCCAGCCTGCTGCTTCCGCCTCCAGCTGAGCTTGTTAGTTCTGGGATCTTCCCATCCCAAAGGGTAAGGGAAGTCTTTAAAGAGAGGCAGCCTCAGAAGCCAAACACTGACCAGAAGATGGTGCTCAAGCCTTAAGACTTCGCCTCCCTGGGCAGCCGTCACTGTTTCTACCAAGGCTTTCCCCGGTCCCCATGGCTGGCAGACCAAGGAGCTCTTGGTCTGCAAGTGGCACAGACTGCTCTTGGCACCAGATGGAACCTCTCTGAAAGACGGTAGAGTGGCACAGGCTGCCAGGCCTTGGTGCCAAGCCAAGCAGGTCAGAGTGCAGGGCCTCACAAGCTGTAGGATGGTGGGAATTACACTGAGTGGCACCAAAACGTCTGCCTGCCAAAACGCAAGACAGTATCATGTCAAGTGCTGAGGGCTTATAGCGGCAAGTAAGTGATTTCATTTTAAGTCTTCTGAATAAAAAGTGCTGTAAATTTTAAACCTTAGTGTCAGATCCTTTCCAGCACTGAGAAACCTTTTCTCAGGTTTCGATGGGACCCAAATGGTGGCCAGCGACTCTCTTCAGGATCACTGGACTCCTCGCTCACTGTGCTGAGAGCAGCCGAGTGAGATCAAGCTGCCAGGCCCCGGATGCACTCATCCCCTGCCCGGCAGGAGGCACGGCCCGGCACAGCCCAGCACCACCGCGTGGGCCTCCTTACTGGCTGCCTGTGATTTCACAGTGCTACTCTCTGGAGAAGATGTGGATTTTATTGAAGAAAGACTTTTTCAGCTCTCCCTGTTGTGCCCAAGAGACTTGTAAAGTGCTGCCAGGGGGACACGGCTAGCGGGTCTCTTTTGTCCACACCGTTTGATTTCACCGTGGCACTGACGCTCCCTTTAGCTCATTCAGTGCTACTTGCATAGGTTGGAGGAGTCTCCTGGCTTCTTGGAATGTGTGGATTTGTTCAGGGGACCCCCGGGCTTCCCCTGCTCCCAAAGCTGAAGATCAAGCTGATGCAGTGGGAAAGACAAAAGTGCAAAGTGGAGTCTACCTGTGGGATGGTGGGGTTGGGGAGCGGGATTGCCCTGCACAGGGAAGTGGGAGTGCAGATCTGTGGTACAAGAACAGGGCTTCCCTCGGTGGGCAAGACTGCTGGTCTGCAGATCGGGACCAGAAGAGCCGCAAGAGAGCAAGAGCCAAGGTCCCAATCTTTCCTGATTTTTTTGGATGAAGGCTGCCTCTTCTGCCTCACGGCTCTGCATCTGGGAAGCTGACCACTGGGGCACCTCAGCCGAATCTCTTGGGCCAGAGCTGTGACACTCAGGGCTGATGGATGCAGTGAGTTGCAGATGGTGGGTAGAGGAGACAGGGTCTCTGTTCGCTACTCCTGAGCCCAGACAGATCCTCAGAGTCAGGGAAGGCTGACGGAGGCCCTGCGAGTTCCTTCTCACCGCAGGGACTCAAAACATACTGGAGGTGTGGCAGAGGGTGGAGGACACTCCTAGCCTTAGCAGGAGCACGCAGGTGGGTCCAGGGGGCAAGCAGCTGTCCTGTTCAGCTGGAACCAGAGGGGTGGACAGTGACAGGGAAGAGGTTAGAATACTTTAAGCTTCCCAGAAAGAAGGTTCAGTAGCTTGGCCCGGAGTACCCCAGAATACTTGGGAGATAGGAGGAAAACGGGAATAAAAGAAAGACAGGGCTGAAAGGAGTGTCAGGGCAAGTTGGTTTGTTGCCATAGAAACCATGGCTGGCAGGACTCTGACCAACAACTCAGCAGCACAGCTGGAACTACTTGGAAAGAAGGTGTCTGTACTTTGGGGACTGCAGTGTTGAGGAAAAAAGTCATTCCTTGAGCTGTTGAGACTGCGTCCGACCTGGGGAGATGCTCGAGTTTCCTTTAGCAAGGCCCGTCACACCTGTTTCCACTGTAGGCGAGGATGCCCCGTGTGTTGCAGGATAAGGCGAGTTACATGCTGTCACTCGTGTTTAGCACGTGTTAATCACAGAGTGAAATGTGTACGTGGAGAGGAGGACGCGCCTGTGCTGCAGGTGGCCGTGGTGCTGGGTAGCTGTCAGGTGGACACAGGCCTGAGGGGCCTGGGTTCCTTGGGGCTGCTGTGTGCCTTTGAGTTAGCGTGGCCCAGGCGAAAACACGTATCTTGGAGCTGCATTTCCTGAAGCTTCTTTCCAGGGGGCAAGTGGAGCGCAGTGTTTGAGAGCACAGGCTTTGGTGTCCCTCCTGGTAAATCCCTGCATGCAGCTGTGTGATCTTGGTCAGTGTGCTTTGAGTTTCCTCCTCCTGGCTCTCAGCAAATGGCTTGACGTCATAAAGTGCAGGACAGATTGCAGGACAGAGTTCAATGGTTTAGTGTAAAAATTTTAGTTGTTAATAAACTTTTTTACAGACAAGTCAACCACTGCCTGCATTTTCTGGCGCACTCTGTTTTCTTGTTCCTCTCAGAATCCTTAGGGGCTTTAAAACACACACGACTGTTCATTTATCTCTTTAATCTCAGGTGCCCCCAAAGCACCAGGGCTGAGTAGGTAACCGTAAAATAAGCAGAAACCTTTCCCAGTGAGTGGAAGCATGGCACGTTGCTGGCAGCCAACATGGAGGTGAGCGCAGCACAGGTAGGAGGTGCACACCACCTGCGGGAGCCAAGCCCCTGAGCTGGGGCGGCCGCTGCGCCCCGCGGCCCTGGAGGCCGGGCTCAGCCGAGGCTGGGGGGCTGCGCTGCTCCTTTGCCCAGTGCAGAGCCTCCTTGAGGGCACAGCCCTCTGCCTACACGGTGTCTGCAGAGAGAGCCTGCGGCTGCCCACATCATGTTTCGGACAGTGGTGCCCGGTGTGTCCCTGGCAGCCAGCTAGGAAGGGGAACAGTGCAGAGACAGGTGCTGCAGCCCATAGCCAGCGTGGAACCGGCCACCATCGCTTGGACCTGGTGGCTGCCTGGGAGAGGCCGCCGCAGAGCGGAGGGACGAACTTGAGAGCTTCCCAGCCCTGCCGTTACTTATTGGGTGACCTTGAACAAGTCTCCCTTAACAAATGGGTGTGAGGAGAAAGCTTTCTAACATTTTTAGCGCCTGACAATGTAGTGGCTTCCTGAATGATGACTGGTACTATGAGTCAGGGCAGGGAGCCCTAGAAAGAGCCCGGGACCGAGGTGAGATTGTGCTTTCTGGGCTGCTCTGAAGTAAAGCCAGAGCCTGCAGCAGCCCAGAGTAGGCCGTGGTAAAAGGGAACCAGCTCTCCCAGGGCTGGAGTGCTCAGTTGCTGTCGGGCACCGCCGCTGAGGGGTCCGAGCCCCATGGCGTGTATGTGTGTTGACTCAGGCCCTTTACTCTGAGCCACCCACAGCCCTTTATTTTCTGAGGCAGGATTTTGCTCAGTTGCCCAGGCCAGTCTCCAGCTTGTTACCGTCCTTGCTCAGCCCCTGAAGTGGCTGGGGTGACCTCTGTGTGCCGCTGTGCCCTGCGCTCCTTGTGTTTCTAATTAAGTGTTTGGTTTCATCTTGCCCCCATAAGCCTCTACTCAGAAATGTGTTTGGGATGAGAAAGAAAAATAACGTACAGCTCCTTATGGTCTTGTCCTAAACCAAGAAGTCTTCACTTTTCCTTGAGAAATAGCCCAGGACTGTGCCCTTCTCAGGGCACCTGAGAGGGAGACATCCAGGACATGGGCCCACCTAGGATATGGGGTTTCTTCCCGTGCATCTATCATGGCCACTGCAGTGTTTGTCTCTCTTCCGTGACTTGGTCCCAGCAGTGCACTCTGTAGGCGCACAGTGGCTGTCGCCTGCTGTTGGACTCTGCAGGACTCTGACCCCAGACTCTCAGTTTTGGGGGAGGAGAAACTACACCCCACATGTAGTTCCTGTGTGAGCTGTTTCTCACCAGTGGGTGGCACTCCTGGGAATGCTCTGAGGACAGGGCCACACCTGTGGTCTTGGTTTCTGCTGGGAGGGGGACCAGATGTCGGTCAGCTAAAGGAGACCAGCAGTTGGACCCAAGCAACACTTTCTTGTCCCACTTTCTCCGCTCAGGGAGAACCCCACTTCCACGTCTCGCTCCTGTCAGCAAGGCTGCTCTCCAGTCCCCGAGGGCCTGTCTGTCGGAACACAGAACACGCTCCGTTCCTGTCCTCTGAGAAGAGATTAGCAGAAGGTTCAGAGCAGCTGTCGGTCAGGGCTCCCCAGCTGCCCTGATCAAACATTCCCCCTGCCACTCCTCTTGCACCAGCTGGCCAGGGACAGCTGATTAGACATGGACAAAGTCATCCGGACACCCATGGGCCCCTTGAGGGGAGATTTTATGGCCTGCCCTCAGGAGGGCCTGATAAAGCAGGCAGGAGCTGGGGAGGTGGCCCGTGGGGCTGGTGCAGGCCAGAACTGCTTTTCATTGTGCTTAAGGCAGACGTCTCTGTGCAAAGTGAGCTTTCTAGAAGGCCAGCGCCAGAGACATCTAGGAGTCCAGGGCCTGCAGCCGAGGGAAACACTGGCTGCGCGTGCGTCTGTGCATGTGGGGGTGAGAGAGATGTCAAGTGGGCGCAGGTGGGCTGGGGAGCATGGATTATTAGATTGTCACAGGCTGACTTAAGATCCTTCCTCACTAACGGTGACCCCTTCAAGGGCAGAGACAGTGCATTATCCTTTATGCTCACCTCCCCCCCAAGACAGGGAGCCCCGCACCTCAGGGGCTGCACAGGGCTGTGGAGACCTGAAGTCCGGGGACGCTGTGGAGGATCGGGCGGACCTGGCATCAGTGACACGTGGTTCCTGTCCCTGGGGAACACTACGATGTCGATACTCTTAGCGTTCCTGGGTGACAGGTGAGGAGATGACAGCAGAGAAGGTGCTGTCACTGCACAGTCGGGGAGAGCACATCTGGGGTTTGGACCGAGCTGTGGACTCCAGTGTTTGCTGTATTAAAGCAGTCCTCGCTTAATACCTACTCACTCGGAAAATGCAGCTCATCCATAATTCCCGTCCTTAAGCAGCCTTGCTGGACTCTGGCTGCTGCTCCCAGCCAGGCTCCGTACCTGCTTGCTCTCCCTTCCCCTCTTCCCTCTCCACCCTGCCTGAGCCAGCCAGCAAAGCCTGGAACTCCGGTTTCATCTGGGGATGTGGTATCTGGAAGTTAGACTACACACCCTTTGCTTTGCTGTGGCGCTTGTGGCCAGAGACCGCTCACAGCTTCACCACGTCTCAGCTGACACCTGCCAGCACCCATTAAAGCTGTCCGTAAGATACAGGATGCCCATAGGCCCGAGCCACCTATGCTCGGCACCTCCGCAGCAGGAAGCAGTGTTGTTTCTTTCACTTCCCAAGGTGCACAGGGCCATCAAGATTGAAAGTGACATACGTCTCTGGCATGTGGCAAGTGCTTAAAAATAATGACACCATTCATGGTACTGGGGATCCCAAAGCCCCACTGCAGAGACCCCACTGGGTGCTTCTGATGCACAGGTAAGATGGGCGTCTGTTCAGGGGGAAGAAGGCAAGCTAGACGCTGAGTCTGGAGAGCAGGAACTGGTCCCAGCTGGTACCCTGTCCCACGTGTTGTGGGCAGCAGGACCAGGGGCACCAGCAGCCCAGTGGATGCGTTATTCATTTGCATTATTTCTTTTGATCCCCACAGTAACATGCAAGTTCAGAATAACTATGTTCATTTTACTCCTTTTACAGTCAAGGAGTTCAGGAAGTCAAACCTCAGCTTCATACTAGGGTTCCTCAGCTACTGAGAGCTGGAATCCAGCTTCCCTGACACCAAATCTGGCTTCCCCTTCTCCTCAGTGTTCCTTGTGTGGGTTCTTGTCCCTGGTCCCCAGAGCACTTGAGAGGTTATTTGCTTGATTCTGGTGACAACATTCTAAAGCTGGAGGGACATGAAATACTTTTCCAGTGAAGAAATAGAGGCATCACGAGAAACTCGGTCACTTGGGGAGTCCATAGGAGAGCTGCAGCCAGAACAGCTGGCCAGCCTCATACCCGCCCTGCAAGGAGAAGGAGCCGTGGGCCTGCAAAAGGGCTCGAGGTGCTGCCAGCAACCTCCCAACAGGAACGACTTCAGAGCCACCATTCATTAACTGCCACCACCCAGATCACCAGCCAGCACTGTCCCACGGCACCGAAGGAGACAGCCTCCTACTCTAGTGTTGCCCAGCATGGAACCTCTGGTCCCACATAGCTGCTGAGCACTTTAAATGTGGTCAGTGGGACTGAGGAGCTGAGGTTTTAATTTTGATGGTTGCATGTGGTTAGTGCAGTCACCAGACAGCTTAGAACTAGGTGGAGACTAGGAGAAGTCTCCACAGGAAGTGCTAAGCCCTGCTAACTCAGGCGCAGGTGTCTGTATGACACTAGCACCAGTGCCTAGTGTTGGAGGGAAAGACACATTTTCCCTTAATTGCTCATTAAGGCCCTCACAGTCTTAGGATCATCCTCACTATGCTGGACACTGCATATTGAGCACCTGTCATCCCCAGGCCATGTGCCAGGGCCTCCACCTCCCTCACAGTGACACTGGCAGCAGTGCCATGGTCCCATTGCACGGAGGAGTATGTGGACCTTCAGACTGAGAGTCTGAGATTACCGAGCTTCTGCCCGAAGGGTCACACTGGTATAAGTACAGATTGCTCTGTTTTTGCTTCTGTTTCTCAAGCTCCTGACAAGAACTAGAAGGAATTAGAAGATGCCATCAAGGCAGCCGGGAGCCCCGCTCTTCCTCTGCCTTTGAGAAGGCATCATTACACCAAGCCTGCTGTCGGGATGCAAGGTGTACCCACAGTGGGCGGCAGGGCCAGGCACTCAGCTCTCAGGGCACAGGGTCACCAGGGTATCCTGGGCTCTCAGGCAACTACTGCAGAGCGTCCTTGCTTAGGGTAAATACATGTCTTGAAAAGCATACCATGCTTGTTTGTTGTTGTTATTGTTTGTTTTTGAGATGGGTCTGACTGTAACCCAAGCTAGCCCTGAGCACCTGGGCTTAAACAGTCCTTCCTCAGCCTTCGAGGCTCTGGGACCACAGGCTCGCCCCCCCTCGCCAGCCCATATCAAATGCGATTTTTGTTTCATCTTGGAACTAATAAGATTTGTGGCAACATGCCAGCACACTTATAATGGGAGTCATGAGCAAATGAATTCATTGTCACTCAGGAGCTGCGTGACCTTGGACAGCAAGTCTTTTTAGCCCTCGCCCCAGCAAGTGGTCCAGGTAACCTCTGAGAGCCTTCTCCAGTACTCTGGGACTCTACTGCACCAATGGCTGAGAGGAGGACGTGGGGGAGAACGCGTCCTCCTTTGGGCCAAGTTGCAGGCACCTCCGAGGCAGCCAGGCAGTGGCTCTGGGTGCCGTCCAGCTGCTGCTGGCCCAGCTGAGGAGCCGGCGGCAGCAAGTGGCAAAGCAGCTGGGCCGGGGGACAGAAGCTTCCCGGAGCTGCAGAAGGGCTGGTCCAGGGAGGACCGTGGCCCTGCCTGGCTGTTGCAGAGAGGGGCCAACGAGGAGGAGGAGACAGTCCCAGGAGGGAGCATCTGCACTGCCACCGGCTCGAGGCAGGGCCCAAGGCCCAGGTCACACAGCCAGGTGTCCCCCCCAGACCTCGCGGACACCCCGTGCAGCCACAGTACTGAGCATGCTCTAGGCTTTGCTTATATTTTAGTTTTTGTTTTATTTTGTATTTTACTTTTTTGTGGTGAGCTATTCTTAGGAAAATTAAGCAAAAACCATTTTTAAGGGCAAAGCTTGGTGGCATTAAGCCCATGCACGTGGTTACCCAATCATCACCTCATCCCTCTTCAAAACTTTCTCTTTGTCCCATATCGAAACTCCATGCCCGTTAAACGTTTTTCATCACCACCCAAAGAAGCCTCCTCCGGGTCAGCGCTGCCCCAGCCCGACTCCTGAGCACCTGGCCACCCCGAACGTGTCGGTTAATCCTGCTCAGAGCTCAGTGACAAGAAATTATGCAGAAAAAGTGAACCACAGGCACAAGAACAAAGGCAACACCACGCCGAAGGCTTCTTGAGACCACTGCCATCCCCTCCGCCCCCCTCTCCACCCCACACGCCTAGAACTCCTGCCTCCCATGAGGGTTTGCTGAGCGCGCACTGTGACTACCCTGTTCTGGGCCCAGGACACCACTGCAAGTAACAAAGGCAGTGCCTGCTCCCTGGTGACCTGAATTTAGGGAGACGGATAAGGAGACAGTGTTGTAGGGAATAGTAAGACCAGGGAGGGGGACGTGTAGGCAGTGGGGACTTCAGATGGTGTCTTAGTCCACTGGCTGTTGCTGTAAGAGAATCCCTGGGGCTGAGTACCTTATAAAGAAACCATATTAATTTAACGTACAGTTTTGGAGGCAGAAAGTCTGAGGTCAGGCAGCCCTTTCTGGGTGGCCTCTGGTGAGGACTTTTGTGGATACCTATGTCATGGAAAGGGAATTGGCCACAGGCAGGGACCGACCTCCCCAGGTGGCCTTGCCTCCTAACAACCTGCTCTCTGGAGGATTAAAGCACTCTGTGAGCCTGCATTAACCCCTTCCTCAGGCAGTGCCCCTTGTGACCTAATGCCTTCCAGCAGGCCACACCTCAGTGATGCCGCCTGAGGACCAAGCTCCCAGCACACGAACCTTTTGGGGACATACTCAAGCCATAGCAGATAGGGTAGCCAGGAAATGTCTCAGCTCTAAGTGACTTAGACAGAGACCTGTTAGCTTTGAGGAGTGGCCTTGTGAATATCTTGGGGGCAAACACTGGGAATAGCTAGTGCAAAGGCCCTGAGGCGGGAACATGGAGAGCCTATTTGAGGACTATTGAAGGGACCAATGCGGCTGAAACAGAGCAAGTGAGGGAGAGAACAACAGGAAGTTAAGCTAGAAAAACAGCTGGGGTCCAGATTATGCCAGACCTTCTGGGTTGTTTTACAGCTGTGACCAGTGGAGGGTTTGGAGCAGAGGTGCTGTGGGTGCCGTGCAGAGAATAACTGTGAGCGGAAAGAGTGGGTGTGGGGGTGACTTGGGGGCTGCTGCAGTATCTCATCACAGCAGTTCCATAAAAATGCAAACGGGGCTACAACCAAAGAAGATGTCTGTTAGCATAGCTTGTTAGCCAAGCAAAGGAAATGAGGATGGCAGAGGATAATAAGAAGTGGACAAGTGGACCACCAAGATCTGCTGACGGAGTGGACATGGGGTTTGAGAGAAAAAAAAGTGGGGGCTCAGGCATGATTCCCAAGCAGAAACATGACGCTGCCACACGCTGCAGCGAGGGGGACCCGGAGAAGGCAGGCTTTGGGAGAAGACGCGGAGCGAGTGTGCGGAGTCTGGAACGGAGGAGTGCGGAGCCAGGTCTCAAGCCAGTGCTCCCATGCGGTCATCTGCGCCTGCGCTGGCACCTGGCACCACAGAGCCTGGCCGATGTCCAGACTCATCCCTCCTTGGCGTGGGGAAGAGCCCAGCGTCAGCTTGTGCTTGCACCCATCCATCCGTCCACTCAGCTCACATCCCTGCACAGCTAAGCTGTGTCACACAGGAGCTGCGCCCCTGAGCCTCAGGAATGAGGAAGAGACGGCCTGACTGCTGCCTTCAAGGGGCTCATACTCGGTTACAAATTCCCGGACCACTTCTTTCGCCCCTTCTGCTCCTGCCCTCACAACTCTCGTGGCCTGTCTTTCCATCAGTAAAGTCAAAATATTGGACCAGACACTCTGTAAGTACCCTGCTAACCCAGCCCTCCTGGAGCCACGTAAGCCCAACCTGCCTGCCCTTGTCCTCTGAGCGGGGACAGGTCTCCGCGTCTGACTCCCAGATCACCCATCCAACCGGCAAATGTGTCCTGACATCATTTTGCCACCTGCAAGGACCAGCCAGGAGTGATGAGCTGCGGGGGGGCGACGAAGGTGACCGAGCCGGTGCAGTGTGACGTGTGCGGGTCTCTGGTGGCTGAGGTCCAGGTGTGCATCCTCCAGAGGACGATGACTGGGCCTTGGGGTGAAAATCTGCTCTTCATCACCTCCCAAGTGCAGCTAATAGAGTACACACACACATAGGCACCTACCTGTATATTAAACTTTCCCTCAGGAAAACGCCTTGAAAGGATCCTTGGGGACACAATGCTGAAAGACGTGGGTGAGAAATCGTACGCCAGGGGAAGGAGGAGGGTGTCAGGCTGGGGCACACGCTCCTTACACCACACAGTAACAGGGTGCAGTCCCACGCCAGGGACTAAGGCGACAAGCTCAGACACACTGCCCTTAAGGCCACCATCTCGCGAGGGCTGTTGTAGGAAATCGGCAAACAGCACCCCCGTGACAGTCCCCATCTCTAAGGTGGGAGGTAAGCACAGCCCCTGTTCCGTCCACTCCACCAGTGTGCTGGGCGGGGAGCGCATGGAAGCCACCGTCAGGGTGATCGCATGTGAACTCATTTGCACACGTGTGTGAGGAGGGTCCCCTGTCTAGGTGAGGACACGAAGGCACAGGGAAATCGATCTCAAGCAAGATCACACAGGTAGTAAGTGGGGAGCCAGGATGTAACCCCCTGGCAGAAAGCGGGCACAGCGGGGTGAGAGGACCGGCAGGGACCCAGGGCCTGCAGCTCCTCCTCGGGCCCAGCTTCTCATGGTGGCCCTGGTGGTCTGCCAGAGAGCCCCAATCACTCACTTCTGGGGGCCCTTGACAGGCAGAACACATACAGAAGAGATAGACTTGGGGCGGCTGTAGGCCCTGGGGACCCTGAGCTGGACAAGAGAAGGCCCAGGGGCCCTTGAGCTGTCTTTCAGGCATTCAGCTGTCAGGATCTGCTCAGGACACAGAGCTGGCCCACCGTGGCTTGCTCGGCCCCCGCAGCGCCTGACGTGGAATCCTGGCGGCTTGCAGGCAGACAGGCCCTCGGAGGCGACCCTCCCACCGCGCCGTGTCCTTCACTCAGGCCATCAAACCACTGAGACTACGCCCCGTTTCAGGGGCAAGCAAGAGCAGCCCTGTCCTCAGGTGCCCCCCAGGTGATGGCCTGCCCCCAGCCTTTCCTAAAGACCTTCCAGCCGTGCCTCAGAGCTCCCCGCATCCAGAAGTCCTTCTCTGTGCCTGGCCAGCCGTATTCCGTCCCTGTCTTGGGACTGGTCCTGACCGTACTGCAGCTGTCTTGGTGTCAGCCTCCCCAGAGCAAGGCCGGAGGTGGCATCAGGGTGGAGAAGGAATTTTTTCCAAGGTTCGAGGACTCGGAGGTGAAACTGGAGGCCCGTGGGTGGCCACGGCCCCTAACACTAGGGCTCTTGGAGTCCCTGCTTCTCCGAGGTCACCTTTGCAGAGAACACCCTGCCTGTCCTGCCCAAGACAGCCCCCATCACTTTTCATAGCACTACGGCATCTAACATTTCCTAAATTCTCTACTCTTTGGTTGCTCTCCTCCCCAAAGCCCTGTGGGGCAGGGCCTGCCACGTGGTTCACATTGGGGCCCCAGCACTGGGACTGGATGAGTCCCAGTGAGCACTTATTGGTAATCGGCAGAGCTGGCAGCAGGGTTCATCTGATCCCCAAGTTCACACCCTTTGATATCCACCCACACTTGAGTCCCCATCCCCGGGAGGCTGGTGGACTTGCCCAAGGTCACCCAGCCAGCTCTGGCTTGGGCCCTGGGCTCTGCTCCTCCTCAGGCCTCTGCTGGCTCCCCAGAGGTCCTGGGCATGGAGCAGCTGGCTCCTCCTCTGTCCTTCCTTTAAGTTCCCCCTGGGAGGGTTCTGCAGAGTCATAATTGTCCCCAGCTTCACCTTTTCTTTGCCTCTGCTGCAGCTTTTTAAAGAAGCTCATTTCTTCAGGGACCGGGGTGACATTAACTCACAGACCGCACCTTTGGTGAGGCCTTGGGCTGAGGGTGGGATCTCCTGACAGCCCCAGCACGAGCCTTTTCAAGCTCCTAATCCACCCGACAGGTGTTTGAACTCTGGGAAATCATGCTTTCTCATCTCATCCTACAGGACTAGTGTACCCAGTTAGCGCCAGAAGCTCTGGGCCTGCAATCCAAGCTTGAGTCTTCCAAGCCCGCTTTTTCTGGCTGTGATCAGTCCTTTTCTGGATCAAGTCCTGTCCTTCTGGACCTCAGTTTCCCCACCTGTACTGTGGATATTCGGAGTTTCCATGTCTAAGGGTTCTACCAGCTTGGAAAGTATAGCACGGTGCCATCTGAGAGAAGCACAACATAAGCCACCTGTACACTCCTGAATCCAACAGCCACATTAATGAGGGAAATAAAACAGGTGAAATTAATTTTTTTTTTGTCTTTTTCGTTTTTATCGGCACCAGGGATCGAACTCACAACTGCCTGCTTGCAAGGCAGGCGCTTATGCCGCTGAGCTAAAACCTCAGCCCCTAGGTGAAATTAATTTTAATAGTATGTTTTGATTCAACTCAAAATGCCAGAGTTATGCTAATCGATATAAAATGCTACTTAGAGAATTTATATTTTTTTCCTTAAAAATTGTCTCAAGGCAGATTACCATATCCCAAGTGCTCAGTGGCCACAGGTGGCCAGTGACTGCCGCCTCGGACAGCATGGCTGTAGGTTTCTTGTCACAGGAAGTCTCACCCACCTCAGAGGGCTGCGGGTTGCTTCCTGGGTCCGTGGGTTCCCCTTTCTCTCCCAGTCCCTCCCCATCTAGCCAAGTGCCAGCCTGGATGACAGACACAGGGCCTGTGGCACTGAGAGCTCAGCTCAGCTGCATGGCCTTGAAAGGACACAAGACTATGGAGTCCGTGTCCGTGTCCTGGAGCAGGCAGGAGGAGCCAGGCACTGCGCTGTCCCCCTGGGAAACACAGTCAAGGGAAAACAGGTCTCAGGAGCTGGTTCTATTCCGGGGTGTGGGTCTGCCAGCTCAGATTCAGGATGCCAGGTGCCAGGCTGTGCCCTTGACAGGCGCCGTATCTCTGCACCCGCCCAGGAGTGTCTCACCTGAGTGCTGCAGAAGCAGCGAACAAGCGACTCTCCAGCTCTTGGAACCCTCTTTCATCCTGTCTCTTCCTTTCCTCTCCCTCCCAACAACTCTGTGTGTATATGCAGGATACAGTGCAGTGTGTGTGTGTGTGTGTGTGTGTGTGTGCATGCACACACACAGGGTAGAGAGCTACATGGGAAACAAGTGAAATGAATATTTTTTGTCTTCTTGAGACAGGATATCTCTGTGCAGTTCAGACTGGTCTTGAGCTCACTTTGTAGCCCAGGCTGGTCTTGAACTTACAGCGATCCCTCTGCCTCAGCCTCCCAAGTGCTGGGATTACAGGTGTGCGCCCGGCTATAAAAATGGATTTTAAGAGTATGTTTTTATTTTTAACCCAAAACATCAGAGTTTATACTAATCTATATAAAACACCACCTCAGATTGGACAGTCATGCTCCTGCTTGGGAACTGCCCCTTCGTGGGGCATCAGGACAACAGGTGTGAGGCCAGGGCAGAGCAGGACAGTGGAGCTGGGTGACGAGCGCTTCATCTGGGGAACAGCCTCCATTAAGAAGGTGGGGACAAGGGACAAGCAGGCTCTCAGGGGGACAAGCAGGCTCTCGGGAGGCCACGCTTCGCTCTCCCAGCCCACCCACTTCCCTGAACCCAGGCCGTCACCCTGCCCTCCTGTGCCCCCTGGCTGCCGGGGCCCCGTGGCTGCCTGGCACTGAGCAGGAGCTTAGTCCACAGCTGGCTGGGCTGAGCAGGCTGCCCTCAACACCCTCTCCCCTTTCTTTCTCAGCTAGCCACTCTTCATCCCCTACCCTGTCCTTTCCTGCTCTCCCCTCGGAGCTCGGTTGCACCTCTGCGAGCTCGGTTACATCTCTGCTCTTGGTCAGGGGCTCTCTGTGTCCCTCTGTCTGAGCAGGTCGCTGGCTCTCCCTCGGTCCACGCAGCCTGGGGGCTTCTGTGTCTCTCCCTCCGTCTCTCCTCCCCGCTTGTATCTCGGAGTCCTCTCTCCCCGCCCTTCTCCTAACCTCACCCTCGGTCTCTGCCCGGCTCACAGCCTCCTGCTCCCCTCTTCCATCCCTGCTGCGTGTGTCCCCTCCCTACCGCAGCCCTCTCTCCCCGTCACTGTTTGCGCCTCTCCTCCGGATCTCCGTGGAGCTGGCTCCCCTCCTCGCACCCCGCCCTCTCCTCCTTGGGAAGGCTGCTGCGAGAAGCCCCCTCGATGATGACAGCCGAGCCTGAGCATCCCTCGGAACTGTCACCGAGGACATCACACACAGCGCCTGAAATTCAAATTAGAGTTTTGCTGAAGCTGCTAAAACTCATCAAATACTACCTTTGAAGTCTGCTAGCAAGCTGGTCATCATCGCTCTTAAATGGGTCCCTGTGGGAAATGAGTGGTGGCCAGAGGCTCCCGGCAGGGTCACCATCCCAGGGCCCAGGAGTGGGGCCACTTCTTCCCATCCACGGCCCTACGGTGCCCAGCCATCGGTGACCACCGCTTCAGAGCAGGCTCACGGGTGTGTGACATCCTCAGTGGCTTGGCCACCAGTCACACACAGGTCACAGTCCCAGTGCCTTCAGGGGTGCCATGCCTGTCCCCTAGGGGACTGTGAACACCCCACCCTGATTTATGGGCGAAGCAGCACGGAGCAGAGGAAAGTGAAAGCCAGGGCCCTGGGGCAGAGGACTCAGCAGGGATGCGGGGCAGATGCGGGCTTCCGGTCCCTCTTCCTCTGCTGCTGAGTGACCCAGGACCACTCACCTCCATACTCTAGGCCACCTCTCCGCAGCCAGGTAAGCGAGTTCACAAACAGAGCGTGGTGGGAATCAAGCGTGTTGTTATGAACAGCTCCCAGCACATTGCTGCTGCTCAATAAACGATCCTTGTTAGTTGCTAACAGTAAGAGCGATGCATGTGGAGTCATCGGCAACAACGCTCAGGGGAGGTCCTTCTGCACCGGGCATTGTTCAGGGGCTTAACAATGTGACTCATTTTGGCTGGGGACTTAGCTCAGTGGCTTAAGCACCTGCCTGGCAAGCGCAAGGTTGTGAGTTGGATCCCCAGTACCAAAAAACAAACAAACAAACAAACATTTCACCAGCGTCCCCAAACCCAGCCTGGCGTCCTGTCCTGGACCTGCTCTTTATTTCCCCCTGACATCCCTCTTCCCTACTCTCAGGCCCTCTGAGAGAGCAGCTTCCTACACAGTGTCACCGTGTCCCTACCTGGCTGCCTCTGCACCATCACCGCCCCCCCCCATTTCTCCACCCCTCAACCCCCATCTGGCTTTTCCATTACAGAAAACCCTCTAGGGTTTGGTCTTCTTACCAGCCATCATCAGGCCAGGAGGGTCCATCTTCAGCCCAGGAATTTTAAAATATAATTCCTTGGCACGCTGCTTCCTGTCATCTGTGACCAGTGACCCCTGGAAAGGGCAAAAGGGAGATGGCAAGGTTGTGCCGAGGCCCTTAGGGACAGGAGTGGGGCTGCTGTCTTTGGAAAAGGCATCCAGGAGGAAATGGGCGTCCCCAGCTCAGTCTGTGGCACAGTTAGTGGACCCCATCAGGGCAGGGTGGCTGCCCTGGCCAACCTAGGTGGGTGGCAGCCCACCAGAAGAGGCAGAGGCCTAGAAATAGCCACACGTGGTATGGCAGGCCTGGTGCCACAGAGCAGGAGGCCACCAGAGAGGTGATATGGGAGCCCGTGGGAGCCACAGGAGTGCACACCAGCCCCGCCCCCAACCTTGAGCTGCACTGTCATTCGCGCAGCAAGCCTGAGTTGGTGCCCACTGTGTGCCAGGCCAGGCCTTGGAGAAGACACCACGAGTCCTCTAACGCTCCTGGTACACTGCCCTGGATGGCTGTGCCTCCACAGTTGGTCCTGTGAAGATAGATATTTGGGAAACCGAGGCAGCCCAGATTGAGGGAGCAGGGGGCTTTCAGAGACCTAAGCTGGGGCGGTCTGAAGCCTCATTCAGCAGCCAGGGGGCAGTGGGGTAGAAGGGGAGCGTCCACTGAGCTCTGGAGACAGCACTGCTGAGACTTGAGACCCTCGGCTGGAGAGAGAAAGGAGAACCAGCATGCAGGACTCTCCCAAGAGCCCGCTCTGACAGGATTCCGCGAGTACCCTGTGCGCCCCATGCCTGGCACTGTGTGAATGGAAATGGTGGCCGCAGGGGAGACTTCCCAGCAGTCCATGGGCTTGAGACACCCACCGGCAGCTTCCAGATAAGCCTACAGGATGTCCCAGGGCAGAAGGGAGACTTTTCAAAGAAGGACATGGATGCCCAAGAATAGAAAATCTTAGCCACACAGGGAGAAAAGCAAGCTGGAACTCAGAGCTCAGATTCCCCAGTCAGGGCGTCTGGCTCCACAAGTGGCCTGTGGGTGAACCTGAGGTGCCAGATAGTGTGCTTTGGTGCCTTCCAGTGCCGGGCACCCGGCCATGTGCTCCCCAGCTGTGCTGAGGGACAGAAGAAGAATCATATTAAATAGCATGTGGTCCAGATCAAACCCCTTCCAGAAGGACGCAGGATAAGTGAGGGGTACGGAAATACAGTGTGTGCTGGAATGGGGCCGCCACATGGGGCACAGTGGTGGCAGAGGGCCTGGTTCCTCGCTGTGGGCCGTTTCCCATCCCCAAGTAGCAGGGTATGGGGGTCCTGGCTGTGCCTCCCCCCGACTTTCTGTGCAGCCGGCCAGTCCCGTGTGAGCATGCATGCGTGTGTGCCCAGCCTGTGCCTGCACACACCAAGCAGGAGCGGCTGTGACAAGTGCCCCAGGTGTATTTCAGGGCCGTTAAAGCTCCGTGTTTAATGGCTGGAGCCACCACGGTCACGGCTGTCACCGGGGATTTCACGGGCTCATTTACATCTTTAGCTTCCTCCTTCCCAGACGACTTCATCATCTGAGCCCCAGGCCCAGCCCCTTGTCTGGTGAGAGAGGAGGTGGGGCCGAGCTCTGGAGCAGGGACAGGCTGAGGGCCTCGGAGGGCCCTGCGACAGAAACACTTCCACAGGCTGCCTGGCATAGGCCAGTGCGCTGCAGGCCGAGTGGGCCCGAGCCTTTGGATCCCGAGTGAGGAGAAACAGCGGCAGGAGGTGAGAGCTACGGAACAGGCAGTCAGGGCTGGGTGAGGTCAGGAACTTCAGGGGTCAACTGGGGACCCAGGGATGAGGCCAGGAGAGCCAGGAAGGAGGGGCTGTGGGTTCCTGGCTGCACTGGGGGAGCAGCACCCAGACCCCAGGGAAAGCTGATCAAACTGTCAGGGGCCTGGAAGGGTCGGCAGCTATCCAATCAGGGAACAGGCCCAGGAGCCAAGGCATCGTGGTAAGATGTGGGGAGAGCTCTGGGGAAGCCAGGGTTCCTGGCAGATGCACCTGGCAGATGCACAAGACAGACAAGCAGGCACTGCCACGCTGGGGGTGACACAGGGAGACACAAAGAGCAGCCCCTCACTTTGGGAGAACTCAAGCTACGCGATAATGGGGTGGTCAAAGGGTAGGTGCCAGGACACCCGACCTGGATCCAAGCCTTGAAGTCAGGCACAGCCGTGAGGAGGAGGTCACACTCAGGTTGCGGGGGACAGATGAGGGGACAGTGCCCTGCAGAGGGAGCACCACAGACAAAGCCAGGGCAGCTGCAGGGGGAGAACCAGGCAGCAGGAGCTTTCTCCTGGGACAGTGGGCGATGAGCAGGGCACTGTCCTGCTTTGGGAAGTGACCCACACTGGGGCTTCCAAGGCAGGGAGACCCCTGGAGGCTGAGATCAGGAGAGAGGCAGGTGACAGTTAAACAGGCATGGATCTGATGGGTGGTCCTGGCGATGGGGTGAATTTGGGGTCTCATGGGAAAGAGGCATCAAGAGAGGCAGGTGACACAGACCTGGGCCAGGCTGTCTCCAGTGTGACACCCTCTCCACAGCCTGGAGCGGGCTGTCACTGGCAGCTCCAGGAAGCCTTCTGCTTGAGGGACCTGTCAGCATGGTGCCATCCCACCCAGTCTCCCTCACATACCCTCGATGAATCAACCCCGCCCCAGCCCCAGCTCCAGTCTGGCAGCCCACTGGGCAGGGAGCTGCCTGCCTTTCTTCCCAGCACATGACCTTGGCCAGGGCCGGAACAGAACCACTACTGGGGACAGCTCCCGAGTTACATTCTGTGTCCTCCCTAAGAAACCCACCCCCGGGAGTCCTCTGCCCTAGGGGGACACACACAGGCCATGGAGTCAGATATCCTGGGCTTCACATCTCTGCCTATTTCCTACCTTGGACAGACCCTTTCCTTCATGAGCCCCAGGGAGCCTGATGTAAGTGGGATGATCCCTCACAGCCATGGCATGAGAGCAGTGCAGAGGGGACTGCAGTGTGCCCAGCCCACAGTGGACACCCCCTCAGTGACAGCCCCCCTCCCCCACTGCATCTTTCCCACTGTCCCTCTGGGGTCAGGACGTGGACTCCCCCGTCCATCTCCCCGGGGCTGACATGTGAAGAAGATTGGCCTCTTCTGTGTCCTGTTAGCTCCATGGGGAGATGGCTCAGTGCAGGGGCCAGAACACTGGATGAGGAGTTAGGAAACTGAACTCTGGTTCCATATTTGCTGCTAGCTGTGCAACCTCAGAGAAGCGGCCTCCTCTCTCTGGGCCCAGCAGTCATCAGCCTCTTCGCTATACGTACATCCCGCACAGGCCGTCCAGCTCTGCCTCCTCTGGGCCCTTCAGCCGTTTGTCCAGGGTCCTAACCCTCTGCTATGAATGGCCATCAGACTAGCAGCTCCCCAGAGCAGGTGAAGTGTCACCCATCACGGACCCCCTTCAGCAGGCCATGCAACATGCAGTGTGCAGTGGAAGGAACGGGATGGGAAAGAGACAAGCTTCCTCTTTGCCCTGTGACAAGGGGCAGGGACGGGAATCTGATCAAGGCCCCCAGACCCAGGAGCAGAGTGCAGCCATCCTGGCCTGGCTCCAGGTGTCAGCCCTGCGCCTCCCTCAGTGACGGCACCCCTGCTCCTTCCATCGCGGCCCAGCCTGCAGGGGGAAGGAGGCAGGTGCAGGTCTCTGGAGTGCCCAGCACACCAGCATGGTCCACGCTGGCATTGCCGAGTTCCCACCTGAGACCTGGCTGCACAGAGGGGAGGCAACTCCCTGCCCCCCTGCAAAATGCTGCCCACAGAACCCCACCGCACACTGTCCCCGGCACTTGGGCCTACTAACCCGTGTTCTCACACTCTCTCTTGCATGTACACACACACATGCAAACATACACACATGCACACAATCCTCTTCCTGTCTCTCATCTCTCCCAAAACCATCTGTGAATCCAGAGAGCTGCTCCTGTGTGTCAGGATGCCACACAGGTTTGTCTTTCCTGACAAGGCAGAAAGATGATTGGGTTTTTTTTTTGTCTTTTTTTTTTTTTTCATTTTTATCGGTACCAGGGATCGAACTCACGACTACCTACTTGCAAGGCAGGTGCTTATGATGCTGAGCTAAATCCCCAGCCCCAAGATGATTGTTTTTTAATATCAGGAATATTAATGCTCCCCTTTCTGATAATGATCTGTGGCCTGAGGAAGGTCTTAGGGCTGGGGCTGCAGAGGTTGGCAGAGGGTGATGATCCATGAGGTCCTTTTTCTTCACAGCCCTAAAGAGCAGGTGGTAGTGTCTCCATTTTACAGACTGAGACTGAGTCTCAGAGATGCAAACTGACCTCCCAGAGCCACGCAGCACCCAGGAAGGACCGGCCCCGGGATCTGAAGATTTGACTCCAGAGTGCAAGCTCTTTACTGCCTGTGGACAAATCTTGAGACTCCCTAGCTCCTGTGGGGAGCCATCCCCTGACTTTTCATGGGGGGCAGGTGACCCTGCCTACTCTGCTCCGGAGCTGAAAGATCAGGCCCAGCCTGGCCTCTCACTTGCCAGAGCCTCGCTGCTCTGTCCTGAGGGCCATGAGCACCTTCGCCTTCCACACAAAGGGTTAAGGGCCAGCTTTCTCCCCTAGACCACCCAGCCCGGCTTAGGGCCCCATCCAGAGTGCTCCCGGCTCCCCCCTCTTTCCCGCTCACACCAGTGGTCTTCTGCCTCAGGCAAGATTCAGTGCCTTCGCTTTGGAGCTAAGCAGATTTGAATCTGCCACTTAACACCGGTGACATCTTGGACAAGTCACATCACCCCTCCCCAACCTGCTTCTCATTTATGTAGAGATAATGTAGATAAGAATAGAACTCACTTCAAAGGATTGTTATTAAGATTAATAAGAACAGTGAATAGTCTGTCAAGTTATCCTAGATGTCGAGAGTCCTCGGAGGCCTCCCCCAGGCTCAGCAGCACCCCGAGAGGGCACGTGACCTGCCACAATGCACAGAGAACCCAGCCCTGTTTGCAGGGCCAGGTCAGCCTCAAAGGAGCCATGGCCAAACACCAAGTGCATCTCCAGGGCTCCCCCAAGCACATGGGGGGGATGTGGGATCCTGATAAGGGCACAGGTCCACCTGGACATCAGAAGATGGCGTGAATCAAGAGGTCACAGAGTGTAGGCAGGGCTCAAACAGCCAAGTGCAGACAGAGGTGGTCACAGCCACGGCCAGGGCATTTCTCCGGGGAAGGGTCCTGAGCTGAGATGGGGAATCCCAGCAGGGGACGGTGGGGAGGAGGCTGGAAGGGTAAGGAGGCAGGGCTAGGCTCCCCCGCCTGCACACTTAGGGACCTGGAAGAGCTCTGCTGGAGGCTGAGGGCGCTGGACAGGTGACCTCAGTCTTGTGCAGAATGGCCCTCTGGACTGCGGTGTGGAGAGAGGCTGCTGGGGCCCAGAGAATGTACCCTGAGACCAGCAATGAGCCACCGAAGCTGCCCATGAGAGATGATCAGGCTCCGGCCGGCTAGTGGAGGTCGAATAGTGGGCTGGAGATGGGGCCCTCGGGTCCTCAGTTGTGGCAACCCCAGAATGGGAAGTCTGGAGGATGGAAGCAGAGATGCAGCTCAGGTTTCTCATTTGTGCAGCTGGGGGAGCCTGGAGGTGAGGGCACGGGAGTAGGTGGAGTTTGGGGTGGGCTGGAGGGGGGTGAATGGAGGGGTGGGCTGGGAGAGTTTCAGGGGGGTGGTGAGTGGGAGAAGGCAGTGGGCCAGGTGAAGGAGGCCTCATTGGAGGCACTGGCTTTGTTTTTAAGGACAAGAAAGGCTTGAACTCGAAGGATGGAGCAGCCTGTCCTCCCACCCAGGCATCCTTCCGTTCTACTCTGGACTTACCAGCAATTCCAAAACCATGGAAGTGATGGATTGTGTGTAAACAGGACGAAGCAATTAGTCTGTGCATGCCCGGCCATTAATGAGCCTCTTATGTATTTATAACAACACCTCACTTACCCTCCAACCTGAGAACAAATATCCTGAGAACGAATATCGCGAGAACAGCCAGGAGTCCGCAGAGGAGCCCTCTGGGCAGCTCCCCCACTGACCACGAATGCACGCACTTGACTTGTGGGGAAATCCTCGCTCCGGACCGGCGGATTCCTGCTTTACGTGCAATTTCAACCCGCAATAACTTCTCTTAAACAGTCCACAGATGAAAAACAGCAATTTAGGAAGCAGTTGGACCCTGTCAGAAGCAGGAACCCTGCGGTACAAAGGAGAGGCAGCTGACAGCCTGACAGAGACCCAGCATCCTGCGGCCCCGAGGGCACCTCGGTCCCACACTGCCCACAGCGGTGGCTCACGCTAACCCCTCGGTGCTTTTCCGCCTCCAGTCAGTGATTCTTTGTTCCGAGTGATGACTGCACCACGGAGAAAGGGCTAAATTAAATTCAGCATTCTATGCTTAAGACTGACTTTAAATATATATTTTTTTAAATTGTAAATTTGATGTTAAGCTTGGCGCTACAGTTTCTGTAACATTCCCTTCCGTGGGAAGGGATTTGGTAATTGCCTATTTATCTGCTTCCTGGTTAGACTGAAGCTCTGTGAGAAGGGCTGGGTCTGGGATGTCTACCACCTCCTGTCGGAGCGGGGCTCAGCGCCAGAGGAGGGGCCGGCTGGGCTCCCGGAATTAGTGGGCTGATTAATAAATTAGTACTACATAGCAGGCAACACTCAGTCAACAAATACATTCTTACATTTCATTTCACTATTTCATTTTACTTTTTAATGTGGAACTAGAAAAAAAATCAGCTTACGTATGTGACACACATTACGCTTGCATCCATTTTCGATGCTCCAGTGCAGGGTTCGGAGGTGGGAAACAGGGTTTAAATATAGTGTCCGAGGTCTCGGTGAAAGTCTCCTGGGGGAGCATAAGCCACATCCTCACGCTGGCCAAGGCGCTGCCTCCTCCAGCCTGGGCTGCCTCGAGTGTAAGGTTGTGTCTTACTATCTGGGAACACAGCACCTGCCCAGCACGGTGCCTGTGCAGTACAGCCCCGCTGCGATGTGGAAAATAGCTGCGTGGGCATGTCACAGATGGGAAACTGAGGCCCCAGTGGGGAAAGGGACATGCCTCCCAGGAGGAATCCAGGCTCTTTCTAAAATCTCCACCAGCTCTGTCGCCCTCCAGGTAAAGGGCAGGGGAGAGAGATTTACATGCAAATGTAGGGACACCCCTTTATCCCTCCCATGACCAAGCCAGCTTTGTGGAGTGGATGGGGGTTTCTCCGTGGGAGTCCAGGCTCTGCTCTGAGAGCGCTGGGGGCAAAAAAGACATCCAGGGCCTGGGAAGGGGGCAGGGACAGGACTCCAGGATGGGGGAGACTTAACCATCCACCAATACCCCCCATCTTTCACACCCATCTTTTGCTTGTGCCTGGAATGGTGCACGCTCGGGGCACTGGGCAGCGCGAGCCTCCTCATCTTAGGTCTGTAAGTACCGTGCCCCGAAAGCTCACTCAGGCCCCACAGCAAGCTGTGGTGGTGACACTATCATTTTATAGCTGAGGGATTGAAGCTCCCCTAACTGCAGTGTCACACGGGGTGTATGTTCCCACTGGTGCCCGGGATGCCCCTCAGAGTGACCCCCAGCCCTGGACTTCTCAGCCTGGAGAACCTTGCAGCGTGAGCTGGCGTCCCACAGTGTGGCGTCCCACTCACAGATGGCCCATGCTGGTGTCTGAATGTTCACATTAGCTGTCACCTGTAAAAGTCAGGAGACACAATGAAAACATTCTAGATTCCCAACTGTTCTTAAAAATGCAGAAAGTGGGTTGGGGATTTTGCTCAGGGGCATAAGCGCCTGCATTGCAAGTGTGTGGTCATGAGTTCAATCCCTGGTACTGGTAAAAAAAAAAAAAGCAGAAAATTAGGCAGGCTGGAGCCCAGACCCTCTCCTGGCAGGCTTCTAGAGGGTGCTTTTCTGACTCATGTGGGTGTTTGCCACTCGGTGCCTACTTGAATCTTCTCCTTATACCTAACCCTGCCCCTTTTACAGTAACCCTGAACAGAGCTCCAGCTACCGTGTTTGGTAGCAGGAGGCTCACTACATTTCCGAGAAAGTCTGAACCGCCAGAAAGGGGCTCCTAGAGGCAGCTGCCTTCCCCCTTTTTGTGATAAGCAAAGATGCAGTGGAAAGGAACAGGCTTTGGAGCTGAGCAGGTCTGGCCCTGAGCACCTCTGACTGTACGACCCAAGCCAGCGATAGCTGAGTGTCATCTTCCTTAGCCGCTCATTCCCTGCAGAGTTGTGTGTGTGACACTTACACTACAGCAGGTGTGTGGATCACCCAGAGCAGAGTGTGCCACGTGTTCTCTGAATAGCCTTCATCACTTGATGTCACCTCCAGCCCTAGGCTCCCGGGAGCTCTCACCCCAGGAGCTGGGAGTGGGCTGGGGCAGAGGGGATCTGGAGGCGGTCAAGGCCTTACCCCTTCCCTCAGGGCATCTACTCCTCAACGTGTTGGCTCATGGATGTCCAGATGCTTAAAGGCGGCCCACAGGAGGGAGCCCTACATCCCTGTCCTGGGCCACAGCCTTCCCCAAATGAGACCCTATTTGTGGAGGTGGAACAGGACCTGGGGAAAGTCAGGGTAGCAAAAAGCAAGAAATGAGCCTCACCCTGCAGTGCACCTGCCACTGACTACCGCTTGGCTGGGTGCCCGCCACCAAGGTAAGCGCTTTCCTGGCCTTTCACTGAATTCTCACAGCAGCGCTTGGAGACAGGACTTCACAGATACGGAAGCTGAGGCTCGGAGCGGTTAAGGCGCTTGCACAAGGCCACACTGCTAGGACTTCCAGCTTGTCTGGTCGGTGAGTGAGCGCACAGGATCACTGCGCTCCAGGGCTCCTTGATCCCTGGTGCGGGTTTAGGGTTAGGTCCTGGGGCGGGGGAGGGACAGAGCCGTTTTAACCAACAGCGCCCCTGAGCCCAAGCCTCCCTGCGTCTGGCCTGGGTGCTAAACTGGCGTGTGCACGTGCGACTGTCACCTAGCAGGCATTCTGTGTGCCCGCGGGTCACGCGTGGAAGACTGCGCGTGCCGCCGGCCTCCGGGGAATCCCCCGTGGGCCCCGGATCCACGTGCGCACCGCGGGCGCGCGCCACCCTGAAGTACGAGCGGCGAGTGTGAGCGTGCGCACGTGCGGCGACGGCCCCGGGCCGGTGTCGGCGGAGCGGGCCCGCGTCCCCGCCTCGGTGCTGATTGGCTCGGCGCCGTGACGGGGCGCGGCGGGCGCGGGTGCCCGCGTGTGGCTGCGAGCCGGCGTGTGCGCCGGGTGTGCGCCGGCCGCCGGCTGCGGGGAGAGCGGGGAGCGCGCCGCCGCGGCCGAGCCCGAGCCCGAGGTGCGCGGCGCCCGCCCCGGCCATGGCCCCCGCCCGGGGCCGCCTGCCCTCCGCGCTCTGGGTCGTCACGGCCGCGGCGGCGGCGGCCACCTGCGTGTCCGCGGCGCGCGGCGAAGGTGAGCGGCGGCGGCGGCCGCGGGGCGGGGCGGGGGCGGCGAGGCCGGGGCGCGGCGCGCGCTGCCTGCGGCTCAACTTCGTTAGCCTCGACCCCGAGCTTCCTCCCCAGTGAGCACCCAGCCCTCGCCCTGGGGCAGAGGCGGCACCTGGCGGGCTGAGGGGTTGAGGGACAGAGCGATGGGCACGGGGACCCAGGGTGACTGGGGGACAGGGGCACAGGACCGAGGGCTGCGGAGCTGGAGAGAAAACTGAGGAGCCAGCAGGGGAACAGGACTGGACAGAAGACGACGGATATGGAGGGGAGAGGGGACGTGGAGAGAGGGATGGGGACAGAGGACAGAACAGGGTGGCAGTCACTAAGGAACAGAGGGACACGAGAAAGGGGGCAAAGAGGGCTGGAGGTGGAGTCGAGGGTCCAGGAACAAGACCTGCGCTGGGAGAACAGAGAACAGGATGGCTTTGGGGGACGCAGGAGTGAGGGGGCCGGGGAAGAGGGTCTTGGGAGTGGGGTGGAAGGGGACAGACCGAGGGGCCAGAAGCGGGGAGAGGGGGGAAGATGGGACACAGAGGATCTCCCTCCCCTCGGACGGACAAACATGGAGAGAGAGGAGAGGACTGGGCTGCAGGGGGCCTGGGGCAGGCTGCCCAGAGAGCAGTGTCTTGTCTGGGTCAAAGCCAGGGTGGCCCAGTCATTCAGGGGCCTGGGGGAGGTGTGGAGGATTCAGGGAGGGAGTAGGGGTGACTGAGTCCTAGGACCAAAAGTGTCCAGGAGGTGACTTCTGATGGAGAGGAGGGACAAGCAGAGCAGAGAAGGAGCACCTATGGTTCCTACCACCACCCCTTAGCCCCAGTAGGCACCCCAGGGCCAGCCGAGGATGCCACTGGTCCTGCTCCCCACACCCAGCCCCTGGCCTGACCCACAGCACTGCCCAGGAAGTCGGCTTCAGAGCTGTGTGCAGGAAGCCAGGGCTGCTGTCGGAGTCCCGAGCTGGGTTCTCACTGGTAGCAGGGAGCATCCAACCCATGCTGCTCTTCCAGCATCAGACTGCAGATCCTGCCTCACAGACAGCCCTGGGAGCTCCCGCCCTGCCCGCAGGCACACACAGGGACACACAGGCTTGTCAGGGTTCATGAGCATAGACAGGGGCCGGTGGAAACTCAGGTTTGTACAGTGCGATCCCCATCACACCTCCACGCATAGGTGCAGCAAGGTGGCCAGTGCACATGTGCACAGATCCACACGTCCATACATGCCCAGATGCATGAACATGCATCCGTGTAGGCATAGATGTGTTGCACCATGTTTATTAGGAGACCTGCAAACTTGCATTCATGCCCATAGAAATGCATGTGCACACTTGTAGTACGGATAAAATCATCACAGTCCTCAGGCCACCAGGGATTGGGGGCTGTTGCAAGGTAGCTGAGAGGCAAGCTCACAGGTGGGCAGGGCAGGACTGGTGGGTAGTGGTGAGGCCCAGTTCCTTGAGTACCAGAAGAGACCTGGGTGAGGGCAGGTGGTCTGCAAAATTGGGTGGGGGAGTGGTCAGTTTTTGGTCCAGTAGAATTCTGAAACCCACAGCAAGGCTCTGGGAGCCCAGCAGTGCACCCCGATTCCTTGTCTCAATGCTTCTCTTTGGGAAAGAGCCAGTACCTTCCCAGAATCCCAGCTGCAAGTCCCAGGCTCTCTGGGGAGGTGACTTTTTCCGGGCTCCCATGCTAAGCACAGAGCACGGGCCTGGTGGGGATTTGTCCAGGGGATGGGCTGTATTTGGTGACGAGGCAAGGTCTGGCAGGAGGCAGGCAGGAAGTCTGGGGAGAGGGGAGACATTGCCCAAGGGCTGGCTCCATGCACTGGTCCCATGTGGGACATCCCAGGTCCTTTCTGGCATTGTCTCTGGATTGGTACAGAAGCAGAGCTGGCCAGGGACACTGTTGGAAATCAGGGAGGAGTCTGGTCTCAGCTGGGGTCCAACAGAGGTCACAGTGCACAGCTTGCCCAAGTTCCCCAATGCCAGGTTGCTCACAGTGGCCCTGATGGGGTCACCGTGGGCTGGGAAGGGGTCCTGCACCTCCAGAGATGCCCTGGGTCCCATCAGGCTCACAGATCCTTATTGTTTTCTGGGGTGTTCTGTCCTCTAATTTGAGGTGATTTCCAAGGCACTGGCATGCTGGCTGACATCCCCTGGCCACCCCGAATTCTCCAGCCTCGCCATCATGCGCTGTGTCCTCGGGGAATGTAAATCAATTTAAGTATTAGTCTCAGTGAAATGGAATGGGAGAAGGTGACGGCGGTGCAGAAAGAAAGAAATCGCATAATGCCTTCCACAGTCAAACAAGGACGGCTTAGGAATTATCTGTGCTGCTCAGAGCAAGAGAGGGACTCGTTTGGCGCCCCCCAGCACAGCCCAGGCAGGCAGGCCTAGGACGCATGCCTGGGGGCATCTTTCAGATGGGGAAACCGAGGCTTGGTGGGGTTCTGGGGTTCAGTGATGTGTTTCATTGAAGGGCCCCAAGAGATCACGGCATCCTGTCCTCCTGTTTTGCAAGTAAGGGGCAAGTCTAGAGAGGGGGATTGACAAAAGGCAGGAGAGTGGCTGGCGGTAGTGACCAGACTGTCTGAAGTCCCAAGGGGACCCAGCCCCAGGCCAGGCAGGCCTAAGCTGAATGCTGTGTGGCCTTATAAACCTTCTGGCAACCCAGGGCTTCCCTGGAGAAACACCCCTCACTACCCCTGGGGAAGGGGCCACGATGTGTCCAGGCATGGGAGGGAGGGACGAAGAGGGCGGGGACAGGAAGGGTCCAGGAGGAACTGGAACAAACAGCCCTGAAATCCTATAGCCCTTCCCCACGCCAGGGAAATCGACGTTTGACTTATCTCTGGATTATCGGAACCCCCTAGCCTGCCGATGGAGAGTTGGCCACAGATGTGACAGAGCTTCCTGGAGGAGGAAAGAGCCCTGCTGGTGGAGGCCCCCAAATTGGGGTTTTCCAGGGTTGAATCGGAAATGACAGGTGTTAACTGAGGCTGCTCCCTGGTAGGGGCAGGCCTGAGCTGGGTTTGTTCCGTGCCAGGAGAAGGGGCCCTCCGGCCCTGAGACCCACATCAGGGATGTGGCTTGGGCTTGGGAGCCCATGGTGCCCACTGTCCAGCTTGGGCCCGCTGGACTGGGGGAAGCTGCAGTGCAGCCCCCTCCCCTCCCCCAGCAGCAGGAGGAGAGCTGCCTGACCCAGATTTCTCAACAGTGCCTGCCGGGGAGGGAGGGAGGGAGGTGGGAAGCCTTCTCCTCCCTGCTTGTGCCCCTAGCGTGGGGTTGGCTCAAGCAGGGGGCCTCCCTGGTGGACATTCACTCCACCCTCTGATCTCACCTGGCCCTGGGGGACCAGGGAGGAGCACAGAGTCCCTTCCTAGGTGTGCCAACCCCTCTCCAGCTGGCATCCAGGGTCTCTGACAATGGGTTGGGAGGGTAGGAGGAAGGAAGGAAAAAATCTGCAAACAAGAGCATTGTCACCCCAGATGTGCCTGAGGACACTTGTCTCCATCTCCCAGAGGGAGGCTCTGAGCTATGCACATCTCAGGGAGGACACCCAGCCTCCGGTGGGAAGGTTCCAAGAGGACCTGCTGAGCTAACCTTCTGTGACTTGCCCATGGCCGCTGATTGGGGTGCTTGGGAGCCCCAGCATTGTTTCTGGGAGGGGAGATTCATGGAAGAGAGAAAACCAGAAAGCCTGTCATGCAGTCAGCAGATTGAAAGGAAGCAGGGGCCCAGAGGTAAAGGATCTTACCCACAGACAGAGAGCAGGCAGAGCCAGTGCTGACACTGGGGCCTTGTTTTCTAAAGAGGTAGTGTAGCTTTATCTGCGTGAGCAGTTAGGCACAAGCAACATGGAGAGAGGCCAGAAGGGTGGGAAGTAAAGGAAACTAGCACTGATGGCAACCAGGCTTTATAGATGGCCTCTTAACCGTCATCTAAACCCTTAAGTATTAACCCACTTTACAGGTGAGGAAACTGAGGGTCACTTGCTAATAAGTGTCTGTGTTGAGATAAGAACTCAAGAGTGTCTGACTCTTTCTCAGCTTCATTGTTGAAACTTCAGGGGCCTTGACTGTGGGGCCTCACTAGGAATAGGCCTGCTGTTTGGACTAGCGCTCTTCAGGCAGGGTGAACTCCCCAGAGATGCCACTTTTCAGGCCCAACCTTCCAGGTGGGCAGTGATATATGTGGGTGCCACAGCAGGTGCTCAGAGCACCAGTCTTGCACCTGTGGGCTTCGAGGCAACCCCTGCACCTCTCGGCTCAGCTGTTTCACCCATTTAATAGAAATGGTAGTGCCACTTCTGTCATTGTAAGGGTCACAGAGTGTACCCAGAGATCCTCTTGCAGAGCCTAGCATGCGGTAGGTGTGCGCTAGAGGCAGCTCTTGTCTTTCTAGATCCTTCCACATCTCTGTGCTTAGTAGGTGCAAGGCACCACCAGGGGGTCAGAGAGGATCCTATAGCAAAGCACTGGAATGCCATTCGGCCACTTAAGAGAGACGAGTCAGGTCATCCTCATGGCCCCAGGAGACAGGGACCACGCTCAGGGGAGGAAACAGAGCTCGGCATGTGAAGCCCCACACCACACAGCTCCCGTGTAGCTCCTGTGTGGGGTTCTGCAGCCCAGCCCAGAAGCCTGAGTCTGGGCAGCTTTATCCTGGTGGGTGGAGGAGGCGGGGCCAAGTAAGACTCCCTCTCCTGGCAGCAGGTTAGTGAGCTGCTGTGTTGGGGGCTGGGCACAGACCCACGCGGTGGCCTGAGCTGTCCCTGTGGGCTGGGAAGAGGGTTGCATGGCCTGACGCCCTCCTGTCTCCTCTTTTACAGTGAACTTGTTGGACACATCGACCATCCATGGAGACTGGGGCTGGCTCACGTATCCGGCTCATGGGGTGAGTGAGGGGACAGCGTCACACCTCTGTGAGCTGACAGAAGCTCCACTTCAGAGTCTTAGCATCAGGTAGATCCAAAAAAGTAGAGGCCCAGAGAAGTGAAGGAACTGACCCAGAGACGCACAGCAACTGGGGACAGAGAGGCTGCTTTCTTAAAAGTTAGTGCACCTTGACCTTTGGGATTACAAAGCCATTTCTGGCTTTGAGGTCCCGATTTGTGTCTGAGACCCAAGATGCAGAATCTTCATGTCTGTAGCTTGGGCTTGCAGATTCTTGACCTGCTAAGGCCAGGCCCAGGGTCACGTGGGACAGGGAAGTGGGGTCAGCAAAGCCCTAGCCGGGCGTGGTCTCCCATCCAGCTGCCATGCCCTCCCCAGAAGCTGCTTGGGCCTCTCCAGGCCTGCATATTTCTCTCGCTGTCAGGACCCCCATGGACAGGCTTCCCAGTCCCATCGGGTCCAGGCCACCAGGTCCCTGTGGCTCCTGTGCTCACTGAGATGCCCCTCCCATTCTTGGGGGGACGGGGCTCCAGGGAGGGGGTTGCATGCTCCACATCCTCTGCTTCTCTTTTCCAATACTATGGCCCCCGTAGCAGAGCCTGGTGAGCTGCACCAGGGGCCCAGGACTTCTTCACTTCCCGTCCCGTCTGTAGAGAGGAACAAGCTTGTGAGGACGCCTGGGGTGCTGGAGGTGAGGGGGACTCCCACCTCGGCACCGCGCTTACACACAGTGAACCCCACTGGGCAGAGGCCCCATCACTGGTAATGTTGGTGTGTGTGACGGTTATTATGTCATGCACGTGTCGCCCCACCACATCCCGGCCCCGGCACCGATGTGAGCCCGTCGAGCACACTGACTTCTTTCAGACGCGTCCAGCTTCCGTGGACTGAGGACAGGACAGTAATGCTAGCAGCAGTAATGATGTGGATGCCAAGAGCTGATGCCTATGAAGGGAATCTTTCTTGACTTGGGGTAATTTTCAGCTGGGCTGGAGCTCAGGACAGAGTCCTGCTCTCCTCTCTCTGGGGGTCTCATTAGCAGGCAGCAGTGAGCTGAGCCCCATCACCACCCCCTGTGCATAGTGCTCTGGGAGCCAGCAGGGTCCAGTGGGTGCTGAATTTACAGGTCCAAGAGCCAGGAGGGCACCTCCTCTCACCTTCCAGCAAGTGGACCTGTGTGGGCCAGTCCTGCCTGAGGACAGAGGCGGGGCCCTGGGGCTGGGTGTCTCTTCCTCTGTGAAACTCTTCTCCACGGCTGTCCCCAGGGATCAGGGGGACTAGAAGAAAGGCTTTGGCAATGTAAGCTGTTGTGGCCAGTGACAGGGGCCAGCCCACATGCTGAGATTCAGAACAGTGAGAAATCCTGCCCTTCACTAGGCTTCAGTGACGGGGAGCTGGGCTCCAGCCTGCCTGGGTCGCCTCTCCACCTTGTAAGTGCGGGTGGCAGGGTCCAGTCTGTGGCCTCACTCAGGGGATGGGCCAGGCTGTGGGGACCGGTGTTGCTCATGGAAGAAAGGAGGCTGCAGTCTGAGGCCTGGTCCCCAAGCCAGGCTCACAGGAGAAATGCGCAGGTGTCCCTGCCCAGGAAGTCAGGGAGGAGCCCGGGAGTCTTGTGTTTAATACATTTTCCAAGTGATTCTTCTGCCCAGCCTGGAGGAGAATCTTCGGTCCTCAAGGCTCTGTGTGCCCCACTGATTCTGCAGTCTGCCCTGCAGTCTGGGTTCAGAGGTCATCAGGGCTGATTACAGTATCACACGATGCCCAGACTGAAGGGCAAGGATTCTGGGCTCCAATGGCCAGTGCCCAGCTTGCTGATGTCAGTGCGTTTCAGGCCAGCCACTGATCTTGCTTCGACCCCCTTTTATACCATCACAGAACCTACAGCCGTCACGGGGTGATTCACAGAAGGAACACTTTACAATAAAGTCCCTGCGAGGTTAAGCCACTCTGGCATCAGGGGAGGCTGGGGCCAGAACCTATGTGCTTAGCCACAGTGTCCCTCCCTGTTCCCAGAACCTCCATCCACCAGGTGCCTGCTCCTTGCCTGACAAATCGGCAGCTACTAAGGTTTGGGCCATGGTCAACCTGATCTGTGCTGCCTCTTGGAGCAGACAGAAGGAGCAGGCAAAGAAATAAACAGAAGGAACAGGTATTAGCCAACCCATTTCACAGATGAGAATAGAGAGAAGTCACCTACTCAAGGTCACACAGCTAGCTTGCCAAATCCTGTTCCAGGAAGACAGGGTTGGGGGAAGAGTGTTCCAGGGTCAGCTGCTGGGTCTCAAGGGGCAGTGGGGGTGGGACTGGCATTTGTATGGAGTAGGCTGCCACAGTGGTGAGCAGGGTACTTTTGCCCCTTGTGCCAGGCCTCTGGGAATCTGTGCCACTCCAGGCGTCCACAGCAGCTCCCAGGGCTGGCAGGCTGGGCCAGACCGTTGGCACTAGTGGAGAGGCTGGATCGGACTCAGATTGAGCTGATTAATTTATCCAGGGCCCTGGCAGGAAACAGACAGGGAGCAGCTGGCAGGCTCTTTGGTGTTCCATTAATTGTGACAATGACTTTAACCCCAGATGTGGCACACTGCTACCCGGAGGCTCTGGCTGCGGTGTGGGGTGTGGAGGACGGGAAGCATAACCTTGCACAGGCGAGGTGAGGTTGGTGCTCCCGGTGCCTCTCTGGATGAGAACCCCTCCCCCACAGCCCTGGAGGCAGGCGGGTAGCCCGGGAGTCCCTGCCAGTTCAGGAGCACATTCGCTCCCTGATCAAGAAGTGCCTGCCTATGCCAGGCCTGAGCTCAGCCCTCTGCAGGCAACTACTCCCCACGTCATCTCAAGCCTCACAGAGGCAGGGCCTCCTTCTCAGTGGGAGACCTCATGAGGACAAAGGGAAGGACTTGTGACAAGCAGGCAGTGTCCACGGTATAGCTGACCCCAACATCTGTCCTTGGCTCCCCCTTGGGGACCTCTGGACTCAGCCCAGTGTCTGCTCCAGCAGGGCAGCCAAGACGGGCTCTTCCCTCCCATTTTTATTTTTTTTTACCGGTACCGGGGATCGAACCCACGACTCTGCACTTGCAGGGCAGGTGCTTGTGCCGCTGAGCTAAATCCCCAGCCCCTCTTTTATTTTTTTGTTGTTCAGTTGTCCGGCTAGGCTGAAACTTGTGATCCTCCTGCCTTAGCATCCCAAAGCTCTGGGATTAAAGGTTGTGTGCTGCCACACCTGGTACATCTTCACCATTTTTAAGTGGCATTAGATACATTCACCATTGCCACCACCCAGCTCCAGAACTCTTTTTTTGTCCACCACAGAAATTCTGTGCCCGTTAAATAATAATTCCCCCTCCCCCTCCCTGCAGCCCTGGCAACCACCATTTTATTTTCTGTGTGAATCTGACTAACCTAGGTACCTTATATAAGTGGAATTATACAATGTTTGTCCTTCTGTTTCTGGTTTATTTCATTTAGCATAATGTCTTCCAGTTTGATCCAGGTTGTAGGGTATATTAGAATTTCCTTTCTTTATAAGGCCTAATAGCATCCTGCTGTATGTAAAGACTGCATTTTATTTATCCATTTGGGCTGATTCCACATTCTGGCTTTTTAAAATTTTTTTACAATTCAATTTTTTTTGCCGGGATGTAGCTCAGCGGCACAGCGCCTGCCCGGCAAGCGCAAGGCCCGGAGTTCAATTCCTGGTACCAAAAAAGCAAATAGTAAAATAAACATAAATAAATAACAGACCCAAAAAATTCAATTTTCTGCAGCACTGGGGATCAAACCCAGGGTTTTACAGGTGCCGGGTGAGGGCTGAGTCTCTGAACAACACCCCTAGCTGCACATTTTAGCCGTAGTGTGGACGTGGATTTGCAAATACTTCAAGACCCTGCCCTCAGTTTTCGGGTGTGGACTGAGAATTGCTGGATCCTCTAGCAACGCTCGTTGTAATTTTTTTGAGGGAGCCTCCATTCTGTTGTCCACAGCGGCTTCACGGAGCACAAGGGCCCTGCTTTCTTCACAATCCAGCGACACTTGTTTCCTGGCTTTGTTTCTTTCTGATATAATAGCCATCCCACTGGGCATGGAGTGGTGGCTCGTGGTGGCTTTGATTTGTATTTCCCCAGTGATTCATGGCACTTAATATCTTTTCACGTGTGATCAGGCCATCTGTATATCTGCTTCAGAAAAATGTGTGTTTGGGTCCTTTGCTCACTTTTTAATTGGACTGTTTGTTTTCTGTGGTTGAGCTGTACGAGTTTTTCCGTTTTTCTTTGGATAGTAATCCCTTATCAGATAAATGATTCACAAATATTTTCTGCCATTGCGTGGGCTGCCTTTCCATTCTGTTGTGAGCGCCTGGTCTCTACCTGAAGTACGCCCAGCCAGCGCCTGGTACAGAAGCAATCAAACCTGATTCCCTTGCTTGCTGGGACTCGATGGGACCTGGGAGTCCCCAGCACTCAAAGAACAGCAGGGCAGAGTGAATCCTCAGTCAGGCAGTCACTCTGCAAGCACTAATACAGGGGGACAGGAGATGAGGGTACAGTGTACACTGCACAGTCCGGTTCATACATTGCAAGGTCCAGCTGGCAGCTGATAATGGAAACAACTTGCCAGTTTCCTTAAGCAAGTACCCTCACCCTAGGAGAGATGGACAAGGCCACTCAGGGCCACAGGTTAGGCTTTGGCATAGGAGAGGCCCGAGTGCCACTGCTAGCTAGGCTGTTTCTCCCTATCTAGGCAACCTCAGACCTGCGATGCATAAGTCTGACGCTCTCTTTTCCTCACCTGTACCAGGCCCTCAGTCACCGGTCCTTGTGAGACCTGGCAGCAGTGAATGTCCCCACTCGCCCAGCATGCGGGGGCGTGCCCTGTGATTTGGGGGTTGGCAGGAGGGCAGGCCCTCTCCCTTAGGGGCTGTGCTCTTTGTCCACAGTGGGACTCCATCAACGAGGTGGACGAGTCCTTCCATCCCATCCACACCTATCAGGTGTGCAACGTCATGAGCCCCAACCAGAACAACTGGCTGCGCACCAGCTGGGTGCCCCGAGATGGCGCTCGCAGGGTCTACGCCGAGATCAAGTTCACGCTGCGTGACTGCAACAGCATGCCCGGCGTGCTGGGCACCTGCAAGGAGACCTTCAACCTCTACTACCTGGAGTCCGACCGCGACCTGGGTGCCAGCACGCAGGAAAGCCAGTTCCTTAAGATCGACACCATCGCGGCCGACGAGAGCTTCACCGGCGCTGACCTGGGCGTGCGGCGGCTCAAGCTCAACACGGAGGTGCGTGGCGTGGGGCCCCTCAGCAAGCGCGGCTTCTACCTGGCCTTCCAGGACATCGGGGCCTGCCTCGCCATCCTCTCTCTCCGCATCTACTACAAGAAGTGCCCCGCTATGGTGCGCAACCTGGCGGCCTTCTCGGAGGCGGTGACCGGGGCCGACTCGTCCTCGCTGGTGGAGGTGCGCGGCCAGTGCGTGCGGCACTCGGAGGAGCGGGACACGCCCAAGATGTACTGCAGCGCCGAGGGCGAGTGGCTGGTGCCCATCGGCAAGTGCGTGTGCAGCGCCGGCTACGAGGAGCAGCGGGATGCCTGCGTGGGTGAGCGCGCCCCGCGGCGGTGGGCCGGCCTGGGCGGGACTTCCGGGGAGGGGCGGGGACAGCATCGTCTGCAAGCAGGGGGCGCATCTGGGGGGTGGGGGAGCTGGAAGGCTGCCTTTCAGTGCTCCAGGCCGGTTCTGTGCCCGAGGGAAGGGGAGGTGGGAGACAGACACTGGACGGTGTGGGGCAGAGCTGAGGGTATCTGTGCGCCTGGGTGTGTGCCTCAGCCAAGGAACGGTGCCACGGTGCCATGGTACCACGGCTGGCTGCGGGGTCAGGCATTGTTGTAGGCTCTTTGCATGATTTAAACCGTTTAATCCCGTGGAAAGTAGGAACTGTTATTATCTGGGTTTTAAAGATAAAGAGACTGAAGCATTGAGAGGCTAAGTAACTTGTCCAAAGTCACACAGCTAGCGAGCAGCCAAACTACGATTTCTACCCACGAAGTCTGAATATAGGGTCTGGGCTGGAAATTGCTAAAGTTCTAGGTAGTGGAGTGGAGGGACGTGGACCAGGGCCCTGGGTGGATGTGTGCAGGTAGGGGGCACTGTGAAGGTGTCCAGCAGGGATGTCTAGGGGAGCAGTCCAGCTGGGTTCGTGTTTGGGGGAAATTGCCAGGTCCTGCTGAGGATTTTTGAGGGTCCACATCTTGTACCAGTGTGTGCCGTGGTTGAACTTGGGTGCACCTATGTCAAGCCTGGAAGCAGGTGTGTGCTTGGGGGAACCCAGACCCCAGGCAGCGTGCATGCCTCTGTGTGTGGGGGAATCACCAGGCACCCTGAGAGCAGAGGACCTGTGGGTAGACAGCTGGTATCCAGCTGGCTCAGGATACGGCCTGGTTTTCCTGCCAATCCTTTGGGCACCCCCACGTAGCCGCTCAGCCACCAGGCACAGGGAAACCTGGCTGTGGAGCCCCTTGATTTCCTGGAGCAGAAAAGGTATAGAAGAGGACATGGTCCCATGTGGGGATCAAGAGAGATTAACATGCCTATAATCCCAGCTCTTTGGGAGGCTGAGGCAGGAGGGTGGCAAGTTAGACCCCAGCTTGGACAACTTAAAGTTGATGAGACACTGTCTCAAAATTTAAAAAGTGCTGGGAGAGGTAGAGAGAGAGAAAAAGAGAAAGAGGGAGACAGGGTAGGGGGAAGAGAGAGGGCGAGCCGGGATACATACTATAGCCTGTCTCTAACATCCTCTGTGAAATCTGGGACTGAGTCCCAGCAAGCACTAGGAATGTCCTCCTTGCCCTCTACTCTACGGAACAGGGCCTGGGGACTGCAGTTAGGGGCAGGGGACTCCAGCCTCCCTGCTCTGCTCCTGACAGGAAGACAGATTTCCTCCGTGCTGTTGGGACTGAGCAAGGCGGAGACTGGACCATCAGGCCACACACAGGCCCGTCTGTACCCAGCCGTGTCCAGCTGGGAGTCGTCTTGCGTAAAGACAACTTCTCCGTGGCCAGCTCTTCCTGTTTTCAGGCTTTCTGGCTTTCCCAAGAAACCTTTCTTCACGCTGCTGCAGCCTTTGCCTGTCCCACAGCCTAAGCCCCGAAGTGCCTGTTTCTGGATTTGTTTTGTGCTCTGTGGCTGTTGTCTAGGCTACTGGCCTCTTGTGGTCTTTATCACAGACATGCTGTGGCACCGACCACAAACATCCCTGTCGCCTTTGCAGTTTATAGGGAGATGCCTCACACAGGTTCACTGATCATTGTAACAAGGCAAAGATTATGATTCCATTTTACAGGAGGGGAAACTGAGGCACAAGATGTGGTACCACCTGCCTGGGTCTCCCTGGGGCTCTCACTGTGTGAGAGGTGGAACAGGAACCTGCAGTCAGAGCTCTCTTTCTCTGCGCAGGTGAAGGATTTTGGCCTTGTCCCGTCCTGTGTCTGGCTATTTTCTGTGCCAGACAGATTTCAGATGTCTGCCATGTGCAGGACTTTTGTGAATAGTCTCATTTATTAGGTCGGTTATCCACTCTGTTGAGCATCTGCAGCCTGGACCCGTCTCCCACCTCTGCAGGGCTTCCTGAGCCCACCCCTGACACTCTGCCCACAGGCTGGTGGGGCTCAGGGCACACAGAATAAAGCGCTGGATTATTTATGCTCCCTTCCCTGGCAACTTCAGAGCTGGAGGTGGTGTTGACCTTGAGCAGTGTACACTGGCCCACCTGATGTCACTTCTGACACTGAACCTGTCACTAACTCTGCGTGTAACCTGGCAGGTGGACAGTGGGCTTGGAAGAAGGTCTGGTGGACAGAGGAAGCCGTTCGGGCCTCTGGAGCCTGACAGCCTGGGATCAGATCCCTACACTGCTCTAAGGGGAGGGCCTCAGTGGCTCTCGTGCACACTGGGACTACAACACCTTTCTGAGAGGCCGTCCTAAGGATGAGAAGCCCTGTGAACTCCCCAGAGTGAGGGGCTCCCTGCTGCAGGTCCACAGCACACCAGAGGTAGGAAAGTCCAGGGAAGGAGCAACAGGACATCCCGAGGCTGGGGGAGGCCAAGGCCAGGCCCACTTCCTGGCGCTGGCCCATTAATAAAAAAGAAGGAAATGCCAAGGCTGGGTTAGGGAATGGCAGCGTATTTTGAATTTTGCATTTAAATCCTAATACAACATAATTATGCCAGTTGCAAGATAATTACAGGTTTTATAAAATACAGTAATTCATAGTGCACTACAAGCAGAACAATTCAGGAAGGAATGCTAGTTTGAAGTCACACAAGGAAGGAACTTTTGCAGGCCTGTCGGTGGACTTCTGTCACTGTGTCAGCACATTTGGAAGGAGCAGCACAGGTCCCAGGCGGAGGCCTGCAGGTGGAGCTGGGCCTGGCAGCCCCTCTGTGTCCCCTTCTTCACCTCACTCAAAGCCCCAGCACTTCCCCAGTGGGCAGCCCGAGAGTGGGGAGGATCCAGCCCAAGCAGAAGCTGGGGACACCCCGGGGACCATCCTGGCCACGTAAGGCAGCCCCTCCACCCTTCCCAGAGCCTGTCTTCAGGAGCCCTCTGGAAGCCTTTGGGCTCTGGCCAGTCTGAGGACCTGCTGCCCATGATCTCTGAGCAGATGGTGGAGAAGATGGGCTGGGAGGGGGTGCTGGCTCACCCACCCCTGGACCCTTCCTTCTAGCAACAAGAGAAGGGACCTTCAGCCAGAGCCAGGGCCAGTACCTTTCTTTCTCTTGCCTTGGGCTTCTATTCTCTCAGCTGTGCTCAGAGCCCCCCATAAAGTGTCACAGATGGAGGCAGTGAAGCCCTGAGGAGAAGGAACCTCAAGTCACATAGTTCTGCGGGGGCCTTGCTGAGATTGCACCAGAGAGGTAAAGTGACCAGGCCAGGGCTGCACAGCAAGGAGTGGTTGATGGCATCTCGAATCTCCCAGCTCTCCAACCAGAAAGCTCCCCACACTGCCGGGGCCTGACCCAGTGACCTCCCCTAGCACCTGGCCACTCTCCACACATCCCATGGCTCTTCCAGAAAGGGCAGGGACTCTCAGCCTCCCCGCATGGAGCACAGTCTGAAGTCTGAAGTCCCTGCTGCCATTTTTCCTGTCACCTGGACACAGAATATAAATCACCCTCTGCGGCCCTAATCATCTTTCTATAAATATCAGAGCCTCATTTCGGAGGGGAGCACGAACAAAGACATCCTTTGCCTTCCTGACTGTGTTTAAAATCTGATTTAGAATTAATTTCCTTTGGTCGTCCACAGGCGGACACCTTATTTGTCAAATCTCAAGCTCTTTGCAGGGGACAGCAGAGAGGTGCCCAGGGCCACGGGCAGCTGTCGGCCTGACAGGCGGCCTGGGCAAGGTGCCCTCGGCAGGGGCAGGAGCCCCTCCTGGCCCAGGGCCCGGTGTGTGGGCCACACAGACTCCGGAAGCATCACGGGTCGGCAGCAGGGCCAGGCCCCGGCCCAGAGCTATTCCATCTGTCTTAGCCTTGAATTCCCAGCCCAGCCACCAGGTCTCGGGGCTCCCTGAGGCCTGGTGATTAGTATTCTTATTAAAGATTATTTTATTTTCATTGCGTGGATTAATCTGGCCTTGACACGGTATAGCCATATGGGTATTAGCTGAGTGTGTGAGAACTGCCGACTGGCAGGCGACAGAATGAAAGAGCCACCTCTAAGCTCAGGGGAGGACATTGCAAGGTGAGAGGGGGGACAGGAGGCAGCAGTGTCCCAGCCTGGCTCTGTGTCCTGGCTCAGCTGAACCCAGGAACCCTGCAAGGCGCTGAAGCTCTGGAAGCAGCTTCCTCTCCAGCCCAGCAGTCACACTGAGGTCAGCTGCATCGGACCAACCATAGCAGTGGGTGCTGGGCACTGCCCCCCACCCCCGCCCAGATCCGCCCGTCTTCTCTCCTGGGCTCCCTTGGAGTGGGGGTGGGGTGCCACAAAACTGGGGTGCGTTTTCCCCACCCCAGCAGCTGTTTAACCCCTTGTAGCTCCTTAGGCCCCATCTCCAAAGCCACTTAGGGGGTTGCTGTCCCTCCCGATGCCAGGTTTTCTCTCAAGTTTGTAGAATTTTAGAAATTAACTCGGCTTTGGCTATTATAATAAAGAGATACAATCAACATGCAAAGAAGAAATGCCGTGAAGTGATGTTTGCAAGTAAAACTCTGTGGCACGGAGGCTTCCTGGATGGTATTTTGGAGTGGAACCCCAGTGAGCTTCCTGCTGCCCCCACTGTGAGGGACTTTGGTTCTGAGGGTGCCCTGGGCACTGCCTGGCTGGGTGGAACTACCTGGGGGCCCTGGGGTCACTCTCTGCCCAGGGCAGACAGTGATGGGGGCCTCTCATCTGGAAAACTCCAACAGTGTTAAGCAGCGTCTGCTCTGAGCAGCCTGTGTCGGTGCTGGTGACTTGGAGATGAGCCAGGATCTGCCCACAGGGTCTGCTCCTAGTCCAGGAGGAGAGTGAGACACACAGAATGTGCGACAGTAGGGACTGCAGCACAGGGAGGGGCATGGTGGCTTCAGGGTGTGTATGTTCAGTGCCTGAGTGTGTATGTGTATGTCATGGAGAGGCCCAGGGCTGCTGCAATGAAGGATTGGCTAAAAATAATACTGAAGGAGGAATTCAACATGTAGACAAAAGTGAAATACCATTTCAGGAAGAAGGCATGTCACATGCAAAGGTCCTGAGGCAGGAAGCATCCTGCTGCCAGTGGTTTAGTTAGGGCTCAGGACAGGGGTGAAAAAAGCTGCAAGTAAGTTTTGCACCAGTTGGTAGGCCTTTGGATGCCAGATTTTTCTTGTCAGGCAGAAAGTCCCCGAAGGGCTAAGCAAACAAGAACAGAGTAAGATGCACTTCTTAGAGATCCCTTCAACCTATGGTGTCTCTGCTGCCTGCGTGGCTGGCTTGTTATTCTGCAGGTTACAACTCAGCCTCCCCTGTTTCCTTGGGGAGGTAGCTCCTGCAGGCATCCTCTGTTTCACTGCTGGACACAATGGCAGCTTTGTTAACTGGGTGTGGAGGCCCCGGGAGTCCTGTTCAGGGCTGTGTCTCAGAGCCCAGAGCAGCCTGGTCGTGGGCCAAGCACCTGATAGAGGAGCAGGTGACTGATCTTGCTGGCGAGCTGGGAGGTGCCCAGTAGGGAGAGCTGGAGGCTGCAGGCCTCATCCAGGTGAGAGAGAAAGCAGGCGACAGTGGCTGGTGCGAGGTCCCTGGCGGCAGTGAGGTGGCAGGGATGGTGTGGGTCTGGCGGGGGAGAAGCCTGTGTCCCATCCGGTCAGCTCTCTTGAGGAGCTTGGCCTTGGCTGGCCCTTCACACTGGGCTGGACATGGGGTGGGAAGGCCTGTTGTAGGAGGAGTTGCGGAGTTTGGAGTAGCTCACTGCTCACTTCGGGGTTGTGACTTAGGAATCAGGGCCCCAGCCCAGCTCTGCTCTCATACAGACCCTTTCTGGGCTTCAGTCTTTTCATCTGTAAATGTGGGGAAGCTTGGGTAATGCTGTCCCTCTGGGGGTCCCACGGAGAGCTGTCCCGCAGCCTGCTTACCTGCAGCTGCCTTCTCTCTCACAGCCTGCGAGCTGGGCTTCTATAAATCAGCCCCCGGGGACCAGCTGTGCGCCCGATGTCCCCTACACAGCCACTCTGCAGCCCCTGCTGCCCAGACCTGCCGCTGTGACCTCAGCTACTACCGCGCAGCCCTGGACCCGCCCTCCGCAGCCTGCACCCGTAAGTACTGCACCAGGCCCAGCACCCTGGAGCCGCAGCCTGGGCTGGCAGCCATACCAGGTCTGTGGGTAGTGCAGGGCAGGGTCCTGTGGGGCCAACGCCCGGTCTGAGGTTGACAGGACGGTGACTCCTTAACAGTGGCCCTGACCACTCTGGACTCCCAGTTTTTTGTCATGGGTCACCTGCTGTCTCTCTAGGAAATTCTCTCCCTCCTGCCCTTGGTTTCTCCTTGCCAATCTAGAGGGCAGATGTCTTCCCAGCACAGAGCAGCGTGGTCATCTTCTGATCCTGACATCCTAGTGATTGAGAGCAAGCCAGGTTTTGACCTGTGGGTGCAGGGGACTCAGCAGCACCTTGTCACCATCATCCTAGATGGACCATTGGAACTGTTGTGTGCTGGGTGCTGCCTGTGTGTGTGGTACATGTATGAGTGTGTGCAAGGAGTGTGTGTGTGTGTGTGTGAGTCTGTGTGTGCTCCAGGATACCACAGGGATGGTGTGACTGTGTCCAGTGAAGACCTCTGTGCAGCTTTGTACCCCTGAGTGCGCAGTGTGCTCATGTAAAGGATTTTTGGGGGCGTTACATGGATGTCAGGATACCTGGAGGGGGCTCAGACGCTGGAGCATGTGTCTGGTGAGCTCAGCAGGTACTGCGTGTGTGTGCACGCCAGGCTTTGCAAGGCCTAGAGAGCAGGTGCGGGTGCTGTGTTCTTGAGAGGACTTGGGGATTCCATCGGCTGCCTGCCTGTGACTGTCTTGGTGGGCTGTGTTGTGGCTCCTCCATCCTGTCCTTCCCTTTCCCCACAGTAGCTGCCCACAGCCCACCCTAGCCTGGAGCTACGGCCCACGAAAAGCACCTCACTTCCCTATCCTGGCTTTGCAGCCCCATCGCTCCCCAGCCTCAGGCCCCCTGCATAGTCCTGTGAGGGCACAGTGCATTCACACCTGGTGTGCCAGCCACGCGCATGTGCCCTCCTGCCCTCCACTGTTCTGGCCAGACCTGTGCGGTGTCCCCATATGGGACCCGTCAGGCAAAAAAGACAGCATGAGAGGGCGAGAGCGTGGCTCCTCAGGCAGGGTGAGCCCGGCTCTCAGTGGTAGGCACTTGTGCACAGCTGGCTGGACTCTAGTCTCTTTCCAAACCCTGTAATTCAGTGCCTGAAGATCCTAAATATCCTGAGACTGTAAAAGCCTGGGCTTTTAGTATTCCACACCCTCCCGATGGCAAACACGTCTTCTCTGCAGAATGTTAGAGCCTGTGATTCTGAGATCCTGCAGTTCTGGTTTCTGAAGACCTCACAATTCCTGCCTAGGAATCTGAGAATTAGGATTCTGAAGTCCAGGCTCCTCATTCCCCCCAAGTCCTCCCAGCTCCTCCCCACCGGGACCACTGTTGGCCCCATCCCATGATCTGCCCAACAAGCTGGCCGCCTCTCTATGCAAAGTCTTCGTGCAGCCCAGACGGGTTGGGGTGGGGCCGCTTGGCATATTTAGCTGTTGGGGGACATATGAGGGACTTCCTGGGCTCCACTTTATGCCATGACAAGTGCCTAGTGACAGTTTACATTAAACCTAAAACAGACGGTAAGGAATGCATGGTGGGGACAAATAGCCAGGAAAGCAGGCTGCTCTGAGCACCCCAGACTGAGCGTCTCCCTCCAGGTCTGGGTGAAAGCTATGGGTCCTGCTTGGTGCTGGAGCTTCAGTTTCTGGGCCCAGCCCCTGACACCAGTCTGATGGCAGAGACACAGCCTCTGTCCTCAGGGAGCTTCTAAAGGACAGAGTATACGTGACTTTATTCTTAAGGAGCTCTGTGTGTGATGGTGCCTTTCCTGTGGGGAACTCCTGGCCCAAGTGCCAGGAGAGTTCTCTAGTGGAGAGACTGGACAAGCCCAGAGAAATACCTTTCTCCCCTCTGTCGTCCTCTGTCCCCCAGGGCCACCCTCAGCACCGGTGAATCTGATCTCCAGTGTGAATGGGACTTCTGTGACCCTGGAGTGGGCCCCTCCCCTGGACCCAGGTGGCCGCAGTGACATCACCTATAATGCTGTGTGCCGCCGCTGCCCATGGACACTGAGCCGCTGTGAGGCATGTGGGAGCGGCACCCGCTTCGTGCCACAGCAGAAGAGCCTGGTGCAGGCCAGCCTGTTGGTGGCCAACCTGCTGGCTCACACCAACTACTCCTTCTGGATCGAGGCTGTCAACGGTGTGTCTGACCTGAGCCCCGAGCCCCGCCAGGCTGCCGTGGTCAACATCACTACGAACCAGGCAGGTATGTGGAGATGTGCCAGCCCCAGCCTCCCAGGCTCAGGTCAGGGTGATACTTGGTCTTGCTGTGGGCTTGGGGCAAGCAGGTGCCTTTCTGGGTCCTGCCTTCCCTACCAGGACCCAGAGCTAAGGGCAATTCATGCCCTTAGAAATGTAAAACATGATCCAGACATGGTAATCCCAGTACTCAGTAATGTAATCCCAGTACCCAGTACTGTAATCCCAGTACTCAGAGGCTGTGGCAGAGAGACCATAACTTCAAGCTTAGCCTGGGCTACTTAGGGACTTAGCAAGACCCTGCCTCAAAATTAAAATCAAGCAAAGAGTTAGAATCGCTTTGATGATCATTTTCCAGCGCAGCTGCTGTGGCTGCCCCTGGGATGGCTCTGGTCGCACTGGTTTAGCCCTCAGCCATTTATCTGCTGCTAGCTGGCCACTGGGCAGAATTCAGCCCCTGGAAGCTCTTTCTTTCCAAACTCTGGTGGGACCTTCCTGTTTACAGTGACCACTTGATCTAAGAGACCACCGAGGGCAGCTTCCCTATGAACAGCCACCCTTGATGTGCCTAGGACCCCTCAAGCTCCTCCCAGCTCTGCAGCTCCACTTGGACACTGATGGAGAAGCCGTGGCCCGGAAAGCTGCCCGGTGTTGTCCACATAGGAAGTAGCAGTGGACACTTGCACCCAGGTCTCCACATTCCCTGTAAAGCAGCCTCCTCTCTGAGTCCAGGCTGTCCCTCCTGATACCCCAGCCTCACCCATCTTAGTGACTTGCTTTGTCACTGGGACACAACACCCACAGATTAAAGGAGGAGAGGTTCATTGTGGCTCACATCTTTAGTCTGATTGTCCACTAGGACAGCATGGCAGGGGGGCACAGTGGAGGAAAAGCTGCTCATATCATACAGCCAGGAAGCAGAGCGGAGAGGAGCCAGGCAAAGAGCAACCCTTCCAGGCCACACCTCCAGTGGCCCACCTCTAGCCAGGCCCTACCTCCTAACAGCAAGTCAGTCTGCACCCCCAATTCAGTCATCTTCCTAAAGCCACACCTCTGAGCACGTGAGGCTTTGGGGGACATTCTCGATATAAACAGGAATACCTCCCCGTGAGATCCCGCCACTAACAGTGCTTGGAGTTTGGCTCTGTGCTAGGTTGCCAGCACCACTGGGACGCAGACCTGCATACTGGTGCTCAGAGCCCTCCTCCTGCTGTCCACAGGGCCACTGAGAAAGGAGGCTGGTAGGCGGGGCGGAAGGAAGAGCAGAACCCTGCAGCATTAGCATCCAGTGCGCCCCTTCTTACAAGGACAACCACAGCCCCCTGAACCTCACTCTTTCCTGCCACCCAGCCCTTCCTCTTCCCTGAGAACCTCCTGGACGAGGCAGCTCTGCTGGGCCCACTGTACCCGCTAGCTCCCTGGAGGGCCCGCTGGCAGCAACCCTGCCAGGCGCCTCTCCTCAGCCACTCTCAGCACCCTGGGTGCATGGAATGGGTGCTTCCCCCCAACTTTTTTTGGCCTCAGTGTGTCTTCCTCTTGCTTTCATATGCCCACTGCACCCACTTTCCACCTCCGTCTGGCCTGTGCATCTCCATCTGTGCAAGTCCCCCTTCTTCTCAACCTGGCTGCAAGGCCTGGGGTCCCCAGGCACGTCCTGGGCCCTCCTCTCTCATGTGCCCAGAGCTATCTCTGCAAGGTGATCCCACCTTCATACCAACAGCCCCAGCTGCAGACCTGTCAGGGGGACCCAGTGCACACTCCTGTCTCCACTCCGAGTGGCACGCAAACCGCACCCCACCTTACACCTCCCACAGGGCCTGGTCTTAGGACAGGGCACCATTGGCCAACAGGCTACTCAAGCCCCACGATGGCACATCGTCCTCTGTAAGTCTCAGGGGCTCTCCTGCACAGCAATCACCTCCACTCCATGCTCAGCACTTTCTGGTCCATGCCCCTCTCATGTGTTGTCTGGACCACTCACGCGCCCCTCTGCCTCATCCCATGAATGGGTCCGACGCATGCCACACCTTGAGTAAACTGTAAAAGTGTAAGTGAAGCCAGACACAGCTAAAGAGGAAGCTGAGGCAGGAGAATTGCAATTGGAGACCATCCTGGCTCTGCAGGGCCAATTTAATGACCCAGTCTTAAAGTGTTTTAAAAAGCTCTGGGGATGTAGCTCAGTCAGAGCCCTTGCCCAGCATGTACAAGGCCCTGGGCTCTTAAATGGCTTCAGACTGAGAGCACATTCACTTTGCCATGTAGGCCTACCTGGCTCAGTACTTCCTGGGATACTGGCTGTGAACGCTGAGGCCTCCTTGCCACAGGGCTTCTCCTGCTCAGGGTTTCTCCTGAGCTGGAGTCTCTCACTTTTGTCTTTACTGTAGCAGAGATTTGCCCCTGTGTAACCCAGAGACAGCCAGTGACTTGACTGGGTGAGGTCCCTGCTAATGAGAGAGGGAGCCCAGTTGTGAGCCCACACCCATCCCAGGCAGGCCCCCAGCCCCCCAGCACAGTTCTGCAGTTGCTTCTTGGTTTTCCAAATACAGAGTCATCCAGCAGCATTTATCTGGCACCTCCTTGTGCAGTCCCTGCCTTCAGGGAGCTCCCAAAAATAGTGGGCAGACAGGACGGGGAGGAACTGGCCAGGTGGGGCAGAGTCAGAAGGGACGGGAGGTGTGAGAGAGAGGGCTGGACAGGGCTGCAGGCAGCGGGCAGTTTTTTCAGTCTGGCCTTGGCAGACTATACGCAACACCTTCCTTCGGGAAAACAGGTAGGGGTGGAGGATGGGTGAGACGAGCTGGGGGACCAGCTGTGCCAGACAACTGTTGAGCTCAGGTGGGAGAAATCCAGAGCATCCACTGCAGCCAGGCCTGACCAGATGAAGCCCACCGCGCATCGCCGACGCGGGCAGGCTGTGCAGACCCGGGACTGACGCAGTCCCTGGCTGTGCGGTGGAGACAGGGGCGCTGGCTCCCCGGGTCCGGGAAGGGGTGATCAGCAGCTAGGATCCTGGGAGGTGGGGACGGAGAAAAGGGCCCGGGCAGAGCCCCCCACCCACCGGCCGCGGCTCCCCAGCCCCGTCGCAGGTGGTGGCCATCAGGCAGGAGCGCGCCGGGCAGACCAGCGTGTCGCTGCTGTGGCAGGAGCCCGAGCAGCCCAACGGGATCATCCTGGAGTACGAGATCAAGTACTACGAGAAGGTAGCGGGCGGCCGGGGCGGGCGGGCGGCGGGGCGGGGCCTCGCTGACCACGCCCCCTCCGCAGGACAAGGAGACGCAGAGCTACTCCACGCTCAAGGCGGTCACCACGCGCGCCACCGTGTCGGGCCTCAAGCCGGGCACGCGCTATGTGTTCCAGGTGCGAGCGCGCACCTCGGCGGGCTGCGGCCGCTTCAGCCAGGCCATGGAGGTGGAGACCGGGAAACCCCGTGAGTGCAAGGGCGGGGCGGGAAAGGGGGCGGGGCTAAAGGGGGCGGTGCCACGCAGGGGTCCTGCCCCGAAGGGCGCTGCTGTCTGTGCTTTTGCTGGGAGGAAATCGAGGCTCAGAGAAGGATGGGTGCTTGCCCGAGGCCACACAGAAGGCCACAGCTCGTTCCCCCTGCTGGGTTTTCCAAAGCATCACTGAGCATCACAAGCCTGTGATGTCTCTTGCCAGGGCCAGGGCACCACTTAAAACGTCCAGAGGCAACTCTGAGATGGTGCTGCCGGTGTTCCCAGTTTAGGAGGAGGTAGAGTCAAAGCAGTAATAGTTTGTCCAAGGTCACAGGGCATTAGAACTTGGTAGGTCTGGGGTCCCAGGTCCAGGTCCTTCTCTTGTGACATCCTGCAGCCAACCCCCAAGGAGTCCACAGATGTGATCTGGGGCCAGCAGCATCAAGTTACCTCAGGGCCCCAACCCTTCGGGTCATGGGGGCCCCACGTGGGGTTTGTACATCCCTCAAGGTGGCTCTGAGGCACTGGGATCTGGGAAAAGCTGGCTTAGAGGTTTTCTCCTTCCCCACCGTATCCTCCCGCCTCCTGCCACTCCCCTGGTCCCTGGGAGTCCTAATCACCCTGAGAGTGGACGTGGAAATCCTGTCCCTTCTGTCCCATTTACTCAGTAGCCTGGAGAAAATTCCTCGAGGTCTCTGAGCCTCGGTTTTCTCATCTGAAAATGCAGATATTGCTGGGCTCTCCCGGCAGGGCCTTGGGGGGTGGGGGATAAGCCAGGCTTGCATGTGCAGTGCTCAGCTTGCTCCATCTTGGGACTGAGAGTGACAGGCAGGACAGGTGTTTTGGGCTCATCTGTATTCTGCTCAGAGAGGTGAAAGTGACTCTCCCCAGCTTACACAGCTCGGCAGCCGTGGCTCCAGGCACTGGAAAGCCAGGCAGCCCCAGGCACAGGGATTGTGGGGGAAGCTGAAAGGGAATGGGTGGGGGCAGAAGGCTGTATCTTGGCTATGGAGGCTGCCCGCTGGGCCCTGGGGTGCCTGGGCAGGCTGGGAGGGCTGTCGGGTGCCAGGGCCTGAGCAGCCCCCATCTTCACCCCCTGACCTCTCAGGGCCCCGTTATGACACCCGGACCATCGTCTGGATCTGCCTGACGCTCATCACAGGCTTAGTTGTACTTCTTCTCCTTCTCATCTGCAAAAAGAGGTAGGTGGTCCTCGTCCCCCAAGCCCTCTTCTCAAGTGCTGTGCCTCCTGCTTACCCCATCCCCCTCATTTCCAAACACATTGTCTTGTTTAATCTCAGTGATGCTTCAGTGAGGCAGAGATGATATGGCTTCACTTTTCAGGGGGGTAAATTGGGGACCAGAGAGGTTAAATTACTTGCAGAAGTCACACAGTGGGTAGACACCAGAGAGGGGACACCAAGCCTGTCAGAGTGGGACCATGCTCTCAGTCCCTGTCTCCTCTCTCCCACTCTGTTCCAGAGGAAGGTGGAGGTGGAGGTGGAATGGGGCTTAGCATCTCAGACAGGAGAGATCAGAAGGACAATGGAACAGATGGAGAAACCAAGGCCGGGGAAGGGAAGGGGTCCGTCAAAGCCATGCAGTGGAGTGAAGTTGGGGTTGGTTCTGTGTCTTGACGGGGCTTTGTTGTGAGGCTCAGCAGTACTTGAGGGTGTGATGCAGGCTGCAGATTTCTCTGTGACTGTCACAGTTCAGCTGGGTGGGATGAGGGCTGGAAGGTGGAGATTCTCCCCTGCAGCCCTCACAAGGGGACTGAGCTGACCTATCAGAAAAGGGGCTCAAAGAGAGGAGCCCTGACCTGTCTCCTGCTGTGACTGTCCTCACAGGCACTGTGGCTACAGCAAGGCCTTCCAGGACTCTGACGAGGAGAAGATGCACTACCAGAGTGGGCAGGGTGCGTGCAGGGCCCAGGTTTGGGGTGAGGGGTGCCCAGGGGCCCCAGGCAGGGCCAGTGGCCCAGTTCAGGAGGAGATGGGTGCCCACAGGAAAGGCCAGGGCCTCAGAGAGAAATACCAGGTGTCACAGAGACCCGGGACCAGAGGGACAGTCTGCTCCCCTGGGTGACTCCCAGACCCCCTCAAGGATGCAGAAGACCTCTCACCCTCCAGAGAAAGAGTGTGGACGTGTGTACCTACACACTTTGCGTGGGACCTCAGGACATTCACACACTCTTGGACAAGGAGATTTCCTACAAGGAGATTTCCAGGATTTTATAGGGATCAAAGCAAACGTGGGGATACCCCAGGACCCCACTTTTGTGCCCATTAGGATTAGTACTGATTCTCACTGGCTGGGATGCAGGCTCCAAATCCTTCTGACCGGTCTTTCAGGAAACTACTGGCAGTCTGAATTGGCATCTGTGATAAAATCCATTTTTGGCTGTGTCGCTACCTAGAGCAGTTTAGAAAGCTCTCAAGGACTCTAGAAGTGACCATGGAAAACAATAGACACACAGCAACCCAGACACCAGAACTACTCCACAGAGGCCCCATTTTCACCTGCACACATTGGTGGGATACCTACTGTTTGCCATTACATCCAGGGGTTCCCAGAGACACCCTTCTCCCCACCTAAGACTCACCCCCGGCCCAGAGAATGCTGGGAGAGAGAACCCACTGACAGCCCTTCTCCTGGACCCGCTGACAGCCCTTCTCCCCTGGCTCCTCAGCACCCCCGCCTGTCTTCCTGCCCCTGCACCACCCCCCAGGGAAGTTGCCAGAGCCCCAGTTCTATGCAGAACCCCACAACTATGAGGAGCCGGGCCGGGCAGGCCATGGTTTCACGCGGGAGATTGAGGCCTCCAGGATCCACATTGAGAAAATCATTGGTTCAGGTAAGCCGGGGTGTAAGGGGGGCCCAGGAGGGAGAGAGAAACTGAGGGGGAGAGCTGGGGAGAGCAGCAGGGCCCCACTGCCCTCTCCCACCAGTCCTTCTTGGGATGTCCAGGGGAGTCTGGAGAAGTCTGCTATGGGCGGCTGCGGGTGCCGGGGCAGCAGGACGTGCCTGTGGCCATCAAGGCCCTCAAAGCTGGCTACACAGAGAGGCAGCGGCGGGACTTCCTGAGTGAGGCGTCCATCATGGGCCAGTTTGACCACCCCAATATCATCCGTCTGGAAGGCGTCGTCACGCGCGGTAGGTCCCGGGTAAGGGCAGCCTGCAGGGCCCCTCCTGGACAGACGGAGCTCTGAGTCCTCCTCTGGGCCTTCTTCCTGCCCTTGTCCCCTTGGTTCAGGCCCTCGGATGACCCTGCTGGGACTCCTAGGCTCCCTGGGACCCTCAGTGCTAACCCAGCTTCTGGGGTGGGGCATGTTGCTGGGGTTACCAGTGAACAGCCCCGTCCTTTGCCAAAAGCCAACCATCTCCCCTCCACCATCCAGGCCGCTTGGCGATGATCGTGACCGAGTACATGGAGAACGGCTCTCTGGACGCCTTCCTGAGGGTGCGTGTCCAGGCCTCACTGCCCACATGGATCAGACTGGGGGTAGGGAGTCCAGCCAGGGTGATGGGTGACGGTGTGACCCATCGCCCCTGGAACAGGGGGAAACAGGAAGGGTCTTCAGGGCCAGCCATTCAAACGCCTCTCAACCCCAAGTCCTGCTGCTCCATGGGGTCTACCTGCCAGGCCAAAAGGGGTGTCTGTGGGGGTCTAGTGCTGCCTACACCACCACCTTAGAAGAGGTGGCTAGATTCACATCCCTGTCCTGCTGCGTGTCTGCATGGGGTTGTGAGGCCTCTGTTTCTCCTGCAAAATGGAGGCTGTGGCCACCCCACCTGCCTCCCAGTGCTGCCAAGGGTGCACGGGGGCCCTTGGACTGCAGGTGTTCCTGTAAGCAAAAAAGGACTACACACCACTGAAGCAGCCGTCTCCATTCTCAAGTGTCACCCATGCAAGCAGGACACCTGCCCTGCGGCCAGGCCCCTCACTGCCCTCCCCAAAGCCCATGACATGCCATGGCATGCCCCTTTGCAGATCCATGACGGCCAGTTCACCATCATGCAGCTGGTGGGCATGCTCAGAGGTGTGGGTGCCGGCATGCGCTACCTCTCAGACCTGGGCTACATCCATCGAGACCTGGCCGCCCGTAATGTCCTGGTTGATGGTAACCTGGTCTGCAAGGTGTCTGACTTCGGGCTCTCCCGGGTGCTGGAGGATGACCCCAACGCCGCCTACACCACCACGGTACGTGGCCCGCACACTGCCCCAAGAGCCAGATGGCATGGGGGGCTCTCCCAGGACACCTGCGGGCAGCAGCTTCAGGGTCACCTCCAGCCTCTGGGAATCTCCCCGCTGGGACACGGGGACAGTTTTGCCTTCCTTTTCTTGGTCACCGGCTGCCTGGGGAATACAAGGCTGGTTCCAACTGTCACTTCCTCCACGTCACACACAGATTCCACATCTTTCTCTGAAAGCAGCTGTATTCTTGTGTGCTTTGTGGAAGCCTGGGCTTCTCTCACTGTACCTTGGAATTGCCGTGAGCAGGAGCCTGGTACAGCTTCTCCGTTAGCTCTCTCCCACTGGGCCTCTAAGTCAGGTTTCCCCAGAGAAGAGAGGCTGGGACCAAAGAAATTCAGGGGAGAGAGAAGGGAGAGGAGGAGTTTAAAAATGCCCAGGCCTGTTTTCCATACTCCCTTATGGTTCAGACCTTGACCTGTTGACTGGCGTTTACTGAGCAGCTACTGAGTGCTGTGCACTCTGCACAGTGTTCCATCCTGTCTTCACTGTGCTTTGTGAGGTCTGCCCCGCAGGACCGGTGTTTCCAGAAGGCAGGGGCCATGTGTCCCCCCTGGCCTGAGAGATCCCCTGACTCAGGATGACGAAGAAGCTCAGATTCAGCTGCCCAACCCTTTCCTGTCCATCACAGGGCGGGAAGATTCCCATCCGCTGGACAGCTCCAGAGGCCATTGCCTTCAGGACTTTCTCCTCAGCCAGCGACGTGTGGAGTTTCGGCGTGGTCATGTGGGAGGTGCTGGCCTATGGCGAGAGGCCCTACTGGAACATGACCAACCGGGACGTGAGTGCGCCCTCGGGCGGGCAGTGCGCAGGGGCCTGGCGGGAGGCGTGGCCTGAGCCCAGCGCTGCTCTCCCTGCAGGTCATCAGCTCTGTGGAGGAGGGGTACCGGCTGCCCGCACCCATGGGCTGCCCCCGAGCCCTGCACCAGCTCATGCTCGACTGCTGGCACAAAGACCGCACCCAGCGGCCTCGCTTCTCCCACATCGTCAGCGTCCTGGACGCGCTGATTCGCAGCCCTGAGAGTCTCAGAGCCACGGCCACAGCCGGCAGGTGCCTCGCCCCCACTCCAGCACCGGCCCAGAACAAGCCTGGACTTAGTCCACTCCCTGAGTCAGCTTGGGCTGACCTTGGACCAGACCCAGCCTGGGCTCGAACTCTATCCCCCACCTCCCTGGGATCCAACCTTGAGAACCCTCTGCCCACTGCTCAGCTGGGAGGGGGGCTGAGGGTCACCAGTGCCGGGGTCCCCTGGCAGGCCACTAACACAGGGCCCTGTGCATCAGGTGCCCACCCCCTGCCTTCGCCAGGAGCTGCTTTGATCTCCGAGGGGGCGGGGGTGGCGGCGGGGGCCTCACCGTGGGGGACTGGCTGGACTCCATCCGCATGGGCCGGTACCGAGACCACTTCGCCGCCGGCGGTTACTCCTCGCTGGGCATGGTGCTGCGCATGGATGCTCAGTGAGTGAAGGGTGCTGGTGGCAGTGCACATTGCTGGGCGTGGGGTGGGGACAGGGCAGGGGCAGGGCCTGCAGCGGGGCATTTCCAGGGGACAGGCACAGGGCTGTCTTCCTGGCCCCAGACCTCCCCGGTCAGCCTGGTCAGCACTTCACTTCCTCTGCAGGGACGTGCGTGCCCTGGGCATCACTCTCATGGGCCACCAGAAGAAGATCCTGGGCAGCATCCAGACCATGAGGGCCCAGCTGACCAGCACCCAGGGGCCCCGTCGGCACCTATAACTCGGGCATAAGGTCATGCCGGCTATCAGAAGACCAAGTCAGCGGCGGTCAGAACATCCCCAGAGCTCTGCCTGTCCTGCTCTCAGGAGCTAGGGAGGCGAAGTCTCCGCTGCAGTACCTGGAGTCACAAGGGTCACATACCTGGACTGGGCCTTTGGTGCTCAGCATGGCCCGGACAGCTGCCTCCTGGGGCAGAGGGCTTCCTTTCTGCCAGAGCCTTGGGCCTCGACTCACAGAGTCCAACAGAGACATTGCTCACTGCCTCGTGTGTGCGTGCGTGTGTGTGTGTGTGTGTGTGTGTGTGTGTGTGTGTGTGTGTGAGTGTGCAGTGGGGGTGTGATCTCATGAGGTTGCGGGGGGCCATGTGGAAAATGTGTGATCACCTGTGTGTCCACAATCAGGTCCCAGCATGCTGTGCAAGTGTTAGAATGTGTGTGCTTGTCCTTGGGGCTGGAGCCACACACGTGTGACTGGGGCGATCATGAATCAGGAACTCATTCATGTGAGCAAGGAACTCAGTGTGGCACTGCCCAGGTCCCAGCACCTACGGGGACTGAGCAGTGGCTCTTGCTTACCCTCTGGCATGTCTGGAGGTTGGAGCCAGGGGCTGCTTCTGAACCACACCAGCACTGGGCCCGCCCTGGTCCCCGCCTAGGTGAGCCCATCCCCGGCTGTATCTCAGGTCCGGGGCCTCCCGCCAGCTGGGGGGCCACCTGCAGCTTCCACCTGGCTCCCACTGCTGCTCAACAGGAAAACAGGGTTCCTGGCCAGTCCCTCTGGCCACCTTTCTCATAGGCATCAGGGTAGAGCACTCAAGATGCCCTTGGCTGGACTTCGGCTGCCTGGCAGGGGCCAAGGGGCTGGTGACTCCCCTCTGGTTCTGGTGCCCCCTGCAACACCAGGTCTCTTCCAGTGGAAGCCCCTTTGCCAACATCTCACCGCCTAGCCCCACCCCATCCCCACTCCATCCTGCCCCGGGGTCAAGGAATATAAGATCCTAGCCCCACCCGCCATCCTGTACCATGTGAGAAGACCCACCCTGGAGAGAGGGACACCTTACCCAAGGTCACACAGCAACCGAGTTTCAGGGTTGGAGACTCCTGCCTCCCACCCCGGGGCTCGGTTTCCCCAGGCAGCCAGCTGTGGTGGGAAGCAGGGGCCTGGGAAGCACCCCTCCCCGACAGACCCTCCCCTTTACGGCCCACCAGGGTATGTAAATATCTCTTTTCTACCATGTCAGAGTATTTTTTCCTCACTTCTGACAATGCAAAAATGTTCTTCAAAGCACATAAAAAACACGCAGGGTGAGAAAGGCCCATCCCAGGGATGTCTGGCAGGCAGGGCCCAAGGAACCCCCCCATCCCCTGCCAGATCCACAGGGCCACCCAGCTTCCAGCCCCTGCCCTGCTCCTCCCCATAGCCAGCACAGCTACCCCGCGAGTCACCAGCACTGAGCCCCCTTTCCCTTCTGCAATAATTTGGGGAGTCTCAGCCTGTCCAGGTGCCGCGGCCAGCTCTCTCCACCTCTATATATTATATTACTATATAGCCGAGCTGCTCTTCCTTCCTATGGAAGTGGGACACACGGTCAGGACTCGAGCAGGGAGGACCCTGTGTTCCTCCCCACCCCACCCCAGTCTCACCCGGTTTGTGGGCTTGGGATCCTCACAGTTACAGGGGTACATGGGGCTGGCACTAGCTGAAGTGTGGCCCCTGCTCTGAGTGGGTTCCTCTCGGGTCCCAGGGGTCTGCCTCTCAGTGGTCCCCATCCTGAGTCTTGAACTTACCCACAAATAGAATAAATTCTGCCTCATCTTTGCTCATGTCTCATGTTTCCCGTCCCTGCTGGTGGGGAAAGGAGTAATCTTGTTCTCACCGTTTCCTCCTGGGCTCCTTGTGTTTCCCAAGAAGTGAGCAGTGCACCCATGTTACTCATGGGGAGGCTGGATCTCATCTAGGTCAACTTGCCTGAAGTCAAACGTGGGGTTGGGGGATGAATCAAACCCGATTTGCTACACTTAAAGCCTGTGGTCTGCAAGGAGGTTCTGTCCTCTAAGACGCAGATGGCGCTCACCACCACAGTGCAGTCCTTAGAGCTGGACAGTGCCCTCGCCTGAGTCCTGGGGAAGAACACAGCTGTTGATGGAAGAAACTACTCATAGAAACAACTTCCCAGGACCACAGAGCAGGAGGGAAGACAGGGTGAGCAGGTCCACAGTTAGGAAGCTGAGGACCACCTTGGCTCCGGGGTAAAAGCCACAGCTCTGGAGCCAGGGTGGTGGCATTAGAGGTTGGGGGGGGGACACAGGAGCAGAGCAGAGCCAGCTGTGCCCATCAAAGCCCATGACTCGGATCTCTGGGCTGATTCCCCTCGGTAATAGAGGTGACCAGGTAAGGTCAGCAGAGGGAAGTCTTCACCTGGGACTGCCTCACATTGGGAGAGTGGGGATAGAGAAATCACTGGGGCAGAAGGATGTGCCATGTGGCAGAGCCATCACAGCCACCACCACCACCACATAAAGTTAGATCTGTCTGTCATCAAGCCTGCTGTGTTTCCCTTTAGGCTCCAAACTCAGTTCCAGTCCCCTCCTCACAAAGCACCATGCTGTTACCTAAGAGAAAAAAAAAAAAAAAACTGAGAACATCCTGGAGAAGGAAGCATTTTCGTTGGGCACAGAGGATAAGCAGGGTTTGGAGGTTCATTTGGTAGGCAGCCCCGGGTGAGGCACATAATGTGAGGAGATAAAGAACTCAGGCTGGGGGGAACCCCATGTGCGGGGATGGCAGGGGGCACCACTTGCAAAGTTAGCTGTTTCCCTCCAATTTGATCTGCACAATTTACTGCCACTAAAAATCACACTAGAGTTTCCCCTGCAATTTGACAAGGTCATCCCAAAATGTACATGGAATAATAAAGAACTTAGAAGAGCCAAGATGATTTTGAAAAAAGGGGAAGGCGGCCTCACCCTAACAGATACCAAAAGTCATTATGAAGATATAATAATTAAGGTGTTCCATTAGATCCCAGAAATAGACCAACAGATAAAAAAATAATAATGCCCAGGAATAGATCCAAATACATATGAGAGCTTGAACACGACAAAAGCAAGTGTGGTCTAGTTAATGGATGACGTGAGGACCACCAAATTCCCTATGGAAAAAGATAAATTTGAGTCTCTGCTCACACCACTCACACCACTCATACGTTCCAAGATGATTAAAGTCCTAGCTGTAAAAAACAAACTGTAACTTTTTAAAAAGCAGAGCAAAATAACTTTTTGATCTTAGAGTAGAAAACAGGACATAAAGCATAAATAATAAAAGAAAACTGATAAATTATTTCATGAAAAGCAAAAACTTCTATATGACAAAAAGATTTTTAAGCCACACACTCAGTATATGAAACCATTTGAAACCTGTGTATCCAAGAGAGAATTGGTTCCCAAAATAATTTTTTAAAATCCTACCAAGAAGAGCTAAGAGTTTAGATGTGTTGAGTACTTGCCTAGCATGCATAAGGCCTTAAGTGTAATCTTCAGGACCACAAAACTCCAAACAGGCAGTTTTCTCAAAACACTTCAGGCCAATAGGAGAAATGGGTCAGATATGACCAAATGACAGAGGAAGAAATTTAAATGGCAAATAAAGGTATAAAAACGATTCCCAACTAGTGGACAAGGAGATGCAATGTATGTTTTAAACTGGTCAACATAGAAATACATATTAAAATACTAACGAGACCACCATATTACATTAGTCTGATGAGTCCTTAACATTAGTGTTTATGAAAGTGTCAGGAAAATAGCAGTGTTTATAACCTGCAGGTGGGAATGTAGATGGCACAACTACTTTGGAGAGCAATTTGGAAGTGCTTAGCAAATTTTAAGACAAACCATCTATAACCCAGACAACTCCACCACTAACGGTTTCCCTAAGCAGAACCTGGGACAGGGATTCTTTTCTTTCTTTTTTTTTCCCTCCAGAAACAAGGTCTTGCTCTGCTTAAGGCTGGCCTTAAACTCACTATGTAGCCTACACTGGCCTCGAACTCATGGCAATCCTCCTGCCTCAGCCTCCTGAGTGCTGGGTTTACAGGTGTGCCCTGCAGTGCCTGGCTTAGGGATTCTTGAGCAGGTGATTTATTGAGGGACAGCTCTCAGGTGAAAGAGAGCAGCGGGAATACACACAGGGTGGGAGGAGATGCTAAGCAATGATGTGTTCTCAGCTGGCGATTAGCTTCAATCTGCTCCCACAGGGAGCTCAGGAGCATTAACACCAGAGCTGATCTGCCTAGGCAGAGACAGCTCGTATTTTGTATGCCCGTAATAGTCAGTGACTCTGTGGGCTACACAGGGATGGGTGGCATAGCTCCGTGGGTGAGGGCATCTCGTAAGAAGGCAGCAGCTATGACCCCTTAGTGGCCAACACTCCAGCAGCTGGGGGATGAGTCCAGGTGTGGGTAAAGGCACCTGGATGGGGCACAGAGTTCCCTACCACGCCTGGACTACCGTAAATAGGATATTCGCTGCATCTTAGTGTGTACTAGAGAGAAGCCTAACTGCCAGTCATCAGGGAAGCAAACTGCTTCATAAGCACGATGAGGTCATCTGCCACGGTTAAAGCGAGTCCGCGGATCAGCACGCGTCAGCACGGGTGAGATTCCACAATCTAACATGGAGGTTTTTTTTTTTTTAAGGAGCATATTGTTCCGTCATTTTCATATGATAAACCTGAAACAAAAAAATCTTACAGTAGAGCGTACGGGTTTTGATTGCGTGGCGGGGTAATGACAGCACAAAACACGCGAGGGGCGGGCGAACGCAGCTTCAGTCCAACTGTACCTATCAGGTTTCACGGATTTTCCTTTTTAAAAAGTAAAACTTTGAAGCAAATATGGCCAAGCGTTAATTTTCACATTTTATTCATGGTGGACACATCTGGGCCAGTTATATTATTTTCTGGATTTTTTTTTTTTGTATGTTGAAATGCTCTATAATGAAAACGAAGCATATTTCAAAGCCACAGGAAAATAGGGATGAGGGGGAACCCCCTGTACCCCCACTCAATTTTTCTGTGAACTTAAAACTGTTGTAACAAATAAGTTTTGTGAATTTGGTTTTAGATTCACCCGGGAGGGGCCCCCAGGGCCGCCCCCAGCTCCAGGGAGGTTCGCCGAGCCTGCTCTGCAGAAGGCGCGCGGGTGGCGCTGTCCGAGGTGCTGGAGGGCAGGCGCGGGGGGCGGGGCCGGCTCGCAGCAGCCAATCAGCCCTCAGCTCCCTCTCCGACCCCTGCGGAGCCTCCTTGCGGCCCTTCCTGCTTCTTGTCTCTCCCCATAATCCGTTCTCCACAAGCAGCCAAAGGGATCTTTCAAAAGCATAAACGGGATCATGCTATGTCCCCGCTTGCAATCCTCCAAAAGCTTCCTATCAAGCTACAAAAATGTCCAAACCCCTGTACAGGCCGACAACATTCAGCGAAGGCTGCTTCTGTGTGTTCTTCAATCTCCTACCTTCTTCCCCCAGTGGGTGCCCTTGCTTTGGTATTTTGGACCTATCAGCTCTTTGCTTCTCTCTTCCCTGTGTTCCAGAGCTCTTCCGCGTCCCCCAAAGGCTCAGCCACCTGTGAACACCACGGAGAGGCCCCTCACCCGAGCCACTGTCCACGCAGCTGCAGCTACGGATGTCACTTGTTAAAGCCCACTGGCGGAAGTTATGTCACTTAGGTGTGTTTACTCGTTTACTTACCTCCCTACCATTCATTAGACTTTGAAAAGGCAGGGACCTCCTCTCATTTACTCAATGCTTTAACCCTGGCACGTAGCAATAGATATTTGTTGAATGAATACACCAATGTTTACAGCACACCTCTTCTGTGACAAGCCCCATGCTTGGTTTTGTGAATTCCAGAGCAAACAAGATAATCCTGCCCTCAAGATGCTCATGGGCTGGAGAGAACAGAGGAGCTAAATCACAAAATCAGAATGTTGGGATAATCCCCTTTGCTCTTATTATTAGAATTAGAGGACTTAGAGTCAGCTGACTCTTTGGTCTCTACCCCCTTCTTGTTTCTTAGCTAAACTAATCCAAGCCTGTGCAAAGAGAGACAAAGCCTCACCCAACTTCACTCAGCACTAGAGGCGTAGTTTGTGTCCAAGACTAGGTCACCTAACCCCTTGTAGTTCACATTTAAAAGAAAGCCCTTGAACAAGCATTGGGCCCACTTCTACCCCCTAGCTCGTCCAGTCACCCCTAGGACAGTAGATTCCCCCAGGGAGAGTGTGAGGGCAAAAGGAGAACCTCATGCCTGGGGCTCCTTCGGCTTTTATCAAACACGGCATCTGTGCTGTCTCCCTGCTCTGCAGCAAGCTTTGCTGTCCTTGGACCTTTTATGAGACCCCTGGGAGATGACTCTCTGGACCACTCAGACCTTCCCAGCCTGGCAAGGAATATTGCCAGGAACCTGGCAATTGGAGGAATCTGGAAAAGAGGTGTCCAAAAGCCCCCAGTGATCATTTCTTATCTGGCCTGTCTCTGAGTCCATCTGTTCTTACTGCCCAGCTATTCCACAGGGAAACCCCGCCCCAGCCACAGAAAGGCAGATGCAGGCACATAATATCCTCTGCCCTTTCCATGCCAGCGCACTGGTTTGTTCCCTGAAAGGTGTTCTTCCTTCCCCTTCTGCCCTGTGCTAATCCCAGCTGACACTGCAGACCTCAGCCTCTGTGACCTCTCACCTAACTTTGAGCTAGACACTCTCCTCCCTGAGACCCCACAGACCTCTGGGGTTCCCAGCTGAAGCACTCACATCGCACTGGGGGAGATCTTGTACCTTGCTGTGGTCTGATTCAGGCCAGAATCATTGCCATGTTAGCTGGGGCTGGCTCATGATAAGAATCCAGTGAGTGATAAATGCACCAGCAAATAACTCAGAATGGGGTTCTAGGTTTCCGCCCTGTCTTGGGGTCGAGTTTATTGTGTGATCTTGAGGACATCACTTTTCTTTGACGCTCATTTTATCATTTATCACATGGGGTCACTACCTATATCTCCCGCTCAGATTTATCATTTTTTAATTTTAAAAAGGAAAAGTCAATAAAAAAGGACACAGAATTTCATAACAATTTAATAGGAAATTAACAATGGTTAACATATTGCATATTGTCTTTAAAGTGGTTGCTCAGATTACAAGATATAGGCATTTAAAATGGATCAGACAATATAAGCACACACATTCTCTTCAATGAGCTAAAAGAAATCAGTAGTATAACTATCTTAGCTATCTTGTATACATAGGTATATTTTTCTTTTTCCCTTTCATCTTTCCTCCTTTCTCCCATTCCAGTTGTTCTTTCCTCTTGAGCAGTTTCTTTCCCTTTCACAATATCTAGTGTAGATTTTAGATCTTATTTACTCTTTCAGTTTCTTACACTAAGGAGCCAATATGATGTTTATACATGCAAATCTGATTTATTTCACTTATGAGTATGGTCTCAAATTGTATCCATTTACCTAGAAAAGTCTCGAGTTTATCCTTCTTTATAGCTGAGTAGTTCTCCTTTGTATAAAATACCACACCTTTCTTATCCATTCCTAGGTTGATGGGCACTTGGGTTGTTTCCAAGATTTAGCTATTACAAATTGTGCTGCTGTAAACATGGGTGCATATATCTCGCTGTGGCCCAGATTTATCACATTAAAGGACAGTAGGAGGATAAGATATGAGAGACAGAGCCTGGCATCTGCCACTGCAATGGGTGAGATTTTAGGAACAGGAAGGGGTGGGTGGCCCTGTGAGCTCAGACACCTCATTAGGATCCCTCTGCTCTCCCCTGCTGGGCTCCGGGTGCCTGGGGAGGGTCAGTGGCTGGCCTGAAATTCCCAATCCTTGGAGGGCTTGTATTACCATGGCTCCCGTGTTTGGGCTGGTGGAAGGTGATGAATAAAAGATGGGGAGGGGGGAGCTCCTGTGGTTCGGAGAGGAATGTGATAAGCATTTAGAGTGGGGAGATTAGTGCAGGAGCTTCTCTCTGAATACCAAAAATGCAAAATAATCCAGAAAGCCACCTTCCTGCTTTGAGGTGGCAGAAGCCCAAGGGAAGAAGGGGCCTGGGGACCTTGGTGGCGGGAGGAGTAGGGATGATGCAGGCTCAGATGAAGAATCCAGAGCCAGCAGGAGAGAAGTTTAAGTGGAAGCTCAGCCAAGGTGACCCAAGGGCTGGGGTTGGGCAGGTGAGGGGAGGGACACCCAGGTGCAGCCTCCTGTCTCCCAGGACTGACATCCTCTTTGGATGCTGAGCGTAATTACCCTCCACCCTTCACCGTCACCCACTCATATGAGAGGGGCTGTGAAGAGAGGCTGTCTGCGCAGCATCTGATGGGAATCTGTGTGGGTGGCTTATTTTTATTAGTATTAATGAGTCCCTATTTACTGTGCTTTCGTCCTGTGCCAGAAACAGTGCCGAGTGCTTTCCATGCGTGATGCTTTTTAATCTGCACAGCAACCTTGAAAGAGCATCACGCTTCTCCACCCCACCTCCCCCTTTTCACCAACAAGGAAACTGAGGACAAGGGAGTCGTGCATTTGGTGAGATGGGAGTCAGGATTCAAATCCAGGTCACCCTGGCTTCTGAGGGGAAAAATGATAGAAGTGGGTGCTGAAGTGGTAATTAGGGGTGTGGACCCTAGATGGAGCTCAGAAATTACCCAGCCAGCCACCATGCCACCCCTGAACATGCCACCCAGACCGTTTCTGCTGCAGAGAGCACCTCAGGCCCACTGGCCAGAGATGAATGATGGCCCAAGGTAGGGGAAGGAACCATGGCTACAGACTTGTGCTGAGATGTAAAGAGATGACCATGAGAAGCTGTGAACACATTTTTAGTGCACATGTTGCATGTGGCTGTGAGAAAGGGTATGCGTGGCATTGTCTCCAAGCATGTGTATGCACATGCCATGTTATGGATCCATGAATGTGGCTGATGGTAAGTGTATTCCATGAAGGTGATGGTGGCTAGGATAATGGGTGAGGTCTGTATAATTTAGGGACTCAAATGTATAAAATACACAAATGTGCAGGTGTAATTGATGTAGGTACATTGTTACATGCATGAATTTGCATGTGTGTGTTTTTCCATGCTTGTGACATGGGCCACTGTGTGACTGTGTGAATGTTGTGCCCATGTGTGTGTGTACGCATGTGTGTGTACATGCCAGCTGAGGTGAATTCCACTGACTCCCTCCCTCCTCCCTGAGTGAAAATTTTGTCTGTTGAGCTGCTCAGAATAGGAATTGCTTTGCTCCAGTGTAGAGTCTTCATGGAAACATCCTGCCAATGGGGCGTCCAACTGCAGATGCTCAGTGGAGTCCAAGTCTCACTCACAGGTACATCTGACTTCTCCCTGAGACCTTCCCAGTGTCCTTTCCAGGCCAGACAGACATTCCAGGCTTTATCTTCCAAAAAGGCAAAGTCTAAGAAGAATTGTACATTGTGTACATATATAATATACAACATACGATATATGAATCCTTCATAATGGAGGAAGCTGAGGCTCAGATAAATTAAGATAAATTGCTTTCCCTCAAAGACTCCTAATTCTCTAAGCTCCTTAATTCCCCCTAATGCTTGTCCTGGCTGCAACTAAGTCAATGAATTGTACACCATTTACCCACAGGTCCATCCAGTGACCAGACGACCTGGCTTGCAGCCTTCCACAAGTGCAGTGGCTGTCACAGGCTCCAGTCTGTACTGAACTCCAAGCCCAGCTGGAGGGGTTCCTGCAGCCCCGCTGCAATGTGGAGCTGTCCCAGGTTCTGAAGTAGCGCCTCTGGGCCCCTGCATCCAGAGCTTGGGTTAAGGCTTTGGGAGGTTGAAAGCATTGCTCCCAAGAAGTCCTCGGGTGCTCGGGATGCGTTGTGGGGACCAGAGATGCTGACCATGGTCAAAGAAGGTGATTTTCCCACCTGGCTCCATCCTGGCTTGGTGCACTGAGCTCTGCCTCTTTCGGAGCCTCTTAAGCATGTGATGAGGCCAACACAGGGGAGACCTTAGCTCAGAAAGTGAAAGAACAGATATGTGAAGGGGGATCACATGGTCTGGGAGCCATAGCCTGGTGGCAGTGGGGGTCAGCAAGACCTAGGATGGGGTGAACCTCCAATTCTGTCTGTATTCAGGTCTCTTGTGTCTGTCCTGGAAAAGGGACTTAGAGTGCTTCTTCCCAGAATCAGGCAGTGGAGGGCTTGGGAAGAGAGTTCAGCTCCACTTAGGACACCCTTTCATGCAGCCAGAGTTCAGAGCAAGATGGGCTCCCTGGAAATATATTCCATTTTTCTAAGTCCTCCAACCCTTAGGCAATCAACCTGCTATTTATTGAACATATTAGATGCCAGCCACAGCCTACAGGCTCATGTATATTAGCTCCATGTATGGATGGGAAATTAGTTCAGAGAGGGGAAGCGACTTGTTGAAGATCATACGGCTAAGAAATAAGAAAGCTGGAACCACATAGGTGTGTCTGGCTCCAATTTTGTGCTCCTAGCTTGGTGCTACAAAGGCTTCCTGTCCAATCCAGCAGGTATAGAATTCCTGCTTCCTTCATGTCCCCAAAGCTTTCTCTCAGCTCCCTTCTCCTCCCTCCCATAAGGTTGAATTTTAAGGAAAAAATACACAAAAAACAGATGAGATGCCTAGCTCAGGTTGTGGGGCCTGATCTGATTAGCACTGATGTTTCTTTCATGAGGGATGGGACATATTCCCCACCTGCAAGTGCCCAGGCCACTGAAGAAAGCTGCTTGTAAGTCACTAAGGCCACCTGCCTCCTAGTTGTGTGGGTTTTCCAGCCCACCCCACTCCGCCATCTGCCACCACCTTCCCCTCCTCCATCACTCTCCAGGGCCGGGGTGGCTCTCAGAAGCCCTCCCAGGCTCCAGTGCTGACTATCAGACAGCAGAAGCCCAGGCCTGGAACTGAGGTGCTGGTTTTGCCTCTAACTGTGAGACTGAAAATGCTATGCAAGCTTCAGCTAGCCCACCAGTACAGTGGGGTGATGCCTGCCTCCCAGGTGTGGGCTAAGTACCTAGGGCTTGGAGTGCAGTTTACCTCTCTTGGTTGACACTCAACCAGAGTTCATTACCTTGATTACTCTGACACTTCCACCTCCGTCACGATCTTGATGAATTGAGGGTTCCTTGCCCTGTGTTTTGATGACTCACAACCAAAAAGAGAAAGGGATGAAAATCAAGGTGTTGGGGCCTCCCTATTCACTCCTCAGGGAGGCCCCAGTTTCTCCTCATCAGTCATGGTGCTGGGCACCAACCATAAGGAGTCCAACTGGCCATCACTTTGCCTCACTCCACCAGACATGCAGCCAGAGTCAGATGGGAGTCTGGCGGTCCCTCTGTGAGACAGAGGGAGCTCGGTCATGGGAGAAACCAGAGTATGTGGCTTATCCCTGAGCGCCGGAAGCTGTCCCACATGCAGCACGTCTGGCCACAAGTGCCCTGGGCCTGGTAGCTGCATCCACTTGGGGAGCAGAGAACATTAGGGTTTCCTGTAGGCAACCTGGCCCCAGAGGGAAACCTGCCCTCCGCACTGAGAGTCCTTGACTTAACGATGCTCTGTTAAATTGGGTCACTGATGGAATGTCTCATGCAGAGTCATGGGCAGTGTCAGATATGATAATGTGACAGAGGGGGGCAGCAGCCTGGCAGACTCATTTCTGGGCTTCCCAACCTGCCAGTTCTCAGGACCAAGACATTTCACTGCATCCAAGCCTCCTGCACACAACTGGGCCCAGTGACCTGCAGAGGGGTCCAGGCGTAGCCCCACATGCCACCATGGTGCAGATTCTGAGGCAGCCCCTAACCTCCTAGATTTGCGTGCCAGATGATGCTCAGGGTTAGGGGGGCAGGGAGAGGAGGCCAGGAGGCCCAGGGCCCAGGGGAGCGCCCCGCACGCCAGCCTCCCTCACGCGAAGGGCTTGACACGCAATGTAAAGACAGCAGCCGGGTCTCCTCCTCCCGCTGCACGTCTCGGGGGCTAGGCAGCCCACCCTCTGCCCCCCATGCCAGCCTCCACTCCCTGCCGCCTGCCAGTCAGGCATCCATCTGCCCTCTCAGCGGACAGACTGGCTGCCTGTCTCTCCCTGATCTCCTTCTTGGACTGTCACTGTGGCCGTCTGTCTGCTGTGATGCTTCCTATGGGTCAGCCTGGATGTCCATCTGTCTGCTGGCCTGTCTTCTGGTCTTCCGCTCCGCCCATTAAGTCTGTCTGTCCACTCTGAGACTGTCTGTTTGTTAGCTAACACTCCCCCTAATGGTCAGTCTGGTTGCTACCTGGTAGTCAGTCCTTCCACTTCCTGTTTGTCTGTCTGTCCAGCACCTCTCCCTATCTCTCTCTCTGCCCACTCTCTTGTCCCCCATTATTCCCTGGCCCTCCACCCCATTAGTCATCACCATCGGTCACCCCTTTGGGCACATGGACCAGAGCTGGTCACCCTGGCCAAGCAGAGCAAGCAGGGTCACTGCCCCAAGCCGGTGCCCTCAGCCTCTGTGGCACGGCCCCTCCCCGATGCCAGCCCTGTCCTCCTCTCCAGCCCTGGAGTGTTACAGAAAGATTTAGCTAAAGGAATTTGGGGATGATTCAGCTCAAATTAATGGTGAAAATAAGGTTTTATGATTCCATTTCAGTTTTGTTCCTTGGCTGATTTTCTCCATTACGGCTGAACGGCAATTGAGCGTGTCTGTTCTCTGCAGTATTTATGGTAATGCAGGTTAATGTCTGAGTTCGAGGAGCTCAATTAGCAAATTCATGGACAAGGGGGTCTGTTCGGCTTCTCTTGTGAAGCCTGGTGATTCATTAGCCACAGGGAGACGCTGGGCTCTGCGGCCGCATACAAAACACCAGCCGCTTTCTCCTGTGTGTGAAGCGTGGCTCAGAATTGGTGCTCCAGGAGCCTGTGCATCTTTTTCCTGGTGCCCACCAGTGCCTGGCACAGTGCAGGGCACCCATACTTGTTTGACACCTAGTGTAGGACACGTAAGAGGTGCCTTTATACATTGAAAGTAAAATCAGTAATCCCCTTGTCCCCAGCTCTAGGCACAGGGCCTGGAACTAAAGAGGTACTTAATAGTTTGCTGAATAAATGATGCATCCCCAGTGTCCTCTGTCTAGGATGGGGCTGCCACATGGTAAATGCTAGACAGGTGTTTGTAGACTGACCAACTAATTGACAATCAGTGCTGCCGGTCTTCAGCTGCACAGTTGTCTAGACCCAAAGAATCCTAGCCTGAGGGTGACCGAAATAAACCAGGCTTTAGGGAGAGCCAAAGGTATCTGTAGGTCTGTAGCCCTGGGGTTTGCTGGACTGGCCATGCAGGTTGAGTAGAATTGCCATGGGGGCACCTGCCTGTCTTCTTCTAGCCCCAATTCCTAGGGCAGGGGAGCTGAGCAGGCAAAGGAACCCCATTCTCCTACTGTCTTCACAAGCCTAACCTCGCTGGAGATTTGCCTCCTCTTGGTGCAAAGCTTGGCGATTAGCCCATTCTGCAGATGCGGGAACTGGAGTCCAGAGTGGGGAGGGTCTGGTGCAAGGTTGCACAGCAAGTTTGAGACACTTGCCTGCCTGCCTCGGCATTTCAGACCAGTGTTAGGCTGACAGCTCCCCAGGCCACCAGCGGGGTCACCTGGTAGGACTGGAGCTAGAGACGTGACAGGAAGACCAAGTAAGGTCAAGGCCCATCCCTGGGCCACTCTCTGCCTGCCCCACTCACTTGGGGCCTTGTCAGTATCAGCAATGGCCTCTTGGTGACATGAGGTTGACATTTGGTGCATAGACTGCCAGGGGCTGCCTGTGGGAGGGGGTGCAGCCCGAGAGCCGCAATGTGCCAGCCAGGGCTCGGAGACTGGCGGTGTGCCCTCTGCATCCAAGAGGTTCACGGGTACAACAGACAGGCCCCAGCCCCACGCCGAGGGCTCAGGAGAGTCAATGCCAGTGCACTTGGAGCGCTTTGCATGCCTGACACCACACTGGGCACCTCACAGCCAGCCTATCCTTGACCTTCACAGTTGCATGAGTGAAACATGGGGAATAGCTCCACAGCACAGTTAGGGAAACTGAGGCTTACAGACATGAAACCCACTGCTGTGGTCCTGCGAGCAGGGTGGCAGGTGTAGGACTGAGCTGTTTCAACGCCAGTACTGTCACACTTCAACAGTCTCAGTTGAAAACTACAGGTCACAGAGAGGCGCTTCCCTCCTGCAGCATGGTGAGACAGGAGAGCGGGCCCTGGCTGGGCTGCTGGAGACACAGATTCAGTCATCCTGCCCCCGCCATGGCCTCCCTCACTGTGTCACCTTGGGAGAGTCGCTTAGCCTCTCTGATCCCTTACAGTGGAGAGTTTAGGCGTCCGTGTCTGACAGGATCATGCTGCTCGGCTGGTGCCCAGAGGCCCCTCTTCCCTCCTCTGATTTCAGGGCTTCAGAAAACTGTCTTCCTTGGAAAGCATCACACCGGGGGCAAATCTTAGCCTGCGAGCTGGTCCTGCAGCATGGAGCCTCACCAGGGATCCGACTGCAGGAACAAAGTGACTTGCCCAAGGTCACAGGGCCCAGCACCATCCATCTGCGAAGGACTTCTAGACCAGCATCTCCCACCGCATGGCTGCTGCAGTGGTAAAAATATTCCAAAACATTTTTAAAGAGCTTTACCTTTGGCCTCTGTTTTTGGTTTTCTTTCCTTCTTTTTTCTTTTTTCTTTGAAGTGAAATAGCACATCGGGATACTCAGAAACTCCTTTTTTTGTCTTTTTAAACAAAAAAATAAGCAAACTCCGACTAGAAGACCCAGAAGACAGAGTAGGATCTTGGCTTCCTCCAGCTACCCCTCCCCACCCGCGGCCCTGTGGCTGTTTCCCCAAGTCCCCGGTGGCTGGCACCATCGTGGAAAGGGCCGCCGGGGGGACTTGCTGGACCAGCTGCTGCATAAACAGTGAGAGACTTCAGACAGACTGGAAAATCAGGCACCACTTCAAAGGCACAATGACAGGCAGCGACGGTGGTGGGAGCATGGAGGTGGCCTCCCCTGATGCCCAGCCGCAAGCAGGAGGCTGGACCCGTGCTGTGTTCTCACCGAGCAGCAGCACACAGGACAGGCGCTGCTTTCCCGGCCAGGAAAAAGCTGTTACAATATTTGTCAACCTGCCATCGCCAGGGGGGCCCCTATGATCCTGCTGGAGTGTGAGGGGACCTGGAGCACCACCAGCCTGGGTCAGGGACAGGCAGGCCTGACAAAGCTCCACCTGAAGGGCCAGTCCCCTAGAAGGGACCTGGGTCAGGTCCCAGGAGTCCAGCATGGCCCCACCCAGTGTGATGGAGGAAGAGGGAGGACCCAGCCTGCTCTCTGAGCCTCTTCTGTGTGCTGGACAGTGTGGGGGACTCAGGAGCCTGTGGACAGTCTGTTCCTCTCCCTCCTACAGAGGGAAAGCTGAGCACACCATCCACGTGAGGTGGCAGGAAGCCTCTCTAGAAATGACTGAGTGGAGCAGAAGTGTGTGTATGTGTGCGTGTGCATGAGTGTGTGCATGTGTGCATGCATATGTGGGCCCACATGCCTGTGTCTTTTTGCACACCTATCTCATGCACACACCTGGCTAGGAGGATTCTGGGTTCACTCACACTCCATCCAGCCCCCCTCTCATCTCATCTTCTCTGTCTTCTCTCTGTTCCTCAGAGAAACAGCAGGTGAGACCACCGGTTCCAACCCAGGCCCACTGTCCCCAGCCTGTGCAGCCTCAGTCCAGAGTCTCAGCTTGCTGCTTGGGAGACAGGTGCACAGCCGACTGCCAGGCAGACAGAGAGGTGGTAAAATCACCCACCTAATATGCCTGGCACACACGGCCCCCACCCTGCGCCCCACTCTCCTCTCCTCAGCTCCTCCCCACTCCTCTGTGCCTCTGTTTCTCCATCTGTAAGATGGGGAGGGTGATATTGTACTTCTCCAAGGCTGATGGAGAAGAGCAGGAGAGACACAGGCCCAGGTTTCTGACCCTCAGTGGCCATGGATTCTCACCATCCAATGCCTGGCACATTCATGTGAGTGCTGACCACTGAATGGCGGGGGAGTGGTATGTGTGTGTGTGTGTGTGTGTGTGTGTGTGTGTGTGTAACTGCTTTCATGGATTGTAAACGTGCAGTGAAAAAGCTCTTTCACACAAGAACACACCCCAGAGACCCCCCCACCTCCTAACGTAGAGCACTCCCAGCCCCGGGATCTCCCCTCCCCTCCATCGTCAGTTAGGCTGGACCCTGCGGAGGATGTGGAGATGAACGGGCTGGATGGGAAGGGGGAACCAGGGTGAGGAGGTCCAAGGCAGAGAGGCTCCCGTGAGGTTTGCATGGCGTGGGAGTGGCAGGATGATGCTGGCTGTCAGAGGTGCTCCCTGCGCATCTCGGGTCTCAGGAGATCCCTTCCACTGAGCCTCCTCTGTCAGAGGGAGAAGGGAGCCCGTGGTTTATGGTCATGCGCATCTGGGGGCTCTGAGCTGGGCCGGCCCCACGTTGCATTGGTAAGACGTGGGCAGCTGCCGCCTCAGCCCTTTGATGTGACAAAGATGGAGACACACACATGGCCGATAATTAATTAATTGTGACTTTCACCACACAGCGGCCGCTTCCTATTGATCTCCTCCCGTCTGGAGCGAGAGAGACAATTAGGAAGGAGCATGGTAGCGGCGGCTAATTACCCACGGAATGAAAACCATGCCTTTCAATTTATTAAACTTTTATCACCAAAATAACCTGGTTGCCCCTCCTGTAGAGATCTAAAAGAGGGGTGCTGTGGAGTGGCACCCCCACTTAGCCCTGCCCACAGGGTGACAGCCCCAAGAAGCCACCCTGCCCAGAACACACCTGGGCTGTGGGAACTAGAGCTGGGAGGAGAGAAAGCTCCTCTATCGTCAAAACCAACTCTCAACGAGGACCTAGAAGGGAAATGCCACAAGGAATCCAAAGGCTTTGAGGAAGGTCTGGGAATGTCCATGACCAGCTGCAAAGGCTTCTGGAGACCAGCGGTCACTCCTGTGCTGCAGAGGCACCAGTGTGTACATAGAGTCCAGGACTCTCACAGGACCTAGTTCTAACCTCATGGAAGCCTGCTAGCATTTATACTGCCATTCCTTGTTTAGCATCTGTGAACACTGTCACTCCCATTTTGCAGATATGAAAACTGAGGCTCAGAGATGTGAGGCCACTTGCTCAAGGCCAAACAGCAGTATGGTCTTACTTATTAAGCCCAGTCTCCAGGTCTCTGTTGTCTCAGTACAGGGCCTGCAGAAAGTGCTGTCGGTTCTGGAACCCCCATTGTTTTCCTGTAGTCTAAGGTGGCATACCTACCATTCAGGAACATTTAGATTGATTAATGTGGGGGAGGGTGTGTGGAAAACTCTTTGCTCAGCATGTTATTTAAGCATGACAAACTGCCATTGACACCAGCCATCGGGAAACTGAGGCTCAAAGATGGGTCACCCAGCCACAGCCAGCATGGGAACTGCAGAGGAAGCTGGGGGTCCACAGCCAGCTCTTTCCACTTCCGACATCTCCCTCTGAAGGAGACTGGCTCTGCCTCCTGCTGGGAGTGGGGACCCACAGCAAGTCCCCTGCTTATCCAGGAGTTATTTCTGTGTCTCCCTCTCTGAATAGAGTGTGAGGTCTCCAGAGACGGGTCTGCGCATCTGTCATTTTAAAGTCCTGTGGCCAGGCGGAACTGCCCAGAATTGACAAATGCCTGGGCAGTGCTGGAGAGCAGGAGTTGAGGTCAGGACCCTGGACAGCTCAGCCAGCTCACCCAGGGAAGGCTCCCCGCAGGGTGCTGTGAGAATGTTGCCAGTGATAATGACAGGAGGAGGGTGACTAAGACCAGGAGGACAACAACGTAATGTCCATTCTAAATTCATCCTACCCTGAGCCACATGGATCAGAATAAGCTAAGCCAGCCAACAAGGAAAGGTTTGCTCATCTTTCCTGCCCAGCCAGTGGTCCAAAAGGTTCTCCACGCAGACAACCAGTGAGCCAGGTCATGTGGGTGCTGTGGCTCCACCTATGGGAACACACGGACTCAAGGACCTCGGCAGTTCTTGGAGAGCACACCACAGTGCTGCTGCTGCTCACATGTGGGGCTTTACAATACTGGTCTTGGGCCCCACTTGATTGTGGGGTGGGGTGATGGTGTGCACAGCTCGTGTTTCCAAGGGCACAAGAGCTTGCAGTGTCTCTAGACTGTGTGTAATGAACATTTCACGTGTACACCTTCTTTCTCGTAGCAAATTCTGGGAGAGTCACTGGAGTAGAGGCCAGGCCAGGCCTCCAGGTTTGCATCCCAGTTCTGCTGGCCTAGCTCCACAGGTAGTGAGCTCCCTGTCACAGAGGCAGATAAGCAGAAGCTGGTGACAGGTTTGGACATCATCATCAAACTAGCATATGAATTCTCCTTGAAGATCCCTACATTTCATTTACTTTTATTTATATTTTATAGAGGTAAAATTTGTAAACAGTGAAAATGCACAGAATTTGAACGTGCTGTGAGTTTTGACAAATGCGTCACTGACACCCACGCCGAGATGGAAACTGTTTGCATGACCTGAGAGAGCTGCCTCAAACCCACTTCTCTGCAGCCCCATCTCTGTGCTTTAGGGAGACATGGGAGAGGGCAGCGACCAGCCAGGGAGGCACCTCTACAGGAGGGGTCCCAGGAGGGCAGCGTGGGGTATCCAAGGGCACAGGCGCCCCGGAACCTGGTCACCTCTGACTCTGCACTGGCTTCTTTTACAGCACCCAGAAAGGGTGTGAGCTGTTCAGGAGGCAGCAGTGACTCTGCCCTTGTGCCAGCCTGAGAGCCACTTTTCTTATCCAAGTACAGATCCAGAATTTAAGGCTGTGCAGGGAAGGTGATGGATACCATGGGCCACTCCTGGAACCTTTGGAATCAGTGTTGCAGAGCAGGCCACACCCCCGTGGGGTGCCATTGACGTAGCTGGATGTTTTCTAGGAAGAGTTGTCACTTACTGAACACCTACTAACTGCAGGGCCATGTTACTGCCCAGCTCTCAGTGCAAGCCTGAAACATGTACATTACTATCTGTTGCAGTGGGGAAACTGAGGCCCTGGAAAGTGAAGGGGCCACTCAAGGTCACCTAGGTGAGGGCAATGGCATTCACAGTCACATTCTGAGTCTATTTCCCCCCCCTCCCCCAGTGCTCCACACAGAGATGGCAGGTGTGCTGTAGCCTAAGGGTGAGTCCCCCCCTGCTCATACTCTGACCCCCCAGCATCTCCCCGAGTCTGGGACAAAGCCCTTAGCCCACGTTCACAGCCAGCCCCATCTCCAGAGCCAGTTGCCCTGCCACCGCCAGCGCTTCCGGCTCTGACAGCCCTTCCCTGCAGCGGCAGGGGCTGCTTTGCATACTACGAGCTCATTTGCATACTACTTAGGAAAAGCCTTCGCTTTTCCCACCTGCAGCCAACTCCGGGCTGATTAGTTCTCCCCACATCGGAGAGTTAATTACTCTCCCGCGTAGGCCTGGTGTTTATTTGTAATCAGCAGAGGGCTGAGAAGAGGGGGAGGAAGGGTAGAAGCAGCTGTCATTAACCCGAATTCCAGAGCAGCTCCTCCGGTGGAGAAATGAGAGCAAAGTTTGTCCACTGCAAGACCTGCGGTCACATTCTGCTCTGCCCGGTGACCCTGGGGGCGCCCTGGGAAGGGAAGCAGGTTGGTTAGCGCTGGGGCCAAGGGAGCATTGAACAAAGGCCTGTGGTGAGCTTGGCAGGACAGAGAGCAGGATAAGCATCCTAGTGGAAAGGAGGCCAGGGACCCAGGACCCTGGCAAAGGGCTGGGACGGGATGCCTTCCGGGACCAACCTGGAGATGGACCTGGAGACTGGACTGGCTCCGCGCTGCGATGTAGGTAACTCATCATCCTCTCCGAGCCTCAGTTTCCACACAGTAAATTGAGGGCAGCTTCCCCAGTCCCCCTGCAGGGCAAACATGAGCCAGGCAGGAGCCATGGAAAGAAAATACAGTTCTACTTAGACATAAGGAATATATCTGGGAGAGCCAAGAAGTCAACCTGCCCTTCCTGTGAGCCGCCTGCTGCAGGCTGGGGGACAAGAGGAGCCCTCCTCCTGCTCCCCACCCCACCCCACCCCCTAGGCAGCTGGCTGATTCAGAGGAACACAGGCTGGGATGATAACAGCTGAGGCACACAAACAATGTAATGCTTGTGTTGATTGATTGACTTTGCAGACCAAAAGCCAGCAGTCTGACCATCTGTTTAGAGGATAACAGTATGCAATATAGAGACTATGGGGGATTTCCTTCTGTCCTGTTTTTGAAATCCAATATTGTTTTCACTGTTTTGTTTTGTTCCATTTTATTGTTTTAGTCATATATATATATACATATATATATATGTATATATATGTATATATATATGACTTCCAAGGTTGGAAATGGTCTCAGCCCCTGCAGAGACTGGTAAATTCTCCCTCTTACCCCAGCCTACAATCCCCGGCCTTGTTGGCCTCCATCAAAACATGGCTAAATCCTTTCTTCCTGCTAGTCAAATGCTCCAGGTCATATCCCAATGTCCAGAAGGGTCCACCCATCACGCCAAGGTTGGAGAGGCCTTAAATTAGTAACAGAACACCAGAGGCAGGACTTGCCAAATTTACACACTTACCTCCCTAACCCAGGCATTTTATACACATCTTACACTGCCGGGCGGTGGGGTACCTGATTTAGATCCCCTGGAGCATCTGTGAAAATGCAGGCGCCTTCCATCCAACCCACACAGCAGGGAGGGTCCAACCATCCCCCTTTACAGATGGGGAAACTGAGGCTCAGGTGGTGATTTTTTCAGGATGCTTACAAGAGTTGCGAGTAGAACCCAGGTTCCCTTCCTCCAACCCATAGTGACCAATTTTTTTTTTTGATGCAGAGTCACTTTGTAACACAGACTGGCCTCAAACTCATGGTGATTCTCCTGCCTCAGCCTCCTGAGTGCTGGGGTTGCAGGAGTGTGCCACCACACCCAGCTACACAGTGATCAATCCTGATAGAAAATGCAGGGAAGAGAGAGACCCTAGAAATCAGCCCGCCACGGAGTTGGGGTGGGGGTCCTGGCCTGGTCACAGCAGCTCTAATCTTGGTGTGGAGTTGAGACTCACATTTCCATGGGAGGCAAAAAAAGAGCCCCACCCTCAGCCTTCACCCCTCACCTCCCATCAACAACACAGCTCTTTCCAGAGCCACAGGGAAGGGGATGAATTACCCCTACAGCTGTGTGACTTATATAGGTTGTCAGAGAACATACAGGACAAATCATTGCATTAATGTAAGTATATCCCAGTCACGCCATTATTTTCCTGCAATTCCTGTTGAGCTAGCAGTCTGTCATTTTATCTATTAAAGCTGGTATCCTGGACTAGTAAATCCCTTCCCCCCGCCGAGCCTCAGTTTCCCTCTCTGAGCCTCAATTTCTTCACCTTTGAAAATGAGCCTTGTGGGGCTGGGGATTTAGCTCAGTGGCATAAGTGCCTGCCTTGCAAGCAGGCGGTCGTGAGTTCGATCCCTGGTACCGATAAAAACAAAAAAGACAAAAAAAAAAAAAAAAAAAAAAAAGAAAGAAAGAAAAGAAAATGAGCCTTGCTGGGTGTGATGGTACACACCTGTAATCCCAGCACTCAGGAGGCTGAAGCAGGAGGATCGTTGTGAGTTCAAGACCAACCTGGGCTACAAAGTGAGCTCAAGGCCAGCCTGAACTGTGTAGTGAGCCTCTGTCTCAAAAAGACAAAAAAAAACCAAATTGAACCCGAATACTGCCCAATAGTGAGAGGACACGTATAAATGTCCGGCTTAAGGAGGTAAGTCTATGAATTTGGCAAACCCTGGTCTGTCCTGGTCCCTTCTCTGCGTCTCCTGCCCTCCCTGCCCCTTCCTGGTTGCCTGTGGAATGCTGTCAGGGAGGCATGGACGTGGTGGAAAGAACAGGACCAGTCACAGCCTCTGCAGCCTTGTGTGAGTCAGTGACCCGCTGAGGCTCAGCTCAGCAAAAGGGGCTCGTCAGAGTGCCAGCTTCCTGGCTGTGACGGATTCCAGGAGCCGTGAGGGGCAGCTGAGGGGCAGCTCTGCCATGGGCTCCCTCAGCCACTCTCCTGCGACTCTCAGGAGCTGGCATGATCCCAGCCCTCTGGGTGCCCGGTCCTCAGGCTACGGGGCTCTGACAGCCCTGGAGAGCCAGGGCCAGCCCTCGGGAGGTGGAGGAGCTCACAGCTGGCTGGCTGCCCCCCAAACTCTCCTAATCCTCTTAATCTTTTCACACCTCACCTGCCAGCTAGACTTGGATGCTGGGGACTTCTCCAGAGCAGCTCACCTGGCATGCCACTTCCTGCTGGGCATCCAGGATGCCACCCGCCAGCCCGAACAACGGCAGGGAGAGAAGGGCTTTATTTCTTCCTGTTTTCTTCCCCTAAAGAAATTGCTTCTGCTCCTCTTCTTTTTACATCTTCCTTTCTAAACTTCTCACCAGTCACCATGCCATGGGCTTCCGACTGGCAGGTAGGGGAAGGAGCCAGGCCTTGCTGGGATAGAGGTCGACACGGACCCCCTGCACCCTTCAGGGTGTCAGCGCCTCTGCAGGACTGCACACACATGGATGCAGGCCGGGGCAGGCAGAGGATGCGCACCACAGAGCTCTCAGCAGCTCTCCATGGTGAACTTTGTGCACAAGCAATGCCGCTCACGGTACACACCAAAGCAACACATGCGACCATGCGGACAGAGTCACAAGCGCGCTCATCAGAGGAAGCCAAGGGGTGCCAGGTCGCAACACCATTTGATTCCACTTAGATGCGGTTCCAGCACAGCACAGGCAGAAGCAGCAGAAGTGATGGGAAAAAGAGCAGCAGATGGGGTGCAGAGGGGAGGGGTGCTGAGGAGGGGGAACGGCTCGGGTCACTTGCTGGACACTGACCGGATGCAGTGTGGGGCAAGGTGCCCGCGGAGACAGCAGCTGGGCCAGAGAGCTGTGGGGTTTACTGGGTGGAAATCATACCTCCATTTCTCTCTCTCTCTCTCTCTCTCTCTCTCTCTCTCTCTCTCTCTCATTCTTTCTTTCTTCTTTCTCTCTATATTCCTCTCTTCCTCACTGTCTTTCTGTGTGTGATACTGGGGATGGAACCCAGGCCTCAAGCATACTAAGCAAGGACTCTACCACTAAGATAGATCTCCCTAACCCATCAAATTTTTTAAATAAAATAAGAACTAGAAAAATCTCAGGGTCCCATTGCAGATACCTTTGACTACCAGCACTTTGCTGAATAAGATTCAAAGAACTAGAAATAGCTATTAAAATAGGGCGAGGGTACAATCCCTCGACCTGGACCCTCTCAGGAGCTCATTTCTGGAATTAACAAGGACCAGGAAGAGACCTGATGTCCCCAACTTGGCCTCAAATCGTGGGAGTCCCTAGCTGACCCCAAAAAACCTTATACAGAGTGAGTCTCAGTCTTCACAGATTTAATTCCCGTGTGGTGTGTTGGGGAGGGGCTGACTGACGTGAGCTGCTTGGTTCTCAGCTAAGCAAGATGCAAATTCTAATGCCATAGCCCAAGGAGACGGCATCGGACTAATTCAAGACAATAATATGGTCCAACATGGCACTGCCCTGAGGTTATTTCCCCAGTGGTATTTTTTCCCCGTACTGGGTATTGAACCCGGGGCCTCAGCCATGCTAGGCAAGCACTCTACCCTCAAGCCACCCTCCAAGCCAGCGGTAAAATTGACCCTATATACAACATTTGCCTCATATGCTGATTCTGGAAAGCAATCCTTGACTCAGATGAGACCACCATAGAGAAGTCGAATCATTGAAAATAGCATTTTGGTTGTTTCTTAGACCCCTGAGTCCACTCTCAGAGTGGACCTCATGGAGGGCGACTCAGTTTAAGGCTCTCCTTGCACCCCTGCACCGCCTGCCTCCCCGCTGGGCACTGGCACTGGGGAGCAGTGGAAAGCGTGCCCGGCCCCCACCCGCCAGCGGAAGGTGTCCCTGTGACATTCACGGGACACTGCTGACCCACTTCCTTCCCACACTAATGACATGTGCATTACCGTCGCTGTGTCTCCTTCCTGGGGAGCTGTACACCCGCATCGGCCTGATAAGTCAAATCATCCTCCTCTTGGAAATAAGGCAAACAGATAACCGGTGTCCTTCCAAAGTCAAGTTCGTGCCGTATCTAATGAGCCCTCCTAAGGGTCACCTGACACTCTGGGGGAAATGTCACTTTGCTGGACTTATTATTTACTATTGATTAGGCCTCAGACTGTAAAGATAGCTGGGAACCAGGAGAAAACTGATAAGTTGCAAATTATTTTTGTCTCATAGTGATGCAAATGATTTCCCTCTGTTAGAGATGATAAGTCCAGCTCTTGCATCGTCCGATGGAACCTTAGCCAGGTTCATACTTAACTCCAGCAGTCGTATGAAGCCTCCGGATTATTCTTGTGATTGTTTTAATAAATTTCTCTCTTCAATCTTTCTCTCTACGTAGGTACATGTGAAATTTTTTCGTATCTGTCTCTTCCGGTGTGACCTTGAGCAGGTTTTTCTGTGTCTGGTCCTTGGTTCTTTCATTAATGAAATTAGGGAGGTTAGGCCAGCACTTCAGGTCCCAACCTGTCACGTTCCCTGCTCTTCTCGAAGGGAAGCGGGGCTGATGTGATGGGAGGTGGACACTAGAAGGGTTGTTGGAGGTTGCTGGGCAACTTGCCCGCCTCCCACCTTCTCTCCATTTTGGCAGATGGAGAAAGAGGGGCTCAGAGAGGTTAAGTAACTTCCCGAAGGTCACAGAGGCGTTGTTCATAGTGATGACTTTTCTCAGTGTGATATCTGACAGTATATATAAACTTCCTCATAAATTCCCATAATCCTATAATAGGCCAGTGAGGAAACTAGATATCACCCCTATTTTACAGATGGGAAAACCGAGGTCCAAGTTGTATAGTTGCATGTGATGGAACCCAGAGATTCCGGCTCTGTTAATTTCCTGGTCCTGGAGAAGAGGAGGAGGTAACAGGAGGGTCTCTGAGCTGTTTACACCACTCATTTGTGACTGGTTGATAAAGGTAAAATCTTTGGGGTGGGGGGCAGATGGGCTCATGGGAAAAAGCAGATATGGTCACACGTTGGTCTATAGTTTAGGGAGACAGGGTCACTCTATATAGAGAAAAGAGTTGTTCCCAGGCGCCACACAAGCTACGATGAAGTGCAGATGCCTCCAGGTAATGAGCTTCGTGTAGCTGAGAGGGAGCAAGTCTGGGCGACCCAATCAAACATTAACAGCAGACATCTCTCTCGGGTGACAGATGACGAGGCGCTCTCCGTGTGTCCACCAGGGTTTCCCATGTGTGTGCCATTAGAAAATTAGGCAAACACCCAAGGTAAGCCCTGTTGTTCCTGATTCACAGATAAGCAAACTGAGGGCCCCGGAGGTTAAGTAACTTCCCCAAGACGGGGCGAGTTGGACGCTAAGTGCTGTTCATCTTTCTCCTTCCCAAAGTACACTTCTCCCATTTTTGTATTTTCCAAATTTCTGGTAACAAACACATGCCGATTTCATAATTGTGCCCAATTACTGCGTGTTACTGATTTTGAAAGTGATTCCTTCCGCCCTGATGTTCTTTTGGCCTCTGGGTCCCTCAGCCCCACCCGCCCCCCTCCACAGCTGGCCACCCTGCCCTGCCCGCACCGCAGCAGTGGCCCTGTAGGACGTCCCCTGTCCTAATCTTGCTGAGATCTGCTCAAAAGTTTCCTGGGTGAGTTCTGTTCCGGGGCCCAAGCGCAGAAGGGGAAGGACGGTTGGGAAGGGATGTGAAACTTGGCCCGGCCACAGCTGCAACATCCCCGCTGGGCTTCCCACCCGGCTCCCCAGGCAAAGGACAGGAGTGTCCAGTCCGAGTGGACACTGGACGCAGGTGAGGCAGAGCCTGGGGGAGGGATTTGGGAACTGGGACGCTGGCCGTGGCTGGCCCGCTGAGCAGGCAGGCTGGTTCCGAACTAGGACAGAGATGGGGTGGGGACATCCTGAGTGGGGGAGCCAGGATGGGTGAGTGGAGGGCTCAGCGCCCGGGTCAGAGCCTGGCGGAGGGGAGAGGTGGTGACACAGATCTAAAGTTCTCGCTGGAGTCCTGGGAGCGGGCTGGGGGAGCCGGGGCCCAGCAGTGGGGCCCCACAAAGGAGACCGAGAGGCCTGAGATGGAGACCGGAAGGGGCCAAGCTGCCCAGGAGCATGCACATGTGTCTGAATTTCTGTGCGCACGCACGGCTCCGCTATCTGGCCCGGAGCGTGTTAATTAAATAAGAAGCAGGTGCTTGATAAATATTTGTTCACAGAGATCGATGGTGTGTGGGGTGGGGGTATCCGAGCGTGTGTGCTGGCAGAGAGAGGAGGGGCGGGAGTCTACGTGGGATGAGTGTGTGTTAGGGAGTGTGCACAGCAGCTGAGTGTGCCCAGGGGTGTAACCAGGTGGCAGCGCCCAGGCCATGAGTGTCGGGTGTGAGTTTGCGTCTTGGGCTGGGGGACTCCTGGGTGCTGTCGAAGGCTCCTGTGTACACACACCCTGCGGGAAGGGCAGGTGTGTGGCGAGTGTGCGAGCTGTGTGCGACCTCCAGGCTGCCCAGGTCCTGTCTGTGTCTGCTCAGGGACATCATGACTCCGAGGTTGTGGCTGCTGGTCTGCGTGCTGGCCGTGTCCCTGTCCTCTGGGGTGGCTGAGGACGTGTGTCGAGCACCCAACGGGAAGGATGGGGCTGCAGGGAAACCTGGGCGACCCGGGCGGCCCGGCCTCAAGGGGGAGCGAGGAGAGCCAGGTAAGCACCTTTGGGGGGCCCTGAGCCCAGCTGGCCTCCAGGCGGAGGCGAGGGGCTGCTGCTGGGAAGCGGGGGCCCACCCGGCCCCTCCCCAGCCCCCACCCATGGCCCTTCCAGTCTGCATTTGGCCCCCGGGCCCAGAGGTCCAGCTGTCTCCTTCACCATGGCCCCAGCCCTTTCACATCGCCCTTTCTCCTCTGGAGAATAAGCTGCCGCCCTCGGTGAATGTGAAAGGCCAGAAGCAGCATCCAGCCTTTGCTCTGTGTTCTATTACCAGAATGGCAAGGTCCCAGATTTTAGGCTCCAGAGCTCCTGCCTTTCTGGGAGACCTTAAGTAAGTTACTGACCTTCTCTGAGCCTCAGTCTCCTCATCTGTAAAATGGAGATCTAACCCTGCCTGGCACGAGAGGGATCAATGAACTGCAACCATCTTTTGGGTTCCTCCCAGCACCCCAACACTGTTCCGGCTTCCCCTCCTTAGCCCTTTTTAGGCTTCAGAAACTGTCTCATTCTAGAAAAGAGGCTTGGGTGATGGAAATGGGAGGAGCTTGTGGCTGCAGCTTGAAGATTCTCGTGTCATCCCCGATCCTCCTGGTCCACAGCAAACCAGGGAGCTTGCAGAGATGGCTGCACTGATTTGTGCCCGGCATCTGCATGAGGTCCCTAAGCCCAAAGATGAAGGGTGCGTGAGGTGTGCGGCTGGGGTCCTGTACCCCACCATCTGATGCCCTCCCAAGGGCCTCCTACACGCTCTCCATGATACAGGTGATACAGAGGCTCAGAGACGGGGAACACGTCTCAGGTCACACAGCCAGCCAGGCCCAGTCTCTCTGTCCCGGGGATTTGCTCCCCTCTATCTCACAGCTCTTGGGCTCTCCGCCCTCCCCGAGACCCGGCAGCCCCTGCATGCTCTCCTCCTGTCTGGTCTCTTTCCCCACAGGAGCCCCCGGCATCCGGACAGGCATCCGAGGCCTTAAAGGAGACCAGGGAGAGCCTGGGCCCCCTGGGAAACCGGGCAATGTGGGCTACCCAGGGCCCAGCGGCCCCCCAGGGGAACAAGGTGCCTCGGGACCCAGGGGCATGAAGGGGAACCCAGGCAACATCAGGGACCAGCCGCGACCAGCCTTCTCGGCCGTGAGGCGGAACCCCCAGCCGAAGAGGGACAAGGTGGTGGTCTTCGACACAGTCATCATCAACCAGGAAGGCCCCTACCGGAACGACACGGGCCACTTCGTGTGCGCCGTGCCCGGCTTCTACTACTTCAGCTTCTACGTGGTCGCCACCGGGAGCATCTGCCTGACCATCGTGTCCTCCTCCCAGGGCCAGCTCCGCCACTCCCCGGGCTTCTGCGACACCAATAACAAGGGTCTCTTCCAGATATCCGGGGGCACCTCCCTCCAGCTGCAGCAGGGCGACAAGGTCTGGATAGAAAGGGATCTCTCCAAGGGCAACATCTTCCAGGGCTCCGAGGCCGACAGCGTCTTCAGCGGCTTTCTCATCTTCCCGTCTGTCTGAGCCGAGTGCCCACCGCCTCTGAGCACCAGCACGGCCGCTGCAGCCGCCCTGGCCTCCCTCCTCCCGCCTGGGCCTCAGCTCACTCCCCCCTTTCTGGGATCCTCTGCTCTACAAAATGGGGTGCTACTGCTCTAGCCACCTGAGTCTGGGGCTGATTCCCAGGTCTCCAGGACCTGCCACCACTGCACCCCTTCCTGGAATAAACGCCATGACTCTATCTTCTGGGTTTGAGAGCATTGGCTACTTGGGGCATTGGGCAGGAGGTATGAGGGGGCCATTTCTGGTGCCTAAGAGGTTATCCTGTTTTAGCATTTCACACAATGCATTTAGCAGGTACCCAGACCCTCAAATCCACAGCTCAAATTTAGGTGCTACCAGCTAGCAGCTGGCTAGTCATGTGCATCTGTGATGACTGCTGTGATCTCAGTTTCCACATCCACATAGTGGGCTAATAACCTGCCTCATGGGTTGCCAAAGGAAACAGATGACATGGTATATGAAAACGGCAGACCAGGGCCAGGGTCAGGGCTATGGGCGTCTGAGCTATGGTCCGACTCACAGGTGGTATCATAACCCTCCTTTCAGATGATGAAGCTGAGGCCGTGCCAGGAGGGCCAGGCCGGTATCTCTGGAGGACCCTACTGTCCCCAAGTCTGAGAGTGTAACTAGCACCCTTGCCAACCTCTACAGCTGTGCTTGGCAAATCCCTCGGGTGCTTTTCCAGTGCTGGCCAGAAAGAGCAGGAATCAGAGAGGGGAAGCAACTGGCCCAAGGGAGTCCAGCAGGCTGCCCGGGGCAGACACGGAGGCTGGGCTGCTGTGTCAGTGGCCTCCTGGCATCCGGCTCAGGCCAGGGTACTTGCATGCTTTGCTGTCATCTGGGAGCCACTCTGAAGTCGTGAGCCCTGCCAGTGGCTTTCATGTGCAGGACATGAGACCTCGAGGTCCATGCCGAAAACGCCCAGTGCCCTGTGCCTTCTGTCTTTGTGCCACACACACACACAGCCCCACGGCTCACACGCTGTTCCCTTGAGTTTCACACGGTCCCATATTCCTGGCTGAGGTGCATCCAAGCCCCACAGAATCTCGGGCCAGTGACACTCTCCCCACACATACCACATACATGGCACATATACACAAGCATCCCTTGAGACCCGTGTGCCAGAGCAGGCACACCCCTCAGGCACCAGGATGCCACCCTCACACCCCAACAGTGCAGGCCCTAGAGATCCTGTGTTGTGAGCAGCACTGATGCTCCATTCCCATGCGCCATCCCCAGGGACACAGGGACAGTCCCCCTATCCTAGAGTCCTACCACACTGCCCCTGTCCCTGCTTCTGCCCTGCAAAGAGACTCTAGGGTCAGGAAGAAGTGAGGGCTTGGGACAGAGCGCAGCTCCCCAGCCCAGGGCACTGCAGGGTCCTCACAGCCCCTCGGCTCCCTTCTGGGGCCCCCTTAGCCCCAGCACCCCCTGCCCTTCCAGAACACAGGTAGTCACATCTGCGGTGCCCAGTGTGAGTGGGACCCCGCTGTGCCACGGAAGCACTGAATCCCAGCAAGGCAGGCACTGAGGCTCGGAGAAGAGACATCTGTCCAAGGTCACACTGCTGGACCAAGACCTGAGACCGGGCTGCCTGATCCCAAGAGGAGTCACCTTTCATTGCAATGGGACCTGAGGATGGGGGCTCCCTAAGAAGCAGGAGAGATGCGGGTATAGAGATGATTCAGGAAGTGCCCAGGTGCCTCCTTGCCCTAAATGCCCCCCTTTTGCACGTTCCCTTGCCCAGTCCAGGCAGAAGCTAGCAGGGTGGGCGGGGCAGGGAGGGCTGAGTGTGGGCCAAGGCTGCCACCTGCTGGAAAACCTAGGCATAGGCACAAAAGAGGCGAGATCAAGGAGCGAGCCCCTGCGCCGTCAGTCAGTCGGCCCCACTGCATAATGCAGCGTCCACCGCGTCCACCCCTCATCGCTCCACCTGCTGAGGATGTCCAGGACCAAAAGCATTCACGCCTTTCCTCGCTGCACGCTCCCCAGCCCTGTGCCACAGTGGGGAGTCCAAGCCCTGAGGGTCACTTGGCCAGGACGGGAGGCCCCTGAACTCCTGCTAGGTCCAGCTATGCTCTGGGAGAGGCTCAGAGTGGTCACCACTCCACAGAGTTCAAGGAGTGGAAGGGACATGTGGTGGCCAGGACCTCAATGCAGAGGGAAAGGCAGAGGCCACAGGGGCAGTAACGGGGGGGGGGGGGCAGGCTGGGAGGAGAAGCCGAGCTGTCCGTGCATCCTGGAATGGCCCCGCAGATGTTTCTAGAATGAAGACTGCCACTTGACAAGTGCTTGTGAGGAGCACAGGGGTCACTGCAAAGCTTTGGACTTCACTGTGGACTTGGAGAAAGGGCTGACATCTTCTAGAGCCTCAGTTTCCCCGCTTGTAAAGGGGGATTGTAACGCCCTCAGGAGGCCTCAGGAACAGCGCGGGCTGGGCGTGGATGGGGCTGGGCATTAGGTGGGTCCAACCTGACTTTGAAGACACCTGGGTGCTGGGGCTCTGTCCACTCACACACATGCACACACACACTCTTAACCACATGCCGTGCAGCAGATACTTCCCCATCTCAGATGCATGACCAGGGCGGAGTAAGGAGGGGTGGACCGGGTGTTGCTGTGGTCAGCTTGGCTCAGAACCTAGGAAAAAGTGTTGAGTCAGGGCAAATGGCGGGAAAGGGGATGTGGGATGGGGAGCAGTGGGGGAGGGTGCCCAGCCCCGCTCCGGGCAATCCTCACCCTGTCCATTCTGACACGGTGTCCTCCTGCTGGGACAGAGGACGCGGAGCTGAAGACATCACTGTGACAAGACTTCTGCTCCCAATCCCAGGTGAGGCTGGGTCCCTGCCCGGTGTGGGCAAGGGGTGATTTCTGGCTGCCCCTTCCTGAAATGTGGCAGGGACCACCAATCACTCTGGTAGGAGCCCAGGCTGCAGGAGGTGGGGTCCAGGGGCTGTGCGGAGCCAGGCCAGGGGCGGTAGGGAGGAAAGAAGGGAGGGACTGGAGGCTGACTCCGCACTCTGCCTCCAGCTTCCTCCCCAAGATGGATGTGGGGCTCCCCCTCGGGCTCCACCTGCTGCTGCTCCTGCTGGCTGTGCCCCTCAGGGGCCAGACCAGGCCAGGCTGCTACGGGATCCCAGGGATGCCAGGCCTGCCGGGGGCCCCTGGCAAGGATGGCCACGATGGGCTGCGGGGGCCCAAGGGCGAGCCAGGTGAGTCTGTAGCCGAGGGTGGGGGTAGCCAGGACCCATGTGTCCACCCGTGGGGCAGGGGACAGCAACTCAGAGGCCACTCTCACTGCGGGGCTCTGTCCTCAGAACGTCCCCCAGGAGACCGACCTGAGCTGCTGCACCCCTTCCCTCTTCTGTCACCATCACTGGGGCAACATGGGAGCCCAGGTCCCCACAGGCAGCCAGAGGCTCACAGGAGGTGGCTCAGGGGAAGCCAACTCTAATGCACCCCATAACTGTTGTGTTTCAATCCCTGGGCCAAGCGCCCTGCCACATGAACACTATAATATAAATGTCCCCAATACACCAGTGGCCAGAGTCAGCCCCAGCCTCACCACTGCCTTGGCAAGAGCTCTCACAAGCCACTAACATCGAAGTGCCTCTGTTTCCCCATCTGTGAAATGGGAATATCCTAGGGCCTACCTCAGGGGTGCCATGGGGGATGACTGTGCCAAACACCTGCAGCCGCTGTCCAGGTGGAGGCCACAGCTGTCGTTGTCTCAGAGTCCAGGTTCGGCTCTCTCCCCAGTGGTCGGGGGGTGGGGAGGGGACTATGGTGTGTCCTGCAGGGGTTCCCAGGTGAGCCCCCACATGGAATTAGGGGCTGAGGATGGAGGGTGCTAGTGTTGGGGCCTGAATTGGGGGAGGAGGGGGTGACCCTGATGGTAAATGAGGGCAGTGAGGCTGGCTTGGGCTGGGCACAGCTCACAGGGGCAGGGGCAGGTGAAAGTGGGGGTGAGGGGCACGGAGGACCTTGGGAACTTTATTTCACAGATGAGAAAACTGAGGCCGAAGTCCTCTGCAGAAGTGCTTTGCTCCCATTTTTCAGTGCCAAAGCTGGGGTTCAGAGACACCGAGCAACTTGCCCCAAGTCACACAGCAGAGTCCTGTGCACCTCCAGAGCTCACACCCATCGCTGCCCCCCATCACCCCATGGGCTCCCCTCCGCCGTTTCCTGCCCTGCTCAGTGCTCAGGGCCTGATGCTACTGTGGGATCCAAGAGAGGACATCACTGTCCGGGCTCACACAGCCCAAGGTCCAGGCTTCTGGACACTCCCGACCCTTAAGCTGTGGGAAGGCAGAGGACAGGAGCCGTGAAGCCGATGAGCTGTGGGGTGGGGCTGGAGTCCCTGGGGCTGCCTGAAAAGGAGTTGCTCTCAGAGATGGCAGGGGTTTGGAGCGGGGAGCAGGCTGTCTGAGAGGCACAGCCACACAGCACAGTCTCATGCTCTGCCTGGGATGCGCCCAACCTGAATCCTACCTCTACCTCGTCCTAGCCGGGTGGCCTTGAGCCAGGTGGCCTTGGGTCAGGTGGCCTTGGGTCAGGTGGCCTTGGGCCAGTGTCTCACCTCAGCTTCCTCATCTGTACCTCAGGTCCCAGGGGCGGAGGGGGGCTGGGCTGACCTGCAGCTGGAGGGAGCTGCACCACTGGGAACGACTTCTACTCGGGCCAACACAGCCGCTCCGGCCACTCCCGGGGCCAGGGCTGTCGCAGGGTGTGCAGAGGTGTGCAGGACCTGAGGGTTGTTCAGAGGATCCTAAGAAAAGGAGGAAAAATGATAGCCACACCCCGTGCTGATCCCAGAGGTGGGAGGGTACATAGGTCTACAGCTTGTTTTAGAAACACACACACACACACACATGCACACACACACATACACACACAAATGCACCCCTTGCCAAACCTGCATAAGCTCTGTGGCCTGTGTGCACCTCAGTTTCTCAGTCTGCTCTCATACCTTAGTTCTGCAAGATGTGCCACTAGGGAGAAGAGGGGAAGAAGGGACCTGGTCCTCTCTGTCCCCCACTCACCCCACAGTTACAGAATTGCTTCAAAGCAAGATGTAAAAGTATAAATCCAAATACCAAGCAAAAGCCCCTCAAAGGGGCCTGATGCAGTGACCCGGGCCTGAAGTCTGAGCTTCGTGGGCTTGCGGGGGAACCTGCCTCTCACTAGCCCGCTGATTTTCATCAAGAAAACCCCCAGCACCATCCCAACACACAAACCTCCAAACCCAGGAGCCTACACTGTCAGGTGAGTGAGTCCTGAATTCGCTAATGTTTAGCTTTAAAAACTGAAAACCACCGCATCAGGCTAACAGAAGAGTCTGGCCTCGGCCATCCCTGGCTGATGCTTTCTGAGATCCTGCGGGCTCTGATGCCTCTGGGTGCTGACCAGTCCTGCCCTCCTCCTCAGATTGGAAACTAAGGCAGGGAAGTGCCTTAGGCTAGGCCAGAAGGCAGGTCCCAGGAGGCAGGCCTGGAGGCAGAACCCGCCCCCACGTGGACAGTCCACCTGGGAAGGGGATTGCGGAGGCCGAGCCCTGCTGACCACCAGCGCCCTTCCCGACCCTACCCGACTTTGGCCCCGCCTGCTCTCTCCCCAGGAATCCCAGCCATCCCCGGCACTCGAGGGCCCAAGGGGCACAAGGGAGAACCTGGCACACCTGGCCATCCCGGGAAAAATGGCCCCATGGGAGCCCCTGGGATGCCGGGCAACCCCGGGCCCAGAGGCCCCCCCGGGATGCCGGGCGAGGAGGGTAGATACAAGCAGAAGCACCAGTCCGTGTTCACAGTCGCCCGGCAGACGGAACAGCACCCTACAGCCAACGGCCTGGTCAGGTTCAACGCAGCCATCACCAACCCGCAGGGAGATTATGACAGGGACTCGGGCAGGTTCACCTGCCAGGTGCCGGGCCTGTATTACTTCATCTACCACACCTCGCTGACAGAAAACCTGTGCGTGCAGCTGTACCACGACAACGTCAAGGTGACCACCTTCTGCGAGCACGTGCTGCAGGGCAACAGTCAGGACAGCAAGCAGGTCACCTCGGGCGGCGTGGTACTGCACCTGCAACAGGGCGCGCAGGTGTGGCTGGGCGTCAACGATTACAATGGCATGGTGGGCACCCAGGGCTCCGACAGTGTCTTCTCGGGCTTCCTGCTCTTCCCTGACTAGGGTGCTGCAGCCCCGGGGCCACCCCGCCTCTCTCGGCTTCCCCCATTTTCTCTCAGCCCTTCTCCCCACCTGATGGACTCCTCCTCCAGGAAGCCCTCGAGTCCTCTCCCTCCTGTACGCTCCTTCTGGATCACTGTTGCACCATCCCTGTGACCCTTAACCAATACCTTCTTAACCAATACCTTCTGGGACTGTTATTCATTTATCTCAAGTCTGTGACGAGGCGGGAAGAAATGTGAATAAATAACTATTTCAGTAAACATGCATGGCCCCGATTCCTCACTGCCGATGCCTGGAACTTGGCACATTCGGCTTCAAATCTGTTGCATTGTCTGTTGCTCTGGACTCAGGGCATCTTGGTGGTGGTGGTGCTCATCTGGACTGGTGGAGAGAGGTGTTCAATGGGGTGACAGTCCCCCAGAGGTCCCCAAGTGGGTAAAGGCACCCGGGCTCACAGGTAGACAGGAGTGGGCTTGCATTCCCAAAGGGGTTTCTGGAGCACCGGGCTCACCAGGAGTTTGGGCTCCGTAAGCCCGGTCTAGGCAAAGGGGAGATGTGCAGTGAGTTGGCGCTGAATGAGTGGGTGAGTCAGTGAACGCCTAAGCACGTGAGTGCGTGCTTACACAGAGAGTAAAGGGGCAAGTTTAAAATTTGCTGTACTTAGCATTTACTGAGCGCCTACTGTATACCGGTGCTGCACCAAGTGCTTCAAACACAGTAACTCCTTCACGTTCGTGGCCAGGCTGTAAGATGGCTCTGAGTGAGCGAGAGAGAGAACAACTGCCCCTGATGTCTGGCTCACCTGAATAACTCAGACCCTGGGGCCCCAAGATTCCTGGTTGACACCCCTCCACCATCAGATGCTTCACAAAGACACCTCCTCCATGCAGCCTCCCTTGATTTCCCCTTGGTCCCCACAGCATCCTCTACAGACTTGGGCCACACATGCCTGACTCTTTACAGCCCAGGTGTCCAGGTCTGGTGGTGAACAAAATAAACCTATAGAATTATTTAAAACAAATGCACAAAATAAGGTTTGCAAGCCCAATGCCATAACAGGGCAGGAGTGCATGGGAGGGCTGCAGGGAACCAAGTATCCACGGGCCACTGACTGGCTCTCGGGGCTCCCTGGGGGGCTGTGAGCATCGCTGAGCGCTGGCCCCCGTGCTGCATGCTCAGCACATAGTAAGACCCCGGGACATGTCAGATGGGAGGGACACACACACACGGGGCTGGAGGCAGGAGCCCGGAAACCCAGCCTAGCTCACCTAAGCCTGGGTCCTCTGAGGGGCCCAGGTCACTGGCCACTGTGTCCATGCTGTCCCCCTTAAGTCAACCACTTAGTGCCCGCCAGGCAATGCCACAGTAGTACAGCGTGAGTAGTACTCATATCTCTTTTGTTTAAGAAAATCAATACGCCATTTATGTAGGCCACGGCGTCAGAACAGAGACCTGTGCTTTGGAAACAACAAGTTGTGTGCCATTTTTATTTTCCATAATTGTTTCCTTGTTGCTGTCTTTCTCTGTGTCAGGAGGGACGGCCTGGCCTCGGGAAACACTGCTCCTGGCCCTACTGGGCTGAGGGCTGGAGGGGTGAGGAGGGAGAGGAAGGGGAGGGGTCCTGGGTCAGGAGGCCTCAGTGCTGCAGGGTGAGGAGGGCTCTTTGGGTTATCTTCACTCTTTGTGGGGGACCTCCCTTCTCTATCAAGGGTGCCAGTCAGCAGTTTTGTGGGTACAGAGCCCAGCAGGCTCCGGCACAGAGGTCAAGGCTCAGAGACACCCTGGCTCCCTCTGATCTGGGCATGGTTCCTTGTCTCCCAGGTTCCATGAATTCATCTGCTGTTCACATGCGATGCTGCTCCCACTGTGCGCCCCTGTGCCCCACTAGCGCCCCCAGGAGGGCATATCTGTGCTCCAGTGTGGATAGGAGCTCAGCACATGGGCCCGAGGTCCCGTGCTTGGAAAGAGGCAGAGCCGCTGTCAAACGTAGCAGCGGCTGAGTCTGAAGCCCGGGCTCTCCACCCCCTGCGCTACTGATTTCTTTTCTCAGTGTCCTGCTTTCCCCCAAGTTCAAGCTGACCTTTTCCCATGGCTGTCAGCTAGCAGGAACCAGAGGGCCAGGTGCAGGTGGCTTCGGGGGCCTCAGGTGCCTCACCGTGTGCGCCTGCTCTGCAGCCTCTGGGCTCCTCTGCTGCCTTTAGAACCCACTGCCGGCTTCTCCGCAGCCCAGCCTGGTCCTCCTGGCTCTGCAGCTGCCGGGCCCTGAGACCTTTGGGTTGTGTCGCCCTCATCTTTTCTTTCCCGATCATGGCTGTAGTGTGTGCCTAGCTTCCAGCCACTGGCGTCTGCAAGCTCACAATGGCCTTCTCCAGACACAGAGGCCGCCCCAGCCCCTGGGCTTGCTGCCTGAGCATTGTCCTGCAGCCCTGGATGCGGTCAGGACCTGGGGCCCTACGCGGGCTGTGCTCCAGAAGCCACTGCTTCAACATTTCTGTGTCACTGACGCCAGTGTTCCCCGGAAGGGAGGCTCTGGGGGGACAGGACCCACAGCTGGCTGGGCTGGACCTCATTCTCTGGTGCCTGAACATAGAGGCGTACCAGAAATATTTGTCAGAAGATACTCAGCCCTAGAGGCCTCAGTGTCCCTGCATGTAAAATGACCTCCACGCCCCTTTCCCACCCTAATGTGGTGTCACTCAAGGCTCAACGAGCCCAGGCGCCTGCTTGTGATCATCACTATCACCAGCTTTGCGTCTTACCGGAAATGGAGGGAGCTGCACAAATAAATCACAAGCACATTTAAAGTGCATTATTTGATTATTTTCAGAGAATGGGGAAAGAGCAGAGGTGCAGAACAGGAAGGAGCAGAAGAGAAGAGTCTAGAAAGAGGAAGCTGGGGACATGAAGTGACATTAACGATGATCACATACACGGGGCTTTACAGTTTACCCCACAGAATCTTCTGCCTCCTTATCCATCCATTATCCGCCTGGCGGCCTGCCAGATCTGCAGAGCGGGTACAACTATGGACCCATCAGGTAGTGGAGGAAATTGGGGCTCTCTTGGCCTCCTTGGATGAGGACGTTTAGCGGTGAGGGGCAGAGCCACAATGTAGCCCAGGGTCTCTGGCTGTACATCCAGTGCTCAGGGACAAGGGTGGCCACTGTGTCACCCACTGGGAACCACCTTGTTCTCATAGAAGGTCACGAGCCCGGAGGGGCTTGGCAGGCGAGTGGCCATCTGTGGACATCCCCGGGGATAGCCTGTTCCCCTCACAGCTGCTGAGTTGGGGAAATAAAACTGGCCACCGGCCACCCCTTTTACTGTAACCCCCACCCCAGGGGCAGAAATGGGATCTGAAACTGCCTGAGACAGCAGAATGGAGGGGACGACGGGGTGACATGGACGGGGTCCAGCCTGGCTGGGTCCCCGCCAGGGGAAAGTCCTTCCCGCCTCTGGGGAACGGAAGTTTGGCCGTAGACGGTAGCAGCAGCTCCTGGCCCCCGGTCCCGCTGCTGCCAGGCCGCGGCATCACAGGACACCGAGTCCTCAGGTGAGTGGGGTGGGGGGCATGATGTGACGGAGCACGCCGGGGAGTTGGAGCTACCCAGGGCCAAGAGAGCGTGGGTTCAACACGCAACGGGAACCTCTGCAGAAGGTCCTTCGGGTGACACACAGGAGCTGCGTCCAGCCTCTACCTCTTATGTGCTGGTCACCTCTGGCAAGGCACCTGCTCTCTGAGCCCTAGGTCCTCTCTGGGGAGCATAATGCTTTTCAAACAGGTCTGGAGCAGATGGGGAGGCAGGATGAGCACCCTGGTCCCCTCTACCCCGCCCAGGGACTCCGCAGCACCCCTCTTCTCTCATTTCCTCACCTCCTGTGGAAAAAGCCCAGCTTGGCTCTTTCAAGAAAAGGGCTTGATTTGCAGATAGAGTCAAGGTCCCTGCATGAATTCAGGAATGTTTGTTGGAGGCAGAGGATGGTGCTTACCGCCTGAGGGCCCTCTTTTTTTTTTTTTTTTTTTTGTAGCATTATCTCATTTAATCCTCCTGGCACTCCCTTGCCAAGACCATGTAGCCAGGGAGCAGCAGACAGGGAGGTCAAGGTCCATTTGTGTAAGTTCCAAGTAGAAAAGGGACTGGTAGGGCTGGAGAGAGACAGACAGGGCGGGCATGTGGGCTGGTGAAAGCAGGTTGCCCAACTAGGCGAGTTTCCAGTCCTCGCCCAGCCCTGAGCTAGAGAGGGGATCAAGCCTGAGTCCCACCTGTCCCCCATCCAGCTGAAAGGAGCTCTGCACCCCGGGCCACCCCTGCCAGAGACAGCTTGTCTCCCCAAGGAACCAGACCCCTTTCCTCTCCTCCGATGGTCTCGCTTCCTGCTGCAAAATTCAGCAATTCTTGGATGAATGGGTTGATAATAAATTAGTGAATATTCTTTAAGCCTTCCAGCATGCCAGGCCTGTGGTAAACTGTAACTGATGTGTTCTCTCACCGACCTCATGAGGTTGAGATTAGCATCGTCTCCATTTCACAGATGGGTAAACTGTGGCCGGAGAGAAGTGACTTTCCTGAGGCCCTTGGCTAAGAGACAGCAGAGGCTGACTTGAACTCTGGCAGCTTTGCTTTCAACATGACAGTCCTGTCACCACCTAGAGACTCTTTTGTTGCCTCTCAACATTTTCTGTCCCTGACGGGTGCCCAGCCCCTCTCTTAGGATACCCCAACCAACCATCCTTCCTTCAGGATGTCTGCACCCAAAGCCCTTTCTGAACTGCCAGGAACAGTGACCCCTTGACACTGAATGTGAAGATCCAGTGGATGTGGATTGAACCCTGGTCACATAGAAGCAGTGCGACCTGTGTCAGCTTCTTGCCCTCTCTGAACCCCAGTTTCCTCCTCTGTCAATGAGAAAGCAAGTGTACTTTCTCCGAGGGTTGTTGTGAGAAGCCAATTAAATGAGATAACAGTGCTTAAAGCCTCTGGCCCGGAGCCTGGCCCCTGCCAAGCGCCCGACTTCGTAAAGCTGCCAACTTGTCATCTTGCAAACCCTCCAGCGAGATGAGAGCTGATGCTTCCTGGGAGATAAGCAAGGTCGAGCCCTGCGCCAGCCGCTCAGCTGAGCACCAGGGAGCCTGAGCCGTCACGCTCTTCGGTGCGGCCGCCTGTCCCCGGTGCCCCGCACGGCGGTCTGAGCGATGGGCGATTAGGACTTGACTGACAGAGCCAGGAGCCAGTTGCCAGCAGGTTTTCCTCTCCCAGGGAGCTCAGCACAGTCAGCACAAAGCACCGAGGTTAGGTCCCAGCCCCACCGTCCACTGGCTCTCTGGATGACGCTGGGTAGGTCGCTTTCCAGTTTTTGAGCCTCAGTTTCTTCATGTGCACAATGGGCCATGCATCACAACATGCTTCTGGGTGCTGGGAGAGTCACAGCAGCAGCAGCAGCAGCAGCAGCAGCAGCAGCTCGGAGCCTAAATGACAGTGTGGAGCCTCATGACTTCCCCATCCACGGTCCCACCTGGATCCCCAAAGTTACCCTGCTGGGCGGGCAGATCCCACTCAAAATCGTATTTTAAGAACAGAAAACAGTTCGCCCAACACAATGTGGCTTCCTCGGGGGACAAGTGATGTCTAGGCTGAGATCTGAGAGTTCAGAAAGGGCAGGGACAGAAATATTCCAAGAGAGAAGCTGGGCAGGCCCTGAGGTAGCAGCTGGGACACTGAGACTTAGGAGGGCATCGGAGTGACAGAAGGGGAGACCACGTGGCCATGGGCTGCTGTGAGGGCAAGACCATTTCTGTCCTTGCCCTTTCTGAGCCTTTAGGTCTCAGCCTAGGCATCACTTGTCCTGAGGAGAAGGTCTTCCTGAGGGGAGCACTTTCCTCACAAAACAAGCCACCCCACACCCTCAGCCCAGCCACTGTCCCTCAGGGTACCTTTCTCTTTCTGCCAGGGTCACAGTCTATGACTATTTCTATTTACTGGTATGACTGTTTCTATTTAGTTTACTTTACTGTTTATTATGTTTCCCAACTAGAGGCACAGGGACCACGTCTGGTCATCACTGTATCACCAGGACCTAGTTCAGGGTCTGGTGGAGAAGTGACCATCAGTGAACATGGAATGGACGGATGATCGATGAATGGTGGATGGATGGATGGATGGATGGATGGATGGATGATGGATGGATGGTGGGTGGATGATGGATGGTGGGTGGATGATGGATGGATGGATAGATGGATCATGGATGGATAGAGGGACAAACAAAATGATGGGTTAATGAATGAAGGAATGGATGATAGCCCCCATGTACTAATCCCAACGTCTCCCCCTGCAGGGAGCAGCTGAGCGAGCGTGGCCATGAAGATCCCGTGGGGCGATGTCTCCGTGCTGCTCCTGCTGCTGCTCTTACCTCTGCTCCGTGTCTCCCGGGTCCAGAGCAGCTGTGTTGGGCACCCAGCCATTCCTGGTATTCCAGGCATCCCTGGGGTACCCGGCTCTGATGGCCAACCTGGGACTCCAGGAACAAAAGGAGAGAAAGGTAAAGTGGAGACACACTTGTGCCACCAGCCAAGACTCCTGGCACCTGGCACCTCCCACTTCCCAAGTCACTGCCTTAGAGATTGCAAAAGTACTTGCCAATCCATTTGCTTTGCCAAGAAAGAATTCTAGCTCCCATTTCACAGGCAGGAAAACTGATGTCCAGAAAGGCTACTGACTTCCTCAAGTTAGCCCAGTGAGTTGAAGGCTGGAGTAGACCTCTTCCCACTCCACCCAGGTAGACAGAGACCACTACTGTGGTCTCATAGCCCTGGGCCTGCCTCTACCTCCACAGGAGGTGGCTTTACCTCCCTGAATGACTTTTGTGGGGTTGAGGTGGGGGGTAAGACTCCCACCATGCAAAACCCTCTGTAAAATATCATTTATTCATTCACTTAACCTCTGGTTTGGGAGCAGCCCTCTGTGCTGACCCCTCCTCACATAATCTCATTGAATCTCACAATCCCACAAAATATTATCCCACAAAAATTTTACAGAGGAGGCAGTGGAGCCCCGCACCTAACACAGTAAAGGCAGGTGTGATGTGAGATGTATGTATGCTGCCTCCACAGCCCATGGTCCAAGCCACTGCCCTTTGCTGACCTACCAGAAAAGAGGTTTTTTTTTCTTGCTTCATGCAAAATCAAGAGGGTGTGGTTCCAGATTTGGAGTGGCGGGGTGAGAGGATTCTGGAGTCCCATGCAGCCGGAATGCGTGCTGCAGTTGATTAAGGATGTCTGCCCGGGTAAGGAGTGCAAGGTGTGACACACATTCTATGAACTCATCATGCCTTACCTGGGCTTCAGTTGAATGGGTACCTCGGTGGGAGAACCACTCCTGTCACAAGCATCCATCTGCAAACCACATATTCTAGGCTCAGAAAGCAGGGCTGAAGGGAGACTCAGAAGCCCTTTTTGACACCTCCACTTTTGTACAGCTGGGAATCAGAGACCCAGACAGAAGCAGGGACCAACGCAGTGTCCCAGCCCAGGCTCTTTCCTTGGGCCTCAGTAGCATCTGGTCTCCTTATCTGTCTTGCCTCTGCTTTTCCAGGGTCCCCAGGGCTAGCTGGAGACCATGGTGAATTTGGAGAGAAGGGCGACCCAGGGATTCCTGGGAATCCAGGAAAAGTTGGGCCCAAAGGCCCCATTGGTCCTAAAGGTGCCCCAGGGATCCCTGGAGGCCCTGGCCCCAAGGGAGAATCAGGAGACTACAAGGCCACACAGAAAGTGGCCTTCTCGGCCTTGAAGACCCTCAGCGCTCCTGTAAGAGCAAAGCAAGCCATCCGCTTCGACAGCGTGATCACCAATGTGAACAAGAACTACGAGCCTCGCAGCGGCAAGTTCACGTGCAAAGTGCCAGGTCTCTACTACTTCACCTACCACGCCAGCTCTCGCGGGAACCTGTGCGTGAACCTCATGCAGGGCCGGGAGCACCTCAAGAAGGTGGTCACCTTCTGCGACTATGTCCGCAACTCCTTCCAGGTCACCACAGGGGGCGTGGTCCTCAAGCTGGAGAGGGAGGAGATGGTCTACCTGGAGGCCACCAACCAGAACGCCCTGCTGGGCATCGAGGGTGCCAACAGCATCTTCTCAGGTTTCCTCCTCTTCCCGGATGTGGAGCTGTGACGTGCCGGGCTGAGTCACAGCCACCCAAAGCCTCCCGAGCTGGCCATACCCACTTTACCCCCTGCCCGCCAAGCACAGAATAGAGCTCTGTAAATGATGAGCAATGAATGGGTCAATAAACTCTCAGAAACCAAAGACAGTGTCTAATTCAGTTCGGGTCCCAGCACCAGGCACATGATCACTGCTCGGAAATGCTGATTGAATGAATGACCAAACTATGAATGAATGACCTCTGGATGCAGAAATCTCACTTACTTGGAGGTGACTGTAAGTCAGAGGGTCTGTGTCCTGCTCTGGGGCAGCCACACAGTAGAAGGCAGGGACAGGGGCATTTACTGTGCTCCAGGCCCTGGTGAGACCCCTTTCTCATTCTCCTTCATCTTCACACTCTTCCGTGGAGACAGGGTGCACTGTACCCAGTTTATAGAGGGATAAACTGAGGTCCTGAAGGACGGAGGGATTGTAGAGCTGGACTTCTCAGGCAGATCTGTCCACAGATGACCTCTTTGAAAGCAGAATGTCTGGACCAACCCCCGCTGGGACTTGGCACTTAGCATTTCCCATTATCCCACCAAAAAACCAAGGGGTCCTGCTCCAAAGGACCGGAAACAGCAGCTTCCCCGTGGTTTTTCCCACACACCCTTCCTCTTCTGTCTTCCCAGTCCAGCGCTCAATCATCCAGCAAACGCTCCCCTCACTCACAAACCTTCAGTGGCTCCCCACTGCCCACTGGCTCTAGGGTCCCAGCCCGAGAACACAGCCCTCTGCCTCGCTCCACTGAGCCCTCCGCCTTGTAAGAAGCCCGTGCTCCCTGCAGGGCTCTTCCTCGACGTTCCCCTACCTCGAAGCCTTCCACAGTGCCCAGCAAACAGCCTCTAAACCCTCATTTGCACCACCCCCTCCTCCCCAAAGCTGCACCGCCCCAGCCTCCTCTCTCCTCCCCTCTTCCTCCTCCAGCCCATTTCTCACTGGCTCAGGTCTGAGCGTGCACAGCTGCCTCTGAATTTTCATCATGCCCAGCCAGGCAGAGCTGACCCTGCTCATCTCTGCTCCCACTCAGAGCCCGAGATGCACAGAAAGTCACTTGCTAAGTCTCCATGACCCCATGACACAGCTCCCTGGGCCGGTGTTCCCTCCTTCACTGTCCCAAGGACAGGCAAGCCCGCGGCTCTCTATCTTTAGTGAGTGCCCGAATTAGGTCCCTGTGGTGCTGCCATCACCCTCCTGTTAGACACGGAGCAGTGGCACACAGGGATCCGGGATTTAGGTCCAGTGTATTTCATTTGTGTGTTTAAAGTCTGGGATCTTGGAGCAGCTGATTTCCTCAACATTTGCCACCTCTGGACTCCAGGGCCGAGCTCTGGCTTCTCCACTTGCTCCTGACCAGCAAACCTGCCCGGTGACCCATCATGCTTTGCACCCATTCAGCACAGGAAGGGAGGGGACAGGGCAAAGGAGAAGGAAGGTGGGGGCTGGATGAGCGGCAGTGACACTGTGGACCACAGTCCACACAGTGTGGGCTCCTCGTACTTCATGCCAACGCAGGTACCCTTCACGACCATGGTGCCCTTTCACAGGTGGGAGTGCAGAGGCACAGAGCAGTTAAGCGTCTTGCCTGGTGTCACACAGGTAGGCACAGACTCGGGATCAAAGCTGGGTACCTGGATGCTTCGTTACTGTGAATAGGAAATACTCTGAGGGGCCATGCTGGGTGGCACTTGGGGACATTGGCTCTGGAGTCAACAGATCCACATTCAAATCCTACCTCGGCTTTTCCTGAGCTATGTGACTACAGCCAAGTGCCTGGTCTCTCATTTCATCCTCTTACAAATAATGCAGCGCAGACATCCTGGCACATCTTCCCCTTAGGTTAAATTCCTAGAAAGGGACTCCAGAAAGAAAAGGATTGCAGACTTCAAAGGTTTTGAGTGCGTTTCCCTGGGAAGCCCTGCACCATCAGGGATGAACATGACAGGCCAGCTCCGGGCTCGCTGCCACCAGGGGGGAGTAGACACCAGCAGAAGGCTGGCCTGGAAGAGGCCGGGTGGTCAGGTGGGACCTGGGAGCGGTTCCTTTCTCTCCCCCCGCAGCCCTTCCCACTTTCCGGGTGGGCTGTGAGCTTCCCGGGTGGGGCTGAGGGTCGGCTGTAAAGCCCAGGCTCTCCAGTGCAGTGTCTGCACTGGTGTCCCCCTTGAAGCTGTTAGAACACAGTCTCTTGGCCCCACCCACCTACCAAAGCAGAAACCCGGGCAGGGACAGCAGCCTGTGTGTAACAGGCCGTCGTACGTTTGAGAGTCCCCACTCTAGGGGCTACCGCACTCACCTCCATGGGCCTAGTCTCCGGATTTAATTCCCAGCACTGTAAAAGAACGAAAACCCCAAAACGCACCCCAATGGCACACACCTATAACCCCAGCTACTCAGGAGGCTGAGGCAGGAGAATTGCAAGTTGAGGCCAATGTGGGCAACATAGTGAGACCCTGTCTCACAATAAAAACTAGGTAGAAATACAGCTCAGTGGCCTCCATCTGCAGTACCCTAAAAACAAACAAACAAAAAATAAATAAATCTTACGAATCACTACTGTAGATCAAGAGTCACCAAACACTTTCTGTCAAGACCCAAATAGGAAATATCCAGGGCTTTGCAAGCCATAGCATCAGTATTCCCACTATTTATTCCTCCTTCTCCTCCTCCTCCTCCTCTCCCCTTCTCTTTCTTTCCCTCCCTTTTCCACGTCTTTTTCCTCTTCCTCTTCTGCTTCCTCCTCCTCTTCTTCATCCTATCTTTCTTTTCTTCCTATACTGGGGATCGAACCCGGGGACACTCTACCACTGAGCTATGTCCTCATGAGGCTCCTTCTGTTTTATTCATTTTGAGACCGGGCTCACTAACTTGCCCAGGCTGGCCCTGAACTCTCCCCGCTTCCTCAGCTTCCCCCGTAGCTGGGATGGCAGGTGTGCACACCTGGTCTAGTCTCAGCTTCTACAATGTACAGCCATAAACAATGTGCAGCCCCCCCCCCCACCATCCCGCGCACAGCTGTGTATCTGGGTGTGTGTGGTGGATTAACTAATGGTCAGCTTGCAGTGCCCAGCGGGACGGAATCAGCATGTGCTGGGTGTGGAGGGCCCACCTGAGCCTTGTTGCCTGGAGAACTGGAGGGGAAGATGACTGTCTTGGAGAAGCCTGTTGTGCTGGTTTTCCTGATATGAACTCAGCTGTTATCATCTTTCTGGTCTGGACCTTCGCAGTGCAGACCCTTGACACAGACTGGCACGGGACATTGCGTGGACTCTAGACCTCCAGCTGGACTCATGGAGGACACTGCCATGGGCTCTAGGTCTTCAGCTGAATCCATGCAGGACACCACCACAGGATCCAAGCCCTCAGCTAGATTCTTTGGGTCTCCAGTGTGAGGACAGACCTTCTGCAGTCTTCTGCATTTGACTTTTTGGGTGAATATTGTAAAATAATTCTATAAATTGTGTGTCCTGTATTAAATCTATTCCCTTGCAAGCCCTGATTACAATAGGATAAGAAATATATGAACAAAAATGTGTTTCTACGGAGCATGTACAGACATCTTTCCTTGTCACTGTACCCTAAATATGACAATTTCTATGGCATTTACCTTGTGTTAGACATTTAAGTTAGATGGTTTAAGGTATACAGAAGAATGTGCATGGCTTCTTTGGAACAAATTTTGGTAGAAGGGGCAGGGTCCTGGACCTAGTCCTTCCTTAGAACACCAAGGCACAACCATCCCAAGAAATGAGATGACTTCATGGACACTGAAATTTGACTTTTACACATTTTTCATGTGCCCACAAAATGTTTTCCATTTTTTCCACCACCTATTGGAAAAGTTAGAGGCCGGGGATTTAGCTCAGTGGCATAGCACCTGCATGGCAAGTGTGAGGTCATGAGTTCGAGTACTGGTACCAAAAAAAAAGAAAGAAAGAAAGAAAAGAGAAGAGAAAAAGCGTGGAAACCATTCTTTGCTCAAGGGCCAAACACAGACAAGTATCGGATGAGGCTGGCCACGGGCTGGAAGCATCTACCTGCCGCAGACCCAGGAGTGGTTGCAAGGTTGGAGCTGAGGAGCCCAGAACTGGCCGACTACCGAGCCAGTGATCTTTATGCTGAGCTTGCCTGCCATGGTCAACCCTGGGCGTGGACAGGAAACCACGCTGGGCTCAGCGCCTTTGACTGTGAAGTGGACATTACAATCCCTGCCCTGCACCATCTGAGTGGGACATTGGTCCTCCAAAGGTCAGTGGACAACACAATCCCCTGAAAATTTGGACCGGTCTTAGAGGTTCATGGATGAGATGGGAGACAGAGTCTGTGCTTTTCTCAATGCAAGCATCCCCAACTCACCCCCAACCCTGTGACTGGAAAGCTGCACCCAGGAGGCCAGTGGCTGTCAGAGGGTGAGGAAAAGGGAGAGAGACTTCATGTCTGCAGACACCTACACAGGATAAGATGCAAGAGAAGAAAGCTTAGGAGGTGCAGAAGCTAGGATGAGTATGAGCTCAGAGAGGCTGGGTTCAAATCCCACCCTTGTCACTTACAGGCTGTGTGTTCTCAGGCTAATTACCTAACTTCTCTGAGCCACAATTTTTTTTAATCTGTCATTTTGGAGTCATAATCACACTCACCCCAAAACATTGATGAAGCTCAAATAGAACTCTGTGTGCAAAGCCCCACAGGACACAGGAAATCTCTGCCAGTATTAGCTAGGTTCACGGCGGTGAGCTGTTGCTGGGATTGGGATGCTATAGTCATGCAGGGCTTTTGCAATTTTAATGTGCCCCCAAATCACCTGAGGTCTTGCTAAAACGTGGAGTCTAATTGTGTAGGTCTGAGGTGGGGACCTGAGAATTTGCTTTCCTAACAAGCTGCTGGAGGAGAGGATGGCGCAGTTGGGTAGCTGGGCCAGGAGCCGAGGAGCAGCCTCAGACGGCCTGTGAAACTGACTCTCCGTCCCTGGGCAGTGGGCAGCACAGAGGCTGGTGGACAGCAAGTGCTCGGAGATTAACTGGCAGTGGCCCTGCTGCGCCGTGGTCATTGTGATTATGTCTGATGGCGGCGGTGGGGGAGTTCAAGGACAGCAAAGCCAAGACTGAAGGCTGCCGTTCCCTCCTGCCATGGAGTGCCGCTCTCCCTCGGTTTCTCCTCCACGGCCTCATGTTCTGCTCTCCTGCTGGTGATGGGACACCAGATGCCCTGTCTCCAGCCCCTGTCCCCCCACGCAACACATGCCCTCCTGTCAGAGCAGGCCGCAAGCTGAGTTTATTTTTGCACATAGCCAGGAGGCATTCTCTTAGACAACCCTGTTGGCTAGATGCAGGAGGAAGGCGGGTGTTTGTGCAAGAAATCCAGCAGGCCCACCCAGGGAGAGATACCCACCGCGGGGACCTGGCAGAGCAGGGAGCCCCCTGGATGGGGAGCAAGGGCTCCAGCTCTAGGCTGTCCTTCGACTGTGACCTGCTGGGCCTCTCTGAATGGGTGGGCTGAGTGAGACTGACTGCATTAGGTGGATTCTCAGGCTCACGCAAGCCCGTGGATTCAGAAGTGGGGTACTTGGTGCCTGGCGACACCCACAAGAGAAGGGTGGAGAGCTCCATCAGGGTCACCGACCAGGGAGGAAGCAGTAACCAAGTCCCTCAGCATCTTCCTGAAACAGTCCCCACCTACCCAGGACACACATGGATGCAGGAGGGAGCAAAGGGAGCCAGGAGGTGACCCTACATGGCCCCAAGAGCCCAGAAGGCCGTGCTTATCAAAGGAAGGAATGGGAGCCGGGGTGTGCAGGCTCATTAATTGACTGACTGATTAATCTTGTTTATGCTACTGAGTACAGGGCCTGCAGGCAGATCTGTGGGTTCTACATTTTAGGATCAAGACAATGCCCAGGTCAGGGAATATGTAGCGAATTCCACAATGGTTCTGTCTCTACAGAACCTGTCCAGACTCTTCTGCCCTGTTATAGTTCCCTAAGCAACGGAACGTAGCTATTTGCATTTCATTTACATTGTATTTGGTATTCTAAGTAATCTAGAGATGATTCAAAGTGTATGAGAGGGGCCGGGATGTAGCTTAGCCGCAGAGTGCTCACCTGAGTTCAATCCCCAGCTCTGCAATATAGAAATTAATAAAGTAGATGAGAGTCCGTGCCTAAGTTATACTCATGTATTACTCAGATATTTACGGGATTTACAAGTATTTATACTCAAGTATTTTACATGATACTTGAGCATCCTCCGTTCTGGAACCTGTGGGGTCCTGGAGCCCATTCCTCAGGGACCCTGAGCGCATCCGTATCTATGCTCAGTGGAGAGCTGCGGAATGTTAGAAGAAAAGGCAAGCGTTAGGGACTGCCAAGGTTCTGTCCCACTGGAAGGCAAGGCAGGGCATCTTGGGACAGATGTCACCAGAATCCTAGGCAGGGAGACGCTTATCCGAGCATCATGAATGTGCCCATCACCAAGGTGGCTTCCCACTTAACCCTCAGTACTCCTCTCAAGGTGGACAATGTCACCCCCACTTGGACACAAGGCCAGTATGGCTTGTTCCCCGGCAGTGCTGTGGAGAACCGAGGCCCGAGAATGAGCCTTGCAGGGGAAATCTGTGTGGAGCGCTTTCCTGTTCGCCTGCCTGGTCTCTGTGCTGTCTCCCGTCCCGGCCTATTTCCTACTGCTGTTGCAGACAGTTGCGTCTGTGCTGTCTCGTCCCATCTGTAGCCCTCTGCAAACAAGAGAGGATGCTGATGAGCTGGCCGTCAGGAGAAAGGAAAGGGGTGCACAGAGTCCTGACCACCCCTAGGTGTCAAGGGCTGTGTCACACGGACCCTGCGTGTGCCCGAACTGGCGGCTCACTCACTCTCCCGCTGGAATAATAATTATCTTAGAAGGGAAAAGGTTTATCTTGGCTCACAGTTTTGTGGGTCTCAGGCCATGTAGGGGCCAGATACAATGATGGGGCACACGTGATGGAAGAAACCTGCTTATACCATGAGCCAGGAAGCCAAAAAAGAGAGGAAGAGACCAGGGTGCTGTAACCCTCGGTGACCACCAGCCACACCTCTGGGTGGCGCTACCCCAGGGACCTAGTCTTTGGGGGACAGTCTAAGTACAAGGCTAGCAAGCTCATTCCTGCTTTCCTGCTTTATAGCTCTGTGATCTCGGGCAAGTCAGCTGCTTTAACTCTGACCTCTTGTTTCCATGCCTGCCAAATGGAGCTATCTTGGTTATGTTGGTCCGAGCTGAATGAGCTGGCGTGCATCAAGCAGGAGCCGGCACGCAGCAGGTTTACCTTAAGGAACGGCTGTTATAAAAAATCGTCATACCAGACACATGGTGAGTCCCTAGAAAATGTTATCTGTAAAATGAGGCTATTAGTTGTCCTGAGGGTTAGCAGATCCACACCAGGCGAAAGCTTGCAAACTGACAACACGGTGCCACGTGTATCTTGGGACAAGGCTTCCTTCCGTTCTCCAGCCTGGGTTTGGAGCCCTCAGGCATCTGCTGGATTGTGGCAGGCGGTGTCAGCCCCTCTTGGGACAGGTGTCCCCGGGAGTGCAAGCATCCACGGGAGAGACAGCTGGGCCCTCGTTAGCAAGGTGTCTGCAGTCCTTGTTTGGAATATATCGGCTAATGTGACTAAAGGCAGTACATAAATGTCAGCCTCGCTGGGACCTGGGCCCAGCTGCTTACCGGAGCAGGGGAACTAAAACATCTGTGTTTGTTCCTTCTGTTTACAGCTCAGACCATCGATGTCTTATTCAGAGCACACTGTGATGGAGGACGCTGTGAGGGCCAGGGGTGGGAAGGGGACTCCAGGTACAAGGATAAGAATGGAAAAAGATGAAGAAACCATTTCTCAGGGTGCTCCCAGCCAGGCTAGGTAACTGTGTGACCTCATACTTTTCCCTGAGATTCTCAGTTTCCTCACCTGTAAAATGGGACCAATAAAGCATGTGATGGTTCCTGATTACTTGGGAAACTGAGGCAGGAGGATTATAAATTTGAAGCCACCCTGGACGACTTTGCAAAACTTGATCTCAGGAAGAAGAAAAAGAAGACAAGCCTAGAATTTGTAAAATATTCAAAGTAGTGGCTTGCATAGAGCTCGTGGTGGCAGCCACCAAGAGAATAGAGAGTGGGGAAAGCTAGGAAAGGGGGCACAAAGATGCTCAGTAAATGTCCCTTCGGCAGGGTCCACGCTGGTGGAGACGTTGAGATCCTTAGGAAAATGTTTTTAACTACAGTTAGTAGGGACAGACAGTGGTGCAGGAACCCCAGGCCAGAGGCCCTGACCCATGGTGTGGACCCAGGTAAACGATTGCCTCAGTTTCCTCATCTGTAACATGGGCCCATTTCTGGCCAGCCAGAACTCTTCCTTCTGGAACACAGCGATGATGCCAACCCCTCAGTGGCACTCACTAGTGGATGTGAGTCTTAATTTCGCTCAGATTCTGGGTTTCCCATGCTTGGGTTTGAATCCTGGTCTCCACTGTCTACGGATCTGTGGCCTGGTTCCCTCCATCTCTCTGGATCTCCTTACAGAGGGAATTGGGCATGCTTGTGTCCAGGCCCAGAGAGGCAGCCTGGTGCAAACAGGGATGCAGAGTCCTAGGCCCAGGATCAAGTCCTGTCCTGATCATCCTCTTCCTGTGTGGTTTTAACGTTGGTCTGAGCTGAATGAGCTAGCATGCATCAAGCAGGTGCCCAGCTGCCTTTCCCCTCCTCAGCCTCAGTTTCCCAATCCGTGAAACGAAGAGCCTGGAGCAGATGATCGCTGGTCCTTTCCACTCAGCCACCTCGATTTCTTCCAGGAAGTGAGACCATGGTTGGCCTAGGCCATGCGGAAAGGGAGGTTTAAATGGTTTGGATTAGCGAAGGGCAGAATCCCCAGGTAGGAGAGGCCCCGGCTGCTGTCAGAGCTCCCTGTGCTCCGACCCAAGCCCTAGATGAAGGAGCAGGGGGGGCCGGGCAGCGAAGGCACTGAAATTCCTTTCCACAGCAGCGGCAGCCGCAGCAGCATCCGGCTCCTTCTCTGTTCCAGGCCTGCCCACATGGCCTGGGTCAGAGCTCCATGGATCCCCACCAGGTGGGCACCAGCTCTGTGCCCGTTTCTCAGGCACCGAACCTGGCATGCAGGGAAGGCAAGTAATTTGGCTAAGACCTGGCAACTGGCTCAGAGCAGAGCTGGAATGTGGACGGAGGCTGTGTCCCAGAATGGAGAGGGAAGCACTGTCGGAGGAGCCCGACCCTGTGCTCACGGCTCTACAGCGAGCTCCGCACTGATTGCTAACAACGTCCTAGAGGAAGACGCTTCCTCACTCACCTTTCACGGGAGAGGAGATGAAGGCCCAGAGACAAAGTGCCTGACTGCGGTCACTGGGAACCTGGCCCAGGGCTGGGCCCTTCCAGGCTACCCTGACAGATGCGGCTTCCCCAGAAACCCTGGGCCGGGCTCCAGTGAGTGTCAGAAAAAGGGACAGGACTGTGGCTTGTGTAGCATGGGAAGGAAGCCTGTTGGGCTCTGACATCCAAGCTGCAGCAGTGGGTCCAGGACACAGCCGGGAGGGGGGAGACCCCCAAAAAGGATGTCTGGAGGCTTTGCAGGGGCTGTCATGGGCTTGCAGGGCACCAGTTATCTCCTAGGATAGGTCATTAATAAGCACCTGCTGTGTCTCCTTGCACTGACACCACTGAATATGATATAGGTGCCATGATGATCACTCCCATCTTACAGATAAGGAAACTGAGGCCTACAGAGATGGAATTACTGGGCCAGGGCCACACGTTTAGCAAAAGCCAAACTCGGGTCCTCAGAGTTTGAAAACAGGGCCTTTCATATGGGCCACCCTTCCCCTCCCAAGTATGAAGTGCTCAAGCCATCCAAACTGCCTGCTTCCGTGTCCAGTACCTGCATGGAGGGCCCACAGCCCTGCCCCTCCCAGGAGCCTGGAGGGTTAACCTGCCTCTGGCCCCTGTTCTGTCCCTGTCAGTCCCCCAGTGCTTGCTGCTGTGTTATGAGGACCAGACCAGCTTACTGCTCCAGGCAGCCGATGGGTTCTCTGCTCAGCGGTTCGTGCTCCAGATATTAAATTACTCATAAAATATTCGGCCTGTCCCTGAAGCGACTGCTGCCTTCTCTCTGAACCCGCTGTTCCCTCCCAACATAAGGTCAAGCTCATCAGTGGGGGAGTCTCAGAAAATGAACTGAACTTCATCTTGGGGGATATGTGAACCCAGCAAGGGATTTTCCCGGGGGAAAGAATTTTGACAGCAAGCCTCATTTGGGGTCTCTCAGATCATGCCCGAGTTCACCGTACCCCCAAATCCCAGTGTCACAGCATATAAAGAACCCAGAACGCTGACCATCCCGAGACCCTCAGGATAAGCCTAGGGTGACCTGGAATAGGTTCCCATTGTCTGAGGGGCGAGTGGTCTCTCCTCTCCACCTCCCTCCCCCACTCGGTTGCCACGGCAACCTCAGTGGGGGGTGGGAGGCTGGACCGCTCAGCTCCTGGCCAGGCTACCCAGCATGCTCTGCTTTCACCCAGTTTGCTCCTTCACTGCCCCCAGGGCAGGTAGGGGGTGGGGCCAGTCCTGCCCTTTTGCCAGTCAGCCCTGGGTTAATGTCCAAGGGCTGTCACCTCCAGTTCCCTGCTTCCAAACTGGAGGTTTTCCTGCAAACCCCCAGCAATAGGACTTTTATGAGTGCGGTGTGACAGAGAATGGTTGGGGGGTCTCTCTGGAGCCCCCTGGAGTTAATGAAGTCAGTTAAGCCCTGGGATTAGAAGGTCGGGGTCATGGATACAGCCTGTGTTTGCAGAGCGACACCTACCCCACCCCTGGCTCCCGCCAGCTGTTTCATAAATGCTAATGCTGGTTGTCTAGGGAACTGGTGAGAGTCTAGATGGGACAAGGCAACCCACCCCAGTACCACAGCCACCGTCCCTCGGAGTGCGCACCCCTCAGCCTGGGATGGGCGCCTGCCTCCTTCCTGTTCACGGAGGACCATTTTCAAAGCAGCAATCCCAGCGTTAGGAAGCCTTCTCACCTGGCTTGGGGCTCCACACATTTACCTTTCAAAACAACTGGGTTGGCCTTTGTTGTGGCTCCTCTCAGGTTACATTGCCACCAGGTGGCGACAGTCACTGCCCAAGGAGAGGCTTTCCCTGAGATTCCGCAACTTAAAATGTGCCACTGCTTTTTAATTAATATCAATATACAAATATTACCAGAGTCCCTTTCCTTATCTGGGGTTTCACTTTTAGCCATTGTGATGCTTACAGCCAATCACGGTCCTAAAATATGAATATTTGCCTTGACTCAAGAGAGAGAGAGAGAGAGAGAGAGAGAGAGAGAGAGAGACCACATCACGGAACCTTTATTGTGATATATTGCTATAATTATTCTGTTTTCTCATCTATTGCTGCTAATCTCTCACTAAACTCAACTGAAGCGTAGGAATGTGTGCACAGGAGAGAACCCATGGGCTCTCTAGAGCCTGGTACTTTCTTCTGCATCAGGCATCCCCTGGAGCCTTGGAACAAATCCTCCACAGTTAAAACAGGAGGACTGCACAGGTCTTCTTATTTATTTATTTATTATTTACTTACTTTTATTTGTTTTTTGGTACTGGGGATCAAACTTACCACCTTGCGCTTGCCAGGCAGGTGCTTACATCGCTGAGCTAAATCCCGGCCCCTATTTATTATTTACTTATTTTTCAGCTTTGTAGCTTTCTCTGCCTTTGCACGGGATTTTATAAATAGCCGACGTTAAGCAGACTTTATGCGAGCTCCACATTTTGTTTGGCAGCACGGTGCTGCAGATTGCACAGACTCTGGAGCCAGATTGCCTGTGTTCAACTCCTGGCTCAGCTGCTCACGAGCTGTGTGACCTTGGACAAGTTATTCACTCTCTCTGTGCCTATTTTTTGTTGTTGTTGTTAAATCTGCAAGCTGGGAATGATAGAGTGTGTCTCTTCCAGGGTTGTTTGGAGGACTTAATGCGTTACTGTGCATGGAGTGTCTAGGACGGTGCCTGGCGCACTGCGTTAAAAATGCTGGTAATCAATATTTAAAGATGATGCATGAGAGCAAAGTTCCAAAAATAATTTGTATTCTTAGATTTGCAGACATCTCTTTCTCTATGCGGTCTTTTATCTGGTGTCTCTAATCCGGTGATTCATTTCAGGGCTGTGCTGCCAGACACCCCGGGTGGGCCCAGATGCCTCCTCCAGCTCCCTGGGCCCATGTTCAAGCCTGATGTTAGCTTCACCTGCTCGGCGTCTGTGGGACCGATCCCCTGCACTCCCCGAGCTTGTCACCCCATCTCACCCCTAAACCATGGCAACCCGTCTCCTTCCATTTCTCCTCTGACTTGACGGCCTCATCACAGCCATGCTCCCCCGCTCGAATGCCCTCCGTGGCTCCCAAGTGCCCCCAGGATTAGGTTGAGGCTCTTTAGCAGGGTCCTCTTGATCACCTCCCTCTTTTGAGCTCTGTGGTGCTCCTCCCCAGCTCCCTTCTGCAGAGCCACACCACAGTGCCATGGGTGTTCTCAGCTCTGTAGCCGTGCAGAGCAGAGCTGTCTCATCCTCTCTCCTTCCCTGCCTGCCTGGGTCCTGCCTCCAGCCTCAAGAGTGGGGTCCCACCTCCCCTCCCCTGGGCATCACGCCCCATCCTCCCACAGCCTCAAGGCAATGTGCCGACCCTTCCCCAGGCACCCCTAGCTCTCCATATGTGAAGGGGACTCTTAGTTCACCTGCATCCCCAGAGATGCTCCGAACACAGCGGGCCTGGAGGATGTACCCGGGCTGCTCATTTTGCCCTGCTGACCCAGAATGTCCTCGTCCCCTGGTGCCTCCCAGCATCCTTCTAGAAGTCTCAATCATCACCTTCCCAGGAGCCTTTTGGTAACTTTTGCCCAATGTCATTCTTGGGTAAATTATGTCATTCTGTCCTCAAAGAAGCCAATGGATTGGCATGAACTTGACCCTTATAATTCTATTCCAGGCTCTAGATGGGACCAGATACACACTTGGAGCTCAAAAGCAGGCACTGAGTGGCTGAACAGAGGAGCAGGGTTAGAGTCGGGACCAGGGTGATTTTGTTCCTCCCTTCTGCCAAGGGAAACTGGCAATGTCTGGAGGCTTTTGTGGCATGCATGTGGGGTCTCTCCTGCTTCAGACTCTGCTGAGATTTTTGATAGAAGCCAGAGATGCTGTAATATATGGAAATGCCCCTTAGAACAATGTTCCCTGGCCCCAAATGTCACCTGCACTGAGCTGAGAACCCCCAGCCTCAAGACTGTTGCACATAAATCTGCCTTCCTGGTACCCAGGGGCTCCCAGGCCAGGGCTTGATCTGATTCCTGTGTTTCCTCTTCACTCATCAAAGAGTAGACACTTGGAAGCTGGGGATTTAGCTCAGCAGCATAAGTGCCTGCCTTGCAATCAGGCAGTTGTGAGTTCGATCCCCGGTGCCAGTAAAAATGAAAAAGACAAAAAAAAAAGATAGACACTTGACTCACTTTGTTTCTTTCTTTAATACTGGAGACCAAACCCAGGGCTCCGCACATGTCAGGCAAGTGTTCTTCCACTGAGGTACCCTACCCCAGCCCTTTTTATTTCATTTTGAGACAAGGTCTTGCTAAGTTGCACAGGTTGACCTTGAACTTGTGATCCTCCTGCCTCAGCCTCCTGAGTAGCTGGAATTTACAGGCATGTGCCACCACACTTGGCTCATCCACTTTTAAAAATAAGCTCATAGGGAGATGATTCACGTCCTTTTTGTGACTCAGCCTCCACTTTCCCTTGGCACTTGGCCTAACCCATGCCACCAGGTGTCCCTCTGGGAGCTGTTGCCGGCTTTTCTAGCTTCTGCTAGCTCAGTCTGTCTGGTGGCCCAGTTTCAACTTCCTTTTCCTCAGGGCCGGCTGATGGCCACAGCCACAAGGAGTCCACCGCAGAAAAGCAGATCACATTTCCAAGATTTTAGGGAGCCCTGCTGGTTGTTGGGGTTCCTAGTGAGTAACCCTAGTTACCCACTAACATGCCTGTACCTTGGCTAAGCCACAACCCCTCAGCGAGCTGATGGTGCGCCCCTCCCGGGCTGCCTGGCCAACAAACTGCCCCAAGGGTCCCCCACTTCCTGCATGTGGCCCAGGTTGAGGGGAGGACAGGACATCTCTTTGGTGTCCTGGAGTCTAGATGTCCCGGGGCTGTGGGTGCTCCTGTTCAGAAGGGTGCTGCCATCTCCAGGGGCACTGCTGTCAGCTGTGACCCCTGTACCCCCAAAGATGGCCACATAAACAGCCTTTGTGGTCTGGGTGACACGGCCCATGGGGAGCAGCACAAAGGGTGGGAAGAGAGGCCCCCAATCCTCTTAGGGTCGGTAGCTGCTGCTTGTTCCCACTGTGGCCCATCTGCTCCTGGGGAGCCGGGCAGAGCCGGCCAAGGTGCTTAAAGCCAGCAAAGCTGCCCGGGAATGAAAGGCAGGGGCCCCGGCTGCCCAGATCCCCACGGCAAACACAGCCTGTCCCGGGACCTGGGAGGGGGCAGGGCTGATCCCCGGGGAGGTCGTGGTTAAAAGTGCCGCCCCAGGAGAGGGACCTAGGGCTAATCCCTGCCTTTCCTTCCCACACCCCGCCAGGGACCAGAGGGCTGAGATCAAAGGTGCTCCCTCCGTGCCAGGCTAGCTCGGTGGGGCCCTTTTTATGCACCCCTATCTCTTCCTAGCAGCACTCCCTTTGACAAATGGGCTCAGCAAAGCCAAGTCACTTGCCTGAGGTCACCCAGCTGCTATGTATGGAGCTGGCGGTGCAGCTCAGGGCTAAATCTAAATTCATCCTTCTATGTAGCTGCCATTTCCTGAGCCGCCCTCGCCAGGAGCTCTACAACTGTTTCTGTTTCTTCCTTGGGAAACTGAGGCCCCTAGGCAGAAGATGATGGCCCCAAGCCACAGACCTGATAGAGTCTCAGCCCTCTATTCTTCTCCTGGCTTCCAGCGCCAGCCCTGTAACTCAGTCCACAGCCCGGCTGCATGTCATCGGTCTGGTTGCTTTACTCTAAGAAGCGTTGCTTTCCGCCTCTGCCAAGTGGGAATCAGAACAGCGCAGTGCACAGGGTTTGCTGAGATGGTCTGTTAGAGACTTCGGCTCCAGGCCTGGCACACAGAAGGTGCCCAATAATGGCAGCCCGCAGAGCAGGATGGATCCCAGATCAGGAAGAGACAGAAACAAAGCGTTTCTTCCCTGAATGGCTGGCTCCAAACACTCATTTTTTCCATGGTTGGGATTTTTCTGGCAGAGGGAGGAAGGAGCCCAACGATGCGGGGGGAGTGCAGGGAAAAAGAGGAGGAGGAGGAGGAGGAGGCAGCAGCTGGGGCCCTGGCTGTGCCCCTTCCAGGGAGGGGACGGTGGATTAGCTGCCCCCACTTCCAACCCAGGGGAGGCCCTCAGCCCAGAGCAGTGGAATCCAGTTATCAGAGCCTGAATGCAGTCTCCTATGTGCACACGCACAGGCACATGTGCACCTATGGACACGCATGCTCAGATACCCATGGGGCCCTAACGCTGACCATTTTACAGATTTGAAAACTGAGTCAGGAAAGGGGTTGTAGCTCACTGAAGGCCTCTCAGCTCCTGGGACGCACTTCGTGCCTTGTTCTGGAGCCACATGGGGAAAAGAGCAGGCCAGGTAGGCAAGGTGACAAGTGTTTTTATACCCTGTCCCTTCTATTCTACTGGATTTGGAAATGGGTCATACTCAGAAAGTGGGAAGAAATTCTGGAGTCTGTTTTTGTCTTCTCCTCCCTCTCCAACCCTTCCTCCTTTCGTCCTTCTGTTCTTCCCTTCTCCATTTCTTTTCTCTCTCAACATCTCTATTAACCCCTTACTCCGGGTCTCTCCTCCATTTCCCCATTTCTCCGTTTCTGGCTGTGTGACTCGAGCCTGAGCTCGTCACCTTGGTCCAGAGACCCTGCTGGGAGCTTCCCCACCGACACTGCCTGCCCTGAAGGCAACAAGGGGGCCTTCAGCGCTCGGTCACAGTTTGGACCCCGTTCCATCAATGCTGGGCAGCCCCCGTTCCTCTGGAGAGCTCTTTTCCTCCACATGCAGAGGACAAAAATGTCCTCCACGGATGTCCCCATCCCCAGATCTGGGCTCTTGAGGAGCGTGAGGGCTTTATCCACCTCGACAAGGGTTCCTCCCAGATCCCAGTGCCCGACCTGTTCGAAGATCTCAAGCCATTCCCTCCCACGGCAGAGCAGGCCTGGGGTCCTGATGCTGATTTACCCATGATGTCACCGCATTCCCAGTAACCTCAGCTTAGGGTCACAGCAATAATCAACACCCTCCAGACCTCCTGCCCCGGTGGTGGGGAAGGACAAGTCACCCCATCTCGGCCTTAAGTTCCCACATTAGTGACCTGGAGATAGTTGCTGGAATTTAAGAAGGGAAATTTCAAATTAAACACCTGGGGCTCAGATGACATTTTACCAATCCATGGATTGGCTAATGTATGTGCAACAGAGCGTCTGCTCTAGCCAGGCCCTTTCTGCTTATGAGGAAACTGAGGCAGAGCAAAGTGGGCACCTGCCAGAGGTCCAACCTCCAGAGATAGCTTGAATGTAACCCGGATCCCTGCAGTTGTTCAGCGTGTGCTATCAAAGACAGCGACTTCAGACGGGAGATCAAAGGGCCGCTTGCCTGTTCACAAGGGGAAAACCTCATTAAGATGTGGCCAGGGGCGGGGACAGCCGGGAAGACAGCCATGCATGTACAGGAAGAGATGCTGGGTCCCAGACAGACTGCGGGCAGCAGTGGAGCCAGTCAGAAGGGGTGCAGTGTCAGGGAAGGCTCCCCAAAGGAGGTCGCACACTGCCAGCCTCAAGGGGAGGATGGGGCAGCAGGAGCACTGGCTCCAAACTTCATTTATTGAGCACTGAGCATGACTCTGAGAGGTTGGGGACCGTGGACGCTGAGAGGTAAGAAATCTGCCTCACTGATGCCACGGGGCCAGGCAGGACCAAGCTGGTTCTGGCATCCCCGCACCTCCAGTCTGGTCACCCATGGGCCACACTATCCATGTAGGGCTGGAGTGAGAGAGTGTCAGAGGTGAGAAGGGGGTGGGGCAGGATCTGTCAGCACAGAAATCTGTGGAAGGCGGCCCACATGGGAAGTGAGGCGGAGGAGCTCGAGCCAGGCCGCGCGAGGGTCCAGGGCAGCTGGACTGAGTCAGGCTCTCCCAGAATGCCACGTTGCGGACTCGTATTGGGCCAGGAATTCATGCACACCCAAGCTCTGATGCAACCACACACTTCGTGGATGTCTGCGTGCAGCAGGCACTGTCCCTGGCACTAGGGGCACAATGGTGACAGTGACAGGTGAACACCTGGCCTCCTGCTGTTAATCCCTCCAGGAGGCCTTCGGGGGGAAAAAAGTACGCAAATAAATGAGATCATTTCTCACTTTGGGCTCCGCACAGTGTTAGACTCACAGAACTGTGGACGAAACTCCACAGGCCAGCGAGCTCCAAACACCTGCATCTGCTGCCTCAAAGCTTTGGAGACCTGAGACAGAGGGGTGGTGTTGACCAAGTTTCCCCCAGCTGCCCCAGGAAGCAATGTCCTGCCCCTGTCAGCCCTTGGCGTACCTTGGCCCTTGTCAGAAGAGCTCCCATCCCTGCTCTGTCTCCACACGGCCTCTTCTCCATGTTCTTGCCTCTTCTTGGAAAGACCCAGCCCATTTTATGGAGGAGGAAACTGAGGTTCAAGAGGAGCAATAACTCACCCAAGGTCATGCAGCCAGGGCTGGGGAGCCCAGTGTGACTGGTACCGGGGCTTCACATAACACAGGCAAGGACCAGACACTCACTGGTCTGAGCCAGGAAGGCCACAGCTGTATGAGGGGTCCAGGCCTTGTCCTGGCAGCAGTCCCCTGGTTCCCTTTGGGGACCTCTCACCCCTACACACTGTCTGTGCAATCTCGGAAAAGCTCAGGGTGCCTCTACTCATCCTATCTCCCAGCCCAAGAGAGATTACTCCCCATAGGCCTGGTCACTCAACACTCATTCTCCTCTGGCCACCATGTCACCAAAGGGGACAAGTGGCTCATGTCCATGAGTCTGTTTGGGACTTTATGGGAGAATATTGAGGAAATAGAGCCCACTTTTTCTTGGGCTTTCTATGCAGGAAATTTTGCCAATATACTTGGAGAGAGAATGCTTGGGAACAAAGCCCTTGCGGGAAAAACAGAGCAGGGGCTGGATAACTGAGGATGCTGCTGGAGGACCTGGATCCAGCCATGCCTGAAGCTTACTCCTGATTTCTTCAGTGATATACACACATCAGCTCCTCTCATTTACTCAAGCCAAGTTGGCGTCCTGACTTAGACTAGTTTCCTTGTCTGGAAAACTTAAAGGAAGGTCACTGCTGTTGTAAAGAAATTCTGAGGGTCTGTTGCTCTTTTGCTGGGGTGGCTTCCTTGCCATACTGTTTGTCTGTGATAGGGGTGGAGCACTCTGTGTTACAATGTTTCTTTTGAGCTCCTGAGCTGGCTCCAGGACTCATTCATTCATTCATTGGCTGAACATTCCTGAGAGTCCGCCTACTAAGCATGGGCTCTTTGCCATGTGCTGGGGACAGAGGCAGGCTTTCCTTCCCCGCAGCTTCTTATCTATCTTGAGAGCTGGGTGACAGAATTAAAATCATGTGTGGCATGATGGTGATGCTTCCATGAAGTAAAAGAAATCTTCACGTACATCATGGATCATGAAGGGAGGGCATGGCAAAAAGGCAGGCGGGTCAGGTGAGCTAAGAAGCTTGGATTTCACCCCGCAGGCTTTGGGCGCCCCCGAGGGCTGAGGGCAGGGGCTGCAGGCCACAGAGATGGGCCTCCTTCCAGCACAGAACAGGAGATGCCGAGCCTGCACAGAGGCCCATGGGAGCCCACGGTGGGGCCCAGACAGGAGGCTGAGGGCAGAGAGCAGGCCTAGGGAGTGGCAGGAGCCGACGACGGTTGGGCAGAGCGGGTAGGGCGGGAAGGGCGCCAAGGCCACACCGGGTTTTGCAAGATTGGTGGGGCGGCCCTGAGGGATAGGACACGGCAGCCTACGTGGGCAGGCCGGGGTTTGGGGACGATCTTAGTTTGGACTCAATGCGTGTGAGGAGCTGCCGGGGGAGGAAATGTGCACCCATCTCTTTTCACACCTTTTGGGGCTGCATTCTGTCCACCCAGGAGCATTCTGCCCACCCTGCGGCCTGCTCACTCTCCCTCTCTCTGTCCAGCCCCATCTGCTGCTCTCCCTGCCCTGCTCCTGGCCTGCCACATGCCACCCTTTCCTCTCTGGCTGCTCTGGATCCCTTTGCCTGGCTAATTCCTGCACCACAGGACGCCTTTCTAATGCCCCCACGGGAGAGGACCACTAGAGTCCCTCCTGAGGCTGCCACTGCAGACCTGCACAGCACTGGAGCAGGGCGTGGCGTCCCATAGGAGCCCAGTTATCCAGGCTCAAAGCCCATGTCCCAGCAGAGCGACCCTGAGGGGGTCACTCAGCCTCTTTGCTCCTCAGCTCCTCATCTTACCCTGGGGGTCACAGTATTTCTTCTGTCTCAGGATTTGCTGCGAGACCTGTTGGTTCACCTAAGGTATCTGGGGCCTCCGAGCAGGCAGAGAAACCTGTCTGTAGTCCCTTTCTCATGGAAGGCCCAGGGCACTCTTCTTTCTGGAATCCCCTACTTCTGCCTGGGTGCTCTGGGTACCAGCACACCCCCCACTCTCCTTCCCTATCCCCAGGCCCCCTGAGGTGGATCCCCTGCCAGGCCGTCCTGGGAGGCCCCCTTCGGAGCTGGTTGGGGCCATGCAGGCAGCATCTGCTCGGCAGGCCAGGAGACAAACCCGCCCTCCCTCCAGCCCATCCCCCTGGAGGACTTTCCTCCAAGGCCTGACAGCTCGTCCTCAGTGACACTTTCCCTCCCACACAAACACATCCCCTGCTTGGCCCAGGGCCATCCCTGGGTACTGTGTGTAGGAATCCACAGACACTGAGCTCCAAACACCATCTATCATCTCTGCCCAGCGCCAGAGCCCAGAGCCGGGGCCCTCCCAGCCCCAGATGACGCTGCACCCCTGCCAGCCTCCTCCCTCTGGGAGGCCCTCACCCAGTTCACCCTCCTTAGAGAATGACCATGGAGCCCTAAGAGCCCTCGAGAGAGTTTGCAAAGCCAGTTTTTTTTTTTTCATGATAAGCCATACATAAAACAATCTGCAAAGATGTGAAATAATGCTGCCCTGCCCACTCAGAATTTCTATTTTGGAGAATAATTACTTTTTCATAAAAATACAAGATTTATTTTAACAAGCAGTGGATTTATTATTGTTTTGAATTGAATTTTTTGGTCTTAATCTCTAATGCAAGTAAACAAGGTATTCTATATTATATCGATAATCCATATACCTAAGCAAAACTGCTTCAGAGTCCTTCTTCCAAATAATTTGATGGCTGGGGCTGGTGCTGGGGGTGTAGCTCAGTGGTAGAGTGTTGGCTTAGTGTGCTGGGAACCTTGAGTTTCAGCCCTGGGGTCAGGACGAAGAGAGGAAGAAGAAGAAGGAGAAGGAGAAGGAGAAAGACAAGGAGGAAGAGGAGGAGGAGGAGGAGGAAGAGGAAAAGGAGAGGCTGATGATCTGAAGATGGTAAAGAGATCCTGGCACCAAAGTTTGAGAGCTGTTGTTCTAGAATTAACGGTGGGATGTATAAGCTGTGAGGACAGAGGCCGTGCACTCGTTGATAAAATGCCACCTGCCTGCGTCCTTCACACAATCCTCCCTGCCATTGGGTGGAATCTGTGTCCCCAGGCCTCCCTGGTTTCCAGGAGGTACCTTTCCCTCCGTCTCCTCATCTCTGCCCACACTGTCCCTGTGCTCCAAACACCCTTCATCTGCCTGTCAACTCCTCCAGGTGCGGGGCAGCGAACACTTCCTGCAGGAAGCCTGTCCTGATGCCCTCTCCTATCTGGGCTGGAGGTCCCTCGGGTGCTCCCACTACTCTGCCACATCACAGCTGAGCATGGTCTGCTCCGTGCAAGTGCTCCAGCCGACGCAGCCTGAGGGTCCCCAGAATCCCAACCAATGCCCTACCTGGGTGTCATCTCACTTGGCTTTCTTCGCTTGGAGGAGCAGCTGGTCATCTCTGTGCCTGATTCCACAGCTGTTAAGCTGAAGAGCTGGTTGTACCTTTCCAAGATCCATCTCTGTCTAATTGACCAATGAGCTTAAAGAAGACATGTCCAAAAGCCTCCAAAGAGATACAGATTAAAACAACAATGAAATAAAAAGTGGTAATAATCAGTGTTGGCATGCACAAGCTGAGATGGATACTTTGGATACTTCTTTTTTTTTTTTTTTTTGCTTTTTTAGCACTGGGGAGGGAACACAGGGCCTTTCGCGTGCTGAGTTAGTGTTCTATCCCTGAGCCACATCCCCATGCCTCTCTTGATACTTTGGTTTGTTTTTGGTAGCAGGAATTGAACTCAGGACCTTGCCTTTCCCAGCAGGTGCTGTGCCACTGAGCTATATCCCGCGCCCTCTCTTGATACTTTTGATGGCAGTGCTAATCAGTACTGTCAAGTCCTGAGGTCCTGGAGCTAAATCTTTTAATATGCTTGCATATCTTTTGGCTGAAGAGCTCTGCCTCTAAGATCGTAGTCTAGGGAAATAATGCAAACATTGACTCCGGGAATATTGCGTTTGGAGGGGGAATGGAAGGACACTGGTCTCCTAATTGCCAAACATATATACAACAGCATACTCTGCAGGACTCAAACTGGTGGTGAGAGTGCATTTATAGATGTGGGGCGCTGGTGATATATTGTTGAGTGGAAAAAGCAGGCTATAAACAGTCCAGGCAGCACATTCCTGTTAATGTTGTTTAAAAAAAAAACAACTTATGAAAGAAAACAGACAAGATAGTCACTAAAATGTTAAGATGCTTATCACTGGATGTTAGGATTATGGGTGATCCTTTTAAACAACCTTTTGGAGCACTAAATGTGTCTTATTCTTGAAATAAGAGAGAAAACAGGATCAAATCCCTTCCTGATCAAAGTCTAGAATATGGACCTCTCCTTGGTTATATTATCATTAGCATCATTTCATCCCGTTTAGCTTCTGAGCCATGGAAAAGAAGGGTGACAGCCACAGAAGAACGTAGGTTTGGGGGGCAATGCCTTGAGCTTTGGTGGAGACATGGGCCGTGGTGGTAGCCGGGATGTGTCATCCATGGGGAGGCCTCTCTGTGACTGCAGAGGCAGGAAACCAGGTGTCAGCAGAGACAAAGCAGTCCTCAGTGCATGAAATGGGACTTGGAGCGGGACCACGGGGCCGGAAGGTGGCTGCTCAGCCAGCCGGCCTGTCCTGGCTTGGGGAATTCCAATGACCCTGGTGTCCAAGAAGCTTCAGAGAATCACTATCCAATCACTCTTTTTGCAGTGTGAGAAAATAAGGTCTAAGAAGTCAATCAAAGGCCTGGGGGTTTAGCTCAGTGGTACAGGCGCTGATCTGGCAAGTGTGAGGTCATGAGTTCAATCCCCGGTACCTAAAAAAGACAAAGAAATCAATTTAAAAAGCCTTTTGACCTACCTGAGTGACAGGGCCTTGTACTAGGCCCTATACTTTGGGAGCAGAGTTTCTCAAGCTATCTATAAAGAACTATTTATTTTATAAATTTCCAATCTGTCACAGATTGATACCTTCATAAAAGACAATTAAAATACTTTCATAATGTGCTGCTCGGTTTTCTGTCACTGTGGCAAAATACATGAGATCAAAAATTTATAAGGAGGAAGCTGGGCATGGTGGTGCATGACTACAATTCCAGCACTCAAGGGGTTGAGGCAGGAGGATTGCTGTGAGTTCAAGACCAGCCTGGGCTACAGAGTTTAAGGCCAGCCTGAACTGCATAACGAGACCCTGTCTCAGACAAACAAAAACACACACCTATAAGGAGGGTTGGTTTATTTTGGCTCATGGTTTTAGAGGTTCCAGTTCATGGTTGATGGACCCTATTGCTTTTGGGCCTATGGAAAAGCCAGAGGACATGACAGAAGAGACAGCTCACCTCATGATGACCAGAAAGTCACAAAGAGAAAGAAAGGGTCTGGGGTCCCAATATCTGCTCAAAGAGAGCACCCCCAGTGTCACTAGGCCTTACCTCTGAAAGGTTCCACCATTTCCCAATAACACCACACACTGGGGACCCAGACCTCAATATGCGGGTTGTTGGGGACATCTATCCAAATTACAGCATGTAATGTGTATAAAATGACCAAAGCCATAGCCATAGAGAATAAAACCAGGCAAAGAGGAGCCAGAAGAAGTTATAGATTTTCAAAGGATACAGATTGTCAGTTCTGTAAGATGCCAAAGTACAGGAGGCCTGTCCCACAAAGCTAAAAATACAATTAATCCTATTGAACAGTACACTTACAGATGGCTAAGATGGTACCATTTATGATACATATATTTTTTGCCATAATGAAAAAAGTTTTATAACTTGCAGCGATCCAGATGCCAATATACAACATGTTATTTAGAAACGACAGTCAACATTTCATAAAGCAATGATACCCGAACTACAGGAAATGGGAGAAGCGTACTACATCTGTCTTAGAACATTTCATAAAATAATTATTGAGAAAATGAACTGCTAGCAGAATGAACCGGAGCTCGGAGGTAGCACAGCGGTGATGCTCTATGGCTCTTCAAGCTTCCAAACACTCAGTCTTGGGGTCTGGGCGACTTGTGCACCAGCCGGAGGCCACACGCAGTGTGCACAGACACACGTATCCAGACACGAGCAGTTTATTAAGGAACACTTGGGTGTCTGTTCCGTGGCACCACACAATCCTGTCACCCTCAGCATCCTCTCCCTCACCACCAACCCTGCTCAGGCCCGGGAGGAAGAAGGCATGCGCCTCTCATCCCTTGCTCCGTATCCTCAACGCAAAGGCTGGCTGCCTCCAAATGGCACACACTTGTGGGCTGTGGCTGCTGACGCTGCAGATGGACACAGCTCTGGGGCACAGGAGGGTTCTGAGCAGAACAAAAAGGAAGAACAAAACCCCTCCGCTCTTAGGTAAGAGAACGGAATAATTAACTGCTTCCTCTCAGCACAGATGCTGTCAGATCCCAGTGGTCCTGAGCCTCCACTTCCTGCCTGCTCCCCCTGATCCAGTGCCTGGTTTCTAAGGTTCTGAAAAAAATTAGGAAGGGTCTGCGTGACCTGCACAGGAAAACACAGGGACATCTTGTAATATCAAATAATCCGCGTTACTCTTCAATTTGTACGCGTGTGGCTCCAGATGTAACACGCAGGACATGGATCGTGTGCAAGACTGTTGGGTCCAGAATTTGATATGAACAACTTAAATCATTGGTGATATTTTCCGCAATACTTGTAATTTATCATGTGTAACCCCATTACAACGCTTAAGCTTGCTACGTAAAATGCATGGCTCATTGCCTACTCTAAATATTGCTTTAAGAATTTTATTGACAATTTGTTGCCACATCCTCCACAGGGCAAGTATTTCCGAGTTGAAATTAATTAAAAACTATCTGAGAAGTACGACTGAGAAAGGTTGTCGAATTTCACATTGCTGGCAACAGAAACGGAACTGTGTGAAAATCTTGTGTTGTGATGATCACAACACAATTCTGATTTTGTTGAAATAAGGGCAAGAAAAACATTAATAGAATAAACACGGTGTAAATTATGGGGGCTGGGGGAGGTAGCTCAGTGGTGAATATTTGACTAGTATGTACAAGTCTGTGGGTTCAACCTCCAGCTCGTAAAACACACACAAAATTTTTTCAAAATTATGAATCATGTATGTTTTTATTTTATTACTCATTAAAATATCATCAGCCCATCAACAACGTACCCAGACATGTACGATAACAGTTACAGTCCGTCATCTTTGATACTTTGCTGACTTTCAGCCAGATAAAAACCATGGCTTCATGCATATTTTACATTTTGTTACAGTGAAGGTATAGTTGCCATATTTTATTTAACTATTTATTAGTTTGAGTTATAACTGTTAAATATTCAAGTGTGGGCTATATAGAACTCCATTTGTTTCTTGCCCTGGATCCCACAAATACGTGAGTAGATTTGACAGAGGAATCTGTCCAGAGCCCCTCATAATCTAAATGCCCGTCTCTCATTCACACGTGCATTTTGTGAGCACCTACTTGTTACCAGGGAATGAGGTCAAAGTGTGTGGCTTACCTCTCCTGTAGTTGGGAGTGAATCGGCTCATGATACAGCCCAGGCAGGTCCATGTTCAGCCATTAGCACCCGCTTGTGCTTCTGATGGGCCAAGCCTGAGAGCTGCACTCCACCACATCTGTATTGAGTGGCCACAGGCAAGTGTCTTTCCTCTTTGAGCCTTGGTTTTCTCATCTGTAAAATGGGGCTAATAACAATACCTATATCATGTTCGGACAATGAAAACGTGTGTGTTTTCATTACTTGTTACTGTGTAACAAATTAACCCTAAAATTTAGTGGTTTAACATAACAGAAATTTATTATTTCATGGTTTCTGTAGGTCCAGGACTCTGGAGTGGCTCCTCTGGGTGGCTCGGTTTTGGGGATCTCTCCCAAGGTTATAGATAGAATGTCACTTGGGGCTGTAGTTGATGGAAGGCTTGTCTGGAGCTAGGGGGTCCACAGTCTGGGGGTTCACTCACAGGGCTGCTTGTAGGAGCCTCTGTTCTTTGCTGGCTGCTTAGAGGAGACCTTTGCTCCCCACCACCTGGGCCTTCCAACAGGTGCATTAGGGTGCAGCAGACATGACACCAACCTCCTCCAAGAGGAGCTCTGGACAGCGAGAGGAGGAGGCCATGGTGCCTGCTGATAACTTAGACTCCAGTCCCCCCGGGTCTGCTTTGTTCTATCAGAGGCAAGTCACCGAGTCCAGACCCCCTTCCTGGGAAGGGAATTAGGCTCCACTGCTTGAAAGAGGCAGATCTAAGAATTCAGAAACTTAGCATAAAGCCACGGCTGCATGAACATAGTGTGGTTTATGGGAGGTGCAGAATTATTTCCAGGGTTGACAGTACTCAGCACCCCCTTGTTACGTTTAACGGTTGTAGGAACCCTGTGGTATCATTACAGGGAGTCCCTGACTTATGATGATCTGATTTATGATTTTTCCACTTTGTGATGATACAAAAGCGATACACATGTGGTAGAAAGTGTACTCGGATTTCCATTCGGGGCTTTTCCTGGCTCCCAGGTGGGCACATGATCGAGGGGGTGCAGTGTGCCGTGTGGTTAAGCTGGAGCGTTCAGTAGGGCAGGTAAGTCCGTGTATTTTGGACTTCATTCTCCGTATGCCTTCTCCCTCTCTCTACCTTCTCCCTCTCTCTCTCTCTCCTTTCTTCTTTGGGAATTGAACCCAGGGACTTACACCAAGCTACAGCCCCAGCCAACTTTTTTTTTTTTTGAGGCAGGATCTCAAGAAGTCACTAAGTTAACCTGGCTGGGCTAGAACATCTTGCCTCAGCCTCCCAGAGTGCTGGGATCATAGGCAGCTGCCTACATGCTGGGTTTGAATCGCCATAATTTTTTATGATAGGTGCATTAAGACGCAATCCCATCATAAGTAGAGGAACACTTGGTTCAGACCAAAGTGACACTTGCCCAGAATCACTCATTGGCTGGTGGCAAAGTTGGAACAGGAAGCCAGCCCATTGCCAGTCCAGGACTGCAGTGCCCCAGGCTGCTTCTGTGGCGCTTCCACAGGAAAATCCCAGGTGTGGGATCTGAAGTGCCCGGGGACAGATTCTGAGATGCTGCAGAAATCTTGCAGCCCCGGGCAGAGCAGTCTCTTGAGGATGTTGTGGGGTGGGACGAGACAGGGCGGGGACTGCTAGGAGAGGCCACCATTCAGGCGTGAAATGCTGGGGCAGGAGGGCCAGGAAGAAGTGACAGAGCCTGAGGACAGCCGGGTGAGTCACCACAGCTGCGGCTCCCAGCAGAGTGACAGGTAGGCTGCGTGAGCTCACGGGTGAGGTGGCACAGGCCGGGTGTAGACAGGAGGGGCGCTGGAGATTGAGCCCATCAAAGAGGAATGCGAGCCAGAGCCAGGGGCGTGGAGTCAAACCCACCTGCACCTCCTCCAAGCTGTGTGCCCGCGGGCAACCCTCAGCCTCTGAGTCCCCATTTCTAGGGACAGCCGTGCCCCTCCTCGTGCACCCACACCCCGTAGAAATGCCTCTGTGGGGACATGTGTCACACTGCAGTGCCTATTTGTCTTCTCAAGGCAGGAGATCCTAACCAGCAGGAGCTACACTGCTCAGTAGAGCGGCCGCTGGCCATGTGTGGCTACTTCCATTTCAGTTTCAATTAATTAAAATGAAATAAAATATCAAATGTCCTTGCTAGGGGCTGAGGGTTTAGCTTAGTGGCGTAAGTGCCTGCCCTGGCAAGCGCGAGGTCGTGAGTTTGATCCCCGGTACCCAATCTAGTTCAGATGCTCCATGACCACATATGACTTAGAGGCCATCCTACTGGTCACCGTGGCAAAAAGTTCTGCTGGACAGCTGACCTCACCCCACACCATCCAACAGAAATAGGAGGCGGCGAGGCTGGGGGTGGCTCAGTGGTGAGCGCTCACGGAGCATGCTCATTCTCAGGGCCACGGGTTCGATGCCCAGCACCACAGAAAGCAAGGAAGAGGAAAAGGATGGGTGGACGTGGGAGAGGCAGGCTACCTCTTGTGGAATTTTAAATTTGCTAGTAGCCTCCTGTGAAATTTTAAGATTTGTATGTTAAGGAAGAAAAAACAGGTAAAATTAATTTTAGCAATGCATTTTATTAACCCATTATAACCCTAATATTATTTGAACCTTGCCCCAGTTTTTTTTCTTTTTAAGTCTCACAGGATAGTTTACATTCTCATTTTTCTTTTCTGTCCTATTTCACACGCAGGGAACATCTCATTTCAGACCAGTGCATTTCCAGCACTCAGAGCTACTTGCAGCCTGTGGTCACATACTGGACAGTCCAGTCAGAGAGGCAGGCCAGGAGCTGCAGGATGGCGTGTGAGGTCTGCCTCTGTCATCTGCTGTAGGCTGTGTGACCTGGGGTGAGTTACTCTGTCTCTCTGAGCCTCCATGGTCTCACCTATGAAATGACTGTGATACTCTATAGGCGTGTTAATCGAGTTGTGATAGTATTATACTCTCTATGTGGTACTGTATCATCATCATCATCACTATTGATTATTATACCTGCTAGCGATGGTTACCAAGATTAATAAAGAGAATGAGCCTAGAGCCCATAGTGAAATGAATCCTTCTGGGGACCCTGAACAAATGTTACTTGGGGTGGCAGTCACTCTTACAGGACCCCCCAACTGCGAATTTTTACAGGGCAAGAACCAGGGTCGGTCCCTGGCCTTGCACCTGACCCAGCGTGCCCCCTCTGGCTGGCTTCTTTCTGTGGTCAGACAGGTGTGAAGTCGCTTAGTGATGGTGCCTGCCCTCCCCCCACCCCAGGCCCTAGCTAGAGCTCGTGACTGAGGCCTAGAACACATTTTCAGCCCATAAGGTAGTTTATCAGTTCAAAAAACAATTCCCCTGTTGAGTATGAGGAGGGAAGGAGAGACAGTGCTGGGCCTAGAGCTGAGAGACGGAAAGTTTGTTAATAATTCTATCTGTTCACTCAGGTGGGCTATTTTTTTCTCTGGGCCTCAGTTTCCCACCTGTAAAATGGGTGGGTCAAACTGATACCTGTCAGGGGCCTTCAGTAGCGTTTTGCTGCTGGTGACCAAGGGTCACCTGAGACCAACCAGGATAAGCACAGAAGAGGAGCAGAGAAGCCGCTTCCCTCCCATCATATACATTCATCCCCAAAATGGGCCTGTGGGTACCATAAACTGCATCGAATGCAGGATGATCCGTGGCACCTGCTGTGGAGACCCTTAAAGCATTCGGGGGGACACTGGTCCCCCCGATCCACGGGTTCTGCCTCTGTGGATCCAACCAAACTGGGGTCAAAAACAGTCTAAAAATTTCCTCTGTCTGAATATGGACAGATTTTTTTTCTTGTCCTTGTCCCCTAAACAGTATAGTAGAACACTCCTGGCACAGTATTTACACTGTGTTAGGTATGCAAAGTGCTCTAGAGATGACTGGGAGCGGAGGGAAGGATGTGCATACGTTATAAGCCAGTACTATGGCTTTTCATACAAGAGACTTAAGCATCTGCAGATTTTGGTGCCTTTGGGGTCCTGGAACCACGCTCCTGTGCATTCCAAGAGACAGTTCACCCTAATACCACGGTCACAGTATCACGTGAATACTGCGCCATCCATTCCCAAGGCTGGAGGAAGAGAGGCAGCATTGGCTTCAGCGAGCGTGGCCTGGCCTTTACGGGTCTTTGTCTCACTCAGGCCTTGCTTCACCTTAGGAGGGGTGACCACTGCCTTCTCCATCTCCCGGGTGAGGAGACTGAGGCTTAGAGGGAGGATCAGTCCACCCAGAGTCACACAGCCAGCCAGTGGCAGAGCAGGGATTTGAGCCTAGTTCCAATTCCCAAACCATCACCTTCCTCTTCCGCTTGGCTGTCTTCTGACAGAAGCTCGAAGCTCTGCACCCCATGCTGGGTTCCCTCTGGGGTGATTATTCTAAACTCCTCTCTGCCGAACCCAGATTCTCCCTAGAGTCTGAACTAGGCTGTCAGGCGAGCGTCCCCCAGGTGCCTCCCCCAGTCGGAGCCGTGGCTTTGGTGGGTGTTTTTTGGACAGGACTTCATGGCAGTCGAAGCAACCAGGAGCTCAGGAATCTCTATCCACAGCCTCATTTTCATAATCCTCACAATGCTATGCAGACCTAGCTTCCCTTTGTGATATTAATTAAGTAGAAGAAAATGTCCAGGGCAAAGGGAACTGGCTCCACTGTTTCCTCATGTCCCTTCCATTGTTTGCTCCTCCCAGAAAAATCACACCGATAGTGCAGAATTGGAATTCAGACCAAAGCTTGGGACCTCTTCCCATGTTCCCCAGTTCTTTGTTCTCAGGGGTTGTTTGGGCCCCTCAAGACACCAAGGAAGGCCTGCCCTTGCTCAGAGACCGGGGACCGGTGGGTGCTAAGTGTTCCAATGTGTAATTAAAACATGCTATTTGCATTTAGAAATTAATCCTAGAGGAAAATAATAGACTATTAGTTAATAGGTCGAACTGACAAGCTGGCTACTTTCCAATTCCATCTCGGAGAGTTACAGGCCTTGAAAATGAGAACCACCCACCTTGTCTCCTTGGGCTCTTCTTGGGCTCCTTGTCCCCAGCTCACCTTCCAGTTCCCCATTGTAGCCTGTAGAACCTCTCCCCGCTGTGGCCCCTCACTGGCCTTGTGGGCTTGGGTAAGTCCTGTCCTTCTCTGAGACTCAGCTTCTTCACAAAATGAGAGGAGTATAGAAATGCATGTCAGGCTCTTCGGATGCTGACAAGTCCAAGGTTCTGTCACCTTAGGCTCTGCCTACTTCCCAGGGAGCAGAAGGGACATCTGTACAGGCTGGGATGTTTGAACCTGATGCTTCCAAAGTCTTTCTCCTCCCTTTGTCTCTGCTTATTATCTGGCTTCCAGACGATTTGAGTGTCGTCCTGACCCTCTCTTAGCTGCCATGAGACCGTGGGCTGACTTCTCCCCTCCCAAGAAACCCAGGGTCAGCAGGAGTTGGACTGGCCAGGGACCCTGCACGGCACAAAAGCTTGGCCCACCCTTGGGCTGACAGCCCGGCTGATCTCCGCTCCTCTGGAGAGGTCAGTCAAGTGCCAGGCATAGCCCAAAGAGACAGAAGGACCAGAGGCCTCAAGCATCAATTTAGGAGAATCTGGGGAGGAATCGTGGGGTTGCTTTTGTAGACAGCTCAGTGCAGGCCTGGAAGCTATTGTTATCATCTTTATGCCTTTATGCCTTCTGAATAATCACCAGTCCTGCTCAGGTCTCCTGAGTTTTGTTCTGGATTCCCGAGTCCTGGTCCCAGAAGAGAGATTCCTGGGTTTTGATAGTCGGATGTGTCCTGAGTTGATTTGTTTGCAATCCAGAGGATCCAGGAGATGTCACCACCTCCTGGAAGCCTCCACGTATCTCCTCCTCCCCACCCATCCCCCCATCTGCCCACTCGACCCTTACCCATTTGGCAAATGCTTCCTGGACGTCTCCTCTGTGCTTGGTCCTGTTTACACGTGAGCCGGTTATAATCTTTGCCCTTCCTGCTTCGTTCTGACGCCAGAAGGCTCGGCTGTGCCAAGTTCTATGATTTCTTTTGTGCCACAGCCCTTGAAGAAGGGGTGAAGGGGACCTGTGCTGTGCTCCAACCCCAGTATCGATCACAGTGTGGGGCTTTCCAGCTGTGGCTGGATGTGGGGCAGCTTTCCCAGCCTCCTGGCCTGCACCCCCAGCTCAACAGCCTAGCGCCCCACCCTGTTGCACCTCTGTTGCCAGGCACCCATTCAAATAGCTCTTGCACGTTTCCAAAGAGAGGCAGATTGGGAAAAAGGGCTGCCAGGTGAACAGCCGTAAAACTCACTTCCTGGGCACGAAGATCAAAGCATCCTATATCAGGCTCAGCCCGCCGCCACTGTAACAACCTCTTACCTGGATGTGGCTCGCCACAGTTTACAGAGGTGGTTCTCACCTCCGGGTTCCTTTTATCATCTACCCCACCCCCTCTGTCACAACGAGACTGAGGCTTGAGAAGTTATACACCACAAAAGTCATGCGGAAAGTGACTGACTGAGTTGGGATTTGAACTCAGGTTTCTCACATTAAACTTGTTCCCTTCTCAACCACCTCATAGTAGCTATAAGCTGCAAAAGACCTTAACCCAGGGATGGGCACCCACAGCAGCGTTCTTGAGTCTGGTGAGTGACCTTAGCTAAGTTATCTCCTCTCCCAGCTGAACTTCTCTCCACAGTAAAGTGGGGAGGGTTGGCAGGCTCGTGAGCTTGTTGTGAGGATCGAAGCAGACAATGGGTGGAGGCAGGCCACGGAGACAGACTGCCTGCTATGAGCCAGACACCCACCCTCCCCGACCCAGACCCTCAGCTACACGCTGCACAATCCAGGTCCTCCCAGATCCCGAGGGACAGGAGTCCCATGGCTCACAGAAACTGGACAGCATCTCACCATCTGTTTGCAACACCAAACTGGTTGTATCTGCTGGTAGAAGAGAAGCTGCCATTCACTGTAGCAAGCAATGATTCAGTGGCCATGTGCCAGGTCTTTTGCTGGACTCAGGAGGTGACCAGGATGCAGTGTCCCCAGAGCAGCTTCCTGTCCATGTGGCGTGTGGCCAGCTAAGCAAGGAAACTAGGGTTGCATGGTATTCTCCAGTGGCATGCCCTTGGGGTTTGTCATCTCATTCTGCACTCGTGACAAGCCTGCACCATTTGGGCCCATTTTACAGATAAAGAAACTAAGGCTTAATGAGGTGAGGTACCCGCCCAGCTCAAGGTTACACTGGCTTTCCACACATACCTCCTCTAACTCCAAAGCCCAGACTCTCTGTCTGCTCTACAAGGCCACTTTGCCAAGAGATGAGGGAAATCAAGGCATGTGCCATCTGCATTGTGGGGCGGCTGAGAGAAGGGAGTGGGTGTGCATCAGGATTCCTTGAGGGGAGGATGAGCTGAATCTTGGAAGACAGGATGAGAAGCATGTGAGGATGAGGGGAGCTGGGAGGGGAAATGGTAAAGCCTGGGCTCAGAGCACTGAGGACAAGACCTTGGCTGGAGCAAAGGGTACCGGGACGTGAGGATTCAAGCCTAATAAATACACCAACACGGGAAGCCACTTGAGATCCAGCCTTGCACACTGCAGTCTCCCAGCACAAAACAATCAGAAACATTGAGCGCTTACTGTAGGACAAGGCCGGCTCCATTCACTGTGCCTCTGGAGCGTGCATTAATTTCCAGCACCACCAGGTGGCGGTCAAGAAACTGACTGCTCGAGCCCCCAGCCCAGCCCAGCCGCCTCCAGTTCAGAGTCACAAAGACCCAGGGCTGATGTCAGACACAGGGTGGTTATCAGGTGAGCCTGCCCTCCTGGGATGCTCCGCTCCACTCTGTCTCTGTGCTCAGAAGGGCAGCCACAGCGGAGCGGGGTTTGCAGCTTCCTGCAGGTGAAGCTGGGAGGCACAGAGCTGCTGGCTTTATGACCCATCTGTCCCTGTCCCTGGAGTAGTATACAGCCATTAGCAATGATGGCTTTTTCAATCCAACCAAACGCGCTCTCTGGAGTGCAGGTTGGGACGTGGGTGGATGCAACGCTGTCCTCACAACAGGTGATGGTTACGTACCAAATACACATGCCAGAGAAATGCCCGCGGGGAAACAGGTCACAAAATATTAACGACAGCTCTCAGGTCGGGGAGATTAGGGGAAGCTTCGGTTTCCTCCTTAACCCATCTACCTGTTTATTTTTTAGCAAGGAGCTAGTATCGCCTTTATTTTAAGGTACCAAATTTTTTTTCTTAAAAGGGAGAGAATAAATATTAGAAGATTTCTTCACCAACATTTTTTTTTTCCGGTACTGGGGATCGAACTCACGACTGCCTGCTTGCAAGGCAGGTGCTTATGCCGCTGAGCTAAATCCCCAGCCCTGATATTAGAAGATTTCTTACAAGGGGCTGTCGAGATGTTTTTCCTTCAATGTCACCGCTTCCAGGAAGCCTTCCCCTGTGCTGCAGGCAGAGATGGTGACTGCATCCTCTGTGTCCTCAGAGGGATTGGGTGACCTCTTTTTTAGATCATTTCTCACCCAGCTGTGACAGTCAGTCACGTGTGGCTTAAGCAAATTGAGAGATGCTGAAATCAGAAATACTCAGTAGATCACAAAGACAGTATAGAGAATATAAAACGTTCACTACACGTTGAAATGACATTTTGGATTAAATAAATGTGTTAAAATTAACTTCGTATGTGTCCTTTTACTTTTGTAGAGCTAGAGGAGACTGGGGATCAAATACAGCACCTTGAACATTCTTGGTATGAGCTGTACCACTGAGCTACACACCAAGCCTAAATTTTACTTTCTGTAGCGTGGCTATTAGAAAGTTAAAAATTGCATATGAGCTGAGGGTAAGTGGTCAACTCTTCCAGATTATTCCTAGAGAGGAGAAGAGTCCTGTCCGAGGTCACCAATTGATGGAAGAACAAGAGCTTTTTTTTAAGACCCCCCCCCCAGCCTGCCACTACCTATGGATGTGGCATGACGCACAGCTGGCCAGGTGTCCCCATTGGGCATTTGGGCAGAAAGATAAGAAGAAGAAGCAGAAACTCCTGGAAGGTATACAGCAGGCCCCAGCCTCAGGGCCTTTGCATGAGCTGTCTCTTCCACCCAATGTTCCTCTAGCTTTCCACTGTTATGTTCCCTCCTCAGAGAAACTTGCCTGGGTGGACTGGGCCCACCTCTTGGTCAGTCATTGCCCCACCACGCTGTCTTCCTGTCTTCCTAGCACTTACCACTGTTGTCATTCTCCTGTCCCTCTGTAGGTCACAGCTGTGGCCCTGCCTCCCTCATGCTCAGCACCAGGAGATGCTCAACCTTTGTCTGTCAGTCAGCTTTGATTGAAAGAGACATAGATGAGTCAGGTCACTGACTCCAGAGACAAAAGCAAAACAAAGTCGGCCAAGTGTCCTTGGACAAGTACCTTCCTACATCAGGGTTCTGGTTTCTGCAAACCGGTGCTCCTGGGGCCGGGCTGCTGGGCTGGCTTGGCTGACTTGCAGGATAGGCTGGTTGAATTAGCATGAGTGAGTTGATGGGTGTGAAGGCTGCTTTGTAAACTGTTAAAGTGTGATTGCAAATGCGGGGAGCTGTTGTCATTAGACAAATGAAGCTCCAAGCTGCCTCTTCCTCTGTAGTGGGGGACAGGTCAGATGCTCTCTGGGCCTCCTGCACTGGGACTGTCCTGCTTCTGCCACTACCCCCAGGCAGCTCTCAGTCTGTTGTAGAAATAATATGCAAATCAGAGATAATCAGTGACAGACCACAGCAAGCGGCTGTGCAGTGTGGGACTGGTCATCCCTCAGGAAACCCCACAGACAAATGAGTCCATCAGAGAGGGAAGAGGCCAGTGTCTACTAAAGCTCTCGGTGGGTGTTAGCGGGGGTGGGGGAAGGTCCCTATCTTTGGAGTGGAGAAGGCAACCAGGTGTTGTGCCCAGCTAGGACAAAGGAGCAGCTGGAACAGTTGCCGAGAGACCAGGGAGGAAGGGCCTGGCAGGACACCATCCCAAGTGGAGAATAAAACCACATTTGGAGGTGGGGAGCGGAAGAGAAGGGGTGTTTTAGTTTATTATTGTCATCATTTTTATGTTTAGCCAGTAAAGGTCCAGGATAGATGTCTATCTAATTACCTAATTTTCAGTGATTCACTTTCCTCTCACGGCCTCGGTTTCCTAAGCTGTGCACAGGATGTGGGAAGTTGACTGACTGAGTCCCTGAGCTTTCCATGCCCGTGCACAGGGATTGATCTGCACAGGGTTCCAGCAGACAGGGGTTGCATCCCACCTCCAAACTGTTGGGTGATTTGGGGCAAATGACTCCTCTAGTCCTCAGTTTTAACATCTGAAAAGGTCTGTGCCTGCCTCACAGGATTGAAAAGATTAAGAGAAGGATGCATATGTAAAACTCAGCCTGCTGCCTGGTACCAGGGGCTCAGGAAATGCTAGTCTTGACTGTATTTGTCTTGTTTTGTTTCCTCCAAGAAGGAGGTGACCACTAGTGAAAGCTAGGTGGTCCAAGAGTCCCAGGAAATAGACACAAAACAGAAAAGCTGAATGTACCCTGCACATCATGGATGCTCAATGCATATTTCTGGGATTTGGAAGCAGCCGGGTGCCTGGGTGTGCTGCAGCTGGCACCGGGAAATGCCATAGCTTGGGGAGGGAGTCCTACCCCAAGGTGGGCCACGCTCTGTGGCCTCAAACCCGGCGTCCCCTGGCAAGTCTGATATGCAGGTACTGGAAATAAAGGCAGGACAGGCCAGGAGACCTGGGCCCCAGCGAGGAGTTTGGAGGTATAAGAAGAGTCCTGCGCTGCTCTCCACCTGCTCACAGCTGCTGTCTCCTTCCCAGCCCACCTCCTCCTGGTGACCTTCCATGTTCTGCCCATTTAAGACGTGCTCTGGGAGTTTCCAAAGGTGACTCAATCTTCCAAACCTCTGATGGTGCTGTTTTTCTCATCAGGACTGTACCACAGGGTACAGTTGGGCATACCCTGAAAGAAGGGATCCCTGAAACATTTTGATAGTTTGTGGGATAAAGGGGCAGGAGAAGTCTAGGCGCATAGCTTGGACTTGGAGGCCGGTGCCTGCACTGGCTCTGACGCCCATTGCACGAGGTGCAAAGCTCCTGGTTAAGTCTTGTTTGTCTGCAACAGGGCTCCCAAAGGCCAAGGTCCCTGTCTGGGTACCTCCTGCAGGTCCCCTACAGCCCTCCACCACCATCCTGACAAACCCTGTTAATGATGATAGTGATGAAGACTGTCAGAGCAGGGCCAGACCCACAGAGATGGACGGGGTTGTCCCTCAAGAGACAGCCGTGCACAAAACCGGCTGCACAGACAGGTCCATCCCACAGTGGGGTGGGGTAGGCCTGTCTCCAGGGATCCCTCTGGGCGTCCTCCACCCCTCCACGCCCAAGCTGCAGTGGGAACACAGCAACGGAGACAGAGAAATACAATGTACTGATAGAAGGGTCTGTTGGGAGGGGCTCATGGGCTCGCTCACAACAACAAGGCGGGACCAAGGCCTGGGGTCTGTCTGCCAGGGCCGGCAGCCCCTGCCAGTGTGAGCTCCCTGGGCCCGCGGGTGAGCGCCAAGGCCCACTCCCCCAGCCAGAGGCCCCAGCCCAGCCTCAGCGTCTGGGAAAGCCGCCTGTTTTGTTCCCAGCTACACCGCCACCCCCCCTTCATTCATTGCAGTCCGGTCCCTTTCGAAGCCGCAGGGACCCGGGTGGCAGAACTGAGGCGAGGGGGTGGCATTCGGGCCCTGACAGGTAGGGCCAGCCCCTGCCTTGGGCTGCCTCACCCCAGCTCCAGGTCCCCTCTCCCTGCCCCTGTCAGCCGCGCCAGACGCTCTCAGGCTTTGCAGCATTCAATAAAAATTGAGAAACATTTGGGCTGAAATCGCTGCTTTATCTGGAGGAGCCACAGCGCCGGGAGAGACCACTGCTGCGCGGGGGGGACTCAGGGTCCTGGCCACCCGGGCGCGCGGGGTCGCCGAACCCCAACCGCAGTGCTGCTCAAGGGGGACCCTGCGGGCTCCGTGGGACGCGGTCTCCAGGTGGCGCGCGGCCGGCTGGGGCGCAAGGCGTGGGCAGGGGGCGGCGGCTGGGCCCGGCTCCCCCCGCGCCCGCGGCTCAGGTGGGCCGTGCCCAGCGCTGGCGGAGCCCGGGTCCCCGTTCTGCCCGGGCTGGATGGCTCATTCTGCTGGCTGCGCGGTGGCGGTGGCTGTGTGTGCGCCGCGCCTCGCCGCTCCCCCCGGCCCCCCGAGCCTGGGGCGCGCGCTCCCGCCCGGGTCCCGCGGCGCGGTGGCCCGAGGCGCCGGGAAGCGCAGCCATGGCCCTGCGGAGGCTGGGGGCCGCGCTGCTGCTGCTGCCGCTGCTCGCCGCCGTGGAAGGTGAGCGGGCGGGCGGGCGGGCGGGCTGGCGATGGGGGCGGGGAGCGGCCAGGCACGGCTGCCCCGGCGCCCACCTCCGCCCGCGGCCGCAAAGTTTGCCCGGGGGCCGGCGCTGGGCGCAGGTGGCTGCGGGGAGGTGTGTCCGGCCGTGCCGGGTGGCGCGGGCCCCGCGGGCGCTCGGAGAGCGGCGGGCGCTGATTGACTGTGCCAGGAGGAGGCGAAGGGACCATCTTGCCGAGGCTTTGTAGCCAGCCCGGCGAGCGCCGCCCAGGGCTGGGGCTGCCCACGCGCGCTCGCCGCCCGCGGCCGGGGCAGCCCCCTCGCGGGCCTGGCCTCGCTCCGCACCGGGTGGAGGGGCGCGGGCCGGGGGCCCCGAAGCGCAGCCGGGGCTGGAAAGTTTGGCAGGGAGCGGAGGGAGGAGGCCACGCAGCTGCCCGGGGTGGGGGGTCCCAGTCTGCGCGCCCCAAGGATGGGGGCCTGGCGCCCAGGAGCGCAGGCACTGGCGAGAGTGGAAGCGAGCGTGCGGGTGCTGCCCATCGCCCGCGGCGTACAATGGGGTCTCCTCCCCGGGCGGACTGCGCGGGGGATGGGTCCGTGGGCATCTCTCCCTCTCGCGGGGTCTCGGGCATCCCCCACCGGCCACCGCCCCGCGGGCGGCAGAGCTCAGCGTGGTGGCTGGAGCCCCGGGAACTCTCCAGCTGCCACCAGGGCCGGACCAGATGCTCTTGCCATGTGTTGGCCTTGGCCAGGGTCGCTGGGCCCTCTCCCTGTGGCCTCCTGTGTTGGTACCACCCAAGCCCTAGGAGGGCAGGAGCTGCTGCCAGGTCTCCCCAGCTAGCTCGCTCTGGAGGGAAAGTTGTTAGTGGGGGCTGGGTGTGTCCACCAGGAATGGCCGAGCTTGTGGGGCAAGGAATGAATGTGAATAATGGCTCTCGGGTGTACTGCGCTTTACAGTTTTCAAACCGCTTTACAGTTTATGAAGTACTTTGTACTACACAGCTCTGTGGTTTACAGCGGGGTTGCAGTTGACAAGTACTTCAAGCCTTACAAAGTGCTTCCCCTCCCGCAATTGTGCTGAGTCCTTCAAGGTACGACTTCTAGGAAAGCCCGATGGTATGGCTGTTCTTCCCTTTTAAGAAATAGGAAAACTGAGTCTCAGAAAAGTACAGCGTCCCACCCATGGCCATTGGGTGGTAAAAAAATAAAATAAATAAAATAATAGAACCTGGGTCTAAGGTCTTTGAAGCAGGACTCACTTTGCTGGATTTTCTTGTCCTTAAACAGGGTGGCCTCTTCTAGCATTCGACCACCATGGGCTGAGAGGTGAGGCATTATAGACCTCTCTTCTCGGGTCACTTTGGGTGATAGGAGCCTCTTCCCCTCTTAAGGATAAAAAACTGATCAGATCAGGCACTGGGGCTGCAGCCTCTGGATGGTGTGATAGGATCTCTGGGCTATAACTTTACTTTCTCTTCGGTAATGAGGGTGTTATGACCGAAGTTGGGGAGGGGGTTGGCTGGATGGCAGCCACAGTTTCTGGCATCAAGGCAGCTGTCCTCCGGCTCCTGGAGGATTTGGTGGCTGCCTGTGATTTCGCAGAGTGGGGCCGCTCGGGCACCAGGGTGCTATGGGCCCTGGCTGTGGAGGGCAGCCATGGGGCCCGGCTGCTGGCAGAAGCCCCCAGAATATGGCTGAGGTACCACTTATTAACTCTGGCTTTGGGGAAATGACTCATGTGCTGGCCTGCTATACATTGGGATGTTTACAGTATTATGGGAGCTTGGCATAAATATTGCTATTTAGGTTGTAGTCAGCGGTGCTGGAGGGGAGGAAAATTGGCCTGTCTTGCATTGGAAGAGGCCTGGGTATGTTTTTAATTACCGTGGGGTAGATGGAAGGGCCACGTCTGTCCAGCATGGCCGTGGCAGGGGGTGGTTGAAATCTGGTGGGCTGTGGCCTTACTGGACCCTGACTGGCCCTGGACACAGGGCTGGTTGGCAGCCAATGTCACAGAAGGGACTGCTGCTTAGACTGCCACTTGGGGGCAGGGTGGGGAAGGAATCCGTAGCAGGGCGGGATGAGGGCCTTAGCGGGAACCCCAAACCTTGCAGCTGCCTGTCTCCCTGCTCCGTGGACACCCAGGAAGTTAATCTACCAGGGCTACTGCAGATCTGACCTCACGTGGAGAGATGGTGTCTGGTGGAGAGCAGGGAGATTGTTTCAAATTTACCTTTCCCTGTGAGACCTCAGTTTCCCTAGATGTGAAACGGTACAACCATCACTTATTCCCTGTTTCCTCTTCCTGGCATGGTGATGCCGTCATTTAGCCGTTATTTGCTCTTCCTGAGCCGCCGTTTCCTCATCTGACAAATGAGGATGATCATAAATGCCTGTCCTGCCTGTTGGATCAGATCAGATCATAGGCAACTAGGGAACTCCCCTCCCATGGAGTAGATACACGACATTTAGGGGGTAGAGGATGTAATGGGCAGTGTGACCCGCAGCACATCCAGGGGACACCTGGGTCCTCCTGGAAGCAGCTCAACCTGGGAACAGGACTGAGGCTCCAGCACTCAGAGCCATATGGCCTCTACTCCTCTCTCACCTTCTATCTTATCAGCTTTTTATCTGTAACAGGGCAGGCCTGAGTGTTAAGGCACTAGGAAATCCCCAGCTCCATCCTGTGGGATGTGAGAGAGGATTGTGCATGCACGCGTGTGTGTGGTGTGTGTGTGTGTGTGTGTGTGTGTGTGTGTTGGAGAGGGGCTCCTGGACTAGGGTGGTAAGCTTAGTATCTCTCCAAAACCGTGAGACCCCTCCAAGAATAATAAAGTCTGGAACATCTGGAGTTGGGGCTTTGAGAGGCATAGAAGAGCCCAGGGGACACATCCAACAGGAGAGACGGTGGCAGACCCGCCACTAGATGGAATCCAAAGGTTGATGAGGTTGGAGAACTCCCCAAAGTTCTCTGGGGAGAACTGGTCTCCTCTCACATTTCTTCGCTTGCTCTCTAAATATTGATGGAGCTTCCTGTCTGGCTGGTGTGATGCTGGGCCCTGGGGCGGGCAGCGAGGCTGGGGACGAGCTGACAGGGAAAACAGTTGGCAGCAGCGGATGTGAGAAGCATGTCCCAGAGTGCTGCCAGGAGGAAGCTGTGAGCCATGGGGCAGCAGTTCAGGAGGGAAGAGGGTTATTTCATCTTTTATGACTACACTTTGCCTTTTTTATCGCTACCCTTTCTTCCTGCAGTGAAACTTTCCTGACCACCTGACATGCTAATGAACTGTGCTCTTATGAGTGATGGAGGTTGACTTGGGTTACTCGAGGTTGGAAAAGGAAGCAGCCTTTGGGAAGGCATGGGTGGGGCGCATGACCTGGCACTGACTTGGGTGTCTCTGTGGCAGATGGGCATGGAGGGCAGCCCTGGGGGTGAGACTGAGAATCGGGTGGGAGGGATAGAGAAGGTCCTGAAGGGCTAGGATGGAGGGCTTTGAGCCGAGCGCAGTGGGGAGCAATTGAAGATTCTTGAGCCACTGAGGGACCTGGCCAGGTTTGTGTTTGGAAAGATCACTGATTTCCATTATGTGGTCGTGTTCCGCTGAATCAGATCTGGCCCTGCACAGTTGTGATAAGCCAGCTTGTTTCTCTCCTTCTAGACTGCAAGTTCTTTGAGAGCAGAGACCCCTCAGGCCCTTTTTGTGTTCCACAGTTTTGGTCCAAAGAGCTGTGTGCAGATGCTGCCTTCCCAGAGGCCCTCTCTGATTACCTCTTCTGAAACAGGCCCTGTTTTGCTGCTTTTTATCCGACCGCCTTTGTCTTAATTCATCACACTTATTGACCCCTGAAATGGACCAGAGACTCGTTCATGTCTCCTTCTAGTATCTGCCTGGCCCACGATCCTGGAAACTCCAGGAAGTGGGTTTTACCTGTGGTGCCCTCTATAGCATCTCCAGTGGCTAGAACTGGGTGCCCAATGACTGGGACACAGTCGGCTACGAAAATAAGTGACCCGAACAAGTGAATGAACAAACAAACGAATATATTGTACTGTTTTACATGATGTGCATCCGGACAGCGATACAGGGATGGAGGAGAGAGTTTACCCGGCTTAGGAAATCAAAGACACAGGCCCAGAGAGTGATACCGAGGGAATGGATCAAGCAGGATGTAAGAGAGAGTCTGAGGGTGATTAACAAAACAGCTCAGCCGGAAGAGAGATTCACAGGACCGGCAGCAGCCCTGGGTAGTTAAAAGGGACTCTTTCTGGTCAGGAGTGGGGGGCTGGCCTCTCCCCACCCACCCGTGTCCCTCCTTCCCCTAACCCAGCCCTACAGGGCCCACCTCTCAGGCATTACCTATTTAGGACCCAGAGACCATCAATGGAATTAACTTGGAATTACTTTCCTTTTTTATGTCTGCTTCTTTCCTTTTCATTTCAAAGGAGGTTGCTTTCAACCGCGAAACCAGGGCTTAGAGTTAAAACCCAAGTGCGGTAGGACTCAAAAGCACATTGGCTTATTGGTTCCTCCCTCCATCCACCCGTGTACTTCAGGAGTCACCAGGCATCCAGCCTGTCTCCAGGTTGCTTGGGAGCAGCACCGGGTGACTTCAGGGACAATGTGGGATAGAGAAAGAGCCGGCCTTGGGGGAGGACAGGGCCAGTGTGAAAGGTGTCCCCACGCTCTCCGTGTTCCCAGAGACACCAGGGAAAGGGCGGGCACTCAGGCTGTGTAGCTTGAGGCCCTTGGAAGGCCCACGGGTGTGGTCAGTGACAGCTGGGTACTACTGTGGCCTCTGGGTTGGCCCTGAGAGTGTTTGGAGGACAGGTCAGCCCTCATTGGCTTCCCCAGCCCCACAAGTGAAAGTGGACCATGATTCCTTGTGGCCTCCTTCCCACCCCACCCTCAGGGGACGCTCCTGGGGATCTCAGACAGGGGGTGCTCCAGGGGGTCTTTAGCATCCTGGGCTCTGTGATCACCCTGAGATTGCTCCAGGACGTTGGCTATTTGGAGGAAGCTCCCAGGGACAGATCCCTTACACCCTGGGGAGCTTTCCCCTGTATCTGTGGTCCTGTGTAGGTCCCCACCTCACTGCTACCCTCAAAGCCCCTGTCCCCTTGTTCCTTTTGTACTTTGTCTTTGACACTTTTGTCCTTTTCATCAAGGAACTACAGAATGACACAGTGACAGCAAACCTTTTAGAGCTTACAGTGGTGCCTGCTGTGGCACCTCTGCCAGGCACTGTGCCCAGGGCAGCAGCTGGTCAGCTCGGAGTCATCTGTGCTTTAGGGCCCATGCAGGGTCCCTGCACACAGAAGGCCCCCAAGAGGAAGGGGCCAGTGGAGCTGGCAGGTGACAGGAAGCCTATGGGAGACAAGAGAGGGGTCTGTGCTCCCCCTGAGGGCCAAGGGCTGCAGATCAGGGTGGGCTTCCTGGCAGGGGCGGACCTGGTCCCGCCACCATCTGGCTCACGTGCCCAACTTAGCTAGAGATTCGGTAGGTTAGGGAATGAGTTGGAGAATCTGTATTTAACACACTCTTCAGATCTCTCTACCAGGCAGGCACATTTGCCCCGGAGTGGCCATGATAAAAACCCAGGAGAGGAGGAGAAAACTCTGCCGGAAACTGGAAAAGACTGAAATGAGGTGAAATCAATGAGAATTAGTGCCCACCTCCCCTGCGGCTGCCTGCGGCTAATGAATAAAAGGGTGGCCAGCCGGGAGGACTGGGAGGACACAGGGAAGTGTTTGCACAGTTCCCAGGGGTGGGGCAGCTCTTGGCCACAGCACCTGGAAGGTTCCTGATTGGGATCAACCAGTCGGTCTGATAAGGCTCCCTGGAAAGCAGTTTAAGTCCTTTTAAAGCAGCTGGCTTCCGGAAGGTGGGGGGGGGGGCGCTTGTCTCCTCAACACCCTGTGTCACCTGGGGGCTTGCCCAGGCCACCGAGGCCTCCTCCCTAGGCGAGCTCTGCGGGGCCCATCTGCTGCCCCACTGCAACCCCTCAGAGTCGGGTATCATGCCAGGAGGTGACCTCACCTGCCCTGTAGCCTTGAGAGCAAGTGGTGCACTCTGTAAACCTCACTGTGTGCCCTTGTAAAGTGGAGACAGGGCCAGTTGGAGCTCATGGTGAGGATTAGGTGAAATCCTATGACAGCGAGCAACCAGCAGGACAGCCTGGCACTCGGCAGGGCAGTGCCCAGCACTAACCAGTTATGAGGACTGGGAGAAGTCACACACCCACACATGCGCACACGCACACACACCCTCCAGGTGCCTGCTCCTTCCTGAAATCCCTCAGGCTTTAGGCTTTAGGTTCAGCCCGGCCACTTTTCCCTGCAACAGCAGTGCGCCCTGGGGGTTACAGGAAGGGCTTGTGGGGTCCGAGCCCCCCTTCCTGTGTGTCCTCCGGCTTGTTACTTACTCTCTTGGCCCCCTCCTCTCTAGCAGGGGACTAATAATAGTTTCCAGCCTTCGAGAGGAGCATTGCGGAGTGGCTGTTACTCCATGAAGTTAAGACCAGGCAGTGTTCATGTCTCAGGAGCTGTGAGCAGGAGCAGGCAGGAATGGTTGCTGTGGTTGCTTGATACCCTGGGATGCTGGAACTGGACCTGGAGATGTGGGTGCTATAATTTTGCCAGGTTTTCTCTGTCTGCAGCTCTCTGCCCTTTCACAAAACCACAAGAATGGTCAGAGGTTAAGTTCAGTTCCAGGTCTGACTGATTCCTGATGCATGGAGGTGGCCCTCACCCTGCCTCTCCGGTTCTTTGTACTTTTCTGTCGAGGCCTCGCCCCAGTTGGCCTCCCTCATCCTAGGTACAGGATGCTTCATGGCCAGTGCCAACTTCTATGCCACCATTGTGGTAATGACTGTCAGTCCCTGGGCATCACACTAAGGGCATTGTCTATGGTGTCCTGGCAGCCGTGCTGGTGACTGTGTGATAATGCCCATTTTACAGATGAGGACAGTGAAGGCCAGAGAGAAACCAGCCCAAGAACACTTAGGGAGTGGTAAGATGGGGATTTGAACCCAGATCCAGGCAACTCTGAAGCCCCAGCTCTTCACTCCAACTGCTTCTGCAGCTCACTTCCCTACTGAGAAGAAAGGCTTGGCTCTGGCCTGGGTCTCCAAGGCAGCTGTCCAGCCGCTGAGTCTATCAACATCCTGAGATAATGTGAGCAAGAGGGTTCTGGAACTCACAAGTCTGCCATAAAAATGCAATCGCTGTCATAATGGTCAGAATAATGTTGTTGTAACTTAGACAAATCGGGTGTTAACTCATTGTATTATAAGGGGTGCCTCCGCTGAGAGCCGGGGCTGTAAGGCAGTCACAGGGCTTTTTACAGCTTGTGCCTCCAAATGCATGAGCTCACTGGACTTCACAGCAACCCTGCAGGAGCCAGGAAGCCCATTTTAGAGGCCAGGAAACTGAGACTGAGGGATGTTATGATTTACCTAAGCCAGTACCCAGACCCAAGGCCAGTCTCAATAGTCCAGAAATCGGCCATCCTATAAGCATTCTTAGCCAACATTTGGAAATCAAGAGACTTTACCAAAAAAATCCTACTTCTGGCTTCTCTGGAAAGTCAGACAGTCTGGCTTCGCTGGGCCCACATTCCCACATGGCCATGGTTGGCTGGAGCTGGATTGTGGCTGCTTGTTCAGACAGAATGTGTGAGTGCAGGGGGGTACTCCAACTTGCATTATGTGGAAGTATTACGGGCCTGGCCTTTGTGGGGCTCAGCTTTACCTCCTGAATCAGATTTACCTCCTGACTCTCTGTGTGACTGCAGTAAATTGCTTGGTGTCCTCCTTGGGCCTTGACAGCGTTGTCTTTGACATGAGGGATAACTTTTGTAGCTTTGGAGTCCTTCTGGCTCCAGGATTCAATGCCCAGTGCTGGACCCCAGGTGGGGAAAGAGAAAGTGGGTTGAAAGTGTATCTGTGATCTATTGCTGTGTAACAAACCACCCCAAACTTACTGGCTTAAGGCAAAGTAATTCAGCAGTTGTCCTGACCTGGTGGATTGATGGGGCACAAACAGGCATTGATTGTGGTCAGTGTGGTAGCAGCCAGCGTCCTCTGGGAGCTGTACTCCTCATAGATGGCTGGGAGGCCGGGTCCCTTGACACCTGGGTATCTCACCTGCCACTGGTCTAGACAGAGCTGCTTTCCGTGGTGGCTGGCTCCCAAGGAGATGAAGTAGGACCACAAGATTTCTTTCCCTCCCCACCATCCAGTGCTGAGGTTTGAACCTAGGACTTGGTGCATGCTAGGCAAGCACTCTACCATTGTGCTATATCCTCAGCCTTCACAACTTCTTGAAGGCTAGGCGCTAATATCACCAAACATCACCCCTGAATTATTGGGATGGTCACAGCAAGCCACAAAGCTAGCTCAGATTCATCTCGGGCTTGCTCATCAGGTTCAAGGGATGCAAAGACATAAGGGGCTTGGTTTTCTCTTCAGTGTTTATGGAGAACCTCATTTCTTGCTCAGTGGTTTAACACATAAAATTTAACTTGGATAATTGTCCCGGGTAGTTTTCTAGGTTTTCCTGCTGATAGTTCTTGGAGGAGATGCTCTGAGCTCAGGGCCCTCTTCCCCATCATTCACGTTTGTCTCTGTGTGCTCTGGGCCAACGTGTGGCTCAGACTTAGATCCAGGCCACCCCGGATGGGGAGTGGCTTTCCTTTGGTGATAGGAGGAAGCGATGGCGGCCACATTTGGAGATAATGTCTGACAGAGTCCAGTGCAGAGCTGGGAGAAGACAGGAAGCCGGAGAGCTCATTCTCTGCCTTCTGTTCCCTTCTGCCCCATCCCCAAACTTGTCTCCTGCATTGCTTTCCTGGGTAACTATTTGCTCTCAGGAGAAGCAGGGACTCCCCCTCAACAGTGTGTCCCCCTTCTGGCACAAAGCCTAGTTCATGACAAGGGCAAGGTGGATATTGTGTGATAGGGGAACCTCCAAATTAATGAGAAATGGCAGCCAGAGGTACAGACATTCAAGACTTGGTGTGAGGCTCAATGCTGGAGCATGAGGCCTTGAGCTGCAGAAGTGGAATTCAACGGATGGATCCAAGGCTTTCCTGTGGTCTGGGGCAGGTCGTGACTCAGTTTCCTCATTAGTCAATCAGGGGACCATAATTTGAGCCACCGAGGAGACTGTGCCAAGGAGCGTCTGTGTTCTTTATTTAACTGCAAAAGTGCCCGTAAAAGTGTTTCAGTGGCTGTTAGTCTTGCGGTGGCCAGGGGCCACTGCAGGCATGGTGAGACACTGGAGGAGAAGGAAAAGTTCTGAAGGGGTCGGTCAGTTGCTGTCACCGCAGGCCGTCCCAGAGCATGTGAGGGTGTGTGCCAGTGGTGAAGCAGGTGGGCGACAATGCTGAGCTCTGATTGTCACCTCCACAGGAGCTCTGAGCAATACGCAGTTGAATTTTATATGTTAAACTATTGAGCAAGAAATAGAGCGTCCAATGACTGCCTGAAAAAGAAACCAAGCTCATTCTTGGAGAGATTTTAAAAAATTGCAAGATTCCCAGCCAGAGACCCCAGCCCCACGGGCTGGCCCAGCTCATGACTGAGGGAGGGTAGCTGGGCCTTGGACAAACAGTGGTCCCATGAGAAGAGCACACGTCCTGTCTAAAGAAGCCAGGTGCCGTCCACTCCAGACCATGGTTCCGTGCAGGACTTGGAGTCCAGTTTTGCCAGATCTTCTGATTTGCATGCACAGTTTTGATGTTTATGGAAAAACTGGTTTTCGAACGTTCACTCATTCAAAAGCTCAGTCCTGGCCAAGCCAAACTACACTTGCTGGCTTGATTTGGCTCACTGTCTAGTAGTTTCCGAGATCTAGTTTAGGTGTATGAAGGCAAGAAATAGCAAGGGTATTGTTATTCCGTCATACGAGGTGGGGAAGGCGAGGTCCAGAGAATGGAGTGCTTTACACACGTCCCGTCGCCCTACTGGCAGGCAATGGGGGTGTTGGAACATGGGTCTTAACCCTGAACTGAGAAGTCTGTTTTCCTGTAGCTTCTGAATGGTCCCTCTTTCCCATCTTCCAGATCAAACCAGGACTCTAAGATCTATATGACAGGCATGTGGAGGGTTTGGAGGCAAAGCGTGTGTCTTCCTTTGGTTTCTTCTTTATGGGGACAGAGTTGGGGGAATGGAAAGTCCCAGGCTCTGACATTTAAAATAGCATGTATCTCTGTGGAGGCTCAGTCTCTTCAACCGTGGTTAGGAAGGACGTCTTGGAGGAGGTGGCCTCTGAGCTGGCTGTTGTAGTGTAGCAGGTGAGGAGGTGGCGGGCCGGTGTCCCGTGATGGGAAGGGGATGTGCAGAGACGCAGGGTGCAGGCCTGTGTGCCTGTGCTGTATCTGGGGAGTGGAAAGGAGCCTTGTATGACCAGAATGAGGTGTGCCAAGCGCTGGCGCAGGGTGCAAGCTGCCCAGCCCCAGCAGGGAGAGAGCGTGGGGTCAACATTTCCATTATGGCGACGACATATGTCCACAGCACCAACTTGTCAGTTGGCCTGAGTCCATGGGAAGCCGGAAGGACAAAAAGCATCTGAAACATGTAAGTGAGGGGAAAGCGGCTTAGAGCCCAGTGGGATGCGTCCGCCTGAATGGGGCTTCTCCACCTCTCACAGGGAGCCAGGGCCTGGGAACGGCCTCGGCCAGGGCCCACGAAAGACCGTGGCCCAGGGAGTCTGTTCGAGTCAGGGCCCTGCCCAATATAGCCTCATGCATGTCCCCATCACTGTCAGCTGTCACTCCCCACGGCCTCCGATGGCAGCTCCCGCAGCTTCCCAGTGGAGAGAACGTCAGTGCTGCCAAGGATCCCCCGACACTGGGTGCCCCAGGCCGGCCCGGAAGCTCAGCCCTGGCACAGAGCTGGGGATCCCCTCAGACTGATGGCTTCTGGAGTTGGGGGTGATGAGGCCAGGCCCTTGGCCTGCGTCCAGGAGCAACAGGAGGTGCTGGAGGAAGAGCTGGTCGTTGGGGACCGGCAGAACTGTATTACATTCCTGATTTTCCCACTCAGCAGTGGTGTCCACTGGGGTCAGTCATTTCCCTCCGTCCATCCTTAGGGGTTCTTGTTGTTGTTGTTGTTTTTGCCTCTAAAATGAGTATGATGTTTCCTGTGCCATGGTGGTGTTGAGGGCAATAAAAAAGACAGTGTCTGAAAATACCCAGTGCCTTAGCAAACCTTGCCAACCTGTTTCTCTGCTCTCCCTGAAAATCACAGTAGCTCACAATCCTAACAGCAGCAGCTAGTGTTTCAGGAATGCTTAGTTGCTAAAAGACCAGGCACTGGTCCTATAGATTAAAAAGGACGGCTTTGAGAAGGTAAATAATTTACCCGTGGCCAATTGACCAGTAATGGTGGAGCTGGAATCCAAGGTCACCGACTCCAGACAGGTGGAGCAAAAGCTGATCTCATCACTGCTCACTGTTGCGAACCTACAGAAAACTTGAATGTATAGTAAAATCAATCCCCCATAGCCAACATCCAGATTCAGCCTTTGTGAACATATTTGTCACTTGTGTGTGTGTAAGGTCTTTTGTTTTTGGTTTTGGTTTTGGTTTTCTAAACCATCTGAACATAGCTGCAGACATGGACGAAGCTCCAAAGTTTACTGGGAACTGACTTGTGTGTATCTGAAATGCATGTTCTCAACGACTATGTAGATTGCTGGTCCTGCCGCACAGTAGCTTGAGTATTGCCTGCAATTTACCAAGTCCCACCTCCATGAGCCCATCCAAGCCGGGTGAGAGCTATTTGTGATTTCTTCATTGTCAGAAGAGAGAGAAGACATTTTTGCAAACAGCAGAAGGTGCAGTGGTTTATAGCGGGGTCTGCTTCACCACAAACCTGCCCCGCAAGGTCTGAGGGGCCCTGCTTTCCTCCCCTCTGAGTTTGGCCACACTGTAGTCCCCGGAGCACAAGCCAGGGCAGCAGGTGGCAACCTCTCACCCAGCTTCAGTGGGACACGCACCTTTTTTTCTCTAGGAAGTGCCGAGGGATTATAGGGGCTGTGGACTTGGAAGAGAGGCCTGGCCCTGGGCCCACACTAACCCAGTGGTTATGAGGACACCGGCTTTGGATTTTTATTTTTTCATTTATTTTGTGGTGCTGGGAATCAAACCCATGGCTTCACACATACTAGTCAAGGGCTGTCCCACTGAGCTACATCTTCATATCCCAGGTCCATTCTGCTTTTTTTCCCCTTGTGTGGACTTCTTTTTTTGTTGTTGTTTTTTTTCCTTTTTATCGGTACCGGAGATCGAACTCACGACTGCCTGCTTGCAAGGCATGCGCTTATGCCGCTGAGCTAAATCCCCAGCCCCTCCCTTGTGTGGACTTCTGTATTGTCTTGTTTTTTACTCACTTTCCCCCTATATCACCTTTTTTCTCTGGCCTATTCTGGCTGCTGCTTAAAGCCAGGCTTGCAAGTCTCCTGTTTGAAGCCCTGACCTCTCTCTGGCTCAGGTTAGACCATACTGCATACTGCGTCAGCACCTCTGGTTTCCTCCTAACTGTACTGGGAGGTCCTCAATGTAATGAGTGGATTGGGAACAACGGAATAGTTGGATGAGCCTGAGTGGTGGGACAGATGACCAGGTGACTGATGATGGGATGGGTAAGTAGCTGGATGGACAGAACAGTTACATGGATTGGATGGAGGACAGGCGGGTTGGTGGTTGGATGGGTGATACATAGAAGATGAGTAGAAAGAAATAAGTAAAGATAGGTAGATGGATGTGTAGCAACACAGTTTCATGGAGATTGCACAGGATGGATGGATGGATAGACGGACCGAAGGACAGGTGGATAGGTTGATGGAAAAGGCAGAATGGTTACGTGTTTTGTGTAGGTGGGTTCATAAACATAAAGATGAACTAACACCAGAACCCAAAGTGCACTTCTCCCCTCAGATTCCCTTGGTATCTGAACTGTGAAATTTCTTTATCCTCTAGTCTCTAGCCCTGAAAGAGCCAGCAAGCATGACACTCCTCAGGTTTGCAAAAATCTTCCAAGCCATTGACTATGGATTTGCCAAAGTTTCTACACCGGGGAGTTCCAGAGGAGTTGGCCCCCGAGTGCATTTCTGTAAAGTAAACCTTGTTTTCCCATCAACTTGGCTCACAAGTCAGAGGTACACTCCTGCTGTCAGGGGCTGGTGCTCTCAGAGCTGGTGACAGGTGGAGGAAGAGCTGGACTCCCCTGGGCCCCAGCTGCCCTGAGCTTCCACCCCCTCCCTGCACCTTGAGTGCAGACTGATGCTGGCCAGCAGCATGGGGGCTTGGAGCCAGAGGGGTTGCAACGGCAGGGGCACAGATTTGGCTTCTGCTCCCAGGCGCCTCTTCTGCCTGCGGGATGCTGTGCTGCTGGGCCCTGGACTGCACATTCGGTCTCCTCTAGACTCTTGCTGTCCATCTGTCCATACTTCCTTCCTTCCTCTAATCCTACGCTCACCTTTGTCTGTCTTCATCCATCCATCCAGTCAACTCACTGTTGAAAGCTTCTGTGGTACCAGGGGACACAGAGAGGAATCAAACGGAATTGACATCACGATGCCAGTTACATCCCAGAAGAGGCAGTGGGCAAAGCCTCCTTCTTATTTTTTATCTCTCCTTTCCATTCTCCTTCTCTTTCTCCTTCGTTTCCTTTTCCATCATCAATAGAAGCCTCCCCACTCAATGCTAGCCACCCTCCTCAGCAACCCTGAGCATCGTTATTAACGGCAGATTTTTTAAGCTGTAGGTTTAGAGATGTTCATTAATCCAAGGTCACATTCTAATATAGGTTGACTGTTTCTAATCTGAAAATGTGAAATTAGATATGCTTCAAAATCTAAAATTTTTTGGCTTCAAAGTGATGCCACAGTGGAAAATTCCAGACCTGCCCTGTGCCGGGGGTCCTGGTCAAATTACAGGTGCACTAAAAACACTATGTGCATAAGATGTATATGAAATATTAGTGAATTCATGTTTAGACTTGGGCCCCCTCCCCGAGACATCTCATTATGTATATGCAAATATTCCAGATTTTTAAAAATCTAAAATCCAAATCACTTCTGGTCCCGAGCCTTTAGGGTGAAGGATCCTCAACCTGTACACATTTGTATGTGAGACAGAATGTGTTGCGTGCCGAGGAGACGTTCCCCCGGCATGCGCGTCAGGAAGGGCATTTTTGAATGAATGAAGGACAGCCTGTGCAGAGGGACCAGCCAGAGGGAAGGCGCAGAGGCTGAAGAGGGGCTGCTTTATAGATGCCACGGTGAATGGAAGTGTGCAAAACAAGGAAATGGGAGATAAACTCACGGACTCACAGAGGGGTTGAAGCCAGGTGAGAGAGAACCTGAGTGATGATCACAGTTGATTTTAGATGCAGGAGGAAGCACCGAAGGAAATCCAAAGTAGGAAACTGGCCATGGCCGGGAGCCTGGGAGAGGCGTCCAAAGCGAAGAGAGCAGCTGGGGGCCCGGAGGGGTAGCCAGGTCTCTATGAGCCAGGCCTGGGGTGTGGGCTACACCTTCCCTGCAGGAGAGGCCCAGGCTGGTCCAGAGTGACAGAGACCGTGCCAGAGGGAACATGTCAGGGCAGGACAGCTGCCTGCCTCCTGTGTCCCCTTGCTGAAGCCACCCAGCTCCCAGGTAGCTCCTCAGGATCGTACCCCTTCCTATCACATCGCTCCGAGGTGCAGGAAAAGGTTCCAGGCAGCTTGCTGGGCCCACTTCTTCCATGGAGCCCAGACAGCTCACGCAGCATCCCAGGAACCGTCCCAGGATGCAAATGCAAAATGGCAAAGTTGGACAAGTGGGGAAACTGAGACCCAGAAAGGGACTGCAATCTGAGATCACATAAAGCCAGGGGCAGGATTGGAACATGGGGCTGAGCCCATGGCCATCAACATTCTTCCCGAGAGGCATAAGATCTCTCTCTTTTTTTTTTTTTTTTTTTGGTCTTTTTGAGACGGGGTCTCGCTATGCAGTTCGGGCTGGCCTTGAGCTCACTTTGTAGCCCAGGCTGGTCTCAAACTCGCAACGATCCTTCCACCTCAGCCTCCCGAGTGCTGGGATTACAGGCGTGAGCCACCATGCCTGGCTAAGGGCATAAGATCTTTAAAACTGAGGGTTCCCTATTTGTAAACCTGTTGTTTAACATCTGCCTCTAGCCCGTTGGGCTGAAAGCAAATAAAGGACATTTTAAAGAATTCTTTAACTATTTTGCACCTCAGTTTTCCATGCTGTAAAAGGGGCACCATAATGATAATAAAAATAAAACATTACTTAGTTATCCTTCTTTTTCCTGTAAGAATGTAAGCTGCTCAGAGGCAAGGGTTTCTGTCTCCTGTTTGCAAGTATCCCTGGTGCAGGGACATAGCAAGTGTCCAAGAAACAACTCCTGAATGAATGAGTGAGGGAGGGAGGGAGCGATTCTCCTTTATGTGTCCCTTACCACATGCCTGGCACTGCACAAAACCTTTTCATGCAAAATACTGCTTAAGCCTCAAAACCCTTTGCAAGCAAGGAAACATCCTTAGCAAGGCTGCCTGTGCTCCTGGAGGATGGGCAGTGGACCTGGGACTGAAGCTCAGTTCCACAGGTGCATGGCCGGGCACCAGTTAACGAGGTCGGGGCAGCCACTGTCCATTGCTATCCTCCCCCTATTCCCTGCGCCTGGACCTCAGTTTCCATCTGGCAAGCTCCAGGTTTGAACTTGACCTTCTCAGGGTGCTCCCAGCAAGTGCATCCCTGAAGGAGACTGTCCCACACCTGCCACCTCGAAGGCCAGCTGTCCAGTTGTGCCTCACCTCTGTCCAGGAGAGAGACTTCGAGGCTCCCTTCCCCTTTCTCCCGTGACCTTGCCATTCACCTGCAGGCAGATTTGCCCGCCCGGCCGGATGGGAGCCCAGCGGCCTTCAGCAGGGCCATCTTCTTGTCGGCTCCCTCCGTCCGTCCCAAGGTGCGAGGTTCCAGCTGCACGCAGCAGGCCAGGCTGCTGTTCTGTCTGCAGAGCATCACAGAGAAACAAACACAGCTGTGTTTATTTCAGAAATTACATGTCCTGATAATCTGCTTGCTCGGGGTAATGCCTCCCGGTTAGGATCGCAGGGGGAGCCGCACCAAGGTACCCAAAAGCTGGCCTGGTTTTAGTTCTCTGTGACAACAGGACTATTGAGCAGACCTCCGCCAGGAGGGAAGGCCTCAGCCAGCGGGCACCCACATAGCTTCGGGGCAGTCGGACCCAAGGGTGGTGGACACCTTCACCTGGTCTCACCTTGGCTGTGAAGTGTCCTCATTGGGGGACTTGAGCCTGACAGTGTGGGCCATGGCCATGGGACAGACACACAGACCTAGATTAGAGAAACTTGGCCCAGGAGTGAATTTTGAATCCAGTCAGGTTATATCTCTAACATGTGTCCATGGCTTCCTATAGGCGGAAAGATAAAAACCTAACTTCCCCGGGCCCAAAGGCCCTGTGTGGCCTCTCCCCACTGCTACCCATGCAGGCTTTTCTCCACTGCTCACCTCACCCCTGCATTTCCAGCCATTCTGGCCTTTTGATCCTCCTCTGTCTCTCACCTCCTTTCTACCCCAGGGCCTTTGCACTGACTGATCCCTCACCACTTGGAATACTGTCATCCATCCCCCATCCCCACTCCCCACCATCTCCAAGAGTAGATCTATTACAGCATTTGTCTAAGTTACAATTTAGCAATAGTGCGTTTCTCTGATCAACTCTTTCTTCTTCCCATCATGCTATACACTCCACAAAGGCAGGGGCCACGATTGGGTTGCTTTACCACCGTATTCTCCAGGCCAGGCATCGCAGCTGGCCCGTAGTAGGTGCTCAATTAATATGTGTCAACTGGGGAATGAATGGGGAATGCACAGTTCTCAGAGAAGTGAAAGGAGGATTCGCTCCTGTGTGTTCTTCTGGGTGACAGTTGGCAGAGTGCTGTGACATCCGTCATCTCCCTGTAATTGAACAGACTGGTATTGAAGTCTGCAGGGGCTTGGCACGTGGCCAGAGCCCAGGGAGGGGCTGTGGGATCTGAGGTGAAGAAGGCAGCCTGGGTCTTGCCTTCAGAGCTCACACGCTGTCGTGTGCAGCCCCTGGAGGAGGGCCTGGAGATTGTTCTCCCAGATGCATGGAGGAGCTCCCGGTACTCTGAAGCTCTTGGTGGTTGTTGGGGTCACACAGCTGGCGAGTGCAAACAGCACACAGTTATCCAGTGGACAGCAGGCCCAGGGGCCTTTCCCTGCTGCTCAGTGACTCTAAGATAGAGGACCAACGCCCCTGGCTTCTGAGCATCTCAGTGTCCCAGCCTCTAGCCAGCTGTGTGACAGGGGCGAGTTACAGAAGCCACTGTAACTCACCGAGGTCCTGCCCTCTGAGCAGGACACTTCTCTGGCAAGAAGGATGATACATATGCAGTGAGTAGGTGGCAAAGTAGAGGAAGGGGGCGGGCAGCTGGGAAGAGGGCCCAGAAAGGCCTTCTGGGAAGAGCGCAGATGTTTGAGCGGGACCCTGTGTGAGCAGGGAGGGAGCCTGTGGGTCCTGGGGAGGGGGTTGCAGGCAGAGGGAACAGTCTGGGCAAAGGCCCTGTGGCAGCAGTGTGCAGGAAGGCTGGAGCAGGAAGTTGAGGGCAGGGTAGGAACAGAAGTGGGGGAGCAGAGGGGGCCGGGCAGGACTCAGGCTGCCACTTGAGTGAGATAGGAGTTGGGGGTGTGCAGAGGTCCCAGGATCTGCCTTGGGTTCCTAAGTGCTGCTCTGACTGCCATGAGGGAACAGGTGTATGTGTGGGGGTAACTGGGGGTGGGGTCCAGGTGCCAGCTGGCCTGGGCTGGCGGTGGAACCTGACAGTGGTGGCCCTGGTTTTGCTCCTGGCTTGGTTCACATGATGTGGTGGTGAGGGCAGGGGCTGCGCCCTGTGTTTCTTCTCACTCTGGCTCTGCTGACGTTTGTGGTGTGGAAGCCTCTGTCTTCTGATTTCTAGTACAAATTAATAATTTACTGATAGTTCCATCTCCTGGCAGCCACACTGGCAATGCCAGCATGTGCTGGACCATGTTGGCGGGAAAGGAGGGCAGAGGGCATCCTCGGGACAGAGGGGTGACTTTGCACGTAGCCCTTCCCCACTCTGGGGCCGGGGGCTGCTTTGGGGGACAGTTCCCCAAAGGGCTTTGCGGCAGCCATACCAGCAGGGTCAGGACTAGGGCCAGCTCTTTCCAAGTGGGGCTGGGGACAAGTGGCTTCACCTCTCCGAGTTCCAGTTCCTCCATCTGTAGGATGTGGTGCATAGCAGGAGCCCAGTAAATGACCATTGTGCAGAAGGCAGAGGCCAGGATGGGGACACCTTCCTCTGGTCTGTGCCCCTGTCTTCCGTCGGCACCCAGGGGGAGTTTGCCTAATTCTGGGTTTGTGCCATGCAAGGGCTGCCCCACCTCGGTCTAAGGATTTGCAGAGCCTCAGGGAAGGGACCCTGCTCCAGGGCCATACATGCTGTCAGCAGCCCATAGGCTGAGTGACTCCAGGCTGGCAACACATCGTCCCTGAGCCCTGGAGCTGATGGGCTTCCTGTATCGGGCAGAGAGGATAAGTAGAGGCTCTGCCTCCCAGGACTGCAGGGAGGAAGCCAGAGCCCTCTTGGAAAGGACTCTGAGGGTGGGGCTCGGCAAATTCTGGCTCCCTTTTGCCCAGATGTGTGGGCCAGCCGCCTTGCAGGAGTGGATGCCAAGAGCTGTGCGGGGGCCTGGGAAAGGTGAGGGGCTGAGGAGGTGGTGGGCGATGCCTGGATGGCGGGGAGGATTTGGGGAAGAGCACTGGGGCCAGAGGGCGGTTTGAACAGTTCTCTCTAATTTTTGAGAAAACCGTTCTCCCATCTTCATATGATTAAGAGTATTTTAAAAAATGCCTTGTTGAAATAAAAATAGTTCGTATCCATATGACCTCATTTCATTCCCCCCCCCCAGTGCACATATGCACAAACACAGAGAGAGAGAGAGAGAGAGAGAGAGAGAGAGAGAGAGAGAGAGAGAGCAAAGCTGCCTCTTGCACTTTTGCTTAGAGGGATCATTTGCCTAGCAGGTAAATATCTAGGTGACCCCTCCTTTTGTTTTGATTTGCACTTGGAGTGTTTTGGAGGCCCCGAGTAGCAGCTGGCACACGTGTGGGATTTTGCAGGTGTGTTCACACTCACTGTCCTGATTGTTCCTCGTGCCATCCTGGGAGTGACCCAGTGCTTAGCCACTGCCTGTCTGCATCTTCTTACCAGCAGCCCCTAGCCCAGAATCTGGCACTAGGTTACCCACCCAAACCCACCCAGCCCGGGTTGAATGTGGTACAAAATGAGACCCATCACACAGATGCAGAAACTGAGGCTCAAGGGGGCTTGTCCTGAGCTTTGACTCCAGAACTGTCCAGGTTCTCTGTGTGTCCCACCCCCTGCTTCCTTGGTGCCTTTTTGGGCAGCCCCTTTGCTTTCAGATGGGGAGACCAAGCCTCAAAGGGCAGAGGATTTGTGCACTTGTACACTGAGGAGTCATGATACTAAGGACCAAAAATATCACAACATTTTAATCGTATGCGTGTTAGAAAAACAGTGAATTTTAAAGAACAGGCCTTACAAAGTAGGTTCACGGTGGTAATCAGAATGCATATATATATAGTGGTCTTATTGTGAACCAAATCCGTTATCTGATGGAATTTCCCATTTCAAGGTAGGATGGTTACTATGTCTGTTTAAGAGGCAAGAAATTTGACTCTGAGAGGTTCTGTAACTTACCCAAGGCCATGCATCCTACCAGTGGCAGAACTTGGATTTGAACCCATTATCTTCTGACATCAAAAGTCCAAAGTCCTTTTTCAGGAACTGAACTCAGGACCTTGCACTTGCCAGACAGGGGCTTATGTCACTGAGCTACATCCCCGGCCCCAAAAGTCCACACTCTTAACTGTTCCACTGGCTCGTATGATTTGCAGGAGTTGATCCCAGGACACTAGATTCTTGGCCTCCTGGCCTCTAAAAATAAAAGCACAGCCAAGAGGCCTCCCTCATCAGGAGGAGGGGGGCTTAGAGGCCCCACTCAGAGGCCAGCCTGGGACGGGGCAGGGCCACTCTGCGGCCCCGAGCGTAAGCAGCCTGCTCTGCTGCCTCTGTAGCAGGATAAATCCCCTCCCCTCCTACCCTGGACACTTCACAGTACCTCGTCACCTCCATGGTCTCTATTGCACGTCACAGCATCCTCAGCAGAGGAGCGGGGAGGCTGCTCCTGCCTCCAGGTGGAGAGACCAAGGCCTTGAAATGTATCCACCCTGAAAGAGGAATGTTCCTTTGCTATTGATTCCTGGCTTCTTTTGGGCCATGAAGAGCCTTGAGAAGCTGCCAAGATTGGACACACACACGCACACACGCATGCACACACACTTGCTTTTAGGGATGATTTTAGGGGAGCACAGATTTTTGAAAGCCCCCGTCATATTGCTCTGAGCTGTGGTCACATAGCTTTGCTGAGCAACTGCTTTGTGCGGGCAGGATGTTCAAACAGCACCTCCTAAAGGCCCTCAAAGTAGAAAGACTGAGGCCCAGCAAGGGTGGCGCTCACTGAGCTGCACAGCAGGAACCGAAGCAGCCCTGTCCAGCTCCAGAGCTGTGCTGGTGGCCGGAGGGTGCGGGGCTGGAGCAGCCCCCTGAGTTGGTTCACAATTCGCATCTCTGGGGGCGTCCAGCTCCCACAGTTAATGTCCATCTTCGGAAAAGAGGTGCAGGCCCGCCCCAGGTCCTAAAGCCTGATGAGCTACAGAGGATGAGGGCAGGGTTTAGGGCTCCCCGGGAAATCGCAGCAGTGGGACTCCTCACCCTCTACCTAGGGGGATGATTTGAGCCATTTGCTCAGCTCTGTATGATGGAAAATCTGCAATTTAAGCTGGACTCATGTGGCTTAAATTATGGGAGTTTTTCTTCCCTAAAACCTTCCCTCTCAGCCCAGACCAGTCTGCTGATTTTGCCTGGCGCTCAAGGTTCTTTGCAAACAAATCTCCTGCAGGGTAGGGCTGAGGGAGAGGTCTAGGGGCTGAACTTCAGGTCCCTGGACTTCAGGCAGACCCTGCCTCTTTGCGTCTTATTAGCAGAGCAGCCTTGGAATCTTATGTAAGCGTGTGGGCTCTCATGGACATGGGTTCAAATCCCAGCTCTGCCCCTTTCATGTGCTCTGACGTCTGATAGGCTGCAGTTCCCTGTCAGTTACACATGTGACAGTGTAGTGCAGAGAGACACGAGGCACCATGCTTGCAGGAAGGAAGTGCTTATAAAGATAGTGACAGTTGCACTAGGGGTGTGGCTTAGTGGTAGAGTGCATGTTTTGTTTGTGCAAGACTCAGAATCCATGCACAGCACCAAGCACAAAACCAAACCAAACCAAACCCAGAGATCGTGGTAGTTGCTGTCATGGAGGCCAGTGGGGAAGAGAATGCAGCGGGCTGGGCGGGGTTAGGTGAGTCTGGACCTGGAGGGAGATGGAGCAGGCCGGTGAGGGAGAATTGGAGGACAAGGACTTGCTTGTTGGTGTGGGGAGTGAGACCAGGGCTGATCCCAGAGGCACAAAACTCTGCTCCTTCACTTTCTCCCATATAATTCTGGAAGCCAGACAAAGAGTCCTCTGCCCACTCTGCATCCAGAGTACCAGCAGGGGCTCTGTGTGACTGTCTCCCACGTCACAGGCAACCTTGATCTCATCAGCCCAAGAGGTTTCCTGAGAGGGTAGGAAGGAGTTGGGGAGCTTCAGTCTGGTTCCCATGGACCCCAGGAGGAGGCCCCTTCCCAGCTTGGCTCTGGCCCTTCAGGGAGGGGGCAGCCTCGGCAGCTCAGTCCGCTGTGGGGCTGACACTGTGGCAGGGTCACTGTGCATAAAGGCGCTGCCCGGACCCCGGGCCCAGCCTGGAATGGGGCTTTCTTGTCAGAGAGGAGCCTTTCTTCCCAGGACTGTGGGGTGGCGGCGGGGGGTCACACGGCCTGGAGGATAATGGAGCTTCCAGCCGTAGAGACACAGGGCCCAGCCTGCGTCCTCCTCCCCCACAGCCCCCATCTGAGCCGGAGGAGGAGGGGAGCCTGGGCAGCTGATGGGTTTGGAAATCTCAGGGGCCACCTTGGCAGTGGCTGGGCGCATGGAGAACGCGGGGCTCCCCCCAGAGGCCTCCAGGTGTCTGACTCCAACCATTGGTTTGGCTAAAGATACTGGGCTACTCGTCTGGTGCCTCAGTTTCCAATCTGTCTTCCTTGTGGATCTCAAGACTCCCGAGCCAGACCTACCCTCACCATTCCTATAACTCTGCACCCCTCATCCCAACCCTATAGCCAACATCTGACCTCAAGGCGTCGCCCTTCACTTCCTGGGCCATCTCAGTGACTCCTGGGCCCCACAGAGCATTCAGTCTTAAAACCACCGCTCAGACCACATTTCTGCCCCGCTTGTTAGGGTTCTTGGTGTCTAAAGCAGCAAGGTCAAGGTCCAGCTACTTGGTGACCTGATCCCGGGTGACTTCTTTGCCATCCTTTTGATTCTCATTCACAAACTCTGGATTTCATGTTTACATATCATAAATTCCCTTCTTCTCAGATCTTCACTCAGCCCCCAGGTCCTGCCTAGATTTTCAATTCTGTCTAGCAAACTCCTACGCAGCCTTCAAGGCCCAGCTCAAATACACATTGCTTATATATCTTGCTCTGTGCCTACTCTTGGCTCTTTACCCATCTGTCTTATAGGGATGGCCTTATAACACCTACGTGTTTCTAATTTCGTCCACACCAGCTTCTTCCACCACTCTGGAAAGAACATAAAAACTTATCTTCATCCCAGGGGCTGGAACTTAGGGGTCTCTTACCCCAGGCTCTCCAGCTGACGCTTTACGAATGAAAAGATGAATGAATACACTGTCTACCCATAAATATAACTTCCTCCTCTATCCTAGAGACGTTTACAACTCAGCGTACCACCCCCACAAGACCTTGGAAGTGGGAGGAAATTATCATAATGCACAGGCTGTTCTGATGCACCTAAACCGGGAAGAGCCTAGAAGGAGGCTGGAGCTGGTCTTAGCTTCCCTTCTTTTTTTTTGTCCTTTTCTTCCTCTTAAATATGTCTAATTCGAGACCCCCTGTGTTCTCAGTCCCCACGCCGTCGCACCCTCACACCTCGTCTCATGGGTGCCTCCTGACAAGCATTGGTGGTGGGTCCTGCCATACCCCATACTGCAGATGAGAAGACCAAGTTTCATGGAAGCAGAGTGATTTCCCAGAAGTCATCCAGCTAGGAAGTGGTGGAGCAGGATTCAAATCGACATGAGTTCTTGGCCCTTCCCTGTCCTGGGATCACACTGCATCCACCCATCTGGGCATCTGTTTCTTGAGTCACTCATGCAGTGGCCGTTCAGAGTATAGCAGTATCATAGCCATTTGTTTTTAAAATGCTGTTTACTTATTTATTGGTACCGGGGTTCAAACTCACAGCCTCACACTTGCAAGGCAGCTGCTGTGCCGCCGAGCTATATTCCCAGCCATCACAGCAGTTTAGCTGTTTATTCCTTCCTTACGTTTAGCAGTTGTTTATTGAGGACCTACTGTGTGCCAGTGCCCTGCTGCAGAGAATTCTGGGGAAGTCAGGCTTTAAAGCAACCCTTGAGGTTGGCACCAGCAGAGAGGAGAGATGTTCCTCAGCCACCATGAGGGTCCTCAGGTCTAGGTGTCCCTCAGTCCTCCGAAGGTCAAGGTCCTGGGTCTTGCTGGCTGGGGATGGCACTCCTGTGGCCTCAGCAGGGAGCAGGTGTGCTCTCAGGGCTCCCCTGGCATTGTGGGGCGTGCTCAGGGCTTCAGCTGCTGATCTTTCCTCCGCCACCCTTGGTGTTGGTTCCCACTGTCCCCTCCCTGAGCACGCCTCTGAATTCAGTTAACAGGACCTGGCTTGCAGATCCTCCAAGGCTCGAGGAGCTGCCTGTGTGAAGGTCCTGTGGATGTCTGCTGTCCCACGAAAGAGACTACAGCCTGGTCCGCCCAATAGGAGGAGCTCCCCTCCCCCGAGTCTCGCTACTTGGATGCATCTCCGATTTGTTGAGTGATTCATAACCTGACGCTGCAGAAAGTTGTGCTGGGCTGCAGGAGGGCTGCCCAGGGCTTGTGGTTTTGAACACAGAAGAATTCCCTTGACGGCTCAGGATAGGATAACTTACTTGTTGAGAGAGACATTTTCACAAAATAAATCCTTAGAGAAACCAGGCGCTGAGGCAGGGAGGCCTGGTGAGGGATTATCTAAATAAACCCTGTTTTTGAAGCTTCAGGCCCAAATGATTTGCCTGAGCCTTTAGTTGTTTCCCGGTGCTCAGACTGAGGTCCCCAGTGACCCTGAGATCGTCTTTAATGGTACGAATGCAGCCAGGCCCTTTGCCCCCGATGGTGGGCAAAAGGGCTCTGTTGTTCTTTGGGGAGCGGGTGTGAGAGTCTAATTGTCTATGCTGTCTTAATGAGGTTGCTAGCCACCTTGGGCTGGGCAGTTTTTCCTTCTGTGGGGCTGGCAGCCCATCCCAGGATATTGAGCAGCCCAGGCTTCAGCCCATGGAGTGCTATTTGCACCCCTATGGTCACAGCACCCCAACATGGCCTAAAAGACCAGACTTGAGGCACCAACGGTAAGCTCCTGAGCCTTTGTTGCCCCGTCAGAGCTAAAACCATATCTGTACACTTCTCAGCACCACTGAGGGCACCATGCCCCATTGAGACCCATAGCCTTGTGCCCTGTGCCCCAAATGTGTGGTCGTTACTTGAACTCCTGCATCCTTTTCTCCCTCCTGCCCTGGCTGTGCTGTTCCCCTGCCTGACACTCTGTTCCCACATCCTGCTCCTCCAGGGTCCGTCCTCTGGCAGCCCAAGAAGCCCCAGTCTGCAGCACTGGCGCTGGGCGGGCTCTACCACATCTACGGGTGTGGGTGGCCTTACACGCGTGTCTTAGGCTCTCTGAGCCCCGTTTTCTTCATCAGCAGAGTGGGAAGTGGAGCAGGACCTCTTCCTTGTTATGGGACAGGATGTGTCATGGGGGGTCAGTCCCCGAGTGGCCCAGCCTTCTCTTACTAGAAGTTGGGATTGGATCCCAGCTGTTGCACCCCATAACTTTCTGCTCCAAGACCACCAGACTCCCTTACAGTAGTGGAGGGAGCAGGTCCCACCCCCCACTGCTTCCTTGTGCCAGCAGCAGTGGCCTCACTGTGCTAATGGTGAGCAGAGAGGCCAGCGCTGGGTTGGGAGCCCCCATCCTTGAAGTCCCTCTGAGCACCCTGCCTTCCTCTGTGGAGCTGCAGGGACCTGTGCCCCTTACCTGACACCTGAGATTCTGTCCCTCCACTTTATTATCCTCTTTCCAAGTGAAACTCCTTCAGCCGCCTTCCTGGAGCCGCCTGTTTCTCCTCCCCCAGCCTTGGCCCCCCAGTCTCCCTCTTATCTAAATCCCAGCCCTCCTGTCTCTCCACGGGAGATAAGGGGTCCCCATGAGGTGCCTGGTCGGGCTCACCGCCTGACACTTGGAGTGCCTCCCGGCACATAGTAGGCACTTAACCACTTGCTGGGTGAGTGGATGATCGGGTGGCCCCTCTGTGCTCCTCTTGGGAGCTTTGGAATGTGACCGAAAGGGCCTAGGAAGGCAGGGTACATTTGCTTCAACAGCCTGGGTTTTTCCCACGAGCAAACTTGGTCTGCTCAGTGCAAGGACAAAAACAAGGGCTATGGGGATAGTTCTGCAAGAGCTCGCAGAGCTGGCCATGCAGCGGGCCTCCTGCCTCCTGTCTGTTCCCCTCCCTGCTTCGGAGACAAGAGAGCTGAGGCTCAGCGTGGCTCAGGCACCTGCCCATCCAGAAAGTGGGAAGTCAGGACTTGAACCAGATTTTGCTCCACAAGCCTGTAATGTAATCAGCTCCAAACACTGGGAGGAGACTGAGGCTCAGAAGAACATGTCCCTGGGTGGGTGGGTAGCAGGGTCCGAGCCAGAGCCAGCCTCTGGTCCCGCTCCTAGGGTCTGTCCCTGTCCCTTCCTGGTCTTTATGAGCCCAGGAGCGGCATTGACTGTTTGAAGCTCTAAGGCCCCTAGCATGGTCAAGTCTTGTTCACCTCCATCCCGGCTGCCCTAGCAAGGGCTAGGTTGGAGGCAGATAACCCTTTCTGCATTCAGGTGGGCCTAGCACTAGTTAAGAGTAATCGAAAGACTTTTAGGGGGAAATGGGGGACCAAGAGGGGAGCTGGAGCTCTGTCTAATGCTCCAGCTCCTTGGCCTCACCCAGATGAGTAGAACAGGGTTTATTGATACTGTCTTTCTGGGCGGAGAAATTCAGTCGTCCCCCCCACCGTGTGCTTAGGGTCCCTTGTTTCATTTCTACTGTGACATCCACGACTTAGGTACATTCCCCACGTCACCCAGTTACCAAGAGGCTTCTGCCAAGCGCTGACTCTGCTAAGGCATGGGATGCTTAGGAGTGTATTTGCTGTGAGTGGTCACATCAACCCGGGACCCAACCCCACCCTCGCTTACATCCTGAGAGGCCACTTGGAGCGTCAGCTTATTCTCTGGGAGACCCAGTCTGAGGGACCTCAGTTTCCCCTCTGTAAAATCAGGTCACCTTTGACTGCTTCACAGTGCATCTGGGAAACTGAAGAACGATGGTGGCCCCAAAGCTCTGAGGTGGCCCCAAAGCACTTGACACATATGAGGCCCCTTCTGCCACCTCCACAAATAGTGACATGATCCGCTTCGGAAAGGGGCCCACAGGCTCTGAGAAGGAAACCTCACCTGGAATCCAGGGCGGCAGATCCTGGAGCTGAACTTACCTGAACCCCTCTGTTACAACATAGGAGATCTGACCAAAGGTTTATAGTTGATTGGTGAATTTGTTTCCAATGAAAATCACTCAGTAGTATTAAAATGTATCAGATCAGCTTTTATGGGTAGTAAATCACTTTATCTAAAATACTAAAATCACCCTAAATCACGATTCTGCTAAAAAAAAAAAAAAAAACAGATTGGGACAAGGATGTGAATACAATCAGCCGTATTTATCCCTTTGGAAAATCGTTGGGCTGTTTCTCATGAAACTAAACATACGCTCACCCCTTGGCCCTGTAAGTCCGCACCCTGTGTGGGATGAACCTGAAGGATTGCACACACATGGTCACCGAAGACAGGGACGGGGCTGGAATGTTCCAAGTAGCTTTGCTCGTAATTGCTCCACAACGGCAAGCAGCCCAAATGTCCATCCACAAAGAATAGGGAGATAACTGTGTTGTGTTTGCATGGCGGAACACCACACAGTACTAATAAAGAGTCAACTGCTACCACACCGTATCGTGGGCGAATCTCAAGGTCATTGTGCGGTCGGAAGGAAGCCACGTGCCAAGACTTTGTACTGCGGGGTTTCCTTTGTAGGGACTTCAAAAACAGGCAACACAAATCGATGGCAATTAGGAGAGCAATTGCAGGTGAAGGGGGAGCGATATCGATGGCTGAGGGAGGGGCGTGAAGAGCTTTCTGGATGGCCCTTACCTGGGTGTATATACACTTGAGAAATACATTGAGCTGTACTGAGATATACACAGCTAACATACACATTAAGGTATAAGAAGTTATAGCTCAATTAAAAATGACTGCAAATCACATCCCTTTCATGCAGTAGTAGTTTGACTCTGGGCATGTGACTTCACCTCTGAGCCTCAGTTTCCCTCATCTCTGAGTGGAGTGAATGGTCCGCATGCCACAGGGGGTGAGACTCTGTAATGAGATTTCGATGGTATGTGTGAGGGGTCTGCAGGGGACCTAGCTGAGCCTAGAATGGCCAGCAGCTGTGAGCCCAGGAGAGGCTTGCTGTCAGCCCACATGTGACTGGCCAGCCCACAGGGGCTCTTCTGCTTTCTCTGACAGTCCCAGCTTATCTCTCAAAGCCTGTCTCCTCAACCTGCTCACACGCGGCCGCACACCTCTGAAATGGGGACATGGTGAGACTGGTGACTTCTCTGTGTACACCAAAGCTAGGAGAGAAAATCCTCTAACTGCACAACAGCGGTTCTGCTCTGGTCAATATCCAGCAATCACTGGGCACCTGGTCTAGGTCCATGCCGAGCAAGGGCCAGGGGACAGCATGGACATTGAGCTTCATGGGCCCCGGAACGTGGTGACAGACCAGTCACCAGAGAACCTCCCTGACATAGGACAACTGCATCTTTGACAGCTACTCTAGAGGAGGGTGCAAGGGAGGCCTGGGCTTTGGCAGGAGGCAGGGGGGACTTCCTGGGGGAGGTGACACTGCTAGATGAGTGCAGCTGGCCTGGCTGGAGGAGGAGGGGGCTGCACCAAGCAGGGGGAGCAGTCCAGGCAGAGGCCCAGCAGAGTGCGCCTGCCTCGTGTCTGGATGCAGCCTCGGAGAGGGCTGGCACAGAGACAGGGTATGTGGGGGGGTGGCTCTTGGCCCCAACCCGGGCCCACACTGTGTGTCCTCATCCTTGGAGCTACAGAAAGCCAGGACAGAGTCTTCGGTAGAGGAGAGGAGGTGGTGACAGAGAGTCACCAGAGATGGAGGGTAACCCTTGGCCTTTGGCAAAGGCTTCACCCCATGGGAACAGACACTGTGTGAGGCCCCTGGACACACCACACATCCAGAACTCTTCCTGTGCGTGAGGGTTCGCCCCATCTTTCCACAGAGGAAGTTGGATCAGGAGTTTTATCGATGACCTTCCTTCCCAGGACGGAGGAGCTAGGGCTCAGCCCGGCTGGATTGGAGGCCGAATCCACACACTTCGTCCTGTACCCTGCACATCTACTGCAGCCCTGGGGTGCAAATCCCTCAGCTTCCCAGACCTGCTTTCCTCATTTCTATGAAGCAGTTAGGACCTGCCTGCCTCCCTTGGGAGTGCCTCAGAGTCCGATGAGATAAATAATGAAGTCGTAGAGATCACGGGCCCCTCACTCTGACTCTCATTTTACAGAAGGGGAAACTGAGGCCAAGAGAACAGATTGGCCAGCCTCAGATCACACAGTAGGTTAGAGGCAGGGCTAGGATTAGAACTCGGGTTTCTGCAGCAGCTGCTCCATACCAGAAACTGAGGCAGACAGGGTTGGCGGGACTGCCTGTGATCCTCACCAATCACCGGACTGGGGACCTGAGCCAGGAAGGCTGTCTGCCCATCATGGTCACAGCAAGCATGGACCACAGACAGGTCCAAGCCGGGTTAAGGGTACTAATCATGGCTAAAATATATTAAGCACTTCCTATGTGCCAAAGCACTATGCTGAGTGCTTTTACTTAATTTTATATTTAGTCCTTGACATCGTCCTGGGTGGAGTAGAGGTTTGCTCAAGGTCAGCTTTGGGTCTGGAGATTCTAGCCTGACCAGGCAGTGCCATGAACTCCTGATCATCCTTGTAGGGCAAAATGAGAGAGGCTTGAGATGCTGCAAGCCTCAGCTGGGCACAGCCAGAGACAAGGGTGGCGGGCAGAACAGTGACTCACCCGCTCAGGGGAGCCGAGCAAACACCTTGGCGTGACATGTGGCCTGAGCCCAGCGTGGCCAGACCCCCAGTCATCCGGGATCTCTGCCAGGCAGGGGCGGCCCCGGGGAGAGCAGCCACCGAGCTTCCGGTGTCTCTGTTGGGGACTTGGTTGTGCCCTGTCTTGTCCCCTGGAGTGAACGTGTTTGCTTCCTGCTACTGGTGGCAATGAGCTCGGGAACCTGTCGTGCCTGCTGTGAGCTGAGCCGGTCTGCAGGAAGAGGACAATGGGCTGGGCGGCCCCGTGTTGCCACTGATGCGCTGTGTAAATCTGGGCAAGTCACTTCATCTCTAGGCTCAGTGACTCTGTTTGGCCGAGGGAGACAATAACACCCACCTGGCGGGGTTGTGCAAAGATGATGGAAAACCACAGGTGAAGAGCAGCATTGCACAGTGATTAGGAACCAGAGGGACTCGAAAGCTAGACTTCCTACTTCAAATCCTGGCTTGCCCCTTGAGCGCATTACTTAATCCTTCCTTGCCTTGATCTTCACATGGACAAAATGGGACAAGTAATTTGATCTCTTTCATTGGCTTACTTAATGGGACATAAAGCTCCTAGTGCCTGGTGCAGATAAGGTACTCAGTAAAATTTGGCTATTGTGAATTTTATTACCCTTCACTTGTACCTCCCAGCTTGCTTCCTTTTTCACCTTGACTGCTGGGAAGCTCTCAGCAAGCATTGTTTTCTGATCAGGTTCATGGAAGAATTCTCTTTTCTTTACCTGAAAAAGCTGCCTGGGCGCTCTTTTTATATAAATTTGATTCAACTGTCCTCAATTTAAAATAGACTTTTTGTTTTGAGACGTGCTGATTTTACGTGTTGTGGATCGCTCATGAGCTTTGTCATCAGGACCTATGTCATTCATTCCTTTGTCCTTCCCAGTTTTGCTGGTTACCAGTGCTGCTTGGTGCCCTGAATAAAGCTGTACGGAGGGACTGGCATGTGGGTTTCTTCTGGAATCCACTGTCCCCAACCCTACCCCCAGCCTAGGCAAGGCTGAGCACATTAGGAGCATCCAGCATACACCAAGGTGCTCAGTTCTATGGTGGTGGCAGAGATATTGCTCGGTCCTCTGATGTCCCCGGTCCTTATGGCATCAGTGCCCACTGAGGAAAGCTGTCCCCCTTGGTCACTCTCAGAGCCAGGGGAAGGAAGCCCAAGCCGTCAGGCTTAGGATGGAGAGGGAAAGAACCAACTTCTACCCCGTCCACATGGTGACCAAGACTCTGGCCACTATGTATTTTGCAGGGCAGCATCCTTCAGGTCCCAGACCCTGCGCTGGGGGCTCAGGAGACTGAGGTGGGCAAGCCAGTCCCAGCCCTCCTGGACATCTAAAAAGGCACATATAGAAGACGCACAGATGCTATCACTGTGCTCAAGACGTGTGACAAAGGGCTTTCCCTGCAAATTAGAATTTCCTTATAAAACCCATCTAGTGAGCGCGGACTGTGTGCCCAGAGCCACACGAAGCCCCGAGCCTGCCTTACCTCACCGTCCCAGCCCCCACTGCCCTCCAAGGCAGGCAGCCGTGTTTTTATGAAGCCCATGAGGAAGTGAAGCAGAGCAGGACGTGACTTGCCCAAGGTCACGTGGCTTGCAGGTGCGCAAATGGAATGTAAGGTCCAGATCCTTGCTGCGAATGCTCCCACGCGTGCCTCTCCGTGGACAGTGGGAGGGTTTATGGTGGGCTGACCAAGAAACCCAGGGCGAGTGGGGCGCTGCAGCGGGAGGGGGTCTCAGCCAGTGAGCTGGCAGGAGGAGCCGGGCTCTCACCCTTCGGTGCCTTGTCCTTCCCCCCGGGGTCCTGGGTCACCAGAGCCAGACCCGAGACGTGCTGCCGGCCTGTGTTTACCAGGCTGTCGGGCAGAGCAGGCGCGAGGGGAACACGGAAATGGCATTAAATAACGCTGAATCACACTGCCGAGAGTTCCCTGCACGCCTCCCGATTACTCAAGGAGAAAGCCTGTTTTCTTCCAACACGTCCCCGACACCTCTCTGACAGCCCCCAGTCTCCCTTTTCAGTGGGGAAAAGCAGGTCTCAGGCTCAGCCCCCACCAGGACATCTTCTCATGTTCAGTGTACATAGTTTGGTTTGTGTACTTCTATTTAACCAACCACATAGGCAGCATTCTCAAAGTGCTTGACAAACATTACCTCACCGTATCCGCACTGCACCCTGTGCCTCTTACAGATGAGAAAGCTGGGGTACGGAGAGGTCACACCGTGCCACGGCCAAGATTATCACCCCAGGCTGCAGAACCCGCGCCCTTACCCACCTCCCCAGACTGTCTTCAGTTGTAGGATTGGTGCGGGGTTTCTTCTAGTTATGGCTGTAACATGAGTTTTTCCTTTCTGAATGAGTTTATTTCTGTAAAAATAGGCGAGTCAATTTAAAAGGAAAGTGTCACTTAAGGGCTGACAGGGAAATGGCTAATCCTAATGGCAGTTCAGAAGCAGGAGGAATCTGAAGAACCCTGGTCAGTCTGGGCCCCTCATGTGTCTGCTGAAGCTCAGAGAGGGGATGGGACCTGACAAAGGTCACACAGCGAGCAAGCAAGCCTGTGAGCTGCCAGGGCAGATGGGAGCTGTCCCTGCCACCCACGGGCGTCTGCTCCCTGCACAGGAATTGATGGGCGGCTGGCAAAAGACACGCAGAGGTGTGCGCACCTGCACGGGAGTGTCCCACTGAGACGGGATCCCTGTTATCTCAGCCTCCCTGGCACGGGCAGGCCCAGTCAGCGCTTTGGCCACAGCTGAGCCAGCTTTCTCCCTGGTCTCCTTGCAGCTCGAGGCGGGAGCTCTGTCCCAGCTCTGCAGGACAGTGCTCACCTCCAGGCTCTTCCAGAAGCTTCTGTGGCCTCTGCCTTGGGAGACTTACGCTCTCTTGGCTTAGATCCTGGATCCACCACAGCCCCACCGAGTGGCCATATCATGAGACTTAGGCATGATGAACATTCTTTGAAATACCTGTCACAATCTACAGATATTTATGTGACTGTCTTTTTTTTTTTTTTTTTTTTTTGGTCTTTTTCCTTTTTATCAGTACCAGGGATCGAACTCACGACTGCCTGCTTGCAAAGCAGGCGCTTATGCCGCTGAGCTAAATCTCCAGCCCCTATGTGACTGTCTTTATACTAGCGTAGACAGAGGAATGGCTGCACAGCACTCTTTAAAGTTGCCATGTAGTTGGAAAGTGCTGTCCAAAGGACCACAACTCACTTCTCAGTAAGCTCTGAGAAGGGCCCCAGAGCTGAATCCAGGCCGATAGGTTCCCATTCTCCCTTCCTGTTAACAGTCTCTAGGATCGCCCTCTACTGGGGGAGGCATCCTAGCAGAAGACCATGAGCCCGGAAGTCACAGATGGGTGACTCTGGATTTATATCCCTGCTGTGTGGCCCTGGGAAAGTCGCTTGACCTCTCTGAGCTTTAGGCTCCTTATCAATAAAATGAGGTGGCCTTACCGTTGCCATTGCGTGGTTGTTATTGTGTAGATTGAATGAATTAATGCACATACAGTGCTTGGCACACATCTGAGTCCAGGGTGGTATCAGTTCTAGGCATGGGGCCCTCTCTTGGGCTCCCCCAGCAGACATAGGTCAGAGCCCCTGACAAAGGATGCCCCGACCTGCAGGACCTGGCTGGTCAGTGATGGCTTCCCAGAGCCACGTCAGAGGGAATCGAGGCTCTGCAGTGAGGCTGGGCCCAGGTGCAGGCTGGGAGCCCTGGCAGGGGCAGCGTCTGCCTCGGCTGTGCTGGGCTGTGTGTGGGGGAGACGCAGGAGATGAAGCTGCTGAGTAGACGGCCCCCCAGGGACAGTTTGTCAGGGAGCTTGACAAGGTTAAGGATCTTCCTGGAACATCTTTTTACTTCCCCTCAATAACCTGCTATGGATCTATCATCCCGGTATTTATCTAAGCTCTTGCTGGACCCATTTATATCCTGCGCCTCTCCGGCTTCCCGGCGTAACGAGCTCCAGATGTGGGAAAGGGGCCTTCCCGAAATCTCTACCTTGAGCCCGGAGGGTGCTGCGATGGGCACGCAAGTTCCAGCTCCACCTCCAAGATGGGAAACGCTCAGAGCCTGCTCCCCAGCCTCCGCACTTTGATTAGAGTTGGTGTTGGCCCGGGGGTTCCTGTTCTAGGCCTGAGTGCCTTCGTGCCAGGGGCAGCCCTGAGGTACCTGACCCACTGTGCTATCCCAGGAGAGAGGCAGGAGCTAGGAAGCTCTTTGAACCCATGGAGATACCAGAAATGTCCCCAAGCCAAGCCAGAGCATCTGGGCTTGCAGGACCTCAGAAACCTTTTTGTCCTGGGGTTCCCAGTTGTTGGTCTCAACTTGTACCATTGCACTCTGTTCTCGCTGCTGTGCCCGAAATAACTCACCTTTCTGTTTCCTGGAGTAGAAAGTAAATGTATTAAGAGGGAAAGTCCATACCCCTGCCACGAAAAAAGCCTCCCCTATCTCTGGACACAAACTATAAATACAACACAGTAGGCAGGTCGCTCATCCGGGCTCCACCTGGACCCTCTAACTGTGCTGGCCTCTCGTGGAAAGGAGGGTTAAGGGGGTGGAGGGCAGGCCCAGGTGCCAGGCAAAGGCCACACGGGGTGCTGGGCAGCTGGAGTGGATCTCACTGGGACCCAGTGGGAGGCTGTGGAGACTACACATCTGGATGGCAGTTGATGTTGTATGTGGAGAGTACAGTACCTGTTTATGGTGTGCAGGCTCTGGGCATCTCCCAGGCCCCGGGCGGAAGAGAGGGGTCCCCAAGAGAGGTGGAGCGAGGGTCCTGGGCTCCAGAGCCTGAGGCCCACTGCCGCAAGCCCTCTCAGTTGAAAAAACCAGCACATTAGTGTCTTGGAGGCCACAGTGGTGAGTTTCTTTGCAGTATCAGGGAATTGAGAAGAACGGAAAAGAAAAAAAATGTTTTCACTTTATAGTGTACTCAAACGTGGTGTCGGGTACCGCTAAACCTGCTCACAGACTGTCCCTGGGAGAAAGCAGGCCCAGGGCTGGGAGAGGGACTTGTTCACACTCAGCCAGCCAGAAAACCTCTCCTTTCCCTGCCCTGGGCCGCCTTCCCCGAATTCATTTTCACTTGCTTTTACCATTTTTAAAAACAAAGACTAGAAAACATTTTTAGATAGGGATAAGAGAAGCCCTCCCTAAAGTCCAACAGGCAGGAACTTCAGTGAAGCTGTGGTCAGGAGAGAGAAGTCGAGGCCTCAGAGTGGCCCCGTCCTCCTGCTCAGGCCCAGTGTCCTCAGGTGAACCCCTGAATTCTTGATAGTAGAGGCACGCACAGATGCTGGTGAGCGGGAGGCCTCTCCCTGCTGGAGGAGGTCACAGCATTGGGCTCGAATCCTTCCTTCACCCTAAAATAGCCAAATGACCTCAGGCAATTATTTCACTGTTCTGTTGACTCGTCCGTAAGACAGGGGTGATGCAGTACCTCTCTTAAAAGAGTATTTAGAAGATGAAATTAAGTTAATGCGTGCTTCCCATTTGGCCCTGCACACCCGCTGTATATTTGCGGGTATTATTACTAATATTTCATGAGGCCCAGGGAAGAAAGAACACATGCAGGTATTTGGTCCTTGTGGACGGGCATGCACTGGACCTGTGTGCATGGTTGCTCTCGGGTGGCCCTTTGCAAGTGAGAGCATGTGACATGCTCAGAGACACAGCTGTGTCCCAACCCTGGGTGCAGGGATGTTCGCTCCAGGACTCCAACAGGTGGGGGTTGAGAAGGGCGAGGAGCCAGCCCAGCGGAGAGCGCTCCTGGGTGAGGGCCGAGGGGCTGGAAAGGGGCAGCCGGTCCAGTCAGGAATTCCGGGGGGAGACGTTTGCACTTTCTCCCACAGGCACCGTGGAGCCACGGGCAGGCCACGAGCAGGGAGTGACATGATGGAAAGGGTGTTGGGGACGGTCTGCACGGCTGTGGTTTCAGGATGGATGGGCGGTGGGAAGGTCTGGGGGGAGGCAGGAAGCTCAGCTGGGTGGCTGGCCTGGGGCTGTCCCCTGAGAAGTGTGCGGGGAGCCTGCAGGCAGGCTGAGCCAGGGACACAAGGTCAGGGCCCAGTTGGGCCAGGGCCAGGGCTGAGGTGCTGCTAAATGGGTCCAGCGCCCTGCCCTCCTCATGCCCATGAGCAGCTTCATCTGGGAGCCTCCGGAGGGCGTCCTGGCTGAGTGCAGCAGAACTGGCGGCCTGCAGATTTATGAAGTGTCGGGGAACAGCAGAGGTGGGTGCAGAGGACGGCCTGTGAGAAGAGGGGACGCAGAGGGACTTTCTCCACCCCACGGACACCTGGGCCCCATTTCCTCTTTAGGGCCCAGCCAACCTTGGGACTACTCCACCGCGCTCCTGAGAGTCAGGCCTAGAACAGGGCAGCAGCTGCTACCTCGGTTTCTCTTCCCAGGAAAACCGGAGGGTGAGTAAGCAGGGGTCAGTTAGGAGAAGCTTAGACATGAGGAGGCTGTAGAAAGAATGTTCTGGACCCTCTGGGCCAGAGTCAGATAATATGCATGATCTGAAAGCAGGTGACAAGCAGTATGATTTTCAGAGTCAGAGTACGATTCCATTTGTGACTTTCAAAGGGATAAATATGCATTTATGCCTCTATAAATACATTTTATGTGCAGTAAAATGCCTAAATGACACCTAATTGTGAGTTCCTCTGGGGAAAGAGCTTTGACGCCTCACTTTAGACCCTCCCCCATTGTCTCCATGTCTTATAATAAGCATTTATATTTTTTTTCACTTAGGGAATTTTTTTTTTCAAAACTCAAAGTGAAGGTGATGTCAGAGAGAGAGAGAGAAGGTAGAGAGCCTGCTCTCCATGTCATGGGGTAGCGGGTGGGCATGTGGGGGGCCTTGGGAGGCCCAGGCCCGGGTCATTCTGGAACTCTTGGGTCATACTTTCTCCTCTGGAAGCCCCCTGCTGGGCCCTGCAGAGAAGCTCACAGGATGCCACAGGGACGGGCAGGTTCCAGGCAGGGCGTGGGTCATGGAGGGTCTCCCGCAGGCTGTTGAAAGGTGCCAACATTTGAGTAGATGGAAAGCCAGGAACAGATTGGCCAGGAAGGTGTGAACCCATGCTTACCAGTGGCGGGACCTTGAGTAGCTTGTTGTCCCTCTGAGCCTCAGTTTCCTCATCTGTGTAATATGTAATGGTTACCTGATGACATTAAACATGAGCTGGTGACTGTATATAAGCTTTATTTTTTTTCAGTGCTAAGAGTGTGTTATGACTTGTTTCTAGATATTCCCCCAAACCCTCATGCACTCATACAGATGGCTTTTGGGAGGTGACTGAATCTTGGATGTGTGATGCTAAATTAGTCCACTGATTGCTTTAGCATAGATCTGGGTGTGGATAATGGATTTACTGAAGCCGGAAGTCCTACCCTGTGTATGGGTGGCACCAACCAATAGGCTGGTAGCTTGAATGGAATCAAAAGGATAAGAAAGAGAAGTCTGCTTCCCGCCTGCTGTCCCCATGGACTGTATTTCCTCTGCCACGCTTCCCCGCCCTGGGGTCAGTCAACTATGCACTGAAACTTCCACCACTGTGAGATAAAATACACCTTTTCTCCTTTAATTTGTGGGTATCAGGTATTTTGTCTCAGCAACAAGAAAGTAAGATAAAATGAAACCCAGGGCCTCATGCATGTAATATACCATTGAACTGCATTCCCAACCCAAAGCTATAATTTTTTAGGTGTGGTCACCTCAAAATCTGAAGCCCTTGAGAGCTTGAAAGCAGCCTGCCAGATACCTGGGATCACAGCCTGGAAAGGTAGAGTCACAGAGGGCAAGCAGTCCTCCCAGGCAGGGCTTTCTTGGCAGCTGGACAAGCACTGAGAGGTTGGCAGAACTGTGCAGGCGAGCACACGAGGAAGGCCCTGATCAAGGTCCCGGTTGTCTGGGTATCCAGCCAAAGCTGGCAGTCATTTGCACCACTTCCCACTCAGGGTTCCATGATCTTCATGAAGCAGGGCTCATGCAGCCCTGTACCAGGCTCGGCTCTGAGCCTGAAGCCAAGGCAGGATTCTGGCTGCCACCTGCAGCTTAGAGAAACTGAGTCTCGCATGCCAGTACCACCTCTCACTCATGGTCTTTTCCGGCCTGAACTATGTTTTGTCTCTGGACCTCAGTCCCCCGTGACCCCCATGGTGACATGGTGGGATAGTGAGGCAAGCTGATCCCATTTCTGAGGGGTTGTAGCCTGTGAAGCCAAGCTGCTTACCAAACCAGCTTGTAGCTTCATCCGTCAGCACAGAGCCTGGTACCCGTGGGGGGCCAGCCATTGGAGTGAGTGGACCAGATGAGTTAGTCAGTTAACTAATGAACATACTGGAAAAGGATGGAATCAGGTAATGAGCACTTGCTCCTTAGGGCCTTTGCACGTGCTGTTCCTTCTGCCTGGCACATTTTCCGGGCTTCTTTCCTGCCTAGCTTTCTTGCCTGCCACAAAGCATCCTGAAAGAGCACAAGGCTTAGTGCCAGCATAGCCCCTGATTGTGAAGAACTTTGTGCAAGACCCTTGGCCTCAGGGAACCACAGTTATCTCTGTGAGAAGGGGACACCAAGGCTTGGGTCCTTTGTGTGTCCATGGGCACCTCTTGGCTGTGAAACCTATGGACTGGATTGCATTGCTTTTGGTGTCTGCAGGGCTAACAAGGGTTTGCAGCTGACCCTCAGTGAAGGTCTAATAAGGGAATAAATGAGTGTAGAGGTTAAGAACAGCCCGAGGTGATGCCAGGGAGGGTGTTTTGCACACTGAAGTGCTGTGCTGCGGGGTTACGGTCTGCGTTAGAGATAAGTCCATTCCCATGCTCCTGCCCGAGAATTCAAAGCTGTCCCATCCTCAAGCCACAGTGTTCAGTGACAGATTTCTTTTGAGGGTGAAGTCTTGTGCCCACAACAGACATTTAGCAGCTCCCTTTCCTCAATGACAGCAGCACCCTTTGGAGAGCCCCACAGCCACGCAGCCTGATAGGACCAGACCATGTGGGCTGTGCAGGTAGAAAGAGGTGGACAGACACAAGGACGGCCCCAAGCCCCCACATGCAGTGTTTTCTGCCTCTGAGCCAGATGCCTGAACCCTAGGCAGTCTTGCATCCTCTAATTTGCTGTGGGTGCCAAACCTATGAGGCCAGAAAGCATAATTTACCCATTTTATAGTTGAGAATACTGAGACTGAGCTCATGCTTGGATTGCTCAGAGCATTATCTGACCCAGCTCTGCTCCCATAGACCCCAACGTTTGTAGGTTTGGAGCACTCAGGAAGAATCAAACCCCAGCATGGGGTGAGGGTGGGCTCATGAGAAGAGGAGCCACGGAAGACCCAGGACAAGTTTCAGCCAGGCTGCTGGAGAAGGCTGGAGGAGATTGTGACTGATGTCAGGTCCAAGCCTGGCAGTGGGTTGAGATTTTTCTTTCAGAATCTCCCCCTAGCTGGATGTGTGGCACATGCCTGTAATCACAGCACTTGGGGGGCTGAGGCAGGAGGATCACTGTGAGCTCAAGGCCAGCCTGGACTACGTAGCCAATTATGACAGTGACCTTCAGACTGCTACGATAGCCTTGGGAAGGTGGCTGTGTTTCATCCTCTCCACAAGCCTTCATGGGAGGTGGGTTTCATTTTTCCAGATGAGGAAATTGTAGCTCAGTGAGGTTAGTGCATTCAGCCCACGCCACACAGCTCAGCCAGGTTGAGCCAGGAGGTGGCAGCCGTCTCCAGAGCCAATGTTGTTGCCAGGGCCAGGGCTGTGGGTTGACCCTGGCTGGCTGCATCCGTGCCCACTTGGGAGGCCTGTTGAAAACGCAGCTCCCCAGCCACCATGCCAGCCTGTGCCCATAATTCTAACGCTCTTGGTTTCATGGGGCCCAGAGGATGCTGGGACTGCTGCTTCAGAAAAGCATCCTAATCTATTGTGAGCCAGAGCCGGCTGCTAGCCGGTGCCATCACCAAACAGTGTTAAAAACGTGACGGATTAAAAGAACACACCACACTGTTGGCAGTGGGGCTGAAGATTATTACATTGTTCTTTACTCTGCCATCTGACTTCTGTGTTTTCCAAATTGTCTTTGAAGAGTCCACAGTGCTTCAATAATCAAAGGCCACGCCACAGAGCCTCTGCACAGGAGTGGTTTGGAGAGGGACAAGGAGCCCTGGCGCTGTGATTGCCAGCCCTGGTAGCAGTTCTCCCCTTGGCTGGGACTACTTGGTCCCCTGAGCTCCGTTCCCTCACCTGTGTCATGGGATGGGAAGCCTCCCTTGCAAGTGTGGCTGGGAGTGTGAAAGCCTACGCTTTCCCTTCTGTTCCCCCCTGCCCCATCTCTCCCTGGCACCTGGGCTCTGACCTCAGATGCCCATTTCTTCCAGTACCCAATTGGAGCCTCTTCCCTCCAGTGATTTTAAATCCTCTCAGAGTGTGTGGGCTGCCTGAGCCTTTCAGGGCCGCCTCAGCAAGGCTTTTTTCACAGATGGGGAAACTGAGGCACAGAGCAGGCACAGAACTTGGCAGCCAGCTCCCGTTCCCCCAGCAGTGGGAGGGGGCGTGCGTGTGTCTGCCGCGCAGCTCCCTCTCCATCGGCACCTCGCTCAGTGAGCGAGGGGGCAGCAAGTCACCATCTGTGTTTTCCAATAAAAGAAAATGAAAATTGAAGCACATTAAAAATAGCTCAATTGGGATTCCGCACGGGTGCTGAGGCCCGCTGTGGCAGAGAGACGCCCAGCTTGCCTGCGCCTCCCCCAGCCTGGCACCGACGCTGCTGGGAGTCATTTAAGGCGAATGTCTCTGGGGGGTGCATAGGACCGGCCACGTGCAGACAGTGCCCCCAGGAGCGCCAAGGCCCAACAGGGACCCTTGGTCCCAGGTCCCAGCTCCTGCCTGGTGCAGGCCCAGGCTCCTGGGATCCCACTGACAGAGGAGAGATGGACCAGAAGTCATGTGTCTCTGGACAAACTCTGGACAGCACTTCTCAGTCCCCAGGATCCCAGTGAGAGCCCCTGCCTGTTGAGAGTGTCACAGGGATGCCCCTGTGACACAGTGGAAGACACTGGTCCCATTTCCTCCTCTACACTACCAGGAGGAGGGCATGGTGCAAAAGTGGCCTTCTGTGGCCGCATAGGTTCCTTTGTAGCAGTGTGATCCAGGGAAGCCCCTTGCCTTCTTTGAACTCCACTGTCCTAGTTCAGGATGACATGGGAGTGTCCCGCAGGAGGTGTGTGAGAGGGCAGCAGGAGACTGCAGCAAGCTCTTAGCTTGATGCCCTGCGTGGACGGGAACTTGATCATAGCCATTACTTTTCTGAACCTCAGTTTTCTCATCTGTCAAATGGGGCTGATCATAGTTCCTGCTTCTTGGGACTTTGGGAAGATAAGGTCCTGGGCAGATCGTGGAAGGTGTAAAGTCCACAGTAGCCCCACCCTGCTGTCCCATCATCCAGAACAGAGATGGGCACGGGACTGAAAGATGAGACTGTAACCCATGCAAGAACGATGGAGACACTGCCATGAAGAGAAAGTTTATTTGGCTCACAGACAGAGAGCGACCCTGAGGGGAGGAGTCTGGGGCTTATATGCATGGAAACTGTGGAAGGAATGGGCCTGTGGGCCAGAACAGCCGTCAGAGAAGGCGTAACAGGTACATTTGGAGGTGGAGTTGTGAAAACCAGGAACATCTTGGTGGGCACCGCAGTTCTTGGAAAGTGCGCAGGTCTCTGTGGTCGGCGCTGCCAACTGTCTTTGTGGCTGGTGTTTGCTTCTCTGCTCTGTGAAAGCTTGCGGGGGCAGCCAGGCTGCACCCTTTAACCCCCTCCTCCCCTCACCCAGAAGCCCCATGTCCCTTCAGGGGCCCACGTCGCCCCTGCTGCAGCCCCACCCCTCTCCTGGGCAGGCGCACAGGCCAGGGAAGGGAGCACACTGTGGGAAATACTGGACAGAGGCTCCGTCCAGCAACCACAGCTGTGAACCAAAGTGGCCAGAGCCACCGGGGCTGCCACAGAGGCCAGGCAGGCTCTTCCCAGCCGTGGGGGGCGCATGTGCGGTTCACAGGCCTGTGCCAGAGACGACCTCTTTGTGAAGAGTGGCGTCTTCCTTTCCTGTCACTGCCCTCACTGACGACCATGGACAGAGTGGCTCACAGCAGTGCGGCTTTATTATCTTACAGCGCTGGAAGTTAGAAGTCTCAGTGGGTCTCCCCGGGCTGCAGTGGGTGTGGGGAGTCCCCCTCCCTGTGGGGTGGAGCTCCTGGAGCCTCCCAACCCCATCCCTCAGCTCTCCATCCTCAGGTGCATCATTCTCACCTCTGCGTCTGTCGTCACCGCTGCCCTCGGACCCCAGCCTTCCTCCCCAAGGCTCCCTCTGATTCCATTGGGCCAGTTTGGATAATCCAGGATAAGCTCCTGTCGCGGGCTCCTTAATTCAGTCTTATCTGCAAAGTCCTTCCTTGCTATATAAGGTGATGTTCTCAGGTTCCCGGGATTAGGACACAGACATTTTGGGGGCTGGGGTGCCATCATTCTGTTTCCCATATCCAAGTAAGCAAGACTCGACCTCAGCCTTGACCTCAGCGGGTAGGCTAATGCTGACATTAATAACTTCATACTTTCCATTTATTGAGCGACTACCTTGTACCGAGTCACACATAAATTTGAACTGTAATAATGCCAGTGTTTTATTGAGCGCGTACTATAGCCAGGGGCCAGACTGATACACCTTACTGGCTTTGTCTCATTAACGGTCAGAGCCAGCTGCAAGCCAGGACTGATTAGTGTTCCCATTCTGCAGCCCAGGAAGGAAAGGCTGAGATTTGCCTGGGACCTCAGGGTTGGGAAGTAAGTTCAGATCTGCAAGGCGCTGGGCTCCATGCCTGGGATGTGCCACAGGAGAGGCCACAAAATCACTCCTGTACTCCACCCTCGGGCCCTCCTGCCCCTCTATCAGGGGTGGCTGTGGGTGCCAGAGCTGCTCACTGGGTGTCGTGGTTGCCAGGTTGTCTGTTCCTCAGTCGGGTAGGTGCCCAAGGTGTGCAGAGAGGGGGCACATGGCAGTGGCGGGGGGGGGTGCTAGAGATGGGTGCCCAGGTGCTGGGCAGAGAGGGACGGGCTGTGACCTTTGTGGTGGTGATGGGGGCTGGTATGTGCCCCTGTCTTAATTCTGTGTCATGGTGAGTGGGGACCAAGAGCCTGGCATTAGCCTCTGCCCAGCCCCCTTTGCCCAAGGCTTTTGGCCTCCAGAACTGGCTTCTTCCTTGGGCTGTGCCTCCTCTCAAGGCCTTCGGGAGGCACCAGTACACTGAAGGCTCCAGCTCTGTCCCATGAGTAGCCTCCCCTGCTCAGGCCTGGCCCATCCCCTGGTCCGTCTGCCACCTCCCGTCAAGCTTCCTGAGACCTGTTCTCCAGGTCTGTGTCACTCTGAGTGTTAGGCTCGTGCCCTGCAACTTCACAGTGGGATCTGGGATCCTTCCGAGGCTGCCTCAGTCTACCCATCTCTACACTGGGTGCCCTCTTCTGCTGAGCCCCAGTGATCTCTTAGGCCTCAGCCTGTGGTATGATCCCTCCACAATCTCTGCACAGCTAAAAGGAACCGCTATCCTGAAAAGACCCTGCTGACCTGGGCAGCTTTCTGGGGCAGGGGCGGAGGGCAGAGCAGTCAGGAAGAGGCAGGGGCTCATACCCACCAGGCCCACAGCTGGGGGCTCAGGGAGGATTCCTGAGAAACTCCTTGTGTGTTATCCTCCATTGGTTCCTCCTACCTCCCCAGAGAACTCAGCCGTCACCAGCGGGAAATGGGACAGATAATTGCAACTTTAAATAAGGCCAAGTGAACGCTCCCTGCCAGTCCCAGCGCCGGGGACTCTGAGCTTTGGAGGAGAGTGGCGGGTGGGCTGCTTCTCAGAATCCCAGCACTGCCAACTCCCTAAGGAGCCAGGGCACATCATCATCCTTCTCTGAGCCTCAGTTTCCTCCTCTGCTAAATGGATACCTAAGCAAAGCACCCTGGTATATCCTGAGAGCCTGGCGGCACCGAGGAGGCTCCATAGCTGGGGGTCCAGGTCACGGTCAGAGCAGTGGCCCCACCCACCCAGAGGTGCCTCCTGTTGCTATGCTCAGTGCCATTGCCCTCTGGGTGAGTGAGAGTTGATGATACAGCAAAGCAGCCTCCCTGAGCTACACCGGCCACGCAGGCCTCAGCCTGGGAGCTTTGCACCCATACCTATGAGAAGGGTTGGCTTCCTGCTCCCATTTCCCAGATGAGGTCACTGAGGTCACAGAGCCGTGGGAAAGGAGGAGGTCAGGAGCCCCCACCAGCCTGAAGGGACCACCCACCAACCACCTTAACCTTGGCAGAAGGGCACCTGCCCCAGCGGGCTGCAGGCCAGCTCGAGATGCCTGAGGTTCCAGATCCTGTTTCCTAATTAGAGCAGGAATTCCTGAGCCTGCCCCCAGCATCAGCCGGGCTGATGGCTAGTGCAGAATTTCCAGGGAGGAGGACCCCAGGTGGGGCTGGGGAGGTGAGGGTTGAGCAGGCGGGGAGCTGGGCCTGGCTGGGCTGGAGGTGCCATGGCCTCCGCTCCCAGGGGCACAGGCAGGAGCATGGGAAAGCAGAGGCGTTCAGGGCCTAAACAGACTGACTGCTAAACCATTTTTCCTCATGCCTCACTTCAGACCCCGATGGCACTTAGCACCCTGGCGCTGGGGGCCCCTGGCTCCGTCCAAGCACTAGGCTGAGAAAGGGCATCAGACACACACTGGAGGGAGGGCCAAGGCCCTGAGGTGAGGCACCGACTCAAGCTGGGGAAAGCGGGGACATCAAGGAAGGCTTCCTGGAGGAGACGATCCCTGAGTTTCTTCAGGATAAGTAGGAGTTTTCCAGAAGTGAAAGGTGGATGTTCTCACAGGGGAAGCAGCTTGAGTGGACACAAGGTGGCAAAATAAGGGCGTGGCCTGCTGAAGAACTCCTCAAGGTGTGGCTCACGTGGACCTACCCACCACGCCCCAGCTTGCCAGGCAAGGGTGCAGCCAAGGGCATAATCAGAGCAATGGCAAACAGCAGGGGGTCAGAGTGGGAACTCTCCCTAACGGCCTGGGGAGGTGCCCCTGGGATCAGGAGCTCAGGCCAGCCCACCGGAGGCTTTGAGTGCCACCTGCTCCTGGTCATCTCAGGGCAGTGAGGAAGGCGGGGTGTCTGGCTTCTGGTTGCATGTGCAGGGCAGCGCTGGCCTGGCAGCCTGTCACATCATGAGTGAGGGAGAGGGGCTCCCAGAATTACCCACCTCCCCCAGGAAGTCTACCCTGACCCCTGCAGGCAGGAAGCCTCCTCTGCTCTAGATCCACAGATCCTCCACTGGCAGCCAGAAAAGCCTATAGTCACCTGTAGTCACAGCCCCTAGCACGCCTCTGACATCCTGCAGGAACTCGACCGCATAGGCATTCACAGGTTGTGGCGGGAAGGGCACCGGGTTGCCTATCAGGCCACCTCCTGCCACTGGATCAGACCGTGCCTGCTCCCGACCTCGGGACTGCCATGCCTGTCCACCACCCACTTCAGCCCTCACCTGAGACTCCAGCTGCCCCAAAAGGCTTGCTGGGACAGTGAAAGGAATTTGGTTAACAGAGCCCCAAAATCAAAATGCTTCGTCACCAACCTACAGGAATCTCTTATTAATTTGTCCTCGCCGAGCCAGTTTGCTTATTGGCATCACAGACAATCCTGTGTCCCTTGAAGGGTTTGGGGAATCCTTAGATGAACTCAGGTACCACTCTGGATGTCATCGAAGTGGCATCCTTTACAGCAGATAGTAAGTGCTCAGTAAACGGTAGCCACAATGAGATGCTGCCCGTTGGATGTAAAGACCGTGGTTTTCTCTCACCTCCTGGCGGCTCTGCTTCCCCCTACAACTGGCTTGGAGTAGCTCCCACTGTGGCTTGTGTCCCCCAAAGGTCCCCTACCTTTTAAGACTGCCCCTTCTCAGGCCTTTCCTGCCTCCATCAACCTGCCTATGCCCAACTGTGTCCCCAGCCCCACAGGCTCATGCCAGGAAGCCCTAGAGCCTGGCTCTGTGCCTGGTGTTGCCTCTTGGGGCTCAGGTTGATGGGGAGAGAACAGTAACTGATGACGATGACACAGAGGCTCTGTTTGTAAAGACGATGGGGGGAAATTACTGAGCAACCTCCTGAGAAACATTGGCGTGCGAGAAAATAACCCCTGCAGAGCCATGGCTGCCGCTTTGTGGCCCGAGGTGCCATGCAGTTGGCAGCAGAGCCCGGAGTCGTGCTGTGCGGAGATGGTGCCCTGGAGTGTTCTGTCACCGTGCCCCACAGCCACTGAAGCGGGCCTGCAGGGGAGTAATTCAGACATGCTGGATACATGTCTGCTGCAGCAGCCACTCTCAGAAAAGGAGACAGATTTGGAGCCACCAGACCTGGGGTGAAACCTCTGCTCCGCTTTGGCCAGCTGTGCAGCCTGGGGCAGCCCTCTGCACTTCTCTGATCCCTAGGATGCAATTTCCTCCTCTATAAAATGGACCCGTTACACAAGAGCATGCAGGGCCAGCTGAGTCAGGCCGCACCTCTCTGGATCCCTTCTGCCCTCGGGATGCCATTCCACCCCTCAGCCTAGCTTCGAAGGCTCTGAAGCGTCCTGAGCTCTTTCTCCAAGGACTGCCTTCTCCTTTGCGTGGCTCTGTGGTGGCGGCTTTTTATCTCCCTCCCAGCCTTTGCCCAAGCTATAATCATCTTCCTGGAGCACAGTCTTCCCTTTTGCCTTCTTCTTTGGCCTGGTTGTCTCCTACACAAAAGTTGGGGTTCGGGCAAGGTGTTGCTCATTTGGAAACTCTGATCCCTGGGCAGGGTTAGGTTTCCTCTTCTGCTGAAAGGTGACCTCTGCTGAGCCCAGGATCTCCCTTGCAGACTCCAGTACAGGGGTCCAGGTAGGGATGAAGCTGACCGTGGCCCCCTCCGTCGGCCATGTCCAAGATAGCCTGAGCCACGTGCAAGCCTCATGTGATCACAGGGGCCCCAGGAAATGGGCTAGGTGGTGGCAGCGGGAAGGCAGATCCAGTGCTGCAGGACAGGATCCGGGTGCCAGCCTGGGCAAGGGGCTGCATCCTAGGGCGGGCTGGGGACTTCAGTTGGAACCACGAAAACCAGCATTTGCTCCAAATCAGCTCGTTGCTTCAATGACGGTGTGTGTTTTTGATTTCTAGAACCTAGTTAGCGTGGACCTGGCACATAGTAGGTGACAGATGGGAGGAGTGGAGAGCGTATTCATAGGTGTGTGAGTGACGGGAATGGAAGAAAGAGAGAGGGGGAGGAAGGGAAGTTGGCTCAGTGGGTGGAGAGAGGGAGAAAGGGACAGACGGACGGACGGATGGACGGATGGACGGATGGATGGATGGACAGACGGACGGATGGACGGATGGACAGATGGATGGATGGATGGATGGATGGATGGATGGACGGATGGATGGATGGATGGGTATCTAAGTGGGATGCTAGACATATGCCCAGACAGGTAAATAGGTTAAGTGAGAGGAGTAGGTGGATGATGAAGTGGTGGGATGATCTGATACATGGTCATTTTGGCTCAGTGGTTCAGTGCACGGAAGGCTGTGAGAATGGTGGGCACATTATTGGGTAAGTGAACAGGGGCGGGTGGAAGGATAGATGGACAGATCCATGAATAGATGCCTGTGAGGTGGTAAATAGGTAGTGGGCCAGCGAGTGGAGGTCAGGATAATTTATGGACAATCGCAAGGACTGGATGGTTAGAAAGATAGATGGGTGAGTGGGTGTGTGGGTCAATGAGTGGATGAATGAACGGTAAAATTCCATGTGGCTACATGCCTGACACCTTGCCCAGAAGCTGAGGGGTGGTCTGGGTTCTGGGATTTGAGTTAATTGTCCTTCACTGGGGGAAACCAGTGCCAATTAGGCAAATAGATCCAGTCCCAGCAGGTCCCGAGGCAAGCCTGCTAATTGACTCCAACCTGACAGACCCGGCCTGGACTTCCAGTGGCCTGTGTCTTATTGATCTGTAATTTACACTCCACTCACATGCAGAAGGATTTGGGGTGACTTAGAAGATCAGACTTGTGTATAATAGGACAGCTAAAGTGAGACAGAGATGAGGCTGGAGAGGAGAGAGGTTCAGAGTAGCTGGTTCACTTGCTGGGCCCGCTGCTGACTAGCTGGCTGATGTCAGGAGGTTGCTTAACCTCTCTGGGCTTATCTGCCAGCCCTCGCCATCCATAGAAGTAAGAGAGGAAGGGAAGAGAGTTGGGCGCAGTAGGAAGATGTGTGGATGATGAATGGGTTGGGTATATTCACGGGATGCCACAAATGGACAGATAAGGGAACGGGTGGAGCGATGCGGGGAAGAGGCAAGGGAGAGGGCAGGTGGTGGATGGATAGATAAATGAGGAGGGGAACGATAAAAATTCTACCTCATCCAGCCGTGTGAGCTTCAAAAGAGATAATGCATGTGACAACTCAGCACAGGAATGGGCACAAAATAAAGGCATTAAATTATATACAGTTGACTCCCTGTATCCACAAGCTTCCCATCTGTGGGTGCAACCAACCATGGATCAAAGGTTTTTTAAAAATACTGCATCTGCATCAAACACAGAGACTTTTGTCTCTCATCATTATTTACCAAGCAACTCCGTATAACAATTATCTATGTAACATTTACACTGCACTGGGTATTGGAAGTGTTCTAGAGATGGTTTAATGTATCGGAGAGGATTTTATAGGTTACATGCAGATATGGTGCCATTTTATATGAAGGACTGAGCATTGGGGGCTTTGGGTATCCCCAGGATACCCATCTTCCAGGGATGCCAGGGTACACCTGTGTAGTGCATGTGTCAGGGGCCTTTGGACACCAGCGGTCACATATCCTGGAGGAGATATCTGGAAAGCAGACCCAGGTGTAAGCGGGTCGTGCATGGCTGTCTGGGTCAGCCTGGGGGGCCATTCAGGACTCAGATCAGTTCAGCAGCAAGACTACCAGCCCCAGCCCCCGGACTCCACTGTGCCTGCAAGGTGCTTATCGTCCGGATCAGGGGCTGACAAGGGACAGAAAGTTGCAGGCAGATCAACAAGTCCAGTGATGGGGGGCACACAGGGGAGCCCTGCTTCCTGGGTCATCAGGGAAGGCTTCTCAGAGCAGGTGATCTTTGAGGCAGGTCTTTAAAGGGCAGGGTGGGGTGGCCCAGGCAGGCCGGGAGGGTGGAGACGTGGGAGAGAGGAGAATGTGCCTCAGGAGAGAGCAAAGGGGTCTCCATCCAGTGGGCACAGAGGAGATTTGAAATAGGCCTGGCTCTGCCACATGCTGGTAAGTAATTCAGTGTCACTTTCCTCTCCTCTCCTCAAAATGACCATGGCAAACGTTCCTCCCTCCGCAGGTCACGCTAGGATCTCATGGGACAGAGCAGTGTAGGTGTAATACTCAGCACAGTACCAGACACGCAGTAGGTGTTCAGTATTGTCAGGTGCTATGATTATATTTTTATCACCTACATGGTTCATGGGAAGAGTGTAGATTTGATAAATAAAAGCCTTTAAAATTAAAAGTCCCTGGGCAAATGCTGGCCACCAGGGCAGCCTGATGTGTCAGAAAGACTTGAGGAAGCCCATAGGCCTGGGTTTCTGACTTACTGTGTGACCTTGGCCAAGTCGCCTAACCTCTCGGAGCTTCCATTTCCGTTGGTGTGAAATGGACCTGCTGAAGGCTTCCCTCGGGGTTGTCAGGAGGACTAAAGGAGCCTCTGCCTCTGTCTCACCCTCCCCAGTGAGTCCTGGTATTCGTTTACCGCCCACCCCATCCCCCAGCAACCTCGTCCCAGACCCCCATCCATCATCCTGTCCTTTGCGGAGGTTAAGTGGGTCCCCAAGCAGCGAATCCAAGCTCCCCCGAATCCCGGTGCACAATGCGGCCCGCTGTTAGCTAGCAGCCTGGCTGGCCCGGAGGATTGGGTTTCAGCCCGGGCGGCCTGCGCTGGCGGATGCCCAGGCCAGCGGCGGGCAGGCGGGGACCTAGCGGAGCAGCCGGCGTCACAGGGACTCCTCCACCAGGCCTGAGAAAACACAAGCAGGCTCCAGGCAGGCAACCGAGGCAGAGGAGGGCCTCTAAGAGCGGCAGGAGGAGAGGAGCGTAGCTGCAGGTCTGGGGCAGAAGGATTTTACATTAGCAGGCTCCCCTCTCCCGGCCAGGGGGCTGAGCCAGAAAAACCACGTGCTGCCGGTGGCGGACTTCACTTCAGAAAATCCACCACCTTCCTGGAACTGGACTGTGGGTCCTCGGGCGTTGCCATCCTGGCTGGCCTTGCTTTGAGCCAGGGAATGGGGATCTTCAGAGGCGAGGCCCAGCTATGTTTTATTCTGCTGTGTGGCTTTGGGTGGATCTCCGAGCCTGTCTGGGCTCAGTCTCCTCTTCTGTACAATGGGGTAATAATAGCACCAGTTTTCTAGCCTGTGTGGAGTATTTATCAGGCCTGACCCTGAAGGCATCGGCAGGTAAAAGGAGTCATTTTGTTCTCCCTTTCATAAGGGAGGCTGGTGGCTTCTGCGTGTCCCTTACTGGTTATGTGGCTTTGCAAGAGTCCTTGATGTCTCTTTGCCTCGGTTTCCCATAAGTTTACTCCTGGATGTCAGTGAAACTTGACAATACTGATGAAAGAAACATTTCCCCACAGCAGCCTCCACGGAGCAAGCTGTTGTGTGGCCTGGTCCTTTGCATATGACAACCTTTTGCAACCAATGCCTCCTTGGGTCCCCAGAGCAGTGCTGGGGGGATTTTGATGTCCTCCCTTCACAGATGAGGAAACTGAGGCTTAGCGAAACAAAGTGACTTTTCCAAGCTCACATAATGCCTTACACTTTACCTCCTGGATCCCACCTCATGCTTCTTTTGGACAATGGAAAAAGTGTGGTGTCTCCCAGTCACCGGTAGCCCAGGTCAGGTCGCACGCCGCCATGCCATGGATCCCATCCAGGCCCGGGTTTAGGTTACCTCAGTCCCAGCAGCCCAGACAGGGTACAACAGGAGCTGCTGGCCGAGGTCCAGAGCAGCATCTGACACTTGAGTCCCATGCCAGGCTGATGTGCTGCCTGGGCCGTGGGCTGCTGGCCAGTCTGGGTGCAGACCATGCCATTGCCCTCTTGAAGAATGCTTCAGAGTCCCCCTCTTGCTTGTGGGATCAGATCCAGCCTCCTTAGGGAGTTCACCTCCGGGCCCTTTCCGTGCCATCGCCTTCCAGGCAGGTTTGTTCCCCCTGCAGAGGACCTGCAGTCCAGAGCTGCAGAGAGCCGTCCTGGGTTTTAGCATTCCGGTCCTGGCCTTCGGGCCTCTGTGCCTTTGATTTGCTGTGACTGCTCAGTGCTGAGCCCTTTCCCCTGGTCTCCTCTGAGACGCCTTTCTCATACCCCGGACTCTTTCATATCCTGCTCCCAGCCTGGACCAGCCCTCTGTCCCTGTCTGGCTCAAGTCTGGAAGCTCCTCAAGGGAAAGGCCAGCTGACCTGTCCCTGCATCCCCAGTGCCGGGCACACGCAGGGTGGAGTAGCTGTTGGCTGAATGGCCCTGACTTTGCTACTTAATTCGGACGCTGGGGGAGAAGTCAGGTATGGCTGCCAAGAAGAAGGAAGGGGCCTTTGAGCTCAGTTTTGGAGCAGACGTTAGTCAGGCTAACAAAGCAATAAGAGCCAAGCATTCCAGGGAGAGCATTCGGGAAGTGTCAAGTCACCATGGCCCGAGGAAGTACGGTGCCTTTTGCAAACAAAAGGGAGTTTAGGATGGCTGGACCCTCGGGCTGTGGCCTGGCAGGTAATTATTTGACCCAGTTTGTAAAACTTCTGAAAACACCTTGGAGGGAGCTTGGACTCTATCTTGCAGCCAGTGAGACGCTGAAGGTCTTGGGATCAGTTAGGACATGATCAGACCCTGGCTTTACATCTCACCCCACTGCCACGTGCCAGCTGGCTGCGTGGACTCCGCCACGTCTGTTCTTCATACTGAGCATGCGGTGTGAGCAGGCAGACACAGACCTCACCTAGAACGAGGGCCAGAGGACACATCAGACTAACAGGACTCACCCACACGGTGACACTTAGTTCTCACAAGGACCCATTTGCAGTTGCAGAAACCAAGACCCAGAGAGAACAGGCTTGCCTGCTGTCTCACACTAGAAAGTGCCAGAACCAAGGATTTAGCCTGGAGAATCTATACCCTAGACCCCTGCCACCTTCTCTCCTTTCCTTCCTGCCCTCATACAGACCTGTGCAGAGAGAGAGAGAGAACATACCCATACCCACATGTGTACATACACACAGTGATGGTTTTCTTGTTTTGTGTTGTCTATTTCAGATGTCTGTTTCTGGCCCTGCCCATGTGCCCTTGCAAAGGTTCCTTCCCCTCCCTGGTGTCAGTTTCTACGTCTGTAAAATGGATAAATAGCAGCACAGGTCCCTTTGGTCATCCTGAGTCTGCAGTGGTATTCAGAGTGTCCTGGCCGGTCCTTGGCACACGATAGGTGATTAACAAAAGCCCCCTCTTCACGTCTTTGGAATGCTCACATACAGATGGTATTTGTGCAGACAAATACCATCTGTGGCCCTAGGGAATCATAGCTCTGGACAGAGCTGGCCGGGGTGGCCTAGGGAGCAAGGACAACCATCCACCCCAGCCTGAGAGCCGGGGCCCCACGAAGCCACCTCCTGTGGGCCTAACGCTAACGACTTCAGTGTGTCTCTCCTTTTAGCTCAAATATTTCTGAAATGTACACTTCTCATTCACACGTAGCTGGAGGCTGACGGGGCCTCCCAGCCTGTGCAATCAGGGCCTCCTGATTGCTTTCTTCTGTGCAGTCTCCAGGAGGGAGAGGGTTTTGGGCACTGTGGTGCTACGGCCGGAGCTGCTTCCAGCCCCAAATCCTGAGGAAGCCCAATCCCCTGAGGAAGGGGCTCTGGACTGAGGACTCTGGTTCTAGCTTCTGCCTGGATGCTGCAAATCTGTGTGGCCTCACTTTCTTCATCTGTCCATTGGGTTTGTTTTTTTGAAATGGGCACTTGGCGCTTCAGGGTGTCACTGCCCCTGAACAGAAACGGGGCTCCACAACCCCCCGGCTCAGCTCGCAGCTCTCACCGCTGCTTGCTGCACCCTTCGCCCATCCTAATTCCCACGAGTCACACTCCCACTGGCTCCTCACCCGTGCCCTCCCGTGCCCTCTGCCTGCCAGCAGCACCCACTCTTCCAGCCTCCAGCCCAGAGTCACTTCCTCCAGGAAGCCGTCCCGACATGCAGCATCCATCTCCCCGTCCTGTCGCACATTCCCCACCGTACGCTCCACACGGCCCCATTGTAATCTTTGTCACATCCGGAGGGTGATTAATTATCTGTGTACAGTGACAGCAGCTTCCCGTGTGAGGGACTGTCATTGTCACAGTGGGAATGGGGATGGGGACATTTCCAGCCCTTCGGAGGCAGCTCAGTGGAGCTCAGTGGCCCCCAAAGCGTGGGAAGCAGAACGATGTCAGGTAGTATGCAGATGAATGTTTTTAATTGTAATAGTCTCATGTTTGTTTTCCTTCTTTTTATGTCAAGTGATATTGGTTTTCCATTTATAATAATGCTTCCTTTTTTTTCTCTTTAAAATGCACTTAAGAAAAAAAAAGAGTCAGTGGGAAAAAAAATAGTAACTAAATGATAGTGCAGATGTGAGTGGGATGGCCAAGGCCATCCAGCCTGGCTGCCCTGATGGAGCAGGACTGTAGGGGTGTTCAAGCCCGTGGGTGGGGACGGGGTCTTGGGCACCCCAGTACCTACCCTTCAGGGACGCACCGACCATGGGAAGAGGAAACAAGAACAGTCCCCGCCAAGGATACCTGCAAGTTCTGGGGCCCCTTGGAACACCAGTGGCTGCAGAGCTGTGGGGGAGGTGGGTGCTGGAGGACTTCCTGGTAGATGTGACCTGAGCTGGGACTTCACAGATGAGGAGCATAGGGGCGGTCAAAGGGAGCATGGAGGGGAGAGGGTGAGAAGGAGCAGTATATGTGAGGTGTGGGTGTGAGAGTGCTGCATGGTCTGTGCATGGGAGAGCAACTTGGTAATGGAACAGCTGGGTGACCTTGAGCAATTCCTGGGCTTTTGCAGGCCTCTGTTTTCCCATCTGTGAAATGGGAGTGTATCAAGTACCTCCTGGCATGGTGATACTTGGATATTGGCATGAGTGTTCAAGGGTCTCAGTGGGTACAAGCTCTCAACCTTTGTAAATTTGGGGATTAGAAGGGGAATGTCTGGGGTTGATGTGGACATGGAAGAGCTGACGATAAAGGTAGGACTTGGCTTCCTGAACCCACACAGGTTCCTGAAGCAAAAACTACCGACACCAAATTCTCCCGGGAACAGGGACTTTTGTGCTTGATTTGAGAGGAACAAAGAGGAAATGCGGGGCCTCTCAGCAAAGTGGCATCATGTGAGCAGGAGGGGCTCCAGAGGCTGTGACCGTCCAGTGAGAAGGTGATGTTCGTCAGATGTTGGCAAGTGTGGTCTGGGGGCTACGGGGAGCCAGCCAGGCTAACCTGGAACCTCCTGGACCCCCATAAAATAATAGCTGTTACTTACTGAAGATCTGTGCTGGTACTCTCCTCCCCGTTAGCCTGCACAGCCACACTGAGGAGGTATTCTGGCCATGATCCAGGCGGGGAAACTGAGGCTTAGAAAGGGCCACGGTTGAGACTAGAGGTGTAGCTCCGCGGCAGACCTCTTGTCCGAGATGCAGGAGGCGCTGGGTTCTGTCCCCAGCACTGGAAATTTTAAAAAGCCCAAGGTTACAAGACATGTAAGTGAGAGAATCCAGGTCTCTGGTGCGGGAGCAAAGGGCCAAGGAGCTGGGTGCTGTGGGGCATGCTGTAACCCCAGCTGCTCAGGAAGCTGAGGCAGGAAGACAGTAAGCTCCAGCCAGCCTGGGCAACTTTATAAGGCCTTGTCTCAAAAATTAAAACAAAAAGGGCTGGGGGAGTAGTTCAGTGATAGGGCGCTTGCCTAGCATGTGTGAGACCTTAAGTTCAATTCCCAGTACTGAAAAAAATTAAAAATTGAATTTAAATCTTTAAAAAGAGCTGGGATGCCACTCAGGACTCCTTAGGTTCAGTCTGCAGTACCACAAGTGAAGAAAAAAGGTGCCAAGGAGAGTTTGGAGGAAAAGCAGCTCGTGCTCAGCTTCTGCAGAGCCAGGCTCTCAGCCCAGCCTAGGCCTGGCCTGGCGAGGAGGAACCGGAGGAGGACCTGCAAAGGTCACTTTTCCTCTTAGTTCTGTCCTGCGGGTGAACCAGGTAGCTGGTGACTTCCAGTCCGTGCCAGTTTCCACCTGGCATATTCTGTGGTAGCAGGAAAGGGGTCCAGTGTACCCTCCTGCCTGGCCTTTTGAGAAGCCTGCGTTTGAGCCCCCCATCCCCACCTTTTGCAGTACTGAGGTTTGAGCCCAGACCCCTCACGCTGAGCCACCTCCCCAGACCTTCGCATGCTTCGAGATAAGCTCTTACTAAGTTGTTAAATTGCCCAGGCCGGGCTTGAACTTGTGATCCTCCTGCCTCTGGCAAATCACTTGCCCTTCCTGGGCCTGAGTTTCCATCTGTACAATGAGGACATCGGTGCCAGGCCCCTCCTTCTTTGGACTACGGAACCGTCCAGCACTTGTCCTCTGGGTCAGCCCAGGAATCCGGCCAAGGGGTGGGGCCACCTGCTTGGCGGGCTTGGCGCCCCCACCCGACCCCTTTTGGTCCTGGGCGGTCTCTCCTTTCCCTTGTCTGCACAACTCCCAGCAGCTGTTCCTCAGGCCCAGGCAGAGAGCCCGGCTTGGCGCGTCTCGGGCTGAGGCCGATGAGAGAGAACAGGTGAAAAGTTCAGCCCTTGTTCTCTCCAGGAAGAAAAATCTGTAGCCTTCAGAGTGTGAAAAGCAGCCCTTTCTTCAGCTCCAAAGCTGCACAATAGAACTTCCCTCCAATTTGCCATCAAAAAGATGCCCTTGGCACCAGCTCCACCGTCCCTGGCGTCCCCTGGCTGCCCCCCTCCCTGCACCAGCCCCCAGGGTAAAGGGACACAGTGACCACAAACACGAGCCTCAGGCGGTCAAGGGGACGCTTCTGCATCCTCTCTTGTCAGATCAGGGGTCTAACTGGGGTCATCTCTAGCCAAATGCTATTTTTCTCCCTGCCTTCCATTCCTATCGCCCTGGCATGGGTCACCCCCTCATTACCTCCCATCTGGATTTTCTCAGCAGCCTGGGCACACTGCCCCGGTCTTCTGGCCCTGACGTGTCCAGCCTGGACCATCAAACTCATTTCAATAATCTAGAAATGTGTAGGGTAGCAAGACACCTGTACTTCCGTTCTGCCACAACTGCATGTGACCTTTTGAAGGTCTCCCCCCACCTCCTTGTGTGCCAGCTACTCTGTCTGCAGAATGAGGCCATTGGACCACAGCTCAAGTGGTCAGTGTTGGTTTCCTGGGGAGCCGTGGTGAGAAGCTCTGTGTGGCCACAGCATGTGGGGATTGATTAGTGATGTCTGCACCAGGTATAGAATTAGAACAGTGCTCTAAGCTATTCCTATCTAGTCTCACTGAGCTAGATGGCATGAAAGATCCCCTGTGACCTTTCAGGTTTCTCTGCCTTCACTTTTTCATAGCCATTTCTATTCCCACATCATCTCCACTCCCACAAATGTGAATCAGGGTTCTGCCATTGGCTTTTTTCCTGCTCAGGTACCCAGCACATTGCCTAGTACATAATGGATATCAGGATCTATTTGTTGAGCAAATGCTTGAAAGGGATCTATTTAAATCTGTTCAGTGCATTGCACAATTCATTTCAAAAATGTATTTTGAAGCCCTTTTGGCAGAGGAATGGTAGCAGGGAGGGGTCCCGAGCCTGACCTGGGGTGAGTCGGGCATCTCTAGGGCCTGTGTGTCTCCTTCCCTCCAGCTATTGGTCCAGAAGCTGATCTGAATCTCTTGCAGCCAGTGACAACTGGCTCCTTTTCCTCTCAGGGATGGAGATGGGAGGCGATAGAAGAAAGGGGGATGGTTACAGAATGTGAGGTCAGAAAGGCAAGGCAGAGCGCCAGACGGAAGAGAGACTCTTCTAAGGCTCAGGTTCCAGTTTTTGAGAATTTGACACAAACTGAAAAGTGAACAGGTACCCAGAATTTAAGGTACGAGTTCAATGTTTGGTGATAGATCCTTAGGATCCCATTCAGGCTCTTGACCTGCAGCCAGGTTAAGAACCTTCTCTACTCGGAAAGGAGAGACTGTGAGATGTGATTGCTGGTGGCAGGGAGGGCGGGTGCTGCTGACCGTAGATGGATAGAGATCCTGGAATTGGGACTAGAAGATCGGAACCTTGAGAAGTAGAGTAAGATGATTGGCTGGGCTATACGGGTGGGTGGGATTATGGAATGGAGAGGCAGGTTCCAAAGGGAGCGTGGCCTGGAGGATTAGAGTTGGGTGAGTGGAGCAGTGGAGGTAGGCGGGGGTCTCTAAGGGAAGGAACTTAATGGGCAGGATCTTAAGGTCAGGGCAGAGTGACTGACAGCACTGAGAAGGCAAAGTGGTGATTCTTTGCTCTCCCCACAGAAACACTGATGGACTCCACTACCGCGACGGCTGAGCTGGGCTGGATGGTGCATCCCCCATCAGGGGTGAGTTGTGGTCCCCAAACCCCACTTGGCCCCCAGGATGCCTCAACATTTGTTGCAAGGCCTGAAGGCCCCTCGCACTCCAGTCCCTTTCTTCTCTTCAGGGTCCAGAGTCCCACCTCCCAATCCCCTATCATTGATGGAGCACCCGTTACCATGGCAACCTGCTGGATGCCTTTATCCTTTATCCCATGGAATCCTCAATGCAAGGCCGGGAAGTAGGCACTTGCTTAGCTTCCATTTCAGATGAGGAAGCTGAACTGTCACTTCCTGAGTATGCATTCTATGTCAGACACCTTGGTATGCATCATCTCCAGGTGCACCACAGGGAGGAATAACCTCCTTTACTGATGAGGAACCTGAAGCACAGGGAGGCTTAGCTACCTGCCCAGGGCCCTACAGCTAGTAAGTAAAGGGGCCCAGCTTTGTTTTTTGTTTTTGTGGTTCAGGTGAATTTTTTTTTCCTTCTTTTTGGTGCTGGGATGCATCCTGAACACACACTCTCCCCTTGAAATGCACCCCAGCTGGGGCTCAAGTTTGTATCCAGGATTGTGACTGAGTCCTCTCCTCCTCTTTTCTGGGTCTCCATAACACAAGTCCCCTTTCATGGTTCTTATCATTGTACTTCTTTGTTTGGGTCATCTGAGCCCACATCTGGGCTAACTCCTTTCTCCCGAGCACTTGCAGAGAGGATGTGAGGTCAAAGTTTCCAAAAATGCTCGCGCTACCCATGAGCTGTGTGGTTTGGAGCCAGTTCCTTAATCTTTCTGAGCTTTGATTTTCTTGTCTATGAAATGATGATAAAGATGACTTCCTCAAAGGGCCATCATGAGGTTTTCTTGCAAAGTATCTAAGGTTGACCTTCAATAGAGAATAGCTAGGATGATGATGATGATCATCATCATTGTCATCGATTTTAGTCCTCCCAGTCTCTGGGGAAGGCTCTGAACTCCACGACCTATTCCTCCCTTCCCCCTACCTCGGCTCCTCCCCTGAGACTCAGCTGCAGCCCCTGGGAGCTGCACCCCCCCCAGGCCTGTGCACTCAATAGGCAGGGCCTCAGGGTCAGGCCTCTTTCTGTGGCTCTTTCTTGTCACCAATTTTCCATCTGCGAAGGCGGCTGGGCTCACAGCCCCACCCTGCCAGTAATGAGGCCAGGCTGGGCTGCAGGGCCCCCGGACGCAATTATTTGGGGTGTTTGGGCTGCAGGGCCTCCGCATGTTAATTAGAGAGAGGGGAGAAAGGCAGAGTGCTCTAATTAAGTGCTCTAATTAAGTTCTGAAGAAGAGCAGCGGTTGTAACAAGGGGCTGACTTTGTCACATGGTGCCACCAAAAAAAAAAAAAAAAATTAAATACAAAGTAGGGAGCTTCAGAGTGGCCACTGCAGGAGAGGCTGGGCTAGCAAGCCCCAGCTTAACCTCTCCTCCCACACTCACCCCTGTAGCATCTGACCATTCCCTGGGTACACTTGGCCTAGAGAATCGAAGTGGCAAAGGCACAAAGAACATCCACTGGAGGGTGACACCTCTCTCCTAACACCTGCCAGTCTCATAGTCCCACTTGGCAACTGGGGAGATAGTGGCCCAGAGAGGCTGAGGGGCTGACCCGAGGTTCTGCACCAGGGTACTTAGCAGTGCTGTGTTCTGAGACAGCACAGGCAAGTGCATGGCTGGGTCTCATCTCACATGACCTGGATCAGTCAGGTGACCTCACCTGTCCTCTTTTACTCCTTCTGCTGAACGGCGAGGGCAATGATGCCTTGTGTGCACATCATGACAAAGAAATGACGCTATGAGAGTACCTAGCCCAGGATCATCATGAGCGGGGAGGCTCTGCTGTTGGGGCCCTTTTCTATCTATCCAGGTGAAGCCAACTCAACACCAAGAGGGACCTGACAGGAGAGGGTGGGCAGCTCCCCTTAGCAAACTCTCTGGCCCACTGGGGAGACCAGACCAAGGGGCGAATGTGCAAAGCCGTTGCCCGGGGATTACCCCAGAGGCCTGGGGGAGAACTGGAGGACTCAGACCAAGCAGCCAGGGGATGGCCTGCTGCGGAGAGTTAGGGTGCAGAGTGGCTTAGTGATGTAGTACTTGCTTAACATGCATACGGCCCTGAATTCTGTTCTAAGCACTGTATAAAATAAAACCAAGCAAGAAAAAGTGCTTGGTGAGGGTACATAATTAACCAAAGGCTCAGCCAGGGGTATGAGCTGGGTCTGTGAGTCTGTGTGCAGGGACATGGGTACTGTGCCCTTCCCGACTTCCTGTCAAGTGCACAGCCCTCTGCAGCACAGAGGCTCCATGGTCCTCAGTCAAGTTTTTGATATTTAGGCTGGGATCCCCTGGGTACTGGAGCTTCTTCTCTAGCAAGCAGGAAAGGCAGGCAGGCTCCCTCTGTGAACTAGAGATCAGCCAGCCTCTGAGGAATCTTAGCAGCTGGAAGCCCCAGAGAAATGCCCTGTCTTTCCTGTCATACTAGGAGGTCAGTGGAGTGAGAACTGTCTTCCTTTATCTTTTCAGAGTCCCCAAGGCCAAAGACTACACCTCCAGATCAGACAGGGAGCTCCTAGAGGACAGAAAGTCTGTCGGACTGGCAGCCCCCGAGCCCAGAGCCATCTACCGTCCTGAGCAGGAGCTCCCTAGGTCAGGGCCCTCCCATTTCCCCTTGCAGGTGGGAACTTCCTGAACTCAGAGCCTGTGTCTCCTTTATCAGATTAGTGAACCCCTGGCTGTGGGAGCCTCGTCTCCCTCATCTGCCAGGGGAATTCCAAGAGCCGGGTGTGTGCCCTTCCCGTCGGCTTGGTAGTATACCACTTTCACAGGTGGGGATTCCTTGGAATCAAGGTCGTGTCTCTCCCATCAGATTGGAGATTCTGTCATGTCTCCGTCATCAGACTAGAGGGTCGCAGAAGCAGTCTGTGTCTCCCATGAGACAGGGTGTTTCCTGGGGCTGAGCCCCTACCTCTCCAACCTGATTGGCGTTTCCCCCACAGTGGGAAGAGGTGAGCGGCTATGATGAGAACATGAACACAATCCGCACGTACCAGGTGTGCAACGTGTTTGAGTCGAGCCAGAACAACTGGTTACGGACCAAGTTTATCCGGCGCCGCGGGGCCCACCGCATCCACGTGGAGATGAAGTTCTCGGTGCGAGACTGCAGCAGCATCCCCAGCGTGCCCGGCTCCTGCAAGGAGACCTTCAACCTCTATTACTATGAGTCTGACTTTGACTTAGCCACCAAGACCTTCCCCAACTGGATGGAGAACCCATGGGTGAAAGTGGACACCATCGCAGCCGATGAGAGCTTCTCTCAAGTAGACCTGGGTGGCCGCGTCATGAAGATCAACACCGAAGTGCGGAGCTTCGGGCCCGTGTCCCGCAGCGGCTTCTACCTGGCCTTCCAGGACTATGGCGGCTGCATGTCCCTCATTGCTGTGCGCGTCTTCTATCGCAAGTGTCCCCGTGTCATCCAGAATGGTGCCATCTTCCAGGAGACGCTGTCAGGGGCTGAGAGCACGTCGCTTGTGGCCGCCCGGGGCAGCTGCATCGCCAATGCCGAAGAAGTGGACGTGCCCATCAAGCTGTACTGTAATGGGGACGGCGAGTGGCTGGTGCCCATCGGGCGCTGCATGTGCAAAGCTGGCTTCGAGGCTGTGGAGAATGGCACTGTCTGCCGAGGTAAGGGCCACCCCGGGGCAGGCGCCGCTGCAGATGCATGAGGTTGGCATCGGTGGGAGGTTTGGGCCGGGCATCTGGGGCTCAGGCTGGCAAGGGGAGAGGCTCAGGTCCAATCCTGAGACAGACTGAGGCGGTTTCCCAACCTGCAGATTGCTTGGCTTCCGGGGGAGGCCCTTGGTAGTACTTAAAGCACCTAGGGTGGGAGGTATACCAGATGACCTGGGTTGGTGTGAGGCTAATATCTTTCTTTTCCAATTGTGCAATTATTTGTGATGACAAATGGTAGGTATTTGTCTTCATTTACAAAAGTAATATGGTTTCCTAGAGAGACATGTGGCACACACTCATAATCCTGGCATTCTGGGAGGCTGAGTCAGGAGAATTGCAAATTCAAGCCTAACCTGGACAGCATAGTAATTTAGAGAGATCCGATCTCAAAATAAATACAAAAAGGGCTGGTGATGTAACTCAGTGCAAAGGTGCTGGCTTCAGTTCCCAGTTCCAAAAAATATGCTGTGATTTCCAATGTAAGAAAATGAATAAATCATAATATATAACATTTAGATGTGAGAGAGTTAACATTGTTTGAGCTTTTGCTGTGTTGGTCAGTATAGACCAGGCTAAGCTGAAGTGACAAAACAAGCAAACATTATTTCTCACTCACTGCTACATGTCCAGCCTGGGTCAGTGTGAGACTCCTTCTGAAGCCAAGCAGGTAGAGGAAGCACTCTTAGCAATATTGGCATCATCGGGACAGAAGGAGGGAAAGACTGGGGAGGTTGTATACCGGCTCTGGTGCTTCCCTAGGAATGGCTCATAGTAGGAAATACGGCCGGCAGGTAAGGAAGCCATGTAAACAAAAAGATGTGGCTTCTAATCACAATCCTGCTAGCTATTAGCTGCACAACCTTAACCAAGTGCAAAACTCTTTCATAAGGTGTATGAGGAATCAGGCACTTAAAGCGTGTAAAGTGCCTGTAAGGTTTCTGGCCCACAGGAAGTATCTAGTGATGCTCACTGAAGGAGATGATATCTCCAGCTCTGTCTGAGCAGGTGCTCGCAGTGTGATCAGTGAGGATGGGTGTGCACAGGGATCTGAAGCCACTTCTGCTTCTTCCTGTTGTGCTTCCATTGGAATCTAGGTTAGGGCCGGGTGCTAGCGGAAATGTGAGGCGGGGGATGAGCACGGTGATCCTCACCTGTGACTCAGCTCTGTGGCTCCTCCCTCCAGGCCCTGGAGATGAGCAGGCAGCATTTTCAAGATTCTTGGGTGAATGGGGGCATCGGAGACAGGAGGCCGTGGGCTTCCTGGAAGCAGTGGCAGAGTCTCCAGAGATGACAGCAGTCTGGATCAAGTGTCACGGTGCTGGGAGAGGGAAATGTTTTGCTGATGAAATGGAAGGGATATGAGGACAGCTCAGAGAGGGAGAGGGGAGGCATCAAGGAGAGAAAGGATTCCACTTTTCAGGGAGGTTGTGATTTAGGAAAAGAAAGGAGAAAATTGGGAGAAAGGGCTGGTTTCTTAGAAAAGATAACAAATGTGTGGTTGTTGTTGTTTACTTGCTTTTGTTTTGTTCAGTTTTGGTTTTTGGAGGTGCTGAGAATCAAAGCTAGGTCCTTATGCATGCTAGGTAACTACTCCACCACTGAGCTACAACCCCAACCTGTAAATTCAGCTTTATATCCTTGGAAAGAACATAGCCTTGGACGGTGGTGAGGCAGAGTGGGGGGACACAGAAACAGGCAAACCAGAAACCAGTCACTCATTGATGGCCTGTTTGTTCATCAGACTTTCAATGTGTCTACCTGTGTAAGACCTTGTGCTGAGCGTCAAGTAATGCTGAGAAGAATCCACCTGTGGCGTTGCCTTCTGGGGCTCACAGCCCGTGGGGGAGTCAGACCTATGAATGAACAAAAGGGTGAGGTGTTAGACTTGTTTTACTAGGAACCTCTCAGGCTACGATAGGCACAGAATATGAGGGTTATCCAAGGTGGTGACACTGGCGTTGAATCTGGGCAGGGGGATATGTTGGGTAGGTGTCCCAGTGCTTCTGGAGAAGGGATCTATATGAAAAAAGGCCTGGAGATACCAATCAGTTCGGCTCTTTAGGGAGACTGTGGTCACCCTACCACGTGGTCAAGGGCTCCAGGAGGATGTAGGCAGGGCTTTCACTGGGCGAGAGGCTCCAGTGAGGAGGTGTATTCGTTATCTACCGCTGTGTAACAAGTTACCCCAATGGAGCAGTTTAAAACAACACCTTTCTAGCTTCTGAGGACTGGGTTCTGGGTGTGGCTGGGGTGGAACATCTAACTCAGAGGCCCTCCTGAGGGTGCAGGCCGCTGGCAGCTGAGGCTACCATGTCAACTGAAGGCTCCACTGCAGAAAGGTGGCTTCCAGGCTCCTTTGCGTGGTTGTCACAAGCCACACACATGTGGAGAGACTCACCCAGAGAGAATCTGACAGAACACCGGAGATAGAAGCCACCATCTTTTCATAATCTGATTCTGAAGTGACATCTCACCACTTCTGCTGTATTTTCTTCATTCAGCATGAGTCATCAGGGAACAGACCTGTCCAAGCTATAAGGGCCCTGAGGCATCTTAAAGGTTGTGTGTCAGTGGCAGGTTCCTGGGTCAGAGCCTCCCCTTGTAGGTACTGAGGATCCAGGTGGTGCTGGCTCAGGGTGTGCCTGGCCCTGGCTCCTCTCCACACCTTCCCTCCCTGACAGGTCACCCAGGCCCAGGCCCAGGCCACCCGCCCAGCTGGGTACACATGGGGCCCAGTCAGAGCGAGCTGAGAGAGCCCCACAGCACACCAGCTGCTGCGTGGCCTGCAGGTAGCCACCCAGAAAGGGTGCGGCTTCCATCCAAACCCAGCAGGCGCTGGCCCCACCATCCAGGCCACAGAGGAGTGGAGGCAACAACTGACATCCTAGTGGCTGGCCCAGTGCTTTCCCGTCCTCCGGCTCGGAGAGTCTCAGCCTTACTGTGGATCAGAACCACTGGCGAGTTGGCCTGGGTCTGACTCACCCTCCTCCCCAGGTCTAGTCCTGAGATGGAATCAAAAGTCGGGATTTTTAAACCAGCAGCTGTGATGATTCTGTCCTGGGACCACAGCCCAGAGGTCCACTGAGATAGCACATCTTAGCGTGAACAAGCTGGGACTCCAGGCCTTGGGGGTGACTACAAGCCCAGCCCCAGCCCCATGCACCTCAGGAGGAGCTGTCCTTAGAGAGGACAAGGGCAGAATCTGGGAGGATGTGCTCGGATAACAGCCACCGATGGGCCAAATATAATTTACAAGACAATCCCATTGCTTTATGGATACAAATCACAGAAAACAGAGCTGGATAAAGTCTTCTTGGCGTTGGAGAGCAAGGACATCCTCGTGGGGAGCAGACATTGTCCCCCAGAAGGCAGTGGTGGCTAACAAGGCCTCGTCAGTTGACAGCCCAGCCAGGGGTTTGAAAACTGAGCTGATTCAATCTTATGGCTTTCTGTAGCATCTAGTGAGTTCAGGACGTGGTGAGGGGGAGCCAGTATTTGGACAAGCATGTACTAAGTGTCCACTGTGTGCCATTTTAACCTAGTAAATGTGTGCTGAGCGCACAGAAAGGAACAAGACACAAGTCACGTGTGCTTATAACTTTCCCAGAGTTTTTAGTCCAGATGAATGGATGGGAGATGGAGAGAGCTAATGAACAAATAAACCAGTTACGGATTATGATGTATGAAGGGGAGAGGGGAGCCTGTGTGACCAGAGAGATCCAGCAAAAGACCAGCTTCAGGAGGGAGCAGCTTCTTGGTGAAGGTGGCATTTGAGCTGATGGGGGCTGCCCTGGGAGGGCCTGAGAGAGGGTCCCTGAGAAACCCAAGACTTGGGGCTTGCCGTTAGGTGGCCCCTGGGTGACGCGGAGACTCAGACACATGGGACACAAGGCAGAGCTTGTCCTGCCAGAAGCGAGGTCCATCCACGCACTTGGAGAAGGAGGCATCCTTTGGCCGGGGGATCTTGGGAGGCTTCAGGGAGGTGGCATCTGAGCTAGGAAGAGTGAACAGAAATCAGATGGGTAAGTGGAGGAAATTGTGCCTGAGGAACTGCGTGACTCAAGTCCTGAGGTGACAGCACAGGGCACCTGGTTGATGGCAGGTTGTCTTCCTGCATAGGGTCCGGGGCTCACCTCTCCCCTAAACATTCATTTATTGAGTCACTAATCTGGGCCTGCACTGGCTGTGTATGTGCAGGTGAGGGCTCCTGGGACTCCCCAATAGAACTTTGCTCTCTTAACCGGCCTGGTCCCAGCTTCCCAGCTTCCTCAGGGGCCCAACCCCACGAGGCTTCCACTAGCAGGTGTACCGAGAGGCAGGGAAATCCCAGGATTCCAGCTCTGCAGCTCCCACCCAAGGCCACACATCATTTCCTTGGACTCTTTGTCGTCCGTGGTTGGATTATAAAGTGGCCTGCCCCAGTTCTTCCAGGTTGTCTGTCCCTGTATCTCTACGTCCCTCGGTTTCTCCCTGCATACTTCACTTCCTCTTTTCCCCTAGCCCAGCGGGAGCCCCCAGCCTAGCCGCCTCGGAAGGCCCTGCCCACCTCTTCCCAGTACCTGACCTGCATCCGAGTGGCAGTGGCTCTGGGGGCAGTTCCGTGGTGAGCTCAACAGCCGCGATACTATTGGGGCCTGATGGGATTGTTAATATTTAGCTTGGATGGGGAGAGGGGCTGTGAGCCAGCTCAGAGCGGTTGCATGCACACGTTAATTCACTGGCTCCAGCCACGAGGCCCCAGTTCCCAGTTCCCAGGTGGCAGCTGTGGGCTTCTCCCAGAGCCTCCCTTCTGTGTCCCTGCCCAGCCCGGCCGCCCCAGTCCTGGCCTCTCCTAGACCTTGGCTCGAGAGACCTGGTTTCAAACCCCGCTCCTGCCATCACTAGCCATGTGACCAATGAGCTTCTCAGGCAACCTCTGTTTCCCCATGGGCAAAATCTGACGCACATGAGGGCTACAACGCAAAATCAGGTACCCTACTAAGGAAAGTATTATAAAAACAAGAAAGAGGATTTGTGCACGCTGCCTTTGGCTTGTGTTTGGTTTTGTTTTCCTGATGAGCTTTTCATTTTGAGGAAAAAATAACTCTTCTTTATCACAAAAACAATTTAGGTTATTTGTAGAATCCTTAAAAACTGTTGATAAGCAAAAAGGAAAAAATTAAAATTGCCCATAATCCCATCACCCAGAGATAACCACTGTTAAACTGGTGTAGAGCATTCCAGAGATTCTTATGTGTATTTACACATATTGATTTTTTGTTGTTGTTGTTTTTTAAGAAAAGAATGAACTGCTAAAACTGCTTGAGGGTTTTTGTTCTTTTTCTTTTTTCCCTGCAGTTCTGGGGAACTGAGCCTGCACCCTCGCCCGTGCTAGGCAAGGGCTCCACCACTGAGCTACATCCCCAGCCCCAGAAGATTTTTGACTTGATGTCTCATGGACAGCTTCCATGTCCTGAGAGCTTCAGTGTCATTGGGGGAGGCCCTGAGAATTCCATAGTATAAATGAACCCTACTTTTCTTTATAGGCCTCTGTGGATCAGCACACAGATTGCTTGCAGGCTTTCACTATTTTAAACAAATGTTGGCGTGAGCCCCGTGGTTCCTCTGTCTTTTTGACTTGCTGCTTGTATTTGCTCGGGATACATTTCTAGGCGTGGAATTGTGAGGTCAAAGGGCACATACTTTTTTTAGAGCTTTTGACACGCATAGCCAATTTATCCTCCAGAAACCCTGGGCTGAGTTCCCCTCCTGGCAGCAGCCCCTGAGTCTGCTGGTTTCCCTGCGTGCTCACCAGCATGGGAGTTTATGCCTGTGGCCTTGTTTTCTGTTTTACTCCCAGAATCCTGTGCTTTCCCAGCCAAGAGAGGGAGAGGCCAGGGATCCTCTCTAGGCCCTCAGAGTGGGAGCCTGGACCACCCTCCGGGTGGGCACCTTTCCTCCTGCTTCGGCTTCACCCCTGCCCTCCGAGGCTGGGTCACTGGTTCAGAAGTGCCTGGGGAGCCTGTAGGGGTGGGGTGCGGTCAGTCTGGGGGTGAGAAGGAGGAAGGCAGACACTGGCAGAGCCTGTGCTGGCTGGGGAAAGGGTGTGAGGGTTGGAATGCTGAGTGGGAGGGAAGGCCCAGACCCCTTCCCACAGAAAGTTCTGCTGTCTCCCTTTATAGGCAGGGTGGAGACACCCATCTGGGTGGGAGGGTGATGGGCAGCCCCTGTGGACCCCAGATTCAGGCCACAGGCCAGCCTTTGAGGAGAGGTTGGATGGCCTCCCTCAAGCTGTTGAGGTCTTTGTTCTTAAAAACTGAAAAAGGTCCACACCCTCCCCCTCTTCCCTTTCCCCTCCACTGGTCCATCTGCCCATCCATCCATCCATCTGACATTCACCGAACACCAGGTTCTGATTTTTCTGCTTGGAAGGGGTCATAATGAGCCAGAAACAAACATATGTGGAACACCTTTTATGTGTCAGGGACTGTCCCAGCACTGGGGTCCTTGTGAGGACCCAGCATGGCTCCTGCCCTCGAGGACAGCCACCCTGGAGATTTGACAGACACATCTGGGGACAGTGAAGGTGCAGAGGGCAGGTGTCATGTGGAAAGCAGGTGGGCAGGAGGGTCCCGTGGAAGCAGGCAGAATGGCAGCCAGGCTGGCGGTGGCCAGAGAGGGCTTCCTGGAAGAGGGACCACTCGGGTGGAACTGGGTGAGCAGCAGGAGCTAGGCGAGGAGGAGGAGGAGGAGGGGGAGGAGGGGGATGGGGAGGAGGAGGAGGAGGAAGAAACAGGAGGAGGAAGAAACAGGAGGAGGAGGAGGAAGAAACAGGAGGAGGAGGAGGAAGAAACAGGAGGAGGAGGGGGAGGAGGGGGAGGAGCTACAAAGGCCCAGAGGCAGCCACAGTGAGGGGTCCCCTGCAGCCCTTTCCCCTCTCTGAGTCAGCTAAAGGGAGGATCTGGACGAGAGGGTGTCAGATGATTCTGTCTCCTGGTCCTTCATCCTCCAGTGGCCGGGGCAGGATAACTTTGGCTCTCTGTCTTCATCTGTTCACATCCATTATTCATTCTCGTCACATCCCCAGGCACCTACTGTGTGCCAGTCCCTGGCCACATGTGGGGCCAGCCGAGATGATCCAGGCCCGCACCATTCGTAACTACGGCCTTGGGGGACTCTGAAGGCGTAGGGAGAGAGATGGTGGGGGGCTTTGGAGGCTGAGAGGAGCGAAAAGCAGGAAGGGAAATTAGTCCAGCAAAAAGTGGCTGGAAGTGATACTGATTTTTTTTTTTTTCTCTGTTGACATCTAAGAAGGTTGCAACCATGCAAGAAGGAGCTGAGAGTGTTCTTGGCAGAGTGAAACAGGGAGAGGGGCTGCCAGGGCTATCAGGGGCCAAGGGAGAGTCCAGGGACAAGAGGGCAAAAGGGCCACCTCTGCCCAGCACTATGGCTGCTGTTAGTTCCATTTAACAAACAATGAGCGTGAAGTCCAGAGGGGGTCAGCAAGTTGCCCAAGGACACACAGCACTCTGTTGCAGAGTCAAAATTTGAGCCTTGATTTCTCTCGTTTGCCGAAACAACTTAGTAAGCTGGAGTAGATAGATGCCCGGATGTTCTCTCCTTTCATACCTGAGGCTCATGGCTGGTTGCTGGGCATCAAGCCCCCATCCGGTAGCACTTATGGAGAGTGACCAGCCAGATATGGGGAGCAAAGCAGCAGAGGCAGATCCGTACTCTCCTGTTTCCCACTTCTGACCTCTTTTGCATGAATGGTGTCCCCATGGTCCTCAGCCACCCCACGGGGCTGGGTAAGATCATGCCCATTTTACAGAAAAGCAAACCAAGGTCTGAGCAGGGTCATAGCCAGGAAAGTGTAGAAGCCAGCTCAGCAGCCGTCCCAGGAGCCCTCACTGCCCTCCCTGGCTCCCTACCTGACTCTGCTTGCCTTGAGACCACTGGCTCATCGGACGGGGTCCAGGCTGCCTCTACAACACCCCACTGTGGCCGTAAACAGCTGGGAAGTTCCCCTCCCTCTGGCCTCTGCCTTTCATCTGGCTGGGCCTCGGGATCTGGCGAGAGAGCCCGTTTATTGAGGAAGTTTGTGCATTTAACAGTTTAAGCCTTTCTAAGCCTGTGGTACAACAGGATTTGGGAGCCGTTAACAATTCTGTGTGGTTAAGAGATTTTCGTTTCTCTGCGGCAGCTGGCTCGGGTCCCACTGGCCCACTCCAGCCTCTGCCCGATCCTGTTGGGGCACCACCTCCCCAGGGCCCTTGATCTTCAGCCCCCATCTCTGCTGCTTCTCCCCATCATTTTGCCTCAAGCTTCCAGGTATGAACTTTGACCTCAGAGGAGTAACTAAGGCCCAGAAGGGGAAAGAGTGTTGACCAAAGCCACACAGCCTCCAAGAGGCTGGAACCGAAACTGGGTCCCTTTCCCATCCCAGACGCTCTGCTTTGGGGAAGAGAGGACAGTGTGTTGTTAATTCCTCACTGGCAGAACTCAAAAAACCCATGTGACGCTGGTGTGATCGCTGCCAAGGCCTTGGAACAGGGAGAGGGAGACTCCCCTCTCAGGTACAGACTGGGATCAGACCAAGGCCTGCCGGGATCCTAACAAGCATCCTTCACACTACACCAGAAAGCCTGGGTTTTTTTTCTCTCCATAGCTTGGGGGAGAAATGCCATTTGTAATTATAATGTCTTACACATGTACAGTATTTGTTTACTTACACCCTGCTTAGCTCCAGAAGAGATTGGAGGCTGCTTTGGTGTGGCATTTGGTCCCACCCCATGAGATGCTTTGATCTGAATGACACCCACCCAAGAAAGGCACCGCAAAGGTTGCTGTCACCAGTTTAGAGGCAGGAACACTAAAGCCAAGAGGAGACAAGATGTTCCCAGGGTCAAGGTCAGAGAGCACTTTGAGGGGAGCTGGGCAGACCTGGGACCCTAAGCCAGCACTGCCGCCTCCTGGCCCAGGCTTCTAAGATGCCCAGCCAGGCAGCTCTGCCTCCCGGCTGCAAGCCTGAGACCTCAGGGAACCCCAAGACCCCAAGGGAGCCCATGGCCTGCTTCACAGGTGAGAGGAGCTGGGCCTGTCTGGAGCTCCTCACCCCTAGAAACACATGGCTGTGCGAGGTCAGTGGTGGGTTTGGGGCAGCATGATCAGGGTCCGGGCGATCTGGACTGGCCCGGGGCCAGGGGCCAGGGGCATCCCCGTTAGGTCTGGCCTTGAGGCTCTATCGTCGCTGCAGGCTGGATGCTGTGTCTGCATTCATTACAGGGGCTCATTTTCTGTCAGGGTCACATGGCAACCAGCAGGCCAAGGAAAGGGTCCCAAGTGCTACCGCTGCAAGTCCACACGGACCACAGGCTCCCTCTCTCCTCTCTTCCCATCCTCTGATACTGCATGGCATCGAAAACTGAGGGCCAAGGAAGTTCAAACAATGACTCTCCCAGAGGCCTGGACTCGACCGCAGGGTCCCCTCCAACTGACTCTGGCTGGGCTCTCGTCGTGAACTACACATTGGAAACCACAGATGAGAGGTCCAGAGTGGAAGAGAACACATCGATTGAGTGTTCACTATGTTCTAGGCCTCTGCTTTGCTGAATCCTTGGGATCCCCACGAGTCAGGCATTATGGAAGAGGCAGGAGAGGCTCAGAGAATTATGTAACCAGTCCAAGTTCACAGGTAAAGGGAGGTGGAGTCAGAAATGAAACCCAAGACCTGCGCCCATCCCGCTGGAATGTTTGCAATTTCATCATTAGTAAATTTTTCCACAGTTTTATCTCATATGACTCTCAACAACACTGGAGGTAAAAGGGGTATTATCCCCATTCTCTGGAGGAGCAAATTAAGCCTCGACAAGGTGGGATGATCCACCCAACATTCACTGCTAGGAAGGGACAGAGCCGGGACTCAGATGGGGTCCCTGGGTGGCTTGATTCCCCAGCCTGGGCTCTACCTGGTGGCCCCTGCTGCTGCTCCTGCTCCTAACCTGTCCTGAACCCATTCTCCCAGGCTTTTGTCCCCTCACTCATCACCCAGGCCACCATGTTCATGTTGACATGGCAGTGGACGCTCCCCTGGCCTGCCGTAGCATGTGACAAGGTGACCATACCTTTCCTGTGACCATATCTCTTTGGGAGCCCCTCCTGGATGCTTTATGGTGATTTTGCTCGTCTCCCTCCCTCTGCACCAGGGACGCCCCGTGCCAAGTCCTTAGCCTCTCCTCTCCCTGTGCCTGGCTCACGCCCTCCTGTCCCATGGTGTCAAAGGCCTCCTCTGGGATCATCTCCAGCCCAGCCTCCTCTCTGGAGTCCAGATCACCACCCACCTGCCTGCTGGCCACCCCTGCCTTGCTTAGTCTCTCCCCAAGCTGCAACCAGAGGGCTCTTTGGGATACTTTGCCTGCTCAGAACCCCCGAGGCTCCCCACTCCACACAGAGCCAGCAGAGCAAAAGCCCAGGTCCCCAAGGCAGCCCCTGAAGCCCCCCACGCCGGGTTCTTCCCCACCTCTGTGCCTGTCCCCGTCCACTTCCTTCCTACCTCCCTGTCGTAGCTGGCGGCCTCCTGGGCTGTTTCTTCTGCCTGGAATGTTTCTTCCTCAGATAGCCACATCGATTGCTTCCAAGCTTTTTCCGGGTCTCTGCCTAGTGTCATCTCACTGAGGCTTCCGATCAGCCCATTTTTGTGCAGGCGAGCATCCCATCCCTTTCCCCGCTCCCTCTCTCTGTCATCCTGTCACCAGCTGATGTACTGTGTATGTCTGAGAGCATCCCTCTGCTGCTGTCTTCCCCGGCCGCAGCATAGGCTCCACCAGGGCACACATTTCGGTCTGTTTCGCGCTGGGATGGTACTTAGCTCTTAGAAGGCACTCTGTGAATACTTACCGCAGAGTCCTCACTCCTGCCTCGGCCATCAGGCCCGTCCACCCCAGGGGAGTAACACTGCTAACGCAGGCCTTCGGAGAGGCTCAGGGTGCATTGTGCCACCTGTAGGGAGGGTGGGCTCCCGAGGGACTGGCATGGCCAGGATGCTGAGCAAATCTGTCTGTGGATGGGACAGATGCTTCTAGGTACAGATAGAGGATCTTTATCCTTGACAGGGTTTCCCATATGTTCTCAAATCCTTCTTGGATATGGTGGCCTCAGAAAGCATTTTTGATTCATGTTCATCTGTTACAGGAACAAATGTGATTTTCAGCCCTGCTCCTTCCCGTGGAATTCAGATCCCTGCCCTGTGGTCCCAGACCAGAGCCTCCTATGGGAACATTTCTATCATTAGGAGTGGGGGAGACCCACTGTGTGCCCAGATCTGTGCAGATACTGAGCCAAGTTTGAACCAGCCAGGGTGCTTCTGTTTAGCATCCCTGGTCCAAATTTGGATTCTGCTACCTGCTTACCTGACCCTGGCAGAGTATTAACCCCCTAACTCCCTTCCTGGAATCTCACTGTCACCATTTATACCATGGCTTTTAGGTACTAACAGCCTCTGGCTCTGTCCTACCTGTTTCTTGCAGCCTCCTGAGAGGCCACTAGGGCAGCCGTGACCATCTGATACCAGGTTGCCTGCCATAGCCCAGGTGTCTAGTAACAAAAAGGTTTAGCAATGTAGATGAGAGCCATTCTCCTAGGTTCTAATACTGACTCCAATTTTTAGCACCCATGCAACTCTGAGCAGGTAACTCACCTTCCAAAGCCTTGATCTCCTCATCTGTAAAATGGGTGGAATAGTAAATGGAATGGTACAGGGTGAGTTGTGAGGACTCAAGGAGGTAATGGAAGGGAAGGTTTTGGACCAGGACTTGGCATATTAGCTCTGATGACAGGAGCCTGAAATTAGCTATCAACCGCCTCAGTGTTGTAACCATCCTCTTTGGTAAATGAAACTAGTCAGAGAGAGCAAGAGACTTGCTCCAGGCCGTGCTGTAAGTGGCTATGAACACAACTTGTCTGATGGCCCATAATATGTGGCCTGGATAGGGCTTAGGGACCATGCAGAGCTATTTCTGTCCCTATGTTCCCAGGAGACTTTGGGCCCAAGGCCTCGTGTCAACCTTAGATTCTGCCCCAGGGACTTCTCAAGCCTCACTCTGACTCCTTCTAGGAAACCAGACTCAAGCTTCTAGTTTCCGCCTTCAAAGTCGTCACCATCCAATTAGCAGTGTTTCGAAGGCCTAAGGGTGGTTGTGGGTCTTTGTGTGCTGCCGGGGCAAGCTGTGTAGCCTTGGGAGCCCCCCCAATACATATCCCTGACAACCCCAGGCCTGCCGCTCTCCACCACACCCCGCTGTCAGAGCTGTCTGTCTGAGGGAATCCCTGGAGACCTGAGAGCAATGCACACGGATGTGCAGGTCAGCACAGAGCATCTCTCTTATGCGTGTGTGTGTGCGTGTGCGTGTGTGCTGGGCTTGCTGGAAGTGTGTTTGTGAGCCTGTGTGTACACACATGTGCTGATGGATTGGCCTCTGTATGTCAGGACATCTCTGGGCCTATGAGCATATACATACATCTCCAGGTAGACTGTGCATGCCTGTTCCTGTGCAGGTCACTCCAGAGCCCACTGTGAATCGTTCCAGCATTTGTGTGCTTTTGTGCCTCCCTGGCACACCTGTACACCTGTGTGCAGCTAGGAGCACACTGATGTGTGCTGGATCAGCCACCAAAGTGTATGGATAGGAACATGTGTGCACGCATCCATCCACGTGTGGAGGTCCCCATCTGTCCTTGGTGTATCTGCCACCACGGTGTAAGCACATTCATTGGGTCACTGGTATGTGTTTGCACAGGCGCCCAGGGGATCAGCCAAACTGTGTTTGCATGTACATGGATATTGTGTGAAGGCAGATATATGTGCACGTGAAAATGGCTGTTTGTAAGCACGCATGTGTGGATGTGTGCATGCTAGTAACACACAGGCACACACACTTTCTGGAGGCCAGGATGTCAGAGCCATTGATTTTCTGTCTCTTAGATATTTCCTTTGAGGTCCTCTTCTTGTCCTTTCATGAACCAGAGTCAGCAGATCCATCGTCCTTAAAGACATAGGACCGTTCTGCCATGCAGCTCTCTGTCCCTGGCCCGCCCACTGCCCAGAGGCTGTGCTCAGGAGCGCATACAAGCCACACTTGCTTACCAGGTGCAGGGGGGCCAGGGACTCCTGAGGGCTGGGCAGGGGCACAGGTCTCTGGCCAGGCAGCCAGCCAGGCTCTGCTGGTCTTTAGCCACGTGGCCCCACCATCCCCATCTTTCCAAGTCTCGGGTTCTTGTCTGCCACACAAGCACAGGGTGGCAGCTCCCACCCTCTGCCTGTCCTGGGTCCAGGTGTGATGTTTATTGCGCACCTTTGCCTTCTGCAGAGGGAGGCTCGAGTCCATCAAGCAGGCCATGGGACAGCCTGGGAAGGGCCACTTCTGAGCTGTCCCTGCCGAGGTCCTCTGCTCCTGGTACTTTTTTGTCCCTTCATTTAATACCTCGCCACTGCACCACGCAGCAGCTGGTGTTATCCTCAGTCCACCAACTAAAAACTGAGCCCCAGGACACTGCAAGGACTTGCTGAATCTCACAGGGTGCAGACTGAAGGCCAAGATTGGGAACCTGGTCCCCACTGACTCCTGAGCCTGCCCCCACATTCCAAGAATGCTCCCTGGAATGGCAGGAGCCAAGCCAGACCCCTGGGGCAACAGGCAGGGATGATGGCATCTGGGCCTAGGGCCCGAGTGTGTAGAGGTGGATGCAGGAGCCTAGAGGACAAGGCCCTCAGCCTCCACTAAGGTTCACTCTCCTTCCCTTCCCCCTCCAGATGGGCAGCCCCTTGCGGGGTCCCCTCCGCCCCCTCATGCTGCAGTCTTTGTGGCCCGGGAAGAATGCCTCTCTTTATCTCCCAGACGCCCCTTCCCTTTGATTCTCCTCTCTGCAGCGTTTCTGCTGACCTCTGCGTGTTGGGAATCCAATTAGATGCGCGGACGGAGAGAGTGACAGCCGCCGAATCCCGCCTCGGCCCCTCCAAGCACGCTCGGCCGAGCTGCCAGCAGTGCAGGCCTGCTTGTCATGCTGGGCCCTGCTTGGGGCTTTGTGGGGATTAGCTGCCGGGGGTGGGGCGCTCTGCAGATGGGACCAGAAGTGATGCTGGTGAATGTCACGTCCCAGCAGAGGGAGAGGGAAGAGGGGGCTGCTCAGCGCTGGATCCAGCCTAGGGCAGATAGGGAAGTGGGGGAGGGGGCCTGCCTGGGCAAGCGGTGGGCCACCTCCTACCTCTAGGGGGTGCTTGTGGGAAGTGGTGGCCTCTCAGATTATTCTGCACCCCGTTTGAGGTATGCGGGTAGAGCTGGCAGCCAAGCTCAAGGTAACCTGCTGGGATGTGGAGGACCAGAATTTCCATGGGGGAGGGGGGTTGGGGGTCACTGTGATTGCAGGGGTTGGGTATTATCCAGGAGCTTCATTTGCAAAAGCAGTTTTGTGTGATTGTGGGAGGGAAGCCCAGGCAGTGGGGAGGGGCTGCCCCTGACCTCAGCAGAGCCACCACCCTAAGGCCAAATTGCACACTCCCCCTCTGCCACCACTGTGACTGTTACCCTCCTGGTTTACAGCTGAGGAGACTGAGGCTCAGGGAGGAGGACGGTCCGGCTAAGGGCACAAGGGCAGGCCATGGCAGCGGGTCTTGTCCTCCCCACCCATCACTCTGACCTCGCCCTAACCCCCTGGACCAAGTGATGCCCTTTCCAGGGAGAAATATGATGTCTGGGGAAGTGGCTTAGCGCCCTTGGGGAAATCAGCACCAGACAGAATATGGTCAGACACTCAACCTGTGCCCCCAGCCCTCAGAAGTGGCTCCGCAGTGTGCCAAGCCCTGTGCCCGTCGGCTGTGGCCCTGCCTCCAGGACCTCATAGTGGAGGGAGACAAGAGATCCTGATGCAGAGGGATCCTGAGAAAGAGGGGTAAGGACTCCATGGGTTTAGGAGGTGAAGATGGGACTGTACCCAGCCCAGGAGTCCTAGAGGGCTGCTTGGAGGAAGAGGCTTCTGAGCTGAGACCTGCCAGAAACAGATAATTAGCTGGAGGCAGCCCTGGATATTTGGGTCCTGAGGGCCAGGGCAACTGTGGGGCATCTTGGGGCGGAGCTCCCGCCACCCCTCCCCATGCTCATTCCACAGCTGCCAGGCCTGGGCAGGGCCACCCATCCTGGCGCCCAGCGGGACTGCACAGCTGTGGCCATCTGCAGGGCTGGCCAAGTTGGCAGTGTTTGGCTGCTCCGGGTCTCCCATAAGAGTCACTGCAGAGTGGATCAATGTTTGGGAGGCCCTGGTGCCATTAGAAAGCCTGTTTTTCTCTAGCAGAGCTGGGCACCTTCCGGGTCGCCTTCACCCACCCTGGAGAGCAGGCATCACCACCCATCTGACAGGTGAGAAAAGAGGTTCCAGGAGCAGAAGGGCCGGTCCAGGGCTGCGGTGCATGTTACTTTCCTGAGCCAGCATTTACACACAGGACCCAAGCATTTATTGAGCTATTGGTCTTCTCAATGCACTATGCCTGGCGTGCAGTAGCTGCTCAGTGGGTGATGGGTGGATGGGATGGATGGACAGATGGATGGATGGATGGATGGATGGATGGATGGATGGGTGGTGGATGGATGGATAAAAACCAATCAGTCCATGGACCATTTCTTCCTTACCCAGTGCCTTTTCTCCAAAACCGCCCCCATCCTGCCAGTGGAGACTGTATTAAATATGAATTAATCTTGCAGCTCTGTTCTGGAGAGAGAAAGAAAAGACACCCTGCCCTACTGCCCACACCCGCCTGGGCCTGAACACACACACTCACACCCACTCACACTCCAAACACGCTCGCAGCGTGCAGACCCACTCACACATTCTCACCCAGCCTCCCCCACAGCTGGCACCTTGGGCAGGGACAGCAGAGGCACAGGAGCCCCCTCCTTTCCCTCTCCCCTTTCCTGCTCAGGAAGAGTCCGGTCCCTTGGGGCCTTGTGACACTCTCTGAACTCTCGCCCCTGCCTTTTACCTCCTCCCTGCTCTCATCTCCCCCCGCCCCTTCTCCCCTTCCTTCTCCTCTCTTGGTGAATCTGCCTCAGCCACTCTGCTCTGTGCCCCTCTCTGCCTCCTCTCTCCTCCCTGCACCCTGTTCCCGTCTCTCCAGCCCCTTTCCCTTCCTCTTCCCTCAGCACCAAGGGGACCTTATGCCCTGGGTATGCTGTGGGCTGGAGAGGGGAACCCACACATGCAAGGGTCACATTGGAGTCAGAAAGCAAGGCCCCCCACAGGGTGTTGGGTGCACCACAGCCTCCGTGCCTGCAGAGCCTGTCCCAGGCCAGCATCTAGGCTGCACGTGCATCCTCTGACAGCCCCGCCCCAGCCCGTTCATGACCCCTCTGTGCCATGGGCAGGGCCTCCGCCTCTGAGTGTCGGTTTTCTCCCTGTAAGACAGGCCCCAGAAGGACCCAGAGTGAGGCTCAGAGAGCTGAAACTGGCCAGGCACACCACGTCCCACCAGGTGTCCCAGGGCTCTGTCCCCAGGACACTCAGTATCCAATGGAGGTGAGTGAGCGGACAGTCCCCTAACCTTGGGCTCTGGCTGTGCTGCTTGGGCTGTGATCAGAACCCATGTGCCCCTGAGGTCAGTTAGGGCAGACTGGGAGGCCAAAGTCAGGGGCCCTGGGGAAGCCAGTCCACAGAGGCTTTGGAGGCCATTGGTCCTGAGCTGGACCAGAGCCTCATGAAGCTGTAACAGAGACCTGTGCGCTCATGTTTATCTGGGGATCTCACATACTTTCTCTGCTCCTTGCCCCTCCCTCAAGGTTAGAATCCTGCAAGTATGGGACAAACCGCTTACCTCTAAGCCCATATCATCCACCTGTCATCTGGGCCACACACTGGCCACTGGGGGCTGGCTTTTTGGTTCTGAAGGAAAGAGTCATGCTGTGGCTTGGCAGGACCCCATTTGTGCCTCAGGCCACACTCAACCTCTGAATCTCAGTGTCCTCATCAGGGCCCAGCATGGACAGCGGGTAAACACCTCCCGATCCTCCATGGTGCTTCCAGCGTTCACACTGCAGACCTGTCCCTCCTCTGGTGGCCAGGTCTCTCAGCCCTCTTCCCACCTGTCCCGCTGCCCCTACCCAGCCAGTTGGACTGAGGGAATCCAGGGATCTGACACTGTGGACAGCTGGACCTAGGGTCATCAAGCCTTTAAGTGCATATAGAGGTGGGAGAGCTGTGAGTCTATCAGGTAGGGTGGGGTGAGGGTGAGAATCGGGCAGGAGCATGCGTGTGTGTGTGTGTGTGTGTGTGTGTGTACAGGGTGCTCACCAGCATGTGCTTATGCCTGCTTAGGGCGTTGCAGATGTGTCTGAAGGTGAGCCTGGTGAGCAAGAAAACAAAAGACTGGGGTGGGCGGCTGGCCCATTTGTATGCATCAGAGAGCAGGAGCCCAGGGAGGCTGAGGCTGCTCTGCAGAGGAGTCTGCTTCCCAGAGTGCACGAGGGCTGTAGGGGGTGTTAAGCATGTCCACAGCTACAGATGCCACCTCCCAGGCCATCATAACCAGCCCTCATTGTTCAGAGGGGGAAACTGAGGCTGGGGGAATGGAACAATTGACTGGAACTCAGCCATTGAGACCAGGGTTCTCCAGATAATTGGAGGCCTTCGGAGACTCTCCCCGGGTGTACAGTTGGATAATTGAAGGAATAAATAATGGCCATGGGCACTTGTGAAGTGCCCAGTGTGAACGTGGCATGATAGCTCATGATGCTACGCACCATCCTACAAAGCATGTGCTGTTTTAGCATCCTCTTTGAAAGATAGGAAACTGAGGCATGGGGTGGGAAGTCCCTTGTTCAGGTTCATTCAACTAACAAGCTACAGAGCGAGGGTTCAAGCCCAAGCCAGCTGGGGTTGCTTGTATTTTGCAGAGGAGGATGTCCAAATAGGATGCTTTCTGATGGAGAGGAGGGGAGAAGGTAGCGCTGGGTTAATGGGGACAGGGTGATTTCTGCACACCAGTGTCCATGCTGGTGGTGCCTCTAGTAAAGTCCTTGAAACACAGGCCTGACATTTCCATACCCCAGCGCTGAGCACTGGCCGGACACGCTTGCTGAGTGCGTGCATGAGCAGAGCCGTCACGGCCCAGGAACCCGTCTCTCTCAGCTCAGTCCTACTGCGTGGGCTCAGCCCCTGCCACCCTGTCCCCACCCCCACCAGGCAGGTGTTGGCTGTGCCCTCCACAGGGCCAGGCCCCACAGGGACAAAGCAGAGGGCGCGCCTGGGCCTCCCAGCCCCTGCGCAGGCTGAAGCTGCTAACAGGCTGGAAATCTCTTTTGTCAAAGCCTGCGCTGCCTCCAACCTCCTTTAATTAAAGACAATTAGTGCTTTCAGCCCCTCTGCACAGCTCAGCTCCCCTGTTTGCAAACACACAGCTGCGGGAGCTTTGTGGGCCCCCCCTCGCCGCCACCCCCAGTCCCGCTTCCCCAGAGACACACAGAGGTGCCTTTATTACCAGCACTCCGGCTGTGGCACCAAGCGCGCGGGAACACTTCCCTGCAGGGCGGGCGGCAAGGGGCCACATGTGAGCTCAGGGTCCTACTGCTAAGGAGCTCTGCGGGTGCCAGGTCCAGCGGGGGCACCTTGGGAGAGTCTCCCTTTCCTTCCTCCCCTGTCTCCTCTGGGCCTGCTTTCTGGCATTTGGACTCTGCCTTTGTGTCCTCCCAGGACCTGTGCTCCAGCTGGCACTGCAAGGGCACAGATACTGGCTCTGGATACTACTAGGTAAGGAGGGAGAGGGGAATAGGGTTGAGGACTTGCTGTGTGCCAAGGTCCTCGTGACCCTGCCTACCCTGATACTCCAATGTGCCCATTGTAGAGGCAGAGGCTGGGAATGGCCCTGAAACAAGCATGATTAGGAAGTGGCAGGACCAGCTCTTAAGGTCGACATGCTGACCTGCTGGACCTGTGCAGCTGAGGAGCCCACCCTCCTGGAAATCGAAGGTCCTCTTCTGGTCTGGCTCCCCGCCCTGAAGCCGTGTGGACTGAGCTGTGTCATGGGCCAAGCTATCTCTGGTTCCTGGGATGGAGAAGCCCTGGCTGTGGCCCCTGGGAGTCCCAGCCCTAAGCACAGCTGCAGCGCTGGTAAGGGCTGGCCCCATAGTGTTGGCTGTCACGGCAGCACGAGGAAGGGCAGCTGCCTGCAGGAAAAATGCTTCCCAGGACATCAAGAGTTGTCCTCAAAAAGAGAGGACCATGGACAAGAGGGATTTTCTAGCTAGAGGCCAGGAGTGCAAAAGAAATGCAAATTCCTGCAAGATGAGCGCTTAAGGTAGGAAAGGTGTCAGTGTGCCCTTGGGTAGGTGTGGGGACAGAGGTGACGTAGTGGGGACCCAGCTTCCCTATGATTGCAGCAGTGTGCTCACTCCTTTTCCTGCACAGCTGCATCAGGAAACTGCCTGCATTGTTTCTCTGTCATCTGTCTGTCTGTCTTTTATGTCTATGTTTGCTGATGATTAAAACCAGGGTTAGGCAAGGGCTGTACCACATCATCAACCCTTTTAACTTTGAGATGGGACCTTGCTGATTTTTCCAGGCTGCCCTGAAATTTACTCCTGTCTCGGCCTCTAAAGGAGCCAGAATTACAGGCATACACTACTACATTGGCTTCTGACTGCTTTGCTCACCTTTATATGCCAGACCTATCCCAGTGCCCAGCACAGAGCAGTGACTCAGTAAGTATCTGCAAAATATATGAAATATCTCAGGATGGGAGGGGCAAGGCCTGCCCACTCACTGCTTGGCTCCCTTCCTAGACCCTGTGCAGGCATCACCAATCAATCACATCACTCTTCCGCTCAGTCTAGAAGTGCCCCTGAGGACTCCTCAGAGCCACACATGTGGTAAGACTTACATGCACCCTGGTCAAGTCCAGAACTCAGATTTTTCAGATGTCCAAATAGCATACTTTCAAAGTTGGGGGAAGGGACCATAGTCATAACTGAACATTTACAAGTGATTTCTGTGTATCAGGCACAGTTCTCAACTCTTCACAAGTATTTAATTTCTGTGACATCCCTATGACATTAGTGATATTCTTGATCTTCCCATGTTCATTTTGGTTTGGTTTGGTTTTGAAACCCAGTGTCAATAAGTCCAGGGTGGCCTTGAACTCACCAAGTTGCCCAAGTTGGCCTCCAACTTGTGACCCTCCTGCCTCAGCCTCCCAGGTGCTGGGATTACAGCTGTGTGTCAGCACACCCTGTTCCTCTTCCTGGTTTAGAGGGGAAGCTGAGGCACATCAGGAAGTTGCAAGCAAGGGTTTAAGGCCAGGAGCCGGACTTTCAATTTCCATGTCCTGCGCGGCTCCTCTGCTCACGTGGAACCTGTGGACCCCAGAGCCGGCCAAGTTGCCGGCTGTGCATTCAGCCTCACTGCGAGGTCCTGCCTTGGTCTTATCCTAGCTGAGTCAGAGCTGGCAGGGCCCAGCCAGGCCTGGGATCCATCTGCCTTTCCGCAGCTCTGGGCCCGTTTCCTCCAGCCTAGATGGCTTCCCGCGGTGTCTCTGCAGGCCCTTTCAAGTCCCCTGGCACCTCCAGCCCCACTTCCTGTGACCCATGGCCCTGGCCTGACCCGCTCCACTCAATTTCCCAAGATGAGTTGCAGAAGCTTCGGAGTCTGTGTGCGGACACCAGAGAATTAACGAGCTGCTCCCCGGCAGTTGGCAGTTTCCAGGCACCAGCTGGCCTGGAGTATTTACCCGGCACCCTCAGAGCGAGACAATTAAATGGAGCTTAGGCCGGGGTGCAGAGATGTCTATGATCAGACAAAACCCTCCTAAGATGTTTTTCTAAGGGATCGGTGCCTGAGGCAAGTTTCCAGGGCCCTGCAGTCTTTATTCATTCTTAATAGTGTATGATATGCTAATTCCAGACCACTTATTATATATATATTTGCTCATTTATTTAGTATTTACTATGTGCCAGGCTTTTTACTTTGTTAAATACTCTGCAAAAGATTCAATCATCTCAAGCAGACGTAATTATTCCATTTTGCAACAGAGGAAACTGACCCTGGTAGGATGGGCAGACATCTCCCAGGTCATTCCAGGAAGCAGAATTTGAACCCAGAATGGTCCGACTCCAATGTTCTGTTTCTTGCCATAGGCCAGGCCCCCTTCCTGTGTTGGGGTGCACGGCACAGCATGTGAGGCACAGTGTTAGGCTGTGCCAACAGCAAGAGGAGACCCAGTGTACACCAGTACCTACTCTGTACCAGGCACAGAGTTGTAGGCCAAGCCCCGCTGCGTGCTGAGAGATGTTCTAGAGATCATGTGGTGCAGATGTGAGCCCAGAAAGTCTGGCACTCTTAAATTTTTTCCGAAGGTGGCATTGGACACACCCCAGTGCTGAGCCTGAGGTCTGATTAGGAGTCTGCAGGTAAAGAGGGGACTTTCCAGGTGAAGAATTCAGGTTTGACACCATGGTGCTCTGCATGCTAAGGAAGGGGCTGGGACTGTCTGCCCGGGAGTCTGATAAGAGGATTGAGCTCAGTAGCTTTGTGCTGGGGACCTGGGCACCAGCCACGGAGAAGAGGCCGAGGACGTGGGAGCCGAGTCATTGCTGCCACCCGCCATGCCCAAGGCAGGAAGGCTGCCTGCTGATACCACACAGCAGGGACCCTGTCCTTGGGCCCTATGAAGGTGGGGTCAAGATGAGCACTTGGCCCTTGAGATGCCCAGGCCCTCCTGCTGCCCTCTGGGAGCATCACATCCACACTTCTCTTTGGGCCTTGGTTCTCCCCAAATCAAAGAAGGATCAGAACCAGAGGTCACCATGCGCCTCTGTACCCACAGTCCTCTGAGACACAGGGGTGCGGGCATCCCTTTCTCAGGCGTTTCCAGCTGGGGGTGGGTGGGGCAGGGATGCAGTGGCTTCCAGGGACCACGGCCATTCAGGGACAGCCCAACCCCAGCAGAGCTGCCCAGGCAGGAAATCACCTGCCAACCTCTCCACCCCAATCCAGCAAGCACTTTGTGATTACTGGTCACCAAGTCTCTGCTGAGTCGTCACTTGGTCCTTGTTACTCTAGGGTAATGCTGGGAAAAGTCAGCTCTCACGGGGGACTTTCAGACATCCCAGAAGGACAGAGCCTCGTCTCCTCCCCAAGCTCACTCAGCGCTCTGACCACTAGTGGCCTGCTTATTGCAATGCCCTGTTCCAGTGGGGTCAGGTGACACCAAGCAAAACTAGGGAGTCAGAAGAAACAAAGTCTGATCTCAGCTTGACCACTCATTGGCTGTGTGACCCAGAGCGAGTCCCTTGCCCTCTCTGAGCCGCCATTTTCTCACCTGTAAGCTGAGAAGGGTTGGATGGATGAAGTCTTCCGAGTCCTGGGTGTGAACATGCATCACCCAAGCCCTGTCCCATTTCTGCTGCTAGGCTGAGGGAGGGTTCAGCCATCCCGTGCTTTGGGCACCACGAGCCTAGGAGACCAAGTCAGGGGTCAGCTCCAACACCTGTGACCCCTACACTGGACCCAAATTTTCCATGCACTTCTGTGTCTGAGCCCTTCTCCCTGGTTGACCCCAGTGGGTCAGGACAGCAGGTCACCTGCCCCATACATAGGATATCGGGTCCAGGCAGAAAGGAAATGGCTTTTCCCCGCACTGGACACTCTCGGTCCAGTGCCCCCAAGCCTGTCTGTCCTTGTAGTGGTGAGATGACCCTCCTTGGATGCTGGGCTTGGTGGGATGAGCCTTGCAGCCCTGCCCCGTGTAGCTGTGTGACCTGGGGGCAGGTTACTTCCCTCCCTGAGCCACTGGACATTTGTCTCACCTCCTTCTGTGGTCTGGGGAGAAGCATGACATCATAGTGGGTTTGGACACCAGTCAGTGCCCCTGAGTCACACACCTTTGGTGAGAAAAGCACTAAGGGCTGGATGGAGATGGAAATTATAAGCCTACAAAGCTGTGGTGGGGAGGGAGTGGTACCAGAGGTGCCTAAGCTGCCAGCTGAGCTGGAGGGACCTCTGGAAAAAGCTGGGGCTGCGCAGAGCCAGGGGCTGGGGCGTGGCTCAGTGCTACAGCACTTACCTAGCATTTACAGAGTCCTGGGTTACAGCCTCAGCACTGCCAAAACAGCAACAAAAATCTACTTTGCCAAGAAGGTGCCTGTAAGGAGCAGGAGCGGGGCACTTCAGGGACAGTCACAGTGAGAAGCATGTGGCACCGGGCATCTGGGTTGAACTGGATCCTGGCCTCAGCCTCCTCATCTGTAAAATGGGCACGGAGACAGTCATGAGGATCAAAGGGCTGGGGACCAGCCTGGTATCACTGGGGCTTCATAAGCAGTCGCTGGCTTTGATCTTCACAGTGGGTGGGCGTGATGGGTGGCTGTTTCCAGCTGTTCGAGGCTTTGCAAGCAACCTGCGCCTGGCAGGTGTTTGATGGGAGTTGGTTGGATGGCCAGATCGATGATTTGGTGAATGGACAGAGAGAAACAAATGAATGACCAATGGCCACCCTCGCCGAGGAGCTTAATCTGTGTTTTGTGTGCCGCCAGCTAACTGCTGACATCTAGTAGCCTCTAATTGATGGTTTGCAACTTATTTAATTAGGCGTATTGTATTATGTATTTGTGTCACGGTTCAATCTGACAATTCATTATAATCTTTTTAAATCCAATCCCTTACCTAGTACTGTTTTGTTTACAAACATGACCACACCTGCCAACTGGCCTCATCCTCAAGGTAACCTGTCAGGCAGGTCCTCGGCTCCTGTTTTCCAGGTAAGGAAACCGAGGCTCAGAAGAGTTTAGTGACTTTTTATAGGTAACACAGCTCTTAAGCTGCAGGGCCAGAATTCAGACCCTGGATCTTTTTTGTCTTCCTGGGGCACTGCCTGTTGGGGTGTAACACTTCGGCAACCTTGGAGCCAGGTGTGGAAGTGTCCGGTGGGCTGAGGGAGGCAGAAGGGGGAGACAAGAAGATGAAGTAGCCTCTTAGAGACCAGAGGCTTCGGGTGGGAGCAGCACAATGCCTGTTCCAGGCTGCAGCCTGCTCCCTGGGAAGAATAAGGGGCCCCGGCCACAGGAGGCTGACCTCCTGGTGGGCACCTGAGGGGCCTGCAGCTTCTTTACTGAAGATCGCTGGGGGCCACCTCAAGTGCAGCCCTGATCACAGAGGGCAGATCCCGGGAACTCTGGGCGGGAGTGTCCCTGAGCGGGTGTTCGGTGGCTTTGGTGCATTAAATGCATCTGTGGCTTGTGCCATTTCCAGCTTACGGTGGCCCCACTGGGACAACATCATGGTGAAGAGGGGCGCCCGTATGTATTCCATTCCATGCTCCTGTACCACCCTCTACCCCGCATCTGCCCGCATCACCCCCACAGCCCGTGCCCCCCATTCTGAGGTTTAGAAGCTGTCATCCCCCATGTGTTTGTTTGCCTGTATTTGCAGTCAGCACCTTGTCTGTGGACCCACGGGGCCCACGTCTGTGGATTCAACCAGCCGTGGATGGAAAATATTCGAGGGAAAATTACATCTGTACCAAACATGTACAGACTCTCTTTCCTTGTGATTGCTCCCTAAACAATACCATGTAACAACAATTGACGTGGCGTTTACATTCTATCAGGAATTACAAGTCATCGAGCGATGGTCTGGTGTCTGCAGGAGGACGCGTGTGGGTCCTGTGCCGTTGCTCTGCTGTTTTGTATCAGGGATCTGAGCCTCTGTAGGTTTGGGTACCCCCAGGAGTCCTGGAGCATCCCCAAGGGACGACTGTGTTTCGTTACTGAAGATCGCTGGGGGCCACCTCAAGTGTGGCTCAGCAGGGCAGTGGGAAGCAGGTGCCCAGGTCCACATCCAGAGCAGGAGAAAGAGGCCAGATTCCGCCTGGAGGAGGCAGCCCTGTGCTCCCGGGCAAGAAAACAGGACAAACGGAGAAAGACTGTCACCACCAGGCATGTGTTTGATGCCATGCGGTGCCTTTTCCCTCCTCTCCACAGTCTCCCTTGTGGTGCCCCAGAGTGGCCTCCTCCGGCCCTCTGTAGACCAGGGCACCAAGGCCAGAGAGGTGAATGACCGCATTCCCTCCGGGTCACACGGCGAGGTGCCTCTTTCCAGGATGGGGTGAGTGTACTGGACAGGATGGCCAGGACACGAGGGAAATAGGAAGCCGGCACCCCCAGCCCAGTGCCCAGAGCTGTACAGCTGTATCTCTCCACCACCCCCACCCAGGCCAGCCGAGGCCACAGGCCGCGTGGTTTACAAGGCACAGCGTGGCCTAAGCTGTTTGGCCTCCCGGATGCAGGCCGGCTCATCTGGGGCACGTTTGCGCCTTTATGAGTGTTCTTCAAAAGGTTAGCTCTGTGCTCGTCACCATGGAGACAGCGCTGGGTGGCTGAAACAGTGTGCCCTCCCAGGCCACGAGTGCAGGCTGCCGGGTACTGCTGTGTGCCATGCGGGCCTGGTCCCCAAGGCCTCCCTCAGGGGCACTCGATGGGGGGCGAGGGCCCCGGGTGAAATCCAGTCCAGGAGAAGTGACAGCATCAAGTCTGCAGCATGGATGGGGCTGGGATCCCCCCTCTGCCCCGTGGGTGGCTCCCCATGGATCACACCCTTGGACTTGGGAATCCGGGTCTGAATCCCGAAGCTTGGCCACATACCCTACAACCTCCCCAATTCCCATTATGTGAGCAGAAACCGGCCCAGAGAAAGGAAGGGATTTATCCGAGGTCACCCGTCAAGGCGAAGGCTGAGGCACCTCCCGCTGCCCACACACACACACACACACACACACACACACACACACACACGCGGGCAGGGCTGCGTCCTGTCCCAGGAGGACGGGCTGGCTGAGGCTGGCCTTGGCCCCCAGCCTCTTTGGCTCTCACTTTGGATTCACGTCTCCAGGGCCGTTCAAAGATTCCAAAGGCGTTTGAAGGTTTTGGAGGCAATTTGTCAGTCCTGGAGATTGTTCCGAGGCTCCAAAGGCTGTTTAAAGATTCCAGAATCTGTGGCGTGCACAAAAGCCGGTGTTCTAGGCTTTGGGGAGCCTGATGCGGCAGGACAGCAAGGTGCTGGGCTACGCTGCAGGGAGGCTGATGGCAGCGTGAGCTCCCCGCTCTCTCACTGAGGTCTCTGTCTGCGAAGCCACCAGGCCGCTCTGGCGTCTGCTGGGAAGAGGAGCAGGAGCTGTGTGGATGTCACCTCGGGAAGCCAGGGTTTAGAATGCAGCCCTACTGCTCACTTGTGGAGCGACCCAGGGGAAGTTACTTAACCTCTCTGGGCCTCTTTTCCCCTCATTTGGAATTCACTGTACTGCCTGTTCTGCAGGCCCAACCGTCCCCCTTCCATCTTGTGTCAGGCATTTGTGGGGTTAGTCAGGGGACACCCCATCCTGTGCTGGTCAGCAGTGTCCTGACTGCTGCTGCTACAGTTTTCGGGGTCTCCATCCAGGTGGGAACCTGGCCTCCTGCTTGCCTACCACCAGACCTCTCCAAGGCTGTATCCAGTACTTGGGAAGGAGCCATGGGCCATGCAGGTCAGAATGACCAAGACGCCCGTGCCCACCCATGTGCCCTGAGAGCCCAGGCCATAGTCCTTTGCCTGCTTCCTGCCCTGTCACCAGCTCCAGCTTTATCACACCCTACCTCCATCCCCTGTCACTGACCCAGATCCCCCCATCCTTTCCCTCCTCCCCCATGTGTCATGGTGCTACTTCCTCTGGGCTTTGCACAGGCTGTTCCCTCTGCCCAGAATGCTGTTCCACCTCTGACCTCACAGGCCTCCTCCATCCCCTCTCCCCACAGCACCTGCACAGGCCAGGCCTGGAGCTGAGAGTCAGACAAACCCATGGCCTGGCCGGGCCTCTCTCCTGCAGCATGGCCTAGGATAGGCCCATGGCCCAGCCCACCCAAGCCTCAGTTTCCCCCATACACAGCAGAGTAATAACTCAAGCTGCCAGTCTCCCAGACAGGTTTGGAGAGTCAGAAGCAGAAGTGAGGGACAGGAGTAGGGGTATAAACCGCAGTGCCCAGCAATGCTGCCCACATGACTCACCCACCGTCACCCTGGGGCTCTGTCCACACCACTGCTGTGGAACCACCCGTGGCAGCTGGGCACCATCACACCAAGCACCATCATTACACCTGAACTCTGCTAAGTTCTCTGCTTATTTTTAACATGTGTCAGCTCATCGAGTACCTCCCCAGCAGCTGAGGAAGCAGGCACCGATGGTTCTGTTTCCCAGATGAAATGTGGCCCAGAGAGGCTTAGCAACTCATCAAAGGTCACACAGCTAGAAAGTATCCCAGCAACACCAGAACTCACACCCACCTGGCACCAGCACATGTTGCTAGATGATGCTAATTTCTGTCTTTTTTAGTTCTGTAACCACATATTCTGTATAATCCCGCCCAGTAGCCTTGTGTCCAGCCCTCTCTGTGCTTTGGGCATCCGGGGTTTGTCTGTTGGGCCACCTGGGATTGTTACAGGGCGGCTGTGCTGTGGTCTGGATGCCCATTCGGCAGACACTAGCGTGAAACTTCAGAGCAGCCCAGCCCATTAGCTCTCCCCTGGGAGCCCCGGGCGGACTCCAGTTCTCAGGTCCTGTGTCCTCCGTCGGACTGGCCATCCCACTGCGTGTGATAGTCGGGGGCGACCAACCAGGCAGCTGGGACAGGACAACCCTGCCCCAAGAGCCATGGGTTCAGGCTGGGTGGGGAGCAGCCGTTAGGTCGTGGAAGTGCTTAGTGGGAAGGGCCCAGCCGCGGGTCCCCTCCCTGCAGGGCCGCTGGAGTGGACGGAGTTGTGTGTTCTTTCCTTAGGGCTGTGTGACCTGGGAGGAGACACGCAGCCTCTCTGAGCCTCAGTCTGTCACCTCCCTTGCGCCACTGACCCTTTTGTCCCTCCCTGGACCCCGTCGCCCACCTGTATTCAGGGTCATCACGCTGTCGTTTCCGTCCTTTAGGCTTTACACAAGTGGCTGCCGAGCCCGGCCTGCTCCCCGTCCACCCCCACCCAGCCGTCCTGCCCTCTCCCCTAAGCACTCACACTCCTCACCCTGTCCACAGTCCCTCCCAACATCTTAGCATTCGCTGGCCCTGCAGGCCCCCTCCGCACCCCAGCCTAGATCTGGGGCCTCCCCACCGCGCCCCCACCTTGCCATCAGCCCCTTGTCCCCTTCCCTCTGGCAGCCAGAGCCATCTTCCTGAACTGGAAGCCTGGGCCCGGCACACCCGGGTCACACACAGGGCAGAACCGAACTCCTGCTCACCCCGCGAGGAAGGCCCGGCCGCGTCCTCCCAGCCTGACGCCTGTGCGTGCACCTGCACTGCCCCAGCCTAATGCCTCCTCCTCTCCCTTCCCCAGCCTCAGTCTTCTAACCCTTCATCCCCCATTCAGGGTTCTGCCTCCACCCCTTCCCCGAGCCTGGGCTGGTTGCCTAGCCTGCTGGCACCATGTCCCCATGCTTGTCACTCTGACCGTCATCACCTGCTTGCCTGGCTCCCTCCCTAGTCAGTGGAACCCCGTCTCCTGGTTCCAGGATGGCCTTTGGGTGTTGGAGCAACTGTCCCTGGAAAGAATCTCACTTCCCGGCTTGCCAGCAGCTGGTCAGACTCTGCCCGCAGCTCCCAAGCTGTGCTGTGTGACCCCAGGCAAGTGCCTCCCCCTCTCTGTCCCTTGGCTGCTAAGCATCTATAAAAGAACACAGTGGAACTGGGTGGCTTCCCAGGGCTCTGTCAGTTCAGCAGGTCCCAGCAGATGCCTCTGTGTCTGCTGGTCTCTGTGCCCTGTTGTCCTGCCTTGAAATTCCAGCTTTCACCTTTCACCACTCTGGGAGTGGCCTCTCTGGTGACCCTGCTGTTCCCACTCTGCTCCCAGACTTCCTGTGGGGACCGAGTTCTCCCTTGTGCAATTCCAGATCCAGGTCGAAGGGCAGGCCTGGAAACCTCGCGTCCCCCACCTACCCGGCTGTCCTGGGACTGGCCATCTGCACAGCCTCAGCAGGACCATTAACTCACCGTGAGCAAACCAAGCCATAAATAAGTAACGGGGTGAAAGTCCCAAGGGGGCTCGACCCCAGCTGGCCGCCCGGTCCCTGGCCAGATCGGGGGTCCCGACTGCCCAGGATGGACTCAACCTGACAGATCTTGACATGTCATCACTGTCCCCAGGGAGTGGCGGGGAAATCACCAGGCCTCTCCGGCCCCCATTAGTGTCAGTAATTGCCAATCAATTTCCTGGGAGGCCGGAGGAACAGGCCCCTGGGTGTCTCCGGTGGGGAAACCACATCTAATGGCTTTTATTGGGATTGCTGCAAATTGATTGGCTGTTTTAAATGGAACTTTGGTTTTCTCCCCTCATCCTAAACGCCCCTCAGGGCCAGTTAGGCCAGAAGACGTGCCGCGGTGTGCGGTGTGGCTCTTGGAAGAGCCTAGACAGGAGCTGGTCATACTCACCCTGTCCACGAGTCCTCCGTGGACGGATGCCCGCAGCCCTCCCCAAAGGGATCAGGTCAGAACCTCGAAACAACCCCATGGAGATTTGTGTCCCAACCCCTTTGGGAGCCATGAGAAAAGAGGAGGTGACTCAGACAGGTGGCCAGGCTCGGGCACAACTGATAATGGCAACACCGAGATTGGAACCCAGGTCTTTCTGGCATCAAAGTCTTGGTCTTCCGATGTTTACCTATGTGTCCCCAAAGTGTCACATGAAAGGCTACAAGAGAGCTGAGGAGTTAGCTCAGTGGCATAAGCACCTGGTTGGCAAGCGTGAGGTCGAGAGTTCAATCCCCAGTACAAAAAAAAAGAAGGAAAAAGAGCTACAAGAGCCGCAGCTTTTATAGAGCAACTAGGGAAGAAATAATCTGATAATAATTATAATGGCCACAACAGCAGCTGTTACTGACCAGCCCATCATTATGAAGCAAACCCTTTACCAAGTAGGGTCACATCCACTCTGCATTTCCTTCCTGAATTGCACAAAGGAAGTATGCACGATTAGACCCATTTCACAGATAGGGAAACTGAGGCTCTGTTGGTAGAGCTAGGATTTACACTGGGTATGTCTGAATTTACAGGATGCATTTTTTTTTTTTTTTTTTTTGTATTTTTACTGGTACCAGGGATTGAACTCAAGACCACAGGCTTGCAAGACAGGCACTTATGCCTCTGAGCTAAATCCCCAGCCCCAACAGGATGCATTTTTAACTGCTTGTAATAGAATATGAGTGGGGGGCTGGGGATTTAGCTCAGCGGCATAAGGGCTTGCCTTGCAAGCAGGCAGTCGTGAGTTCAATCCCCGATACCAATAAAAAGGAAAAAGACAAAAAAAGAATATGAGTGACAGAAAATCAAAATAACAATGACTTCATAGAAATAGCAGTTTATTCCTCTCCAAGTAAAGTCTACAGGCAGCCAACACAGCACAGCGGGGTGGCTCCCCACTCACAAAGGACTCAGCACCAGGCATCCCAGAAGAGGCACCTGAAGCTCAGAGAGGACAAGTGACTTGCCTGGGACCAGACAGAAAAGAGGGGCAGGGTCGATTTCAGAAACCTGTCTTAGTGCTCGAAAAGCCTAAACCTAGCCTAGTAGCCTCAGCCTCGGCTTCGCTCCTTCATGTAGGGACTTTCCCTCAGGTCTATGGGTTGCTCCTCTCCTCCCCTGGCCGAGTCTAGGCCTCCTTTAACCCCCGAATTGAGTAACAGATGCCTTGATTCCGTCCCCAGGAGCCATGGGAGAGAGATGTCTGTCCTCGGCCCTCAGCGCTCTGGCCTGGTGCTCCCGAAGCTCTTTCCTGCTCGCACACTCAGAATGCAGAGCAGCTTTGCTCTGTGGACAGAACCCCAATACCAACAGGGACCCTCTATGTTCTGAGCCCATGGAGAGGGCACAGTGGACCAGGAAGAATAAAAATCTAAGGTCCTTTGGTCATGCCAGGAGCAAATAATCCCAGGGAGGTACCACTCTGTGCCAATTCCGGGGCTCCAGTAAATGTGAATAGGTTATATTTCTTTCTAAATAGACAGTGACTCTTAGGGTTAAAAATCAGATAAATCCAGCTATGTGATCTACACACACACACACATGCACACACACACAAACACACACACCAAAAGCAAAATAATGCAGGGTAAAGATATGGGATGGCAAAAGATCTGTCAACCACTATTAACCAAAAATAAAAACAAGGAAGTGACCAGATACAGCACTGTTACTGATGGCATCTCTTTTCCACGGCAGAAGTATGATTTGAACCGTGTCTTTCTGTCTCCTGAGTCCCCACTCCACTGGGAGTGTCCAGTTACCTTCCATGAAGGTGACCACTGTCATGACCTTGGCCTGATGGGTTACCATCTGGAGCCAGGTGTCACCACCCCCAAGTGGGCTGGGGCGGATGGGAGCAAAGACAAGGCCGGGCTGCTGGAGGAACCAGTCCGGGGCAGGGCATGCACCGGCCTCCCTGTGGGCATCTGCCAACTGGCTGTGGCCCAGTTCCTAGAATACCCGCTGCAGCCCACTGTCCAGCTGGCCCCAGCACAACTCCAGGCTCAGCCGCCATCCCTGCTTCCCACTCCCCACCTCACATGGAGGCCAGGATGTTCCACAAAGCCACAGAGCTGAGGTTCCTGCCTGGAACCAGGCTCCCTCGGGCTGGCAGAGGACGGTGGGCCCACGGGCCCAGGGTGAGGTCTGACAGCATTTGAGCCAGCACCAAGCTGACAGCCATCAAGACTGGTAGGGACCCCAGTCAACTCCAAAACAGGGGCAAAAGCAGGTCCGGGGCACCCTCCTCGCTCCCTAGGGAGACTCAGCTTCATCCCTCCACTAAGCAGGCTCCCCTCACCTCACAGGCCCTACCCAGAGCCCAGGAAGCCCCCTCCCCAGCTGCCTCCTTTCCAGGAACAGGGCATGGCCAACGCCACGCCTCTTCACATTCACCCCGGCTGCCACCTCCTCCAAGATTCTGCCCCCGCTCCCGACGTCTGCATCATCAGGAGTAGGAGCCCAGGCACAGCTTTCTGTTCATTGTGCATTTCTCAGCCAGCACCACAAATCTGGATTGACGGACACGGGTGGCCTTTAAGGGTGGTCGGGAAGCCCGAGGCTCTGTACACAGCTCGTTATCTGTGTGAGCATTCGGGGGGCAGCAGTGATCACTCGGATTGCTCCTCTTGAGAATCACTGCTCTAGACCCTGGTGTACAGCCAGGAACAGTATCCATCACCGTGTCCTCAAGTGCCACCCAACAAGCAGTCGTTACATGTGATTGAGTGAATGTTGGTATGAGTTTGATGGATGACTTCAGGCGAGGAACTTTGCCTCTTTCCGGTTTCTGGAACATCAGAACAGGAGGAGAGTTCACGGCCTTCGCCTTCCCTCACCTCTGTTTGCTCCTCACGTGGGATGGGTGCGTGGGGACGAGCGTGAGAAGAATGAACAGAGGAGAGATTGGGGTAGACGGGAGGCTCTGTGTGAGGTGAGTGGGGACTGGGTGGAGAGAGGACTCAGCAGTGCCGTGGGGCAGAAGGATAAGTTTAAGCATAGAAAGATTAGGTCACGAATAGGTGGGTGGGTGGGTGGATGGATGGATGGATGGATGAGATCAGTGGTGGAAAAATGGATATTTGGGTGTGGATAGATAGGTAGATGGATTTTTTATATGAAAGTGATGGATTTGTGAATAGATGGGTAGATAATTAGATGGATGGTTTGAAGGAAGGATCAATACATAGTTAGATGGACAGACTTAAGACTAATGAATTTATACACAGAATATGTGTATCCATGTGTATGGGAAGAATAACATGATTGGATGGAAAGTCTGGAGGATAGATGGATGGTTGGATGGGCAGGTGGATGGATGGATGGATGGATGGATGGATGGATGGATGGGTGGATGGGTGGATGGAGGGTGGGTGGATGGATGAATGGATGGATGGGTGGGTGGATGGATGGATGGATGGGTGGATGGATGGATGGATGGGTGGATGGGTGGATGGAGGGTGGGTGGATGGATGAATGGATGGATGGGTGGGTGGATGGATGGATGGATGGATGGATGGATGGATGGATGGGTGGATCGATGGATGGGTGGATGGATGGGTGGGTGGATCGATGAATGGATGGATGGGTGGATGGATGGATGGATGGATGGATGGGTGGATGGAGGGTGGGTGGGTGGATGAATGGATGGATGGGTGGATGGATGGATGGATGGGTGGATGGATGGGTGGGTGGATGGAGGGTGGGTGGATGGATGAATGGATGGATGGGTGGGTGGATGGATGGGTGGATGGATGGATGGATGGATGGATGGATGGGTGGATGGGTGGATGGAGGGTGGGTGGATGGATGAATGGATGGATGGGTGGGTGGATGGATGGGTGGATGGATGGATGGATGGATGGATGGGTGGATGGGTGGATGGAGGGTGGGTGGATGGATGAATGGATGGATGGGTGGGTGGATGGATGGATGGATGGATGGATGGGTGGATGGATGGATGGATGGGTGGATGGATGGGTGGGTGGATGGAGGGTGGGTGGATGGATGGATGGATGGGTGGGTGGATCGATGGATGGGTGGATGGATGGGTGGGTGGATCGATGAATGGATGGATGGGTGGATGGATGGATGGATGGATGGATGGGTGGATGGAGGGTGGGTGGGTGGATGAATGGATGGATGGGTGGATGGATGGATGGATGGGTGGATGGATGGGTGGGTGGATCGATGAATGGATGGATGGGTGGATGGATGGATGGATGGGTGGACCATAGGACTAACTGATGGCAGGTAGATGAAAGGAAGGCTGGCCTCCATCCCATCCGTACCAGAGAGCAGGGAGGCAGGGCAGAGAGTGCCCAGGGCTCAAGGTGACAGTGGAGCAGATTCATCACCTTCCTCCAGAGCTTCTGCGTGTTGGGCCCAGCTGTGCCCCTTCCCATGAGTCCAAGTTCTCGCTGGCAGTGGCCAGGCTCAGACACTGGCACAGAGGGAGACAAAGGACATGGGCAGACTCCAGGGCAGAGGGAAGGACGGGGGAGGGAGCTGGAGGGGGCTGGGCTGCCCCAGGCCGCCACCCTGTTTACCCAGCTCTGGAAGGAAGCTCAGAGAAGAAGGCTGTTCATATTTCTCTCTTGAACGGGGAGCTGACATTAATGAACAGCTAATTAACATCTTGGAGTGCGATGGTTCCAGTGTCAGTGTCCCTAATTAGTCTCGCGCTAATCTGCTTTAATTAACTGTCCCTGTCGTGGTTTTAATTTAATTTTCAGCTCCAGCCTGGGATGGCAGCCCTGTGAGCATTCGTCCCAGGGCGCCTGTGGCCAGGGCAGGGTGGGCCGACCAGGGCCAGCTTCCCAGGGGCATTGCCAGGTGGCCAGGGGTGGGCAGAGGTGGTAACCAAGAGCCGGGCTCTCCCCAGTGCTGGGGGCAGAAAACTTCATGATGGGACACCTTCTTCTCCCTCTTTAGAACTGTTCTCAGGTAGCCGTAAGCTGCCAGAACGTTCATAAGTCAGGAGAACATGTGTGACTGCACCTCAGTCTCAGGCACACCCCGTAAGCTGCCCAGGCTTCTGGACATGGACTCTGGTTCAGAAACACCCAGATTCTGCCTAGTTGTGGCACATCCTAGCTGTGTGACCTTAGGAGAAGCACTTGGCCTCTCTGGTTCATTGTGAAGTAGGGCAGAAATTGTAGAATTGATACTTGCTACAGGCGGAGATGCAGTTTTTCAGGGGTGATCTGCATGCATGGTCCCCATAAGGCCAGAAGAGACCCAGTGGTGGTCACCTTTGGGCCAGAGTGGAGAAGGCTGGTGGAAAGCCTGTGTTGGGCCCAGATTCAAGCATGCCCAGTTTCCAGAGGCCTCATGCTCTGACAGGGGTAGAGGTTGGATGTGTAGCAGCTCAGAACACCCCACACCTGCAGCAGGAGAACCAGGTGGGAGCTGAACTCTAGGGCCACCTGGGGGCCAGGCACAGTCTCTGCCTTTTGCTAGGCAAAGGAGGAACCCGGGGAGGCTGAGGCTGCTTTGGTTACAAGGCCCTGCTGCAGGTGGGAAACCAAATGCCCATCCCTGCCAGGCGCCAGAGAACCATCTGCTGAGAAAGTTAGACAAATGAGGGTCATCTGAGAAGAGGCTGGCTGGTGGCAAGCGACAGGGGAAAGAGGGGCTCAGGGCTGCACCAGGACCCCTGGGTCCAGAGTGGCTGGGAGCCAGGAGTGCAGGGCGGGCTGAAGGCTGAGGCCAGAGAGTGTGGCGGCGCCCAGAGGGTCACACTGCAGCCCAGGGCTCGGCAGTGAGTAGGCCAGTGGCTTGATGGCGGGATTAGGGTTAGGGTTCTGTGACAAGGCTGCTGTCTCCCGCCAGACCTGCAGGCAGGTCTCCCCCAGCAGGTGCTGCTGATGTGAGGCACGGGGACCTTAGAAAAGGGGCCAGCCTCTCCTGTGGCCTTGGCTTTCCGGAGTACGCTCAAGTTTCTTTGTGGCGTCAGCTCCCAGGCTGTATTTCCTATTTTCTCAAACAGGCCCCCCAACTCCAGGACGGGGAGGGGTCCAGGAGTTCTAAGAGAATTTCATTTTCTGGTTTTGATTTTGATGCCGATACAAACAATCTCCTTTGACCAGTCCTAAAGCAGCATCCTTTTCCCAGCAGGAAGGTGTCCCAGCCTCACAGTCCACAGCAGCAAGGGAAGAGCCAGAGAAACAGCCCTCCCTCCCCTCCTCTTCCCTCCCCTCCCTCTCTCCCTCCCCTCCCCTCTCCTCCTCTCCCCTCCCCTCCCTCCCCTACTTCCCCTCCCCCTCCCCTCCCCTCCCTCCTCCTCCTCTCCCCTCCTCCCCTCCTTTCCCCTCCCCTTCCCTCCCCTCCCCTCCCCTCCCCTCCCCTCCTCACTCCCCTCCCCTCCCTTTCCCTCCCCTCCCCTCCTCCCTCCCCTCCCCTCCTCTCCCCTCCTCTCCCCTCCTCTCCCTTCCCTTCCCTTTCACTGTCCAGCTGCTTCCCCAGCACCGAGTTCTTCCAATGCTCTGTCCATTCCTGGCCCATCTCTGAACCCAGGGAGGATTTGTGAACTGAGGCCAATTCTTTGTGCCTCCCCCTGCTTTGACCTCCATTTGATCTTTGCCTTCAGTCCAGCTGAACCAAACCAGTTTTTCCTGAAATTCTTAGTCAATGAGTGAGGAATTCAGAGCTCCTACCCCCTTCCCTCCCCACTGGAGCACAGGATTCCTGTGAAAGGAGACTTCGAAGCTCTGGGCTCTGTCTGCTCCCCTCCCCCACCCGGGATCCTGTGTCCAGCCCTGTGTTGTCTGTGTCCATGGCAGGACCTAGATTCTCTGGGCTCACAGCAGGAGCCTACAGGAAGAGCACCCCTCTTCTGCAGTCTGAACAGTGTCCCCAGCCGTCTTAGCCAGTGAACTTACAGGTCCTACTGCCACAGAGACTGCCACACAGTTGTGACTGCTGTCCATCAAGTTAGGTGTAGCCCAGCTCCTAAGTTAGTAGCTGGCACTTTTGGACCACATTTCTTGATGTTCTGATTTTGTATGGGGTGACTATGAGGACTTCATTGCGGGAATCCATGTAAAATGCCTCAGACATAGCAGGTGCTCAATAAAACCAGCTGGTGTCAGTGACATGGTGATAAAGTACCAGGGCTCCCAGGCCAGAGCCTTGACACCCTCACGCCTGAGCACAGAGTGGCTCGTGCAGACCAAGCATGGAAGTAAACCTAATTCCAAAGTCAGGGCCTTTTCACCCCCCAGAAAATAGCTTATTCAGAGCATGGACTACTGCAGAAAGGGACCCAAAGGTTGTGTAGCCCCTTGCCCTTGAACTGGGGGACTTCACCATGGCTGGGGCCACAGCTCAGACCCAGGACTCATGGAGACACTCCAGAGCCAGCGCCAGAACTAAGATACAGGGATCCACGGTCAGAACTCAAGAAAGAGACCACTTTTGACAGCGTCCAGGTGAAGACCAACCTTTCATCGCAGGAGACCTCGCTCAGCCCCAGCTAGGGTGAGGCAGCTGCTGAGGTCTGGTTTGTTCTGGGTCTCGTGTCAGCACTTAGAGCTAGGATACTGCCAGGGTCTGAACCCCACAGGGGTTTGGGGACCACATTGGCAATTCCACAGTTTCTAATGCGAGGCTTGGGGACAGGGTCCGTGCCTCTCCATAGACGAGGCGGCAGCAGCAGCCAGGGGACCCTCACCCCCACCTACCCACCACTCACCTGGGGCTCCTGAGGCCGCTTCATCTCTGCCCTGGTGACCATTCATTCAGCTGAGCCATCTGGTCCTGGCAGGCAGAGGCCAGAGGGCCCCGGCCGTGGGAGAAAGCCCAAGACCTTTTCTGTGAGCTCAGCCCAGGGCTAGGGCGTGGGATTGAATCTCCCCACCCGTTCCAGCAGTGTTGCAGTCGCAGTCAGGCAGGAACACTAGAATGTTACGGGCCTGGAAAGGTTATAATCATGGAATTACAGAATGTTACAATCGTGTAATCAAAGAGGCACTAAGGACAGGAAGCACAGGGAAGAGGAGAACGGGAGGTTTAGAATGTTGCAAGTCTAAAAAGGTCATAATCATAGAATTAGAGAATTTTACAACTGTAGATTACTAAAATTGTAGCCTTATGAGCAGGAATTGGAGAACGTTAGTCACAGAACTGTGAACTGTTACAGCAAGAACACACACACACACACACAGAATACTCACTGGCAGATTTGAGAAGAGAATTAGAGAACGCTATCAGAGTAAAATGTCATATTCAAGAACTGGGCAATATTTCTTTTTTCTTCCCACAGTACTGGGGATCAAACCCAGGGTTTCACACATGCTGGGCGAGTCCTGCCACTGACCTATGTCCTCAGCCCTGGAACTGGAGGCTATTTTTGGTATTTAGGTATTATAGTGTCATGTTAAGAAAGAGCCGTGCATGGTGGTGCACACCTGTAATCCCAGTGCTCAGGAGGCTGAGGCAGGAAGGTGGCCCCGAGTTCAAGACCAGCCTGGACTATATGGTGTGTTCAAGCTGAGTTCAAGTGAGACAATTTCAAAACATCAAAAAAATTAAAATTAAAAAAAGAACTAGAGAGTAGTTCTGAATACAGTGGCATACGCTTGTCGTTTCTCTGGAAGGCTAAGACAGGAGCACCGGGAGTTCGAGGCCAACTTGTACAACTTAGTGACTTAGTAAGATCCTGCCTCAAAATAAAAAGTAAACCAAGAGCCGGGGATGTCACTCAGTGTGAAGACCCATGTTTAAAGTCCCAGTACCTGGAGGGGGAATTAAGAGACCAGGGGCTGGGGATGTAGCTCAGTGGTAGAGCTCTCGTCTGACATGCATGAGGTCCTGGGTTCAATTCCTAATACAAAAAGGAAAAAGATAAAGCAAGCCAGGAAGGAAAGTATGAACTGGAGAACAGGAGCATCTCACTTGTCCTGTGCTGTGATTTGAACAGGGCAGGAGGCCAGGAAGACAGGCCGCACCAAGCCCCTAGGTCCCGGCATCTGGGTGGGCAGGTGGGAGCTGCCACCTGGGCCACCCTCCCCTTCCCAGCCTTGCGCACCAGGGGGTGCAGGGGCGGTTCTCCTTGGTGTATGTGTGTCTCGGGGGTGCTGGGGGAGCAGACAGCCCGCACCCTGATCTCTTTCTAGATTCCTGGCCAGGGTGTGAGGGGCCATGGCAGGGTGGGAACTGCACCCCAAAGGCCTCCTTGCTGGCCTCTTCCCCCACTGCCGCCATTTTTGCTACACAGGCAGCCACACCACACTGAGTCCTACCCACACATTTCTCAGTCATGCATCTGTTTTCAGACCCCTTCGAGGATCAGACCACACAGGGGCACTGGCTGGGCCACTGGAGAAAGTGCTGTGGGGCGCAGAGGAAGGGAGATGACTGGACATCCTGAAAGCCTTCCTAGAGGAAGGAGCTTGGTCCCAGACAAGCTAAGTTTGGACCCACAGAAATAGCGGTAAAGTCATTCCCAGCAGAAGCAGCAGCAGGGGCAAAGGCCCAGAGGCAGCCACTTGTGGGATGTGCTTGGGAATCATGCAGATTGTGTGCGTGGGCAGCAGAAGAGAGAGCCAAGAAATGGCGCTGGGCAGGAGTAGGCTTTGGGAGCCGGGGGAGGAAGCTGGGGCTTGCAGACTCTTCTTGGCTACGCAAGCTCGTCACAATGCTCGAGTCTGGCTGGTGGGAAGGGAGGGCTGGAGCCCACAGTTTGCCTTTCCTTGCTTTAGAAACAAGGAACTGCAAATTCCTTCCCAGGACTGGTAGCCAACTGGGCTGGATTCCAAAAACCTAAGAAAGGGCTTCAGCAGGAGCCCCAGGCCACTCTGAGGGGTGCTGGCTGCCCGGCCTTTGTCTGCACGGCTGGCAGCAGACACGACACGCTGAGGGCGGGGTGGGTCTCAGGCCTGAAGGGGACCGAGCAGGACACTCGACGCCTTTGCTTTTCTGTCTGTACAAAAGTCTGCTCAGAGCAGGAGGCTACACACACAGGCAAAGGGCCAGACAGGTCTGCGCTGCTCCTTGTATTGCTGAATGAGTTGGGTGAAGGACAGTGGCTCCCAAAGCCTCAGTTTCTCCCTTTGCAACGTGAGGCTATTAACAGAACCTCCCCTCACAGAGCCGTCGGGAGGGAATGATGTCTGGCCCCAATTGGCTCAGCTTATATTCGGTCTCTTTGTGCCAGTCGCCCTAGAATCAACAAGAGGCATTTATCCAATCACCCCATTTTGCAGACAGAAAAACAGAGGCCTCAAGAACTCCATCTGCCATTTCAGAGATAGGACGGAAGTTTTCAGGGAACAGAAATGCTCAAGGAAGGAAGAGCAGGTAAAGCACTGCACCAGCTAGGAAGCATGAACCAAGTCCGGGCGTCTGAGCCCAGGTTGGGGCCAAGGCAGGTGGGAAGCTCTGGACGGATGAGCCTGGCAGATGCAGACCACATCTGTGCCATCCACACTGGCCACCTCTCCCCTCTGTTGGGGGCAGAGGCTGCGAGGGCTGGTGATACTGGGCATTCAGTGAGGTGGTTCTGGCAAAGCACATTGAAGAGTGTCTTCCACACAGCAGGTGTGCAGGTTCAGGGAGGTGACCCAGCACTGGACACAGACCCTTCCCCCCAAAAGTGGCAGGATCTCCATAAAAGCTCGTCTATATTGAGCTCCTGTTATGTGCCAGGCCCTGTGTGTAAATCATCTTGTTTAAGCCCAGCGAGCCTTACAAGTGAATCCAACTAACATTTCCATTTTACAGATGAAGAAACTGAGGCTCAGGGAGCCCAAACAGTTTGCCTGAGGTTAGACACGGCAGGGTGGGAACTCAGGGCTTTCCAAATACAGAGCGTCAACCGATGCCACACCACTGGCAGAGAGAGTAACAATTGCCAACTGAGATGATAAAAGTCCAAAATGCGCCCTGAATTCCCACCCGCGTGGTTGCTCCTGGTGGTAGATTCTGGCCTGGACTCCCTGAGTGAGGGATGACGTGCTGGCCTCCCCTGGGCTCTTCAAACCCTTGGGAGGGGCGTATCAGGCCAATCTGGAAACAGAGGCTGACCATGATGGGCTGGGGGGGGGGGGCTTGCCACCCCCCTAGCCAGAGGCAACCAGGAGTCTATTAACCTGATTCTCTGCTCCACATAACCCTGCAGAGGGAGCCCCGGGAGGGAGAGGGAGGGGGAGGGGAGGAACCGAGCCATCGCAGCCCCCCAGCTGGAGCAGCCAATGATGGGAGTTCTCTCTCCTGCAGTCCAGGAGGACCTTCCAGGCCCCTGGCTCTCTGAGCAGGGAAAAGGGTGGAGAGCAGAATCCAGGCTAGGGTGCAGCTGCCGCAGCCATCGGAATATTGAGCCCCATGTCCCTGTGGCTGCCCAGCCCTGTGTGGCCTGGCGTAAGGCACGGCACCTTTCTGTCTTTAGGTTCTGCCCCGTACTCATGGCAGGCCAGTGCTCCCTCTGTATTCCTGGGCAGATTAGTAATACGGGGTCTGGCACGGCGTAAGTGCTCACGAAACAATGGCTGTTACCACTGCCCTCCTTCAAAAACTTCGGCCCCATGGAGCCCTTCTCAGCTCGCTGGGCACAGACACGTTTATTGTCTCTTACTTAGCTACTTTTTATTTTTTATTTATTTTTCGGAGACAGGATATCACTATGAGATCAGGCTGGTTTCAGACTTGTGGCGATCCTTCACACCCATGGTCCCTTTGGGGTCTAACGACACTTCTACAAAGTGTGCAAAGACTCTTATCAGAGAAGTTAAGGAACCTGCTCAGAATCACACAGCTTTAAAGTCTTGGACTAGGAGGCAACTCCAGAACTGACACAGGACAGACCACTCCAAGCCAGGCCTCTCCTCTTCATTTTGACTGGTTCCTGATCCTCTGCTGGGATTCGGGCCAGAGGCTCTGCCTCCAGGAAGCCCATCTTGACCACATAAGAGCCTGGTTGAGTTCACCTCTGTTCTCCTGTAGACTCCTAGACTTATGCCAGAGCAGGTATTGGATGGTGTCACTGTGGCTAGGTGCCCCCATCTGGGGCTGAGGGCCCAGCCAATGCCTCTGGAGAGAAAGGGCACAATAAATATTTTGCTAGTGACTCAGCTGCACCACAGGTGGGCCACAGGTGAGCCACAGGTGTCCTAGGCCCCCTGTGTGAGCACACGGCCGCACATGTACAGCTGTGCAGACGTGGGACAGGAGCACGCGTGGGGACTGGGTGGATGGAGCAGGTGTGGGTGCCCTTTCCCCCAGTCCAGGGGCGGCGAACCTATAGCACCTGCGTGACTGTGTTTTTCTTTTAGCACAAAAGATGTTAAGGTATGAATTGTGTTTTCTAAACTAAAACCTCAGTATTCAGGTTTAATTGCAGGGTTGGCACTTTGCAATAAGTAAGTGGGGTTGGGGTCGCAGTTTGGGCACTCGGTCTCTGAAAGGTTTGCCACCACTTCCCTAACCCCATATACACCCATAAAATTACCAGAGGTGACATTGACACAAGCTTGTAGGAGACACAGAAACATTCTGGGATTTTTTTTTAATTTGGAGAAATTTTTTATAGTAGCTGGAACAAAATACAGCCATAAAATGGAAGATGGGAGGAATAAATTTGGAATCAAAGCACATAGAGATTGTTTGGGAGATGGACAGATAAGGGTATCAATTAGCTTTTGACTTAGTCCAGATAAATGGGCATTTTAAAAGTGTCAGGGCTGGACAGGGGTGGGGATAATTCAAGGGTAGGGAATGTGCTCAGCACATGCAAGGGCCTGGGCTCCATCACTAGCACTGAAAAAAAGGTAAAAGTCCCAGAAAAGACTAGAATATGTAACTTTTCAACCAATAAGGTGAATAAAAGGACAAAGAAAATTCATCTGGGCATGGGAGCAGGCATCTGTAATTCCAGCACTCAGGGAGGCTGAGGCAGGAGGATCACAAGTTCAAGCCCAGCCTGGGTAATTAGTGACTTTTGTCTCAGAAAAAGAGAATTTTATAAAAAAGGGCTGGGAATGTAGTTCAGCAGGGAGGCCCTGGGCTCAAGGCCTTGTAAAAGGAATATTAGATGATAAAGAAAACATAATAGTTATACATAAGCTCACACGTATATTAGTATTCACGATAAGTGAAAAATAGATTAACCACAGTTGTTAAAAAGCAGAAATTCTTAGTTTGGATGAGAAAAATCTGTCAGGCTGTGTCTGTGGATGAAGCTGAAAGATAAGGACTTACACAGGGTGACAGCAAAGGGGAGAAAAACCAATCCTCTCAGCTAACGCTCTCTAGAATGCAATTGGAAGCAAGATAAATATCCGGGTCAGAAGACTTTAAGACAAAAAAAAACATTATTAGGAAGAAAGAGGGTCTTTTACTTAATGACAGGATACACTAATCCTGAACTTGAACAAACTCCCAAGTCTCAAAACACTTTTAAAAATGTATCTGACATTCTTGCAAGAAGAAATTGTTAAATCAATTAGTGGACTTTCACCATAGGCTTCTCAGAATTGATTGATGAGTAGACACAAATTATTAGACTCAAATGACCCAATTAATAAGAGCTCTGCCCCCCCCCAAAATGCACATTGTTTTCAGATCCAGTGCTCAGAAAGGCTCACACAAGCCCACAGATCTTCCCCCAGGTGGATGGGCACATGGGGACACAGTGTCAAGGGTGTGGGGTCAACTGCAGTCAGCGCCCACAGGCACCCAGGTGGGAGAGGGGTCCGGTGTGGCAGGTGGCCACGTGTTCAGCTAACTGAACACTTCCTGGCACATGACCTCGGACAGTGAAATATACAGAGTCTCCACTTCCTGATGTGAAAAATATAGATTAGGGATCAGGAAACCATACAAGGGCAGAGAGTTAACATTCTGTCTTGTGGGACTGGCTACAATTTGTCTTGCTGACCCAAACAGCCATGGCTGTGTTCCAATAAAACTTTACTTTCAAAAATAGGTGGCAGCCCAAATTTGCCCTACAGGCCATAGTTTTCTATCTCTGATGCTATTTTCCTCATCAGGATTGTAACAACATAACATCATAGTAGTAACTCACACGTACAAGGTGCTCAATAAACTGAGCACAGTGGCACACACCTGTAATCCCAGCTACTTGGGAGGCTGAGGCAGGAGGATTCAAAATTGAGGTCCAGCCTGGGCAACTTCCCAAGAACCCCATCTCAAAATGAGATTTTAAAAAGGTCTGGAGATGTAGCTCAGCAGTCCCAATATTGAGGAAAAGAAAAGACAATACTCAGTAAATGGTACCCATTATGAGAGAGGACGTACAGGAGAACGTGCACCCCTATATCTGCACAGACACACAGAGGGAGGACATGCTTGCAGCTGGATATTAAAGGCTGAGATGTCCATAGGAGCAGGTTTTGTGCATACAAGAAGGCATACATATGGATGGGTGTGTTTCACACATGCAGGCAAATCATCTGGAAAATGAGATAATAAGAACATTGACCTGGGGCTGAAGATGTAACTCAGTGGTTGAGCACTTGCTTAGTAAGCCCGAGGCCCTCGGTTCATCCCCAGTAATGGAAAAGAGAGGAAATGTTGGCTTCACTGGGCCGCAAGGATTCAATCAGTGAGCACGTCGCCCGCTGACCGTAAGCGCGAGGATTAGCTCTCATCAATCATGGGAACAGGTTCTGGGACCCGGTGAAGGGTCCACACTGCCACCCATGGGGCCATGCTTGCATGCTTGTTTCCAAAGGGAAGCCAAGCTAATGAGGACTGCGTCGTCATAGCCAGCAGGTGCCCAGAACAGCCCTGATGGGCACGCAGCTTAGCTTTCTGCTTCGAGGTTGGCCAAACGAAGAGAAAGGGCCTTTGAATCCCTCCTCACGTCTCCAAAGGCCAGAGGACGTGTGCTGAGTTGGAATTTTTCAACTTCATCCTTTTTTTTTTTCCTTTTCCTTGACACAGCCATCCCAGAAACATCTGTGAGATAAAACAGAAGGTCTTATGAATTCAGCTCATTCCCGGCCTGCACTCCCACCCCGAGCGAGAGACATGAATCACCAGCCCAGGGGCCGAGTGGCCCCGCAGAGCAGCCTCTCCAGCGGGGCCCGGCCTTTCCTGAGGAGCTGCTTTTGATTCCCCCAAAGTCTTCTGATCATCCACACTCCACAGAGCATGTGCGTCCAGGGGAGGCTGCAGAGCTCCGCCCACGCACCAGGGTCAGGGTCAGCCGCCCTTCCTGGGTCTCTTGGAGTCCAACTTTGACTCAAGTTCTGGTGATCCAGGGATGAGCACAAAAGGACTCAGGGCCCCCTTGCGTGTCTCATTACTTGAAAACTTTAGGGGAAGACAGAAATCCGGGTTCTATGTATGTTACCACAATGGGCAGTATATAGTGCTTGGGGCAGTGATCCTTAGAATATCATGCATAGAATATTTTTATCTCACAAGCAAGAGGGAGGGTGCGACAGCTGTCCAGCCAGGGGTCAGTCGGGTGAGATCTAAGCCAGATGGTCATTGAACTTGACCCTCTGGGGCCCACAACCTCGGATCTCGCCAGACACCTGAAAACCTGAGCTCTTAGCTTGATCTCACCTTTTCTGTGTGTTTAAAGATAACAAGGGGACTGTGGAGCTGTGATGCCTTTGAGTCTTTGTAGCATTTACTGGGGCCAGGAGGAGCATGATGGGCACTCTCGCCCAGGGGGCAGACCTGTATTGGGTGCCCACTGTGCTGGGCATGGGGAGGCTGAGAAGGTAAACCAGTGCCCTCCTTCAGGAGCCCATAGCTCTGCCGGTGGACAGCCCGGGTGCTGATAAGAGGCAGGAGGTGGTCATCTCCTCAGGTGCAGATGGAGCCCTGGGAGGTGCGGGAGGTGAGGAGAGAGCCCTTGCAGTCCTGGTGGCTGGGGGGACACCAGGGGAAGCACGATGGAGGAGGGGACCCCACGGCCAGATGTGCACATGCAGACAGAGAGGGGCCTGCAAACAGCTGGGGGTGCTGGGTCAGCACAGGCTTTCAGAAAATGCCTCCCCCAGGAGGCCCAGGTGCTGTGAGGAAAGCAGGCTAGGCCTAAGCGGAGGAAGTGGCTCCAGCTGGGCCCTCCAGGGCCTGCCTAGGGCCAGCTCCACAATCATGGGAAGACTCACTTCTGCCCTCCCTTCCCTGATGCACACAGTCACCTGCTTTCCCTGGTCTAGCCAGCCACCGGGTAGGAAGGGGCCCATGCGACAGTTAACATAGTCACAGTTTATGAGGGGTGGGAGCCTCTAAGAACGGGCTGTAGGTGGGAGAAGGGAAGCTTTCGCTACCCTTGAAGAGACTGTCCCCAGGGCTATTGTCCAAATGAGGAAACTGAGTCACGAGGGGCCAAGCAGATTAAGATTAAGCCAGAACTGTGGGGAGCAGAGACAAAGGGAGAAGGTGAAAGGCAGGCCGGGTCCAGTCATTTCTCCATTTGGGGGTCATCTTGTCTTCCTGGGGACAGCCCCCCAAACAGTCCCTCTGTGGGCCTGCTCCCAGTCAGCCTCCCCAGCAACCTTCCCAGAATCCTTAGCAACAGACAGGCAGCCTGAGGGGCACAGGAATCCCCGCCCAGCCCTTGGAAGGGGCCCGCTCCTGTTTACCCAGCTGGCGTAAGCCTAGGCCGGGGTCAGGGGTAAGACCTCAGAGGCCTGTCATCCAGCTGGCACCCCACTGCTCAGGTCCTATGACCCCCTGGCTCCCCTTCTAGCCGCCCCCCTCAAAGAGCTGGCCCCAGGTGGGGCTTGGCCTCATGGGAAAGGCGAGCTTGGTTCCTGTTACATCCCCTTCATGTCTCTGCGCTTTTATCTTTCCTGAGAGGAAATGGAATCCAGCTCCCAGAGCTGTTAGTAAGAGCCGGGTGGACAGAGCAGCGAGGTCTGAAACCAAAACCTGAGTTTGGGGAATCCCAGTTCTGTGTGACCCTAGCAAATCACACACCCTCTCTGAGCATCAGCCTTCTGTCTGGCGACTGAGGGCGCTTGTCCCTCCTGCCTTGTTAGAATCCTTGTGACACTCAAGAGCAAGATAACAAACGTGGATGCGCTTTGTGGCTTCAGACTGCGTGTGGTTGGTGGCTGGGATCACTGATGATTGACAGGAGAGGTCTCTGATCAGAGAGATGCACTCATCTGGGGGAGGGAGCACAGGAGACCTCGCCGTGAGCCTCAGGGCTGTGTCTTCTCTAACACCACGTCCCTCGGCCCTCGTGTTGAAATGGGACAAGGCTCATGATGACCAAGTCATCTGACCCACATTTACTGAGTACCTGCTGTGTTCCTGGCCCCAGGGCTTAGCCGGCAGGTGACTGCTGTTCCCAAAGAAAAATTACACTAGATGAGGTTATGAGGCTCAGAATCCTAGAGTGTTGGTATAATTGAATCTATAGACTGCTCTTTCTGCAGATGGGAAAGACAAAGCCTTAAAAAACAAAACAAGCCAGGTTGCAGAGGTACACAGCTGAAATCCTAGCTACTCAGGAGGCTGAAGCAGGAAGATCCCAAGTTGAGGCCATCCTGAGCAACTTAGTGATAACCTCAAACTAAAAATTAAACATGGATAGAGCTATAGCTCAGTAAGAAGGCCCTGGATTCAATTCTTGTCTCTGCAAAAACAAGCAAAAGGACTTTCCCAGGATATCAGACGAGGCACCTGCCGCTACCCTGCCCTGATGCAAGGCAGTCAGAGTCTCTTCCCACCAAGCCAGATGCTACGTGAGGATCCTTCGCAACACAGCATGCTGGGCAGCCACCAGCTGGTCAGAGACAGGGGGCAGGGTAACACTGTGCGTGTGCCAACCCTAAAGCCCACAGCCCTGGTTTCCTCTCCCCTTGTTCCAGAACCCAACTCTCCCTGAGACCCCCACGAGCCTAGCTCTGCATGAGGTTCAAGGGTGAACAAGAGCTGGTTACTCTCAGCGAGGGCCTGAAGTCCAGTGGAGGAGAAAGTCAAGGGGACAATCATTATGACACAGGGAGACAGGTTCCTGTGGGAACCAAAGGAGCAACCTGGCTCTTTGGGGACAGGGTGGCGGCTAAAGAAGCGTTCCTAAAGCAAACCTGGGAGTCAGCACCCTGCCAGCTAACAAAGGACAATGCAGGGGTCCTGTAGAGGGCTCGGATGCACTGGGCTTCTCAGGATAGATGACCTCTGTGTCCTTTGATGAGGCCATAGCAGGGACCACCAAGCCCGATGAAACAGTGTTCACAGTTTTGAGAAGGGCAGAGATGGGCCTCGGGAGGAGTGACCTAGGGTTGGAAGGGGAAATTTCTGGCTGGTTTTCAGTTGGGCTGAAACCCAGCTACATATATGCAGGCCCCTGCCAAGCCCACCCACTCCACTGTGCACCCCTTTGGCACACTGAGAAACCCCACCTTTGTCAGATTGGAAGCTCAGGTAGGGCAGGACCCGGGTTTCACAGTTACTAGCAACATTGTTACTAGCATAGTATTTGGCTGGCTAATAAAAGGTACTTAGTAAATCTTAGATGATAGATGGAGGGTGGAAAGGATGAAGGGATTTTGTGCAGCCTCTCTGAGACTGTTTTCTGTTTTGTATTAAATAAGGTAATAAGGCTAACTCTTCCAGCATGGTGTCTGGCATTATTAAAAATTATTGAAAGAATATTCATGACCATTTAAGCATGAGCATAAAGACACTCTGGACTGATAGCTCCCAGTGAATGGATTTTGCGTACTGTTCTGGGATGGTTACAGAAGGAAGGAGCCCGACACACAGCTGTTACAAACAACAGTTTGCACTGACCAGCAAGATAAAAAATCCCTCTCTGATGCTTTGAGAACACAGGAAGATGGAACTAGCCAGCTCTTCTTGCAGCCAGACCGCCCTGACACTTTCCAGGTGTTAACTCATTGAGTTCCAGCAGCAACCCCAAGTCAGATGGGGATGCTGACAGACTGGTGTGCTCCAGGCCACACAGCCCGGAAGTGGGCTGATTCCCAAGGCCACACTCTTCGCCATGCGAAGAGCACACATGGTCTGGTGGAGAGGAATCGGGGATATTTCAAAGGGCAGATGGTGCATCTGTCCCTGAAGGTGCCTGCCACATGGTGGCTGCCCGTGGGATGGATGGATGGATGGATGGATGGATGGATGGATGGGTGGGTGGATGTGCACACCACCAGTACTTAGAGCAGGGTGCTACGCTGTATATCAGTTTTGTGTCCACGTCATGGACAGAGGGCCCTGAGTTACTGCCTCTATCATCTCCGATGACTGATAAGTGGTTGTCCTGGTCTGTTCTTCAAGCTTGCTTCACACACATGCTTTGTTATGTGTCACCACTCAGATGGCCATCTTGTTCCCCTGATCTTAACCAATGCCACCTGCTGTCACTTCAATCCTTATAGAGCAGGAGGGTGGTGGAGAGGGCCTGGTTCCGAGGGGACGGTGCTCACTCAGCTCAGCTGAGCTCCAGAGGGGGGGGGACCCAGCCCCAGTCTACCACCAACACCTGTGCGACCTTAGACAATCGCTTCCCTCTGAGCTTGGCTGTCCTCGGCAGCACAAGGGGATGACAGTGGCCTTGCTCTCAGGTCCTGAGGGTGAGAGGCACACGCGTGGCCATGCCTAAGACAGCACCAGGAGGCAGGTTGTCCTGAAGTGTGCGATTGGTAGGCTGGGCTTAGGAGCATGGTTGACCATGAAGGGGGAGTAGAGGTGGTCACGGGGGTGTGAACCAGCTGTCCAGCACACCCAGCCACCCCCATGTGTTGCAGTGCGTAAGTGTCCACCCCTTGAACTCCTAGGCTGCAGGCCTAGCGTCTCTGGGCAAGATTCTATTTTAATGCAATGCAGTGGAGAGAATAACATTTGATTCCTTAGCCAAGACCCGACCCTGGGGTTTCTCTGCCTGTGATGTGTTAGAGGGAATGAAATAGGGCTCAGGAAGGGCAGATGCCAGGAGCTGGGTAAGATCAGAGGCCCCAGTAGCAATTCTAAGGGGCCTCAGGAGAACTTAGGGGGCCCCATGCCTGGGATTGGGTGAGGGGCAAGAGGAGGACCCTAAAAATGGAGCCAAGAGCTGCCAAGACCAGCTTCCCTCCCTTTCAACTTTCTGCCAAGGCGCAGCGTGGCCACAGGCTCCGCGCGGCCCAGGCAGGAAGCGCTGCCAGCCCCCGGGCACCTGTCCCAGAAGCCTCATTACCAGCTCCCGTGGGCAGCCAGCTTGCAGAGGGAGAGTCCTTGGGGAGAAGCTCGGAAAGAGGAACGCAGCCAGGGAAACTCCGTTCTCCACGCAGGCGCAGGATGACTCAGCGTCCCGCCCTCGCCTTGGACTATGCGATCTAGTAGTACTCCTCAAACCCGACCGCGGCACTGCACGCCCATTGTCACTGTCCTGTCGACCTGGCCCACGGCACAGTCCCTCGCTGGCCTCCCTGACCCCTGCAGCCCCGTTCCTCACTTAGCAGCCGAGGGCCCCGCTCAATCCCCGGTCATCATTCCCAGGCCTGCCACCAGCATCTTCTAGACCTGCGTGTCTCAGCTCAAATATCACCTCCTCCAAGAAGCCCTCCTTGACCACACAGCACCGGGACTCCTGCACTCTTTGGCTCATCCCCCAGTATTTGTTTGATATCTATCTCTTGTCCACCTTCCCCATTAGAGTCTAACCTCAAGAAGGGACTCAGTTTGTCCTGTCTGCTGTTGTATCCTAGTCAGTAACACAGTGCTTGGCGTGTGGTAGGGCATCCTAGCTGTTGAACAAATGCCCCGCAGATCCTCGGAGCCATCTACTTGGAATCTCGTTTTGCTCTCTCAGAAAAAAGCCTTATAGGGGAGTAGCCCCATTTTACAGCCCAGGAAACTGAGGTTGTGAGGATTCAGGCAACTTTCCCAAAACCATGCAAAGAGCAGGATGCAGAGATGCAGATCTGTCTGACCCTAAGTCACAGTTTTTATGTCTGTGATAGTAGGACAGGTGTGTCTACCCTAGTTTCACACACGAGGGGGGCGAGGACACGGAGGTGGCCTGGTTTTCCTGAAGATCTTGGCTAGGAAGAACTGGGGCTAGGATTTGAACCCAGACTATTGCAGGGACAGGGGCTGGTGGGGGATCAGCAGCTGACTACACAGTAGGGGATTTGGGGTGGGCTGGCAGCTGTCCAGCTGGACAACCTACAGACAGCTTCCAGGGAGAGCAGACAGGAGGAGGTCAGCAGGTGGCACTCACTGGATAGTCCCCGTCCTCCCAGCGGCACCTCAGGGCCTCCTGTGTGTTTACTGCCTTTGTGACAGTCTTAGCAAGGAGAATATTATATCTCCATTTTGTACCTGGCAAAATTGAGGCCCCGGAGACTGAATGATTCACCCCAGGTCACTCGGCAAGGAGTGGTATAGCGGTCAAGCCCAGCAGGCCGCCTGGCTCCAGCATGCACACTGCTAACCACTGCCCTGCCCCGGCAGTGGTCTCAGAGGGGACAAAGCCAGGCAGGGCATCAGAGCCCTGGCTTGAGGCAGGGCCAGCAGGGTGAGCTAAATCCACAGCCCAGAGCCATCAGATTGTAATCTTCAGAACTTCAACAGATCCCAGTGTTTTGGGAGCCCTGCAGCAGGTCAGGGGGTGCTAGGTTCTGCCCCTGGCCCCGGGCCTTTGTCAGCCCCCCCACAAGATCCGGTAGTCAGAGCCAGGTAGCTGGGAGCGACTCCTGGCTCTGCACCCCGCAGCCCACCCTCTGTGTCCCCACCAGGCCATTAGGTGCTGAGAGCCAGGATTCACCAGGTTGTGGAGGGTGACAAGGGAGACAAGGCCCCAGCCGGTGGGTCCCACTTCCTGTGGGAGACAGCAGTAGGAGAGGGAAAGACACGGCGTCCAGCTCCCATTAAACCCCTCCGGTGCCCCTGACCACCTTGGTGACATCAGGCGAGTGACTCACCTCTCTGCACCTGTACTCCCCGCGGACGGGTGTAATTACAGTATACTTTGAGATTATGGGAGTTAATCCACATAAGACACTGAAAACACTGCCTGGCCCAGAGGAAGCGCAAAGTGTGAGCTGTTATTTATCAGAAGATTACAGACGTTAGAATATTAGTTCTGGCCTCTCTTACAACCAGCGAGACTCTTCCCAAACAGGGTTGCCACGAGGTCAGAGAAAGGAAGCGCAGGAGGTGCAGCGGTGACAGCCGTGACAGCGCAGGCTCACTGCGCAGGTCCCTCTCCGCTCTCCATCTCCAGTTTTCTCAAGGATTAGAGTCCCTCTCTGTGGGTGCTGGAGCTAAGTGCTTGTCACATTTATGAGCTTTCAGAGCTGCTTTTAGAAACAAGCAGGCCTCCCCACTTCTCTAAGGCCGAGATAAGGGAAAGGTTTATGAGATTAGAGGTTTGTCATCAGCCTCTGCTCTACTGTCCGCCTCGTTCCTCTCTCGGGTTTCTTCTACAAAAAGTCATAGCACGGGCTGAGAACGGCAGCCTCAAGACCCCATAAACGCACTTCAAATAAAGGACACTTTTAGGGGAAGCCCAGTCGTGGCCCCAGTTAAAGGTGATCGCTCTAAGCAGTCGCATCTGGGCCGTCTGGAGGAAAGTCTCCCAGCTGTTGGCCGAAGATCACTTGTGCTCCAAGTCTTGCTGCTGGCTCATAAATCTCAACTTTTGACCCTTCAAAACTGAGAAGGTGTGAGGTCTGTGTACGTTTTGGGGACGGGAGTGTTTTAAAGTCACTTTTTAGGGAAGTAGTTTTGTCTCTGGGAATGTTTGGCACCACTTGGCCCCTAAGGGACCCAGCAGAGGTGCCAGCCATGCCCAAGTCTCTGTTCCGCCACGTGGGCATCCATGTTTAAGAATGTTCCCGGGGCAGGGACCAAGAAAGCCTCTTCCTGGCTCTTTGGGTTCTGGGCTGTTTACAGAGCTGGCAGCGGGCAGCACTGCCCCATCCTCAGGCTCTGACCACGAAGGCCTCTCCAGGGCCTAGCAGTGGCTTGCTGATATCACCTGTCTGCCTGTGGCCTTTGCCCAACACCCAGAGACTCGGGGTTCCAGCTGCAGGTCCCTGCCTTCCATGCAGTTTCCCAGCCCTACCTTGGCCCAGGCTGCTCCTTTGCCCACACACCCTCCTGTCATACTTGTGCCCCCCTTCTCACTTGTCTACCAAATGATGGCAGTGCTGGGGACTCCCCCTCATCCAGCACCTTTGCCCCACACACATCTCCCCAGGCTTGAAGAACCCCTCACAGACTCCTGCTCATCCTTTAATACCCCATCCAAATGGCCCCTTCTCTGGAGAGCCTTCCTTGATATCATCAGCAGATCACATTCACTGTCCCCTGCTCCATAATGAGCTGCAAGGCCAGGGGCTGTGTCCTCTTCCACTCTGTGCCTAGTGCCTAATGCAAAACTGGGCACGATGAAACCGATTACAAAAAGCTTGCTGAGAGTTTTTTTAGTTTGGTTTTGTTTTTTGCAGAGCTGGAGACTGAATCCAGGACTTCCCATGTGCTGAGCAAGTGCTCTACCACTGAGCTACATCCCCTACCCTCTTTTTTCTTTTTCTTTTTTACTCTTATTCTAGGACAGGCTGTCACTGAAATGCCTAACCTGGCCTTGAATTTGCGATCCTCTTGCCTCAGCCTCCCGAGTAACTGGAATTATAGGTATGCACCACCATGCCTGACTTTTTTGAGATTTTTTTTAAGAAGTCTGTTCAAATCCAGGGAAGGCCCTAGTGAAACCACATATGTGACCTCAAACCTCCAGGCTCCAAGAGGGCTCTGACCTGGAGGCCAGGGTTTCATGAATTAAGGACACATCTCTTGCTTTTCAAGTATCTAGAGGAGAGAATGCTTGGGGCAGGAAGTACCCCAGAATCCCACCTCGAGCTATCAGGTGCTGCTATCAGACGCATTCATGACTAGAACCATGCCGCCAGCTCCTGTAGCACCCCAGGTGGCTGCAGATGGAAGCGTGAAATGTCCTGTCCACTGTCACTCACTCAGTGGATCTCCCTAAAATGGGGAGCCCCAAGTGAGCCTCCCGGAGCCGCGGGGCGCTGGGCTGTCACTCTGCTCCTGCTCTTACAGCTTACGACCACATCGGCTTTTCCAGCAGCTTCTGGCTTGTGGTCAATTCAAACCCCCAGATCTTTTTCCCTGGGATGGCTGCCAAGCCACATCTTGTGCGTTTGATTTATGGCTTGGGTTAGCTGAGGCCTATTCCGGCTCCCCAGAAGCCAGCCGGAGGAAGAGGAAGGTTTTTGTACCCCTAGGAGGGAAAGCGATTCCAGGCCTCCCAATCGGGGAGCCTTAGTATAAATGTAGAGAGTCCCCCCCCCCCCCCCCCGCCATCCTGTTTTTGTTCCTAATCTTTTCTCTCAGAGGTGCCAAATGCCGGGGCATCTTGAGTAGGATTTCCATTAGCATTCAGTCACAGCGCTGGGGTTCCGGCAGACCCACCTTTCGGGTCCCCAAGGGGAGGCAGTGCTTCCGGAGAGCACCCAGACAAGGCTGGGGAAACCAGAGAGACAGTCAGGTTTGAAGGCCAAGGCTCCTGGAAAAGGCGTCCTTGAGCCTCAGCTTCTCCTGGGTAGAACGGGTGATAAATCTCCGTGTCATGGCATTAGTAGGACAAAGGGACCCAGGCAGGAAGTCCCTTCCCGGGCACAGGCGCTCTCTGTGTGAGTCGCACACAGCCGGGACTGAGAGGGCCCAGTCACCCGGCTCTCAGGCTGAAGACCCACAGCAAGGAAGCTCTGCAGGTTTGCAGTGTCATTCGTGCCCGGCCGAATGTTCTCCCCAGTGTCGCCTTTTAAATGTCACAGTCCTCCACGTGATTTCCCTGAGGTCTGATCTCAGCCTTTGCCTGTCCTTCATGTCCCATCACAACTGTGTTTTATTCTCCTGGTCCAGTGCTTCGTCCTTCTGTCTGTCACTCGCTAGACTGCCAGCCTTGCAAAGGCAGAGACCATGCCTCATCCTCCTCCTCCTCCTCTTCCTCCTCCTTCTCTTCTTTCTCTTCCTCCTCCTCTTCCTTCTCCTCCTCCTCCTCTGTTCCCCATGTCAGAATGGCCATTGTGAACTTGGGAACCTTCCTCATTTCTTGAGGCCTCAGCAACAAACTCTAACAGTGTTGAGGGAACAGAGCAAAGGAATCCATTAAGAACCAAAGTGAGAAGCATATTTATTCCCCGCTGCCACCAACAAGGCCACAATCCCAGCCTGGGCCTCAGTTTCCCTTGCTGTAAAATGCAAAACCAGGACAGCAAACTACCTTTTGCCTTGTGTCCTTATAGCTCCAGCGTACCCTAAAGCAGCCCAGACAGGGAGAGGACATTACACTGAGTCCCACTGCCTGCTGGTTTGAAAAACAACTCTGCCCAGAATCTCTCTGGCTGTCATTTTCTCTATTGGCCCGTATCGCTGTCCTGCACAGCCGCAGGTCTGCAGAACCCACACAGAAAAGTTCACAGGACCCTCCTGCCTCGGGCCGGGGGACAGGGCCCCCCTAATAGGTGTGTGGCAGCTGCTTCCTCGGAGTGGGGGGGCCCGGGGTTTGTTGCCTTAACTGACTCATGAAGCAGGTAAAAAATTCCAAACATGTTCTCCGCTGACAGCTAATTGTGTCCTTTATTAATGACCATGGCTTTCTTGGGGGCAGGTGGGAGGCAGAAGGGGGCCAGGTTCAGCCTCCGATGGGGCTGATGACCACATTTCTGGATCCCATAGAAGGGGAAGTGCTACTTGCAGTGACCCTGAAAAAGCCCCCGAGTTGGAGGGAGGCAGGAGGCGCTGTGAACTGTGTCCCCGGCTCTAACCCCCGCCGTGACGCAGGTACCTAGGAATCTGGCAGCCCAGGTTTTAGGTCCTCACTTAGCCACCAAAGTCAGTGATGACCCAAACAGGAACCCACCCTGGGGACATGGGGGAGGCTCCTGGGCTCCACCAGACCCCTCACATCTCCTGGTACCTCCCACCAGGGCCCATCTCAGTGACCCGCTGTACCACCTGTCAGTACAGCAGCCAGATGTGTCTGGGGGCCTGGGCCTGGCCCTGCCAGATGTGTCAAGCTTTCTGAACACAGCCGGCTTCCCCTTAGGCACACTGTGATTATTATTTAACACTCGTGGTTCCGGCATCTATGAGTCTGGAGGATTACAGGCTGGGAGGCTCTGGCCTTTGCAAACCCTGTAGCAGCCATGGTCTCCAGCTGGGGGAAGGGGACAGCAGCATCCCTCACTTTCTCAGGAGGTGAGAACTTGTGGCGTTAACCCCCTGACAGGTGAGGATGTCGTGAAGAAATGCTGAGCTAAGGCTTGGACCAGACAAAGAAAGCTGCTTGTTCAAAGGCCCTGAGGCTAGAGGGTTCCCCAGTATTTCAGGATGGTCAGTGTGGCTGAGTGAGTGAGTGGACAAAGGTGGGCAGTTCAGAGAGATAAAGGGGGGCTGTGGGAGCCACTAAGCCACTGTGTGGCTTTAGGCAAGTCGTTGACTCTGTCTGGGTTATGTGTTCTGTGGTCATAAAAGGAGGAACTTAGCCCAGCAAAGGGTGAAATTTCTGCACCTTCTGAGGCCCTAGATCCTTCTGTTCTCTCCAGCCTCATCGCCCGCATCTCTTGGCCTTAAATATGCTGCGGAGACCATGTGCCATTTGTGACTCCACGCGCGCTCTGCCATTTTATGCCCCTCGCCTCTGCACAGGCTGGACCCTCTGCCTGATATCCTGTCTCCCTGGCAGCCTGCACATGGAGGGCCCACGATCTTCAGCAAGCCCTTTGCTTGGGTACCATCTCTCCCCTTTCTCTGTGCCTCTAGACACTTTTCTGGCCACACACTGATACTCAGAAGACACTAGAAGGAAGTGACTGTACAGTCTGAATGGGCTTCCGAGTCTCGCTGCATCTTCCTGTTGCCTGATGGTTGCGCCTCTGTTTGCTCACCTGTAAAATGGACCTATTCGCTACTCTTGAGGTCAAGGTGAAGATGCAGTGACATCCTTAAAGCACCTAGCCCAGTGCCTGGTGCCATGTAACAATCTGGGGTCATGAGTGTCAGAGTCTAGCTGTAGAAAAAGGGCCACAAAATGAGCATGAGTGGGTTGCCCTGGACAGTGTGGCCCTCGGGTCCCTGTGGTAGCTCTAGCCCAGAGCCCAGGATGACCTCCCCGCAGCCCAGTGTGTGAGGGTCCTGTCGCCAGCCCCACCCCGCTGGCCTTCCCCATCAGGGCCTGGTCAGCTGAGGCTGCTCGCCTGCAGCAGCCACACAGCACTTGGAAATGTCCTTAATTGCTTCACCAGGGTGGGGAGTCACCCTGCAGGCAGATAATTAAAAAGTTCAGAGCTTGATTAATTGGGAGGAAATTGGAGGAATGGGGCTGCCTGCTGGGCAGGCGGGAGCTCTGGCCCCTACCATGGGGGAGCCGGGATGTCTTGAAGAGAGAAAGGCTGGGGCCTGGGGCCGGGGCCGGGGCCTATTTTGGGGTCCAGGACCTTGAAAGACCAGGCTGTAAAAACCCTTTTACTTCCTTGTAGATTGTGAGTCTCTGTGTCTGGTTCCCCCAAAGACTGGGTGTCGCCCTGCAACCCTACACATTTCCCTGTCTAGGGATCAGACATAGTGGTCGTAAGAGCTCTGACTGTGCCCCTGGGCTGAGGGATGCATAGGCTTCCCTCTTACCAATCAGCTTTTCTGGAGTACTGAGCCTCGCCTGCTCTGTGCCTATGCTGTGCCAATCCGTCAGCAGGGTGGTTCAGTGGCTGCCCTCAAGAAGCTCACCACTGGGCAGGAGGAGGAGAAAGAGGAGGAGGGAGACAGATGTTAATCAGATGCCGAGCATACAGGCGGGGTGCCTTGAGAGGCCTCACCTCAGCTCAGGGGATCCAAGGCCTAGAATAACATCCTCAACCCATATCCCAACGGCCAGCCTTAAGAACAAGACACCAGTTTCCAGGGCCAGAGGTGCCAGACCATGTGGGCATCTGCCATATTGTCACTATGCTCACGGCTGCAGGGGAGGAGTCAGTCACAATCCTATAAATCGTGCCATGGCAGGGTAACTTTGGAAAGAGGCCTCAAACCCAGCCAGGTAGGCGATGGCCTGCAGGAGGACCAGAAGGCCAGTTGGGCTGGTGCTGAGATTTGAAGAATAAAGAGCTCTCCAGGCCAGACATGGAACAGCAATGCAGACAGAGGGAGCTGTTTGAGCTGAGGCAGAGGAGAGATTTGTTCCAGAAACTGCAAGCCACCTCCTGTGATGGGAGCCCTGGGGATGACCAGGAGCATGGTGAGCCGAAGCCGGCCAGGCTGACTGCAGAGCGGGGGCCTAAGCAGTTGGACTGTCCATAGGCGCGAGAGAAGCAGGGAAGGGTCTGGAGTAAAGAAGTGACTGGACAGATGGTGGGTATAAGAAGCCAGGGTGCCGCCCTCAGACAAAAGGGAGGCGTGTTACTACAGTTCCCGAGCTGCCTGCTGACTCCTGTGGTCCTGCCAGTGCCTGGCAGGGTTCCACTAAGGAGGGGCAGGAGGGGGCAGATGACTGACATCCCCTGGGTGGTCCCCGGGGGAGCTCCTACTGCAGGAGAAGGGCTCTGAGACATCCGGACTTGACCGGGCTAGGCAGACCCACGCTGGCGAGGCTCCTGCCCAGCATAGGTGCATCCTGGGCCCTCAAGGACTAGACATAAACAGTTCTCCATTCCCAAAGCTTGCAGCACCACTTTGCCCATGGAACAGTGCCAGGCACCCTGCCCTGCCCTGCCCAGAGGGACTGGCTGCTGGGTTAACCTTAAGGCAAAAGCAAGAAGCATGCAAACTACAAAAGCCATCGTATACAAGCCAGACCCCAAGCCCCTCCTGCTCAGCCACAGGGACACTGCAAGTCCTTCCTGGACCTGGGCTCAGGCAAATCAAAACATGCAAATCACCTTCTGCACAGTGCAGAGAGAATACAGGTCCAGTTCGAGGTGCTGAGCCTGTCCACAGCCACAGCCTAACAGCTAGAAGTGGCTGTAGGGGTGACCTGAGTCAGCATCTGCCTTTCACAAGTAGAACCACAGTCCAGAGCAGGAAGTGGCCCAAGCTCATAGAGCAGAAGGTCACCAAGCCCATGGTTGCCCCATTCTGGGTCCAGGACTCTTTCCTCAGTCCACAACCTACTTCCCGGGATCCCAGGGTGGGCAGGGAAATAGACAGGACTGCAGAATGGGCACTGCGGACTCCAGAGCCCACTCATGGGGGCATCCACAACATCCAGGCTGCCCAAAGGAAGGCATATCAGTCCCCTGCTCGGTCCTAGGGCTTTGTGTGTTCCAAGACTGAGTCTTTTGACTCCATGGCCCAGTGCGTGGTGCAAGGTAGGGGCTTGGAAGGCCTGCTGAATAAATTTGTAACACAGTCTCTGCAGCTGGACCTGGGGCTGGGTCGTCTTCTCCCACTCTCTTTGGCCAGAGCTTGGCACATAGTAAGTCATGGGCCGTGAATGAATGCGGGTAGAGCATCCCTCACCCCAAAATCCAAAATCTGAAATACTCCAAAATCCAGCACTTTTTGAGCACCAATCTGACTGTACTTAGAGTATGCTTCATGCATACAATTATTTAAAACATTGTCTGAAATTGCTTTCAGGCTACGTGTATAGGGTATTTATGAAATATAAATAATTTTTATTTAGGCTTGGGTCTATATCACATCAGCCTGGCAGATACTCTTCCAAGTGCCTCCCTTGTACCAAATCATTTACTCTTTCCAACAACTATAAAATCAGTGCTATTATTATTCGCATTGTACAGGAAACTGAGGCACAGAGAACTCAGATGACTTGTCCGCGGTCACAGAGGCAGCACTGGGATTCAGCCCTGGCAGCCTCTCATAGCCTGTGCCCAGGTTCAGCTCCTTCCCTCCCTCCTTCCCTCCTTCCTTCCCTCCTTCCTTTCTTGACGGGGTCCTGCTCTGTAGTCACTTTACTCTTTCTGAGCCCAGGCTGGTTTTGAATTCCTAGGCTCAAGCAGTTCTCCTGCCCCAGGCTTGCAAGTCTGGGATTGGAAGTATGCACCACTATGCCTGGCTCCAGCTCCATCAGAAGTAGGGAGGGAGAACCAGAATACAGTGCAGGGAGCAAACCTGTTCATTCAGAGGCCCTCCCTGTCCAGAGCCACCGACAGACCCCTCAGTCTCAGGACGCCCAGGAGGATAGTCGTGTTCCTTTCAAGCCCCCACCACCTGGCACAGTGGGCCTGACTTGAGCGGTGACTCCAGGGTGGCATCAGGATTAAACCAGTGTCCCCGGTGTGAGAAGGGGAGCACAGGCATCAGGCCAGCCATTGAGGCTCTGAGAATCACTCAGTGCCAATTAGCAGCCCCACCGTGCCAGGCCCAGATGGAGCTCCGCCTCAGCCTGACTCAAGGCTCACTTGGTCAATTATCACCTATCCCCGGAGCCCAGGAGCAGGCGGAGAGGAAATCTGTTTCCCTGTAATCCTCCCTCCCAGGCCCCGGCCGGCTGCCATTCCCACCTTGTATGTCTGGCCAAGGGCTCTGGGCAACCTCAGCAGGCAGGAACCGGCCACTGTGTGGACCCAGCCTCTGTCCTGCTAGGAACTATAGCCAGCCTGGCAAGGTGGTGTCCAGCCCTGACCTTCAACCTCTCCATCATTTCCGCGACCAGTAGTACTTGGACATGAGGTCTTTGGAGTCACAAAGACCGGAAGTCCCTCTTCAGCCCTGCCGCTTACTAGCTCTGTGACATTAAGGTCACTTTACCCTCCAGAGGCTGTTCCCTTGTCTGTAAAGTAGGAATAATAATGTGCCTCCTTCGATGGGTGGGGGTATTGATTAAGGGAGAAAAGCTGTGGAAAGCACTTAGCTCTAGGAGTGGCAGCTAGAAAGCCCTTCATAAACGAGAATTATTATTGTCCGCACATGCTGACATCTTCACAATGGCCAACATTTACATCCCATTCTAGGGGCTTTGTGTGTATCAAACCCTGTCTTTCCCCTCGAGGCGCTCACTGTTGAATTGGGGAGACAGAGCTGCTTTTTTTGAGCAAATGGAATGGGCTAATGCCTACCATGTCCCTAGACCCTAAACTAGATGTTGACATCTCTAGGTGTGAGACTAAAAGCTCAGCCCCTGTCCCATCCAAGGCTCACCAATCCAAGGAGATGGGACAGAGATATGTCCTGGGAGCCCATTGGTGACTGGCACCAGTTTGCACTGGTGGGACTTGGAAGACCCAGCAATGCGTGTTTCTTCCCAGATCTGTGTCCCGTGATCTCCAGCCGGGAGCCTGGCGTCTGCTCTGGAGGGAGTAGGTACACCACAGAAATGCAAACACAGCCAACCAGACTTTTTCCTTCCTAACCAGCCAGCACACCCCTGCATGTGAAGCGTGTCCTGAGGGCTGCACTGGGGCCAGCCCTGCTGTGGGAGCCTAGGGGCGCACGGGAAAGATTTGCCAATCTGCTAGGCCAGGGAGCCTGAGAGGAGGCTGCTGGGTAATAGGAGAGATGAGCACAGCGGGATGCCTAGGGAACTGCAAGCCACAGACGGGGTTGGAGAGGGGTCTGTCCGGTCCCAGGGCTGGTCTAACACAAAGGGAGTTTCTAGGCACAGGATCCCAGCTTGGGAACTAGAATGGTTCGGTCACCCTAGTTGAGACCCCAGGAAGGCGCTGGGGAGAGCAATGGAGGTGAGGCAGGACCTGAGCTTCAGAGGCAGCGTGGTGAGGTCCAGGTGATGCTGCTGACACCAAAATGTGTATGTGCTTGACTGCGCGTTTTCTCATCCACTGTCTCCTCTGCTTCCCGAAACATCCTGGAAGGGCCACATTGGCTCATTCCACTCGTTATACATGAGCAGTTCCTGGTCCCAGCACTCTGCCAGGAACTGGGCACCGATAGCACCAGCCCTGTCGTGCTCCTCTTCCCCAGGGACAGCCAGGGCAGGGAGGACACCAGGCCAGAACACAAAGCATTCCCCATGTAATTACTGACTGATGTGAGCCCGGGCAGCAGTCACTTTTGCCAGGACACCTCTCCAAGGGGATGGCATTTAAGCTGACTGAAGGAGGAAAGGAAACCATCGTGGAAGAGCAGAGACGGTCCCGGCAGAGGCTACGGTGTGGTCAAAGGCCTGGAGGCGAGAAACCACCGGAAAGCTCACAAGCTGGAGCCCAGTGAAGGTGACAGGGGTGGCAGGAAGTAGGCCGGTGACCCTCCAGGTTGGTGACCTCATGGCCTCTTGGGCAGTGCGCGGTGTGTGGATTTATTCAGAGTGCGGAGAGAACCTCTGAGTTTAAGCAGTGGCAGCTCTGACTTGTGAGAAACAGACCAGTCCTGGACCATGGAAGCAAAGGTGAGGTCCGGGGACCCATTTGAAGTACCTGTCACCCATGTAGGCTTCATCAACCCTTTTCCAGATGGAGTCTCAAAGGAAGGAGAGACCAGTCCAAGCCGGCCGATACATCTGTCAGGTCAGCTTCCTGGGTCCGTGTCTTCAGGCTTCCTTCCTTCTGCTGCTTCTGCCTGAGACCCAGAGGCTGGCAGCATGGGTGCCTGCCTGCCCAGCTCCAGGAATCCAAGAATAGTGCGACCTCTGGCACACTTAAGTGGGAGGAGAAGTTGGGGGGATCCGAGGCCCCAGCTCACACCACAGCCACACACAGCTTATGTGAGCAGAGTCAAGGATCGGGCACCAGGTGTGGGAGGGCAGCAAGACTGGAGAGACGGGCTTGCCAGTCCACGGCCCCCAGGGCCCCTGAAGAGTCCAGGCTCCCTGCGTGATGGGGAGCTGTGGGGTTGCTTTGAAAAGAAGCTTTGCACCCAGCGCCATTCACCTGTTCAGAGTATACGATTTAATGGGCTTTAATGCATTCACAGAATTGTGCAGGCACCACCACAATCAATTTTAGGATGTTTTTGTCACCCCCAAAGAAATCCTGCTACCCATTAGGAGTCATTTCCCATTCTCCCTAGTCCCCTGCCCTCAGCGAACACATCGACTTTCTGTCCCTTCAGATATGTGTCTTCCGGACCCACTTCCTATAAATGGAATCCTACTTCTGTGACTGGCTTCTTACACTGAGCACGAGATTGTCAAGGTTCCCCATGTGGGAGTGTGTATCAGTACCCACTTCCTTTTTGCAGCCAAATAATATTCCCTTCTGTACCAAGATACATTTTTAAGTGGCAAGGAAAGGTTTGCACTTTAGACAGCAGGCTTTGCAGTGTGGGCGGAGGCAGACAGATGGCCTTGCCAGGCTAAGGAGTGGGTGGGAAGAGCTTTCTAGATGCCTGCAGGGGTGGGAGGCGGCCAAGAAGAGTTGGGGATAGGACCCTGCAGAGGAGGGAAGACCTGGTAATTGATTGACTGCAGGGGGTGAGAGATAAGAAGAGGCACAGGGGTGGAAATACAGTTCCTGGTGATAAGGTAGGGATAAGCCACCTCCCAGCAGCAGGTGTTAGGAGCTTAGTGACAGAGATCCAGAAATGAGAGGATGCTCCAGGGTGCCCAGGCAGTGATCCAATGAGGGACCACCTGGGCAGGGGTGCCCAAGAGGGGGCCAGGACATGCTGGGGGGGAGTCAGTCCGGAAGAGGGTCCAGATGGAGGAGCTGGCAAGGCTCCATGGGCAGAGGGCAAGAGCAGCCAGGCGTGGATTGGGCCAGGAGACGGAGCCAGTGCTGAGCTGGGGTGGTGCTCTCCAGAGAAGGAACGGGGAGCACCTGATCTTGGGGCCAGAACCCTCTGGCATCAATTGGGATGGCTCTAGACCTTCCCAGGGGCCTTGTGTCACCTTCCACAGAGCAGGAAGGAAGCTCAGAGAAGCCGATGGTCCACTAAAGCCAGGGCTGTGGCCTGCAAGAGTCGATGGCCCTAGGAGCCCTGGGCAGTGCCAAGTGGCAGCTGCCCCTTCAACTAGCAGCAGGACGCGTGGGGAGGGGGTCCTGGGAGAGAAGTGTGAGGGAGGACTCAAGAGAGAACTGGATGGGTGCCCGGAGCAGGATTTACTGAGCACCACCCACGTGTGACACAAAGGAGCCACTTAGAGGCAGTGTAATGTGGTGCAGTGGGCACAGAAATGACCAGGCCTCCTGGGGGTCAACTTCAGCCCCATCACCATAAGCCCATGTTCTGGGAAGGCGACTTCACCTCCTTAGGCTTTCATTCCCACGTCTGAACATAGGAGTGACAGGTGACTTCCGGCACAGGGCACTGGGCTGCCAGGAGTCAATCCAATCAAAATCCTCTGGACAGGACAGTGCTTCAGGGGTAACCAGCAAATGCTGGCCGTGTGCAGATTGACTCTCTGGAGCCCAGGTGCCTCTACCACGGAGGCCACAATAACTCCCTGAAGGCAGCTTTGCATCATCACTAGGGTCTGCCTGGCTACGTACAAGTTCTGTCTTCAGTCTCCCTTCTCAAGGGCTGAGACCAGGGTGGCATCAGTCACGGTAGCTGGCAATGACTTAGTTGCTATCTTTGCTCTCGGGAGCAGCAGATGTACCGCCTAGGAGGGGCACCGCCCTCTAAGGCTGCAGATGGAGTCACCCTTGACTCCTTACTGGGCACCTGCTTTGTCCGTCAAGGGTCAGAGCCTCAACTCCCTCCCTGCCCTGAGTTAGGTGCTGTGTTCCTTATAATCCCCACAGCCACCTCGGGACTAAATGCTCTTTCACCAGTGAGGATGCTGCTGCTCAGAGAGGTTGCTCCACTCATCCAAGGTCACTCAGCAGCTTGCTTTTGAACCAGATTCCTTAACACCACCAGGAGCTTTCTCAGCGTTTTTTGCAGAAGTTGACCAATGGAATACTCACCTCCAAGAAGTAGATACTGTCCCATTTCCAGATGAAGAAAGAGTTTAAGTGCCTTGCCCAAGGTCACTCTGCTGGTACAGGGGGATCTGGGGTTTCCCAGGTAGTCTGTGCACTAACCACTGTGCCCATGCCATCCTGCCTGTGTGGCATCCATAGCCCATGCCCTTCCCAGGTATGCAGGCAGCCTCAAGAAGGGTTTGCAGGGCACCTGCTGAATACCAGGTTCTAGCAGCTGTGAATCAGGCACAGTGCCCATCCTAGAAGAGCTGGGAGAGTGGTCAGGAGATCCCTAGACAAGTAACCGGCAGGGGAACCAAGCACTGGACCTCAAGTGATATCCCAGGCACCAGGGAGGACAGGGACGACTCCCGCTGAGGGCCTGGCGCATGGGCGAGTTAGCAGCGCTTCATCTCATGGAGCATTTTGTGCTCCCGAGTCCTTTCCTGCCCACCCACCAGCATCAGAGAGGCATCAGAGCAGAGCTGGGATCCTGGCTTCCAGCAGGCTGGGAGAGAGGCGGGACATATGACCTCTATCTCCTGAGTCCCAGCCAAGGCCGGCAGGAAGGGGAGGAATTAAACATGCACACACATTCAGGGTAGTTGCTGCTAGCAGAACCTAAGCCTCTGTCCTGAGCTGCAGGGCCAGACCCAGGGCAGGGATGAAGGCCACAGCCCCCAGGAGCACCCAGAATGCCAAATGTGGCCGAGTGCAAATACAGCCTCCCTCAGGTTGTCCTGGTTCTGCAGATCCCTTTACTTTAAAAATTGGCCACTACTGCCTGGGCCCCTGTAGTGTGTGAGGGTTTGTATCCTGTGCTTTGCACATATGTACAAAAGGCTCACCTGCACAAATGAGCTTTAGAGTCGGAGTGATTAAGCCACTATCTGGAGCCACGCAGGGACCCAAATCTGTCCACAGGTAACTCCAGAGACAGTCACCCCAGCACATGACCTCTCCGCAAGCCTTCCATGACCTCAGGACTTTCTTCTATAGTGAAATCATCTCCTGCTAGGAGCCCAGGCACAAGCCAGTGACAAACTGGGGAGCAGGTCCAGGGCCAGGACTCTGCCTCCCCTTCAGCTGCCACCGAGTGAGGCTGGATTGGTCCTGGATGCTGCAGCATGGGGTGGGTGGGGAGACTCGAAGGGTGCCACCAGAACTCTAAGGGTGTGAGAACTCAGGTCAGCAGGAGCCTTCTGGACAGAGCCAGATCTGCCTCCGAAGCCTGGAGAGCTCAGAACTTCAGGGCATGGAGTTGCCCGGTCGCAGAGGCTGCCTGGCCCGTCCCTCTGCCTCTTCATGGGCTGCCCGGTGACCTTCCCTGTGCTCTCTCTCAGGCTGCCCTTCCGGAACCTTCAAGCCCAACCAGGGCGATGAGGCCTGCACTCACTGCCCCATCAACAGCCGCACCACTTCCGAGGGGGCCACCAATTGCGTCTGCCGCAACGGCTACTACAGAGCGGACCTGGACCCCCTGGACATGCCCTGCACCAGTACGTTCCTGGGCTCCAAGGCCAACTGCGGGACAGCTCAGGGCCAGGGGAGAGCAGCCAATGCCTGGCGGGGGGGGGGGGGGCAAGGCAACCGTGGGTTTGATGCTGCCGATATGCTGACACCGTAGAGCACCTGGCTCTCACCCCCTCCCACTCCATCACGTGGGGGGAAAGTCAAGGTCTGGACTCACAAAGGAACAGGAGTTGGGGGTTTGCAGAAGAAAAACCAGCCCAGGAGCTGTCTGTGGCAGAAAAAGGCTGCCCAGTATCCAACCTGGCACCGGACACCTGAATCCCAGGCCAGGGTCTCTGACAATGGGTGGGTTAGAAGGCAGGATTACTACCCCTGCTCAGTCAGGAATGGCATTTCCTATGAATTACACAGAGCTGACCCCAGTGGCTTAAATCCTATGGTTTGTTCTCTTAGGTAAAAGAAGCATTGAGCTAGGCAGTGCTGGGATAGTACAATAATATCACAATGACCTCTAGAACACGGCTCTTTCTGCCACCCAGAGCATGTGGTTTCTATCCGTAAGATCCCTTCCTAGTCCCATGTGGCTGCTGGAGTTCCAGCCATCACACACATTCAAGGCATTAAAAAAGAGAAAAAGACAAAGAGACGTACTACACTTATCTGTCTCCCTTTTTAAGGAACAGCCATATTCAACCACTTCTGCCTTTTATTTAGTGGTTGGAATTTAGTCACAGAAGGCTGAGAAATACAGTCTTTCCTTTGGACATATTGCTGTCCTGAATAATACTGGCTTTTGTTAAAATGAAAGGGAAAAATAGCAATGGTACAGTTATCTCCCAAACACAAAAAGATGCCCAGCAGAAGGAAAGATTTAAGCAGATGCTCAGCAGGATAACACATTCTCGAAACATCTCAGGTGGGTGGACAGGAGAAGACTTGGAGTTCTTTGCGAGGCCTGGGCTGGCGCCAGGCAGTGGGCACAGATGGCATGCTGTCTTGGGTGCTAACCTAGCCCTCCTCCTCCCCTCCCTCCCCCCGGCAGCCATCCCGTCCGCCCCCCAGGCTGTGATCTCTAGCGTCAATGAGACCTCCCTGGTGCTGGAGTGGACCCCTCCCCGTGACTCTGGAGGCCGCGAGGACCTGGTCTACAACATCATCTGCAAGAGCTGTGGCTCAGGCCGGGGCGCCTGCACCCGCTGTGGCGACAATGTACAGTATGCACCCCGCCAGCTGGGGCTGACCGAGCCACGCATCTACATCAGCGACCTGCTGGCCCACACCCAGTACACCTTCGAGATCCAGGCGGTGAACGGAGTCACCGACCAGAGCCCCTTCTCACCGCAGTTCGCCTCCGTGAACATCACCACCAACCAAGCAGGTGAGCAGGGCAGGTGTGGGTGGGGGAGGAGACGGGGAGTCCTGCTGCGACAGGTGGTCCTCGCCAGCCTTGAGAGACACTCCTGCAATGGAGCAGGATGCAGCAACTTCATACACCCAAATGCTTTTCCCTCGCTGGAAGCGCACGTGGCCTCCGCCCCGTTGGAGTGGTGTTTAGAGGCATGACTGCCTTCTGTGAGGGCATCGTACTAAAGGTAGGAGTTAAACTGCCATCGCCAAAAGACCCAGCGGTTGGTAGCTTAGGAAATACCCATGCCTGTAATCCCAGCGCTCTGGGGGACTGAGGCAAGAGGACTGCAAGTTCAAGCCCAGCTTGGACAACATGGTGATTTAGACCCTGTCTCAAAATAAGAAATAAAGGGAAGATATACCTCAGTGCAAAGGTCCTGGGTCCAGTCCCGACCACCATCACCACCAAAACCAAAAAAAAAAAAAACAAAAAAAAAAAATGCAAAACTGTATTCCTCTCTCTTGGAAGAGTCCAAGTACAGTCCAGTGTACAGTCCAGGGGAGCAGGGGATCTGACCCCGAAAGGGATCCCCGCTGCTCCTCACCTCCCTGGTGAAGCTGCTCTTGCCGCAGGCAGCAGGGGGGCAGGAGCAGCGCCTATCTCTTCTGTGTGCAACCTGATGGACAGACCCTGTCCGTGTGGCCGCACCAAGATGTCGTTTCTCCTTGGCCTGACTTAAATCTCTGTCACAGTGGACAGGACATCCAGCAGTTTCTATGAGTGCTTCCTTTGACCCTCAGTGTTCCTGAGCCCCGTCTAACTCCAATGGATGCTCGGCAGGAGCAGCTATGTTCTAGAAACATCTTTCTCCTGGTACTCACTGTTCGTGGTCCCTTCTGTGGCCCCATGATCACCCCCAATGTCCACCTGCCTTCCTTCAGTGTGGCCAAGCAGTGGGGCCTCGGCCCAGCCTCTCCTCTGTCCCCTCCAAGTGGGCTCTACCCCTCCACAACCACTGCCCTCCGCTGCAGACCTCCCCATGGCCAAGTCCAGCTCCGCTCCCCACCTGGGGGCCACATGAGGTTCACTCAACAACCTTTGCTGACCCCCTTGGCAAGCATGGTCCAGACAGGGGAGCAAGTAGGCAGCTGTCCAGCTTGTCCTCGTGAGAAATGGGCCCATGGTCAGCACCAGGACTGGAGGTAGAGGTGGTCTGGGTAGGCCAGGAAGTCTCCCTGGAGAAGGCAGGGTATGATCTGCGGTTGTAACGGTCAGAGAACCATGAAGGAAGCGGAAAGGAGGGAGTCCCGGGAAGAGGAAGGGCACGGCAGTGCACGGCAGCAGGTGCTTTCCACACTGACCTCACTGCACCCCAAGGCCTCCAAGCCCCAGTTTCACAGGTGACACTCAGAGAAGTTGAGTCACACAGGTTTGAGGCAGGAATCTCCACCCATCTCCCCTCACTGCCTGGTACAGCTGTGCCCGGGAGCCTAAGGGGTCTGTGATGGATGCGAGTCTGTGCGTGTGAGAAGGTGGGGGTCACGGGAGATGGGGTGTGCTTGACCATGACTTCATACAGCTGAGTGTGGCCCCGCCTGCCTGTGGTGTGCCTGTCTTGTGTGGGGCGGTTCAGGCTGAATGGCAGCTTGTGAACAGGCCTGCGTTCTTTTGGGGCCAGGGGTGTGCTGAGGTCTCATGGGATCCACAGGGGGCTGGATACTGTAGAAATCCAAAAGCCACCGCAGTCGGCCAAGACCCCAAGCAGGTTACGGAGCCCCAGCTGCAAATCTCAAAGCTCGGAGCTAGGGGGGCCTGGCTCCCTGCAGGTAGAGGAGAGTCAGCACCTGCCCCTGAGAGGACCCAGAAGGGAGGCTCTGAGACTGTTTCCCTGCGTCCTTGGGGACCTCGAGAGTAAGCTGGCTGCGAAGACGCCTGAGACTATCATCTGTGGGGCCAGGGGGCTGCTGGGATGGGCCCGCCTGTCTGGATCTGGGCTCCCCAGAGAGCAGAGGTGAGGTAGAAGAAGAGGAGTGCGGGGGAGCCCCCTGAAGGACAGAGAAGCAGAGAGAACAAGCCCTGGAGCTGAGCAGGGGCTCACTTTGGGGTCCAGCTCTGCTGTCCATTTGCTGTGTGGCGTTAGTGCAGTGGTGGCCACAGCCGACTCACCATCACTGCCTGAGTCATTAGCCATTGCTGCTATAACAGTGCCACTTTTAAAAAACACCCTAAACTCAGCAGTTTACAATAGACACTTGTGTTCTCACTCACTAGGCTGGGGCTCGGCTAGAGTTTGGCTCTTCCTGGCCAGTGCTCTGTGCTGGGCAGGAGTCCAAGGTGTGGGTTGTGTTCATGCTGTCCCATGTGTCCCCTCCCCCTGTTGAACCAGCAGTCGGCTCAGGCTCTCTCAAGGTTGGGAGGTTCCTTCTAGTCCTCCTGAACACCAGCTCCTCTGCCACAGGATCTTTGCACATGCTGCCCCCACTACCTCACTGTGCTTTTAGACCTTAGCTCATTTCATTGACATTCCTGGTTCAGACACTGTCTCCCCAGCCTTAGCCCTGTGACCTGCAAGTTCCTGTGGTTGAAATTTTAGCCGTATGACTTTGATCACCAAGTTCCTGTCTGTCTCCTCCACCTTCACTCAGCACTATGGAATGGGCCTGCTTTTCTTTACCGTGGCTTTCCCAGTGCGACTTCCCACCATGAGCAGTCAGTGAACATTTGTGTATGGGCTGGGAAAACCATGGACTGAGGGTAGAAAAGATAGCTGGGGAGCCAGTGGTCAGTTTTAGGCAGACCCTAAAACCTAACATACAAACATCTAGCTCATTGCCTAAAAAGGACAAAGTATGTCTTTTGGGCACTTGGCTGGCCTTGCTCACGGTCCCTTGGCATTCGCCAGGCTAGAGCTATCTTCTGACTTCAAAGAGACGTTATGTACCTCTGAGATATGCTGCTCGTGAAGCCTTCCAGGGCACCTTCTACCCTGGCTCATGAGTGGTGCTTCCAGCCAAAGGAAGGGGGCCAGGTGCTTAGCAGTCAGGAGGTGGGGAGGACCCAGGCACTGGAATCAGGAGCGCAAGCCTGGCTGAACCAGGTCTGGCTGCCTCCCTGCATGCAGCCGAGGACAAGCATTTGGCTTGCATCCGGTCACCTCTGCCCACGGGCCACATCCCCTCCTCCATACAGGGCTGCAGTGAGGATTTTAGCAAATGCACCCAGTGCCTCCCAGGCTGCCTGGCACAGGTGGGCACTCAAAATGCACAATTGCCCGCATTCACTCCACAGCCGCAGAAACAGCTTGTGCTTCCAGCTCCTCGCTGTGTGCCCAGTGCTGGCCTAGGGCCTGGAAGAAGCCTCACACTGCGAGCAGGTACATCCTATGGTTCTCTCACTCTGTAGTTAAAAAGAAATCAAGGTACTAAGAGACCAGCGACTTGCTGAAGGTCACCCTGGCAGGAAGCAGCAGAGCCTGAATAATTACACCACTGTGTCCTTAGGACCTACAACCTGCCTTCTGCAAAAATGGGACAAGCCATGCACACAGCATCCACACCTCAGCCTGGCCAGGCAGCCACAGCCTCTGAGGCCACCTGGTGTGGGCATGGAGTGACCAATCAGGACACACGCCCATCCTGGTGGTGCCACGTGGGAAAAAGACATGCACCCGGCCCTCATAACTGCCTGAGCTAGCAGAGCCTGTTTAGGAGCCCTGACCTCTGCGGGCCGCAGGTCCCTTGCCTACCCAGCAGTCACTTACATGCCACTTTGGCTTTGCTGGGCAGTTGTGTTAACAGGAATATAGTGGCTGGGCTTAATCTCTTATGGCCTGGCACAAAAAAACACAGATGATGTGGCAATTTAGAGCTGCACCACGTAAGGTCCCACAGCCCCATAGGTTCTGAAGGCTGGCACGGGCCCAGCAGGCCAACTTTGGTGCTACGGGATGTACGTGTCCCTAAGGGACCATCTACTTCCTGGCTTATGGAGGTCATTAGCAGAATTTCAATGCATGCAGTTCTAGGAGCTCCTGAGTGCCCTGTTTCAGGACAGAGTATCAGCAGGAAGCCATCCAAGCTCCTTGAGGCACCTCAAGTTTCTACAGAACCCCTCCACCGCACCGCCACCACAGCATGAGGTACACAGCTCTTTCCATGCTTGCTGGCTCTCTGACCCCCCTGGGTAAGGGTCTTGCTTTTAAAAACTTGAGTGATTATGTTAGGTCTGCCTAGATGATACAGGAAAATCTCCACAGTTCCCCAGGGTTAGGATGTGGGTGTCTTTGGGGTCATTATTTGGCCTCCCACAGGAATAACCCAAGTCACTCTGAAACACGCCAACAGGGCAGGGGCCTTAGAGGCCAAGAGGTAGGCGGAAGCCCAGAGTGGCTGCCCTGGGTCACATGGTCCATCTTTAGTAGGACAGTCCCCAGCCCCAGCCAGGTCTCTGTCCACTCCACATGGCTTTCTCGTGGAAGTCTTTCAACTCTCAAAGCCCTTCTCACACCTGTGCTGTCCTCTGATCCTCTCGCCCCGCTGTGGGCTGGGCACACAGTGGCTCAGTCTCTGGAATGGCATAAACATGGACTCACCTACTCCACTCTCAAGGAAGCCACAGGATCAGAGATAAACATCCAAGAGCGCCTCCGTGAGCCCAGGCCCAGGAAAGAGGAACGAGAGGGAGAGAAAGAGAGGGGGGCGCCTCCTCCTGGGCCAAGCCCTCTGCGTGCCTGGTCCTCTCGGATCCTCCCACGATCCAGGAAGGTGTCGCTGCCCTGCGGTAGCACTAAAGACACCAGAAGGGAAGGAAAAGATGGCTACTGCCACAGTGCGCCGCTTTACTGCAAATCTGATGGCGTAAAGCCAGAAGCTGTCATCTAGCCCGTGACTCTCAGAGATGGCTGCACGGTGACCCCAGGCGCGTGGGGGATGCATGTGTGTGTTTGCGGTCCATCTGTTCTGGGTCACTCAGCAGCTCTGTGGGTTTTGTCAGGACTCAGGTGCATGTGTGGCGATTGACTGCTGTCAGCTGATCCAGAGGGGCCCTGACTTGGAAAATGAGGTAAAGATGCTTCTCTGCCTTGCTCGGCACCCAGACAGTGGGCAGGAACCAGCAGGGCTTCTAGAAGTTTCTGCTATGTCATGTTTGCTGTGTCCAAAGCAAGCCTCGTGTTCCAGCCCCGTGTCAGACACAGAGAACTATTCAAGCTACACGGTGAAGAGTTCCACAAGGGCAATTAATACAACCAGTCTAACATCGAAGCTTCAACAAAAGGGAGGTTTGCTTTTTCTTCTGTGTAGACAGGGTTATGGCTACTCCTGGAATCATCAAGGACCCAGATTCTCCCACATAGTTTATATCTATTGGTAAACACGTTGTTGCATGACCAGACCACTCCAGCTGTCCTACAAGCCATGCTGCCTTGTCCTGGCTGCTGGGAACAAATACCTGAGGCCAGAGCTTCAGGATCACATCCACAAGGACAGCAGATTCAGTAAGGTTCCTAGAGGGACTAGAAAAGATGAAAGCTCACCTGCTCTCTCTGTCTCCCCCCCCCTTTCCTCTAATAAATACTTACCAAGCACCACTCTGAGCCACACACTGTTCCAGGCTGTGGAGGCTGCATGAGAGACAGAGTCTCTGCCTTCAGGTAGTGTTGGTGCTTAAAGAAAATAACGAAGATGTGAGAGAGAGAAGGTCTGGGAACAGGGGTAGTCAGGGAGGGCATCTCTAAGGAAACGACATTTGAGCCAAGACCTAAAGGAAGAGGAGGCTGTGGAAGATGTAGGGTGTGTTAGGCAGCTTTCCGTTGCTGTGGCAAAATCACCTGACAAAATCCACTTAAAGGAAGAAGGGTTCACTTTGATTCACGACTTCGAAGGTTTCAGTCCGTGGTTAGCTGGCCGCAACACAGAAGCGCCCTGATGGTGGGCACGGTGGTGCAAAGCTGTTCACCTCAAGGCAGCTGGGAAGCAGGTGAAAGAGCTGAGCAGGCAGAGGCTGGGGACAGACGGTCTCCAAGGTCACGTCCCCTTGACTCACCCCTCCAGAGGTTCCATCATCTCCCAAGAAAACCACCAAGTGATGATCTGTGTGGATCCATTCACAGCCGAAGCTAGAGCCCCGTGGGCCACTCACCTCTGCAAACCCACCCAGGAGTTGCTTTACTAATTTTCAAGCTAACCAAGTTGACAATCAAGATTAGCCGTTATGTAGGGGAAGAGCTTTCCAGACAGTCTCAGGCTACATGATGCTCTTTTGACTCCCGGGGCGTCCTGACCACTGACAGGGCAGGTCACTCTCTCCTTGGCACTCAGTGGAGAAGGAACTGAGTGATTCCCAAGCACCCACCTCCTGCAGTAGCCAGGGCCACAGGCCACCTGACTCCAGTCCTGCTCTGAGAGCCCAGTCCCAAAGGCCTTCAGAGACCCCGTCACTGACCCATTCGTGCCCTGGGGAGGAAACAAGGCTACTTTGTCCAAACCCCCATCAAGAGTGGGATTGCACATCCCCGGGGTTGGCTGGGGACAGAGGGACCCTGACCACCTGCTCTGGTCACACTTGTCTGCCTGGCCACCTCCCCTGCCTTGTTTGGCCATAGGCCTCTTTTGTACCTTCTCTTTGGGACTCTATCTCTTTGCAGGGGTCACGGGGTACCACTGACCCATCCCCCTGCTGGCGTGCCCAGTTGGTAATTGAAAATACCAGAACTCCCTGATGACCAGCTTCCAGGGAAATCTGACCCGGGATGGGCGGCGGGCGGCGGGAGGGGCCAGAGAGCATCCAGCTGCTCCCATTAATCCCCGGATTCCAGGAGAAAGGCCAGGCCTGCCTGGCCCCATGGCCTGCCCCGGTCATCTTCCCCATGGTGCCGCCTCCTCACCACACCCGGGTCACGGGGCTTAGAGGGGATCAGAGCTCTGGGGGAGCTGTCTGAAACCCAAGCCTCCGGCTGGGCCCCAGTCCTGGACCCCTATGTGGGTGGGACCTGCTCTGCTGAAGCTGAGCTCTCAGGGCTGGGTGGGTGGTGGTGACTCAGCGGGATAGAGCTGCCAGGCTGTCCTCAGAGGCCCTCTGCAGGCCGCAGCTTCCAGACCTCCCTGGTCAGCCTGCATCCACCACAGCCAGTGGAGAAGAAAGGTGATTTAGACCTGTGGGGGCCTGGGTTCAAATCTCATCTCCAGTGCTTGCTGGGTGAACAAGTTACTTCTCACCTCTGCTTCTGTTTCCTCATCTGTAAAATGGGTGCAATAATAGTGCTAACCATGCAGGGTTGGTACGAGTGGTAATCCTTTACCACTCATGCTAACTGATGAGGTATTTGGTTAGTTTTGGCGGCAGGAGCCTTTGCCTGGCTGGTATCATGGGGCAATCAGGGGTTGTAAGAGGAGGTTTTCAGTTTAGGGGCAGGTAGTCACCCCATCATAATCTTCCATGGCTGCCCAGGACCTGCTGGGCTAAGTCACACTCCTAGTCAGGGCCCCCGCCTGCCTCAGCAGCCTCATCTCCACCTGTTTTAGGGATCCTGCTCCTGCTGCCTGCACGCTCAGATCTGCAGGCCCAGTGGGAAGAGCTCAGCCCCAGCCACGTCACTACTGCTTTGTGACCTTGGACAAGTCACCTTCCTTCTCTGGCCCTGATTTCTCTACCCCTCAGAGTGTGGGCCACAACCCAGAAGCATCTGCAGCCCCAGCGAGCTTGTCAGAAACTCGGGTTCTCAGGCTGCACGCCAGACCTCCTGTCAGCATCTGGGGCCAGATGCAGGGCCAGCGTGCAAGTTTTACCGAAGTCCCTCGGTTATCCTGACACCTGCTCAAGGACAGTAAGCCATGGGAACAATCTGCAACTTTGATTTGGTGCTGGGAAGCAAATCGCACAGAGAGCTCGGAACAGAGCCAAGGATTCTCCATGGCTTCCAAGTCTCACAGTCACTGGGGATTTAGCTTAGTGGCATAAATACCTGCCTGGCAAGCACTAGGTCATGAGTTCGATCCCCAGTACAAAAAAAAAAAAAAAGCCAAAAAACCAAGTCTCACAGCCTCCCCAGTGTCTCTCCCCCACAATACCCACCCTGGAGTGGACACTCACCATGTTGAAAAAGACATCCTGTCTTCCATGAGACCCTGGGGAGCCCTGAAGCCAGGGCCTATGAGGCTCCTTTCTGCAGCCCCTGCACCCCACATCAGGTAACCCCAGGGACAAAGGACCACACTCCCATTTCACATAGTGTCCCCTCTCTTCCTCGGTATCTTTACCAGGTCAGGGCTCACTTTGACAGGGGGAAACTGAGGCCCAGACAAGTGAAACATCTGCCCAGTTTCCCATGTTAAGGGGGCAGGAACTGTGTGCAAGAGCTGCACCCCCAGTCTCCCCACCCCAAGGCTGGGTGGCCTTTCTACGGATGAGACCAGTCCGAGTCCTGCAGGTCACAATGAGAAGCATCATGTAAGCGAATGTGCTGGGTAGTAACTTATCACAGGGCCTCACACCTACCCTTGCCAGCTTGGCATGTGCCCGTAGCTCCATTGGCATGACAGGCAGATAGTTGTCCCCTCACCCTTGCCCGCCTCACTGGCTGGATCTCCAAGCCTAGGAACCAGCATGTCAGGGAGCCTTGGGAACCTCCTTGCCTAGCATACCAGACACCTCCACCCTGCAAGGCAGGGCAGGGGTTCAGCCCCAGTCACCCGCAGCTGAGTTTAAGCATCCTCGCTGCTTCTCAGAGCATCTGCCCCATAACCCCAGCTCCATACACAACCCTGAGTGACCAAGGCCTGTGCATTGGTTGAGAGGAACAGAGAAGCTGGAGAGGGTGGGAGATACCTCCTGGACCAGTATGGGTGGGGAGACCCCATTCAGGACCCCCAGATCAGCCAGGCCTGTGAGCTCCAGAAAGGACTGATTGTGTTGTTTCCAGCCTGGAGCTCAAAAAAAAAAAAGCAGCCCAGGGAACACCAAAGGATGGAATGGCACTGGGGCTAGAGCCTGGGACACAGATCACCTGCACAGTTGGAAGTGACACACCTGGTCACAACAGCTCTGACACATGCCAGGGATGACAGTGAGCCAGGCTGAGCTAAGCAGGTGCCCTTAGATGCAGAAGGAACAGAGGCTTCTCAGGGAGGATCAGCTCTACACCCAGGGCTGCGTGAGAGCAGGATAGAAGCGGTCAAGGGCAGGCCTCAGGGGTCTGCCAGCCTGGCCCATGGTGCGGACCAGGGAGGGGATAGCTCACCTAAGGTCACCCAGCCTGTAGCAGCATGATGGAAAGGACACCTTGGAGGACAGAAGCAGAACTAGAAATTGATAAATCAGCTCCAAGCCCCAAGCCCACTGACCAGGGCACGAGCCCCACTGAGTTCCCACAGGTCCCCATCCAGGCTTGCACTGTACTCCCTGCAAAACAGATTGTGGGTTGGGAAGAAAAATTCTGTTGTCCCTGTGTTGGCTGAGATAGGACAGCAGCTTCTCAGAGGGACCAGAAGGGAGCTTGGGAGGTGCCCCTTCACCCTGGGGGGTGCTTGGCCCCTCCCGAGACCATGGAGGTGAGGGATCTGGTATGAATCACCCCTAGGAAGGACCACCTGGGAGCCTGGCCCTGCATGGTCCCCTCTTGGGCCAGCACTCTGAAGAGCAGAGACCCGGGCTCACATCCTGGCCCCCCTGCTGTGTCACGTCCAGAAGCCCTCTGCCTCTGTGGCTGAGAGGAAGCACAGCCAGCTGAGGGCCCAGGGCCATGGCCAGCACATAGTGGGTGCTTTCACAGGTTTGTCCATTTGAGAGGGGTGCAGAAACAAGCAGGCCAGGTGTGTTAGGAGAAGGAATCACAAAAAGACCACACACCATGAACCTGGGGGCTCAGCAGGTGCCCACCCCACTGGAACTCAGTTTCCACAATGGTAAAATGAAGGAAATGGGTTATTCATAAGAGTTCTCTAGCACTAAACAGTCATCAATTTTGAACCCTCTCATCTTACTCCCCTCCACAAGACCGCAGATTGCATGGGTTGGATGCAGGCAGGTGGATGAGTGGATGGATGGATGGATGGATGGATGGATGGATGGATGGATTGGTGGATGGATGGATGGATGGATGGATGGATGGATGGATGGATTGGTGGATGGATGGATGGATGGATGGATGGATGGATGGATGGATGGATTGGTGGATGGATGGATGGATGGATGGATGGATGGATGGATGGATGGATTGGTGGATGGATGGATGGATGGATGGATGGATGGATGGATGGATGGATTGGTGGATGGATGGATGGATGGATGGATGGATGGATGGATGGATGGATGGGTGGATGGATTGGTAGATGGATGGATGGATGGATGGATGGATGGATGGATGGATGGATTGGTGGATGGATGGATGGATGGGTAGGTGGAGTGACAGAGGGATTTTGTTGAGGTTACATTCATATAACATACAATTAGCTATTTTGTCATGTACAATTCAGGGACATGATGTATTCCTATAATTCTGCAAGGAATACTGCTTCTAATATAGTTGCAAAACCTATTTATCCCCCCAAAAATCCACACCCACTATTCCCCATTCTTCCCTCCCCCCATTCCCTGGCAACCGCTAATCTGCTTTCTGCCCTACAGATTTACCTCTTCTGAGTATTCTGTATAAATAAAATCACACTCTATTCCTTCTTTGGTGTGTATCTTTTTCTTTGCTTATGTGTGAGGTTCGCCTATGTTGTAGCGTGAATCCACATTTCATTCCTTTTCTTTTTTTCCCTCAGTCCCGGGAATGGACCCAGCATCTTCACATTGAGCTGCTTCCCCAGACCTTTTTTATTTTTTATTTTGAGGCAAATTTCACTAAGTTGTCAAATTACCCAGGCTGGACTCAGACTAGCAACCCTCCTGCTTCAGCCTCCTGGAGTGCGAGGTTAGGAACAGGCGCCCCCACGCCTGGCTACTTTACTCCACTTTATGGTCTTCTACTATTCCACTGTGTGTACACACGCAATTTGCCTGCCCATTCACTTACTGGTCATCTGGGCTGTCTCCACGCTTCAGCGATTGTAAACAATGTCTCCATAAGCAAGTGTTTGTTTGAGTACCTGTTTGCAGTTCTTTGGAGTATTTTCGTTGGGGTTAAAAGCTAAGCTAAATGCCTATTTATTTGGGGGTAGGTTTTATTCACTGCTGAATTCCCTGGCACGGTAGGCATTTAGTGCGAAGCTGTAGAGGGAAGAAATGGGTGGCTCACCTCCTCCGATCTCCCAGGAGCCCTCCACTTCTCTCTCCCAGCGCCCCGGCACCACATCCAGGGTCTCAGTTCCTGGATCCAGGAGGCTGGAACCGAGACAGAATGAAGGGCGTCCAATCCAGCGCACTGGGGGCCCAGACAAGGGGCCCAGCGCATCTCTCAACTTGAGCTTCCCAGGGACGGCCAATGTCATCAGTGTCTGTACCCCAAAGGTGCCCCCAGGAGAGCACAGCAGCAGCCCCGTGGCCCTGCCTGAGCCCCTCCGCCTGTCTGCTCACCCAGCTGGCTTCGTGGCCTCACCAAAGGCTTCCCCTTTCTGGTCCCACAGCCCCCTGTCTGTCTGGGTGCCTCTGTGATTAGACTAGAACACGCATCTCCATATGGCTGCCCCGACCTCTGACCTCTGACCTCTGACCTCTCTTCCAGCACCATCAGCTGTATCCATCATGCATCAGGTGAGCCGCACAGTGGACAGCATCACCCTGTCGTGGTCCCAGCCCGATCAGCCCAACGGTGTGATCCTGGACTATGAGCTGCAGTACTATGAGAAGGTAGCTGTGCCTCCCTGTCCCCCAACCCTTCCCCACAGCCACCCACCAAACAAGGCACCGTGTGCAGCAGAAAGCCCTGGGCTTAGAGTCAGGATGCTGGTGCTCTATCCAGATCCACTCCTCCCCGGATGTGAAGCTCTGGCAGGCGCCTTGACCTCTCTGAGCCTCGCTTTCCTATCCCAGGGATCCAGCTGCCAACAGCTGACCTGCAGCTTTCGAAGCCCTCTCTCCACCAGAACCCCTTTCAGCAGGCTTGTGGTTGTGAAAAATGGGTTTTCCAAAAAGTTGTGTGTGTTAGCTTTTCATGACTGTGACAAAATACCCAAGACAACAACTTAAAAAAGGAGAGGTTCATGGTTTCAGGATCAGTCCATGTGTAGAAGAGGAGAAGCAGGAAGAGGAAAGGAGAGGAGAGGAGAGGAGAGGAGAGGAGAGGAGAGGAGAGGAGAGGAGAGGAGAGGAGAGGAGAGGAGAGGAGAGGAGAGGAGGGGAGAGGAGGGGAGAGGAGGGGAGAGGAGGGGAGAGCTCTGAGCTCCTCCTGAATGAATCCATGGCTGAAGTCAGCATCCTCATGGTCCTCTGAGGACCCTCTGAGCACAGCTGCGTTGAGGATCCTCTGGGACACTTGGGGTCTTCACCACAACAAGGCTCCATAAAGTGGTGACCAACCCCACAGCAGTTCCCGCTTCTATGCAGACCCACAGGTCACAGCCATTCCCGTACAGGGAGGACCAGAGCTTCCACCCAGCCATTCTGGGTCCTACATATCATGTCCCCTGTCCCCTCGAGCCACAGTGGAGAGGAGATTTCTCTTGGAGCTTTTTTTTTAATGAGACAGTAAAATAAAATTTCACAACAAAATAATAAGAGACTAACAATAGTTAACACACTGTATCTTTTTTATTTAACACACTGTCTTATCTTCAAAGTAGTTTCTCAGAGTACAAGACATCAAAAAAAATTTCTCCCTTGCAAAGAAGACACAAGCAGGTATAGCACAAAGCTTTCTTTTCAGTGATCAAGAGAAACCAGTAGTATAAATGAAACAAATTAGCATATATATTAAAATATTTTGAAACAGACTAATTTGGGGAACCATCTGAATGCCTCCCCACCTCCCATTATCTACCATTTTACTTCCTTTTCAAACATACTTTGAGTTTCTCCTGTAAAAGAAACCATGCAATATTTAATCTGACTTACCTCACTTAACATTATGTTCTCAAGTTGCATCCATGTATCTACGAATCCCTCAAGTTTCTCTGTCTTTACGACAGCTCAGTACTGCACGGTGTATAAATACCAGATTTTCCTCGTCCATTCATCTGCTGATGGACATACACGCTATTTTCAAGATCTAGCTGTTATAAGTTATGCTCCTATAAATACGGATATGCACCTATCCCTGCGATCGGAACTGCTTTGGGAGGATACCCAAGAATGGGAATAGCTGGGCACATGGAATTTCTACTTTTAGTGTTTTTTTATTAACTTTTTATTGGTACCAGGGATCGAACTCACTTCCGCCTGCTTGCAAGGCAGGTGCTGATGCCGCTGAGCTAAATCCCCAGCCTCTCCTTTTAGCCTTTTGAGGAATCTCCACATTGACTTCCGTAGTTTACATCCCCACCTCTCCCCACCCCATCCATACCATCATTTTTATTTTTAGATTTTTTGATGATAACCATTCTTCCTGGGGTAAAATGTCATCTCAAAGGAGTTTTAATATGCGTGTCTCCAATGGCAGTTTTTTTCACGTAATAACTGGTCATTTGTGCGTTTTCTGAGAAGAGTCTATTCATTTCATTTGCCCATTTTTTGATTGGGTCTTTTATTTTGGGAAGCCTAATTAGTTCAGGTTCTTTACATACTGTAAATGTCAGTCCTCTGTCTGAGAAAGAGCTGGCAAAAAGTTTTTCTCATTCTGAGTTATCTCTTCATTCTGTTGGTTGCTTCTTATGCTGTGCAGAAGCTTTTTAATTTAATATGATCTCATTTATTGATCTCAGTATTACTTTTTTTTTCTACTGAGGCTCTGTTCAGAAAGTCCTTGCTTGTCCCTGTCTTTTTTACCTATTTTATCTTCCAGCAGATTAAGTATTTCTATTTTAACATTTAGATCTTTGATCCATTTTGATGTTAGTTTAGGACATGAAGAGATTTATGGGCCCACCCTCCATGTTCTGCATATGGATATCCAATTTTCTCAACACCATTTATTAAAGAGGTTACCTTTCCTCCAGTGTTTGTTTTCGGCCCCATTGTCAAAGATCAAATAGCTGTATGTGCTTGGTTTGTTGTTTCTGTTTCTTCTGTTCTGTTCCAGGGACCCGCCTGCCTGTTTTTTGTACCAGTACCATGCTGTTTTAATTCCTATACCTTTATAGTATAATTTCAAGTCTGGAGTTGTGATGCCATCTACTTCACTTGTTACCCAGACTGCTCCTACTATTGTGATCTCTTCTTGTTCCATATGAATCTTAAGATTATTTTCTGTACCTCTGTGAGATATGCCATTGTATTTTGATTGGAACTGCATTAAATCTGTGCATTAGTTTTGGAAGTATAGCCATTTTTATTATATTGGTCCTGCCTATCCAGGAATAAGAAATATTTTTTTCATTTCCTGATTTCCTTTTTCAGAGTAATATAATTTTCACTGTAGAGGTCTTTCCCTTCCTTGGTTAGATTAATTCCCAGGTATTTAATTTTCTGATGCTATTATGGATGCTTTCATTTTCCTAATTTCTTTTTTAGTGAGTTCACTATTAGTGCCTAGGGATGCTATTGATTTCTGTGTGTTGATTTTATATCCTGCTACAATGCTGGATTAATTAATTAATTCTGGAGTCTTTGAGTGGAGTTCTTTTGTTTTTGTTTGTGGCTCTTATAAGTAAAGGATCCTGTCATGTGCAAATAATGATACTTTGACTTCATCTTTCCCTGTCCACATCCCTTTTATTTCTTTCTCTTGCCCGATTGCTCAGGCTAATGTTGAACAGGAGTGGTGTGATAGTCCTTGGAGCTTTAAAATCACATCCCTAGTTCCCCTTTGGACCCAAGGTTGGAAGCTCCTGGCAGAATACACTGGACCAGAAGAGAGCCGTGGGTTCAAATCCTAGTTCCCTCCTTAACCAGCTGTGTGGCCTCCGGCTCCCCCTGAGCCTTAGCGCCTCGTGGGTGCCATGTGGATGGGGCCACCTCTCCCAGGGGGAGAGGTGCATGTGTGCAAGAGAGGGCAGGCTCATTGCCTGGCACAGCTCCTGGCCCTTGGCAGAGACCAGTCGCCTCCGTTCTTTGTCCTCCTGCTCTGCCTCCTGCAGAAGGCAAGTGCCACACTAGAGGAGGCCAGGAAAGTTAGAAAGATGATGAGGGGTGAGGCACTTGCAGCCCAGCTGTCCCGTTCTCCAGGCTGCCCACCTTGCTCACACCAGGCTCTCAGGAGGAGTTCGGTGAGTATCTCAGGGAAGCGGCCACCGAGCTGAGGCAGGGAGTGCTGTGGGAGGACGTCCCCAGCCCTTGCCAGGTGCCTGAGCTCCTCAAGATGCAGGCACCCTATGCAGCCGAGTGTTCCCGGCCCTACATTACCCAGGGTTTCTGGTCCCTCCAGTAGGACGGCTGAGTGACTCAGAATTTTTTTAAAAATAAAAAAAAAATTTAAAAAACCTAATTAAGAAGCTTTGCGATTAAATGAAACTGAAAGTGTTTGTCCCCAAAGACAGGAGCGGAAATGAGGAACCCCAGAGCGGGTTCTGCCTGCGACCCATTTCCTACTGCAGCGGGCCAGCCTGGGAGGCTGGTGGAGGTGTGAACTGGAAGTGGTTCTGCCCTACTTTCTGCCCATGTAGTCCCAGGCCCCAGCAGGCAGGACCAGGGGGCTGTGCTGCAGCCAGGGTGACCACTGCTGCACCCCTCAGTCCCACAGCGTGAGCTGAGTACATCACCCCTGTCACCTCATTTACCCCCACAATCGTGCTCCTAGCCTGCCGCGTGGGAGAGGAAACTGAGGTACAGAGAATGTGTAACTTGCCACACACAAGGATTTGGACCAGGGCTCACTGCCTGGTGCCCTCCCTCCCAAGGTCTCCCAGGGCGATTCTGGGACGGCCAATAAGAAAGAGGCAGGAAGCTCTGCCCTCCATGGAGAATGCCAGGCACAATGGTTGCAGAAGGGTCAAGGCTGGGGCCGTGGCAGCCCAAGGCCCTCTGTGATGATACAGGACCCTCCCCTTGCCACCATCTCCCAGCAGGGCTGAGCACAGAGAAGGGAACTGAGTATCTGGACACTGGGCCATCTTGGCTTTTGTGCCAGGCATATTGAGGGTAACCAGATGGCCCAGAGGTTCAAGGACTTCACCATCCAAGGAACAGACAGACTCAGCCATTAAGGACCATGAGACAGTCTGAACCTAGCCACCGAAGCCAGCAAGGAGGGACCAGGAAGGGTACATAAATGCGGCACAGAGAAGGAGAAACTAGCATTTGTGACATGCCTTGAAAGATTATTTGAACCACTGAGCTCCCAGACAGACTCAGGATGAGAACAGTCATCTATGCAGCAGGCACAGCACGCTCAAAGGCCCTGGGGCAGCAATGTACAGCTGCATTAAGGGAACAGAGGAGACCAATGTGGCAGGAGTAATATGAGCAAGAAGGAGAGCAGCAGGGAAGCAGATTGGAGAGGGAGGCAAGGCCAGTTTATGTCCAGGCCTTGGGAGTCGGGTTTCAATGTTAAGTATGATGGGAATGTTCTGGAATGATGTGATCTGACTTACGATGCAGTAGAGATCCCTGTAGCTTCCTGTGTGGAGAACAGGCTGTAGAGGGGAACTGTGCAGGGCTGTCGTGGAACACCAATGGTGACATGGGCTCCTGGGGTTGGCAGCAGAGGTGGTGAAGGTGACAGACACTGGCACTGTCCCAAAGCTCAAGGGACCAGGGACTGGGGAGGGGTGCCTGCAGCTGGGGCAGGGGAACAGCAGATGAAGGGTGGTGCTTGTTGGAGCAGGGCTGTGGGCTCAGGGACAGGGGCTTGAGACAGCCAGGAGTGTGTGCAGAGGGACACCAGGAGCAGAGGGCGGGGCCCAGGGGACACCCAGTGGGAGACGGGGTAGGAACAAACCAGTAGCTGTTTCTGCCCCTGCTGTTCTCCACTGCTGCCCCATCAGCCAGGCTGTGAATGTAAATGATTTATTTCTGACAAGTTCATACTCCTACCCACACTTGGGGTCCTCCTGGTGCCTGTAGTTGGTTCCTTCCATGACGCCCCAGCTCTTCCTAGCGGGGACCTCACTCCTGCCTCTTCCCAAGGGCTCTCCCAGCACTGGCTCTGCATTTGACCCCTCCCCGGCTCCACTGGGATTCCCCAGCCTGCCTGGACCCCACAGCCTGGAGCTGACAGTCACTTTGCCGAAGGCTGCTGGGTGCCACCAGTGAGTGGTGTCAGGCTCGGGGCAGATCCAGGTAGGCCGCTTCCTTCCGTTCCAGCTTCCTGGGGAGGGGAACTCCTTTGGCAGCTGCCCTGAAACACTGGTCCATGCCCCTCCATGGCTCTGCAACAGCTCAGGAAGCTGTCTGTAGTGGACAGGCCCTCGGAGGCCACATGGCTGTCCGCATTTATTCAACAGAAACGTCTCCTGGGTGGCCACAGCAGGAAAGGGCGCTCCGGGCAGGTGAGCCCAAGGTGACGGGGTGGACTGTGAAAGTCCAGGCTGTGCTCAGGTTGTTGCCGTGGACCTGGAGCAGGACCTACCAGGAAAGGCCTGTTTGCTCAGTTGTTCACTTTTGGCTTGGTCCATAATGGTGCTGATGGTAGCAATGATTTTCCAAGCCGGCGTTAACAAGGCCTTCTGCATAATGAAGAGGACTCGTACACTCAAAGCTCTAGCCATGTTCTCCTGCTGAGTCTCCTACGCAAAGAGCCACATCTACCATGGTTATCCCACTTTAGCGATGAGGCTGGGGGCCGAGGATACACACGCCCTCTAGCTGATTGGCCCTGAGTCTCCGGGAAGGACTCAAAGGAAGCACGAGTGAATTTCAGACCGAATTTCCTCACATCGCCTCTGGTGTTTAATCACTGTTCAGAGAGACGTACTCCAGAGAGATGAGGCAGAGGGGACGTGATGTCTCCAGGCATCCCCAGTGTGCCAGGCACTCCTGATCCGATTTTACATTCACAGCAGCCCTGAGGGGTTGCCATTTATTGCTCCATTTTCTGGAATGGAAACCAGAGGCTCAGGACAGTGAAGGGTCCTTCCCGCAGCCACAGTGCAGGGAGAGGAAGAAACGGTATTGGAAAACAGCTTCTAATCCCGGCTCTGTCCTAAGCTGGGCTTTTGAGAAGGAAATTGCTAAGGTCAGTTCCTTGCTCTCCAGAGACAGCTATGACACCAGAAGTCACCTCACACACACATAACCAGGCGCTTAACACCTCCAGCGTTCCTGTGGGCACCCACCCAATCTGCACAATCGGACTTTTTGCTCGCCCAGAGATCCCTGTTGGATAGCGGTTCCTAGTGGCCGAGTATGGTACTGCATCCAGGGTCTTCGAGTTTTTTTACTAGTTTGCAATTCGTTACTATTCATTATGTCACTGTTTAGTGAGCACCTACTATGTGCTGGTCCTAGGGATCTGGAGATGAGCGATGTAGCCCAAGACCTACGGGACCCCCATCCTCAGAGAAGAGGCCGTAGGGCCTGTGAAGCCCCCCCAGCAGAGGGTGGCACCTGTGCTGAGTCTTGGATGATGAGCAGGGAATTACTAGACAGAAGAGGAAAGGGTGTTTCAGACTGGGGCAGCCTGCTTGCAAAAGCTCAGCGTGTCCAGGGGAGGCAGGATCATGGAGCTGCTGGGGTCTAGCTCAGCCGCAGAGAACTTGCCTAATAGGCATGAGCCCCTCGGTTTGATCCCCACCACTGCAAACCTAAAAATAAAATACAGAAGACAGGATTCACTTTGAATTTTCAAGACTAATTATACTACGCCCCAAATATTTCACGGACCATATATACACTAAAAATGTTATTTAGTACTTATCTAAAACCCAAATTTAGGGGTCGGGGATACAGCTCAGCGGCACATGCACCTGTCTGGCAAGCACAAGGTCCTGAGTTCAATTCCCGGTACCAAAAAAAGAATCCAAATTTAACTGTGCGACCTGTATTGATGTGTGTTACATCTAACATCTCTCAGGGAAGGAGGAAGTAACGGGGGACATCTGGACCCTAGAGGACACCAGAGATGTGGCAGGAGAGACTAGCAAAGGGTGGCCATGAAGGGCCCAGTGAAAGAGTCGGCCTCCCCCTGTGGGCACTAGAGAACTCTGGTTAGCACCTGCGCTTGGTAGAGGACAACAAAGCACACACCCATAGGCCAGGAGGGCAAGATGGTCCCTGGACTGTTTCAAGGTTTCACCCCATTTTCACAGTTTGGATGTGTCCCCCAAGTTCACATGTCGGAGGCTGCACCCCCAGTGAATAGGGTTGGGAGGCGACCGCTAAGGGGCGACTGGTTCTGGAGGGCTTTGCCCGGGAATGGCCTGACGCTGTCTTTCTGGGAAGGGGTTTGTTATGGTGAGACTGGATTCTTTTATTTTGTGGTACTAGGGATCGAACTCATGACCTTGCACTTGTCAGGCAGGTGTTTGTGCCTCTGAGCTACATTCCCGGCTCCTAAGTGTTCTTTATGGTGAATCTAGGGTGCCCACTGTCCAGGGGAGCTCAGGGTGTGCCCTGAGTCACCCGGCAGCCCCACCCGGGGAAGCTCCCAGCCCCCAGGTCACAGTGCTTACCCTGCCCGTGTGACTGCCTTCACCCATTGACGCGTTTTACCCTCCAAAGCGTGCCTTGAGGTTGCCATTATGACGATGATGATTCCCCGTTTACTAATGAAGCAAAAAGATACAGAGAAGTCAAAAAGTTTGCTACACAAAATTAACAAAGTTAGGGTTTGAGCCCGGGGAACCTAACTCCCTTTTGTGGTCTGAACTTTCCAACGATAATGCCATAATATAGCTCACACAAATTGTCACTGTTTTGGGGGATTCAAGAGCTCTGTGCACTCTGAGATACTTAGAGAAGGTTTGCTGAGTGGCTGGCACATGCCTGAGTTTACATCTCCTGCATCCAGCCCACCTGCATCTGCACCCCATTATGCAATGGATCTGTCCTGCCCCAGACTCCTTGGGTTACCCCTGGCAGTACACAGGAGGCTGGAATTGGTGTTCTCTGTCTCTTGAAGGAGGGAACATTAGGATCTGGCTACCCCAGGCATGCACAGTACAGGTGGTTCCAGGCAGTCCCAAAGCAGCCATCAACTGATATGTGATGGCTGATAAGTATCATTTCCCCCTTTGGGGCCTCCATTCTCACCTTGCCCAGGTATGCTGAGCCTACGAAGGGACCCTTCCACTTAATCCAGCTAGGCACGGGCAGGAGGCAGGTGAGGAAGTGATGACATAGGGCCCTCCTGCTGCCTCCAAGGACTTCCAGCCTAGTTCATGTGTGTATTAGTCAGCTGTTGCTGAGACTGTGCCATAAAACAAATATTTCCTCCAAATCCAATGACATACAAGAAGTTATTTCTTCCTTATAAATTTGTGTCTGGGAGTTATCCAGGGTGCCCTGTTCCAGCCTAGGAGTTGGATCAAGGTCTCGATACATTTCTCATTTTAAACCAGCGGTTACTCAGGGCACTCATGACAGATGGTGGGTACACAGGAAACCTAACCAAACCAGCAAACCCACAGAAAACTTGTGTTGTGTCCATCAGTGTGGCGTCCACTAGGATATTCCAATGGCCAAAGCAAGCCATGTGGCCAAATCAAGCGTCCATAGGGAAGAGAAAACCTGCCTTCTTTGTAGGAAGTATTGAAATCCGCCTGACAATGGGCCATGGCTGTGAATCGATTATAAGTGTGAAGAATGAGGAGCCACAGACATTGACCCACTGGCCAGACCTGCCCGGATGTACCAGCCATGGGCAGGCGTCTGACCCGCGCTGGGCCACCCCCTGACTGACTGTCTTCTCTGTTCCTGGCAGGAGCTCAGTGAGTACAACGCCACAGCCATAAAAAGCCCCACCAACACGGTCACTGTGCAGGGCCTCAAAGCCGGCGCCATCTATGTCTTCCAGGTGCGGGCACGCACCGTGGCAGGCTACGGGCGCTACAGCGGCAAGATGTACTTCCAGACCATGACAGAAGGTGAGCCACCTCTGGGGCGCCAGAGGAAGATACCCCCTCCACACACAGAACCAGGCCAGGGTCCCATTCATAGGGAGCCCCTCTTCCCGATGTCAAGAACTCAGCCCTAATTTGCAGAGCAACCTTGAGCAATTCATTTCCATCCCCTGCTCCAGATTCTTTTCATCTATAAAATGAAAACATTGTATCCCATCTGAGAGGATAGATATATTATATGTACACTCAACTCCAGTGACTTGGAATGGGACTGAGAATTCTGAAGCCATATCAAAATTCAGTAGGAAGAAGTGCTGGGATAGATTAGTAATGTCTGCCCTGGGTATAGAATTAGATGTCCTAGTCTGTGTGCTATGCATGTTTTCCAATCCAGAGCTACATGGTCTCTGAACACAATATCTCCTTTAATAATCTTTAAAGAGCACCAGACATTAAAGAATGTGAACTCTGAAACCAGACAGATGGAGATGCCTGGGATGCTTCAGCTCTGTGTGGCTTTCCTTACCTCTATGTCACCTTACCTCTGTGACCCTGTTTTTTTACCCATAAAAGGGAGTGACAGCAAGCATGTCATCACTGTCATCATCAAAATAATCTAATGATGAAAAACCTAGCAGAGAGTTGATTTTAGGGTCTGCAGGTAGTTAGCACTCACCAAATAGTACTTATAGTTTTTATTATTGTGCATCCAGGACTCTGTCACCAACCAGAGCTGCTGAAACCCTTTACCTATGGCCACACCCCAGCATCTGCTCAGCCACAGGGCACAGGCCTTGACCTCTGTCTGGCTGACTATTGCAGAGGCTCCTGGACCCCTAAATTCTTGTATTCTATAGACGCCCCCCCCCCGTCTCCCTTTCTCTTCTAGCACCCACTCTCCACACACCCTCACCCTTCTTCATGGCCACCTGTTTCCACCTTTCTGCCTTTCCTCATGTTGGATGAGTTCCCTGACTGGGGACTCGGGGCACTTTCCCAAGTTCCTTTATTAATTCAACACATGTGTCTTGGGACCCTAGAAAATGCCAGGCTATGTGCGGGCACCAAGAACCCAGAGACCTCACCCCTGATCTCGGTGAGAGGTAATAACAATGAACCAGCGATGGGGCTGATAGCATGGAGAAGGTGGTGGGTGGTTCCCAAGAGCCGGGCCAAGCTACATGCACCTCACATGACTCTCATTCACACCCGGGTCTTGGGTGGGACAGACCCCAGTCCACATGCTGGTTTTAGCCCCTTCTTGGCTGTATGACCTCAAGCAAGTGATGACCTCACTGAGCTCAGTGCCTCCGCTATAGAACGGAGCAGAGACGGGAAGGGCACCATAGCTGTTCCGAGAATTGAACAAGATCTGTCACGTACTGGGCCCGGTGACTGACAGCTGAAGCAGTCGGTGACAGTGGTGGCTACTGCTCCCTGCATGGTGCCGCGTGTCAGCTGTTACTTGAAGAGCCTCGCACACAATCCCAGCAGCTGGGAGCAGTCATGTTCCTCAGTTTAGAGACGAGGCAACTGAGGCCCAGAGAAGTGACTGCAGGCCTACACACACAGCAGGTGGCATTGCTGGGATTCACCCACAGGGAGTCTGACCCCACGCTCTGCACTCTGACCTGCCCCTTGGTCAATGTCAATTTTATTAATGCCGATCACCATGCAACACAGACGTGGGCATAATGCACCCATTTTATAGATGAGGAACTGAGGGTTGGAGCAGCCCATGGACTTGTCCCAGGCTACTCATGAGAATGTGATGCTCATCCTCCACCTGGACACGTGACAGAAGCTTGGAGTCACAGGAGACCCATCATTGGTGCAGGTGGTGCCAGGCCCCCCGTGCCAGGCTGAGACGGCCCTCTGTTCTTTTCCCCACAGCCGAGTACCAGACCAGCATCCAGGAGAAGCTGCCTCTCATCATTGGCTCCTCGGCCGCCGGCCTGGTCTTCCTCATTGCCGTGGTTGTCATAGCCATCGTGTGTAACAGGTGGGTGTCCCCGAGCCTGCTTGGGCCTGGCTATCCCAGATGGCTCTCTCCAGCCAACCAGCCATTCCCAAGCTGCCTTTGTGAGCAGGGGGACTCAGGCCCAGACACCCTCCTGTGGCCACTAGCAGCCCTCCCTTTGGTGAGCCACAGTGCTTGACCAGTTCTCTGGGCAGAAGGGTGGCATGCTGAGGTCCCAATGTGTCGCACCAAGGAACATCTCAGAACAGTAGATGGAGTGACTGCGGGATGCCAGGGGATACAGGGCAGGCAGTATAGGTCACCCCCCTTTTCTGCATGAATTGAGGCTGTTGGCTAAAGTGCTAGAACGATGGTATAACGCAGCCACGACAGGCTTGGGGAGACAGCCCCCCAGGTGGGCAGCTCAAGCCAAGGAAGCACCAGCTCCCTCACCTCCACTGGACACAGTGCAGAGTCTTCCTCCTTAGAGTCCCCCTCTTTCAAACAGACCGGACCCACCGTGAGGTCAGAGGCACAGAAGCCCCTGGGCCTGGAGGAAGGCTTTGCTCTCTGAAGGGGGCTTGACTGGACAGATGACAGGAAGAAGAGCACCCTGCACTTGAGATGGGAGAGGTGCAGAGGGACAAACGGGGCCGGAGGGTGAGGCTGTAGGCAAGAGACGGGCAGGGAGCCCTGTCCCAGAGGGGGCCTTGAGGGCCGTCCACCCTCTCCCTATCACCTCCTGTGGCTCCCAGCTCCCCGGGGCGTCCACAGGTGGCTACAGCCCTTTGCTTTTGTTCCAGAAGACGGGGGTTTGAGCGTGCCGATTCGGAGTACACCGACAAGCTGCAGCACTACACCAGCGGCCACAGTACGTACACAGCCCGGGCGGCTGTAGCCCTGGGCCTGTCCCTGTTGGTCCCCACCCCAGCCTCTGTTCACCTCCTCCTACTGTACTGCAGCAGAGAGGCTGTCAGGCTGCTCCCAGGGTGTGCCGAACTCGCTCTCACAAGCTCAGGCCTCGTGGCCACGTGTGGTGCTGTTTCCCGGTCTCCTGAAGACCTGAAACTGCACCTCATGTTCTCCCTGCAGCACTTAGCACAACACCAGCAGCACCCAGTGCATAGCAGGCGCTAAAGACACAGCTACCGAGTAAGCACCAGAATGGTTGAGGTGACAGGAACCCGGGCTCTGGGCTGGCTACAGGTCCTTTCCTCTCTCTCTCTCTCTCTCTCTCTCTCTCTCTCTGGGCCTCCACCCACCCTGTCCTTCCTCCCCAGAGTCCTCTGGAGGCTGCTTCCCCTCACTGTCTCTTCCTGCTTCAAGCAAGAGCTGAATGTGTAGGTGCCCCCTAAACACCAAGGAGAGATGAGCCAGGAGGGCCAGAGAGAAAAGCAGATCATAGATCCCTTTCTCTATTTGATCTCGGCAGACCGATAATCAAGACATAGGGAATGTGGGATCAAGGGGAAAGCTTAGTCTTTAATGCAGCTCATTCAGCAAAAACAAATTCCAAATGGTCCAGGGTAGTTTCTCAAACTGTGCTCAGTGGGGTACCCTAGAGTTCCTCCCATGGCTGCCTCCTGGCGAGGACCCTCGTCAGATCGTTCATCTGTCACACATGTCGACTGCTAGCCAGTGCCCCAGACAAAGACACAAACTGAAGATCCCGGCCTCCATAGAACTCATGCTTTGGTAGGAGGGGCAGGGAATAAGGAGATGTGTTCTAAACACCTGGCACGCTGTGCATGAGAAGACGAAGGTGCTGTGGGGGATGGCGAGGTGGAGCAGGGTGGTAGGTGGAGAGCTGGAAGTGAGGGCGGCTGCATCTCTAAGTAGGGGAGTAGAGGCTGACCTCATGGAGGGGTTCTGTCCAAGCCACGACACAAACATGCTGGGAACTGGGTCCCTTGGCGATGTCTGAAGGAGGAGCCTTCCAAGCAGAGGGGAGAGACCGTCAAAGGCCCTGAGCCTGAGCTTGCCTGCAAGGTTTCAGGAAGAACAAAGAAGCCAGGATGACTAGAGCAGAGAGGGCGGCGATGGGAGCTGGCAGGAAGCCTTGGCAGGGAGTGACGGGGAGCCACAGCAGGTTCTGGGCAGAGGACGGGTGTGCTGAGTTACGGTCCTCGCGACTTCCAGGCTGCTGCGTGAAGAGTGGGTCAGAGCAGGGAGACCATCCAGGTGGCATCACGCAGGGCAGATATGGTGACGGTGGTGCACATGTGAGAAGTGGTTGGATTCTGATTTACGTTTGTCCCTAGATTTGCTGTGGGATTGAATATGGGACATGCAAGAAAAAGCAGAGTCAGAAAGTTCTAGATACTGAACCTCTGGCAAAGAGCACTGAAGCAAAAGTTCTTGGGCTTTGCACTAGTTTGGGACAGAAATGTAAAAACGATTACACTCAAACTTCCTAGCAATCTCTGCTTAACAGATAAGGGTTTTCTGAGCAGAAGAGCAATCGGAAGGGTCACACGCAAAAAAAAAAGGTAGACACATTTAACTGCACAGAAATAAAAATCACTTGTGCATTAAAAACAAGTCATAAATTACATCACTGCCTCCTCTCCCCAAGTAATAAAATCATGATCGTAGATGTGGCTGGACATACTGAGTGCGTTCTGTGTGCCAAGAATTGTTTTAATGCTTAACGTGTATTTATTGGTTTAATCCTTGTAATTTTGCACTTTGAGGCAGCTGGGCACGGAGGCCACACAGCTGCTCAGGGAGGGAGCTGGGTCGGAACCTGGTTGTCTGGCTCCAAAGCGAGAGCTCCCGGCCTCCTGTGCTGTCTCTATTCTGTGGAGGCAGAACGAGACAGCTCTCGGGCTCTGCCATTTGGGAGCACGGTTATTTGGAGCGTGAGTCAATAATAAGGAAACAGGGTGATTTGTTTTAAAAATAGGCTCCAGGATCTGTTCCTAGATCAATACATTTCAAGCCTGAGTTCCCGCTCCCCACGTCCTGTGCTGGAATGTCAGAGCGAAGCAGGACTTTGTTCTTTTCAAAGCTCTGTCCGCCCTGTGATCCCAAATCCACCAGCAGCCCCATGTGGCCAGGCCAGAGGAGGAAGCGGAGACCTGGGGATGCATGTGACCAGCACGGTCACCTGCACAGACTCATGCTTTCCATCCATTAGCAGGTGCTCCGTGGTCCTGAACGACCTTGGGGACGACCCTGGACGTCCACCTCTGGGTCTGACCTTGTTTCTTATGCCCGCTCTGCCCCTGGCCAGCTGGGTGACCTTGGGGAAGTCATCAAACCTCTCTGAGTCATGGGATATTTCTGTGGGGTACAGCAGGAATGAGGCTTCTTTCACAGGGGTGTGAGGGATAAATGAATGAAGGGATGGTAAAGTGCTTTGAGGTAATAATATTTAATAATAGCCAGCCCTTCTTTATAGCATGTAATTATTACTATTTCCTGACAATTGTATGAGCACGTTAAACAGACACTCTCATTTAATTTTGCTGTCCCCTCCAGCGGAAGGGATACAATAATTGTATTGTATCCATTCTGCAGATGGAAAAATAAAGCAGCATTTAAATAACATGCCCCAGGCCACACAGCCTGATCCACATAGCAGGCAGCTGATCCTGGATTCAAACTCACAAAGTAGTTTTTTTTGTGATATTGTTAGCAGCAGAGTCAGAATTCACACTCAGGATTCTGTCACATTCTCCTCCGGCCTCCTGCAGTTCTCATCTGGGTTCAGAGTGACAGTTGTGGCCCTGACAGCTGTGGATCATCCATTGTTTTGTGTGCCACAGCTTCCAGAGGGCTGTGGTGGTTCTCCTCCAGGCTCAGGTTAGCAAACACCGCCTGGACTCAGGTCTGTGTGAGTTCCGGCCACCAGGTGCTCACTTGTGGTGCCTGGAGAGACCACGGGCTGGGGGAGCACAGCAAGAACCTAGCAGCTGGCTAGATGGTGCAGTGTAGACTCTGGGACCAGCCTGGGTTCAGAGCCCACCACTGCTGTTGCCAGCTGTGTCCATGCCCCCTTGGGGCATCACTTCACCTTCTTACACCACAGTTTCCTCATCTGAAAAATGGGAATCATATTAGGTTGGGCCAAACGAAATAGCTGTTTTTGTAATTAGAAGCAGTCAAATATTGACTATTTCATCAGTGGTAGGTCATTGGGAGGATTCATTGGATTAAGTGGGTCAAAAACTATAAACAGGGCCCAATACCTGGTAAATTCACACTGCATATACATTCAGTAAGCATCTATTAGGCACCGGCTGTATACCACCTTCACATACGTCCTCTAGGGCCAGCATGCCAGAGCAAGGGCTCATAACTCAAGGTCCATGGACCATTAAAGCTTCCAAGGCAGGGACAAAACAGGCACAGCCTCTGTCCTCCTGGAGACAAGCAGCAGAGTGTTCCAGGAAGAAGAGGCAAGGAGAGTGGAGATGTGTCGCTGGGGACCCTGTGCAAAGTGGGAAAGTCTCACAGGCATCCGGCAGTGGGATGATGGGAACCAGAAGAGAGGGCGCTGAGTCCTCACTGGAGAAATCCAGGCAGGCTTCACAGAGGAGGCATCTGATCCAGTTACAAAGAAGAGAGGAGGGCGTTCCAGGTGGAGAGAACAACATGAGCAAAAACTCAGAGGCAGAAAAGTGCCTGGAAGCCCTGGGTAAATAACTCCTTTTAGCCGGTGTATTAGTCCATTGTCCATTGCTGTAACAAAATGCCTAAGGCCAGGTAAAGCATAAAGAAAGTTTATTGGGCTCCCAGTTTTGGAGGTTGGTAGCACAGGGCTGACATCAGCTTGGCTCTGGTGAGGGCTCAGGGGTGGATGGAATTGTGGTGGGAGCATATGCGAGAGGGAGCAATCATGCAGACAGACACGAAGCCACAGTCAGGGAGAGACTGTCTTGCTTTTTTATAACCTCTTGGGAGACTTGATCAATTTCTGCCAACAACATCCTGGCCCCCGCCAGTGCCCAGTTACCTTGCACTGGGTTATACCCTGAGGACCCAGCCTCCAACGTGTGACCCTTAAGGGGGCAGCAGGTCCAAACCATAGCAGACTGGGAAGGGAGGGGCAGGGAGCAGTGGAATGAATCCTGGAGAGCTTGGCGTGCAGGGCACAGGCATTTGCCCAGAAGTAACAGAGACCCCTCCTGACCAAGGCCTCTGCCAAGGCTGGGGGATGGCATCTAATGTGATCAGCCAAGATGCTGCGGCAGGCTTTGAGCTTCTGCTATGGCTCCCTGAGCTCCCTGAGCCAGTCTGTCCCTGTCCTCCCTCCCAGCTGACCGAGAGCCAGTCACTGTCACCCACGGACTCTGCCTTGTCTAAGTAAGAAAAAGCGTCTCCCAGAGCTGGCGCTAGCTGCCCCGAGGGAGCAGGAAGGCAGGCACCTTCTCACTCTCTTCCTGCCAGATCCAGGAAGCAGTGATCGTGGTGATCCAGACCACTAGGCTCAAGTCGGACAGCTCTGAGTCCAGCTGTGTGGCGTTGGCTGGACTTCTTGGCCTCTCTGAGCTGCAGTTCCCTTATATTGAAGTGGGGATTATCATCCTTTCTTCCAAGAATTGTTGGGAGGAGTAGATGAAGCAATGCGTGTAGACAGTCTGGCACCGTGTTGGGCACAGACAAAGGACTCAGTAAGTGACAGATGCCGTTGTTATTATTTCCTCCCCGTCATCTGGATTCTCTCCATTCTCCTCACACCGAATGTCTTCTGTGAGAAGCTCCATGCAGTGTGCCAGGCAATGGGGAATGAGAAGAGACTGCACCACTGCCTCCTCCCAGGCAATCAGGCTTGGATGATGCTTGAACTTAACCTCTTTTGGGCATCTCAGACTCCTATAAGACTCTCCTGAAAGTTTGGGTTCATATGGCCAGAAAAACACAAAGAAGTTTGTGCGTATGTGTCTAAAATTCCAAGATAGAAAGATACTATACTTAGGGATGGATTTTCAAGAAAATTTCAACAATATTTATTTCCATAATATTTGAGCTTTACAAAGAATGTGAATATTTTTTAATTCAAAAAAGGAACAGTAATAAATGCACCCCCTTCCAAGAGGTTACCAGATACCTCCTCCCTCCAGGCACAAGTTAACAACCCCTGATCTCAAGGGCTAGACAAACACCAAATATAGCAAGTGTTAGAGCAGTGGTTGGTAACTTTTTCTGTAATGGGCCAAAGGAAGTAAATATTTTAGGCTTTGTGGGACCCTTTTGTAGCTATCCAACTCTGCAGCTGTGAGATAAAAGCAGCCACGGGCCGAGGAATATGTGTGGCTGTGTTCCAATAAAACTTTATTTAAAAATCAGGCAGCAGCCCAGTTTGCCAGCCACTATGCTATAGGCTGTAGTTCCTAGATTCCTGAAATGTCTAAAATAGAGGCTGAGTAGCCAACTAATCTGTGGAAGGCCCTGCTCACCACCTAGCCAAGCCCGGGTGACCCAGAGACTCCAGCTGCCAGTTCCTAGAGCAGCCCCCAGAGCTAGGGGGAAGTGTGGGCAGGAGCCAGGTTGGCCAGGGAAAGGCCAGAAGTTCTGGCAGCAGAGACCAGTCATGGGGAAGAGGAATGCAGGACGGATCATCTTTCCTTCCCTTCTGAGCACTTTACAGACTCGGTGCTAGGTCAGAACTGGGTCTTCGATGTCTAGATTATCTTCTTTCTCGGCATCAAAAGCTAAAAATCTATGTCAGATCAGGAATCAAATTAGCAGGCCACATGTCCAGCCTCATGCTGATCACCAGGGAGTCAGGGATCAGGAAGGCTTAAGACATGGCTGGGAGGTGGACCCCAAACTGTGGGTGTCCAGACCCTGGTGAATCAAGTGCCCTCCAGGCTATGGGGCCTGCCTTGGAGGGACAGGGCAGCTGGGAAGGGTTTCAGAGTGGTAGGGAAGCTTCAGGTGAGCCCGAAATACAAGGAGGAGGTCTCCTTCAGAGGACCCCAAGAAGCTTCCTGTAGTTCGGCTCTGTCTCTTCCTCTTTCTCTTGCTTTATTTGGCAACCCTGACTCTAAGTAAAGGCCAGCAAACCTATTCTTATCAGCCCACACCAGTAACAATGCAGAGGGTCTTTTAGCTACCCCAGAAAGCCATTACTAATCAATGAATGTTGGACAAGAACTAGTTAGGACCATCTACTGGCCACCTCTGCTGGCCTCTCTGTTTTCCTCACCATTTTGCTCAGTGCCCATCTTGTTCCACGAGGCTCAGAAAGATCAAGTGACCTGAGGGGGTTGCCCAGTTCTTATGGGAGTCCCATGGAGGGACAAGTTTTTCCATTCGTCCACATTGTCCACATGGCCAGTCCATGTGACCAGCTGGTCTCGTCCCCCAGTGACTCCAGGCATGAAGATCTACATCGACCCTTTCACCTATGAGGACCCCAACGAGGCAGTGCGGGAGTTCGCCAAGGAAATTGACATATCCTGTGTCAAAATCGAGCAGGTGATTGGAGCAGGTAGGTGACATCAGCCACAGATAATGCCACCCCAGTACTCCATGGGCAGGATGGGGAACAAGAGCCACAAAGGACCTACCCCTCAAAACCCAAAGGCTCAGAATGCCCAAGGAAGAAGGGCCCTCAGAGGTGATCAGTAAGGACAGAAAGAGAAACTGAGGCACAGTACTATGGAGCTTGCACAGCAAGTCAGAGATAGAGCTAGGTCGAGACCCATTTCCCAGGATTCTCCTCTACTATTCTCTGGTCCCTCTTCCCACCTCTCAGGGTCCCCCACACCCAGCCAAGTATTACAGGATGAGCATGAAGGATTTGCTGTCTGCTCCCAAAGGTGTCTGGGGCTTCTCAAAGGCGTTTTGCATCTTAGAGGATGAGTTGACTGTTGAAAAGAGCACCTTCAGGCCCCAAAAGTGGAGGTGACAGGAACAGGGAGGGGGCACTTTCACCCGGCAAGTGACATGCTGCTTCTCTTGGTGTGTTTTTTTTAGGGGAGTTTGGCGAGGTCTGCAGTGGCCACCTGAAGCTGCCAGGCAAGAGAGAGATCTTTGTGGCCATCAAGACACTCAAGTCGGGCTACACGGAGAAGCAGCGGCGGGACTTCCTGAGTGAGGCATCCATCATGGGCCAGTTCGACCACCCCAATGTCATCCACCTGGAGGGTGTTGTCACCAAAAGCACGCCTGTGATGATCATCACTGAGTTCATGGAGAATGGCTCCCTGGACTCCTTCCTTCGGGTAGGGAGAGCCAAGCATGTCAGGGCCCACACGATGGGAAGAGGAGGAATGGGGACATAATTTATACTATCAGAGCCTGAAGGATCTTGGGAAAGTTCTAGGCAAGAATGGATGTCACTGTGTATCCATTTCCTTCCCTGGGGCAGGCACTGCTAATCAATCCCAGCACTGTCTCCCACTGAGCTCAGACCATCCAATGTATTTCCCCCAGGGTGCCATTCAGAGTTGGCACATGCCTGAGATCTGTTTCCATCTGTGCTCTTAGGCAGCCTGCTCCTTATGCCCAAGAGGATCTGAGCTCAACGATAGGGAAGACTTGCCCCAGGTCTCTAGAGGGTCAAGGTGAGAGCCCAGACTGGACCCAGGTGATTTGACTCCTCATCTAGCAGATTTTGGAGTTCCCCAAGGGCAATAAGCTGTGAGGAAGTTCTCAGAGTACAAGGCCAGCAGAGGAAGTTCCAAGACCCCTCAGGAATGGGCCATGCAGTTAGCCAGCAGCGAGGCAGAGAGCTGGGCATCAGCACTGTGCCCTGGGCTGTCACTCAACAAACATATTTTCCCCTGTAACTCAGCGCGGCCTTAGGAGGTTAGATGCTATCTCCGTGCAGCACACAGATTAGGAACTGAACTCAGAGAATGTAGGTTATGTGTCCAAAGCTGCACAGCCAGGACAGGGCAGAGCCAGAGTTAAAGTAGGGATTTCTGATCCAAAGCCTATATTCTCTTCACCACCTTGAAGTCAGCCTCATGGGCCTCTCTGAGGCCCCAGGGCATGCAAGTCCTCCCCATAGGCAGGCCAGGAGCCCACTCTGGTTCCCATTGTGGGGGGACCCAGAGCTCTGCTGCCTGCTCTTCCTCTTAACCCGCTCCTCCACTTCTCCCAAAGCAAAACGATGGGCAGTTCACAGTAATCCAGCTGGTGGGCATGCTGCGGGGCATCGCAGCCGGCATGAAGTACTTGGCAGACATGAACTACGTGCACCGTGACCTGGCTGCCCGCAACATCCTTGTCAACAGCAACCTGGTCTGCAAGGTGTCTGACTTTGGGCTCTCTCGCTTTCTGGAGGACGACACCTCAGACCCCACGTACACCAGCGCCCTGGTAAGACTCAGGTGGCAACATGGGAGCCACAGCACCACAGGAGAGAGCGTGAGCCCCCATCTCTCCCTGCACTGTGCTTTCCCTGGCACCTGTGCCAGGCCCTGGAGACGGGGAAGGAACTAAACTGTGGTACCTGCCTGCCTGAAGCTCCCGGGCTGGTCGGGAACACAGAGTGCAGGGCGATATGAAATGACAGGGCTGTAAGCTGGGACACGCAGCTTTGGGAGACAGAGAAGGCAGATGAAGCTGGTAACAGCTAAGCCTAGAGCTGGAGGGCCCAGACAGGTTTCTTAGACTGCATATGCTTGTGGTGGGTCAGGTGACCCGGATGCAGATTGTGCTAAAGAGCTAGGCACGCTGGATCCTGGAGATCCAGGCTCGGATATGCACTGACAGCAGTCAGACTTGAAGGGTTTTAACCCAAAAGGAAGAAAACTCAGGCCCAGTCCTCAAAGAGCTCAGAGGCTGGGCAAGGAGAGCAGGGCAGGGCAGCACTGGGCACACTGTGCCATGCGGGAAGTACCTTCTCGATGGAGAGACAGAAGGCAGGCTTGTGAGGTTAGAGAGACCAACAACTCTTTGGAACCCATGGAAAGGCTCTCAGAGGGATTCAAGGAGGAGAAGGAGGTATCCGCTGGCGAGGTGGGAAAAGATCCCTCCAGCAGAAGCAATGGTATGTGCAAATGTCCAGTAATCTGAAGAAGCACGGTGAGTGGAGAAGGAGGTTTTTCATGAGATTAGTGCAGCGCAGAGCACAGGGTGGAGAGTATTGAGAAGAGGTCAGACAGGGCCACCTCCCACCCATCGTCTCCTCATTCTGTCTTTCAGGGCGGGAAGATCCCCATCCGCTGGACAGCTCCAGAAGCTATCCAGTACCGGAAGTTCACCTCAGCCAGCGATGTGTGGAGCTATGGTATCGTCATGTGGGAGGTGATGTCCTACGGGGAGCGGCCCTACTGGGACATGACCAACCAGGACGTAAGTCTCCCGGAGGTGGGCAGAACCTTTCTGGCCAGGCAGATGGGAAAGCGGAAGACGGGACTCTGTGCCAATCTCCCAGGCGTCTGAGATGGAGGGCGCGGCTGCTCCCAGGTCACTGTTGACTGATTCAGATGTCTGCACAGGACCCTGGACTCTCCAAAGGACAGGGAGCAGGAAAGGCCACCCATTCACAAATCAGTAAATATTCAGGTGTATATACCTTGTGGCCACCTCAGATATGAGGCCATGTCTATCCTTTAGGCATTTACCACCTAACTGGGGAACAAGACTGTTATCAATGGAACCAGACATAATTATCAGGTACTTTCACAATTAGGTACTAAATTGGAGAAGGGATGTGTTAAGCCTTGTAGACATTAAGGCTGGGGCAGCAGGGCCAAGACAGGGCAGGTAGGACCCAAACTGTAATAGGACTTAGAGAGTGAGGGTTCCCGGGTGGAAAGAGCACGACAGCCTGTGCAAAGGCCCGACGCAGGATAATGAGGAGTGGGTGGAGGAGCCTTGTAGAGGGATGCTGGGCGGAAAGCTTGCTGATAGACCATAATGAGGTATTTAAAGTGACTCAAGGGACTTTCGTTTGCAAAAATCCAAACAGGAAGGACTTGCAAAAGCTTCCTGAACAGAGAGGCTGACTCATGGCCGAGTTGTAGATCAATCTGGTCACAGAGGCAGGATGCACAGAGAGGTGTCCGGCTTCCTTTCTCTGGTAGAGGAGCAGGTGGGGGCTGTGTGAAGGGGACCCCAGCCAGGCTCAAAGCTGTACTGTGGAGCTGAACAGGGAAGTTACTGCATACTGGACCTGTAGATGGCACTGAAATAGGAATGTGGACACTCTGGGCTCAAGCCTGGGGGCAGAAAGGGGCATCTTCAGAGTCCCAGCTGCCAGGTCAGATGGTGGAAACCCTGCAGCTGGAGGTAGTTGTCATGGCAACCATGTAGGTTAAAACTGCAATGCGCTGGGAACATGATGGGCCTGGCAGAGGGGAGACACCGACCTCACCCCATCCCTATGCTGTCCCCAGGTAATCAATGCCATTGAGCAGGACTATAGACTACCACCGCCCATGGACTGTCCGAGCGCCCTCCACCAGCTCATGCTTGACTGCTGGCAAAAGGATCGAAACCACCGGCCCAAGTTCGGCCAGATCGTGAACACGTTGGACAAGATGATCCGAAACCCCAACAGCCTCAAAGCTATGGCACCCCTTTCCTCTGGGTAGGCTGCCTTGGTCCCAGCCCCATCCCCTCCCCTGGTACCAGTCATCTCGAGCTGGTCATTCTCCTCCTGGAGTCTCAGACCATGCCTGCCCTCTGCTTCAGGCAGATGCCCGCCTCTGCATCTCGGGATAGGGAACAACAGGATGGCTGTTTGTTGGGCATCTGCCCTGGCTCCAGGGTGCAGGAGAGCATGGGACCCAGACCGTCCAGAGAAAGACAAATGTGGGTGGTGGAGGAAACCTCTTTGAAATGATGGTCAGAGAGAATACACTGAAGACAAATTCCCAAGGCCCCAGAATCTTAGTTGGTGAATCCACATACTGTACTCATCACTGAGGTCCGCCCAGCCACTGTCACCTGCTAACCTGGTCCCCCTGACATCATCTGCATCCTCAGCAGCACAGACAGAGACACACACAGATGAACACAGCATCCATGCTTGATCACATCCACAATCTCACACCCACGCATGCACACACAGTCTCTCAGACTCTCACACCTACCCACACTCACAGGCACCTGCTTACACACTCAAAAGTACACACCACGCACATGTGCCTCCACACTCATGTCAGAGTGTCCATGCCGGGGACTGGCTCAGCCCTAGAGTGTCAGCTCAGGTGTCCCAGGGCTTCCCCTCTCCCCAGGTCCCCAGGGAACTCTCCATCAGGCCACAGCTCACTGCTGCCTTCCTGGGGTGGCTGTGACAGCCACTGACCCTGCACCCTGTGACTCTCCGGGACCCACAATCCCACAGGGATTCTGAGGAGCAGCCAGCCAGGTATCCTCAAGAACCAAGTCTGGCTGAGCCAAGAGACCCCCTTGGGCCAAGGTCACCCCTGCCCTAAATTATTGGCTTTCCAGGCCACCCCAGCTGGGAGTCCTGCACACTCACTGTCCCATACACAAACTTGTGTACACACTCACAGAAATCCTCACACACGCACACTCACCTCTATCCACTTTGCCGATACACGCACACAAATCCCGACCCTCGTGCTCCCCACAAGCGCATCCCCTGACCGTCACTGTCGCCCACCCCACCCCAGCATCAACCTGCCGCTGCTGGACCGCACGATCCCCGACTACACCAGCTTTAATACCGTGGACGAGTGGCTGGAGGCCATCAAGATGGGGCAGTACAAGGAGAGCTTCGCCAGCGCGGGCTTCACCTCCTTCGACGTCGTGTCTCAGATGATGATGGAGTAAGTCCCCGGCTCCTGCACTCACCCCCTTCACACCTCTCCCCATGCACCCCACCCACCAAGGGGTGCACTTTGGAAAGGGGAGGAATCAACAGCATCCAGCAGGGAGGGGCACCATGACACAAGGCCGCTTTATAGTCACATCCAGATTCTGCACAGGTCTGCCTGCCACCTCTGGCTGTGTGACCTCAGCCTCAGTTTTTTCATCTGTAAACTGGGGTTGCTAAGCAGGTGAGGGGAGAATAAAGGAAACGGGTACTTAGTCCATGTCAGTTCCTTTCCCACAGCCAAGAAATGGTGCTGACTCCCAGCCCAGTGCTCTCTGCCTATCAGTCACTGACTCCAGCTCTGACACCCACCCACCACCATTCCACCTCCCCACCCCCAGCCAGACCCAAAGCCCGTTCCACCCCCTAACATGGGTGTTTCTCTTCCAAAGGGACATTCTGCGGGTTGGGGTCACCCTCGCGGGCCACCAGAAAAAAATCCTGAACAGTATCCAGGTGATGAGGGCCCAGATGAACCAGATCCAGTCTGTGGAAGTTTGACGCTCGCCTGCCTCGGCTCGCCTCGGCCTCCGGCCGCCCCCTCCGCCCCACACCGGCCCCCCGGTGCTCCGTTCTCTGCAGGGCCGTCTGCCAGGAGGCCACGGGCAGCAGGAAGAACCAAGCAGCGCTCCAGCCACGAGACGTCACCAAGAACAAGTGCAGAATCAAAAGGGAACGGGAAAGAAACAAGATCTGGGAGGGGGCGGGAGATATAAGGCATATTTTAAAAAGAGGATTCTCATAAAGAAAGCGATGATGGTTCTTGGCAGAAAAATAGGGCTTGGGAGATCCATGCGACTTGTCCAATCGGAGACCAAAAGCAGTTTCTCCTCAACTCCCTCTGGGAAGGTGACCTGGCCAGAGCTGAGAAACACTTTCAGGAAAACAAATGTGAAGGGGTGAGGTGAACGGGGCTGCCTTCTCCCCCTTCCTTGGGCCACTCTTAGGGGCCTCACTCCACAGCCGAGCACCAGACAGAGGGGGCAGAAGGACAGGTGGTTGCCCCAGAACCACTGGGAAAATCCTGCTAACTGCCGCCCGGCACACAGAAGAAGTTTTCTGTCTTTGGAGAGTGTTTTAGAAACTCCACTGAGAGACTGTTTCTGCTGTTGGTTTGTGGGGCTGAACGGGGCCCTTGTCCTCCTGGGCCATGGAGAGCAGGGGCCGCCAGGCAAGTGGCCTTCTGGAGGACGCCCACCCCCGGCCTGCCGCTCCAAGTGCCAGTGGCCTGACCCGCCTGGGTGCCGGCTCCCACTGGTCCCCACTGGAGGATGGATGCTGCAGTGACTGTCATCAGCGACGACTGCCACTGAGAAGGGTTGACCTTGCAACTGGGTTTGTTTACAGCGATTCGTGGACTCTGGGGTATTTTGGTCAGGGGTGGTTTTGGTTTGGGCGGGTTTGTTCGTTGGGTTTTTGTTTTTTTGTTTTTTAATGACAATGAAGTGACACCTTGACATTTCCTACCTTTTGAGGACTTGAGCCTTCTCCAGGAAGAAGGTGCTTTCTGCTGACTTAGGCAATACAGCAAGGGCAAGATTTTATATGCACATTTCTGGATTTTTTTATATGGTTTTCATTGACACCCTTCCCTCCTCCCACCTGCTACCAGGCCTCACCAAAGCCAACTGCCACGGGGCCATCTGGGCCATTCGGAGACTTGAGTGAGCCTTGGGGGAGTGGGGGAGGCACCGGGGTGGAGCAGCACCCCACCTGGACTGGTGTTGGAGGCAGCAGACTGGAGAAGCGGGCACCGAGGCTGGAAGGCCCTGCCCGCTCCCGTGCGCCCTCTCTGCCCCATTCTATCGAGTCTTCCCAGGGACACAGGCCCCTTTGAGGTTCCTGAGTGCCCGCAGATGGCCAAGCCCAGCTTTGCCTCTGGGACCCTGAACAGGCCGCCCGGGAGACCAGGACCCGATCATTCACTGTGATACCCCAGCCCCGCAGAAGTGCCCTCCGAGACTAGGGTAGCTTGTTTCTCCTTCTGGGGGAGAAAGCGTGTGACTCTTCTCCCGGCTCCTCCCTGCACCAGGCCTTTCCCCAGGGCTGAAGGTATTGGCCACAGGGAGACCATCAGCCGGGGCCTGGCCTCAGACTCCCTCCCGGGAGCAAGCTCAGGCCCCTAAGCAGAACAATGGGTTAGCAAACTGAACAGAAATAAACTCTTTAGTTATAAAATGACCCCTGTTCTCTGTAAGTTCCAAGGAGAGATCCCGGCACCCTTGAGATGTGCCAAGTAACTCGAAGAACTCTTTCAGGGGACCCTGCCTCCCTCAGGATTCGGGAAGGCCCCAGGCTGAGGAATCACAGGAGGACAAACAAGCCCCATGTGGCCTTTCTGGCCCTGGAGCATTGAAAGCACAGGCAGAAAAAGCAGCGTGTTGGAAGTGGGTCAGAACTCTAGGAAACGGGGAGCCCCTGAGGGTCCATTGGGAACAGAGGGCAGATAGAGGGGTGCTCAGCACCGCCGGGCCAGGGACAGCGGCTCGGGGTGTCTGATGAGTTGTGATCAGGGTAGACTGTGACGGCGGGGGGATGAGGTCACCCCATCAGAGCCACAAGTCCAATTTATTGGGGCCTTGCTCATCTCCTATGTGTATCTGGCCTCCTACTCATCCTAAGATCTGAAGTCTGAGTGGCTGGAGGAGACAGGCAGATGTGCTCTGAACATGAGGGACAGCCAGGGACACCGTGTCCTAGCACCTTGCCCTTTGCAGAACTTCTTTAAGGAGACCGCAGGGTGGGGAAGATGGAGGCCACAGGCCACCAGCTAAAGGCCCTGCAGGCAGCTCAGACCAGCCTGTCATCTGTCGCTCACCTGTTCTTAGAGCCGGTGATGCAGGGGGAAGGAAGGGATTAGAGAGGACACTGGGCCCCTAGGGGGACAGCAGGGCGAGCCACAGGAAGGAGCTGGCAGGTTGCCCACAAACTGGCCGGCAGTGGCCCACCGGCCATCCCTTTGTGTCCCAAAGATGCCCAGTGTGGATGGCAGCTGTCCCGCACACAAGGTCACCTTCTGGCAGGGGCAGGCCTGATGCTCTTTAGATTAACTCTTGTCTCCCAAGCCTGCCCCCTGCTGCCCCGGGGCCCCACAGGGGCTGGCAATTGGTGCTTCCGTCAGATGGCTTCCTGTCCTAAGCCACTGGGCTGGTGTCTTGTGTCCAGCATGTGTGCCCTTCCACGCTCTGGGGGCTGAGGTCCTCAGTGGGCCTGGACCTCACATACCTGCCTCCTAGAGCACGGGTGCTACTCAGGCCCTCTGTCTCCTCTTTAGGGTATCAGACATCACTGTGACCATCTGGGGTGCGGGCGCCTGTCACTCCTGGTGCAGGGGCAGTCTCCCCACCACCTCTCGCTTGCTGCTTGGCGGGGAGCGGTAGCTCACGCTGCCAAGCGCCTTCCTCTTTACGCTACCCGCTCGCCTGGGCACATGGCTTGGAGCTCCCCGCTGCCTGGTTACTAATCCCTTCCTGGCTCAACCTCCCCAAGTGCCACCCCCACCTGCCCAGCAGTGTGAGAGGAGCTTCCGGCTGCTCAGCACACAGTTGGTTCTTGAGGAAAGCAAGCTGCCTTGTGAACCTGGGCCAGGGCACCATGGAAATGGGGCCAGCTGCTCTGAGAGGATGTAACGGGCGGAGCCCTGCAGGGCCAGGCTGGGTAAGAGAACCATGCCGCCCACCCCCACCCCTCCGGACCCACGAGCCTCCCAAACGGAAGGGATCGTTGTTGGCAATCAGCAGCAGCCTCTTTGCAGTGATGATAATCTACCTACCTACCACCTGGGAAAGCCTGGGCCCACCGATCTGAGTGAGCGATGGCCTAAGTGCTGGACCCAGGACCTCAGGGAGGAGGCGACAGTGATGGTGATGAGGACCACAAGGGATAGTCAGAGCAAGGACTGTTTGCTAACTAATGGTGCCCCTTGCTCTGAAGGTGCCAGCTGTGCTCCCCCTGTCATTTCTAGCTATTAAGGCAGTGCTTTGCTCCTCCTTTGTGAGTAGTCTCCAGCCTGGCACCCCTCACAGATCAGGAGTTCCTGGCCAGAAAGCCAGGCCCTCCCAACTCTGCACAGCTCATCCTCATGCCTGGCTAAGGCACAGAAGGAACTCAGGCCCTAGACCATCCCATCACCACCCTAAGGCCAGGTCCTTGGCCACCCCCAGCTCTCTCCAGGGCCCCTGGGGTTCCAAGATGGTACCCAAGGCTGGAAGACTCTCGCCAGGGAAAATCAGGTCAGTGCACTCAAAGTACAACATGCAGCCTGATGCACCTTGACCTCAGAGTGGCGGCCTGCCCTATTTCTAAGTGGAAAACGAATCTTGGGAGACACTGCCCTTCAGTGGGCCTCAGTTTCCCACCTATAAAATGGGAGCACTGGAGTGAGTGAGCCAGGCCTGCAATGCCTCCGTCCGGTGAGGAGGGATACTTCCCTCCTAATACATAAGAGAGAAACTCTAAGGCCCAGTGGGGTGCAGTAGTTTGCTTAGTGTCACCCCTGAGAAGGGTGGGGCAGGGCAGAGCCATACACCTCCAGTACCCACTCCACCATGTTCAGTTAGATGGCAGGAAGGACTTTGTGTCTGGCATTGTCTGATAAGAGAAAGCTCAAATGGGCTGGGGCTGTTAGGGAGAGCTTCCTCGGGGAGGCTGACTTGATAAAGAAAGCTTGAAAGGTCATCCACCATGCGTCAGGTAGGATGGTCTAACGCAATCCCAGCTTGCATCTGGATGACCCAGAGGAGTGACAGAGAGACACCTGTAGATGTGAGAGAGATCAGAGCAGCTTGGGCATTCTGTACAGTGCAGCCACAGAGAGACTTGAGCGCAACAGTGGCAGGGTCCTATCAGGTTCCAGGGAGAGGAATCAGTCCCATCAGATGGGCAGGAGGCCCCCAGCAACCCTTCCCTGAGAGAGAGAGCGCCCAGCTCAACCCTCATTGATTCCTGGAGACCCAGGCTGGTCCGGTTTCAGTCTCACTGACGCAGATAATCCAGAGTCCGGCTGCGGAGAATAGCAGGGTGGGGTTTTGTGCTACCTGATTCTTAACTCAGCCATACCCACCACTTCCTCCAGGCCTCTCTGAGGGACAGCAGGGTGAAAGCTTCCAGGAACCAAGGCAGTCAGGCCTGGGAGTTGAATTGTTGGCATGAAAAACTGTTCAGGAAGCCCTGCATCTCTGCATCGTCACTCTGGCCTGAGGCAGATCACCCAGACTTATTGGAAGGGGTCTGGGATCCTATCATGTTCAATAGTGTGTTATCCTAGGGGAGCCCAAAAGAAAGTTCAGAGGTCCCCAGTGCATCGTGTGGTTCTGCTTGTCCGGGTCCAGCCCTACCCAGATTCCCATGGTTCAGTTCCTACCATGAAACAGAGTGGAGCGTGTCCTTCATGCTGGTCAGCCTCCCTTTCAGGGAGTCCAAGGTTGGAATGTTGGTGGCAGGAAGGGATTTGGCCTATATTGTTTTTGGTTTTTGGTTTTTGTAATGTCGGTGATGGAGCCCAGGAACTTGTACGCGCTAAGCCTGCCCTGTGCCACTAAGGGGCATGCCCAGCCTGGGCTTTGTCTTCCATACAGGAAGAGGGTGGGCTCCGGGCAGGAGGGCAGGGCTACTCTGAGGCTGGTCCCTGGAGGCCAAAGCTGCAGGGACTGATGGCAATCGTAACTCAACACTTTGGGGTGCCAGGTGCCAAGTACTATCCTCCCCTTTTTACAAATCAGCACACAGATTCCCAGAGAATTCCAGCCTGGCATCTCTACCTGACCCACCCTAACCCGGGCGCTCTTGAAATGTTTGCCATCACCCATCTGGGCCAGAATCTCTTGGGATACTTATTGTTTAAACTCCACATTCTCAGGCCCCATCCTGGCCCCCTAAATCAGACCCCTTGAAGTTGGGCTCAGGAGCCTTTGTTTTTGATACCAAGTGATTCATTCCTCCAGACACTGAAATCTTCGCTTCTCTCATCACAAACTAGACCCGGCTGTCTGGGGAAGGAGGGTTTGGCATAGACAGAAATTCGAAAAAAGCTGACACCGTCATTTAAAATATCCAAACTCAGACACAGATTAGGACCCTGGACGTGGAGGAGTAAGGCTGACCCTCAGGAACGTGTTCAGCCTGAGCTAAGGTTTCAGGAAAATTAGAAAGATTGCCCCAGACTCACAGTCTGTCTGAGTTTAGTTTCACAGCACGAAGGCTGCCTCAGGAAAGCGGAGATAGCAAGTAGCAGTGGGAATTTAATACTTCAGAGGGGCCCAGCAGCCCACCTGGGGCCACCCCATGGAGATCCACAAGACCCTAACACCGCCCAGTCCAGGCCCATCACTCAACACCTGGCCAGGTGGGCCGGGCAAAGGCAGGGTGGGGCTCCCAGCTGGATGTGGTGTTTCAGGGGCCCGCCTGGCCCTGTCTCCCAGCCTCCCGTGGCTTTCCCTGGGGAAGCAGAGGGAGCAAAGGCTCTAACAGCCCCCATTGGACCAGAGGGCTCTGAGCACTAACAGGGAGCCATCGAGGGAGGAGGGAGGAGGGAGGAGCAGGTCAGGAAACATCTTAGAGGAGGTCACAGCCAGGGCCACAGAGACTCTGCAGACCTGCTGTGCCTGCAAGAGTCAGGAATTCTAACATTCCATGGTCAAAGGAGATTGGGATGCTAAGATTGCAAAAGTCTAATTCCAATGGAAGGATGCTGTGTTTTTAAAATTCCATCACTAGATGATTCTATGCGGCTACTCTTCAAATTTCAACTCCCATTGTTCATCGCTGGTCCCCAAACCCAAGGGCCCTAGCAGGGGAAACAAACAAACAAAACAAAACAAAACAAAACAAGCACAATGAACAAGAGAGGCAGAGCTGAGGAGGAGAAAGCTGAGAATGAACTCAGAATGGTTCCATCTTTGAATTTGAGTCAGAGATGACCTTGGACAGGGCAAAGATCTGTCTCGGAGGGTCCTGTAGGGTTCTTTCCTGGTAGAGGGACAGGCTCTCATGGGGGCAGTGGGACTGGCTAAGGACAGCCCGATGCAGGCCCAGTGCCCACTGGTTGGTGAACTCCCACAATTCAAGCAGGGCCCCAGCTCTGTTTGGGGAGGGAGTCATCTGGAGGGAGACCCCTCACTCCAAAAAGGCTGGATGGCCAGGGATTTGCCTTGGGCGCCCCCACTGGGGAATGCCCAAGCTGACCACCTTTCAGCCCAGAGTCACAGACTGGACAATGGGCAGCAAGAGGGTCTGGCTGCAAATCCCCAAACCAAGTTTCTTCCCTCTGATGCCAGGAACACAGCTCCCACAGCCACTTGGCCTTTGCTCATCCGGGGACCCCTTCACCCTTCCAGAGCTGGAAGGCAACAGGAGAAGGAGCCTGTGTGGGTGGCCCAGAGCTCAGTGATTGACCAGGGGTCACTCTACCTCTGTGGGCAGGGACTCTGAGAGCCAGGGCTTCGATCCAGCCTCCGTAGCTAACCTAGGGTCAGCTGGGCCAGTACCCCCACTCACAGCCACTCTTTTAGACTCCAGAGAAGAGCAAGGAGTGGTTGGTTATAATCATAGCTGCTATTTCTTGATTGCCAACAATATACCAGGCGCCATGCTTCACTTCCTATATGTAGTGTCTTGCTGAATCCCCACAGAATTCTGTGAGGCAGGAAGTTATCGCTCCCGTTCCACAGGCTCGAATGCTCAGAGGCACAACTGCTGGCCTTCCCTGTCACGTGGCCAGTGAATGGTCTCTGAGCCCAGCACCCACCCTCTTAGCCACTATGCTATGCTGCTACCACTAGACCCTCAGCCCCATCGCGGTCACACCCTTCCCAGTCCAAGCCCAGATCCTGGGGGTCACTTTCATATTCTGAGGCATGGCCTCCCTGGAGCTATTCAAGGCCATGGACGGTGAGAGTGACACCCAGATCCCCTCCCAAGGTGCCCCTCAGCCCGAACCACTCAGACCAGAGTTTTCAACCAGCAAGCCAGGGCTGCGTGACAGGGTTTCACAGAACCCTATCTTCTGATCATAAACATGGTTTTCCTGACAATGTTGGGGGTCAGGCAGTGATCCGGCTGGGGTTCCAATGGCTGTGGGTCACACCTGGCTCTTCCAGACCCCCACTGCTGTAACCAAGGGACTCTCACCAGCTGTGTCCAACAGCAACCCTGACCCTGTTACTCCAATGCCTTTGTAGGAGTATTTTTAGCAGAACCTTTTTTTCCAAAATAAATGTGAATTGTAAAAATTATTACTTGGACTCAGTCTTGTCTTTTCTCTGAGGTTCACCAAGAAATGAATGGGAGGTTCCAGAAGTCCTGAGCAGGGTTCTAACATGTGACTAGGAGTTTTCCAGGACTAAAGATGGAGCGAGAGTAAAGGATGGACTGGCACCAGGGTTGAACGGTGGAGGAGATGGAGTCTGGGCCAGGGTACCGTGTTGACCAAACGATGATTCCTATTCTAAGAATACTTGTCCATATTCAAAACCCTGCTGCCTGGAGTTCAAGGGTTTGTATCCCAGTTTTGCTATTTGTTAGCTGTGTGTACTCAGAGAAGTCACATAACTACACTAAGCCTCATTTTCATGTCTCTAAGATGGGAACAACAGTATTTAACTTCTGCAGATAAGTGAGGAGGAATGCCATGAGGCATGGGAAGAGCTGGGCCCACACATGATGGCAGGACTTGTGTCTGCCACACACCCTGCTCTGTTCCCACCCAGGACATCTGACCCAGGCCAGACGCTCAGCCAGTGTCTGTCAGATAGGGGTCAGGAGATGCCCCACTGAAAGAAAAGGGACGCTAGGAAGGATTCACTGCTCAAGCAGATCTGGCAGGCTCTGGGAGAAGGCAAGGCAGTCAGGTTTCTTTACCTCAAGATGCTGCAAAGCCTTAAATATATCAAAAGCACAAAGCAAATCTAAAAGGTGTTCTCATAGCTGGGCATGGTGATGCGCACCTGTAATCCCCGCACTGTGGGAGGCTGAGGCAAGAGGATCAGAGCTCAACCCCAGCCTGGGCAACTTAGTGACTTAGTTGGACCCCACTGCAAAATAAAAATATCAAAAGAGAATGAAGGTATAGCTTAGTGTGAAGTCCTTGAAGTCAGTCCCCACTACCACCCTCAAAAAAAAAGTGTTTCTTATGCCAGGTTTCCTACTTTGGGGTCACTTGAGGTTAGAAGTGGACCCCACGGGCTGGGAGTTTAGGTCAGTGGTGTAAGTGCCTGCTTGGCAAATGTGAGCTCATGAGTTTGATCCCTGGCACAAAGAAGAAAAGAAGAAGAAGAAGAAGAAGAAGAAGAAGAAGAAGAAGAAGAAGAAGAAGAAGAAGAAGAAGAAGAAGAAGAGGAGGGAGTGGGAGGGGGAGGGGGAGGAGGGGGGGAGGGGGAAGAGAAGTGGAGCCCACCTGGGCTGAAAGTCAGGCTTGGAAAACATGAGAGGACCGAGGTCAGAGGGACGGCATCCCGGAGGCTGGACTCTGCTTTCCACCTTCGTGCTCTCCAAAGTGCTTACTGGGGGTGGGGATGCAGGCAAGGACACAGCACTTGCCTGGCACTGTAAGGCCCGGAGCTCAGTCCTCAGCACCCCCATCGAAACTAAAAACACACAGTACTTCCCGAATGACCTATTACTGCCTGAAGGCCCACAGCAGATACCCGGGGGAGATGGGAATGACACCTACGTTGGGCGGTCCATGGGGTACTTGGGTCCCCGCACTGCGTATGAATCGAATGGAGCACCAGCAGGTTCTTGTGCCAGATTCCAGGTTGTTAGTTTCGCTGCTTTACTCAGGGGTTACGTGCTTTCCAAGACCCCCACTGAGTTCCTCAAACAGCCAACAGCGCCAAACTGTCCGTGTCACTCTCCCTGCCATTCCTGCAGGGTTGTCAAGTACACTGTGTCACAACATCTACCCTTCCAACTCTGCACCACTGCCCTTGCATTGGGAGCCCTTGTTAAGAAGGGTTACCTGGACTTCAGGAAGAACATGGTGGATACATAGCAGCAGCTACGGAGGCTCTCTGAGATACCCCGCTTAAAATCCAGGAATGGTGTGGTACAAGGAGTCCTAAGAAAGGGGAGATACACCCTGCTGACCCAGGAATGAACTAAGCTAAGAGAAACCAACCGGAAATCCAATCCTGGTGCTATAACAGGAACAGATAAAATCTCAGCGCGGAAGCTAGAACCCGCACCACTGGAAGCCACGATTAGAACTTCCTGCTGCCGCTGCTGCATCCAAATCTGCAGGGCAAGGAGAGAGACGTGAAAGCTCTGAAAGCAGGAATCTGCAAACAGAGTTGAGAGCGGGACTGGCGGGGAGCCCTGCATTGACTTGTGGTGAGTGAGCAGAACGGGGACCCTTTCATAGAGTAGGAGGCTCCAAAGGACATACTGGGACCAGGCAGACTTGCTGGAACAGGGTGCTGCAATGACATTAGCCGCATATTCCCCTATCAAGCGGGATTGGTGGGGAGTGCCTGGCCTGGGTGACACCGCTGACTAAGACCCAGTAGGCTAGCCCAAACCAGGTCCCAGCGCCTGGAGGTGCACCCTAGCGGTGAAGCCTTCGGTAGCTTGACCTGGAGGGGCGGGCCCAGCAGAGGCTGCCCAGGTCGGTGTCTCCCTAGTACACTGCAGTGGGCGGGAACACCTAGCCGGCGCAATTCAAACAAACTGTAACCAACAAAGAGAAAAAAATTGGGCCTCCTACATTCACTTGTATGGAAAGAACAAAATGTATGGGAAGAGGAAGCAACAAGAAAGGATCCTCAGTCCCCAATCCTGAGAACACTGATGCAGGAAAGGGAAACACAAAGGAAGACAGAAAACATGCAATATCAGACACGGCACCAACAGACATAAAGCGATATCTCCAGAGCCTCATAGACGAGTTTAAAAATGAAGTATTTAATGAAATAAAGCAAGATATAAGTAGAATAGTTAGAGAAATGCTAAGCACTGCCCAAGAAAAAACAGATGGTGGAATGGAAGAACAGAAAGAAAGGGGAGAATTGTCTGATGGAGAAAATAGAGAAAATATAGAATACGTGAAGCAGGTTCAAAGAGATTACCAGGCAACTGAAAACTATCAAAAACTGGCATAATAGCTTGAAAGAAACTAAGGATAGATTATCTGAACTGGAGGACAGATTTGTAATGTTGGAGCATGAAAGGAAAAACTTCTTAAAAATAACAAGGAAACAAGCAGTAACAATACAAAGGCTAGAAGATGATAAGAGGATATATAACTTAAGAATTAAGAACATAAAAGAAGAAGTAGGGACACAAACAAATGGACTACAAAAGCTATTCACAGAAATAATCCAAGAGAATTTCCCTAATTTAGCAAAAGGTAAAGATATTCAGATGTATGAAGCATACAGGACCCCAGCCACCTACAACCCAAACAGAACCACACCCAGGCATATAATAATCAAAATTCCAGAAATCCAATATAAGAACAGAATACTAAAAGCCGTCAGAGACAAGAAACAGATCACTTACAAGGGAACACCCATCAGGATTACAGCAGACTTGTCGGCACAAACCATCAAATCACGAAGAGCGTGGGGGGAAATAATTCAAGCTTTGAAAGATAATAATCTCCAGCCAAGATTGATATATCATGCACAATTGTCCCTAGAAATTGATGGAAAAACAAGGTACTTCCAGAATAAAGAGGAACTAGGGGAATTTGCAACCACCAATTCAACTCTACAGAGATCACTGCAGGATATTCTAAAAAAGGAAAGTACCAAGATTCCAGAAACAGTGGCAGAGCGGCCACAATGAATGGAGCAGAAAGCAAAATGAAGAAGACGTTTGTCTTCTTCATTTGACAACAAATGACAGAAAAAGAGCTCAACAGAAATAAGGCAGAGAAGATTGGATGGTAGGAACAGCTATTTTGGAGAAAACAAGACATCATAATAGCTAGTGCTGATTTAGTATCCTCTTGCTTTGAAGTCCCATCAAGCTTTTATTCTTCTGTCTCCAGCAGTCTTAACAGGTTGTATCTTATTGTATTTTATTATATGTGATAATATAAGCAAAAACTTTTATAGACAAGGAGATTATACAGAAACCATTGTTCATTTTCTGTTAGTTGGTTCTAAATACCCTGTAATACTGTCATTCTCTTGAATGGTTTTACATTGTCTTGATATGTTTGGTGCTACAGTATACGAAGTTATACTCAAAGATTTCAAGGAAAGAGACACTATGGTAACTACTTTTATGTCGGGATGTCTTGTGGTGAAACACTATTTTGCTTAAATGGTTATGCTTTGCCCTGTGCTGTTTTGTTGTCATGCCCTCTTTTATCTCAGTCTCCTTTTTTGTAATTATTTACTTTTAAATTTTTATCTTTTTAATTAAGGGAAAAATAAAAAAATAGCAGGATACATTATAGAAACCTACTTTCATTTCCTATTAACTTGATTTGAAACCCTGTATAGCCCTCACCATCTTGCTTTGACTGATTTTCCTCTATTCTGCTTTGCTTGATAGTACCAAGTTCGAAAGTACAGGCAAAACTGTGAAGACAATAAGATTCATTATGATGCCCATTCTGGTTGACTACTATCTTCTTTTAAAGTCCTGTAATGTCTCCAATGTTTTGGTTTTATTCTTTACTGTTTTGTTCAATTTTATTATAACTGATGATATAGGCAATTCTTTTTAAGATAGCAAGAGGCAGTATGGTAACCATTGTTGATCACCTTGTATTTTGTTTTTACATTATCTATTATGTCCATCCTTTTGATTTGACTGACTCTGTTCTGTTATGTCACATTTGGTTTTACTCTCTTCAAAAAAAAGTAATAAGAACTGTGGGAGTAATAAAACCCAAAATGTGTAATTGTCATTGTACAAAAGAAAGGAAAAGAAAGTGCTCTAAAGAATATAACCGCATATATATTTAAGTGTATAAGATAGATAACCATATTACTGAGTTTTGTTGGATCATTGAACAAAACTGTTCCCAGTCTCACTGTTTGAAAGTGCACTTTATATGCTTTAATTTTGTAACTTGAACAACTATTTCTAAGAGAACAATATGTAATCTATTAACTAGTGATTTCCTATTGTTTACTTTTTCTGAAATTCTGTATAACTTGTACCCTTTTTTTTTCTTTTTCTCCTTAAATTAAATAAATAAATAAGTAAATAAATAAAAGAAGGGTTACCTGGTCACAAGCACCAAGCCATGGCAACAGTGTGACAAGTAAGACAGCTACTGTTACTAATGGGCAGGGACTCAGGGATACACTGGACAAAAGCAGGATCCACATCCCTGTAGGACAGAAGGGACACAGCACTTAGAACTGTGCACAATTTAAAACTGAGGAATTATGCTTTTCTTATATGTGCGCCCATGTTTATAGCAGCACGATATGTAAAACCTAAATCTTAGAAACTACCCAAAATGCCCATCAACCACAAAATGAATAGAAAAGATGAGATATTTATATACAATGGAATATTACTCAGCTATAAAAAAGCTAATCTTATGGCTTTTATAGGTAAATGGAGGCAACTTGAGGCCGTACGCAAAAGTGAAATAAATCAAACTCACATTTATAAATACCGTGTGTACCATGTCTCCCTAGTATAAAAGTAATAAAAAAACTAAACGAGTAATAAGATCCAAAATGTACAATAGATACTACAATAGTGAAAGGGAAAGAAAGTGCTCAAAAGAAAAAAACAGTTGGATAGGGAAAGGAACAAAGGGAAAGATTATATGTATGTAGGATACATGTGTAACTGTGTGTGTCTGTGTATGCCACATAGATAACTGTACTACCGAGCTCCCTTAGTTCATGGGGAAAATAGCTTGTCTTGTTACTATTTGATTGTTTGATCATTTTTTGCACTTAGATCTTGTAACCTGAACAACTTGTTCTAAGATAACAATATGCAATATATTAACTAGTGTTAACGTCCCACTTTTTTTGAAATTCAGTATCATTTCTATCTCTTTTTTTCTGCTTTGCTTTTTAAGATAAAAAAGAATGATTTATTTCTGGAGTTTTCTAGTCAATGTGTTTGGATCACGACTGACCAAGGGTAACTGAAAGTGTAGAGAAAAAAACCACAGAGTGTGCCTGCCCTGAAGGAAGTCCTTGATGGTGGAGATCAAGTTCTTGGGTCATTACAACTTCCGCAAGGTATGCAACAGTCCAAGGGTGCAATTAACCCTGCCCAGAAGCCCCCCGGGTCCTATAGCATGGCTAAGAGTTCTTCAGGAAGCTAAGGATGAATAAAATATCCCAAGTGGAGGGAACATCTATCAAAGGCGTGAAGTCAAACACTGATACATTTCATGAATTACTATGTGATGTGGTCTGAAATTTTCCCCAAATTTCGTGTGTTGAAACTTCAGCACCAACGTGATAGTATTAAGAAAGGAAACCTTCAGGAGGTGAGTTGGTCCTGGGGCAGAGCCCTCAGGCAGATTAACAAAAGGGGCTTCACACAGTTCCCACAGCCTTTGGCCCTTTGTCTCTTTTGCTCTCCGTCCACAGAAGTGCGCTTTGCACCATCTATGCGGAAAGGGTCCTCACCACATCCCAGACCTGCCCACCCCTTGATCTTACACTCCCGGCCTCCAGAACTTTAAATAAATATAAATTTCTGTTCTTTCTAAAGTACCCAGTTTCAAGATTTTAATACAGCAACACAAACAAAGACACTATGGAAGTAGTACTTTCCCAACCGTGGTCATTGGGTTCAAAATCCTATGTGATCTGGACAGCGGTTCACAAATGCAGGCAGGCAGGGCTACCCTTGTGCTCGTGGGCACTGGGTGGGAGAGATTCTGTGTGAGCGCACAGTGAGGTTGACCAGGTTGTGCACTACACACAGGCACACAGCATGGGAAGACCCCCAGCCTTCCCCCAATGTTTTGGGGCCTCAGGGTCATCTTTAGGATGCTTGCATCTGTCCTGCTCAGTTCCTCAGAGTCTTAGTCCCCTCACTGGTTCTGCCTGCCCAGTGTCTGGCCCGCACTGGGCTGGCCCCAGCCTTTCCTGTCCAGCTGTAGGTCGACCATCCCATGAAGGTGGGCTTGCTGCTCAGGGCCAATGACCAGGTCCTCCTCACCAAACTTGGGGCCCTCTCAACCTTCTGATACTTCTCACCCACTCAGAGCTGAGCCTAATCTCTGCACTGCTGGCACCCACAGGCTCAGTCATTTCTCAGGACCATGGCAGTATTGATGCCACAATACATGTCAACACGGAGAGAAGAAGCGTGGATCAGCAATGGAGGGGCGAGGGCTCTCCATCATGGTTACGGAGACCCCAACCACCCCACCATGGAACTGCAGGAATGCTCCTCCCTCCACTGCCACCATCCACCAGACTGCAGGACCAGCCCGCCCCAGAAGCTGAAGACCTGGCACATGGAGTCCTGAGGCCACCAGCCCAGTACCCTTGCACCTCCTGCTGGCATCCGCTCCTCTGCTGCCTCTAGTGGTGACACTGTCGCTCCTGCTGCTGCTACCATGGCCCCTCCTTGGGCTTCCCCAAACCCCCCACCCAGAGGCACCACATTATATCCACTCACATGTAAGAAATGCCCGCTGTACACACACACACACAGCCACACGCAGACCCCTTCACACGCACACAGGCACACAGAGGCAGGCACACAGAGGTAGGCCCACGCCCACACCGAGCCCCACCACGGATGGAGTCACACATCCCCTCACTCTCTACGACCCAGCAGCAGATGGCATCCTTCAAGCCTCCACACCGTCCAGCATCGTGCCAGGTGTCCTGCCTGTGTTATCTTGTTTAATTCCCTAAAGCTGGGGTTCTCAAACTATCTACAGCAAAAGGCCAGGTTTGTTCTTTCTAGCGTGCTTAATTTCCAACCTGCTCCAGATCCAACATGTGGCTGAACTGTGAAAACAACACAAAGCTTCATCCATACCGTTGCACAAGGGCCTTCCACCCTCACCTCGCTCCTGTGCCATCACAATGTCAAGAGGTGTAAGTTTCTGGAGTTTCTGTCCTGTGTAAGCACAGGCCAATAATAAACACCGTAGTTCTAGGCAGATTCAGTGGCCCAAGCTGTAATACCAGCTACTCAGGAGACTGAGGCAGGAAGATCACAAGCTTGAGGCCAGCCTAGGCAAATTAGCAAAACCCTATCTGTCATGGTCTAGAGAGTCTACAGAGTCCCTCAAAATTGGATCATGGGTGTCCTTTGCTCACCAGTGAATTGATCCATTGATGAACCCCCTACTAAATAAGCTGTTACGAAGCGGGACCTGTTTGGAAGAGACATCACTGGAGGTGTGCCTCCCAAGGGCCGTATCCCCTCCCCGGCTCTTCTCTGTTCCCTGTCTCCTAGCTGAGCAGCTTTCCTCCACCATGTCCTTCCACTGGGAACCAGCTGACCACGGACTGAATCTCCTGAACCATGAGAGAAACTAAACCTCTCCTCCTGTAAGTTGTGAGTGTCAGGTGTGTCCAAGCTGACAAATAAATCAGGGGCCGGGGGTAGAGGGCTAGGTTGTAGTTCAGAGGTAGAATACTCCTAGTGTATACACACACACACACACACACACACACACACACAAGCTCAAGGAGTCCTGTCTGCATTTTGAGTAGCATTTCTCCAAAATTTCCCAGAAAGGGTACAACTGTCATTCTACCCATCTTACAGATGAGAAAACCAAGAGACAGCATCCTGAAGAAACTTGCCCACTGTGATGCTGCTAGCAATGTCAAGAATCAGAATCAGAGTGCAGACAGCCTGTCCTAAAACATGCCCACATCCTCCCCACTAGACACAATTCATCCCACATACACAGCAGAACACACACACACACACACACACACACACACACCTGCAAGCACACTGCTAATACAAGCATGCACAAACCCGCATGCATTCATCTGCTCTACAAGTACCCGTGTGGACCTTTGGAAATGCAGGCATGAGCCCCTGAATGTACTTTGCTAATCAGGCCTCTAGTTCTGCCAGCACACACAGTAAGAACCCAGAAACATTCCTGGAGGAATCAGTATCCTTGAGCCCATCCATATTCCTATCCACGAGAACACAGCAAAGTGGGTAGCCAGACCCTGAACATGGATGGACTAAAGCAGGGGTAGGAGCGTTGACTCTGGGTTCAGATGGAGGAAGGTTCAAGGCCTGTCTCCATCACTGACATGCGTGACCGTGGGGAAGTCACCCCCTCTCCGAGCTTCATCATCTAGAATACAGTAACTCATTATTTGCGGAGCAAATATTTATTGATAGCCCACAGATGATGGTCAGTTCACCAGCAGCTAATAATAAAGCAGGAACAAAACAGATCGAATCGTTCGCCCATGGGGAGAGACAAACACAGGGCTGGGGTACAGCTCCACAATAGAGTGCTTGCTTATCACGAGGTCTTGAGTTCGACCCCCCACACACAGAGGTGAATACAGCATGTGAGGTCTTCGTCTACGTTTTGCTGCCCTAACAGAATACCTGAGACTGGGTAATTTACAATAAACAAGTTTATTTCACTCATGGCTCTGGAGGCTCAGAAGTCCAAGAGCATGGCATTGGCGCCTGGCGCTGGCACCCGGGCAGGAGGGGCTGAGCTCACGTGTGGGAATCCGCTCTCACCGTAACAGACCCTCCCCACAGTGACAGTCAGGCCATTCCCGGCGAAGCCCTCCAGACCCAGCCACCCCTTAGCGGTCGCCACCTCCCGATGCTGTCCCACTGGGGTGCAGCCTCTGACATGTGAACTCGGGGGACACATATGAACCGTGGAAATGGGGTGGAACTATGAAACAGTTAGTTCAAAAGGGCTCTCAAGAGTTTTTTATTTTTTTAAAAAGTGAAGTATAAAATAAAATTTCAAAACAATAGGAGGATAAAAATGGTTAATACATCACATGTGGTTACCTTTAAGAGGACAAGATATAGGCATTAAATTGTCCAAACAATAATAGCACAAACCTCTCTTTTCAATGAACTTAGAGGAATTAGTAATATAATTACCTTATCTCACACACACACACACACACACACACACACACACACATATAGTTAGTTTCTTATTCTTTTTGAACAGTTTTTTCTCGTTTTACAATATCTACTGTACATTTTGGATCTTATTTACTCTTGACTTTTCATGCTAGGGAGGCAATATGATGCTTGCACATGTGTCTGGTTTATTTCACTCAAGAGTATGGTCTCAAGTTGCATCTATTTACCTATAAAAGTCTCTGACTTATTCTTCTTTATGGGTGAGTAGTACTCTGTTGTATAAAAAGACCACATCTTTTTTTATCCATTCCTCAGTTGAAGGACATTTGGATTGTTTCCAAGCTCCACCTACTACAAACTGTGCTGCTATAAACATGGGTGCACACATGTTGCTGTGGTACGATGTTCCTAATTCTTCTGGGAAGATATCCAGGAGATGAACAGCTGGGTCAAACGGGACCTCCAATCCTAGTTAATTGAGGATTTTCCTCAGTGGTTGTACCAGTCTACACTCCCACCAACACTGGAAAAGGATTCTTTTTCCCACAGCCCCTCCAGCATTTGTTATTGGTTGATTTCTTGATAACAGCCATTCTTTCGGGGGTGAGATGGGATCCCAGTGTTGTTTTGATTTGTAACCCTCAAGTGACCAGCATTTATTCATACATATATTTGCTGCTTGTATTTTTCATCTGAAAAGTGTGTACTCATCTCAGATGCCCAGTTTTGGACTGAGTCTTTAAATTTAGGAGTTCTGATTTTTTTTTTTTTTTTTTAGTTCTTTATATGTTCTAGTTAGTAATGCCTTGTTTGAGGAACAGCTGGCAAACATTTTTCTCCCACATTGTAGGCTTTCTCTTCACTCTGTTGGTGGTTTCTCTTGCTGTGACTGTGAAAAAGCTTTTTAATAAAATAAGATCCCAGTTGTTGATTCTTTGTCATGGTTTCTGTGCCATCATGGCTTTATTCATAAAGTCTTTGCTTTTATGTCTTCAAAGGTTTTATCTAATCTATTTTCCAGCAGATCTAATGTTTCTGAGTTAATATTTAGATCTTTGATCCATTTTGAATTTAGTTTAGTGCATGGTGAAAGAGATGGGTCCAAATTTAATCTTCAGCATGTGCAGAGCCAGTTTTCCCAGCACCATTTATTAAAGAGGCTGTTTTTCTTCCAGTGAATGTGTTTGGCACTTTTGTTAAAGATAAGATGACTGAGTGTGTCTGGAGTTGTTTCTGCATATCCTATTCTGTTCCATTCATCCCATGTTCTGATTTTCTGCCAGTACCATGCTGCTTTTATCATAATAGCTTTACAGTATAATTTCAACTCAGAGATTGTGATGCCCCCTGCCTTGTCTTTGTTACCCAGAGTTTTCTTTGCTATTCTAGGTCTCTTCCGGTTCCAAAAAAATTTTGGGATTGTTTTCTGTGATTCAGTGAGATATACTGCTGGGATGTTGATCTAAATTGCATTAAATTTATATAATAGTTTTGGGAATATGGCCATTTTCATTATATTCTCTTCTGACCCAAGAGCAAGGAATATCTCTCCATTTTCTGATATTCCCTCCAATGTCCTTTTTTAGAGTACTGTAGCTCTTGATGTAGAAGTCTTTTATATCCTCCATTAGATTGAGTCCTAGACCTTTTTTTGGATGCTATTGTGAAAAGTGTTTTGCTAATTTCTCAGTGAGTGTGTTATTTGTGTACAGGAAGACTATTGATTTTTGAGTGTTGGTTTTGTTTTGGGGATTGCAATTTTAACATGGAGTGATTGGACACAAAAGGACATGTGATGTAGGATCCATCTTTGTATGAAGACAAAGAACTGCAGGCTCCCTGATGGGGATTTATTAAGAGTAGTTACTCCCAGGGAGGACAGAGACCAAGCGCTCAAAGGCTCTTCTTCCTCATCTGGGAAGTGGGTACACCATCAAGTGTAAACATCAGTGCACCTTGCACACTTTGTGTGCACGTGATCCCATGAGTTACACAAACATCAGAGTCAGGGAACTTTCACTGGGGAAACATTTGCATAAGAAGAGAGGTGAGGGAGTGAGGTGTGGCTCTGTGGAGAAGAGCTTTCCCGGGCAGACAGGAGAGCAACAGCAAAGGCCTGAGGTCAGAGTGTCCCTAGTATGCTTAAGAAGCAACCAGGAGCCGGGGGTGCTGTAATCTCTGCATCAAGGAGGCTGAGACAGGAGTATTTCTGTGAGTTCAAGGCACACCTGGGTGACATAGTGAGTTCAAGGTCAGCCTGAATTACAGAGTGAGCCCTTGTCTCAAAAAAGAAAAAGAAGACGAGGAGGAGAAAGGAGAGAGAGAAGAAAAGAAAAGGAAACAAAAAAGCAGAAAGGAAGCCAGGGTGCCTAGGGCAGAAAGAGTAGAGGGGCCCTGGAAAGGCTGTGTCCTCAGAGGGCCATGGCAAGAACACGGACTTTTCCCGCACAAGATGAAAACGGATTGTCTGAGAACGTAAGTGCAGTGTTTTGCCTTTTCAAAGCATCTCTCTGCCCCGAGGGATGTCACGGGGCTGGATCAGTCAGGGCCCACAGATACAGAGCCAGGAGGAGAGGCACTGAGCGCCTTATTTCAGGGACTGAATTTACGTGACTAGCAAATCCATAATCTGTGGCACCAATTTGTAGGCGGGAAACTGTTCAGCCGCAGCAGGTGCTGCCGTCCCCAGGTGAATTTTCTATTCCTTTAGGGAAAGAATTCTGCTTTAGAAGCCTTTCACTCATAAAGCGAGCCTCACCTAGCTCACAGAGGATAATCTCCTAAAGTTAGCTGATTGTAGATGTTAATCCTATCCACAAAATACCTGGATTAAAGTCTGAATAGCTGGGTACAGCAGCCTGCCAGGCTGAGGCGTAAGACAAAGCATCCCGGGGCAGGAGGTGGAAGTGGGGAGACGGGCAGCCACCGTTACCACCCTGGAGGGAAAAGACCGGCTGGAGTGGGGGTACAGGAGTAGGGGGTGTGTAATGGTCCATGCGTTGTGTCAAGTGGACTTTAGAATTTAATTAAGCAACTCAGCAGGGAGCCGGGTCCTCACTTTGTAAACATCCTCAGCCTGCACAAAGGGCACCTTATGGGTGAGTTCCACACCTACCCTAGGGGCACCTGGGTACCACGCTGGGGGCGGAGTGCAGTGCAGTGTGACAGGAGGCCGCTACAAAGCTGGCAGGACTGGTGCACTGTGTGGGGGAGACGGCAGAACTGTTGGGACGAGCATCATACAAGGGACTGAGGAACACAGGAAGCAGTAGCTGGAAATTGGGATCCTTAAAATAAGATGATTGAGGGACTTGGTCTAAGGGCAAGGGAATGACCTTCAGGGGCGGGGGGGGAGGGTGCAACAAAGGAGATAAGACCAAGGTGCTGGGGTATTGGGAGCATCATCCCACATGGTTATCAAAAGCATCAGGACCTGGACTGCAGTCACATTGGAGGTCAGCCAGGAGTGAACTCAAGACGCAAGGGTAGGGCACCCTAGCTGGACTGAGTCCTGCCACAGGGAGGCAGGAGGGTCACCTGACGGGGATTCAAGCAGGGAGAGCGTTAGATTGTGGGGAGGCACCACAGTGCTGGTCTGGCATACAGCTGGGCTCCACAGCTGATGCCCCTGACTACCCCAGGAGCTGCCACATGTCCACTGGGAGGCAGACTGAAGGCTGAGCTAGCCAGACCTTCCTTCCGTGGAGCCACTCTGCCCCCTGGAGGCAGGGATCGGTGACGGGCCAGAGCTGAGCCGCAGAGAGGGCGGATGCCTGGGATTCCTGGAGCCTCAGGGGCTGAGTGAATCATTTCACCCCCTGTTCCTGTTGCCAGAGATCCAGGCCAAAATGTGGGGAGCTAAAGATACAGACGGATCCCAGCGGCTTGGCTTGTGATTTTCCACTTTTGCAATGATGCATTCAGTAGAAATTGTACTTTGCATTTTCGGTTTTGATGTGTTCCCACGCTAGTGATACACAACACAATATTCTCCAGCAGTCACATGATCACGAAGGTAGCAGCTTCTGTGTCCATCACAACCACATGGTGAGGAATCGATGGTAAATGAATTTTAAAATTTGTTACAGCCAAAGACACGTTAATCCCCCTCAAATTCTCCACCTCACGTTGGACACCCATTTCCCGTCACTATGCTCCCTTTCTGAAGACTTCTGGAAGCCCTCTTCCATCAGGGTCTTTAGCTGTGGCTGCCTCATAGTCCGAATCAATTCAACACATTTACTTTTCATGGTGATTTCGGTTTGGGGAAAAAGACCAAAGTCAGACAGTGCCAGGTCCTGCGAATAAATGGATTAGAGATAGCATATTGGTTTTTCACTGTATTTTTTATCAGACCCGGTAAAGGTGTTTATAAAAGAGGACTTCCTTCTGGCTGAGACAGAAATTTGTGTTGTGATCATAGTTTCCTACCCTCCATGTTATTTGTCTCTAGACTGCCAGGTTATTGGTGGTGAATGGGGAGGAGACAGCAGGTGGAAACTGCCAGGCTGTGATACCTCCACCACATACACTTGTCATGAATGCTTACACCCTTCCAGAAGTGGCTGTGCCCAGGGGTGGGCCCTGAAGTGTTTCAAACCAACTCTTCAAGCACAGTTCATAAGTGTTGGATGACATTTTCACCAAAGTTAAGGGGTAAAATCAAAATAAAATTAAGACTCTAGTGGAACTTCACTAGTTCCTCAGTGACTGGGGTGCCTCCTCTCCTGATTCGGGGAATTGTTTTCAAACATTGTTATTAGAAGATTATTTCCTTGATTTTTGTGATATTCATAACATAATGGTTATATGCACGATGTACTTGGAATTTTATCTGTATTAATATTCAATCCATCATTTCCTTGCATCTAGACAATCAACAAGAGAAATAAACAAGCCCTGATGTGTAGAAAATGCCATTTTCTATGCACGAATACTCTTGGCAAGGCCAATTCAAACTACCAGCGTGAGTTACTAAGAACAGAGGTAGAGAGAGATGCTCAGTACCAAACCTCAACAAATTTTAAAAGAACTGAAATTATTCAAAGTGTCAGGTACAATAGTACACACTTGTAATTCTAGCACTCAGAAAGGATCACCACAAGTTCAAGGTCAGCCTGGGGCTACATCATGAGTTCAAGGCCAGCCTGAACTACAAAACGAGACCTTGTCTCAAAAAAAGAAAGAAAAAAAAAACGAAAAAGATATCATACAAAAGATGTTATCTGACCAGATTGGGATCCAATTAGAAACTAATAGCATAAATTAATAGGAAAATCTCTGAACATTGGAGAACTAAACAACACAATTCTAAGAAATTTATGTTGTTAAACAGGAAGTTGAGGAATAAGTTAATACATTGATCATAATAAACATTAAAATACAACACATTAAAATGGATAGGATAAAGGCTAGGGGTTTAGCTCAGCGGCATAAGCACCTGCCTTGCAAGCAGGCAGTCATGAGTTCGATCCCCAGTACCAATAAAAATGAAAAAGACAAAAAAAAGAAAGAAAGAAAATGGATAGGATACTGTTAAATCAGTGGTAAAAGGAAAATTGATAGCACAGAATATTCTTACAACAGAAAACAAGAAAAACCTCAACAATCAAGAGTCCAGGAAAAATCTATAAAAAAAAATATTAAAGACACAGAAACGAAAAGAACAATAAAGAAAATCAAAGTAAAACTTTGGTTCTATGAAAAAATCAATAAAACTGACAAACTTCCAGCAAGACAACAAAGATTAACAAAGGAAAAAAGTAGAGATATTTTTAAAAGAGAGAAAACATATAAATGACCAGAATGAGAAACGAAACAGTGTCACTTCAGGGTGTGTTCATATCAAAAGGACAATAAGGGGACTCCATGAACAACACTACAGGCATAAAGTTGGCAACAAACCAGTTCCCTGAAAAGCAAAAATTATAAGAACTCACCCATAGAAAAGGGTTTTTAAACAATAGAAATTTATTCTCTCAGTTCTTCTGGAGGCCAGAAGTCTAAAATCAGTATCACTGGCCCCAAATCAAACATGGGCAGGGCCCCACTCCCTCTAGTGGCTACGCGAAAGAATTCATGGATTGTTCTAGACCTTGGTTTATAGTTGCGACGCTCGAATCTCTGCCTCTGTGATCGCGATCCGATCGATCGCAATGCCTTATCTTTAGCATTAAATCGTCCTCCACCTCTCTCTTAAAAGGACACTTGCGATGAATTTATGCCTCATCCCAGTCACCCAATACAATCCTCTTATCTTGTGATCTTTAAGTCAATCACAGCTGCGAAGTCCTTTCCTGCCACACAACGTAACACCCACAGGTTCCAGAGATGAGGAAGGACACATCTTTTGGGGACCATTATTCAGTCTACCACAATCTGACTTGGTTGAAATTTTAATGTGCTGCTCTGCAAAAGATCCCAAAGGATGAAAAAACAAGCTATAGACCAGGCAATATTTACACACTGTGTATTCAACAAGGGACTAGTATTTAGAATATGTAAAGAACATTTAAAACTCAACGTTATTTTTTTTAAATCCCGTTATAAAATAGGCAAAAGATATAAGGAGATATTTCACTGAAGAGGATACACATACAAGTGAAAAAATACGGAAATGTTAAATGTTACTAGCTACTGGGAAAATGAAATTTAAATCCACCATTAAATATCACTACACATCTATTAAAATTATTAAAATTTAGAAAGTAGTTTGTCTATATTTGTAATCCCAGCACTCTAGGAGACTGAGGCAGAAAGATCACAGATGGGAGCCCAGGCCCTTGCAATTTAGGGATTTAATGGTACTATCTCAAAAAAAAAAAAATCGTGACAATACCAAATATTGGCAAATTATATGGAAAATATTAGATCACACATATATTGTTAACTGGAAACTACAATGTACAGCCACTCTGGTAAACACAGGGTGGCCAGTTTCTTAACAAACTAAGCATGTAACTGCCATATGACACACTGGTTGCACTCCCGGGCACTTATCCCACACAAATAAAAACTTCACCCAAGGGCCTGTAAACAAGCTTCAGCGCACTGTTACTGAAAACAGTTCCCAACTGGAAACCACACAGATGTCCTTTGAATGGTTAGACAAATCGTACTACATCTATGGCTGGTGTATCCATGGAACCCCCACTCTGCAACAAAAAAAAACAAACTCTTAATACTTGCAAGGACTTGAAATAACTCCCGCCCACAAAATTGCACAAAGGAGGAAGGAATCCTAAAAGTTTACATACTGTCTGACACTGTTTATACAATATTCTTGAAATGACAAAATCCTACAAAGGGAACAGACTGGCCATTGTCATGGGCGAAGGACAGGGTGAGGCTGGCAAGCTGGTCTGGGCAAAGAGAGATTCCTGTGCTACAGGACATGTTTTGAACTTCGACTATCTTACATCAATCTCTTGCTTGTGATAGTTTTACAAGCTTCCCATTGGACGAAACTGAGTGAAAGGCGCACTAATTAGTTCTTTTTTTTTTTTTTTTGTCTTTTCTTTTTTATCGGTACCAGGGATTGAACTCATGACTGCCTGCTTGCAAGGTAGGTGCTTATGCCGCTGAGCTAAATCCCCAGCCCCTCACTAATTAGTTCTTATCCTGGCATTAGAATCTATAATTGTCTCAAATGAAAAAGATTAATTTTTAAATATATATACAAAATATATGCTCGAGTTTTGTATTAGATTCAATAGGCATAAAGTTCATCAAAACGTTAAAACTCTGCTCTTCAAAAAACACCATTAATGTGCTCGCACCGACAGCACCTATACAAAAGACACCACTAAGATAATAAAAAAGTCAAGCCGAAGAATGGGGGGAAATATTTACAATACATATATTTGACAATGATTTCTATCCAGAGAACATAAAGAGCTTTCAGCAGGGGGTGGCAGCACACACCTGTATATAAAAACTAAAGTTTTCAGAATTTAATACATAGAATTCAGCTAAAGCCACAATGATCGAGATGTGACTTTGCAACCACCAATGTAATTAAAATTTTAAAAACTAACATCACATACAAGCCCAAAATGGGGGCAACAAGACCGCCTTACTGCTGCATGGGGGTGTAAAATGGTACAAGCACTTTGGAAAATTGCATGGCAGTCACACCTAGAGGTTTACCCAGGAGATAGGAAAGCACGCGTTCACAAAAAGCCTCGCACCACAGCGCTCGCCCACAATAGCCCCCATCTGGAAACAACCCAAATGTCCATCAGCGAGGCAAAGGCTACACAATGGTGGCATACCTAAACAATGGAATAAAGGGCAGCAAACTATTGATATGTACACACACATGAACCTCAAAAACAGCATGCTGAGCCACAGGAGAGAGAGACAAAAGACCCCGCTGTATGATTCTATTTACGTGAAATTCTAGAACAGGCGAGACTAATCTATAGTGACAAAAAGCGCATCAGCCAAGTTGCCTCGGGCTGGGTAGAGGGGATCTCCGGGGAGCGATGAGGATTTCCTGTGTCTTGATTGTGTCGATGGATATAAATATTTGTCAAAATCATCCAACTGGGGCTGGGGATGTGGCTCGGTGGTAGAGGATTTGCCTGGTGTGCGTGAGACCCCAGGTTCCAACTCCAGCACTGCAAACAAACTGTAGGTAAATTCTAACAACCATATGGCTGATTGTTAAGAGACAAAACATAGCCGGGCAGAGGCAAGGGGAAGCCTAAAATCTCACTACTTAGGACGCTGAAGCAGGAGGATCATGTGTTTGAGGCCTGCCCGGCCTAGGTAGCCAAACCTTGTCTCAAAATCTCACAAGGAAGAGAAGGGGGGGGGGCAAACTATAACCCCACGTTGTGTCTTAGGTTCTACAGACACAAAAGTAAAATTTCTAAATGCTTCCTAAAGTTTTCTGTTCGTAACTCCTCCTCCAACACGGACACGGTTTGCAGACTGGCTGTGGTCCACTTAAGTATCACTGCCTACCCTACTGTGCCAATTGCTCCGGTTCTCTCTCAGCGTCTCTGCAGCCATGGCCCCACACCTCGGCTGGAAACCTGCAGGCCGAGGGGAGCGCAGGCTGCAGCCCCCACCTGGGGTCACTGAGCCTTAAACACGGGCTTGCGCTGCAGGCGCAGCACCCGGTAAGTGTTGAGGCCAGGCACGTCGAAGCCCGGGGACAGCCCGCGAGGGTCTAGGGGGTAGAAGTTGACCAGCTGCCCGTGCTGGGCCTCCAGCGAGAGCCAGGAGTCGCCGAGCGGCAGCGCGCACGGGAACTGGCGGGCCACGTGCAGCTGGAAGACGCGGCCGCGCACGTGGCGCAGGGCGAGCGTGCGGAAGGCGGGCGGCACCAGCGCCTCCACGCGGGGCCCGAACTGGCGCAGCAGCAGCTCGCCCGCCGGCCCGGCGCGCACCTCGTAGAAGGTCCGGTTGGAGAAGGTGAAGTAGCCCGCGAAGGGGCGCGCGCTGGGCGGCGGCGCGGGGCTGCGCTCGGCCTCGCGGAGCGCGCGCTCCAGGGCGGGCACGAGCACGTCGTAGGCGTCGGCCACCAGGTCCCGCCCCGACGGCCGCGGCCCGGCCAGGAGCAGCACCAGGCCCAGGCGCAGCGGCGGCACCAGCGAGAAGGTGGCGGCGTAGCCGTCCAGGTCCCCGTCCTTGCGCACCACGCGGTAGCCCCGCTGCGCGTGGAACTCCCACGGCGTGCCCGTCTCGTTGGCGAAGTAGGCGGCCGGGCAGGCCAGCAGCGGCGCCAGCAGCGTCTTGGCCGCGTCGGGCCGCAGGAGCCGCGGGGCACCGCCGCCCAGGAGCGCCACGGCCAGCTTGGCCAGGTCGGCGGGCGTGGAGTACATCTGGCCCGAGGGCCGGTACCAGCCCAGGTCGTAGAGCGGCGCCGGCCGCCCGCTGCCGTAGAAGCCCGCGGCCAGGCGGGCGCGCACCGACGGCGTGAGGTCGAAGCCCGTGTCCGCCATCCCCAGCGGCTCCAGCACGTTCTCCGAGACCCAGCGCTGGTAGTCACCCTGGACGGTGTGGGCCGCCAGCACGTGCGCCAGCAGCGAGAAGGCCAGCGTGCTGTAATGGCACCTGGAAGGAAGGAGAGCGGGGGTTGCTGGGGGGCGGCTCCTGACCATCTCCGGGGCCCCTGCTGCATGCTCAAGCTGCTGAAATGCCACCGGAGCCTCGGAGGACTGGGTAGGGCTGGGAAGGAGCCTGCACCCCAGACGGCCAGACTAGAAGAGACTTCCGAAATTCTAGGATGTAACCTTGTGTCCTGCACTTGGAAAGACTGCGTCCAGAGGGGAGCAGACTGCTGCCCAGGATCGCACCAGATACGCACATGGAAAGGTGGTAGGACAAATGGTACTGGGCCTTTCCACTCGGGAAAGACTAAAGTCTTAGAGTGTTTGAGGGCGACGAGCGATGGTCATCATGAAACTCAAGAGAAGCAAATATAAGGAGGGGTCTCATCCTCCCTTCTTCCGTTGTGTGTCCCGAGCCTCTAAAACGGAGCCTCAGGAAGGCAAGGGATAGATGTAGTTCTGCACATCATTCGATGTGCTCTGGGCTCGAGGCCACACACCTGGACAGTGAGGTTCGCAAGGAGGTCACATGGCAAGTCAGAGCAGAGCTGGGAGCATCACCGGTCTGCATCATCTGGGCCCCTCCTCAAGGCCAGTGGGGCCTGAGACCCAACATTTGGGGAAGCAGAGGGACATTGGGAAAAGCTGCATTGCCCAGCGTAGGGGTCACCTTGGCAAGACAGTGCCAGCAGACCTCTGTCCAGCCCCAGAGCCCCACTGCTCCCAGAGCTGGGCTTCTCTGTTCTGATTACCCAGTTGTCCCCACCTGGTATCAACAATGCCCATTCATTTCTATCATAGCAGAATCTTTATTTATCCTGTGTAGTGTTTCACTCTCCCCCTCATCAGAATGCACACTCCAGGGGAAGGACTTTGGCCGGATTTGATTGCTGCTGTATGGCAAGGCTCGCACATTCTGGACAGAGTAGTCCTTAGGAAATGTGGGGTTGTTGGCTGGAAGCACACAAGATTCCAACAGAACTCGATTCTGGGCTCCCCTGCACCTGGCTGTGTCTCCCCACCTCTCCTCGTAGGCCTTAGTCTTCCCTCTTGGCTCTGAGCATCCAGGGTGAAGCACTTTCCCAGGGATTGTGTCTCCTGCAGAGGTTCCTAACAGGCATAAGACATCAGGACACAGCCCTCACCTGGTTCCTGGATCGGCCACCAGCACGTCATCCTTGAGCAGGCTCAGGGCCTCCTGGGTGCTGCCCCGCCAGAGCAGCGACGTGGAGCGCAGCCTTCTGGGCAGCCCTGGGGAACAGCAGTGGTCAGACCAGTGGGCCTGGGTTTTACTGGGGAAGTCACCAAGCCTCTCTGAGCCCTGGTTCTTCACCCATACCATGAGGGTACCAGTCCCTATGTTGTAAGGCTGATGTGAGGAGCAGACAAGATAAAATGCTTGGTGTGGTGCCTGCTGTGTATTAACTGCTCCAGAAATAATTGTTAGGCACTGGGGTGGGGGTGCTGGGGCGCCACTCAGTATTACAGCATTTGCCTAGCATTCAAGAGGTCCCAGCTTTGATCCCCAGAACCACACACACACAAAATCTGTCATCAGCTATGAAAAGTTCAATTTCCATAACTTTTTTAAGGGCAGTGATCAAATGTGTTTTGTAGAACTGGCTCCTCTTCTGCTTGGAGTTTTCTGTTGATTGGATGTGACAAGTATTGAAAGAATCACAGGATTGGGATCTGTTCCATCCCTGCATTCATTAATAAATTTTTGCCACCCATGCCAAGAACTATTTTAGGTGTTGAGGACTCAGCAGGGAACAAAACCAAGTCTCTGCTGGTGTGGTGTTGACATTCTAGTGGAGAGGACAAACATCAAGCTAACAAATAGTTGTGCTACATAGAAAAATATTTCAATGAGAGGAGTTGGGTTTTTTTTTTGTTTTGGTTTGGCTTTTGTTTTGTTTTGTTTTGTTTTTTGGTACCGGGAATCAAACTGAGGACCTTGCACTTGCCAGGCAGCCACTGAGCTATAGCCCTGGCCCTAGAGTTGTTATTTTATACAAAGTGGTCACCTTCACACCGAAGGTGACCGTTAATGGGGTAACATCTGAAGGAGATGTGAGCCATACAGCTGTAAAGAAAGGATGTGTTAGGGAGCGAGAACAGCAAATACAAAGGCCCTGAGGCAGGCATGCGTTGATGTTGACATATTTGAGGGGCAGAATGGAACAGCCAGTGTGGCTGGAGAGAGAAAAAGATAGAGGTCAGAGGTCATAGATATTGGGGTGCAGGTACAAGGTCCCTATAAGACCCCACCTGGGAAGGACTTAGCTCTCCCTTTGCACGGGATGGAGCCACTGCAGAAGTTTTGAGCAAAGAAATGACATAAACACTTCGGGAGTGGGGGGAAGCGCTGGGGTAGAGCGAGGGGCCTCAGGAAAGACAGCCTAGAATGGGGTTCTTCAGGCAGCAGCCTGCTCAGCTGGCCTCCTTGGGACAGGGGGGAGCCTGGAAGGGTGTGAAACTGACAGCTCACGGTGCCCTCCTGTGTATGAGTGAAGAAGCCACTGTGTACCCCTGGGGGGAGCCCTAGAGTCACAAGGGCCCCTACCGGCACCTGGAGGCTTACTGGGTCCTCACCTGGTTATGCTCAGTAACCCAACACGGCGTTAACCGCAGTGTTGTCTTCTCCCCCTTTGCTGAGTCAGTCACCACGAAGCAAGGTGTCCCTTCCCGCTCCTCTAAGCCAGCAACCCCCTCTGTGGTGACACGGGGGGCATAAAGGCCAACACGGGGCCCTCCTGAAGCACCCAGAGCAACCCCTCCCCTCCAGCCTGGGTCCCTCCCTAGACTTCCCGCCCAGCTGCTGCGGTCCCCTGCTTTGTGTCCGAGCGCCAGCCTGCTTTTCTACCCTCCACCCTGTCCCCCTACCCTTTTTTACCCCTCTACCCCACCCTCCACCCTGTCCCCTTCATTCAGGCTTGTCGGCACACCTTTATGATCATCATATAAACTGATTTTTATTTTATTTTATTTTGGTCCCGGGAATTGAACTCACGACCTAGCACTGGACGGGCAGGTGCTTATGCTGCTGAGCTAAATCCCCGGTCCATAAGTGGATTATTATGTAAGTTATAAGTGGTTCATTGACATGATCCAAAATTTGAAGGACACCACAAATTTTCCTCTTAGTCATCTTCCCAGTTCTCCATTTCCCCTCCCTGGAGGCAACCTGATGTCTCAGTCTCTAATTGCTTCCCTAATGTGTGGTATAGAATTGTACATTATGCATACATTATACATGTAGATAAATGCTACCTATATTCACACAAACACTTCATATGTGCCTGTGAACATTTTTGTTCCCTATTTATGTGGTAGTATTCAATGTGTGCTCTTAAGAGATTTTCTTCTACAAATACTGTATTTTATTTTATTCCATCTCAAGACACAAAGACTATTTTTACCTTTTTAGGGCTGCATAGTATTTCTAAAGTTGTGGCATAGTTTAGTTATTCCCCACTGATGGGCATGTAGGTTGTTTCTCTCTTTTGTTACTACAAGCAAGTAGCAAATTACTGTAATTTACACACACGTGTACTGGGAGTGAACCCAGGGCCTTGTGCATGCTAAGCACCTGCTGTACCACCAAGCTACCCTTCTGATTCCTGCACTTTCCATCGTGGTGACTTGCCAGCTGCCCCCACATGCAGTTCATCCCTTTACATCCCCACCAGTGATGGAGAAGAGGGTCTGTTTCCCCACACCCTCACCAGCTCAGTGCACCCACTATTTTTATCTTTGCCAAACTAGTTCTTAGGGAAGAAACATGGAGTCTCTGTGTAGTATTACTGTGCATCAGTTTTGTTATGGACGAGACTGAGCATCCTGTAATATTTTTAAATATCCTCCAGGGCCTCTGCTGTGAGCTGTCTGTTCTGTTCTCTCCTTCGCCTGTGTTTCTGCCTGGTGCCCAGGTGCCGTGAGGATGTGCACCTGACCTTTACGTGCATATTGAGGGCTGCTGCACCTGGCAGAATTGCCTCCAGATACGAGCTGGGTGGCTTGCGGTAGACCTGAGAAGCAGATCCTGGCCTGTCAACTTGATTTTCACCTGAAAACTGATTTGCCTGCTTGTGATGTGAACTCCTGGCTTCGCTTCAGCTTGCACCTCTTGAGAACTTTCTATCCCCGCCCACTACCCAAGCCCGGGGTGGGAACATGGCCAGTGCAGGACGCAGAGCTGGCTGGCTGGGACCCTGTGACCCAGTCCCCACCTGATGTAGTTTAGGTCAGGCCAGGGAGCCCGGAGACTCACCTGAGAGCTGGCTGGCCATCCTCCGGAGAGTGACAGGCGAGGGCCTGGGAGCCGGGCCCGCCTCGTCTAGCCCATCTACCAGGCCCTGGTGCTGGAAGGCCGAGGCCGTGCCCAGCGGGTTGTGGATGGTGAAGGTGCTGGCGTAGCGCTCCAGGGGGTCATCCAGGGAGGCCACGGTGCCCTCCTCCCACAGCCGGTACAACATGAGGACCGGGAAGATCTTAGAGAGGCTGGCGATCCTGCGCCATGAGGGGGCACAGTGCAGAGGGCGACCTGTTGGTCTACAGCCAGGCCCTGCCCGGGACCCCCAGCTCCCACACCCCAGTGCGCTAGCAGACTGAATCCGCCCTAGTCAGCATCTCAGATGGAAGTGTCCCGGGAGGTCAGCAGCTGCCTTTGGACAGAGGATGCTTGAGGACCTACCGGAAGCAGAGGGCCAGCGGGACGGATGGGCCCTCCTGAGCACCCTACCTATGCCAAGGCCAGCCTAGGTTGATCTTTCCGGCCTCTCGCTGACCGTGTGACTTTCCTGAGGCAGCTCCCCTGTCTGCTGCACAGGGCAGGAAAGGAGCTAAAAGAGCACAGTGCTTGCTGGGCTGCGCCCCGGCCTGGCATGGAGCGGGGCAGTGTGAATGTTAGCTCCCCTGGACCCCGTCATCCCCACCGCATCCCTGAGAATGACTTCGCAGTGTGAGCTTTGGGGGGGCACTCTGGGGGTGCAGCTCAGTGTCCCAAGCTGCTTCCATCTGAGACACTGCTGTCAACTCACGGGGACCTGGGGCGAGGGCCCAGGAGCTGGGTACGGGTTTTGGTGGCATGTGAAGAGGTGGGTGGCACAGGGCTCCCTTTGCAGTTTGGCAGGTTTGGGACTAAGGTTTCCAGGAGAGGACCCCGCTGACCCCTGTTGTGTGACCCCGGGCACTCACTGGTCCCCTCTGGACCTCAGCCTCTTCCGTGGACCTGCCAGGACCTAGTCATGGGTGCGGGCAGCCTGGGTGCCTCAACCATGACTCCCTTAGGTCTCTCCGCCTCCTGGGTCCCTTGCCCTCCCACCCTACACCGTCTGCAGGACCCTGGAGATCACCCAGCTGACCGGTACATGGTGTACTCATTGGGGGCCCCAGAATTGGGGTCTGAGCCATTCTTCTTCCCAAAGTTCCCGGTCCAGAGCACGGTGTCATTGTGGATGACAACTGCAGACATGGCAGCCAGGCCTGGGGCAGACATGGCCTGGCGCAGGATCCCATGAACCTGGGAGGAGAGGGCCAGAAGGCTCAGAGTATGGGTACAGGGCCACTCTCTCTCCAGCTGGTCCCAGCCATGCCCCATGGGGGACCCAGCTTGGCTTGGAAAAGCTCCCCCCGCAGGCTGTGTTATACATAGGGGCTCCCCCAAAAGATTTTTGCTCGAGGAAACATTTTCTTAGCAAAGTAAAAAAAAAAAAAAAAAAAGAGGGGGAGTTAAGGATGTAGTTCAGTGGTAGAGTCTTGTCCAGCACCTATGAGGCTGTGGCTCCCATCCTCAATTAAAAAAAAGTGGGGGGGGGCAGGTTTAAAACCACTGATTTAATCGAACCCTTGTCTGCCCTAGAACAACCTCCCTGAGACTTAATCAAGCACCTGTGTTGAAGAATCCACTGTCTATAGGCCCCTCGTGGAACATTCCTTAAAAATACCTTGTTATTTTCAGTGAGGAATTATAAGGATGATGATAATAGCTAATTTGGGGGGATATTTAGAATTTGCCAGGCATGGCACAAAGTGATTTTCATTCACTGTTTTACTTAATCCTCATAGGAAGTCAGTGCTAATCTCTCACCATTTAACGAATGAGAAAGCAGAGTCTCTGCGACATGAAACGCCTTGCCCGCATGCTAATAGCTGCTGGAATCAAGAGCAGGCCCCTTCCTAAGGACAGCTGGACACCCCGTCCAGGGCTGGTGCTCACCACGTGCTCAGCAGAAGACAGCTATGGTGATTTCTGTCACTCTGTGTTTCAGTAACTATGGCCCCCTGTGCCGCATAGCACCCTCTGCTCCCCCTCCACCCTGGAGCTCCACGAATCTCCCCACTGGCCCATGCTCACCTCACTCTCATGGACTGGTCTTCACCCCCTTTTCTTCAGCAGCTATTTGATGCCAGTTTCAAGCCTCCCCACCAGGCTACTGTTCATGTACTTCTGAGCATGTTTCCTTTGTCTCTGTGACTCCTAAAGTAAGGGACCTAAGTGTGTGGGGCCTGATGGCCCAGAGCAGGTGCACCTGTGGCAGTAAGCATTATGCTGTAGTATGCATGTGCATGCCTGTATTTCATCATATTGTGTGTACCATGTACTTAGTCTGCTGTCTCAGGGCCTTTGCACATGCTGCTCCCACTGTCTGGAACACAACCCTACATCCCCAAGCTCCCTGAACCCACACATGTATCATCTGGGTATCTATTTATTCACATCTCACCATAGATACCGTTACCTCCAGACCCAAAGGCCAGTTCTTTAGTGCCTCCACAGTCCTCTCACCTTCCCTTATCCCTAGGTTAGAAACATTTGTTGTCTTGACAGTTCCCTTAGTTCCCAGGCTAGGTTTCTAAAAGGCCAGTATCTTCTTCCTGATGTCTCTGGTGCTGAGCACAGAGTAGGCTGAATGGATGTCACTGCTGGTAAACAGTGCTCCCCTCCACCACCCAGCCTTCCCATACACACCCATCCCCTCCCGGGTCATCGCTGACCTTTTCCAGGGCCTCCTTCAACACAGGGAGTGGGTGAGCCAGAGGCACAGGTTCAGGGTGCTGGGGACACATCCTCACAGGCGCAGAGGTCACCTCTGGTCCCAAGGAACCTGGAGAGAGCATGGCGGGATCAGGATAGGAGCCGAGGGGTCATCCTGGAGGAGGAGGAGGCCAGAGTCATGCCTCAGAGACGGTCTTCCCAGCCAGCAAGAGGGTACGGAACCGGCCACAGCACCAAGGTGCCAGGCAGAGAAGGCCCAGGCCACAGTGCCACTGCCGCCTGGCCTTGGTGACTCCCATGAGACACAGGTCCTGCTGCTGGGGGCCACGCCCTGTGCTCCACCAGCTCGCTCCCTCTGTGTGGTCCGTGGCCCCAGCTCCAGCTCTTTAGGGCAGGCTCAGGGTATCTGTCCATCGGCCTCTCCTTCCTCATGCTGATTTTGTCTGTTGGGGTGGACTAGGAGCCCCATTGGCTTCAGGCCTTGAACACCCAGGACAACTCTGTCACCAGAGATGGGCATCAGGCATCTGGGCCTTACGTGTGTTCTGGCTTTGTCCAGGGTGTGGGTGCCCTGGAACCACTGGGAGCAGCTGCAGCTGGGGAGGGGACAGGGCAGGATTCAGGCCTGCTATCTCCCTGCAGCCCCCAGGCCCTGCCTTCTCCTGAGGCTGATGCGAGAGGGTCAGGGGTCTGGGAACACAGGCTGGCACGCGGTTCGCTTTGGGAATGGCGTGAGGCTGGACAGTGCGACTTACAGCACAAGGCCTTAAGGGACTTGCTTCGTAGGGACACTGCCACCTTGTGGACAGGCCTGGGATGAGGGCTTTGCCAGAAGGAGACACTAGGAGCGAGGACCCTGTCCAGGCTGACCTGCCCGATGCCCTGGACAGAGCCCAGGTTAGATGCCCAGCAGAACTGCCAGCCAGCCCAGGGTCATGAGAAATAACCAGCCAGTCGGTTTAGGATGGCTTGTCACTTAGCAATAGATAAAACGGGAAAACTGCCTGAGGACGTTTCTCTCAACGAGTGAATGGCATAGGTTTGGGACTTGCCTCTGTGAGTTGGGGAGAAGGTAGGACTGTACAGGTGTGCAGGAAGCTACCCTGGACCCTTCAGACACAAGCTTGATTTGGCGATGGGGGAGACAGCGCGCTGGGCGACGCCCACAGGAGGGCAGGACCTGGGTCTGTGCCCTCTGCGGATCATAAACTGTTTATTTCTTTGTGACAAATTATGTACAAAGTTGGAGAAAAGGCATGAGAATATTTTGTTTTTGTTTTTGAACACTGAGAATTGAATCCAGAACCTTCTTACTGAACTGCATTCCCAGGCCGTTTGTTTGTTTGTTTGTTTGTTTGAGAAAAAGTCTCACCAACTGGCTAAATTGCCCAGACGAGGCTCAAACAGAGACTGCAATTACAGGCATGCACCACTATGGCTGGATCGTCTTAGAAACTTTTGCAGCAGTGTGACAGCGTAATTTTACATTGGTGGAATCCAATAACAACATTTGGGCTTCTGTATATTTATGTCTTTTTAAAAATTTCCCTAGTAATTCATTTTTATGTGTTGTGGGGGTTTTGTTTTTATTTTTATTTTTCAGACAAGGTGTCACTATGAGCTCACTATGCAGTCCAGGCTGGCCTTGCACTTGAATGTAGCCCAGTTTTGTGATCCTCCAGCCTCAGCCTCCCGAGGGAAGGGGTTACATACGTGCACCACCACGCTCTGCCACTCTTAGGTGTTTGTAGTAGCACCAGTCCCCTCTGGCTTGACAGTTTGACAGTTTGAGGAGCACATTCGTGCGGCACAGACCCTGCCTACTTGAGATCTTTTTACTTGAGAAATTAGGGAGCCCCTCAAAAAAGGAATTTATCCTGGAAAAGAGATGGATGAGAAAGGGACAAAAAAATAAAAAGAATCATGTCCATAAAAATTTCTATGGAATTTTGAGAGCCCAGAGCACTCACTGAGCTTTGGGACTTCGTTAACACAGGTGGCCCAGGAATGGAGAGAGGCACTGTCCCCCACTGCAACAGAGACCTGGGTTCTGGGCCACCCAGGACCCCAGCAGGTTGGAGGGTCCCAGGCTGCCATAGTAACAGAGGGCTTTCTCGCTGGCCTAGAGCTGCTTAGGAAGGAGAATCTCTAAAAAGTGGAAGTCACCGTGCAGAGATCCCCTGGGGTTCTTAGCCTGTGAGAGTCTTTGGAGCATGCTGGTCAAAAGTAGAAGAGGGAGGTAACAGTTTGCACTGTTGGAGGACCCTGAGTTTTGCTCCCCCCAGACTGGGCAGCTTGAGGAACCCCAGTGTATTAGGGTTTGCATTGTACACGTGGCAGCAGTGAGCCCGGGAGGACCTGCCGGGTGGCCCAGTACTCACCGGTCTGCAGCTTGGGGAGGTGGTACTGCCACAGGAAGCAGCCAGTCATGACCACCGACAGCAGGAAGAGGAGGCCACTGGAGGCCGGGAAGAGCCACCTCTTGATCGCTTTCGGCAGGCGGGGCTGCCGGCCAGCCTGGAACATCAAGGACACCGCGTGGTCCACTGGGGCTCCGCACAGAGAGAGCAAGGGATCTCCTCTGTCACTTCCTACGTCTCGCTCTCATAACCAGAGAGGCCAGAGTTTTGGATACATGTCACACCGATAAGCATGCACCACCCCCTTTGGTGGCTCTGCCTGGCACGTGCACCCATTCCGAGCTCAGCCTGCCACACCCCCGCCTCTCCCTGAGCTTAGCAGAATGTGTAGCCTAAGACTGGCTGTAATGCCACCTCCTCCAGGAAGCCCTCCCCAGCTCTGCTCACCCATGTCCCCTGCTAAGGCGCTTGGAACAAGCCTGCAAGGGAGTGCAAGTCCCTCTGCTGCTCGTGGCCACTGCCCCCACACCCTAAATGGGGCCACCTGTCCTGCCCTCTCCCCCGAGGCTCTGGCTTTGGCTTTGTCCTGGGTGAACAGTGCACTCATGTGGAGGGCACACTCACTCCTCCAATTCTGTGAGCTTCCGTGTAGGAAGGAAGCACCCTGCAGGCCTGCAGAAAGCTCCCAGGATGGGGCTGGCGCTGCCTGAGGGTGGCTGGTCCCACCACCCAATCCCCTCGCTGCTCTGCTCTGAGAAAACCTCTGTAAGGAGAGGGGGGCTGTTTGGCGGTGTTGGGGAGGCTGGGCTGAGTGAGGTCTGGGGAGCAGGTTGGGGGCAGGCAGCTGGGGTCAGAGATGAGAGCCCATCCTGAAGCCCACAGAGGGAGGAAGACAGGTGAGGAGGGGCCGAGGTGTTGAGATGAAGGGCCTGTGGCCTCCCAGCCCCCCAAAAGAGCTGTGGGCTCCTCCTGCACAGCCAACTTAGAGCCAGGAAACACAGGTCCCCTCCAGCCGAGAGGCGTGTGCCCGCCCTGATGAGGAAGGTGCTGCCCATCCCTTAGCGTTGTGGATGAGGCTCAGAGGAGTTAAGTGACTTGCCCAAGATCACACAGCTACTTGCAGAACTGAGATTTGAATCCATAGCCCGTTCTCCAAGCTCCTCAGGCAAAGCTTTGGCAGAGCTGTAAGGCTCACTGATTGAACCTTCTCATCTCCAGGTGGACACAGAGCGGTTAAGTGATTAGCTCAAGGTCACAGTGCAAGGTGGCAGTGAATCCATTCTGTCCCCCTCTTAACCCCTGGGCCTCACAGTGTGACCTCTTCTGAACCCCTCGCTGCCCCTGTCCTTTCCCAAGCACCCGTTAGGCACCAGGCACCTTTCCAGCCAGGGAACCAGCCTCTCAAATGTCAGCCGCATGGAAGCTGGAGTGCTGTGGCAGGCCTGCTCCCTGGCTGGCCCAGCAGGGCAGGGGCGAGTTCCTCCCCGTCCTCCAGTGTTTCTCTAATACTTGGCCCAGTGGTTTTTGCACAGCAGGCATCTGACAATCTCTAACACCCACGAAGCGTCTACCAAAGGAGAGACACTTTTCCATGCTGTTATTTTCCTGGTTCTCAGGAAATGCTTTTGAACTTCACATCATCGTTCTGCAAACTGAGAGACTTAGGTTCAAATCAATTGTTGAAGAAGTGAATCGGGCTGTTGGGCAAGAGTTCACTTTTGCATCTTGAGCTCCCACTGCTTTTCAGCTGTGTCTTCCAGCTCTAGAACTTGGGTTCACACTGAAGCTATTCTTTATTCGTACTTTCCGAGAACCGGAATCAACCCAGATGTCCTGCAGCTGGTAAATGAGTAAGCAAAGCGTGGTACACTCACGGGATGGGATACTGTGCCGCAGTTAAAGGCATGGATACTGACACGTGGAGTAACGTAGCTGAGTCTCTAATGCATGGTGCTGAGTGAAATAAGCCGACTCAAAGGGCTCCAGGCTCCATCAAGCCATGCAACATTCTGGAAAAGGCCAAACTAGAGGGACAGAAGACAACTCAGTGGTTGCCTGGGCACTGAGGGAGGAGGTTATAAAAGAGCAGAAGGAGCTGGCATAGTGGTGCCCATCTGTAATCCTTGCAGGAGGTAGGAGGATCAAAATGTGTACCCAGCCTGAGCAATCAGCAACTTACCAAAGCCTGCCTCGAAATACAAAATAAAAAGGTTGCAAATGTAGCTCAGTGTAAAGCTTATTCCATTCCCTGTCCTGGAGGAGGCGTGGAAGACAAACAAAAAACCAGAAGGAGCAGAAGGGAGCCTGGGAGGTGACGGCTGGTCTCTGTCCTGACTGTGGGGGTCTCGGGACTGTCTGCATTGGCAACACTCACAGGACTTGTGGCTCCTGCTGTTTGTAAACGATCCCTCAGTTGCACCTGCGTGTGACACAGGACATAAGGTGGCCCCAGCGCCGTCAGTTATGTATGGAGCGCACCCCTTTCAATCAGGAGCAGAGACCATGCGGCAGCACCAGTGAGGGCCCGGGAAGCACACAGCTCAGCTCCCTTGACTGCAGCACCCTCGCTGTGACCGGGCAGCCTCGCCCAATACAGCGGAAGCAGGAAACTCAGGGACATTCGCTGAGGCCGTGAGCAGCAAAGGCGGAGCTGAGACCCAAGCTGTTCTGGGCACCAGGCACCTACCGCCACACGCCACCGGCACTCTGCACCTCTGGCCCATGGTTCTCCGCTGGGCACAGCCTCAGCGCCTGCCTGTCTCCTAACCCAGGATTTAGTCCAGAGGCTAGCAGGGGCGCCTGTAGTTAGCCTCTAAGCTGACTGGAGCTCCTCTCCTCCTCCCAGCTGGAAAATGCAGGCTCCTTCAAAGCTCACCCTGCCACAGCTCCCCGCTCCTCTCCTGTGATCTGCAGCACCCCCCATCACCCTCGAGTCCTTTGCCTTAACCCACTGGGGACGGCAACTCTTTTTTTTTCAGTCATTTGTGCATTCATTCATTCATTCATTCACTCAGAAAATGGTCCCTAAGCGCCTGCTCTGTGCTGGGCCACCCCTGCCCCCAGGGAGCCAGCCGCCCCCTGGAGGGGGACCAGAGCCAGGGCCAAGCAGAGGAAGACTTGGTTCCGGCCCTGCCCTTCCTAACTTTGCCCTCGATAGCTTGAGGTTTCAACTGCGTAACAGAAGCAATGATGATGCCACATCTGCTAGACTTTAGGTGATGGCAAATGAGGTAGCGCCACAAAGCCGCTAGCCCTGGCTGACTGCTGCTAGAATTGTAATAATTTCTCAGAGAGTCAGACAGACGCAGGCACAAACAGAACAATGCAGAGGCCTCAGGGCTCCGGGAGCAGGGCCCCTGATCCAGGAGTCACTGCGCTGGAGGTCGGGAGGTGTTGGGCGCTCCAGGCAGAGGCTGGAGGTTTGGCAAGGCAGATGTGTGACTTCTGCTTTGCAATCAGAGAGCTTACACCAGCCTGACCCTGGCCCAGGAGCAAGTTCTGCGGGGTGGGAGGGTGACCTAGGGCAGTGCTGGTACGGTTCCCTATAATACTATGCCTCACCTGGGTCTTCATTTTCTCCAAAGCATGGAAGATTCCAGCTCCTTGAAGATTCAGGTCTACACTCAAGAAGTTCTCATAGGCAAGAAGTTGAGTCAGAGAAGTGCAGACAAAAAGCCTGGGAAAGAAAAGAGGGGACAGAGAGCTCCGAGAAAACCCAGAGAGGGAGCCAGGCATGGTAGTGCATGCAGGTAATCCCAGCCCTCTGGAAGGCTGAAGCAGGAGGATTCCAAGTCCAAATCCAGCCTGTGCAACTTGGCAACTTAGCCACAGACCCTATCTAAAATCCCTGGAGATGTGGCCCAGTGCAAAGGCCATGGTTCAGACTCCAGTAACACACACACACACACACACACACACACACACACACACACGCATGCACAGGCCAGAATATAAATGGCACAGTCTCTCAGTTCACATAACCCCACCCCATGGCAAAGGAAGCGGCAGCTTGGAAGCCCCATCCACCTGCCACCCAGCTCTGCTTGCCGGGCTGTCCTGATTTCAGGGCTACAAGTCTTACACTTCCAGGAATCCCTCAGGCCCAGGTAAACCAGGACAATGGCTTCTCTACCTGCCACAGCTCCTAATTCTAGCCGCTCTGCCCGTCCAGCCTGCTCAGAAACAACCCTGCCAGTCCTGGAGCTCTGGGCCACGACCTACCCTCTTCCACAGGGCTCCAGGAGAACGAGTGACTCAGGCCGCCACGGCTGACCAGGGCCTCCGCAGCCCCGTGCTCTGCAGCACTGACAAGGCTTCCCGGACTCTGAGGCGCAGGCTTTGCCTAAGCCGGCAGATGTGGTGCCTAATTTCCCAACCGCTAATCCCACTGCATCTCCTGTGCCCAGGGGATTAGTTCCAGGGTCCCTGGCAGCAGGGCAACGAGGGCAGGTCTGTCAGGGCACACTGGGCACACTGCACAACCCCAGCTGCTCCAGGCCAGGTGACACAGGAATGCTCTCTCCAGAAGGAGGCTCTGCCAAGCCCAGTGTGGAGGAGAGGGGACAGACAGTGGCCATCAAGGCCTGAACTAAAGGCCCTCCTGGACCCCATCCCAACCCTATCCCATCCTCAGGGAGCCTTGGGGATCCCAGGCTCCGGGGAACACAGTCTGACCTAGTTGTTAAATATTCAGATGACTCGGTTTCAGATCCCAGTTCTGTCACTGCCTGGGACCCCGGGTGGGTCATGATCTCTGCTTGTCCATCTGTAAAATGGGGATGGTGACAATATATGGATGGGCCTGAGGATTAAACTGCAGGGTGCTTGTAAAGCAGGCAGCCCAGAGCCTGGCCCCTGGTAAAGGGCTCCACAAAGGTGGGCTTTGTGTTTCGACTCACATTTTACGCCAGATTTGCGCCTGGCCCTGGGGCAGATGTTAGGTCTTTCTCTGGAATTGCATCGCTATTGATTTCAGTTAACACATACAATAAAATATATTTGCCATCTCAGCACCAGATATGACAGCACCCTGGAATTACCTAGGAGTGTCCCTTCTCCTCTTTCTCTCCTTTTTCCTCCTCCTCCTCCTTCTTTCACTGGTACTAGGATTGAACCCAGGGCCTTCACACTGAGCTACATCCCTTATTCTTAAGGGATTCTTAAGAGCTACATTCTTATTACTTTTATTTTGACCCAAGGTTGCACAGTCGCTAAAGTGCCCAGACCGAGCTTGAAGTTGCAATCCTCCCTCCTCCGTCTCCCAGAAAGCTGACATTACAGTGTGCACCCAGGACCTTTTTACAACCTCTCATACCTGGGTGCCCAGAGATGTGCAGGGCGGTAGCCTGGGCGTGACAGGTGTAGGAGACCCTTCGTGATTCTACTGCGTGCACAAAGTTGAGAACCACTGCCCCCGACCAGCACGCCTCCAACTTGTGCCGAGGCACGCCTGGGGGTTGCATTAAACTGCTCATCCCAAGCCAATGAGTCAAGGGAAGACTTCAGAATCTACGTTTCTGACGAGCTCCCAGGGTACCCCTATGTTGGTCTGTGAACCACACTTTGAGGCGCGCGGATTCTCTGCAGCTGGTAGATGGCATCATCATCTCCATACAACCTCACAGCTGGGCAGGACTCAGACTGAAATCTCCTCCTGCTGTGCTCAGGGTTCAGCATGAGGTCGGGCGGAGGATCACCCTCGGTAGCCCCCGTGGCCAAGAATCTGAGGGGCTTCACCCCACATTATGTGGCTGGCCAAACAGGCTCAGGGAGGCTGAAATGACAGTGACAGCCGTTACGGCCGGCACCCAGCTCCTTGTCATGCACCTGGGTGCTTGGTTGTTCTTCCCTGCAGCTCAGAGCGGACTGGGCAGTCTGAACACTGACACTGTGCCAGGTCCGGGGCATGGCGTTTTCTGGGTTATGTCCTTTGATCTGCACACTAATCCCCCAAAGCAGAGTCCATTCTGCCCCATTTTATATCCAAAGAAGCACACACTCAGTGGAGTGAAATCCGCGGGAAGACGCAGGACCAAATATCTGAGTCAGTTAATCCACTCCAGGGTCCTGCAAGCCTCGCCCTCGAGACACACAGCAGCTGCTCCAGGAGTGATTCTCCAGCCAGCTCCAGCTGTCACCTGTGACTTGGCCGCGGGCCCTCCACAGATTAGTCCGGCCTGAATCCACAGCTTGTCATACAGCAGAGTGGCCACCAGGTGGTAGCAGACGCCAACATATACAATCTCGGGGGCTTGTGTCTCCATTAGGTTTCATTTAGTTAAGGGCAGCTCTTCCTCCAGGCTGACTTCCAGGCTTTCCACCCTGGATTAAAGACAGAACACACCAAAAGGGAAATTTGGTGTCCACACAGCAAGTGCCCAGCAAATGTTGGTTACTGTTATTACCTTTGGTCTGAGGGACCTCTCCTCTCAGGAAGATCATTATCCCCACCCTTGGCATCAGGACTGTTGCAAAAAAAGAATATAGTTGGAAAGCTATCACGACAATAAAATTTTTAAAAGGAAAATCTTTTTTTAGTGAAGGATATGTGAAGAGTCTTATCAGGCCTTGACCAATTTACTGACTTATCCATTCGATCACTTTGTCATTCAATAAATACTTACTGAGCATCTGCCACTCACCAGGTCTCACAGCTGAGTCTGAGGGACGATACGACAGCCGAGCAGATGTAGTGACAGATGCTCACTGTCATGTCGTACTTGCTGAGCAGCTGTTTAGGGCTGGGCACTGCTTGAAGTGCTTCGGTAACAACACAGACCAAGACCCCTGGCCTCAGAGAGCTTGTCTTCCAGCAGGACAGCATAGTGCACAAGTGATACCTGCCGTGGAAGCTAAGTCGAACCCGTGGCTGTGCGGTCCGTGGGTTGGCTGGGATGCGCCTCACTGAGGGGTGCATCCTCTGAAGGAAATAAAGGGAAGTGGCTATGTGGATGGAAGAGGGAGAGCGTTCCGGGCAGAGGGTCCAGCATGTTAAAGGGCAGGAAGGCCGGTGGCTGGAACGGACCAAGGAAGGGGCACAGTAGTAGAGGCTGGGAAGCAGTGGGTCAAGGAGGTCTTGTAGAGCCTCCTACCAGGACCAGGCCGTCCACTCCTAGTGACAGGGAGCCTTGGAGGAGTTCGGAGCAAACGAACACATGCTCTGACTCACCTTTCCTTTTTTCGTTTTTTAAAATTTATTTTATTTTATTTTATTTTGAAAGTAGTAAAAATATAACAGAACAAGACAGAACAAAGCCAATCAAGGCAATGCATTGAAATCAATATGGAACTTCACAGCAGGATACTGGGATGTTGGTCATAGGTACTATTGTATATCTCGTTATCTTCACAATAGTTGTCCAGTTGATTAGGTGTAGCAAAATCAAACCAAAAACAGAACATTATAAAACCAATTAAGAGTACTGAATAGAGCAAAAGAAACATAACAAAACAGTGAAAACAACCTTTACCTTTAAGCAGAACATAGAAGGAAATCCCCCATATTTGCTATATTGCATATGGTCATCCTCCCAAGAGATGCCAAGACCTCTGTTCCCCGTAGCTACGGGGGGAGGAGGGGTATTTCATTCTCAGCCCGCGGTAGGCTCACAGAAGCCGCTGGTTTTCTTCCTGGCCCACGCCGGGAGTGCTTACCAAAAGGATGGCAGACTCACCTTTTTAAAGGAGCACTATATGTTTGTTTTCTGTTACTGTAACAAAATACTTCAAGCTACAAACTCCTTAAGAAGCAAAGAGGTTTATTTAACTCACAGTTTTGGAAGCTGAAAGTCCAAACTGCATGGTTGGGCCATGTGCAGGCCACTGCCAGACTGGAACAGACAGACTCCAGCTTCTCCCTGTGAGTCAGCGCCATTTGTGGACTGGAGGTAGAGATAGGAAGTCCACACCAGGAAGCAAGCCCTGTCTGAGAGCCAGTGCCACGCGCAGGCCGCCGCTGGACTGGAACAGCCAGAGCCCAGGCCCTGTTGGCCCGCAGGCTCTCTGGAGAAACAGGCTGTGATGATAGCTATTGAGGTGAAATGCAATTGGATGCCTGCGGTGCTTTGTGTCTCACTAACACTGCAGGTCCAAGGCCAGTGGTCTGGTCATAGGCTCAGAGGATAGCGACACACGTGTGACTTTGGGGGGGTCTCCTTCTGAGAGTTGCAGCCACTGTTGATTCCCCTGGTCTTGTTTTGGAAGCTCTATAGTTTCCATTGTATTGTTCGGTTGGATTTTACTTTCGTTTTGATTATGTCAAATCTGATGGCAGGAGCAGCTATTTCAAAGACAGCAAGAAATATAAATATGGTAGCCACTTTGGGTTTACTATTGGCTTGTTTTGAAGTCCTTTATTGCATACGCTGTTTTGCTCTTGTTGTTTCTATTTTATTCTGTTCTGTTTGATTTTTACTATGCCTGAAGTTATCTGCAGCTATCTGGAAGACGTCAAGAGACATTATGGTAACTATTGTTGATTTTGTAATGTTTTGAAGTCCTGTATCTCTTACACTGGTTTGTTTTGATTGGTTTAATTCTGTTTTATCCTCTTTAAAATAATAATAATAATAATAAAACCCTGCATGGCTGGCTCTGGGCAGCCCCGTCTCTGCCAGCTGCACCAGATCCTGGTGCATGAAGTCATGGGAGGATGCGTCTGAGGAGGGTTGTCACACAGCAACAGAGGAAGCCAGAGGGAGCAGAGGGCCAGGCTTGGCCTTTGATTTTGCTTGTTTGTTTGTTTGTGTCATTGTTTGTTGGTTGGTTGAGAAAAGGTCTTGCTATGCAGTTCAGGCTGGCCTTGAACTCACTATGTAGCCCAGGCTGGCCTCAAAGTCATAGAGATCTTCCTGCCTCAGCCTCTGGAGTACTGGGATTACTGGCATGCACCCCCACACCTGGCTTCCAGCCTGCCCTTTTATGGCAATGTCTCTGGAAACCTAACCAGGGTCCCACAGATCTACATGGATTCCTTGGAGGAAACCACTTCGCACTAAGCCCACCTCGTAGAGGTTCCACCACCTAAAGCCTCACCACACTCGGGCCTCAGCTAATGCCTAACCTTTGGAGAACACGGGCTGGCTGGGAGATGGTGGCAGCCTCCAGCAGCGGAGGCAGTAGGTGTCAGAGCACAGATTCGCTTGGAAGGTAGAGGTGATGGGATTCTCTGAGCTTCAGAGTTTCGGGCCTAAGCAACTGGAAGAAGGCAGTGGGCTTTCCCTGGCAGCCAGGGGAGCCTGCATGCCGCAGAGGGCAAGGCAGGGAGGGCAGAAGGCTCAGGACCGACCGTGGTAATTTTCAGATGTCCAAGTAAGATGGGGAATAGCCAGCTGGACGTCTGAATCTACGCTGAGAAGTGTGTAGCAATGATACAGCTTAGATATCATTGTCAAGGGACAATATGCATTTATGGTGACCACAAGGGAATGAGATGGAAATGAGGGGGAACCTGAGGATTGAGCCCAGAGGCTCCAAGAGTGGGGTTTGGGTGAAGACAAATAGCACAAAGTCATGTGATGAGGCCCAGATGCCCTTTGTTGGAGAAACTCAAAGGAGAGGGTCAGAGGCATTGAATAATGTTGGGAGCCGCGTCTGTGATAGCTCGCCTTGCGCGGCGGACGTGCGGCCTGTGGTAAAGAGCAAAGCCTGAGGTAGATTACCCCTCCCATCGAATATGTTAGTTTCCTGCTTACCGCGTAAACAACCCGCTCAACAATATAGTCTGCCTGGCAACTGATGATGTTAGCCAATCAGCTTGCCTTGCTTACTTTAACATGATTGGACACTGTACCCGTATATATACCGGTGCCACCCCTGGGCGGAAGAAGAAGCCAGGTAGAAGCCCAGAAGTAAAAGCCCAAAAGGAGCCGCGGAGAGCGGACCGGTAGAGGCTTTGGGGCAGACTGAAGCACAAAAGGAGCCGCGGGGAGCGGACCAGAGGAGGCTTCAGCTGGGAGAACCCAGGGCAGGCTGTACGGAGAAGGAAAATAAAAGAAAAGGTTGTCCACTACCAGACTTTGTCGTGTGTCCTTCCTGCCGGCCGGGAGCGGACATCGACATTTGGAGGCCCGCACGGGGACTGATCACCCCTGAGACGTGACAGCGGACAACGCTCCAGTACAGAGCTGCGAGACAGGTGAGTTGGGGATAAGCCTGGGCTCTGGGTGGCGCGCACCTACAGGGCTTTTAGACTCCCCTCAGGCTCACGCGTAAGTGGCGGATTCCTTGGGCCTCACGCGGTGAGTAACATATTAAAAGATGGGAAACATGTTAGGTAGCAACACTAAGAGCGAGGGTGGTTGTGGAGAAAGCTCTCAAGAGCTTACAAAAGTACGCAGGGTGTCTGAGCAGGCCCAGTCAGGGAGCTCCCGAGAGGGGTCCGTCAAGGGGAACAAGGATGCTAAGGAGAAGGACGGGGCTCTAGCCTCGGAGTCGTCTGACTCCGAGGACGAGGGAAAGTTGAATGGCAAGGAGGCCAAAGAGACCAGCTGTCAGGAGCCTAAGTCGCTCGATAAGGAGTCGCAGGGTTCTTTCCCAGTAATTCAGGGTACCACAGAGCCATTTGTTGACTTTGTGGCCCGAATGCAAGATGCTGCCGATAAGATATTTCCTGATCCGGGAGTGGCTCGACCGCTGGTAAGGCAGCTGATTTTTGAGCAATGTACAAAGGAGTGCAAGGCAGCGATAGCTCCTCATAAGAACAAGGACCTCAACGCCTGGATTAGGATATGTAGAGAGATAGGGGGGCCGCTCTCCAACTCGGGAGTGGCTGCTCTCCTGGCCGCGGCTGTACAGCAGAGGGGACCTCGCGGGTTAGAAGGGGAATGTAAGGCTAAAGGGTGTTTTGCCTGCGGGGAGCCAGGACACATTAAACGTCATTGCCCAAACAATGCAGATGCTAGGCCTCGCCCTAGGAATGAAGAACCATATGTTTGTGGGCGATGCAAGAGGGGATCACACAAAGCTGAGGAGTGTAGGTCGGTCTTTGATGCTCAGGGCAACCGTATTTGTGGACAAGATGCTAGAGAGCCAAAAAACAGCCAGAGGGGGCCCCCTTCACAGGCGGGCCCCCGCCCCAGAGACAGGACAGCTCAGGGTGGCAGCCTTCAACAAGGGCCACCCCTGGGTCAGCAGGTGTGGACCTCAGTGTCGCCTCCAGACTTATACAGAAGGTCACCATTAGGACGGATGGCGTTAGGACCCTAAATGACATGCAAAAGCTATTGGGAGACATTAATTGGATTAGGCCATATTTACATATACCAAATTCAGATCTCAAACCCCTGTTCGACCTTCTAAAGGGAGACCCAGATATAGCCTCCCACAGGAGGCTCACTCCTGAGGCAAGAGCTGCCTTACAGAGAGTAAAAAAAGCCTTAGGTGGGGCTACCTTACACAGAATTGAACCAGGGCGACCCTTTGATGTCTGTTTGCTACAGACTAGTCTACAGCCTACAGCGGTGATTTGGCAGAAAGGACCACTACTGTGGATACACCCTAAGGTCTCACCTACAAAAGTCATAGAGCATTACCCGGAGGCAGTCGCTTCATTGGCCCTTGAAGCGCATGATAGAGCTGTCCAACATTTTGGCTCAGGACCACAAGCCATCCGAGTACCCTATACCGCCAGCCAGATCAAGACCCTGGCTGCCTGCATAGATACCTGGGCCATTCTGAGATGTGTTTTCCATGGGGATATAAACAATCAATACCCTAAAGACCCTATCTTGTCATTTGTCACTCAGCACCCTATAATTTTTCCAAAGGTTACTGCCTCTAAGCCATTAGTCCTAGCAACTACAATATACACAGATGGCTCCAAGACGGGGATAGGCGCCTATGTGATCCTAGGCAAGCCCCCGGTTACCATACAATTTGAACCTGATCAGCCTCAGGTGGTGGAACTGCAGATCGTTAAAATGATTCTTGAACGGTTCTCAGAAGCCATTAATATTGTCTCCGATTCTAGGTATGTGGTCAATGCTATGCAAGTGCTTGAGACTGCCAGTTTAATTAGATCCACTTCCACAGTGGCTGGACTGTTCCTGTCTATCCAGACATTGCTTCAGAACAGACACCATAAGGTCTTCACCACCCACATAAGAGCACATACATCCCTGCCGGGGCCCATGGCACAGGGGAATGCGGCTGCTGACACTGCCACTCGCCCGTTATGGATTTTTACCTTACTAACACCAATCGAGCGAGCCCGTGCCTTCCATGATAAGTTTCATGTTAATGCCAGGACACTAGCAAACCATTTCCATGTTTCTAGAGCAGATGCACGAGATATCGTGCGACTATGTGACTCCTGTGCCACATACAAACCTGCCATACCGATGGGAGTAAACCCTCGAGGTTTGATCCCTGGTGATGTTTGGCAGATGGACATCACACATATACAGGAGTTTGGGACTCTTAAATATGTTCATGTTTCCACAGACACCTGTTCTCACGTCATATTTGCAACAGTAGAAACAGGTGAAAAAGTGTCTAATGTGATCAATCATTGCCTGGCAGCTTGGGCCGCATGGGGCAAACCAAAAATATTAAAAACTGATAATGGACCAGCCTATATAGGCAAAGCCTTCAATGAGTTCTGCAAAATGATGGAGGTTCAATTAAAACATGGTATCCCATACAATCCCCAAGGTCAAGGAATCATTGAGAGGGCTCATAAAAGCCTCAAAGAAATTTTACAAAAACAAAAAGGGGGAGTAGGCCAAGGCCTGGCCCCAAAGGCACGATTATCCATGGCACTATTCACACACAATTTTTTAAATTTAAATAATGATAATTGCTCCCCAGCCGTGGAGCACTGCAACCCTTCCCCCAACCATAAAGGGTGGGTGAAGTGGAAAGATGTCCTGACAGGACAATGGATGGGCCCGGATCCAGTGGTCAGCTGGAACCGAGGCGCGGTTTGTGTTTTCCCACAGGAACCGGGACGAGAACCACTGTGGATACCGGAGAGACTGACACGGGCAACAAAGCCCTCGACTGAAGATCAGACCTGCCCTACTGGAGATCCATCACAGACCAACCAATAAGATGAATAGAAATAGCGGTAGCCCGAAATGGACAAGAAGATCCTCAGGCATATGCATGGCTTGCTCAATTGGCCCACGACCGAGTCTAGATATGGCGGGCATCCCTCATTCTCCTCCATAAGGTGACAATACACAGCAGGGTAGGTGAGTCAATGACGGGTAAGAGCGTGCCTCCCCAGCACGACTCGACCTAAGCCAGGCCCTACCCCATCCTGCACGTAAGCCGCTGGACTGTTAGATGCTGCCCAGGTCTAAATTTCTCTCCGAGGGGATTTCTTTACGGAGAGGAAATGAGTGCAAGCTTGTGTGCATCCAGGTTCCGTCCAGTTTGTGCCTGGCCCTAGAAAAAGGACGAGGGCCTCAGGGCCTTGGCAGACCATGGCATGGCCAACCAGGGTCTAAGCCAAGGACCTACGGTGGACCTACACATAGGGCATAAGCCTCTGCACCCAGTCCAGGAAGGGCTACGATGCGCACATTCATAAAAAATAAAATAGGGGGAGATGTTGGGAGCCGCGTCTGTGATAGCTCGCCTTGCGCGGCGGACGTGCGGCCTGTGGTAAAGAGCAAAGCCTGAGGTAGATTACCCCTCCCATCGAATATGTTAGTTTCCTGCTTACCGCGTAAACAACCCGCTCAACAATATAGTCTGCCTGGCAACTGATGATGTTAGCCAATCAGCTTGCCTTGCTTACTTTAACATGATTGGACACTGTACCCGTATATATACCGGTGCCACCCCTGGGCGGAAGAAGAAGCCAGGTAGAAGCCCAGAAGTAAAAGCCCAAAAGGAGCCGCGGAGAGCGGACCGGTAGAGGCTTTGGGGCAGACTGAAGCACAAAAGGAGCCGCGGGGAGCGGACCAGAGGAGGCTTCAGCTGGGAGAACCCAGGGCAGGCTGTACGGAGAAGGAAAATAAAAAGAAAAGGTTGTCCACTACCAGACTTTGTCGTGTGTCCTTCCTGCCGGCCGGGAGCGGACATCGACAGAATAAGGCATTGTGCTGTCCAACTCCCATCATCATAGGGGAGATGCAGGGGCCAGGCCATAGCTGGAAGTGCCATGCAGTGTGCTCCAGAACAGGCACCCCGTGCTCACTACTGTGCTTTTTTTTATCAGCAGGTGTGAGTTCAGTCTTGCAAGCAAAGAAAATCTGGCCTGGGCTCAGGCACCAGAGGACTAGCCTGCAGCACTCAGGATCCATGGACCCACCCCCACCCCCAGGATGTGGACGCCAGGTGAAGTCATTTCTGCTTTGCGGAAGGGACCATCTGCTTTCTCATTGGTGGGGCCCTGGAGGGATGTTTGATGAAGGTTCCTTCCTTGACTAAGGGGCTCATCAAACATAAGCCCACCCAATGGGAGTAGAAATCAATGGGGCTTATCACAGGGTTGCTAATGGTTCCCTTGGCAAAGCTGGAGGAGGCTTTGTAGAAGGGAGTCCTGGAGAAACAGCACAAAGCTCACCATGACAACCGCAGCCTCTGGTCCTGGGTCCTTTCTGGAGTCTGAGGAAGGAGCCACAGTGAGGCTGGAGTCACTGCCTGTGGCTCCCGGGCTTGATCCTGTGAGAGCCACACAGGTTTCTTGCCTCAGCTTTGCTATCAACCTAGAAGCAGCAGGGGACACTACCTGTGAGACTGCCCTGTCCAGAGCTATGTGTGATCCCACACAACCTGACCCAGAGATCCATAATGACCTGCTTGGCAGTGAGGACCCTGGCTGTCCCCATGATAATTTCCTCCAGAACAGCTGGGTAGTTGTAGATTATGGATTCTACCTGTCTATAGGAAGAAAAATCCTCATGTATGGTGAGGTCCATATGGCGAATTCCCAGGCAGTCCTGTTGATGGGAATGTTGCCTGTGGCCATGCATGCAGCCTCATGTCCAAGCCAGCAAGGACCTACAGCCAGAGCACAAACCAGTCCTGAAGATACAGGGAGTGCTGTCAGCACTGTGCCGTTGCATTATATCAGTTAAGGTTCACAGGAGGAACTGATTTAATATTTTATTGTACCTAAGGCTTTACAGGGCTACGTGGGAGAGGAAGAGCGCTCATGGTGGAGGAATGGCCAGCCTTAGGGCCTCAGTGTCCAGCGCGTTAGGGAAAAGCCTCTTGAGGGCAGGCTTGGAATGGCCATGCACAGAGTCAGGTGCGTGGGAAGGCGAAAGGACCTTCTGTGCTGGACAGCCGGAGGATCCAGTCAGAGTGGAAGACCTGAGCTCACTACCGTCATGTGCGAGTCCATATCAGGAAGCTGAAATGTCCTCGCTGGAAGGCTGAAGGCAGATATCCAAAGGCGATGGCAGAGCCTGGAGCGGCCCCTCCGAAGCAGAAGTGAAGCTTCCTCCTTTCTCCCCTTTTTTTTCCACCCAGGCTGTAAGCCTACCGATTGGTACCAGCCACACTCAGGATGGACTTCTGTCTTCAGTAAATCCATCATCAGACACACCCAGAACTGTGCTGAGCATTCAGAACCAACCACAGTCAACACCACAGCCCACTCCTGGTCAACCTGACCACCAGACGCCTTTCACTAAACCATCCTTAGTCTCCAACAAAGGTAAGTCCGTGGTGGGGCCTATCACGGTACAGCTATCCTGTGTACAGACAGAAGCACCCTAAAGCCCTTCCAAAAGAGAAGATAAAGGTTTTATTTTGATGATGTTTACACCTAACAATTCATAACTTAAGCATTATAATAAATAGGATTAACAGTATGTAAGAATCGTTATTAAGCCTATCAACATTGTGCTGCAAAGAAAGAGACTAAAGATGCCTGCTTGGCATATTTGAAAAACAGGAAAGAACAATTACAATTACAATCCCTGTCTCAGTAACTGGTTATGGGATGTAGCTGGTACTGAGAACTATTTTTTTTCTGCTGCTCATTCTGTGTATGTGGCAGGCACGTCAGCACGTCTTGGTTGTTTCCCTGGTGATGGGATGCATACACCTTTATTCCTGAAGGTTCTGGACCATTTTGTCGTCCTGCCTGGATTGGGCTCACTGACCTTAATAACAAAAGGCGGTAATATTAGGAGATGCCCTAAAGGGTCTCCTGCACTCCAAGTATGTTCTTCATTTCCTCCAGTGAGGAGTGAGAGTCCAAGTTTTACTTGATAGTCTGGGTCAATCACCCTGCCAACACCTTAACTCCATTTTTAGCTTGTTTCCTCAGAGATATGAGGACCCCAAAATGACCAGGAGGAAATCTTATCTTCTAGCTAGTGGAATCATTGTCATGCTTCCTGGTGTAAGCCTTCCCCACTCTGGAACTAAAGCCTCTAAGCCAGCAGAACATAAGGTCACAGGAACAGGAAGCAGATACTTTTCTCACGGATCCCTAGGGAACGGTGAATGACACCATTCCCTCTTTCACCCCTTGATTCCTGGACCCATGAATCCTGGCTACGAGAGACACAGTACCATATAGTGGAGGCATATAAAGCATTAACAGCCTTTTGAAGAATTTCTCCAGCCCGGCAAGGAAGGCACTGCCGCCTGGCTGGTGCTGTCACTGAGTCTTTCACCTTCCTTCGATCCAGCTGATTGCGGATGGTGAGGCCTTGTGAAGATCAGTGAATTCCATGAGCATGAGGCCATTGTCATGAAATGCGTCCCTTGATCAGAAACAATGCGGTGTGGAATTCCACCATAAGGCATTCTCTAAGGTCACCGGACAGTTGTTGTGACAAAAAGCATTACACACAGGGAAGGTAAATCCAGACCCAAAACAAGTGTTTATGCCATAGCACTGCCCTTTCCATGATGGAAACAGTCCTATACAATCAGCTGCCACCATGTCACAGGCTGATCATGCTGGGGATGATGCCATACTGGGACTCAGGGTTAGTCTCTGCTGCTGACACCTAGGACACTCATCAGTGGCTGTAGCCAGATCAGCCTTGATGAGTGAAAGCCCATGCACGTCTCTATCCCTGACATCATGACCACTTTGAATCCATTAGGCAATGACAGAGGCGGCTGAAAGAAAATGTTGGCTGCTATCTACCCTATCCACTCGATTATTAAAGCCTTCTTATGCTGAGACCACCTTTTGGTGCACACTTACATGGAACACAAATATCTCCACATCCTCTGGCCATATGCAGAGGTCTATCCACATCCCTCTTCCCTGAATATCTATCACCAATTTTCCAATCATGTTCCTTCTAAGCGCCTGGCCATTCAGGATTGGCTACAGCCCACGAATCAGTATATAGTCACATATCCGGTCATTTTTAATCCCAGGGAAATTGTATGATCAGATGCACTGCCCAAAGTTTGGCCCACTGTGAAGATTTCCTTTCACCACTGTCCTTTAGAGACGTTCTGGAAAAGGGTGGTAGTGCTGCCTCTTACTTTAGAGTGTGCCTGCATCGTATGCTGAACAACCAGCCCTCTGATCATATGTTATATTCCATAAGGTCATAGATATATACCAGGGGACAGAAGGCAGGATAGCATGGACATTTGGGCAACTTCTTCATGAAACTTACTTGTACCTCTGGACCTGCTTTGGCTCAATCACATATATATACCACTGCCATTTAATGATGGACTGTTGCTATGCATATCCAATTTCATGACTCAGTAAATCAGCTAATATCCAGCTCATGATGAGCAACTAAGTTTACCTGGTAATGTGGTACCCCGTGGTCAAGCAAGCCTTCAGTCCAGGAACTAATTTTCAAAGGGACAGTAATTGTCTGCAGATGATGGCAGAGGCTTGCTCTTAAATCTGAAAAGTTTCTGCTGTGATTTACCTGTGGGAGACTGTCAGAGACTCCAAACAGCATCTACCTTCCACTGACACTTCAAGTACCATTGTTGGATTATCTGGCCCAGCAACACATCAGTCTGGACCTGTTGCAGGGCCTTTTCTTATTCTGAGACCCACTCAAAACTAGCAGCTTTCCAAGTCCCCCAGTAAACAGACTGGACAAAATACCTAGGTGAGGAATGTGTTGCCTCCAAATCCACATAGGCCAACTAGGGCATTGTGCTTGTTTTTAAGTATAGGGAAAGCCGAGTGCAACATCTTATCATTTACCTTAAGCACTATTGAATTCCTAGAAATTTCACTGAGGTAGAGGGACCTTGAATTGTAGCTAGATTTATTTCTCATCCCCTGGCACACAAATGCTTTACTAACAAGTCCAGAGTGATTGCTCTCTCCTGTTCACTTAGTCCAAAGAGCATAATATCGTCAATGTAATGCATCAGTGTGATACCTTATGGAAGAGAAACATAATCAAGATACTTGCAAACTAAGTTGTGACACAGGGCTAGAGAGTTAATATAACCCTGAGGTAGGACAGTCAATGAGTATTGCAAGCCTTGCCAGCTGATAGCAAACTGTTGCTGGTGAGTGTCAGGGATACGTATGGAGAAGAAGGCATTTTACAAATCTATTGCTGCATACCAGGTACCAGGAGATGTGTTGATCTGCTCAAGCAAGGACACCACATCTGTACAGCAGCTGCAATTGGAGTCAGCCCTTGACTCAGTTTATGATAATCTGCCATGATTCTCCATCTGTCTTCTGCCCAGGCCAAATGGGAGAATTAAATGGAACTGTGGTGGCAACCACCACCTCTGCCTCCTTTAAGTTCTTAACAGTGGTGCTAATTTATTCAATTCCTCCAGGGATGCAATTTCCTTTTGGGTTTACTATTTTTAATGGCTTTAGTGGTTCCTAGAGTTGGCTCTTATTTCACCAGCTTCCTGGTGTTGGCTCTCTAATTTCTCTAATTTCCTGGAGTTGACTTTCTAATTGACCTCCTTAACAGTTCTGGTTCTCCAGAGCCTCACCTGGCACCAAAATCTACATCAGTTAGAGCTCACTAGAAGAACACATGTGATAGATATGTCCTTATATAGGATTTACAAGGTAGCCTTGTAATGGCCATCCACAGAGTCCAGTGTGGAAGAGTGCGAAAGGGCAGATTGCATGCTGGGAAGTCAGAGAATTCAGTCAGAGGTCAAAGGCTTGGAGCTCACTGCAGAGTTCTGTGTGAGTCCGCAGCAGGAAGCTGATGAGTCTATGCTAGGAGGCTGAGGAGTCTGCACTAGAAGCCTGGAGACAGATGTCCAAAGGTGCTGGAGGAGACTAGAGTTCTTCTAAAGAAGCAGAAGTGAGACTTCCTTGTTCTTTCCCTTTTTATTCCATCCAGGCTACAAGTCTATTGGTTGATGGGTGGTTGATGCCACCCACACCAATGTGGATCTTCCCTCTTTGGGAAGTCAATCATCCAGTCACGCCCAGACCTCACTAAACCAATCAGCTAGGGGTTTCTTATTCAAGATGACACCACAGTTAACTATTTAACCCACAAACACCAAATTGATTGGCTTTGGGATCTCCCCAGGAGATTGGTGGAGCACATTCTAGATGTGTCCGGATGGATCGTGAAGGCGTGACCTGGGTCTCTGGCCCCTTCCCTTGGTTCCCTTATTCTGCCACCCAGCAATCCTGAACTAAGCCACTTTGCTCCACCTGCTTTCCAGCATGATGCTCCTGCCTTGGAATCTGCTAACCATGGAAGGAATTCCCAAAACATGAGCTAAGTTAAACTTCAGCTCCTTTAAGTTGTAGGTTTTGGGTATAGTGACCCACAGACAGGAAGACTAATGTACCATTCACGCATGCAGAGGATGTGTCATTCACGCCCAAAGCACATAAATTTTTATGACTGTGGCCAGCTGGGAGTGATAGTTTTGCCATAGTCAGAAAGTGAACCCCCGATAAGGTCTCCTACACCGGGGTGTGGCAGACAGGGCCAGCACTGGTGACGTACTCGGTACTATAATGAAATAGGTGTGTGCTCCGGGCCCCAGCCTAGATGGCTGCTAGTGGCTATTCACCTGTCCAGATGTGGAAAGGGACAAGTTATTTACTCCATACTTGATCTGTTTCCTGTGACTGTGTAGGCCCTTGCTAGATTAGTTGGGGTTTCTCATGTCTCCCAGATCAACCAGGTCATTTGCACTTGTCTCAGAGCTCTGGCTTCCATAGGAACCCAGGGGACACTGTTCTGCTTGCAAAGGTTACCTGTAGAGACCATGGAAGATGGTTAAAGGGCAGAGAAGGCCTATTGTACAGACATAGCAATCACAGAGGAGATGGGTGGCAGGAAGGGCACTTCTCGCAGTAAAGGTAGTGTCAGGGTTACCTATCCAGACAGGCTGTGTATCGAGAGGTCCATCAGAAGGGACCACTTGTGTTGCCCATCAATAAGAACCAAAAGTCATGTCTACCCTGTTAGTCGTCCTTCAAATGGGGGCAATGTCAACATATCAGCCAATAGTTAGGGTAGTTACAGTCAATGGAGACTCAAAAAGTGAGGTGATTAGCTACAGAGGCCCTGGAGTCCTGACTCAGCAAGTGTCCCCCACCCCAGGCGCTACACAGAATGAAAAAGCAGTGCCTGACACCTGTCCACTGAGCTGTCTGTATCCAGGCCACCTCCACATGGTAAGGGTAGAGGAGAAGCAATCCACATTGAGGGGGCCCCTGGATGTATAGAGTCCACTGTCAGACTGTCATAGCAGGAAATTTTAGCCTGTGATAGAGAGCAGTAAGAGTTTGGAACCATCTCCTTAATGGAAGAGAACAGCCATCCGAAGGTCAAAACCATGTCTGAGGTGGTCAGAACCCCATGTAACCAGGGCCAATCGTGCACTGGCAATAATTCATAATTGTGAACCTGGTGACAGGTTATTGTGCCCAGCTCACTTGAGCCACAGGTCAACATTGCTGGAGAATAATCTACCTGGCCTCCAGCATCTTCCATACCAGTCAAACTGAGCTTCACTGGGTCACCTGAGACTTCCATGAAGGCTACTACTGTGGCAAGTCCAGCCACGGATCTGCTGCTCTAAGGCCAACATGCTGCCCATGGTATCTTGATGCTTTTTTTTTGGTACCAGGGATCGAACTTGCAACCTTGTACTTGCCAGGGATGCTTTTTTTCATTCCATATGTTCTCTGCAATGTGCAGTGGCTTATTGTGCCTCCTGTGTCACATACAGATCGAGTAAGTGTGTGGTTGTATTGCCGTAGTTGTTCCATAGACAGGGTTACTATATGGATATTACCTTCATGGTCCAGTGCTGGGATTGACAGTTCAGCAGGACCATTAGCCATGGCCCATGAAGCTGTGCAAAAGAGAATATTTACAAGGGCATGAGCAGGGTACAGGGAACACACAGGGACAGTGCGGTATCCTTGCACAGGTAACTGCAGGGATGCTACCACCCCTGGGCCCAAAGACAACCTACAAGGAGAGTCATGTGGAGAGAGCTCCTTGAGACCCACCCCGTCCAAACTAGCCTAAGTTGAGTCCTCAGGAAGAATCTAGGAGAACAAGCACTTCCAACTCCTCCTTTCTCCTAGTCTCCCAGAGATCTCCATTGGCCAGGTCCACCTGGAGGCCACGTTGCCAGTAAATCCAAAAATGCCATCCTTAGATTTAGATGTCTGGCAGGAAAGTCAGAAAAGGGATGGAGACTGGACCTGGAAGGGCAAGAAATGCGTGACATGAAACAATTGTGATTTTAAGTAAGGAGTCTTCAGTAGGAAGTTATTCAAGCAAAGCTATGAAGAGGTGTAGTAACTCATCTGGTTTGGCCTGAATGTATCCCCCAAAATTCGTAAGTTGGAAACTTAATCTCTAGTGCAACCATATCGGAAGATGTGGTCTTTTGGCAGGTGTCTAGGTCACAAATCTACTCTCATGGATGGGTTGACACCGTTACTAAACAGCTTGCCAAAGGTAGTTCATTCCGTTTGCCCTTCTGCCATGTGAGAACATAGCATTTCTCTCCTCTGGAGGATGGAAAATTCAAGATACCACCTTAGAAGAAAAGGCCAAACCTGTAGGTACCTTGAACTCGATCCTTCCAGCCTCTTGGATTGTGAGAAATAAATTTTTTTGCCTGGCATTATGCATGCCTGTAATCCCAGTACTCCAGGAAACTGAGACTGAAGGCTTGCAAATGTGAGCCCAACCTGGGCGACTTAGAGATACTTTCTCAAAATAAAAATAATTTAAAAGGGCTGAGGATGTATCTTAGCACGAAGGTCCTGGGTTGAATTCCCAGTGCTAGAAAAACAAAACAAAATGAATGAATTATGTTCCTATGACTTCTCGGGCATTTCCTTATGGCAGTATAAAGTGGACTAAGACAGGAACCATGGCAGAAGAGCGAGTGTGTATAACTTTAACATTTCAAAATATGGAAGCAGCTTTGGAACCGAGTAATGGGTAGAGGCTGGGAGAGTTTCAAAGTGCACGCTGGAAAAGCCCATATTTCCATGTGCAGAGGATTGAGGACAGTGCTGGCGGGGTGTGGAGGAAGAGAAAGGTGGCGGGACACCTCCATCTTCCACAAGATGACTTAAACAGTCATGAAAGCAAAGACCATTCTGATGTGGTCTCAGCAGTGGACGACAATATACGGGAACCTAAAGGGAAGGTCATCCATGCCATCAAGCGGCAAAGAGCGTGTCTGATTTGTGTCTTTGTCCTGGTACTTTATAGAAGCACATAAACTACAGCATTTGGCAGAGAAAGTGTTTAAGCTCCAAAGCTTTCAGAATGCTGCATGATTACAGTGAAATGTGAAAAGACCAAAATGATTTTTTAAAAAGAGAATTATTTGCAATTAAAAGAAAAATATTTCATAAAGACTTGAAAAAATTCTTAGCTTCAATAAAGCATAAAAAAGTACATTTAGAAACAACTGGCCAAGCAACTGTCGGATAAGGATATTAGAGTGGGCAGAGGAAAGCCAAATGTTTTATAAGTGATCTGATATCATTTTTTTTACAGTAGTGACAACAAAATATGTAGTACTTAAATTTTATTGTGTCAACTTGATTGGCTTAGCAGCCACCCAGGGCATTAGTAAAGCACATTCCTGGGTTTGCCTGGGGTGTCACTGAGGTGTGACCTTCAGTACTCCAGATGGTCCCCGACCCTTCTTCCTGGATGCTGTTCCCCTGCTATGCTTCCTGGCTGCCATAACTAAGCATCTTCGCTCTGCGGTGCCCTTCCTCCATGGCTTCTGCCGCAAAGCCTCCTAACCATGGACTGAATCTCCTGAAACTGTGAGTCAAATTAAACCTCCCCCCTTTAAATTGTGGGTGTCAGGTGTTTTATCTCAGAGATAAGAATGCTAATACATCATCTAGCTAATCCTAATAAAAACTCTGTATGACTCATAGATCTCTATTTTACAGTGGGGGACACTGAGGTACAACAAGAATAAGCAATTTAGAAGCGGTCTACTAAGAGTTGGTAGAGTTGGAATTTGAACCCAGGATGTTTAGGCTCAGTGATCTTGCTCTTAAACAAAACAGGATATATGCAAATCATCCAAAAATGAGAGGGTAGAAAAACTGTCAAGATATGAGCCTGTGATTGACAAACAGATGTCATTTATTGAGCACTGGCTGTATACTAGCCACTGTGTTAAATAGTGCGGGAAGGATATAGATAAACAGGGTACTATGTTTGTGCTCAAAAAGATCATTGTCTGTGGGGCTGGGGATTTAGCTCAGCGGCATAAGCGCCTGCCTTGCGAGCGCGTGGTCACTAGTTCGATCCCAGGTACCGATAAAAAAAAAAAATCATCATCTAGTTGGAGAAAAGGGAGGGAATATAGGAATGTGTACAAATCTCAACAGACTGGGACACATTCTATAGTGGTACTATAGACAAGATGTTCCAGAATGCTGAGGCGGGAGGTTCATGCACCTGGCTTTGGAAGAAGTGAAGGATTATGTCAACAGAAATGGGAGAATAACGGATTCCAGAAAGAAACTGTGTGAGCAGGGACATGAGTGCCTTCCAGGCACAGACAGTCATCTGCTTGGTTAGAAGGCGTGAGATCTGTGCTGAGAGACTTTAGGTGGGACACCAGCATCACCACGTCCCACTAGCTCACCATGAGGTGATGATTTCTTTTCCCCTATGGAGAAATCACAGCTTGGTGTCAGCCTGTCTTAAAATTGAATCCTCACTCATTTCAACTTGGGGTGGGGTTGGGAGTACAGTACGGTGGATTGAACACAGGGCCTTTGCACTGAGCTCTTCCAGCTCTCTCTACTTTTTTGAGACAAGGTCTTGTAAATTGCCCAGGCTGGGTTCAAACTTGCAGTCCTTGTGCCTTAGCCTCCCAGAGTACTTGGATTACAGGTCTGAGTCACTATACCAGCTAATTCCACTGTTTTTACTCCAAATTCACAAAACTCTGATCCTTCAGTGAGTAGCCAAGCCCTGCTTGGAACCTAACATGGTTTGGTTTCCATTGTCTTTATTTGTAAAATTGTATCCTATTTAAAGCAATGAATTTTAAAAAATCATTGTTATGTATTACTTCTTACAAATTTAAGAGAGTTGAGTTAAAAGAGTAATTTTCAGTTGCACATTCAGATGGTTCATGAAGTTTAAGGGGTGTGAGGGGAGGAGCAGAGGAGACAAAAGGTTAGAAAGGGGCCTGGGCCCCACAGGGAGGAGGATGGGTTTTATTCTGGTGGACCATGGGCATGGGGCGCATGGAGATGACAAGGATTGTGGGCAAGGTGACTCTTGGCAGGGCTCACTCGGACCTGCAGGAGCGAGTGCCAGCTGGGCAGCGGTGGGGAGACTCTTGGGGACCTGGCAGAGCCAGGGAGAGGTGCCTGGTCAGAATGGGAGGGATGTGCTCCAGAGCCCATCACTATGCCATCTACTTCCCACTGATAGATGGATTTGTTCTCCAGAGATGACAAAATTCAGCCTGTCATCCTCCTGGCTCCTTGGTACCTTGCCCACGTGGCTCACTAGGAACATTCAACAGTCTCTACAGAGACTCACAGGGCTGGGGGGACTATGGCTGGATACAGTTTGTCCCCTATAAAAGATTGTGTGCTGGAGGCTTGGCACCACTGCAGTGGCACTAAGAGACGGTGGGAACTTTAAGAGGTGGCACCTGGTGGGAGGACATTAGGTCACTGGGAAAAACACCCTATAAATGAAGTAATGCCTGTCTCTCAGGGGGGTGAAGTTTCTTGTAATCAGTTACCTTGAGACGGTTGTTATGGAGCAAGTGTGGTTTTTTTTTTTTTTTGTCTTTTTCCTTTTTATCTGTACCAGGGATCGAACTCACGACTGCCTGCTTGCAAGGCAGGCGCTTATGCCGCCAAGCTAAATCCCCAGCCCCAAGTGTGGCTTTCTTGACTGTTACTTCCTGCCTCACCATGCATTCCTCACCATGCATTCTCTCTCTCTTTCTCTCTCTCTCTCTCTCTCTCTCTCTCTCTCTCTCTCTCTCTCACACACACACACACACACACACACACACACACACACAGCTGCCCTCACCCTGTGATACTCTCTGCCATGAAGCCCTCAGGAGAAGCTGTCGCCCACACTATGCTCTTAGATCTCTAGAATTGTGAGCTAACTAAACTTTTTTCTTTATAAAGCTGATAGTCTCATGTACTGTGTTATAGGAGGAACGGTAATAACAACAAACCAGACTAACAGGCCAAGTTAAGATAACATCGGCAGAGGCTGGCCTCTCTCAGTCTCATTAGGCCTGGGAATTGGAAGTACAATCAGAAACGATGGAGAAAATTGAGTTGTGCCTCCCCAGTATGAATTTCTTCCTGGGGAAACGACGGTGTCTGCTTGACGGCCTGTAGCAATTCACTTTATTCCATAGGATGAACATCTGATTTTCCAAGACCTTCAGCTTCATCTCACTGAACAAAAGCCGTTCAAGGATCTTGTCCTGGAGGGCAAAGCAGGCATACATTTTCTCTACTTCTTTCATGTTCTTGACATCGTTGCTCTTGGGGCAAGTTTCCAGTGTCTTTGGCTTCTCTTCCTTCTCCTAAGCGCCCCACCACCAAGAAGAGAGAAAAGTTGGTTAATAAGAAAAACCCTTCCCACACTGAACACCTGCTCCCTGCCATGACCTTAATCACTTTTCACACACATCTGTAAGGGGAGCACCTTCCCATCATTTTGTGGGTAATAGAATTGAGGTCACTTTTCATTATCATATGGACCCTGAACTCCCAAGAATCCACGGTGGCCTTTGGTTCAAAGGAATAACTTGCCCATTGCAGATGATATAAAGCCTTAACCTAAATGATCCCTGTCTGCAGGGTAATTTTTCAGTGTGGCTGTCTGAGCATTTTGTCAGCCCCAGGGGAATTTCTGACTGCAAAGTCTCAGGGTCTCGTGACATGCTCTTCTCTCTCTCATCCTGATGAGTTTTCTCCTGCCCGCTCCCCTTAATTAGTAATACTTTTTTGATTCAGCTACAAACTATTGATCTTTAATATTTTAGCAAATATTACAACACATATTCATATTCCACTATATTCCCTTAAAGAAATAAAATATCACAATATAATTGAAATCCTCCATGGACCCCCTCCGTCTTAAAAGTATTCCTCTCACCCTCCTGAAAATCATCTCTTCAACTATCATTCTGAATTCGATATTTATCTTCCCATAGATTTTTTTTCCATCACAGGGGAAAGAACCCAGGGTCTTTGCATTGAGTTAAATTTCTAGCCCTTTATTAAAATGTTTAAAAACTTCAAGATCTCAGTAAGTTGTCCAGGCTCAGCTTAAACTTGCAACTCTCCTGCCTTGACTTCCCAGAATGTAGGGATTACAGGTGTGTGCCACCATGCTTGGCTTTCATGCATTTTTAATGGGAAGCTGTTTTGTCCTCACTGGGTAATGTGGCAATGTCTGGAGGTATTTTTGATTGCCATAAATGGGGGTGGGGTGATACTGGCATCACCTGGATAGAGACTGGAGCTGCTAAACTTCCAACCATGCACACAGGACAGCCTTCACTGCAAAGAATTATGCTTCTCAGAATGTCGTAGCACTAAGGTCGAGACATCTTGCCTCAAGATACTTTCGTTACACATATGCAACCATGAACAGTACAGGGTATTGCCTTTCTTTCTTTCTTTTTTACTTCTTTTAAGACAAGATCTCACCATGCAGTCCACACTGCCTTTGACTTACTATACAGTATATAGTCCAACTCATGGTGATCCTCCTACCTCAGACTCCTAAGAGCCAGGATCACAGGCATGAGGCACTCCACCCAGTTATGTTTTTAAATCTTATATAAATGCTGCACCTATAGTATGGATGTGAAACATCCCCTAGAGGCCCATGGGTTGTCCCCAGACAGTGGTGCTATTTATTGGAAAGTGGTGGAACTTTTAAGAACTGGGGCCTAATGGGAGGCCTTCAGGTCATAGGGGAGGTTTTTCTTAGGTTGTTTTCACTGTCTGGCCAGGAAGTGAATGGTTTTGCTCAACTGTGCCCACCCACCAGAGGCCTAAAAGCAATGGATTCACCTTACCATAGACTGAAACCTTCAAAACTGTGATCCAAAATAAACTTTCCCTTTTTTCTTTATAAGTAATTTCAGGTATTTGTTACCGTAACAGAAAGTTGACTAACACAGTTTCATAATCTATGTACATTTCTTCTTCCTTATTATAGTTTAGAATTTTGTCTATGTTGGAACATGTATCTAGTTTATCTATTTAAGTATTTTTCCACTTGAAGTGGTGGATATCATTACTGAAGTAGGAAGCATGTTGACATCAATCAGGAAATAGGAGAGTCTAGGATGGTCCCTATTTTATAGCTGAAGCAACGGAAGTCTTGAGGAGGAAAAGGATTCATCTACTATCCACAAGGAAGTCACAGGGTAGAGACATACAGTCTTGCCTTATTATCCTGACACCTTCTCTGTCTCTGCCTCCCACCCCATCTAGTTCCCATAACCCTCAGTGACAGCTAAATCCCCTCTTGCTCACCTGTGGGGGCTTTGAGGGGGTGGCCTTGGATTCATACTTGACCAGCCAGTTGCTAATCAACAGAAGAAGGAATAGGAACACAAACAACAGTGGCTTGTAGTTCATCAGCCAAGTCACCACTTCTCCTACCATGCCTGAGGAAGTGTCAAACAGAGACTCCTAAAAAGAACGACTAATGCCCCCAACATTATGGTGCAGAGGCACATGAGCCCCCAAACCCTGCCTTAGTCCCCTCCATGGCAGGAGTCACAGCCACCAGCTCCCCTGAGTCACAACCAGTTTCCTCCTATACCCAACTGCCACATAACAATAATAGAACTACTCTTATGTCTTAAGCACCCACTATGTGCCAGGCTCTTTGACAGGCAGTTTGCAAGCATCATCTCATGATGATGTCCTCATAAAAGCCAGGTGATGTAGGACTTAGCCACACCTCACTTTTCATTCAACAGTACTTCTGGGTCCAGCCACTGGGTGCAATATGGTCCATGACACAGCACCTACACTCATGTGGGAAAGACTGAAAAGAAAAATGACCCAGAACTTGGAAGTAAAGCAAAAAAGATTCCGAGGTGCACGTTCACGGTCATATTAGAACACTATTTAACTAAACTGCCTACTGGTTACCTGCTGCTTTAGGGAAGGCAGTTTCATTTGACTTACTACTTAATATTGATTAAGTTCCTACTCTGTAAAGTCAGAAGTTGTATGTTAAAAAGTGAACAAGCTGCTATAGCTATTTCACTTCTGGAAATATTATTCAGCCTTAAAAAAAGAAGGTAATCATAATATATTACGATGTGGATGAAACTTGAGGATGTTATTCTGAGTGAAATATGCCAAGAAAAATACAGTGTATGAATCCACTTTTAAGAACTACCCAGAGTAGTCAAATTCACAGAAGCAGAAAATACAAGGCTGGCTGCCAGGGGCTGGAGGGTGGGGAGAATGGGGAGTTATTGTTTAACCAGTACAGAGTTTTGCAAAATGAAGCATTAGAGATTGCATAACAATGTGAATGTGCTTAACACTACTGAATACTACACTTAAAATGGCTAAGATGATAAATCTTTTTTTTTTTTTTTTTTTTTTTTGTCTTTTTCCTTTTTATCGGTACTGGGGATCGAACTTACGACTGCCTGCTTGCAAGGCAGGCGCTTATGCCGCTGAGCTAAATCCCCAGCCCCTGGTACATCTTTAAGACAGTAAATTTTTATGAGTATTTTATCACACACACAAGAAATCCAAGTCGAATTTAGTTATTTCTGGGGAAAAATGGACAAGATGCAAATTAATTTCTTTATTGCCAAAAAATACAAATGACTTTTGTCTAATAGAAAACACTAAACATTACTGTCCTGTGGCCTTGAATATTAACTTTTCTCTTAATTTCTCTTAATTTTGCTCATTTCAGGATTCTGTTTTTCAGTAACTGCCTAGTGACCACAAAGCATTCTCATATTGATTAAGCCAGATCCTGCTGGATCTTTCGATGGTGAGTTAAATCCTTGAAATATGTTTATTATTTTGTATGAGAATTCTTTATTAGCTTTGCTGGGTGGGTCTGATGGTGCCCATCTGTAATCCCAGCTACTCAGGAAGATAAACAAACATTAACCCTTGGCTTCCATTCTCCCTCAGAGACAACCAGTTCTCACTTTTAACTGCTACCTCTATTTGCCTTGATATTGCTAAATAGCATACTGACAGTTTTTCTTGTCTCAATTGTGACATTATGTATTACCTTTTATGATGGAAGAATTAGCTCCTTTGCAATACCTCCTCCTTGCCCATCCTTGCTCTTCAGCCCTCCCTTAAACCTTTTGCCTCTCTCACAAATTTTCTCTCCATTCTCCCAATAAATTCTGTGACTTTGGTTATCCATCCATTATGTTTATTATGGCCATGTGAATATAAGTTCACAGCAAAGACCTATATTGCATTGTGATTTCATTTTCTTTCTTACATAGCTTTTCTTTCCTGAGTCGGCACTTTGTTTAGTTTTTTAAAATTCAGCATCACTTAAACAGTCTACATAAAACAAATATACCATCTATTACACATATAGTTTAATGAGTTTTGGAGAATACTTACAACCTTGTCACCATCACCCCAATCAAGATCTAAAGCATTTCCATCAAACCCCAGTAAATTCCCGCCTGCTCTTTTACTGTCAACCCTCCACTATCACAAGAAACCACTCTTCGGATTTTATCACTAAAGAGAGTCTTAGTAGTTCCTCAATTTCAGGTCAATGGAATAGCATAATTTTTTTGTCAGTACCAGGGATCGAACTCACGACCATACACTTCCAAGGTAGGCACTTATGCCGCTGAGCTAAATCCCCAGCCTTAAAAAATAGCATTTTGGGGCTGGGGATTTAGCTCAGCGGCATAGGCGCCTGCTTGCAAGCAGACAGTCCTGAGTTCGATCCCAGGTACCGAAAAAGACAAAAAAAAAAAAAAAAAAAAAAAAAAAAAAAAAAATAGCATTTTGAAAGACTATGCTTTGAAGAGACAAGGCAAGCTGCGCGCGGGGCGCACACCTGCGATCCCAGCAAGAGAGGTTGAAACAATAGGATTGAGACAGGTCTCAAAACAAAAGATAAAAAATGTTGCAGTAGTACAGCACTCCTGGGTTCGAAAACTAGTACCGCAAAATGAATCAATGAATGCAAGTGTAGATCTGTGTAATGGTTGGAAATCAGTTCGAAGAACACAAGACTTGTCCCAATGTTGGATCAGGAAGAGCTTCGCTGGAAAAAAAAAAATTGAATAAACCACTCTATTATTAGAAATGACCTGGCGTAGCAGAGATGTCCTGCGTGTGCTGATGGGGGGCACCTCGGAGGTGCGACCGAGGGGCGTGAATCGGGAGGGGATCCAGACAGAAGTACACGAAGAGTAATTCCATGTTCAGAATTTCTGAAAAGTTTTCTCCATTCTCTTACCACAGAGACTCATGAGTTCAAGTTTGTTCCAGAGCAAGGACAATCACGAATAAAGAAGACCTGCTAGTCACGCTTCAGCGTTATGCCCCACTAGACTGTAAGCTCCCTAAAAGTAAGAATTTCATAATTCAACCTTTGTCACGTAATAGCTATTAGTAAATACTGCTTGAATTGATAAATGAGAGAATGAATGAATGAAGGACGCAAGCGCCCGAAGGAAACGACCGCCTTCGGAGGTGCAGTCTGGCCCCAGACCCCGGAACCCTCCACCTGCGTAAGGGTCAAGTCGCTCAGCCGCGGAGCCGCTCTAGCCAGCCCTGCGCTCTTGGACACGGAACCGCTCTAGCTCCCAGAATGCCGCTCTATGGCAGCCGGGAGGGGCGGGGCCCGTGGGTGGCACGGAACCTTTTTGTCTGGACGCGGCGGGAGCGCGCACGACGGGAGCGCACTCGGCTGCGATCGGAGGCGCGCTGGTTGCGTGAAGGGAGGCGAATAGTGGAGAGGCTGCTCCGTACTCACGGAGCGACAGACCGAGTGGCTCTTGTGGCCGTGGGCGGCCAGGCGGCCTGAGATGTTGTCCGGGAAGAAGGCAGCAGCAGCGGCGGCGGCGGCGGCGGCCGCGGTGGCGGCCGGGACGGACACCGGACCTGGGGCGGCGGGCGGCGCCGAGAACGGCTCCGAGGTGGCCGCGCCACCTGCGGGCCTGTCGGGCCCCTCCGAGGTCGGGCCCGGAGCGGCCGGGGAGCGTACTCCCCGCAAGAAAGAGCCTCCGCGGGCCTCGCCTCCTGGCGGCCTGGCCGAGCCGCCAGGGTCCGCCGGACCTCAGGCCGGGCCCACTGTGGTGCCCGGGTCTGCGACCCCCATGGAGACGGGAATATCAGAGACTCCGGACGGGCGACGGACCAGCCGGCGCAAGCGGGCCAAGGTGAGACCCGACGCTTCTCTCCTCGGCGCGCCCAGGCCTCTCTTTCCCGAGGGTGCGCGCCCGGGGCACGGTCTAGAGCCCCGCGACCTCCTAGTCTTCCCCCCCTGGACGCCGCGCAGCCTCGAAGCCAGCCGGTGTAGCGTGCAGGCTAGGGCGGGAGGAGCGAGGGTCGAAGGCGGCCTTTGTGTTGGGGCCCGCGGACGTGCCGGCGTCGGGAGGGTGTTTACCGTGAAGTCTCGTGCACCTTTTCGTCTTCTGGAAAAATGGCTTCCCGATATGGAGTCGCGGTTGGCGTTGTTGGAGATACCGCTTGTTTGCCCGTCGATGTGTGTAGAACCAGTGGCTTCCTGGCTGGTGCACAGGGGATTTGGAGGACGATGCTAAGGCAGCTGCCTTAGCCAAGAGACGAAAAAAGAAACTTTTTTTTTTTTTTGGTATCGGGGATCGAACTCACGACCTCACGATTGCCAGGCTGGCGCTTCCACTAAGCGCTTGTAGTTTTGAGCTTTTTGTTTTACTTTCTCAATGATCTTTTGCTGTGGGCTTTTGTGGATATGGAAGCCGATGAGGAGGGCTCATTAAGGTGCACATATATAGGAAGAAAGATTTTGTACCAAATAGTACAATTAACTGCTTTCTATCTCTTTGTGTCACCTGGTGTGTCCCATGAGTCACCAACGTTTTACATTTGCTAGACACTAACAGGCAGGTGTTGTTAGTCCTAACCCTTTTAGGAATGAGAAAACCGAATCAGCCAGTTGTGCTGGCATTTAGGGCCCACATTCTATTGTGACAGGCCATCCTTGGCTTCTTACAAAGGACCGCGTGAGACAGTGTCTGTTCAGGGCACTGGGGCAGTATTAGGCCACAGACTTGCGCTTTTTCTGGAAATCTGATGTTCTAGTTGAAAAAAAGAAATATATGTGGGTATAATAAATACATAAAGACGAGTGGGGTGTATTTCAGTGGTAGATTGCTTGCCTAGCATATGTGAGGCAGTGGATTGGATCCCCAGTACTGTTATACAGATAGATGTGTAACATTAAAATTGTGCAGCCTATGTACTTTATTTTTATTTTATTATTATTATTTTTGTACTGGGACTCGAACTCACGATCTCTTGTTTGCCAGGCTAGCACTTACGCTGCTGAGCTAAATTCCCAGTCCCCTATGTGCTTTATACTTACATAAAAATAACCTTATTGTTTTGACTTTTTTCCTTTGGAAACTGGGTCTCACTGTGTTCCCCAGGCCAGTGATTTTTTTTCCTCAGCCTCACTAGCAGGTGGGACTGATACAGGAAAAAAAAAAAAAACTCTAAACCTGCTAGATAACCAGTACGAGGAGTTGAGGAGTTCGTGTTATCTAAAATAGTCGAGTGATGAGTGAATTTTAGAAACAACGGGGTTAAGAGCAGAGTATATTTATGGGTGGGGGAGAAAGCTGTCAGAGAGGGACAGAAGGGGTCCCAAGTGAATTGCCAAAGACCCTGATTTTTCTAGGGATTTTATACAGCAAAACCACGATATGAGGTGGGTACAACTTGGGAAAAATGAGAAATTGCAAGGTGGGCATGAGGTGGGACAAAACTGTAGTCAGCCAATAAGATTATGAATATAATTGCTCGGTTATAATCAGGAGCAAATGGGGAAGCAAGTCATGCAAGCAAGCAAGCATGAATACAGAATAATGAGCTTTTCCCCTAGGGGGCTGGGTTAATGGCTCTTCCGGGGCTTCCTCAAGGTGATTGGTATATATTTAGAATACCAATCCCTGATGTTTATCCTTAGAAAGTATGTGGATGTGTTTTTGTCTTGAGGTCTGGCCCACAGCAGAGGTGTCTGTCTCTACAGTAGCAAGATACCTGGTCTTTTGTACTGGCCTCTTCAAGGGCCTAGCCCTATTTGCCTGTAATATTTTTAATCTTAGTTGGCTATAACAGGACTACAGGTATGCACCTAATTACTATGAAACTGTTCTCAGTTTTATCTGCCTGCTTGGGAAACCTTTCTGAAGAGTACCCAGTGCCGAGTAAAAGGAGTTTGTTTGTTTGTTTGTTTGTTTATTGGTGCCAGGAATTGAAGGAAGGAATTTAGAGGAAAGGCCTGGGTTAGAAAAGCATGGAGGTTGGTGATCTCAATTCTCAGAAATGAAGTAGAGGGCAGAAGGAAGCCCAACTGGATTGTATTTTTACTGCTTCACTAGAAAGTGTGGCCAGAAATCACGTGCGTTTTTGTTGTTGTTTGAGATGATCTTGCTATGCAACCTTGGCCTGTAACTCCTGGTGATCCTTCTCCCTTGGCCACCTCGGTGCTGGGATTACAGGCATGTGTCACCACACCAGCCTCATATATAGTATCTTTAAAACAGGAGATTGTAGCAGGGTGTGATGGTGCATGCCTATAACCCCAGCTGTTGGGAGGATCCTTTGGAGTTCAAGACCAGCCTGATCTACAGGAGATTGTAGCAGAGTGTGATGGTGCGTGCCTATAATCCCAGCTCTTGGGAGGATCCTTTGGAGTTGAAGACCAGCCTGATCTACAGGAGATTGTAGCAGGGTGTGATGGTGCATGCCTATAATCCCAGCTCTTGGGAGGATCCTTTGGAGTTCAAGACCAGCCTGGTCTACAGGAGATTGTAGCAGAGTGTGATGGTGCATGCCTATAATCCCAGCTCTTGGGAGGATCCTTTGGAGTTCAAGACCAGCCTGGTCTACAAATGAGTGCCAGGCCAACCTGAACTACAAATTGAGACCCTGTCTCAACAAGACAAAAACAAACAAATAAAAAACCCAGAGGCGATTGTGATAATTTACAGTTCACTATTTTAAAGTGCACAGTTGAGCGGTTTTTATCATATTCATAAAGTTGTGCAGTCTGCACTGTAATCAATTTTTAGAACAATGCCCCTGAGACAAAACCTGTATGTATCTTAACAGTCTCTTCAGTCCTCTGTGGCTCTGACCTCTGGCAGCTGCAAGTCTGATCATGGATTTGTGTGTTTTGGATATTTTACATGGAATCAGACACTGTGTGGCCTTTGTATTTGGTTTTAGCATGTTTCCATGGTTCATCCATATTCTTCCACTCAGTACTTAATACTATGGCTGAATTCCACTGTGGATATACCACCTTTTGTTTGATGGACATTTGGGTTTACACTTTTTGGCTGTTACACATAATATGGCCACATAAGTGCACACCTTTGTGTGAACATAATTATCATCTTTTTTATACGTAAGGTGTACAGCATCATGCTTTGAGGTATTATATGGTTACTACAGTCAGGTTAATTAACATATTATCACTTCACATACTAATAACAATTCTTAGTGTACTTAAAAACATTTTATATTAAAACAAATAAAAAAAGAAATGTGCTTAGCATCTCACAGCGACAGATTAAAATAGTTCAGTGAGCAGCATTGTAAATGATTTGATCTCTATACATTAATGCACTTTTTAATTTTTTTTTTTTGGTTACCAGGGCTCAAACTCACGACCTCGCACTTGCCAGGCAGATGTTTTTGCCACTGAGCTAAACCCCCAGCTCTAATGCACTTTTTAAAATAAATAGTTGGCACTGCCATGTACACTTCTGTAACTTGCTGTTTCACTTAATGGCATGTAGTGGACACTTCACCTCAGTAAATTCAACATCATGGTCTCTTAATGATAAGAGTTAATAACTGTTTCCCTTTACCCTTAATTCCCTCCCTTATCCTCCTCTTCTCCATCCCCTTTATTTCACTTCTTGCTAGTAATACTCTTCTTTCGACTTTAATGTCATCATTTTTAGGTTCCACGTTAGGGAAAACATGAGACACTTGTCTTCAGGGTTTTGCTTATTTCACTTAACCTGATAATCTACAGTTTCATCCATTTTCCTGCAAATGACATAATTTTGTTCATTACAGTTGAGTAATACTCCATTGTATTTATGTACCACATTTTCTTTATTGGCTCATCTGTTACTATTCACCTAGGTTTATTCTATATCATGGCTGTTATGATGTCCTAAAATAAAAATGAGTAGGTAGATCTCCCTGTATACGCTGACTGGTAATTCCTTTGCTTGTGTAGCAAAGAGTGGTGTAGGTAGGTCAGATGATAGTTCTATTTTTAGTTTTTTGAGAAACTTCCAGACTGATTTTCATAATGACAGCACTAATTTACTTTCCCACCAGCAGTGTAGAAAAGTCTGTGACCCCCCCACCTCCACATCCTTGCCAACACATTTATTTATTTTTGTATTCTTGATAGTCATTATGAGAGGGATGAGATGGAACCTCAGTGTAATTGTGATTTGCATTTCCCTAGTGGCTAAAGATGTTGAACATTTTTTCATATACTTATTGGCCATATACTTACTCTATTGCTGGGGTTTTTTATTGTTGTTGTTTTGTGTTTTGGTACCACAGATTGAGCTTGTGACTTTGTGCTTGCCAAGCAGGCGCTCATACCACTGAGCTAAATGTCTGATCCTAGTGCTGCTGCTTTTAGGAAGTATGTGTTCATTGGGCTATTAGGTTTTTTCTTTTTTTGGTGTTGAGTTCTTTATATATATTCTATATATTAATCCTCTTGGAAGAGTAATTGGCAAAGATTTCCTCCCATTCATAGGTTGTCTTTTTACTCTGTCGAATTGTTTTCCCTGGTTGTGCAAAAAGTTTTTAATTTGGTGTAATTTTGATTTTGATTTTTTTTTTTTTTTTTTTTTTTTGTCTTTTTTTCCTTTTTATCAGTACCGGGGATTGAACTCATGACTGCCTGCTTGCAAGGCAGGTACTTATGCTGCTGAGCTAAATCCCCAGCCCCTGATTTTGATTTTTGAGATAGGCTTTCACTGTGTAGTTCAGGCTGGTCTTGAACTTACTATGTAGTCTCACCTGGCTTTGAACCACACAACCCTCTTGCCTCAGCCACCCTGTGCTGGGATTACAGGTATATACCACTACACCAGGCACTATTCTTGCTATTATTTCTTGTGTTATTAGGCTCCTATGCAAGAATTCTTTCCCTCTGGTATTGACTTAAGTGTTTTCTTCTATCAGTTTCAAAGTTTCTAGTTTTATATTAACTAATTAATTTTTGTCTTTTTGAGACAAGGTTTCACTGTGGAGTTCAGACTGTCCTTGAGCTCACTTTGTGAACCAGGCTGGCCTCAAACTCATAGCAGTCCTCCTGCCTTGGCTCCCAAGAGCAGGGATTACAAGTGTGTGCCACCATATTCAGCACGTTTCCAGTTTCATACCAAGGCTTTGTGTATTTTGGTTTAATTTTTGTGCAGACTGAGATAACAGGAGTCTAGTTTCTGTCTTTTATATAAGGTTAGCCTGTTTTGTTTTCCCACCACAGTGTGATAGAAGCTATCTTCTTTACAATGTATATTTTTTACTCCTTTATTAAAGAATCGGGTGGTTGTAGTTGTCTGGGTTTGTTTCTGTGTGCTTTGTTCCATTCCTCCATGTGTGTACTTTTGTGCCAGTACCATGCTGGTTTTGTAACTGTGGCTTTGTAGTATAATTTGAAATCTGGTGTTATGATGCCTTCAGTCTTGCTGTTTTTGCTTGGGATTGCTTTGGCTATTCTGGGCCTTTTACTTTTCCATATGAATATTAGGATTGTTTTTGAGTTTTGTAAAGAATGTCATTTGAATTTTGAGAGATTGTATTGATTCTGTAATCACTTTTGGTAATATGACCATTTAAAAATACTAGTTTTGCTAATATTTTTATATTAGCAGAGGACTTGGAAAGTCTTCTGGTGTTATCTTTAATTTCCTTCTTTAGTGTTTTGTAATTTTCGTTATAGAAGTCCTTCACTTCCTTGGTTAAAGGTTGCCAGGCTATGTTTTTTGTTTCTGTTTTTGTTTTGTTGTGTTTTTAAGGCATATTGTGAATTGTTTTCCCAATTCCTTTCTCAGCTAGTTTGTTACTGGTGTACTATAGACAGCTATTGATTTTTTTTTTTAATGTTGATTTTGTATAATGGTGAACATACTTTCTCTTTGGGGCATATGTCTAGAATAGGATTAATAGGTTGCCTGGTAATTGCACTTCAGTTTCTTGAGGAATTGCGAGTTTCCCATAGCAGCTGTACCACTTCACATTTTCATCAGCAGTGTGTGAGGGTTCTGGTTTCTGTATATCTTTAGCTGTGCTTGGTACTGTCAGTCTTGTGCTGTAGCATCCTGGAGTGTGAAGTGGTATCTCACTGTGGTTTCATATGCATTTCCCTGTGACTAATAATGTTGAGCATCTTTTCATGTGCTGGATGGCCATTTGTATATCTTTGTGAAATACCTGTTGAAATACTTAGGGTTTGTTTGCTTTTGTTGTTGCTAATAGGGTCTTTTTTATTGTAAGAGTTCTTTATTCTGGTTGCAAAAGGTTTTATTATTGATCAGGTCTGATTTATTTTTGTTGTTTTCACTTCTAGTGTTGTCATTTGAGAACCCATTGCCTAATCCAGTGTCATAAAGATTTACTTCTTTATTTTTGTCTGAGAGTTTTGTTTGTTGGTTCTGCGGATTGAACCTAGGGAGTGCTGAGCTACATTCCCACCCCTTTTTATTTTTCATTTTTTGTTTCATGTAAGGTCTCATCAGCTGCTCAATGTGACCTTCAACTAAATATCCTTGTACCTTACCCCTCTGAGTAGCTGAGATTATGATTTTTAGTATCCTTCAGCCTTGGCCTCCTGAGTGTTGGGATTATAGGTGTGTGCCAGCACTCTGGCACATGAAAAATGAGTTATGTTAATTTTGGAAAGTGATGAGGAAGCAAGGAGCTGGGAAAATTTACCCTTTTCCTAGCCAGCCCTGAGAGTCAGAGGAAACAGCTCAATGGATAGAGTACCCATTTAAGAACTAAAAAGCCAGTTGAGGCCTCAATAGGCCTTGCTTAAAAAGTTCTGAGGGATGGTTCTGGTAAAGATAGCAGATAGATAACAGCAGGCTACAGATGCTCCCTGAGAAGTCAACTTAGACTCCAAAAATAATACAGTGTGGGGAGTCCCAAACACAGGGAGATGGAACCTCCCAACCCAGGAACAAACTAAGCTGAGAGAAACCAATTAAACATACAGTCCCGGTGCTACTATTGGAACAGCTAAAGGCTCAGTGCTCCCGCTGCAGCACTTGAACTTGTGGAGCCGAGAGTTTCTGAGCTACTGAAAGCCCGCCACTTCAGCTCACTGGAGACACACACTGAGGTTGGGGATCAGCGCGCTGAAGGAGAGCTGAGCTGGCAGGGAACCTGCATCAACTTGTGGTGAATGATGGGAATAAAACCAATCCACAGAAAAAGGGGCTCAAACAAACAACGTTCTGGGGCCAGGCAGACTGGTGAGAACAAGGAGCAGCAGTGACTTCAGTCAGCTGATCCCATCTCAAGCGGGATTGGTGGGGTGTGCTTGACCTGGGTCATGCCGGGAGCTGAAATCCAATAGGCTAGCTCAAACCAAGTCCCTACGCCTGGCAGTGCCCCTAATGCAGTGAAGCCCTCAGCAGGTTGGCTGACCCGGAGGGCCCAGCACATGCTGCCCCTGTTTGTACCTTCCTAGTACACTGCAGTGGGCAAGAGCACCTAGTCAAGGTGCTTCAGATGAACTGTAACCAACAAAGAAAGAAACTGGGGCCTCCTATGTACACATGTATGGAAGGAACAAAAAATATGAGAAGAGGAAACAACAAGAAAGGGTCCCTAGCCCCCAACCCGGAGAACATTGATCCAGGAAAGGTAAATACAAGGGAAATTGAGGACGGCAAACATGCAGTATCAGACACAGCACCAGTGGACATAAAGCGCTATTTTTGGGACCTCATAGACGAGTTCAAAAGTGAAATATTTAACCAAGTAAAGCAAGATATAAATAGATTAATAAAAGAAATGCTAAGCACCTCTCAAGACACAGATGGAAGAATGGAGGAAAACAAAAAAGGGATGAAGAATATAAAGAAAACAGAATACATGAAGCAGATTCAAAGAGATTACCAGGAAATTAAAAACTCAATTGAAAGCTGGCAAAACTGCTTGAAAGAAACTAAAGATAGATTATCCAAACTGGGGGACAGTTTTGCAATGTGGGATCATGAAAGGAAAAATTTCTTAAAAATAACAAGGAAACAAGCAGTAACAATACAAAGGCTAGAAGATGACAAGAGGATCTATAACTTAAGAATAAAGAATGTGAATGCAGAAACGGGTACAAACAAAGGAGTTACAAAGGCTATTCCCAGAAATAAGAAAAACTTCCCAAACATAGGCAGAGGAAATGATATTCTGATATATGAGGCATATAGAACTCCAGCCACCTATAACCAAAACAGGACTACACCCAGGCATATAATAAGATCCCAGAAATCCAATATAAGAACAGAACATTAAAAGCTGTCAGAGACAAGAAACAGATTACTTACAAGGGAAAGCCCATCACAATTACGGCATACTTCTTGGTACAGACCATCAAATTGAGAAGCACGTGGAGTGAAGTATTCGAAGCCCTGAAAGAAAATAACCTCCAGCCCAGATTGATGTACCCTGAAAAATTATCTCTACAAATTAATGGAGAAACAAGATACTTCCAAGATAAAGAGGAACTGGGGGAATTCGCGACCACCAATCCAACTCCCCGGAGAATAGTTCAGGACATTCTAAAGAGAGAGAAAAGTACCAGGATTTCAGAAACAGTGGCAGAGAGGCCTCAATGAATGGAGCAGAAAGTGAAATGAAGACAAACAGACAACTAATGATGGAAAAAGAGCACAACAGAAATGAGGCAGAGAAGGTTGGATATAATTTCAAATATAGATGGCCTAGATACACTAATTTAAGGAAAAAAAGAAAGAATTGCAGGCAGAGTGGATCAAGAGGTAGGGTCCACCGAGATGCTCTTTATAGAAAATATAATTAACCTGAAGAAAGGTGTATGGACTGAAAATCAAATATGAGAAAACAGTACTCTATGTGATAGGGAACCAGAGAAAAATAGGGGCAACTGGACCAGTATTTATGGATAGGTTGAAAAGACAGGCTTTAATAGGTAAAGAAATACAACTAGAGATCAAGTCCAGGAGTGAGAAGGTTCAGAACCACTTAAGTGAATAGCAGGTTGTCCCCCCCCCCCAATATAAAACCGAGGGTGTTGGGGAGACCCAAAAATGCACAGTACACCCTGGGGGAGTGAAAGGGGAAGAATAGTCTTTAAGAAGACAGCAGAAGATATTGCTACTAGTGTATCAGGAATTAAAACTCATATTACTCGCACCACTCTACTTAGATAGAACTTACTCCATCCCAGTTTGTATACAAGCACTAGATCTGAGGGCACAGACAGCTATCCCAAAAATATCAGGATATAGCACAGTAATCATCTTTAATTTCCTATTAACTTAATCTGGGTCCCTGTATAACTTATACTGTTATATCATGACTGATCTTAGTTAAATCTCATTTGTTTGATTGCTGTTTGTTATTGACAGGTTTTATTCAAAACTGTTAAGGTTGATAGTATCAAGTCTGAGAGTATAGGCAACTGTACTGAAAACGACAATTATTCACTACAATACCCATTCTGGTATGATTACTACCTGTTTTTGTAGTTCTACACTATCTACAAAGTTGTCTTTCTATTAATACTGTTATGTGCTGATATATTCAATTATATTATATCTGATGATATAGCCAATTCTATTGAAGATAACGAGACACCACAGTAACCATGGTAGAACTCCTTGTACAGCAGTTTTCTATGACTTCGTAGTTTTATGTGTCTATAGGAATATGTTTTGCTTTGTCCTGCTTTGTTCTGTTTTTCCCTCTCACATAGAAAGGATAGAAATATACGTTAAGACTCATGCTTGCGTAAAACCTATAAACAGTTTACAAGAACTGATACTATGACACATGATGAAATGAACAAATACTTTGAAGGAAAAAAAGGCACTATAGGACCCAGTGCTGATTCTGGAGCGTCTTGTTGTAAAATCCAGTAATACTATTATTCTTTGTTCAGAGTGATTTTTAGTCTGTTCTGGTTTGTTTAATCTCAGCATAAATGAAGAAATGGATAAATGCGTGTATGTTTTAGTGTATAGGATTGATAACCATATTACTAAGTTTTTATTAGATAGTTGAACAGAAGTATTTGCAGTCTCGCTGCTTAAATTCCCATTTATATGTTCCACTTTTGTATCTTGAACAATTATTTGTAAAAGAGGACAATATGTAAACATCAACTAGTGATTTAATACTGTTTATTTTTTTCTTTGAAAATATGTATTATTTCTACCCATTTTCTGTTTTGTTTTGTCTTTCTTTAAATAAAATTTTTTTAAAAGTGCTGAGGTATAGGCAGGTGTTTTATTGCCTGCAAGTTTGTCAAGTTTGGAGACCCTCTTTTTAAAAATTTATATAATTACATAACCAAAATTACATTCGGTTTATTGTAAGAGGGACATGCATTTGAGGAGCCTTGAAACTGAAGTTTCATTGTAGAATAAATTCACCCCTGGGTAGATATATGCTAAAATTACAGTAAAATTTATCTTTTGTTTTTGTTTGGTTTAAGACAGGGTCTCACTATGTAGTTCACACAAGCCTCGAATTCACTATGTGGCCCAGGCTGGCATAGAACTCACAGTGATCTTCTTGCCTCAGCCTCCCGAGTGTTGGGGTTACAAGACCTGTAGCTTGATTTCCACACCTTGCTCCTTAATTTGTTGTAATAAGGAGTCTTTGCTCATCAGTCAACTTTTCTGGGTACATTTTTAAAGAGAATGCATCTTTTCATAGTTTCAGATTAACTCTTGCTATTTGCAGTGTTTATCCCCCCTCCCATTTAGTTTCTGGAATTATTTTGTTCTTTTTCTTTCTTTTTTTCCTGTAAAAGATTTTAATTCACAAGACATAGTCTGGCGTCAAAATCCACACCTGAAATGACAGGGTCTAGGGATATTGATGGGGTGGGAAAAACAGGGGTCTGAACATGTGTAAACAAGCCTCATGGCTTACGACAGGTGTCCAGGAAATGGCAGTGTTAGCCTAACCTGAGGGTGAGTTTTACCCTCTGATGCCAAAATGTTGCCCACTGGATACTTTCTGCAGATCCAGGTGACAGGCAATTTTCTTTTTCCCTGAAGTAGTTAGAAACACAAGGTTGGCATACAGATTTGGTATTCTAGTTAACTATATTTTTGTCAGAGATAAAGCTTTTTTCTTGAAAGTTATTAATAGCATGATACATACACGGAAAAGAAAAAACTTAGGTGTAGAGAGCCTCAAAGTGTGAGTTGAATTATCATTGTTATGATATAAAAGTTATAGATCAGACTAAGTCTGAACTGACGATTGTTTTATGAGGCTTATGTATTTATTATAGGCTATTATAAACTGACTTGTTCCTTGTTACATGTTTATTTCCCTTAATATTTCAAATTAGAAAGGTATTTATACTCACTAGTAGTTCTAGGTAGACTCCCTGACTTTAGGTGTTCACTGTACTTAGTTTTTCCTGGTTTAATCTCTACATAGGTAGAATATCGAGAGATGGATGAAAGCTTGGCCAACCTCTCAGAAGATGAATATTATTCAGAAGAGGAGAGGAATGCTAAAGCAGAGAAGGAAAAAAAACTCCCCCCACCACCTCCTCAAGCCCCACCTGAGGAAGAAAATGAAAGTGAGCCTGAAGAACCATCTGGTAAGTTGGTTAACCAATCATGGTTTTATCTTAGAAATAAAAATACATGATCTGTTCCTGTTTTGCAGTGGTATTTATGTCATCCTTGGTTTGTCCTCTGACATTGGGGTTCTTGCCATATGTGTTTTTATATGTATGTGTAAACACATGTTTCTACACAGTGGCACTGATAATCTTTCGTTGTATGTCTGTACATATGTAGGAAGAAATTAAAGGGTGGGATAGAAGGATGTGGCAGTACCACGCATTTGGAAAGTAGTAGAAAGTAAATAGTGTTAGAAAATATGCAGAATGACAAATCCAAGGAATCAATACCTTTCTGTTCAGTGACTCATAATTTAAAGGTAGAATGTTATAGAAATTGTTTTGACTAAATTATGTCTTTACAGCATATGTATGTTGTTTCTGCCAAAACTTGGATGGTATAGGTCTGTTTTGGAACAAATGTTTAAAAAGAAAGAAAAAATATTTACATACACATGTTCATACATGTATTCATTTGGTCTGAGGTCTAAAGAAAACTATTCTGAGTGCCTGTGAATGTTTATTATTAAACCCTTCAACCAGAAGAAGGGGTCAGAAAAGACTATGAAGTGCATCTCAGCTAACACTAGCTTCCTTATACCAATGAAGTAGTGTTAGAATCTGTAGCATCGGTTTCAGCACTCTATGCATCTTTAAAAACTTTGAACATTTCCAGCCCTGAGCCTTGGCTCACTGAAGATTTCCAGCCCAGTGGGGTACCTTTCTGTTTTGGAGAGACCAAACAAAAACAAAACTCTGAATTTTTTATATATTCTCTTAATGGCATCACATTAATTAATTCTTCTTGACTTTGAATTTTTCACTATGTTCCTCTTACTGAAAATAATTTTTATATTTCTGTTAGCTCCAGATTCACTCACCTTATCAATGTTTTTAGCTCTATATTCTTTAAAAATAAAATGGTTATTTCAGACCCCGTATGCTGTATCTTGCATTACTTTCATGCTTGTGGCATGTTTTGACAAGTTTTATTTTGGCTTAGCCTTTTTTGGTAGTACTCCTTCTCTCTGAAGTTACTGTGAATTAATAGAAGTTGTCTTTTTTTTTTGCTACCGGGAATTGAACTCATGACCTCATGCTTGCCAGGCAGGCGCTGTGTCACGGAGCAATATCTCTGGCCCCAGAAGTTGTCTTTAAACACACACGCACAGCCTAGGCTTCACATGCAAGTGTTAAAAAACAATTACTTTTCTTTTCTTTCTTCTTGTCAGGTAGGACTAACTTCAAACCCAGGGCCTCCCCACTGAGCGGCACCCTCCAGCCTTTTCTCTTTTCTGTTCCCTCCGTCATTACCTGCCTCGTAGGCAGGGCTCACACTTGCCCAGGAACTGAACTTCTGCTTCAGCTTCTCACACTGCTGGGGTTACAGTGTATGCTGGCACACTTTGCTAAATAACAAAAATTTATAATATACAGGATTGAAATAAAGTAATACTGTTTGAAAACAATAAGGTTAGTTTCTGGGTTCAGTTTATTCCATGATTGACAGGTTTTGTTTTTGTTGCTGTGCTTTAGAAGAGTAGTTCTCATAAAACTGTCCTTGATGGTTTTCTGGGTAACTCCTCATTGGAAGGGAACAGTCTGTGTGACACATTACTGTTGGGCTAGTATCCCCAGGCACATGAATGGGTGTAGCATCCTCTGTACCTCAGCAGCATCTCCATTGTTTGTCTTTTTCCATAGAAGTCTTCTACACTTAGCTCTCTTCTCTTCTTTCAACTCTCATCTCCAACCTTTCTTGGTCCACTGTAAATTCTAAACTATGTTTTAGCATTGGCATTTTCTTTTTCTTGAAAGATTTTTTTTCACAAATGTCAGGCATTGTTCCCATAAAAAGTGTCTTAGCAAAGGGATTTGGGGTTTGGGGCAGCTGTCATTATTGTAGTGTATTGGAATATGCAGTGCTTTAGTTTGAATAGATTTTCTTAGTCTTTTGCTTTTATTTTTTTGAGACAGAGTCTCACTGTGTAATCCAACCTGGATTTAAATTTACTGTGTATCTCAGGTTGGCCTTAGTGTATTATAGCTATGTGTCACCTTATCCTGCTATCCTGGTCTTTTTTGGGAAAGTTAAAAGTTTTAAATTGAAGCTATCTGCAGTGCTTAGAGATGTGTTCATGATAGCCAAAAATTGCCTGCCTCGAAAAAAAATTAAAAAAAAAAAAGAAATCTCAATCAACACTTGATTCAGTATTGTTATAAGTTTAACTGCTATTGTTGATATGAAAAAATTTTCCCTTTAACATAATTTAAATCATTTGAAAGTTTCTGTGGTGAATTAAGGAAATATTTTTTTCTAGGAAGCAGTAGCAATTTAACTAGCCTCATAGTTTAAAAATAGACTGGACCTTTATGGTGAATTATAATTATTATTAGATGAATTAAATATTCAGATATTGTTTAGGGTTACCACATTTGTTGTATTAGAAAAAACTCTTTCACAAATTTTTTCCATTAAAAACCAAATGGAAGCATTGTCATACAGGATTTTTAAAACCTTGGAAGATGTGTTTGTTTCCTTACCAAACTCTTTATTTTAGTCACTTATTTAATAGCTAACTGAATTCTTATAAAATGCATATATGAGATTTGTATACATTTTATTCTTACAAACTTTTGAATTTCTTGAGAAAAGTTAATTTTGCTGTCCATAATTTTGTTGTTGTTGTTTTCTACTAGGGAAATCGAATTCAGGACCTTGGCCTCCCAGGCAGGTGTTTTGTGACTAAGCTATATCCCCAGCCATAGTGTTAATTTTAAGAAGAAAATATTTTGTCCCTTATGAAAGCACAAAGTATTTGGATGTCAGTGGATCTAGTAATTTGAGTGGAGAGAATTCCTCTAAGGAGAGGACTAAGGAGAAAGCTTGAAAAGGGAGTTTGGAGCCTTAATGTGGGTTGCCTCGGTTGATTAAGCCAGGCCTGGGAACCTGAGCTGAGTTAGGAGACTGGGAGTTGGGGGTAGCAGTGAGAATGGTTGGGGTTTTTGCTTTTGTTTTCTCAGTGCAGGAAGACAAGAGGGTGCCTTAGCGCTAAACTGCACCTGCACCACTCCCACTCCTGAAATCCGGAGGCTGTTTGAGCAAGAGAAGTTGTAGTGAAATACATGTTGGAGAAAGAGCAATCTGGTGTGCTCTGTAAGGGTGACTGAAGGAGCAAAGGGACTGGGGTTGAAAAGGTAACAGGCTGTGTCGGTAGCTGAGTTTAGTAGATGGGGTCTGGGAACCTTTGCTCAGTATCAGGGTAGATTAGGAGGGGGTGGAGGTCCGTGCTGGGAGTTGAACCCATGGCCTTGCTTATGCAAAGCATGTGTTTTACCATTAAGCTGCATCCATAGTTTCCAAAGGTGATTTTCAACAATGAAAATACAAAGGTGGTTGTTGTTTTTGTCTGATTGGATTTTTTTGTTGGGAAGAAGTTCTCTGTTTTGACTTAAACACTATTTTTAGGTTTTCAACTTTTTAAAAATAGCACTATTATTCAGAAATTAATAAATATCCTTTGCTATAGTTGCAAATCAAAAGGGAACTCAGAACTGAACAAATTATTTCAAAAGTGACCTAAAAAAAAATACCTCACATCTAACCTATGATATATAATGTTTCTGTAGTCAGAAGTACATATATAACTTTCTGTAATCAGAAAAAATATATAGCTTTAAATTTGATACTATTTTTTAAAAATAATAAAATTTGTATAATCTATAAATTATCTTTCATTTTAAATATTTTTATTAGTGCAAGTTTATAGTACGTAATGATCACAGTCCTTGTGGGGCGTTAGTATATGTGTGTTACACATCTTGATTCTTTTCTTTTTTAAAACCCTTTCTTCCCCCTTTCCTCCATCTCAGATTTTCTGTGTGACATTGTAGACTTGGTGATGGTCAAAGTGGGTAAATATATTTTGATTTGTTTGTTTTTACTAAAGATGTTGATGTCTGAAATCTACCTAATTTCATTTTCTTAAAAATTTCCATGCATTTTAATATTTACTATCTTGTTTAGTATGTTTTAACAAATGATAGATTTGTTTAGTTTCCTGTTTTATTTCTGTGAAGGTGAACATAGCCTTTTGTTTGAACAGATTTTGTTAGAGTTGTGTATTTGATTATTAGTAGGATGATGTAATTATGAAGCTTTTATAAAACAGTAAAAATCTCATTCAGTTGGACGTTACTGATTTGGAATAACTGCCCTCCTGTTGAAGTATCCTTTTTTTCAGAAAAATGCTGTGTTGCTTTTGTGGCTGTTTGTTACCTGATGTACCTTGGGTCATTTCTCACATTCACTTTAGTAAGGTTTTAGTCTTCACTGATTTCCTAGTACTTAGCTCTTTTGATTTTCATATAAAAATGCAATTTAGATTTTTTTCTCTACCTTTTCACAGTTGTAATTTACCAGAAAACACTTAACTGAGTAGTTTTTGGATTTGTGTTTTCTCTAGAGAGCTCTGGCTTGGGAAAATATTTTAGAAGGAACTTTTTTTGTGTGTAGCCTGAGACTTTTGTGGAAACATTAAAATAAGAAAAGGAAATTTGAAATGGGCTGTTGTGGACTGGAGATATAGCTCAGCAGCATAAGCGCCTGCCTGGCAAGTTCGAGGTCATGAGTTTGATTCCCCGGTACCAAAAAGAAAGAAGTGGGCTATTGTGGTGCCTTTCTCAAGGCTTCCAACTAATGGGTTTCTCAGTAGAGGAATCAAGGGTCTGTATGTGTAACAGCATATGCATGAGTTTACCATTTTTTCCAAGCACAGTGATGGTTCTAATACTTTATAATGAAGCTCAGAAGCTCCCATATGATTGGTTGTCTATTTTATTGAATGACTATGGAAGGAATCACTTTACCTTGTTTATATTCTGGGACCAGAGGAAGTTCTCCCCGTAGAAGAGAAGGCTTTTCTCTATTGTATATGGGACTCTTGGAAGTGTCTGTGCTTAAAAGATGCTTTTTGTTTTTTTGTTTTTTGTTTTTTTTTGGTACTGAGGAGCTTGCCAGGCAGGCACTTGTACCGCTGAGCTAAACCCCCAGCCAAAAGATGCTCTTAATTAACAAAATTCACAGTGTGAGAGATTGATGTGACAAAAAATTCTGTGTAGTTAACAACAGAAAACATAAAAATTATGGGTAAAAATAATTAAAGATTTGATCATAAATGCTATTTTAATAATGAAAATGTTCATATGACAAAAGATTGAGGGCCGAATATTTGGTGAGTTATTTAGTAGAGTAAAAATCCAAAAGGCAGAATCTTTTAGATATTTCTTTAGAGTTGGTATAATGGCCATTTCATTGAACAGTGCTTTCTTTTTGTATATGTGAGCAGTGTTATTTCTTATGTGTTACACAGATAGTGAATGGCTAATTAGCAGACTAGCTGTACCCATCTTCAGACAACAAATTAGTATAATAAGTTTGACCAGAAAGAAATTAACAATTCATTTCCTTACTTTAAAGGAGGAAAATGAGTGGTCCTAATATTAACCTTACCTTAATATAGTTTTTGCGTGATTTGCAAGGAACCATGATTCCCCTGAAGGCAGGCATATAACTGCAGTTGGTAGTGGGCATGAATGGTGGTGTAATTATGATTTCAGAACTTCCAGATGATAAAAGGAAAACATTAGAACTCCCAACCTGCTAGATGTCTGATCCACTGAATTCATGTTCCCCAAAATCAAAGAATGAATTCTAAGACCACCACAGGTTAAAAGTAGGTAATTTTATTGAGAGAAAGACAGTTCCTGCCTCAGAGGGACAGGAGAGGACCTGGGAAGTGGGTGAGATTTTATAGAGCAGAATCACAAGACAGGTATAAAGTCACAAAGTGGGTGTAAGGTGGGACAAAACTATGGGCAGTCGATAGGATTCTAGAGTCACTTAGGTAATACTGATCCAGTGAGGGAGCAAGTCACACAGCAAGGTCCTTCCTGGATGGATGGACGAGGAGGTCTTGGTCCCGCACCGAGATGACTGATGCCTGTTTGGAAAGTTGATCATCATTGTTGTCCCTCAGGGGAGTATGCAGGTGTAGTCATCCCGTCTTTGTCTTCAGGCCTGGCCGTCAGCAGTATGTCTTCACCCACCTGTGTTCTTTCTTCTGTACTGACTCTCAGGGCCTGAACTTTTGTGCCTAAAATATTTCTACCTAACTTAGCTTTCCGTAATGTAGGAGTTCAGTTAAGTAATTTTGTTTTTATCATTCTGTAACTTTTCAGATGACTTTTTTCCATGTCTATGAGTAGAGTCAGAGTGGGGGTAACTTTGAGAATTAACTCTGATATTATCTCCATAGGGGAGGTAAGAGGATTCTGTTACATCCCCATGCCCAGTTGGACACACTCTTTCACAGATATATTATAAGTGGCTAGGGATTTCATTCTTGAAAGAGCCGTCTGTTTTGGCATTTATACTACTACTGTAAGATGAATACTCAAATCATTTGAGTTCTTGTTATATGAAATAATGGTGTGTACATTCAGAAAATAGAATTAATTTTACCTTTGTTTTTGTTTTGTTTTTGGAATAGCACCATTTCAGTTGTGATTTGGAATTGTGTGCTCCAAAGTAACTTACTGGAGGACTGAGAAAAAATATGACAAGCTGAAAAGGTAACCTAGATCAACTTAGCCAAATTCTTTTATTGTATTTTGAGATAGATATTAAACAAACCAGCATACACAAATACACACTGAACCATACATGGTTCCCTCCTTAGGTGAGTTTTAGCTTGGTGTGAAATAAAAAAAAAAAAGCACATGTGTTTGTGTAATAGAAGGGGGAACTTTGTGAAGGACTAGCTGCATTTCACTTTAAAAATTCTAGAAGATATTTGGAGGCAGAAAGGATAAAGAATTGGGCCTCGGGATTTAGCTCAGTGGCATAAGTGCCTGCCCTGCAAGCACGTGGCCATGAGCTCGATCCCTGGTACCGGTAAAAAAGAAAAAGAAAAAAGAAAGGATAAAGAATAGGTAGTGTGGGGGCTGGAGATTTAGCTCAGCGGCATAAGCACCTGCCCTGCAAGCAGGCAGTCGTGAGTTCGATCCCCAGTACCAATAAAAAGGAAAAAGACAAAAAAAAAAAAAAAAAAAAAAGAATAGGTAGTGTGTAGGGGAAATTTTTCAAGAAGTAAAATAGAGATTCGCTTCATAAAATAAAATTCCACACCAGTGTGGCTAATTGTCCCTCATTTGCTTTATCCTGCACACATTAATTGTATTACTATAATACTATGTTGCAGGCACAGTGTTGGATTATAAAAGTTCAAAGATAAAAAGACTAGGTCCTCTTGGCAAAATTCAGTCCAGTTTAGGATTATAGATACTAGTAACTTGTTACAGTGATGAAGCAATATAATAGAAGTATATACAAAGTAAAGAGAACTCAGAAGATGTTTTTATTTTTTAAAGTGACATAAAATTGTATGAATTTATTTTGCACAATCTATTTTGAAGTGTATATCCATTGTAGACTGACTAAACCTAACTAATTAACATGAATCACCTCACTTAGCCTTTTTTGTAGTGAGACTACTAGCATCAACTCTCAGCAGTTTTTCAAGAATAGGGTATTTTGTTATTAAAGATAGTTACCATATTGTAGAGTAGGAGTTGTTACTCTTAGGAGTTGTTTTAAATAGTATCTGTTCAGAATTTGATTATGGAAATTTTACATTAAGTAGAAGGAATTAAGCTGGGCTTCCATGAAGCAGTTTTAGATCCTTGATTTTTATAAAGTTTTATTGCTTTTGGTTGGTGTGAACAATTGAATCAGATGTTTAGTTTTTGAGACAAGCTATTTTTCTTAAGAGAATGATTTAATTTCATTATTTTTACTTCTCACAGAATTTGTTTAGCCAAGGAACTATATTTTTATAGTATCCTTGAATTCTTTTTGCAATTATTATTTGGTGTGACCATATTGTTGAAGAATGAGATGATTTGTTTATGTGAATTTCCCAAATGGGGCTTGGTGTAAGAATCAAGTGAAAAAATATGAAATCACTTTTTTTTCTGTATAAACATCTTGTGTTTATTAAACACTTAGAGTTAAACTACTGGAAATAGGAATAGGTGAGATCGATGTTTTATTCAGTAAAACCAGGTTAGTTTATGGATTGTGTGTAAACAGTACTGTGTTAACTTTTGGAAACTGGAAACTGTTTGTAGTTTATTTTTGAAACAGATCATTCTTGCAACTTAGCAGTGTGTATGAGTGTACATGTGTGTGTATGTGTAAAGACTCTGGTATTGGATCTGGTAATATAACATAATCTTTTATGTTAAATTATAAGAACTGTAGCTCTTTGTACATAAGACTGCCCTCTCCTTAAGAGAAAACGTTATGGAAATCCATGTGTCAACTGTTGAGATATAAAAAGTGTTGATGCGTGCTGTATATGATAATCATGGAGGTTTTTTAATATTTGAAAATAGAGCTTGTGGGGATTTTGTTTTACTTTTGTTGCTGTTTAGATTTCTTGTGTTTTATTTGAAGACAGAACATGTTGATGATTGCCTAGAAAGTTATATCTTCCTTTTAGTAATACAGACCTATGACCTATCTATGATAAAAGGGAACCTGTAGTTATATTTGGGTGGATGTCAGTAGTGAGAGTTCCAAGAAAATGTCACTTAGAACAGGAAAGAAGATTCTCTTATTATGGCACTCACCCTTTGCATTGTTGCCAGGTATGAAACATGACAGTGGTACTTTTAATTGGAGCTCCACAGTAAAAAAAAATACGGTTTTTGTGTATTTGTTTTTGTTTTGTTTTGGTACCAGAGAATTGAATTCACAACCTCATGCTTTCTAGGGAGGCCGCTGAGCTATATTCCCACCCCTATTATGGTCCTTTTTAAAAAGAAATAACAAGAAAAGTAAGCTTTGTTATTAGCCATTCAGATGCACCTAAAGCTTTGCAGTTGAGCAACATAACATAGCATCTGAATAGCTTTCTTTGCGATATTTTGAAATGTAAATTATGAAGACTTTGAAGCAAAATAAACAAGGACCAGGAAAACCCCCAACAATGGAATGTCTAGGTAAGTAGCATATAAAAATATAAGTCCTTTTGGGGGGGCAGTGATCGAACTCATGGCCTTGCACTTGTCAGGCAGGCGCTTGGGCCATTGAGCTAAATCACTGGCCCTATAAGTTCTTTCTGTTAACTTGTAGAGAGTTTACCTTCCTCAGCTTGTATGGCTTTTACTTTCGTTAGAGAGAATTCCAGCTATTAAGCTTCTTACTTCTGCTGTGGTACAGCGGAAGTTCCAGGAGGTTCCTAATCCAAGCAGACCTTAAGAAGGCTGTCTGTTCAATATTTTAAATGATAGTGTAACTTTAGGGTTGCTGTTTCAATTGAAATCCATGAATTTCATTGAGGATAATTTCATTGGGTAGTGCCACCATTGTTGGCAGTGTTAACGGGCTTCTACTTCAAAGACGCCCCTCTGGCTTTTCTTCTTGGCTCGTTGTAGTCTGCCTTTACAAGCTTAGGTTTTATTTTACATTTTTTCTTGCTGGTTCAGATCATTTATTATTCTGATTATTTATTCAAGTGTTGTGGTTTTAAAAAAATGAAAGTAGCTGGAAAGAAATGTATTCAAATATATTTAGGTGATGTTTTTAAAGCTACCTTTCAACTACAGAGAGGGCAAAAAGGCACCAGAGAGTGGTTGATCATCACTGATAATTCTTTGCCTTTCTCAATTTTTATATGTGATTTTCTCTCCTTTTGTTTGGACCACTTGTCTCCGTTGACCAATTCCCTTTTGAAATGAAGATTTTTTCTTGTGCTCATGAGATCAGTCATGTGTTTACAATCGCCTCGCTCACTGAGCTGAGCCTCTTACTACACCCGTGCTGTTTTATAGTCTTTTTTAAACTATTTTTTCTAGCTTTTAGTAGTTTTCTAACTATCTTTAGAACATTTCCGTTTAATTTAACAAACGTATCCAAGTTTCTCATTTTTTCCCATTATATTACCATGTTCCTTCCTGAATTGAAAACCTGGAATCCTCTTAAGTCATTCATCCCTTTTACCAAGTCTGTTGTAAAGTCATGTGTCTTCCTGTGCATGGCCTTTCTAATTGCTGTGCTTTATCTGTTTACACACTCCTCCAAGTGGGTGTCACTTCACTTCTGAACTGTTTCCATAGCCTTTCAATTGAATTTCTTTATCTAGGTCACTCTCTAATCTGTCTAGTACAGAGTGGTCAGATTAATTTAAAATACCACTTGTTCTGCTGCTTTCTTGCCAAAGATCACAGTTTTCTCCCATTACTGCTAAGATCAGATGCAGGATTAGACATGAAGCAAGCCCGGGTTGCCTCCCTGCTTGACCCCGCACCCCTGCTCTTCAGACCGTCTCTCCTGCATGAAGTGCTTGCTGCACAGTCCTCTTCACATACCGTGTCTGTGTCTGCCCTTTTCTGTTTGTCTCTGCAGATGCTCGGGGCCATGGTGGTTTCACCGCCTCCCAGTCTGTCCAAATGTCTCTGAACTTGTGCAGAAAAGTTTCCTTGATTCTGTAGTCTATGTTGGTATTTTATTTCCTTGAAGAAAGAAAAAAGTTTCTTTGTGGATATTTTTCCTCTTTTACCAAATTGATTAAAAGTTCTTTAAAAACAAACTCTACCTGTTCTGCCTTTGCCTTGGTACTTGGGTGTTTTTAGATGGGTTTTCAGTATATTAATGACATTATTATTATTTATTTAATTTTTTTGGTCTTTTCTGAGGCAGGTTTTCAGTTTATACTTCAGGCTGGCCTTGAACTCACTTCATAGCCCATGCAGGCCTTGAACTCGAAGTAGTCGTTCGCCTTAGCCTGCCGCGTGCTAGGAAAACAGGCATGCACCATCACAGCTTGCTGTTAGATTATTAAGTAGAGACTCAGATGATTTATATGTTCAGAGATGGTTTTATGCTTTGAAATGTTGTTCCCTCATGAGCTTATCATTCAGACTTTTGAATGGCTTAGTAGTCAGTTTTATTTTGTAAATTTTGTCATTTTGATAATTGATATTCTCTTTAAAAAGCATTCCAGGAGATTTAGAAGTTTCTCATGTTCACAAAGTTACCAAGTATGAACGTTATTCCAAGAAACTAGTCAGTGTGAACAGAAGTTCCCAGTCATGGCAAACCGGTGATTCTCACTTCCATGTTTGGCAGATGGATGTATTAAAGTCGGTGTAGCCATCTTTTAAGGTGTTGAAAGAATGGTCTCTTGGGTATTTGAATCGGGAAACATCCAGTGGTGAGAAGATAATGGAAACACTTGTAATCAGATCTAGAGGAGGACAAGTGAAATGTGATTGTGTAAGATCAGCCGAAAAGAATTGGAGAAGATAGGTACAAATAACCTGTATTTATAGCCTCTACTTGAATCTGGAGGATAGTTTTGTGGTGTGTGTGTGTGTGTGTGTGTGTGTGTGTACACACGTGTGTGGGAGGTGGTTGAGATGAAAACAAAAGCAAGTCAGTGTTGCTAAAGTTCAGATGACACTAAAATACTGCTTTTGAATACTTTAGTGTTTTCAATTTGAGTTTACATTTATGAAAGATACAATAATTTGTACTTGCCTGTGTCACGTGTCTCTGTGCCACTGTCAGAAGCAGAGTCCTAAGACAGAAAGATGTACAGAGCAGCAGATGGTGTATTAGAAGTTTTATATATGTTCTAATTAAAGACGTAATCTGAATGGGAAGTTAGCACGTAAGTTGGGGATAGAAATCTGTCTCTGTTAAGAACTGTGGACTTACTGTAAAGAAAATTTGTCAAGAGCTACTTGCAGGTTAAAAGAAACTACCTTATTATATGACCTGTAGTGTGAAAAGAAGGCATATAATAGAAATAAAGTAATTCAAACCTACTGATTAGCTTGAAAATGCTTTGTTTTTATTTATCTTTTTAATAGTGGGGAGATGATTTCATAACGTGTGATTGTTATCCTTGCTGAGTAAGGAACTCATTTGAGTGAGGGGAACATTGTTACTTGTAGTGCCTAAATACTGTTCTTGAATTCTGTTTTTTTGCTCTGAGCTTCTTTCCCTTTTTGTGTGTGTGATTGAATCCAGTACTTAATATGAATTCATATTTTAGACTTAAACTATATTTATAATTTAAAGTGCAAGGCCTTCATTTAACATAAGTTTGCAGATTGGATTTAATGATTGGTTCTTCATGACTGCCATTTTCTGAGGACTTAATGTATGCCCTGAAATGAGCATATATTTTGAGAACTGTAAACAAAAAAAAAAATCACTGATGTTGTCTTGTCTGACTATACTCTTCTAGGACCTAGAGAACCCTTTAGACAAGCATAGAAAAATATTAAAATTAGATTCTGTCTTCAAAAAAGAATACATGCCTTGTAGTAGTACATTATCATTATTAAAAGTCATTTCTCATGTATAAATACCTTTATATACTTAAGAATGAAGATGTCATTTAAAGGGGCTGGGGATTTAGCTCAGCGGCATAAGCGCCTGCCTTGCAAGCAGGCAGTCGTGAGTTCGATCCCTGGTACCGGTAAAAAGGAAAAAGACAAAAAAAAAAAAAAAAAAAAAAAGATGTCATTTAAAGTCTTACAGATCTTGCAGTAGTTTTATAGGAAGAGAGGACTACATTAGTTTGACTTCACAACTCCCTTGTAATAACAAATGGTGGAACAATCAGTCTGCTTTCTAGTTGTGATGCGTATTTTACAATAAGCTTTCTAAGAAGCTAGCTGAGGTTTAGGTCACTGCGGAGGTGGAATTTTATATCTTCTGAAGATCACATTGTAGTTTTCCTGTAGTGTACAAGGTGCCTAGAAGTGTAAGAGGATCATAGCATTTCTCTTTAAGATAGCTTTTGGAAGACTAGAAGGTCATGTAGGTTTTCAGACTGAATTTGAAGCTTCCTTTTCTTGAACTTACTTCTACACATTGATCCACAAGGAAGATTTCTTTGCAAGGCTTATCCTGTGGCTTGGGTTAGAGGCGCCCCCAAAATCTTGCTTGCCTTTCTTCATCGCCCTGCCCCAAGAATGTGTCTATATGCAATGCTTAGTATCTGACTAAGGTGAGTTAGAGTGTGTTCAGAAGTTTTACTCATGAAGCACTGGCTTATTCAGCTCTAATACTGTCTACTGTCTAATAATAAAAAAATCAGGGAGCTGAATTAGTTACATTCCCTACTCTGAAGAGAAGGGGACAGATTTTTCTTAGAATTGTCAGGGTTTTACTTACTGTATTTTTAGATAGAAAGCTGAAGCAGTAAATCATGAGTTGATGCTAAATTTTTGAAACTCCTGGTCCTGAAGCCCGTATCATAACCATTCTCAGTCTAGAGTGGTTAGTAAAAATCATACCCATCCACTCCCATCCTGAAAAATAGTAGAACAAAAGTTTAGTGATTAGAAATACCACATACTTTGTTCTATTACCTTTCAACAAGAATCAGAAAGTAAAGTTGAAATTTCCTAACTAGAATTGGGAAGATTATGATGTAATACCCTGGGCCTTGATTCCAGAAGAAGGAGCACTCTGAATATGGGTTTACTAGTTGGTGGTGAATTTGTGAGTCGCCAACTATTAGGCCTTTATGTCCAGATATTATCTTAATTTATGGAGTAAGGTCCCTGAGTTGTCCTCTTTCCTTCCACAGGGCAAGCAGGAGGACTTCAAGACGACAGTTCTGGAGGGTATGGAGACGGCCAAGCATCAGGTGAGGGTGGCATTAGATGCTTGCCACTTAGTAGCAAGAGCCGCCAAGTCAGGGATTGATGCTTGCTTGAAGTGGTTTTGGCTGTAGTACCCACATTTTAGCCAGCAGTGCAGGGAGATGTAACCCAAGGCCAGCGCAGTATGAGAGCAGGGAGCGCAGCGCAGCGGAGCAAGGGCAAGCAAAACCTGTTGAAGTCCTTGGCCGTTCTCAGCCCTCCACTCTTCGACTTTTTGAGCAGTTTTTGAGGAAATGGTGGGCACTTTTTTCCCCCAGGAGCCTTTGCAGTGAGAGTGAACACGTGTAACATTTAGAATCATGGGACCTTTAAAGAGAAATGCAGCAGTATACACAGAAGTTGCAGGCTTAAAACTGTATTAAAAAAAAAAAGAGTTGAGAACTGAGAGGTGTTCTAGGACTAATGAAACAAATTATGTAGGCAGCTGACATCTTTTTAAATATGGTTATTGTGTGATATTGGGTAAACTTTTTCAATTTGTTACATAGTTTAATCATTCTGTGACTTAAATAATTTGTCAAATGTAAATTATTTTTAAAAAGTGTTCAAAGCGCTTTTTTCTTTGCAAATCAAACAGTGTAGATTTCTACTTGTAGGAAAAAGTAAAGAATTTATGGAAACCACCATCTGGAAAAATTAGAGTTTATTCCAGGAATCCAAAGTAACATATCTGGATTTAATTCGTTGCCTCTTAAAAAATATTTTATATGTTTCAGCACTCAAAGCTGGTTTATAACTGCATTTTGATAGAACTGGAATGGGTATGACTTTATTGTTGGAGCTCTCACCTTTCTACTAAATTTCCTTTAATGTTGCCTGTCCGTTACAGTTTGCTTATAGTAGGAGGTCCTGGCAGTGTTTGTGTTTTGCTCTCTTGAATCAGGAGATAATTGCATGTTAATCCTGCAGGTGGTAGTTGAGGGCATCTGGAATGTTAGAACTAGACTTTTAAAATGCTATCCCTAAGAACCAGTATATGCTTATCCTGAGGAGTTAAAATTGTCCTTTGGAGTCTGTTGTCCATAATAAAAAAACCTTCAAGAATGGTTTTCATTAAATTATGTCCAAGTAAATCTTCCATGGAACTTTTATGGGTCGGAGATAGCCTTGTAGAGATGTTTATCTCAATTGAATTTTCTGGTTGCTTTTTGTTTTGTTTTTATGATGATACTTGCTCTTTTGCTTGTGTAAACATTGTGGTATATTGCCAAAAGTAAAAGTGGACTTTTTTTTTTTTTTGGTAATGGGGATTGAACTCATGACCTCGTGATTGGCAGGCAGGTGCTTATCCGCAGAACTAAATCCCCAGCAGAAGTGGTATAAAACTGGTGCTCTATGGTTACCGTTAATAGAACGTGAGTTTTAAATGTTTCCAGTAGTGGTGACTGTTGTGAATCCTTTATACTTCCTCTTCAGGTCTTTGTCATGCTCAGAAGCATGGATTTGTGGGAAAATCAAAATTAGAAACATGTTGGTGTTTCTAATGGTGATCAACATTCTTCTCTTACTGAAACCAGAAAACTCTCATAAGTATCTTGAAGCTGGGATATTACCTTAACTTCTTAGAAGTCCACTGAAGTTAGCACATACATCCTAAATCCTAGAGCTAGAAGGGAACTTGAGGTCATCGTTAGCTTCCTGCGCCAGATAGTGTTTGCCTATTTGGTGAATTAGGACTTGAAACCTAAAGTTTTATGATTTGATTAGTGATAAAACAACACTTATGGAGAAGGAATGAGAGTGCAAAGAGCTTGCTTCTTAGTACACACGCGATTCCCTACACTGCTAGAACTGTTTACAATAGGCATTCACCCTGAACTGCGAAAATCTAAGTGTAAGAAATCGTATGATTCTTCCTTTGCTTTTTTCTCTCTCCTCTTCCTATTCTTCATTTTAAAACTATTACAGGACTTGATATGGTATATTAATGTCTTTAAATGTAGATTCCTTAGGCTTCTATTTTCACTATTCAACTAGAAATCTAGTTGTTTTTGGTTTTTGTTTTTAAACAAATGTAGCTCTTGGGGCTGGGGATTTAGCTCAGCAGCACAGTGTTTGCCTGGCAAGTGTGAGGTCATGAGTTTAGTTCCTGGTACACACAAAAAAATCTAGTTCGTTCTTTATTAAATTAAAGGCAAGTAACTCTCATGAAGGCCTTTGATTTGGTTTGAATATGTGTATGTCTACATCTGTCTATTGCCTGTGTGTTACTGGACTCAGGAAAATGGTTATTATCATGAAATAGTGGGCCTATAATCTTAACCTGCTTCTAACTCCCCTTTTATCCCTCTGTAGGAGAGATCTATTCCTAAAGATCTTAATAAGTATTTACCTACTTTTGGCCAGGCATGGTGGCTAATGCCTATAATCTCAGTGCTCAGCAGGCTGAGGCAGGAGGATCACTGTGAGTTTAAGGCCATCCTGAGCTACAAAGTAATTAAGACTAGCCTGAACTGCACAGTGAGACCTTGTCTCAAAAATTTTTTTTCACCTACTTTTTAATATTTTCAGAAAAAAATGTGAGCAGTCAGACCTTTTGAAAGAGCTGTCTGCTTTAGTATGATTGCACTCTCAAAGATGGTACAGGATATAAAGTGATGAGCAGGGACAGACTGAACAGAAGGCAAAGTTGACATGTAGGCAGCCTTGAAGGTTTTTAAAATTTCAGCATCCTTGGAACATTTTGAATTTCCAGAATAGTAGATTTCTGTTAATCACATCCAAACACAAAAGCGCAAAATTATATCCCAGAGCCAAGTGTAAGTTACATACACTATACTATTGTTACTTTTAAAAAATGAGGTTCTTTTCTGTAAAGAGATATTTAAGAGTTAGGTTATTCAAAGTGGTCTCTTATTTCACTATAAGAAGTACATTTTGATTTAGCTTCAGAATAGTTTGGATTCTAAATTAACATTTTTTTCTTTGAAAAGGATTAGACTTTTTCTCTGGATTTTAAAAATAATCTTCATTCTTTAAAATAATAATCTTTACCTCTCAACAAAAAAGGAGATAATTATTGATAGTTTTTAGGGTCCATTTTTCATTTTTAAAAATTAATATTAGTGTTAAGGATAACAGGTTTTTAAAGATGCATTGTGGCAGATGAAAAAGATTATTCCATTATTATAGCCTGAATCAAGGCCGGCAGCTTCCTGACACTGTTGGTTTCAAGCAGGAGCCTAAGGAGATGTCTTTCTATGGTCATTTGGCCATTTCAGAAATGGGCAGTTCATTAGAAAGAAACAGCTTGAAGCATCCCCTGCGGGCCCCCCCCCCCCCCCCCCGTGAGCGGCTGTGAGCGTGGCAGGCTCTGGTGGCCCAGCACAGGAGCCACCGGTGTGTATTGGAACTTATTTGCGCCATGCTGGGACCTGGAGTGCCGGGAAACCAAGCAACTTCTCCCCCGCTGCCTGTTTTGTTTTGTTGAACTTCAGTATACATAAAAGTATGGACAGCTATTTTGAAGAGAACAAAAGACTCTACAACAGCCATCAGTGACTTCCCTATTGTCTGGTTTTGAAGACCTAAAATGCCTTCTTCATTCAGTTCGGATCAGTTTTATATTATGTTGTTTTGTATGAAATCTCTGTATGCGAAGACATGGACAACTATTTGGAAGAAAACAAGAGGCAACATGATAGACAGTGAAGATCTCTAGCTTTGAAATTTATATCTCCTACATTGATTCCTTATGTCCTATTTTGTTCTGTTTTGTTTTGTTTAATTTTACCCCCTTTAAAATAAGAATAAAAAAATTTTTAAAAAAAGAAAAAGATTATTCCAAGTATATGTTAGTATCACAACTTTTGGCTTAATTGTATTTTGTTTTAGCTCTTGATGTTTGATCTAGAAAAATACTTTGACATTGCCACTGGATTCGTATAAATAACATTCTAGTTACATAGTCTCCAAATTCCCCAAATTAGAAAACCATGTTAGAGCGATTTTTGGTAAAAACACTTGCGCTGAGGAACCAAATGTAATATGAAACTTAGCAGAGTTTTTTTTCTACATGATTTTTACAGCAGTCCTTAAAAAAATTGTATTTTGGAGTAGAATTGGTGTTCAGTGACTAGTTATTAAACATGTAGAAGATAAGATAGTTGAGAAAGAAAACTATCAGGGAGAAGTGGAGTTTAGTAGAAATAATTGATTTTCGTGTTACTAGTGTACATTGAGAGTAGGCTAGAGATACTTGGTTCAAATACTTAGGATTAATGTGTAGATAATAATGTTCCTTATAATGGGAAATAATTTGGGGCTTGGCTTTTGGTCTTTATTTTGATTTGGGTATCAGTTACTGAGGACATCAAAGCTATATGTTTTTAGAAAATTTTATATTTACTAAAATAACCTGTATTTCTGATAGTTGGCATTTCTTGGCTTGATTTCACCCTTTACCTGTAGCAATATGGCTCTCTTTGATTATTTTTTTTCCCTGAGAAATAGTTGTGCTGACAGTACTTTCTGTTGTTCCTTATAGTCTTTAGTTTAGACTTAGATTAATTATATGTAAGGACTGATTCTGTTTAGGCGTATGAGACATAGTACTTATCCTCATTTTCTACAGTGGATGCACAGCCTTTTTCTCCTTCCAAGCACTGTTAATGTGTGGCCCACATTAGTGTTAGGCATTTTTGCCTGGTCTCTTGTTAACCATTATTTTTTTCTAGGTAGTGTTTGCCATTTGAATGTCTTATGAAAACAGACTCCTCTGTAGCTTAGCTACAGTTTTCTAAGCTAAATCTTTACCTGTCTTGTTCGTTTTCCTAATCTTACTAATACCTTTTTAACTTTACTTCCATTGTTAGTCCTTTCAGCTTATTTTATGTGCTGATTAATTGTGAACATCTTGTACTCATTTTGTTGCTTAACATATATTGTCTTCAGTGATACTGAGTTTTGAAACTATTTAAATTTGATTTTTGGGGGCGGGCATGGATGCTGGGGATTGAATCCAGAATCCTAAACATGCTAAACATGTGCTCTACCATTGAGCTACACCTCACCTCTGTGTCTTACTCTGCAGTAAAGTGGATCTTTCTTTATAAAGTAATCTTAGGAATATGAGAACAAAATATGCAAATGTATCTCTTAAAATGACTACAAAGATGTCCTTATCAACTGAAAATACTTAGAAACCAATTTAAAGGGCTTCAAAATTGAGTATGATGGTATATGCCTTTAACCTCAACACTCAGGAGACTGAGGCAGGAGAATCATGAATTAAGGCTGTCCTGAACTACATAGCAAGTCACTGTCTCAAAAAGCAAATTTCAGAATAACACTTTCTTTGTGGTATACTTGTATACTGAATAGATCTAGTAGTAACATGTCTGTGGTCAAGCATTTCTAAGGTTTCTACCAGAAAAAGTAAGTTTCTTGCATTCTTCTGACTTACTGTTATAAGTCTGGCTTAATTTCTCCCACTGCTTGCTAGCATTGAATTAGTGAGAAGTAGAAGATACTGCTACTGACAAGGCATACATTTCTACTATTGATTATTTAGCCTTTAGAGCCATTTTTTTGTTCTGTGCTGTAACTCTGAAAGACGGCATGGGGCTGCATTTTCTGCGCCCTCACATGTTGCTTTCCCGCTCTAACGTACATTAGCATACTTCTCTCTAATCTGGTTTACTTTTTGGGGGGTTAGGGGGAGAGCCCATCCCTAGCCCTTTTAACCGTGTATTTTGAGACAGGATTTTGGTGAGTTACTAAATTGCTCATACTGCAGCCCGGTAGAGATGCGCGTCTTAATCCCATCATTCAGAAAGTTAAGCATTGTCATGAATTCGAAGCCAGTCTGAGCTACATACATTCTGAGACCCTTTCTCAGAAAAAAAATTTCCTCAGGCGGGGCTGGGATTTGCATCCTCCTGACTCAACCTCCCAATAGCTGGGATTATTACAGGCATGCACCACCATGCCTGGCTAATCTAGTTTACTTTAACAATTTGTTGTATGCTGTGATGCTGGGCATGGTGGCACCTGTATGTAATCCCAGCACTCTAGAGGTTCACAAGAAGGATTGCCACAAATTTGAGGTTAGCCTGGGCTATATGGTAAGTTTAAGGCTAGCCTAAATTATACAGTGAGACCCTGTCTCAGAGAAAAGAAAATGGTATGCTGTGAATGATGTTAAATTTAATTAGACCATCATATATGAAGTTACTTTACAGCTGAAGAAAATAAAAATGCCTTCTTTTTTTTTGCCTTTTTCCTTTTTATTGGTACCAGGGATCGAATTTACGACTGCCTGCTTGCAAGGCAGGCACTTAATGCCGCTGAGCTAAATCCCCAGCCCCAAAAATGCCTTCTTATGCCTTAAAAAGTATATTGCTTCATGTATTAATAAACTGTAAACTTTAAACTTTTTGTTTTGTTTTTGAGACAGGGTTTTGCTTTGTAGTTTGTTGTTTTGTTCTGTTTTTTTTTTTTTTTTACGTTGGAAGTGAGATTAGTCTGTCAACAAGGCAGAGCTTTACAGAGTTCTTAAAGCAAAAAAGAAGCTTTGAGATTTTATTATTCCTAATTTTACGTTCATTTGCACTTTTCCTAGCCATGCTTTGCTCTCTTTGCTAGGCGTGGAGGGTGCAGCTTTCCAGAGCAGACTTCCTCATGACCGGATGACCTCTCAGGAAGCAGCCTGCTTCCCAGACATCATCAGCGGGCCTCAGCAGACCCAGAAGGTTTTTCTGTTTATCAGAAACCGCACAGTAAGTGTCCGTGCTGGCCATTTTCCCCTGCATTATGGAAAACGCATATGACTTTTATAGACAAAATGGAAAAGAATAAGAAGGAATTTTCAAGTTTCCTATAATATTGTTACTCCAGAGCCATTGTTTCCTTTGGGTACTTGTATGAACTATATATGAAGTTTTTGTTTTTACAAATTGAGATCCTATTTAGATGTATTTTGGGGATCCTTTTCATTTGTAATCTCATCAATGCCCATTTTTAAGAATCTTTATTTAAGAACATGTATAGAGATAGGGGATTTAGCTCCGTGGGATAAGTGCCTGCTTGGCAAACGCGAAGCTGTGAGTTCGATCCCTGGTACAAAAAAAAAGAACTATGCATAGGCTGTTTGCTGAAAATTACAAAACACTAGTAAAAGAACTGGGAACTTGAAAATTCTTTTAGTTTTACTTTTTATGGTGCTGGGGTTGAACCCAGGACCTTGTGCATGCTAGGCAAGTGCTATACCACCGAGCTGTTTCCCCAATCTAGGCCCCCCACCCCAAAATATATTTTTAAGCAGTGACCTTTCTCCCCAAGGATTAGATAAAGCGTTACCCTGTTGATCTCATCTAATTCAACTTTCTCCTTGGCTGTATAATTAAATGTCTGCACAGTACTTTGCCTGACAGTAGGGTCATAATTTAACTGCCAGACATTTAAATCCCTGTTTTTGCCTTATTAAATAAAGCTTTAACAACCTTATACAAGTTCTTACTTTACTGATGCTGCTGCTACTTATGATGAAGATCTAGAGAGGATATGAATGCTTTTTAGGTTTTGATACCTGTTGCCAGGTTGCCTCCCAGAAAGACTCAGTCAACACTTGTGTCATGGTGCTGCTCCTAATTTTGCTAATAAAACAATAATTTGTGTTGCTATCATAGGCCAATATCTCATTGTTTTTCTGTTTCTTAAATTACTGCGATTAACTATGTATTGGTATAGTATATCCACTTTTCATCTAAGTAGATTTCTTAGACAAAATTGTGAACCTTTTTCTTTTATTAAAGGGAGTTTTCTCTTTTTATTTGAATTCTAGTCATAGATGTATATTGATTTCTATTTTGTCTGATTCATTTCCTTTGACCAAAAGTCAAGATTTGAGGAAGGGTTGGCTCAGTTTACATTGGTGGTCTCTGGCTATAAATCAGAATAGAACTCTCCTACAAGAATTGTATCTATTCTCTGATCTTTTTTTTTTTTCCCCTTTTTTTAAAGCAGGGTCTCACTATGTATTTCAGGCCAGCCCTCTCTAATCTTATAAAACTATGTATTTTGCCTCCCAGTTTTAAAACTATAACATTAGAATTATTGAACTAGAAAACCTGTGACCTGCCCACTATTTTCTAGGATGAAGGGAGGGAGATTAGTGTGATAAAATAATACCTGGAATGTTTAAATTTATTACAGGGAGACACAGTGCCATCAGTGCCCTCCAGACATGTCCCCTCACTTCAGACACACAGATCCCATCATGCTTGTCACTTTCTGCAGCAGTTCTGGAGTCCCCTTTCATGAACCAGGCCTTTAGTTGAACTGTCATGGCTGCCTTGATGTCCTGAATTATTAAAAATGTTTACCTTTCATGGTTATTTTGACTTTGGAAAAGAACCAGAAGTTGCGTGGCACCAGATCTAATGAATAAGCAGGATGAGGAGGCGCTGTGTTGTTTCTCTAAGCCAGGTTCTCTGTTGGATGGTAATCGGTAGCAGCAGTCTGTATTTTTATCACACTTTGACATGACACTCACAAAAGAGGACACTCAGAAAATGACAAGAATGATGGGAGAAGTGTGTTTGAAGTGGAAAGGGAAAGGCTTTAGGATTTAGGACCGTATTTCTTTTACTGCAATAAATGTTTAAAAATTTAAACATTCATCATGTTTTTTAACCACACTAAATGTGAGGAATTCTTTTTCACTTGACAGTAGCCTCAGAGATATGGGATGTACGTGTTGATCTGATCATATCCCTTGGGAACTTGGGTTTAGTATTATGTAAACAAATTAACTCCTTTGTTGAAACCTTGTCAATGGAACAGTCTATTAATTTTTATTTAATTAATTTTTAGGTAAGAAATATGGTAGTTGTCTAGGTATGTGTCTGTGTATAAAACAGGAATATATGTATCCACTTTAAAAAGACTTCCTATTAAAATGTATTGACCATGCCATAGTATTTTTGATTTCTCATCTCGCTGCTTTTTTGGGCAGTTTTTAAAATAATTGACTGCATTTATGTTATTACGTAGGCCCAGGGTCTTTGCATTGAAATATATCCCAAACAACTTTTTTCTCTTTTTATTTTGAGGCAGAGTTGCTGAATCACTTAAGTTACCCAACCTGGGCTCAAACTTTGAATCCTGTCTCGGCTTTCCAGAGTGCTGGGATTACAAGTATGCAGCACCACCGCAGTTCTGACTGCTCCTTTCCCTTGTTCTCTTCTTTGATTGCCCTAGATGTATATCCTTAACAATTGGCCATTATGTGAACTGAGGGAGGAGCTCTCGTGCACATTTGGCCTTCGCTATCACTCACGAGCAGGTGACTCCAGGTTCCCTTCCTACGCTGCCTACTTAACATCTCCTTTTGGTTGCCTTAGAAGCAGACTTGTTACCTCATTTCTTCTTGCAGTAATCTCATTCAGTCGTGGCATACCGGCTCATTCAGTTGAACAACCAAAAAAGTTGAGACGTGCCCTTGATACTTTTCTCTCTCACCTCTGTATATCTATCTAATCAATAGTTAGGGGGTATGGATTTTATTATCTCTGGAGCTATGTGACTCAGTCATGTAACTATATAATCTTGGCATATTAGTAGGTATTTTTCCTTCTTAGGCTAAATATTTCTAGCTTCTTCACTCACCTGATACAGTTTTGTGTTTTATCAGTTTTTTTTGTCAGGAATGTAACCCTCGCTGAGTAAAACTTGTATTTGAAATCTGAACATTGAAAAGATGATTTTTACAGATGGTTAAGTGATATGTCTATTTGTTTGTAATACAATTTATGTTATTTAAATATAGTTACAGTTATGGTTGGATAATCCAAAGATTCAGCTGACGTTTGAAGCTACTCTCCAACAGTTAGAAGCGCCTTATAACAGTAAGTAGTCTGCTTGATAGGACTAATTTTGGGCCAGATTGCAAAAATTGGTAATTTTTTCCAAGAAGCTCATGATTTTAATTAACTTTTTCATTCATTATATACATATAATTTTACCCTGTGCAGCACCTATTTTTTCTATGTTTTTATTTTCTGGTTTTTAAATTGTATTGACAGATGAGTTCAAGAGATTTTCAAATAATTTTCCTAGACTTGGTGTTCAGCTTTGACTTGTGTTTTACTTTGGCACTTGATGGGGTAGCTATCTGGCTTTATTTCCTACTTGGCTACCGACAAAGTCTTACAAAGTTTTAACCAGCGTGAGTGAACATTGTACCTGTAAAGTTTGTCCTCCATATCTTCTGTACTCGAATGCCTTTCTTAAAATTTTCAAATGTGATACACATTTTGGACTACCTCAGAGTAACAAGAATCACTTTCCTAAAGGAATCCTATGACCTGAAGCTTATAGGAAGGTATATTGAGTGACTTTATGATGAAGAAATACAAATTTTCTGTTTAAACTTTTTAAATTTGTTTACTTCATAGGTGACACTGTGCTTGTCCATCGAGTCCACAGTTACTTAGAGCGTCATGGTCTTATCAACTTTGGCATCTATAAGAGGATAAAACCCTTACCAAGTAAGGACCTGCCTGACCAACTAATGTAATAATTTTAGATTATTGCTCCGGGACTGTTTTATATCCATGATGGTGTTAGCATTTATTTAGTCTGAATATTCTCAGGTTTACCCTATAAGTCAAAATTCAGAATAAAATCTCAGGAATCAAACTCGATCCTTACGCTTGCCAGGCAGGCACTTACACTGCTGACCTAAATCCTCGGCCTTAAAATCTTTAAATAAATATACTTTTTCTTTAGTTTCTACTTTGATAAACACTCAGAAAAAGATGAGATTTCCAAGTTTTAGAAAATTAAGAGTTTGAAGACGTCATTAAGGCTGGGGATACACCTCTTTGGCATAGCACCTCCCTGGCAAAGGCAAGGTCCTGAGTTTGATTCTGAGTAGCAAAAATAAAAAATTAAAACATCATTAAAAATAGGCATTCATGCCAGTAGAAAGTTGACGGTTTTCCTCTCATTGATGCTTTCTTTTTCTTTTTCCTTTCCTTTTTTAAGTACTATCTGCCCCTTTCATAATGTTTGGGTAATATCTGCCGGGGAATAAGGAGTTAGGGACATTTTGAGAATTACTACATTTATTTTTAATGCCTTAATAATTCTTCAGAAGAGGAATACTAATTTAAGACTACAGAGAAGTGCATCTTAAAGGAAATACCTTATACCCACAATATGTTCTCGTGTAGTTCTTGTTTAAAGGAGCAAATTATTCATGACATAGTAAAGATCTCGCATAGTGAAACATGGTTGAAAATAAAGAGAAAGTAAATTTCAAAGAAATGCATTTGATTTATAAATATGTTAAAAAATTGAGAATGTAGCTCAGTAATACTTTACTTGCCTACATATGTATAGCCCTGGGTTCCAGGCCCAATACCATAAAAAATTTATAAAAATAGATGTCAAACTTGACATTACACTCTGTTTCAGAAATTTTTAAATGAGTTTCAGATTGTTTCCATATTTTGAAAATAACTGGATTTTTAACTTTTTAAGGTATCCATGATATGTTAAGAACCCAGAGATTTTTTTTTTTAATAGGGGAAGAAAATCTCTACACACAAATCCTAACAAAATACTCTGAATTTTGTTCATTTTTTGCTTTTAGCTAAAAAAACAGGAAAGGTAATTATTATAGGCTCTGGAGTCTCAGGCCTGGCAGCAGCCCGACAACTACAAAGTTTTGGAATGGATGTCACACTTCTGGAAGCCAGGGTAAGAATGTAATTTTGGGTTTATTACCCACCCTGACCAGTGGAAATATGGTCAAAGAAATTACCTGCTATAGATTATGTAATTGTACTAGGATGAACTTAGCCAAACTGATTTATATATTTCTCGCTATTTTTGGATATTGTTAATTTATATTTAATGAAGTATTTTTTGCTGTCTCACATGCTGCTAAGTGCTCTACCACTGAGCTACAGCCCCAACCCCTGGATAAAGCATTTTTAATAGTGAAGCTTTAAAAAGTGTTTGTAAGGAATCCAGACATTCTAGTTATTTCCAGGATATATCAGTTCTCAAATTTGGGGCCCTCATGGCTTTACTTACTCTTTGTCAGAAGCAGTTAGTTGAAATGTGTTCCCTGTTTGATAGTTAAAAAGAATTTCTCACCAGACAGGAACCATCATTAGACTTGACTGAAGCCAAGATATTGGTTTCCTTAATTGTTAGTCTTAGAGAGAAAAATGAAAACCAAAAGAGAAAGGGCTGGACAGACCGGGATGGAGTCAGCATCCTGTTGGTCAGTGAGCATCATGATAGGATGCTTCTAGGAAAACTATTTTCATGAACAACTTTTGGAATTTAATTACCCTTCAGTTTAGTCTTCCTGATCTACTATTCAAACGACATCACAGGACCATCTATTAGATAAACTAAAGAATGTAAAATTTTATAAAAGTTTTGAAAATATTATATACAGTAAAATAAAAATTCCTTTTCATAAACTGCTAATTTTTGCAATATTCTTTTAAAATAGTGTGTGAGGAAATTAAGTATTTTCCTAATATAATCTGTTACTAAAAATAATGTTTTGTTAATTCAAAAATATTTGTGTGTCTTCTGCAAACTGCATGCTAAGGATGCATAATTATTAAATTACAGCTACAATTCAGTAAGATTTTTCCATACTTGAAAGTCTCTAAGAGTCTGTTTAGGAACAAAATGTGTTTTCAGGGTTGGATGTTCAGTAGACTCTGCCCTGGGCATAGGGCTACACTGGAGAACCACTTGTCAGCAAAATCCTCTATCAGATTGTTAACAGCCGTGCCATGTACAGTGGTACATGCTGGAGAATCAGTTGAGCCCAGAAGTTCAAGATCAGCCTTGGCAAAATAGTGGGACCTATCTCAGGGGAAAAAACCATAGCTGGCTACAGGCATTGATGGTAAGAGTCATATCAATGGTGATAGAAAGGTAGAATTAGTATTTGATGTCAGGATTTGTGAACATGTGTTTCCTATATGGGTGGCTCTCGTGCATCCTGTATTTGAAGAGGTATTCTAGAAAACTGGATAGAAAGATAGTACTTTTTACTCGGCTTTTGGCTGTTGGAACTGTCTCACATCACATCATTTAATTCTGTGCTGCTTATTGTTACTCATCACCTACCTCCCCCTCAGCTTCTAGTTCAACTTCATTTGTTCTTTGTGCCTGCAACGCTGTGGTATGCATGTCTGCATACACCCAGGCCTCTATGCTGAGCAAGTACTCTTACCACACAGCTACATGCCTCGCCCTTTTTATTTTGTATTCCTTAGTTTTGAGCAGGGTCTGGCTAGCTTTGTTTCCCTAAGGCTGGCCTGGAACGTGTGATTCTCCTGTTTCAGCCTTGTGAGTAGCATACACTACTGTGCTGGGCCACACAGTACAGTTGCTTGCACTCCACTTTTTAAATCGTGAAAGACTAAATGCCTGTTGTGCAGAGATATTGTGGTTAAAGCAGAATTGATGATTTTGGTCATTTAATTTCTAATAGGATCGGGTGGGTGGACGAGTTGCTACATTTCGCAAAGGGAACTATGTAGCCGATCTTGGAGCCATGGTAGTAACAGGTCTTGGTAAGTAATTCTTAGTTTTAGCATACATAGTCTGGAACTCATAAAATTGTTTAAGCTTACATTTCAAGACATAGGCGCAGTTTTAAAATGTACTGGTTTCAGGTACTGTGGTTTTGGGACTTCCGTTTGTTTGGTTTTTGTTTTTCCCATTAACACCATACCACAGACTGGGTGAGTTTGTAAAGAAAAGTTTATTTTAGCTCATGGTTCTAGTCTAAGATCAAAGGAATCTTGCTGATCGAGTCCTGAGGTGGCACACATCATCACATGGCAGGAGACAGGGAGTACACATGTATGTCTGTACTCGGGTCCTTCTCCCTCTTACAAAACTACAGATGTGATCCCGAGACACCTCTCTAATGACCTTATCTAATAACTTCCAAAAGGCTCCACCTCTACACATCATGATGGGATTGTTTCTGCTCCTTCATACCACTAGTGGAGATAAAACTCCAGCATGAGTTTTAAGAAGAAAAACCATATTCAGACCATGGCCGGTACTTTCCTTTCTGTTAGTGAGAAGGGGATTGCCAAGTAGTCTTCCTAAAGGGGTACGTTAGTATGTGCAAAGTACATGTCATACAAAATCGTATGACTTGGAGTTGTCTTTTTCCAGTTCTAAGAAATCATTCTAGATAAACAGGCAAGTGGACCTTGTGGTGTTGGGAGCCTTTTTTTTATGGGTATTATTGATAATGGCCAAATATTCAGAACCACAAATTAGAAGACTAAATTGTTTCACAGTAAGAACCATATAACCACTAAAAATTATATAGCACCTAGTAACTTTTAAATGTCCACAGCAGCCAATGACCGTACCACCCTGAACACAGCCAGTTTCATCTAAATGTCCTACAGTATGTTGCTAAGTTGAACAAAGATCACAAAACAACACGTGTTATTCTTTTTTGTGCCACAGTGTGTAATTTTAATGAACCTAAAAAATCATAAAGTGTTAACTCACAGAATTTTTTGTTTACTTCTGTATGCTTATCTTACATTTTTACTTTAAGCATTTTTATGATATAATTTACATACAGTTCAATTTTGAGCTTTTTAAATTTTAGAGTAAAATCATTTTCACTTTAAAGTTTTCCTTGTTATAGCTATGCTGAACTTAATTGTTTTGAGTTTTTTTTTTAGGAGGAAATCCCATGGCTGTAGTCAGCAAACAAGTAAATATGGAACTGGCCAAAATCAAGCAAAAATGCCCACTTTATGAAGCCAATGGACAAGCTGTAAGTTGAAAACAAACAGAACTTTTAGAGATTTCTTTGTTTCAGTTGGACATAATCTGGGGGTAATGTTTGACTGAACATGCACACAAATAATATAAACTGTGAAATGCAATATTTTTCTAGTTGCTTCTTAACTCTGAGCTATACAGGAAGGACTTATGGTGAATGTGCATATTTATATGTCTGTCTAGGCATTTATACAATGGACATTTGATGAAGGGCTAGCTAGATAGGTTTTATTTGTATTTGGCTGTAGCTACTTTCCAAGACACCCATGGAATCAAAACCTGAGTCTTCATTTCTTTGTATTGTGTCTCCCATCATGTGCTTTTTAGCGGTGTGCTCTTTTCTTCAATTTTGTTTTTATAAGATCAAGCTTTTAATGGGCTAATAGACCAATGGAGGGGTACTTATGCATATGCATAGATTGGTTCAAGTATTTGTAAACTATAGGTAGAGGAACTTTGTATCCTCAAAATGCCAGTAGCATGAAAGTGATCACTGGTCTGTGGGAATGAGAGTAGTTTAGCCTTTGTAAGAGGGACTTCAGTGGTGAAAGTAGTGAAGGTTTTGGGGGTAAGTGAACTTCAAGTTAGTGTTCAACAGGAAGCTTCCTGGTTCGAGGCCACACCTCTCAGGACGTGAGCACATTATTATCTTTATGTTTTGAGGAGGGAAAACTTCACTGTGTATGTGGCAGCTTAGCTGCCTTTTCTGAAAGTGGTAAATCCCAACTTGAAATTTTATGCCAAATGCCCTAAGGGAGACGCTCACATATTCCTGGCCTGTTCTAGGTTAATGGGGTTTATGTTGGGAGAGGACAGACTGAGGGTGTGCCTTTGTTCCCCTTCCACCATCCTGCTGTACATTTCCTGTAAGCACTTTTGGGAAAGTTGTGGTAGAGTGAAGAACAGAATGAGAAAGGATGAGTTAGTTCTAATTCAACAATTAAGTAAATACAGTGATTTACTTACCTGTGCATATAGAGATAAGTATTACTATGCCTGCTGCAGTCTAGTAATACTCATATACAATGTTTTTAAAAAAATCTAGGGCTTTCAGACTAAGCTATGCCTTCACACCTCCTTTGTGGCTTTTTTTTTTTTTTTTTTTGGTAGTTCAGATTAGCCCTGGACACTATATATATAGTCCAGGCTGGCCTTGAACTCATAGCTATCTTCCTGCCTCAGCTTCCCAGAATGCTGAGATTATAGGCAATATGCCACCACACCCAACCCACAAATATTTCTGTTCCCCAGTTTTTTATTGTGGAAATTTAAAAATAAGCATGAAAGAGAAAACTATAATGAACTCTCTTGCTTTACCTAACCCTGTTCCTGTTGGATATTTTGTTTTTGTCTTTTGGTTTTTTTGGGTTTTTGGATAGTGGTAATTGAACTCGGGACCTTGTGCTTGCCATGTAGGTGCTGTGCCACTGAGCTATACCCTGGCTGTTAAAGAAACAAATATATCAGGGGCACAAAAGTTGAGGAAATTTGCCAAGAATTAGATAAAAGAACACATTGCTACAGAAGAACCAAGGGAGTAGGAGAGTGTGTGGAGGTTGGAGGAGTGAGGGAGACCCTTTGCGAGGAGCAGTCAGTGCAGCAGCCCATGCATACGGCAGGAAATGACATGGAAGCAGAGGACAGTGCAGAGTTTGCGGAAGGGGGTGAGCTCATCCTAGGAAGGAGAGGGGGTCTTTGTAGCTCTGTCCTGTGATAATTTTGCTGCACTGGCTGGATCTTGGATGGAAGGCGGGGCGGGGAGAGTGTGTGCAAGTTGCCTGTGTGACTGCGTCCGCCGTGGCCTCCTCAGAGCGCCTTCTAGCAGCTCCTCTAGGGTCCCGCAGAGTCTGCTTCACATACAAGTTTACTCAGCCAATAATTTTTTATTTTTTAGTAAACTATTGGATAAAATGGGCTTGTTTCTCCATTCTTGTACATCAAAGGATCAAAAAGAGGGTAATTTTATGTTTCTGTTATTAGTATATAGAAATTAATTCTGTCATGCTGTATAAAGCCAGCACTTGATTCAGTTATAAGAATCAGTGGTAATACTGTCTTAAAGACATCTCCGGACCCAGCCATTTTGCTACCGTAAGGGGAAAAATTATTCTTAGGAAATACTTTTGGGTTTATTAGATTGTTAAGTTTTAATTACAATCATAAGAATTCCTGAGTTTATCCGAACTCTTTCTGTGGTCCTATATGGAGAGCTAGAATGTTGAGATTGGTTATTTCTGACAGGGAAAGTTTATTTTATAGTTATGGATGACTAGAACAAGGACTGTCCTATAAAGGAATAAAATACCTTAGGAATATTAAGGATATCTCTGTCGAAATCTCCCATATCGTACCATACCAAGCCCGTAAAAGCAGAACTAAAATGATAACCGCCCACAAATTGGTAAGAGATGAATTTATACTTTGACCTGTGCTATAATCATCTCTGACTAGACAGGGGCAAGGTTAGAGAACAGGTAGTTCATAACAGGAACATCTGGGGAGTCACAGTGAGGTAGCTGAAATATGCATAGATGGGAAAAAAAGAAGAAATGGCTTTTTAAAGTGTTTCTCTATCTTCTGTACACCAGCTAGTAACTTGGGGTTTTAGCCACCATCACACCCCACCTCCCCCTCCACCTCCAGTACCAGGCCTGTGCAGTGAGTTGTGTACACACACACACACACCAAGACAGGGTCTCACTGAATTATCAGGCTGAGTGCCCTCAGCCCTGGGATAGTAGGCATGCAACCCCAGGCCTACCTTCTTTTTTTTTTTAAGTAATTAAAAAGTATCTTAATCAAATTCTTGGGGTGCTGTAGCATTCCACATTGCAATGTTTCTGGCTGGTTTTGGATTGTGTCCTCCCAAGTGAGATCAGAAGCCTCAGTGGCTACTTGGAGAAACTAAGATCTTGATTTTTCTTTTGGGGACTGGCTTAGTTATTACAAAGAAAAAGGAAGAAACAGAATGCATGAGAGGTGGTGGGTACCAGGTCACTTGAAAGCCCATTTAATTGTTTGTCTACTCAGCGCCTTTAATATCGAGCAGATTTTCATTTGTATTCATACAGGTTTTTTTTTTTTTTTTTTTTTTTTTGATACAGGCCTGTTACTTTTTTGGTTTTCACATTTCTATGAAGAAATATCCTTAGTATCTTTACAACAGTCTTTACCTTCCTGTTTAAATCTCTGTAATTTATAAATACAAAATCTTCTGTTTTTCTCTTAATAGTCTCAAAATTCCAAAATAAGCTGGGAGTGGTGGTGTATGTCTATAATCCCAGAACTCAGGAGGCAGAAGCAGGAGGATCACTGTGAGTTTGAGGCCAGCCTGGGGTCCGTAACTAAACAAAGTTCCAAAACAGTTTAGTTTTCACCTCTCAAATACAGATACATACTAATTTGCTTTTCCAAACTATATTTATTCATGTAACAGGAATTTACTGAGCGCCTCGCCTGTATGCTACAGTGAACTACTTGGCCCTGCTGTGTGTGCCTCTTCACACACCCAGTTATTGCCTTAAATAGGTCAGAAACATTTGTCCCCTGAAAGATTCCTGTAAGTTAAATGAAGTCAAGATACAGAGTCGCACTAAACTTTATTTGGACCAAAGGCTCATTGTCCTTATTCTGCCCTTAGGAAGAATAGCAGTATCTTATTTCCTTGGCTGTATGAGGAATCTGAATTAGTGATTGTTAAACATAAATTTCTTCTTCCAGGTTTTTCCAAAGGAACTAATCTTAATCTTCTGTATCACTGTAATTCTGGAAGTGCTGAGTGATATGAGAATGACGGGGTGGAGACTGACCATGGCCTCCATTAGCCAGATTCAGCTATTACCACTGTTTTCAGTGTAACACTTCTAAGAATTGCCCTGGCTAAAAATCTCAGCACCTTCTTTACCGGGCACAGTGCAGCGCTTCAGTCCATTCTCGTCTGGTGATGAGCTTACAAAGACTAGGAGTGAGATAGATGTACATGTTCTTAAAGACCTGAAGGTTTTGGTGATGGAAGGTAGCCAGGGGTGGAACTAAAGAGATCTGTCCTTCCCTTGAGATTGCTTCTTGCAAAAATTAGGAACCTTGTTCAGAAAAGTTATTTGGCCTTCCCTAAATTATTCCTCATGGGTTGGACACACAGGTGGCCCTTTCCTGACATGAATGGTTGTGCTTCGTGTAATCTTGAGGACCAAGGCAGGAGTGAACCCATTTAAGACAATGCAACTAATCAGGTTCTCTTAGATTGCCAGAGATACTATTTTTACCTAGGACTTTCCTAGGGAAATAAATACCTTTGAAAGATCATAATAATACCTTTTGTTTATTTGATAGAATATTCTATATTATTATTCCTTTCGCCTTCTTAGTTATTGTAAGTTGGATTATAGAAATCCACCTGCCTTCTAACTGGTGCCTAACCCTTGGTAACCTTTTGTTGAGTTCTTTTCCCAGGATTAAGGACCTAGAATAAAATGGTCAGATAAAATTACTGTGACTTACATTTAGAGATTGCCAGTAGTTCAACTTACGTTATTTTTTCACAATTATTTATAAAATAATAGAACCCAGAGATTTCTCACCCAAGGAAAAGAAAGAACAGAGTTGCGGGTGCTTATGATAGTCATTTGCTAATTCTTTTCATTGTCTGAGTACATCTAATAGGACATTTTAAAAAACTAGCTTATATTTAAAAATGAAGGGGCCAGGGGTATAGCACAGCAGCATAAACGGCTGCCTGGCACACGCAAGGTTGTGAGTTCAATTCCCAGTACCTAGTAAATGAATACATATGTACATACATACGTGTGTGCGCGTGCGCGTGCATGTTCAAAATTTAAATGTATTAAAACATAGTTTTTTCCCAGTGAGTGTTAGTTTCTTAATAGTCAAGGATTTTGTTACTATTTTTCAAATTAAAATTTTAAAATTGATGGAAGAGCAGCCAGGCTTTAGAGCTGCCCCTGGCTACCCTTGGAGCATCCCTGTAATTGCTTAACTTGGCAAAAAATGGATGGGCCTGGATGCTACTTCACATCATCCCCTAAAGCTGAGCTTCAGATTGAGAGTTGCACTGAGACATAGCCCTATCATCTGGTGTTAGTCACATGGCAGTAATCTTTTTGTTTGATTTTTGTTGTTACTGTTCAATGTTTTTTTTTCATTCATTGAATTTTGTTTTGTTCTCACTGCTTCCTGACACCTTACCTCTCCCTGCCTTTTTAAAACTGCCTTTCTTTTGCCATTTCTGTGCCTTGACTTTCCCATTTTGGTCTCTGTACAATCTGTTCCTTATTTCTCTGGTGGTTGCAGCTTCTGAGCTAACAGAATGCTTCTGTCATGCTATGTGTGTAAAGCCTTGATTTATTGCTGTCATACAAAACTAAACTTGATGTGGCTGTTGGGCTGTTATTTACAGTTTATTTCTCTCTCTGCTGCACTGGTTAAAAGGACACTGTCAAGGTATTTTTTTCATAATTTTTCAAATCATTTTCCTCACTGTTTACAAGTAACCCATTAAAAGCTTAACACTTAAATCTTTTCCTTTCAAAGATCCTCCTCATCACACATTCACACTGGTTTTTTGTTGTAGATTTGCACCTGTGTGTTGGGCTGGAGCCATTTGAGTTTTTGTCATTGAAAGCGCATGTAAAATGTCAGTTTTTTTGTGGGGAACATGGGTGGATTAAAGGGGAAAGTGTAATGAGTCAAGTGGACTGCTTGGAAAAGAGGGAAGAAATAAAAGGTCAATTTGGTCCCTCTAACCTTGACAGTGTCCCTTTAAATATTTCTCTACCACATGCCCTGGACCCCAGTTACTGAGGCTGAGCACTGCATACGTTCTCAGTATGAACTCCTCCCCTGTGGTACTGTCATCTTAGCTGCAAAGATTAAAGCTTGTCTAAAGCCGTCCAGGTGACACTGGAAGAGCTTTAATCTGTCCCGTTTGCATTCTTATACACGTACTGGCACATTCTGCCCTACTTTAGAGGCATGTGATCTAGTCCCTCTTGCTGTTTTAACAGCCTCTTTAAGCATGTTTGAAGGCACATACAGAAATATCAACTTCTCGTTCTGCAGAAAAGACAGTTGCACATTGTATCTGTGGTCAGTTTAGATGACAGCTTTGTAAAAGTGTAGTTGCTTCCTTTTTGAAAGAACTAAATCTAATCTTCTATAGCTATCTTTTTTAGCATGGTTGCAGGAGTTGCACTAGAAACAAGTTTCTGAGCAGAATTGTATTATTCAAGTTCTCTCTATATGACCATCAAATCAGTGAGGGAGTGTAATCAAGAAAGTAAACTTCCTGACAGGAGGGTCTTTGTCATCTACTGTCATAGCTCTGTGATCAAAACAAATAGGGACACGACCACAGGCTGTCTTTCTATCCATGGAGTTGAAAGAGTGATGTTTTTGATCCACCAGATTGTAGGGCCAACCTAATACATAAATGACTGACTCTTGTCTCATTTCTCAACACAAACCAGAAGATTCTTTGGAATTTAGATTTTCTGTAGGTGAAGGGTGATCCTCTAATTCATAAAGATGGCCTGATCTCATCTGGTGTAGCCTTTTAGAACTTGATACTTCAAGTGTGATTGTGATGAACTCATCTTTGGTGCTTGTCATAGTCACAGATGCACAGGAATGCTGCCATGCCCTTCCTTGCTTTTTAAATGTTTTAGTGCTGCACTTCTTGGCAGATTCTTTTTGCACCCTGACAGCTTATCTTGTGAAGTCACTTGTGTGATCAGTGAAGAGCAGAGGCTGGAGCTTCACACTCATTTGTTGAGCTGCAGGGCAGGAACTGAGGAGTTGGAAGCAAGACTGGAACCATACTGTGAGGATCCTTAGGGCAGTCACCTGTGGCCGTAGATCATTCCCCCTCGTCTTAATGTTAACTGCTTTGGTGTTTTGTTTTCCTGTTAATGATTTTAGGTTGACTAAAGCAGAATTCTATATTTTGAATCTCATTTCCCAATTGAGGCCCAGCTGCTTTTTCCTTTTTTTCATTACTGCCACAAATTCAGCAGGATGGCACACAGTGTACTTCAGGATGTGTGGTAGCATAGGCAGGACACGGTGTGGCCTAGGGCCTGGTCCAGCTTGATGAGCTGCTTTGTAGTCCTCTTAGTCTACAGCAGTGAGAAGCCAAACATCCTGGTGTCTCAGTTACTTACAGTCTTATGATATTCAACTCTGCAGTTATTAATCTGAAAAATAAAGATGCCAGTGTGGTGTTCTTGATAGGCATGAATTTCACTTTTCTGTACTTCCACCTGAAATTCTGTCGTCTTTGAGGGGAAGCACATAGTTGGGGCTTCCTTTCTCATCCTGCCCCTGTTGAGGAAGGGCCTCAGGTGTTAATGTAGTTTTTGTTCTCTGGGACTTTCCTAGTGTGGTGCGTGCACTTCAGCCCGGGTCCTTAGCTCAGCGCATGTCTTCTCGGTGCACCTGGTGCTCCGTGTAACTTCAGCCAGCACTGTTTACAGCCTGTCGCTGTTGATTCAGGTGGAGTCCCAGCTGTGAGAGCAGAAGTGGCAGAAGAGGGAACGATAGGACCAAAACATTTCATAATCTCATTTAAATGGACTTAACCACTTCATAGAGAAGAAAAAAGTCATTGTCCTCAAAGGTTTCCCCTTTGAGATACATATTTTGATTTGCTTAAATTCTGAAGCATTTGTGTCTTCATGGATAGTTACGTTTAGTCTTATAAGGACCAACTCTGCTGTACTTTGGATTTTCAGGTTCCTAAAGAGAAAGATGAAATGGTAGAGCAAGAATTTAACCGCTTGCTGGAAGCTACATCTTACCTTAGTCATCAGCTAGACTTCAATGTTCTCAATAATAAGCCTGTGTCCCTTGGCCAGGCACTGGAAGTTGTCATTCAGTAAGTACTTTGATACCACCTGTATATTGAATTACTTGTTTTAAGTTTCTCAGTAGTCTTATTTGAACTGGCTTTTACTTTCAGGTGAAATTGTTGAATCCCAAAGTAAAAACTTTTAAAACAATTACATCCTTAAGGACCTTACCAACTCTAAAACTCACTGTTATTGTACGACATTGTTACTGTATTTAACATAGTATGGGTAGTAATTTGCCACCAGCCATCTTTCTTGCTTCTAAGCATTTAAAGTCCATTGAGCCTCGAAGTCTCTGACTGCTGTTGATGGGCACTTGTCTGGTGCAGCAGAACTGCCTTTGCACCTGGGGCACACATGTTCTCTCTTGTAGGTTACAAGAAAAGCATGTCAAAGATGAGCAGATTGAACACTGGAAAAAGATAGTGAAAACTCAGGAAGAACTAAAAGAACTTCTTAATAAGGTATGATCCTATATTTTTTCCATTAAAGAAGCTACAATAAGGGGCAGAGCCTTTAAGCTAGAAATTTTGTAATGAATTTTTGTCTCCATGAAAAGAAAGGCTGCATATGGGACACATTATGATTTAAAAAGCAGCTAGTGAAAGGCACGGTTTTGTCTGTCTGTCTTTGAATCTGACTCCACTGATAAAGTGTTACTAAGGGAAAGATCTTCCCTCTATGGCCAGTTCCTTTTAGCTCTTCAGCACAGGCTTCCTGCTACATTCTAGATTTGAGGCAGATCAGTGGCTAAGTTCCCATTAATGCAGGCTGACAAATCAGTTCATTGCCGCCCATTGCTCCTCTCAAGGTGCCAGCATCTCCCACCTCCATCCGCAGTGTGGCTTTTCTCTGTAGCCACTTCCTGGGCTCCAGGTTCCAGATCCTTCAAGGCTGCCTGGGTGTTTCTCTTCATCTTGCCAGCTACAGACATAACATCCAGCTGGGGAGACGCCCGGGGTGGGAGTATACTGATCGCATCTCTAGGTGTGAGTTATGACTGGACTCTTGCCTCACTTTCACTCTGCCTCATTTCTTCATCCTGTCACATGAGGAAGTCCCCAGTCACCTTCTCTGTGTAACTTGTGAACTGAGGAATGGCTGGAGAAATGCCAGCCAGCAGGACCTATGCAAAGCCCTGACCTTGGCTCTTACTACCAGGCTTGTCCTCATAGTGCCACCAGAACCATAATGAAACTAGCGTTAGGAAGGTTCCATAAGGGTCTTGGTGTGTTGACCCTTTACATATTTAAAAAACAAATCATGGCTGTTGGTTCCCCCAAGTTAAATTAAATTGGTGGTAGATTGTTTTAATACTTTATTTTTTAAAGTGGAAATTCCTTCCTTCTTGTCTGTGTTGATAGAAGCCAATCCTGCTTACCCAGTAGTATTATGACACCACTGGGTTAAGCTCTGCACTCTCCCTTCCCCCATATTTCCCATGTGGCATGATATAAAACAGGCATTAAGAATTCTCAAGGCCCTGCATGACAGTTTAAGAGAGGAAGCGTGAATTACATTGCTATCTGGAATACTGAATTTGTGCCTTTCATCTTAGATGGTAAATTTGAAAGAGAAAATCAAAGAACTCCACCAGCAATACAAGGAAGCATCAGAAGTCAAGCCACCCAGAGACATTACTGCTGAGTTCTTAGTGAAAAGCAAGCACAGGGATCTGACTGCCCTTTGCAAGGTATGGTATTGAACATGCCTGACTGGTTTTGCATGGAATCTTGAGAATTATTGCAGACCTAAGAAACTGGACAATAGGGTACCACTAAGCAATCAAGTACCAACAGGCCCAGGAAAAGACAGTTTAGCATATGGAGACAGGGGACTTAATGGGTTAGTTTAGCATATGGAGACAGGGGACTTAATGGGTTAGTTTAGCATATGGAGACAGGGGACTTAATGGGTTAGTTTAGCATATGGAGACAGGGGACTTAATGGGTTAGTTTGCTGCTTTTTCAGTGGAATTTACCCTGACAGTTTAGAAGAGTACAAATGAACAAGGACTTTAGAGTTGTTTGGAAATTAAACTGTCTGGTTTAGCTTGTCCCTAGCTTGATGTTTCCTAGCACTGTGACCTTGAACTCCTTAATTACCTCATCTGTTACTCGTACCCTAACTTGCAGGAACTGTGAACCTGGAATAAAATTACGTATCTAGGTGTTTATTCCTGTGCTGGGACATGGTAAATGCCCAGGAAGTGGTAGCTGCTCTTATTTCCTTTCCTACTTTGCAGCACACTACTGGTTTGTTTCTTCCTTTATTTTCTCCTGCATGCCCTCCCTCATCTTATCCCAGGCTCACAATTTGTCTCAGACATCAAAATTTTCCAGGCTCTGGCTCCAGCCTTAAATTGAGCTACACTTTCTACGCATAATCTGATTTAATGTCTAGACTTCACACTTGGCGATTGAAAGCAGGTAGATATCTGACCTTTCAGGATAAATTAGATTCACTTAGTCTTTTAAATTTTATCAGGAATATGATGAATTAGCTGAAACACAAGGAAAACTAGAAGAAAAACTTCAAGAATTGGAAGCCAATCCCCCAAGGTAAGAAAAACAAACGCAAATGTTCAGAAGGCCAGCTATGACTTTTCTGTAGGGAAATTACAATGCACAGTGTACTTTTATTTATCATCATTGGGTATATTTTAAATCATTTAACAAATGGAGATATGTATAGGGCTACTTGCCATGCTTCTAAATCCCTTCCCTACTTATATTTTAATATGCAACAATGCTTAAATACCCAAACATTATCTTTAAAAAGGTGTTCCTTCTCCAGAAGATACAGTAGATGAAAATTGTCTTTGAGGGGGCTGGGGATTTAGCTCAGCGGCATAAGCGCCTGCCTTGGAAGCAGGCAGTCGTGGGTTCGATCCCTGGTACCGATAAAAAGGAAAAAGACAAAAAAAAAAAAAAAAATTGTCTTTGAGTGCGGTACAAAGTGCTGCTTTAAATTTCCGTAATCCGAGAGACTAGAAAGAGATTCTGCTTTGTTTCCACTGAAGTGGGACCGGGACTATGTGCTGCTGAGGTGTTCTGTGTGCTCTGCCTTTGTTCTGATGTCAGGGATGCCATCCATCCTTGTAATAAAAGTCTGTGCTGTATTTAAAAGAGAAGTTTGTGTCTCTATAATTTGTATTCTGAGGTGAACTTGGCACACTGCTCGAGACACCAGGGTTAAAGCAGTTAATAAGACAGTAAGATCCTATTCTGTCATGTATAGTTTTTCTCATGAGGCACAGTCCCATACTTTCCTAGATTCCCCTTCGTTTACCAGAGCCACCTACCTCAGCTCGTTGGGAACAGCTATGATGTCCATTACTAACCCTGTGTTCCTTGCTTTTATTTTTTAGTGATGTGTATCTATCATCAAGAGACAGACAGATACTTGATTGGCATTTTGCAAATCTTGAATTTGCTAACGCCACACCTCTCTCTACTCTCTCCCTTAAACACTGGGATCAGGTAAATTTTCTTTGTTGTTTACTTTGTTGCATATGTCTCAGAGGACTCTGGAGAAATTCTTAGTTTGTGTATATGTTTGTTTTTAGATAGCTTTAATAAAATATTATTTATATATAGTGAAATTCCAGCCACCTTAAGTGAACAGTGTGATTGATTGCTAGACTGACTTGATCATGAGCTGCCACAATAATCAAAATACATAGCATTTGCATCATGCTGCAATTCTCTCCTGCCCTTGTGCAGTTCAGCCCCCACCCTCCAGCTCTTGGTCCCAGATAGCCACTGATTTGCTCTCTGTGACAAATTTTGCTTATTCTGCAGTTTCATATAAATTGCATCGTGTGGCACTTAGCGTTTTGTATGTGACTTGTGTCACTTAGCATGGAGTTTCTGAGACTTAGCTTCATGGGGGTCACTAGTTTGTTCCTTCTCATTATTTGATAGGTTTCCATTGTGTGGCTATACCACAGATTGTTTATTCATTTGCTGGTGCATTGATAAACATTGGAGTTGTTTCCATTTTTTAGCTTTTAATGAAGCTGCTATATGTTTGTTACTTTCTCTTGAGTTAAATATGTAGCAGAATTTCTAAGGTCTCACAGAAAGTGGATTTTTAACTTTAAGAAACTTCTCCCAAACTGCCTTCCCACCAGTTGTACAGGAAAGTTCCATTTGCTTTACCTCTTCACCAGTCTTGCCTAGTGTCTGGTTTTGGTTTTTGTTTTGTTGGTACTGGGGATCAAACTCGCAACCTCATGCTTGCCAGGCAGATGCTTATGCTGCTGCGCCAAATCCCTGGCCCAAGTGTCAAGTTTTAAAATGTCAGCCATTCTCCTGGGTATGGTAGTACTTGCATTTCCCTGCTGATTGGTGATGTGGAGCGTCTCTTCCCATGCTCATCTGCCCTTCATGTCTCCTTGAATAAAATGTGTCTGGATTTTTTGTCCGTTTAAAAAAATCCAAAAAATCCAAACTGGGAACAGTGACTGAGTACAGGAGACTGAAACCAGCCTGGTTAGAGCGAGACCCTGTCTCAAAAAACAGTCTAGTTGCCTCCTGGTGAGTTGTAAGAGCCTATTATGTTCTTTATATTCTGCCCAGAAGTCTTTGTAAGATGTTTTGCAATTATTCCTCTAGTCTGTAGCTTGCCCTTTTTTCTGAATATAGTCTTTTATAGAAAAGGTTTATGAAATCCCATGTATACTTTTTTGTTTTGGGCCTTATGTTTCTTTGCTTTTTTTTTTTTTTTTTCTTCTTCTTTCTTTTTTGTTGTTGATGTTGGGGGTTTACTCCAAGGTCTCACTCATTTGTGCTAAATGTGTTCTTTATCATACCACTAGGCCAAATCCCCAACCCCTTGGCTTTGTATTTTTTAAACACTGAAAAATCTTTTGTCTTAATTATTTTAGCCCCATCCTTTGTTTTTTGTTTTTTCTATTTCTTTTTTGAGACAGGGTCTCGCTATGCAGTTCAGGCTGGCCTTGAGCTCACTTTGTAACCCACGTTGGTCTTGAACTCATGACAGTCCTCCTGCCTCAGCCTCCTGAGAGCTGGAATTACAAGCATGTGCTAGCATGCCCAGCTAACAAGCCCATCCTTTTCTTCATGTCTTGGCACTTTTGTTAATCATCAGTTGGCCATAAAATGTGAGTTAAGTCTTAAAATCAGGTAGTAGGAGTTCTACACTTTGTTGTTTTTTGCAATTGTTTTGACTGTTAATAGGTTTTCAGTTTTTACAAAAAATATATTCTGGGATTTTCATTAGTAGGGCATTAGATTTCCAGATGAATTTAAGATGAGCTATTATCTTAATATTGGGTCTTCTAATATATCTTCCTGATCTCAGCAAGGTTTTATAATTCCTAGTATACAGGATTTAACCACTTTATGATAAATGTGTAATTTACACAAGGCTTCTTAGATATCAACTGGGCTAATCTTTAAATTTGAAACTTTGACCAGACTTAAGATTTTACAGAAGTAAATAAAATTTTACTTAAATGATTTACTAGTAAAGTTAAATTTTCGTATTTTGAGACAGGGTCTCACCTACTTCACCTTACACCACCAAATCCAGCTGACTTTAGATTGTAAATTCTTGCTATCCTTCAAATTTGAATCACATTAAGGATTAGACTCATTAGTGATACAAATCTTTGAGAAGTACCAGTTTATTGTTTCTTTTGTATAAATACTCGATTATTTGACATATCATTTGAAGTCTGTACTTACATATTTATACTAATAGTAAACTTTGATTATAGGCAGTTCAAATGAACAGTAGGGAACAAATTAGTAACAAAATTTTTGCTGCCAGCTCAGTATTTTTATCTAATTCTAATGTGCTATTTATTTTTCAGAAATTTTATGAAATTAGACATACTACTCTTCAAAAAGTTTCTCTGTCCAGAAATTTTTTCAGTAAATTTAAAGTAAGGAAAGAACACTGTGGATTCTTAACTTCCTGGCCAAATCTTGATTTCTTTACTATATGGACTGTCTTGGGCCTCTCTTAGAATCTTGGATTGGCATATCTGGTTTGGCAGACTCTAGTTTTGAAAATTTTCATCAACTTTGGTATCTAAGGAGTAAAAACGAGAGTTTGCACATAAGTAAAAATTAGGATACAATTATATAATTAGGATGTTCTACAAATCTGTAATGTGTTTGAGAAGCCAAAAAGATACGCTGTTGTGCTATCTAATCATCTTAGTTTCCACGTCCATCCGTGATGGAGGGTCTGGGCTTGGTGGTGCAGGACTGTGACGATAAAACCCTAACCCCACTGTCCAAAGATGGAGCACATTTTGGTATTCTTTTTCCTTCACTTTTCATGGGCAGCTATAGTTGAATATTGAGTGATTATTATTTAATTTCTGCTTTAAAATGTGTGATTTTTAAATTTTCTGCCTTAAAACATTGGCTGTCTTCACAAGCTTGTTTTTCAATATTGTCAATTAGAATTCAGTGAGTGATGTGAATTAGACTGAGACAGTGTGAAAATAGATCCTTTTCTCTCCGCGTTAGGATGATGACTTCGAGTTCACGGGCAGCCACCTGACGGTGAGGAATGGCTACTCCTGTGTGCCTGTAGCTTTAGCAGAAGGCCTCGACATTAAACTGAACACAGCAGTGCGACAAGTCCGCTACACAGCTTCAGGTATGTGGTTGCTGCGCAGGTCAGACAGCGACCCTCCCTGCGACAGAACTTCTCTTTCAGTGGGTATGACGTGCATGGCGTGTTCCCTAAGATTTTGTGAAATAGTAGAGTTTTATAAATGATAGCTTCTGTTACATTTCTAGTTGGTTGGCCTGTGATGACTCTCAGGGTTCAAACGCACCTCTTTTGTAAGCCTAAAAATTGAAGCAATTTTTAGGGGAACTAATATGTACTAAGTAGCCAGTGAGTTTGGATCTAATTTTGCTAAAATACGATGTTTTGTGCCCGTATACTCCAGCAGGTTCCTCTCCTTACATTTTGCCATCTCTTTCTTGATCTTTGGGTCTGCTTTGGCCCTTCGGTTCAGAAGGGCTGATTTGTGCAGACTGGTTCCGTGTTCTGGAGGAAGAAGTCCTGCCGATAAGTTGACTTCAGAGATGGAATTGCCCTGTGATTCCTATGGGAATAGGCTGAATGCTCTTGTTAATTTCAGAGTGCATTTAATACAGAATGCAGAGACTTGTACACTCATTTTGAAATTAATAGTTTTGAACTCAAAATAGCTGGTTACCCCTGTAAGGGTCTTCATGTGACTACCTGGGCATAGGTAGAGATGGAGCCACTAAACTTTATGGCTCCTTTCCTAGAATTGTTTCCCTCGTCACAGACACGCACAAATTATAACTACCAGGTTTTCTGTTTTCCCATGAAGGGCAGCATCTATCTGATGGTGTTGAGGTCTGTGACCTTCTGCCAGCAGATGGGAGAACAGTGAGAATGACTATAATGTCATTTTCCCTAAATCTGCAGCTGTAGAAAGTGGGCATGTACTGAGCTTTCATACTTACTTTGAGCTATATGTATTTGTTAATTATATAAAAATTCATTTAAAAACAGAAGTAATTTCAGTGCCCTCTCTGAGGCCAGCTTTGAGCACATATTCTGACAAACTGGCATTCTCAACAGGCCCCACAGTTGGAGGCTGGGTTCTGAAGAGCTGCACCATTCTCTGCGTGTCATTCTTTGTCCTTAGAGAACAGAACCAGGTTTTTATTGTTTTTTTTTTTGTTGTTGTTGTTCTGTTTTGTTTTTTTGAGACAGGCTCTCACTATGTAGTATAGGCTGGTCTTGAACTTAAAGCTTGTGTAGGCCAGTATGGAATCAGGTCATTTGGGAACAGACATATTACTGTTAGTTTTGGTGTAAATTGCATGATTTTGGTGAGTGACGGGATCATCAGTATATTAGGAGGGCAGGCTGCTACGGAGGCAGCTGTGCTGTGTGGGTGTAACCCTTAGCGGTTCTTTCCTTTGTGGCCTGTTTTCTTACATGAGGAATGAAGATAACAGGACCCGTCTGGTGATGTTGCAGAGCTAGGTGAAATAGCAAGCAGGTCCTATTGTGTACTGTGTTTAGTGTCCTTTTTAATGCCACCTTCATCACCGTCAGTCTTTTCCCATCAACATCTGTAGGATGTGAAGTGATTGCAGTGAACACCCGCTCCACAAGTCAGACCTTTATTTATAAGTGTGACGCAGTTCTCTGTACTCTTCCCCTGGGTGTGTTGAAGCAGCAGCCACCAGCTGTTCAGTTTGTGCCACCTCTTCCTGAGTGGAAGACATCTGCAGTCCAGAGGATGGGATTTGGCAACCTTAACAAGGTAATATGTTCTGGGCCCCTGTCCCCACATACTGATGTGCATATCCTAGTTTTTCAACAAGCAAGAGACTTTGAGTTTGTGTGCGTGCTTGCGTTCTCAGATACAGGTCTGAGGCCTGTTAGTTTATTCCTCTGCCTGTAGAATCCAGTGTGGTCTCATGACGTCATTCTACACATCCAAGCCTATGAAAAGAGAATCATAAAGTCTTAAGTAATACATTTGTAAGGGAGATTACTAAGCATAGGAGGACCAGGAGACTTCAGTACATCTGAAGAAGTGCTTCACAGGCACAGCAACGCTTGAAGAAAGCCTGTATCTGAGACCTATCCCTGCTCACTTCCCCTTTCTTATGGTAGGTGGTGTTATGTTTTGACCGAGTGTTCTGGGATCCAAGTGTCAATTTGTTCGGGCATGTTGGCAGCACAACTGCCAGCAGAGGGGAGCTCTTCCTCTTCTGGAACCTCTATAAAGGTAACTGCTTCTAGTTTCCAGGTTTTTCTTGGTTTTTTGTTTTGTTTTCCAAATCCTTTTAGGAACACAAAATGAGGAATATTTAGGGTTTTCATAAATGTATGCCTTAATTTTCATTAACTTGGGAGTTCCTAAAATCCCTTCTAGGTATAAGAGAATACCAAAAAAAAAAAAAAAAAAAAAAAAAAAAAAAAAAAAAAAAAAAAAATCACACAGCAGAAGGGGTGGGCCCCAGGAGGCTTCCTGGAATAGGAAGTTTATTGCTCATTTTCTGACTGTCACACCCAAACTTGGCCCGGAATCTTTGATCACTTCCTTTAGAATGCATTTTCCACATTCCTGTCTCCTGTTATTTTCTTCTGTAATTGGACTATACTTAATTCTGTATAGAGGTAAATACAGTATCATTTATACCCCACTGCACTCTCAGATAACGGATGTACTGCAGACACAGCTGAGCCACCTGACCTCTCCCCGGTTCCTCTCATCACCCCTCCCTGCCTGCTAGCCAAGTGTCAGCCAAACCTCTCAACTTCACAGAAGAGCATGTGTGGCTGTCTGGCAACAGCTCAGTGCTTTTTCTCTGTCCATCCCAGCCATCAAGTCCTGTCCCTGCAGCCTCAGCGTGTCTCAGGCCTGCTGTGCTCCTCTTGTGCTACCTGCTTCACAGGTCAAGGTACCCGACAGGTGGCTGTGGTTACATCTCTGCTGCCAATGTCTGATGGCTTTCCCTTGTTGAAGGAGAACACTTGGGTTCCTTTTCATGGCTTCTATGAAGCTCCTCATAATCTAGCCTTCCTCTATTTCTGTCTTCTCCTGTTCCCCAATCCAGGCACACTTGCTTGTCTGATACTAGAATATACCATGCAGTTCACTACTTCAGGACCTTTCTGTGCACTGTGGCCTGGGCTGCCTTTTTTTCCTTCATTTCTTCCTCACTGACAAGGCTTACTACTCTGTCCTCCAGGTCTTGAGTTAGATGTCAGAATATTTGAGATTTTTCAGGACACAAACATCCTGGAATTCCAACTAAGTCTGAGTTACTGTAATGGAGTATAGTCTAGCCCAGTATCTAGCCCTGTGCCTGTCATGAAAGTTGTATAAATATTTACCAAATGGGTGACTAAAGGTGGTGATGGGCTTGGAGGGGCTTAGGATAGCCGGGAGGAATGTAACCATTGTTAGGGACCTAGAAGCATCTTTCTACATATAGTTAGTCTGGTCAGGAGGGCTGTATGTTGCCAAGCTGTAAGCACTGAGGTGCCTGGGAGCCACGCTTGGCTCGTAGTAGCCTGCCAGCTTCCTTCGGCCTATGTCCGCAGATAAGTTTTCAGCAACGTAACTTATTTCTCACATTGGATGCTGCATGTCTCATTAGATTCAGAGTATCAGAAGCCTGACAGGGAGATTCTTGCGAAAACTATAGAAAGATCCTGGAATTGTTCATCCTGTTTCCCCAGCTCCAATACTTTTGGCATTGGTGGCAGGAGAAGCTGCTGGCATCATGGAAAACATAAGTGATGATGTGATTGTGGGCCGGTGCCTAGCCATTCTCAAGGGGATCTTTGGTAGCAGTGCAGTGCCCCAGGTAAGTAGGTGGGAGGGCAAGCAAGGTCTGAGTCCAGGCTACATCGGGCTTGGCTTGACATAATTCATGTTTGGCTAAGTACTTGGTCAGTCTCAGAATTATCTGTGCTGAAATTTAATAATCATTAATATTGGAAACTGCCCTACAAATGACAGTCAGAGAAGTACCCCGAGCTATAGATGGTTAGCGTGGTTTCTCCCCTGCCTATGGAGCCACACAGCCCTGCCTTATACATGGAGTAGTCAAACTCCAGGGAGTCCCTTTAAGAAAATCTCTTGCTAATTTTGTCCTTTAAGCCCATCGTAATGTATAGCTGCTTATGATTTCTTTGATGGTGATGTTAATGTTCTATGTGAATTTATAAAAACAAAGATCAAGTCCTAGACCTGGATTGGATCCTTCTCTAGACTGGGACACAATGGAGGTTCCTTCAGTCTGAAGCCATCTTGCCTTAGAGCATCACCTGGCTCACATATTTGCCTCTTCCCCATGTACCCGCCCATCATTTCTTTTCCACGTTTGACAGATGACTGATTTGTCCTTGTTCCAATGGGTTCTGCTCATTTTTTTCTTTAGCCCAAGGAAACTGTGGTGTCACGCTGGCGTGCTGATCCCTGGGCCCGGGGCTCCTACTCCTATGTAGCCGCAGGATCATCTGGAAACGACTATGATCTGATGGCTCAGCCAATCACTCCTGGCCCCTCAATTCCAGGTGCTCCACAGGTGAGAAACCGGCAGACTACATCTGGGTCTCTTGGGGTACCACCCGGTGTCCCAGGATCTTGGGGGAAAGATGCCACTTTTGCTTTGATTTTAGTCATTTAGACACTTTTCAGATAACCTGAGAAATCATATTTGTATCTGATTTCTCATATTTTAGCTTTGTAAATCTAGGCAGTCTACATTCGAAGTAGAAGCATCCAGAGTAAAAAGAAGTCAGTAACTTTTTTCCCAGGGTTTCCCTGCCTTAAAAAGCAAAATCCATTTTAAATTGTCCCTCACTTTGTAGTGACTCATAGGATTATGGGGTCTCAGGATCAGTAGGGGCTTCAGAGCATACACCCAGGAAATAGCCTCAGATCTAGAGTATGCTAGACCTTGTTCTGAACAGTAGTTAAGGGTTCCTCACTGTCACAGCCCTGGATCTGTGGCCTGCTCTGAACTGAGGTGCAAGTGTTTTCCTGAGTAAGAAAGTAAGACCCTAACCTTGCTGCCAGTAGGTACTTCAGGGGATAAAGAAAATCCTAGAATTTGGTCGTCAGCGTACTGCTAAAAGAAAGATGCAGTTAATAAGCACCACCCTAGACATGACCCTGGGTGGGTGTTATTGCCTCCCTCTGTCAGGTCTAAGAAAATATAGATGAGACCAGCGGGATGATGAAATAGTAGTGAGGCAGGGGGTGTAAGCCTTCAAGGCCAACAAGAATTTGGCAGTTCAGACACAGAAGCTGGGTGTGGTGGTGCACGGTTGTGATACCTGCACTCTAGGAGCTGAAGGACTGAGTATCCAAGTACAGTTGCGGCAACTTAGACCTGTTTCCAAAATGGAGGCGTACCAGGTAGCTCATACTGGAGGAGGCCCCAAGTTCAAGTGCCAGTACCACCAAAGGAAAAGCATAATGAAGATGTGGTTTTCCAGCAAACTGGAGAGCTGAGACAGGATGATGAATGCTGGTTTTTAAAAACCCGGGGTGTATTGTGATCTGCTTCTCCCCTGAATAGCCAATCCCACGCCTCTTCTTTGCGGGAGAACATACAATCCGGAACTACCCAGCCACAGTCCATGGTGCTCTGCTGAGTGGGCTGCGAGAAGCAGGAAGGATTGCAGACCAGTTCTTGGGAGCCATGTACACTCTGCCTCGCCAGGCCACGCCAGGTGTCCCTGCACAGCAGTCCCCAAGCATGTGAGACGGATGCACTGTGAAGGAGGGCGGCTTTGGGTCTTCACTGTGAGTGTTGCAGCTCTTCTGGCAATTCCAGCTGGCACTGAGAAACTCCTGCCCTGGCACCTGGACCCACTATTAGCAGGAATCCTTAAGTCTTCTTAAAGACAAAGGCAAGAAAGCGCTATAAAACATCTCAGTCTCTTGGGTTTTGTTTTTATTTTTTAATATTTTGAGAATAAAACTTCATATAAAATTAGTCCTCTTTTGTTTCCCTTTTGGGTTAGAGTTGTAAGGAGTGTTACTTCTGTAGAATGCCAGCATAATATGTCAGTAGTAATATATTTTGTGCTTTAAGGCAAATGTTCTTACTAAGAGAAAACCAGTTAGATCAGAAAATGAGGTTGAGGGGATTCTGTAGATGAGGACTTGCCTGACTTCTCTGCCGGGATTGTGGTGACAGGCCAAGAGTGGATGGTTTGGGACACTGGCTTCACTCTGCCTTTATTCTCAGATCCTTTCTATGGGCATATACGTACCGGACCGTAAGGCTGGGGAAATACTACCTAAGGGCGAGGGCAGGGGCTAAGGTAACTTAGCTGATGTCACACACTACCACAAAGTGACTTAATACAATAGAAAGTTTCTGCAGTTCTGGATGGCCAGAGTCTAAAGATGGCAGTTTGAAAGTGAAAAATAAGTCTGGCCTGAAGGGCTCTGCTTGGTGGAGGCTGTAATGGAAGAATCCATTTTCTTTTCATTCTTAGCATCTAGTGCTCTCTCTTGCTCTGTGCCCCTTCCCTTGTAGTGCGACCTTCCTCCCTCTGAAGGATACTTGTGTTTTTTCTGTCTCCTTAATTATGTCTGCAAAGTCTCTTTGCCTTATAAGGTAGACATTTTTACAAAAAGCAGCAAACAGTAGTGTTCCTTCCTGAGGGCTCTTAACAGAAAAACCATGTCACTGTACAGACGCAGAAGTCAGATTGTACTCAGCATTAGTCAATCTTCTGATGGTCTCAATGAGGTCCTACACATCGCTGGTCTGACTGGAAGATGGAAGGGAACTTGCAAGCTGAGACCCACATGCAGTGGAACATTCTTGGGCTTTGAGGTACATCTTTGAACCCTGATCCAGTGGTGGGTGCTTCTAGTTTGGTTTTTTGTTTTTTAATAAATGCATAGGCTGCTTGAGAGAGAATTTTTTTGTGATAAGCCTGAAAATAAAATGTAGCAATGAAATAGCTGATGATTTTACTCTGGTTCATGACAGACCCCAGGCATGTCCTTTTCCAGACCTTCTAGCATCGGTAATCGGCATGTTTTACCTAAAATAGTGACATATACTAGCTGTATCTGCATAGAGGTAACAGTTGCATAAAGAGATGACATCAACAAAACTGGCATCAGACTCACAGAGCATATGGAAACTAGGGAGCTTTATTGGTTAACATACTGTGCTGCAGAGCCAACAGAGAGAGCATTAGAGCCAGAGGATACATGCAGACAGGCAGCTTTGACTACACACATGCACCCAAGGAGCCCTGAGCCACTGCTCATGGCTTTGGTTCTGGCCTTCTTGGTCCCATGCTTGGAGCAGAAATGTGGAAGCTTCCAAGGGGCAGGGGTGAGGCCAGAGCACCTATCTGAGCAAGTAGGTGTGTGGACCAACAGACTGATGCCCCCAGCAAGGGGCCTATAATGCAATAGCAGTTTATTTGAAGGCTATCTTCCTAGCCCTCCCTATCTTTAAAATACAAAAAATAGACTTTATTCTCTTAAAAATACATTCCATTCAGTACATGTTCTGAGCTGTGAAGCAGCAGGAAAATAGGGCCCCTTTCCTATGATCTTGACTGAGGCTTTGAGGAGAACTCTATTCCCCACTTGGGATATTCAAAAGAAAATCCCTAAAAGCAGCCGTTCTGAAGCAGTCCTGACAGAGAAGCTCACACCAGCAGAAAGAGAGGGACCCAGTCCCAGGGGTCTGGATCCCTGTTCCTTTACTGGGAAGTGGCAGCACTTGGCACTGTGACCCACTAAATCTAAGGAACTAGAACTGCCCCTGAACGAGCAGTCCGAGAACACCATAGATGCCCCAGCACCCCAAGAGAGGGATGGCTTATGTGCAAGCTTGCTGGCAATGAGGTTGGAGTCCTAGGTCACACCCAGATCCCTGCCCACACTCTCAACCCACACTCTCAACCGCTTCTTTGCCACTGAGAAGTAAAACCTTCCTATAGCTGTGGTGTCTACCATCCCTCCAGCTCTCTCTGGCTGTTCAGTATCAGAATGACGAGATACAGTGCTAAGTGACAAAGACACACCCTCCTGGCCTTTAGCCAGCTCTTCCACCTCACAGCCAAAGAGATGGGTTCCCCAGCTTCCCTAGGAGCCTTCCCCAAACCCTGCACCTGCCAGGAACATCTAGTCAGGCAGGCTGCAGAAGACACTTGGCATAGAGGTGGGTTGGCTGGGACATGGGACTATTCGGTTTCGGCAACTATTCAGTTACCAGGTCTCCCCTCTCTCTGGAGGCTTCCTCCAGGACCCGATTGTGAGGACTGGATCCAAATGGCCACACCGTAGTTGCTTTTCAGACATGTGCCTTCCAACTTTGGAATCTGAGAGCCAGCCTTGCCAGCCATTTGAAGTCCAGAGGAACTAAGCCTCTAGTCTTCACTTGCAAATACATATTTTCTGCAACGCTGAGGATATTTAAAAATAAAATCTATTTTACAGCGGTTCTATAAAGTGTGCAGATTAAAGAAACATAAAATATTTATCCTGAAATAATTGTTACAATCAAACTCTATTGCACTCAGATTTCAAAATGGCAGCCCCAGGAAAAGGGCACCACGGCTGTCCCTTTTCCACACAGCATTGTATCAGCAGATGTCAGCGCTGCTAAAAATGTGGAAAGATCCAGACTTTGGCACCAGGAGCTACAGCACCAGAATCCAGGGTTCTAACACCCAAAGACAGAAAAACAGCGAGATCTTTTTTGGCATGGCTTGGCATTCCATTTCTATCAGCATCTTTGCCACAGAATTTCCTATGCGCAACTGACCGCTGCAGAGGTCAGTCTCCTTTGAACTCAGGATTGCCCATGGGTGAAGGAGAATGGTAGAGAAGCTGCAGGTGGAGTTTTCACCTTGACTGAGCAAGCTTCTGGCCAGTGACCCAGGAGAAGCAGCAGGGAAGAAATCTTGCATACAGCATCCTGCATTGTGCGTCTTAGGTGCAACGTGGAGCGGAAAGGCCAGCCCTTCACCTGGCAGAGCTCCAGAGCACAGAAGTAGGAGCTCTCCAAGCCTCATGGCCGTCTGACACAAGGGCAGGATGAACACCGCTGCCTGTGCTCGGTGGAGGCACTGGTAACCACTCGCCGACCTCCAGAGGAAGTTCCAGTCTCCCCTCTCCCCAGGAAATCCACAGGAGGGGCACAGGACAAGACACACAACAGCCTTGTTTTAGAAAGCACCCAGGCTGCCAGCCAGGCGCTAACACGTGGCACTGGACAAGGCCTCAGAGTATCTGGTCCCTTCCTGTGCAAATACGGGCCTGAGGAGCTTCTTGAGCTCACCCGCGTGAGACAAGCACGTGCAGATACTAAGCATAAGGCCTACAAAGACAGCTCAAGGCAAGAGGGAAGATGTTCCCCAAGCCTCTGAAGACAGAACCCCCACAAAGCACAGTGAAAACAGACAAACCTTGGATTCCAGACTGAGGGCTCTGAAGAGATTCCGTTTACAGACAGGGAAACTAAGGTTCCCAGAGGACAAGGACTCACCCAAGATTACACTGCAAGGAAGTAATAAAGCCTCAGAGAAACAACTTTCTAGACTGCTAGTCTAATGCTCTCTGCTGCTGAATGGCGTCTGCTTCATACAAGTAGCCTTTAAAGGAGACTGAAAGATGCTGTAGAAAAGGCAGCGCCACAAATACAGTTCTAACTTCCCCATGACGGGTATAAGGAAACTAGTTGATGCTTTCATCGTTGTTGTAAGGTGTGGCTTCCTGAAAGACTGCTGCACTCTGAACTGTATACCCCTAAGGCCCTCAATGGGCAGATAACCTTTCCTTGGAGGAAGTCACTGTAATGATAGTCGACTTGCAGGAGTCGGGGCCACTTCTGTAGGAATGCATCAGCATGGTAAAGTGCGAAGCCTCCTCCGCCTGGGATGGAGGAGGAGGAACAAGAGGGAGGATTCTCAGTCCATGCCTTTCGTGGAGCTATTGCTTGTGGAGTGACTAAAGGGAAACTGCTTCTTCCTATCTGCTTTTCCCCTTGCTGGGGCACTTTCCAGAAGGCAGCATATGCTGGGTCAGGCCCAGCATAGTCCGGGAATTTTCCCAAAATGGGAACAATGAAGTCAGCTGAAGTCTCCAACCACAGGAGAGGGTGCAGTTTCTGCCAGCAGCATTATGGGTGCACAAGGAAGGAGATGCATGAGGCGTTCGCACTTCCGATGCCTTTGGAAGGTGACAGAGAGCTGGGGTGGGGGTGGGTTCATTCCAACAGGAATCTGCATGCTCTGCCCCAGAAACTAGTCAGCCAGAGAGCCAGGTCAGAGAAGCCTCGACCTACAAGACAGTCCCATAGTCCCTCAGAGGCGGCACAGACCCCCTTCTGCTTTCAGAGTCTGAGAAAAAGAACTCCAAGGGGAGAAGGAATGGACACTCCCCAGATGCAGCTAATGGCAGGTCATTCTTGGTGGGCACGAGGGTGCTCAGCAGAGACAAGGAGCATGGTGAGGAGACTGAGGAGGCGCTAACCACACTAAGAAGGGGCTACGCTAAAATACGAAACTACCCACCTGGGAGCACAGAATTTTGGCTACTGTTGTATAGTAAGAGGTTTCTGCGTCTCCCCACCTGTGGGCTAAAGTGGTCTATGCCCCGGGGCACAGGGGCAAGGAAACAGGACTCATGCACCAGGGAATGCTGGGCCTGCGTGACTGTCCGGGTGGTAGTCTGTGATCTCCTCTGGCCAACTGGCAAAAATTACCTGAGCCACACCCCAGCTCTCCGCCAGTCTCCCAGCCAAGGCTGTGTCCTGCTGGTTAACTGGTCTTAGATACTTTGCAGGACAGGAGGTGGACAAGCTGAGAAGCGGGGGCAGAGCCTTCACCCCGCCACCTCAGTTCTCCTCAGCACAAGGCCTACTTGGCCGCAGTCGCTCCTCGGCTCGAATTCGCCCAAGCTCTGGCAGCTCCAGCTGCACAGCGGGTTCAGACCGCTCCAAAGAGTTGTGCAGTCGCCTGTGGACACTGAGTGTGCAGTCTTCACTTTCCTCCTGTGACAAGAAAGGACAAGTGAGCAAAGCGAGCCACAGAAAAGCAGAGTGGACAGGACACCTACAACCTCCCACCACAGAGACAGAAAGACCATAAAATCACTGCAAAGATGGCTCCTCCTTGGAAATCAGGGTAGACCAAGACCTCCAGGCTGCTACAGATGACCACAGGCCAGGCGGGTCGCAGCTCACTGGGGCCCAGGCTCGGACAGCACGGGAAGGGAGCGCAGGCGTGGGACCCCTGAGCAGCAGCCCGCAGTGTGGGCTCTGCACATGCTGTGCTCTCCTGGGGCTGAGAGCCACTGCCTGGGTGGGGCAGGAGCATGGGGAAAAGAAGGCTGGGCAGCTGTGATTCTCCTACCCAGGTACCACCAGACACTCCCATGCATCCCCTGGGTGTCCTGTGCCTGTCCCTCTACTCCAGCGTTGCTTAGATGTGCAGTTTCAGAGCTCTGAGTACCTGTCTTCTCTACTCTGTTCCAGAATTCTGCCTTCTTAATGTTCTTTTAGTCTTTCCAACAAGTGCAGATCAAAAACAATCAAAGTATAACTTGGCTCTTCCAGGAATTCACCTGGGTGGCCTTGGTAAGGCACTCTGTGTCTGTGACCCACGGCTTCTAGGTCTGGAAAATGGGGATACTATCTGCTCACAGGGTCGAAGGCCTGAAGGCTGGTGGCAGCACGATGCTCTGCTCCTTACGGGAGTCTACAGGCTCGTCCAGTTAACGCTGCCGGGCAGTGGGTCAAGCAAGGTGTCTATCATGGTCACAGGCTCCACAGCTACAGGACACTCGCAGGGCTCCCACACCAGGCTCACACTCTGACCCTGAAATAAGGCAGGTGGTGCTGGATCTAGCCATTCTGAATCAGTCCTGGCCTTAGCTGAAGGATACAATGTGCAAGAGGGCAGCAGGCACCTGAACTTGTCCTTGCTCTAGGACAGAGCTCCCAGCTTCCTGCTGGCGCGCAGAGCTCCACGGGAACCACTGCAGGCTCCAAGTGCTGCTCTGGCAGACCAAGAGAACAGAAGCCAGATTTCCCTTTGCATCATTGTTACACATGAGAGCAAAGTGGAGGAGACAAACTGGAAAAGGGATGATGGAAAGTCACGCTATTCTCTGCCAAACCCACCTGGTACCAACCACTGTCTGGGCCACCCACTTCTCCCAGTGTGTGCCAGCCGCAGTTCCCAATCTAGTCACATGACTAGGCAGAGGTAGAAAAGGAAGAAAGGGAGAGCAGTGGGACTCACCATGCCTGCGGAATGGTTCCAGGCTGCAGCCAGGACCGTGTCTCCTGCACGACTCCGATGGGTGAGCACCTCGGACACCGTGAGGCTACTTTGGGTCCTTCTGGAGGAAAGCTCGGCTGCATCCCCAGAATTTCCCACCTTTCGAGGGCCTGACTCAGACAGGTAGGATCTGGGCTGTTCAAGTTCTGAGAAGTCTGTGGAAGACCTCTGGATGTGGGTAGTGGAAGGTCCCATGTTTCTACCTGCTTGGGTCGGGGGGTCTTCTAAAGATTTCAAGTCTCGCTTACTCTTCCAGGCATTGCGCACAGTAACATGCCTGGCGTCCGAGGAGCCTACCTCGGAAGGGGCGCTGTGGCTTTTCCACCTGATTGTCTCCGCTGGGGCAGCATGGCTGTTCCTCTCCACAGAATCCGATGGCTTGATGAGAATGCTGCTCCGAGACACCACCGTGTCCGGCCTGTTCTTTGAGGGCCCGTCTCCCAGTCTTTCAGCGTCTGCGAGCTGCACGCCGATGTCGTGTTTGTGAATAGAGAACTCCAACGGGGAGCTGACGTGGTTGCTAACCGGGATGAGCTCTGGGGGCCCCACCTGGATGTTGCTGGTAGATGTGTGCCTCTCCCTCGGGGTCTCCCCTGGGCTGGCTCTGGGGCTGCTGCTGTCAGAGGGATAGATAGTGATGCTGCTTGTCACTTTGTTTGGTCCTGGCTTACAGCTTGACTTCTGTTTCTCCAACACAGCCTCAGTTCCAGATCCACCCATGATTTTTTTCACATTCTTATCAATGATAACAGGTTTGATGACACCTCTAGACCGCAAGGCTTCTCGGGGACTGAAGGGTCTCTGGCTTTTTACCCCAGCACGACTGGCATCTGGGAGTTCCATGGAATTGCTAGAGCCTCTGACGGGTTTCACAGATTCGTTTTCGATCCCACCATTTTTATCATTCTCAAATAGGGAGGTTCTGTGTTCCCCTCGGGCTTTGGCCTTTTCTCGAGAGTTAGGAGGCAGTTTGGGTTCAGGCTCTGGAGTGATGGTTGTGTTTACCAACTTGGCAGTAACCAGAGATGCCGTGTCTAAGTCATCGTCCGAGTCAGGGTTCTCTCTGCCGCTGGATTTGATGACTCGACACCTCAGGGCTTCGTGCTGACTGCTGTCTTCCATCACAACTGCTATGGACTGCTCAGCTTCTTTATGTGCAGCGGAAAAGCCCTGAAGGATGTTCTCCTGGCTTCTGGAGCTGTAAGGGTACTTTGATAAAATTGGAGCCTTAGCACTGGGGGAAGCAGTATCCGCCTCCAGGCCGTTGGCAGCCTTTCTACTCTTTGAGAGGCCTTCTGCAGATGACCTCCGAGATGAAGCCAGCGCGCCAACAGCCTTAGAGCAGGCAGGGTCTGTGGCCTGAGCCAGCTGGCTTCCACCAGCAAGCACCTGTCCTCGCTTGCCAAGCGGGGCCTCCGACGAGGGCTCCGAAGCCCTCTCAGCCCTACCCAGTGCGTCACCAGGAACGGAGCCGAGCATGGAGTTACTAAATGTCCGCGTCGTCTTCTCCACTTTTCCCTTCAGTCCCCCCTCAGTGCCGGGTTTGGGCGTCCCCTTCCAGACTTTGTTGTGCTCCTGGGCAGCTGGGGGGTAGCGGCTAAGCACAGAGGGCTGCTCCCTGGCCCTCTTCCCTTCACTCTGAGAGGACCCAGGGGCAAACCGGTCCTCAGTTCTCCTTGCCTCCTGAGCCCCGCTGTCTGTACCCGCGCCCACGCTGGAAGCTTTGGCTGCCCTCCTGCTGGTGAGGGTGGGGGAGGAAACCTGCCTGCTGCCCAGAGTGTAGTGTTCACTGCTGAGAGGAAGCTCCCTGTTTCGCAGCCGGTCTCGCTTATGCTGAGGAGACAGGTCCCGGGATGCGTGCTTGGCCATGCTCGCCTCCCCACCGAGGCCTCTAAACTTAGTCCTCTCGTGCCTGCCTTTGCTGGACAGGAAAACCTCTTCCCCTTCTACCTCTCCGTTTTCTAACTCTTTTTGTTTCTTGATTTGTAGCTTTATCTCTTCCAGCTGACTGGCTAAGATTTTATTTTTATTTTGCTCACTCAGGTAATTATCTTGAAGGTCATTGTTTTTGGCCCTCATTTTCTTAAGCTCCTCTTCCAAAGACTCGAAATGTTTTATTTGCGTCTTAAGTTTCTCGATTTCTTGGTTAAGGTCTTTGACTTTGTTGTCCTCTTGATTTCGGTTCTTTTCATTTTCAGATTTGTTTCTTGTTTCATTCTCCACCTGCTTTAGGTAGTCCAGGGCATCCTTCCTTCTGGATTCCTTGGATGGCAGTGTGGAAGAGATGCCATCCTCAATCCGTAGGTCATTCCTTTCCAGAAGATTGGAAGCATTCCTTGTATAATCTCGGTTCATCTTCTTGTTCTGCTCCAGTTTCTGCGTGAGCTCTTTAATCAATTTCTCATTTTCTTTCTCCTTTTCATTCAAGTATTTCCTCTCGCTGACAAAGCTCAGCGTTAATGACTTCAGCTTTTCTAGCTCCGATGCTAAATTCTGTTCAGTTTTATCCAGGCGGTCCTCAGAAGATTCCAGTTCTTTCACTTTGACTCTGAGCATTTCCAGCTCAGAAGAGATTTTCTTGGTCAGATTTCTCTCCTCGTTCAAGCTCAAACAAAGCTGGGTACAGTCATTCTTACTCCTACTAAAGGCCTCCTCTAGTTTCTCCAACTCAGCCATGCGTTTCTGAAGTCGTTCAATCTCGCATTTCAGCTCCCGAGTAAGGTTTTCCTCTTCTTCAAGTTTCTCCTTCATCAGATGGCACAGATCCTCTGCCCTCTTAATTTCCTCATCTTTACCTTCAATTCTCAGCACCTGCTGGCGCAACACTTCGATCTCAGCCAACATGCTAGAGTTGCTGCCCTCCGCCTGAATCACCTTGTCCTGGAGGTCCAGGAGCTCATCCTCCGCTTTCTGGAGGTTTTTTGTGGCTTCCTCAAGCTCATCAAGGCGGCGACTCAGGCTCTGTAACTTAAACCGCAGGTGGCGGCTGGAGGCAGTATCTTTGTAGCTCGCAACTTCAGCCATGTCTACCGCCAGCTAATGTGGGCTCCCAGAGGCATCCAACTCCACTCGAGGGGATGAGAAATGGTTACCTTTCTCTTGGCACCCACAGCCTTCTTTGGCAGCCAGGGACCATTATCAGTCTAGAGAAAGAAAGCAGATACCATGTCAGTCAGTGAATATAAAAGCTGCACTTTGGATCTCACTTGTAAAAAGAGCTTCCCATTCCCATCTGTAATCCTTGTGCCTGGAACATAGCAGGTACTCAGATTTGCTGAATGAAAGATCTTGAATAAACCCATATAAAAACACTCACTCATTACAGCCCATGTTGAGCTGATACCTAGCTCCACCAAGATGAACGATGCTACCACTGGCAGTGTGGCAAAAAGACACAGAAGCAGGGCCAGTTCTCATGGAGAATCGTTAAACCTTTCTGTACACTGGTAAGTAAACCGAGCTTCAGTTTTAAATGTAAAATGAGGGTAATGATGTCTTCATACTGCATCTCTGCCCAGGACTGTTCAGAGATAACACATGGACAGCTCTTGGCAATAAAGCACTGAATTCTGAGTCATTATAAGGAAATGTTGTCTTGTGAGCTACTGTGACTTAAAATGATACAAATAAATCTACCCAGCTTACTATATAAAACGGGGAGCTTTACACTGTGCTAAAGCAATCTTCCTGTACCTGTTTCTTCTCCCAAAAATGTGGCTATATTTTAAGTGGGATTCAGGGCAAATAGACCCTGACCAGCCCACAGGCAGCTTCTGCACAATATACCCTTTTGCATTAAAATGGAAATGCTCATTCAGCGTGAAATGAAGAAAGCTGTTTCTTTCGAAACCATTTCATTGGGGGTACACACTGCACGCCAAAGAAAAGAAAGAAAAGGACTTCAGTGTTGTGGATGGATCTAGAGAGTACAATGCTGGGATCGAGGGTGTGTGATTACTAAACTGGCCCGCTGATTGGTTGGCAGAGTTCTGGGTAGGACTGAGGGTGTGAGTGCTACCGCCCTTCAGGGCCTACAGCCTGGGTGAGAGACAGGAGACAGAAAGAGTGCTTGTCGCTTGTTGCTACCGCTGCTGTTGCCACTTTTCTTCTGCGGAGGACCTCCTGCCTGTTCCCTAATGTCCCCTTGCCATGTGCCACCCTGCCTTGGAGCCAGCCAACTATGACCTGAAACCTCTACAAACTGGGCTACAATAAACTAACTGCCTACCCCCTTAACTTTGGGAGTTGGGTATTTTGTCTCAGCAATGAGAAAAGTAACCAAAACACATGTCATTTTCTCACTCATAAAAAATAAGAGACTATATTAACCTAAAGACTAACCTTGTACTGTGACTGAGCAAAGTACCAATAAAATATTAAGTGTATTTCAATGCTTGAAGTTATAAAAAGATAAACAGGAATAAGGCACTATCAACAAACATCAAAGATTGGAAAATCAATCAAATAGATCTAGAAACAGTATGAAAACAGCATATTACATGCAAAGAGAAAAATACAAGATGTAATCAAAAAATACAGGAAATGTTTAAATTTTAAAAATTGTTATACGGCTGGGGATATACCTCAGCCAGCACAGTGCCTGCCTGACAAGCACAAGGTTATGAGTTCAATAGTACCAAAGTACTATTACCAAAGAAAGGAGAAAAAAAGAAAAAAATAGAACAGTTACAACAGACACAGCCCCAGAGCCCCTTTAAACACCTGGCTTCTCTTCTAACGCTCTCCCACCCTTCTTGCCACGTTCTGAAGCCCTTCTGCAAGTCCTCGTTCATGTCTTTAGCTCTACAGTCATGGCTGCCTCCATGTCCGGAACTGCTACCTTTCAGTCACTGTGTTAGAGAGGCACCTGCAGCCACACTGCTGGGCCCGGTGGGAGGACACACTGTTTCCGGCTGCCTGCCCTTCCCCCGACAGCACCTGGCAGCTGCGTTCACCTATGCCTGGTGACACCATGTAACAAACATCTCTCCTGCAAGCTGACCAGAATGACAGAATAAGAACATTTGGAGGAGGCGGTGCCTTTGAGGGGGATAAACCAGTGTGTCTTTCACAGGATTTTTGTTTTGTTTTGTTTTGTTTTTTGTACCATAGATTGAACTCACCTCACACTTACCAAGCAAGTGCTTGAGCCGCTGAGCTACATCCCCAGCCCCATAATGCATTTTTTAATTTAAACATTCATTGTGTATTTTTTATCACACTTCACAGTAGTTAAGAAAAAATATAATGGATTACAAAAAGCAGCAGACAGTGAAAAAGACGGAAAAAGTGAGAAAGAAATAGACAGATAAAAGTAAAGAGATCCAAAACCAAGAAGCCTAATAGGCAGCCCAAAAGGGTGAAACAAGGAATGGGAACATTCATTATTTGATGAGATATTAGTGAAAATTTTTCAAGAGCTGGTGAAAGCTGTAGGACTTAATATGTGGGAAGCACTATCCCAAACAGGAGACATTAAATTTGGACCTAAATGCATGATAAGGTTAGAGAAGATCCACACAGAGAACTTATAAAAGCAACACATTTTTTAAAAAAAAATCAGCTGTCTGTCAGCTTGTGCTGCTCTAACAAAAGGAGCTGCAGACGTGACTTGGGGAGAAGCTCCTGGGCCCAGCCGTAGCACGGCGCTGGCTCCCGCTCCCTCTCCACAAAGGCAGAAACTGTCCTTTAGCAAAGGGAGAGGCTCTAGAAGGAATTTGGTAAGCAAATAAATGAACCCAAAGAAACACTGCCTCAGTTAAACAATAAAAATCAATGTAAACCACAATACCTGTTTATGTAGACTGTTGTCCAAAGCACTAGGCAACAGTAACTTGTAAATCACCCAGACAGGAATCAAAGCTTAAAAGCTCTGAAGATTTTATATTGTTCAGAAAAGAAAAGAGTTATAATCAACTTCCGACTGTAAAGTAAGATATCTAACATCTGTTAATCACATCTGATAAGGGGCTAAAATTGAGAGTATATAAAGAGGTTCTACAACTCAATTATATAACTCTAATTCAGTCAGTCAACATTAAATAGAAGAAAAGCAATAAAAAATAGAAACAATCAAGAGGGGAAAAAATCAAACTTGAAAGATCAAAAAAATCAGTGAGACTTTAGCAGAGTAAGAAACAGATAACCAATGAATTGATAATATCAGAAATAAAAATAATAAACATCACTATAAATCTTATGGACGTTAAAAAGATAAAGGAATTAATGAACAATTTTATGATCACAAATTATAACCTAGATGAAATGGATAAAGTCGCAATCTGTCCAAATTCACACAGTGTACAATCTGAATAGGATCACATCCACTAGAGAAACCAAATTATTAGTAACTTTCCAAAACAGAATGTACCATGGGTGCACTAAGGAATACTATCAACATTTAAGCAGCAAAATATACCAGTTTTCTGCAATTTCTTCCACCAGATGGAAGCAGCAGGATTACTTCCTAGCTCATTCTCTGGGGCCATCATTACTCTAGCAACAAAACCAAAGACTTACCAGAAAAGAAAACCAGACAAATTATCTCTCATGAACACAGATACAAATATCTTCAGCAAAGCATCAGCAAATCTAATCTAACAGTGTTTAAGAATTATACACAACAAACACGTAGGATTTCTCCCAGGGATATAAGAGAGTTCAATATCTGAAAATTAATTAATGTAATTCACATCAATAGATTAAATAAGAAAAATAAGCAGATTGTGGTGGTGCTCATTTTGAATTCCAGCTACTCACCAGTAATTCTAGTATGTGGGAGACGGAGGCAGGAGAATCACAAGTCAAGGTCAGACTGGGCAACTTAGCAAGATCCTGTTCTAAGGGTTAGGAACAATAGTATAGCAAGTACCTAAGCACAAGGACCTGGGTTCAGTTCCTATCACCGCCAAGAAAAGAGAGAAAAACTGTATATTACTAGACACAGAAAGTACATTTGACAAAGTTTAATTGTTATTCATCATAAAAGTTCTTAGTAGTCAAGCACAGTGGCACATGCCTATAATTCTAGCTAACTGGGAAACTGAGGCGTGAGCATAGCAAATTCAAAGACAACACTAGGAAACCCCGTGACACCTTGCCTCAAAGTAAAATTGAAAAAGGACTGGGGATGTAGGTCAGTTCTACAGAGTTAGGGTTCGGGGGAAGAGACTGAAACTCATCCTGCTAGGAGGTAAAGATGTCCCTCTCTCCTCATTCCCATTCAACACTGCACACGCCATAAAACAATGAATACTGATTATTTAAACTGTCTTTGCAAACGACATGTCTGTTTACATAGAATATTTAAAGCCAGGCACAGTGGCATACACCTGTAATGCCAGTGGTCAGGAGGCTGAGGCAAGAGGACTGCCACAAGATTGAGGCAAGCTTGGGCCTGAACTACACAGGGAGACCATGTCTCAAAAAAAAAAAAAGGAAAAGAAACAGAAAATCCAAAATAACAGACACAAAAGCCATCAAGAAACAGTATCTGACAATAGCAAGGTCGCAGGACACAAGGTTAATATCTGAGTCAGTCATTTTCCTACATAACAGCAATGAACAACTAAAACTTGAAATTAAAAACAATTATCCTTTGTATTAACACTCCAAAACTGAAAGTTATCTCTAAATCTAAAACAAGATACAAGACAATGTACACGCTCACACCCCTTACACAGTGTTGTGCAACTATAAAACACTGATGAAAAGCCTCAAAGAAAAGCTAATCAAATGAACAGAGAGAGGCCCCTCATTCATGGGCAGGGAGACGAAGCACTGTCAAAATGTTAAGTTTTTGAGCCAGGCGTGGTGGCTCACACCTGTAATCCCAGCACTCAGGAGGCTGAGGCAGGAGGATCACTGTGAGTTCAAGGCCAGCCTGGGCTACAAAATGAGCTCAAGGCCAGCCTGAACTTCATAGAGAGACTTGTTTCAAAAAGACCAAAAAAAAAAAAGATGTTAGTTTTTCCTGACAATTTATGGATTTAAGACAATCCCAATAGGCCATTTTGTGGACACCAACGAACTGACTCTAGAATTTGTATGAAGAGGGAAATTTCCAGAAAACCAGCACAACATTAAAGGACAAGAACAAAGTCAGAAGACTTAGGTCAGACCTACTGTACAGGTACAGAATCCAAGACAGTGTGTACAGGAGGATGAACAAACAGATCAATAAAAGCAAACATGATGTCATGAGTTCAATCCCCGGCATCACAAAAAAAAATAAACAACAACAAAAAAAAACCCTTATGAACTAGGTTCATTAAGGTGAAATATACTTTCTCAAAGACATCACCAGGGAAATAAGAAGACAGACTACAGAATGAAAGAAAGCATTTGTAAAAGATATTTGAGCTGGGCGTGGTGGCTCACACCTGTAATCCCAGCACTCAAGAGGCTGAGGCAGGAGGATCATTGCAAATTCGAGACCAGCCTGGACTACAAAGTGAGCTCAAGGCCAGCCTGAACTGGATAGAGACCATGTCGCAAAAAAAAAAATTGATGAAAGACTGCTATCCAAAATATATAAAAATTCTTAAAACTCAACAGTAAGAAAACAGTTTAAAATTGGGCCACAGACCCAAATAGACAACTTATTAAAAAATACATCTATACAGATGCAAATAAGCATATAAAAAGATGCTCACATAATTTGTTATTTTAGAACTGCAAATTTACATAATTTGATATTTGGAACTGCTAAGATACAGAATATCACCATATAACTATAAAAATGACCAAAATCCAAAACACTAGCACCACCAAATCTGGTAAGGATGGTAAGCCCAAGAATTCTCATTCATGCTTGGCAGGGACACAATTTGGTGGTTCCTTGCAAGACTAATATATTCTTACCATATGATCCAGCAGTCAAGGTCCCTGTTGCTCAAATGAACTGCAAAACATACAGGCAAACATTAAGAACAGCTTTATTTATAACTGCCAAAACTTTGAAACAATCAAGATACTCTTCAATAGATAAATGGACATGCAGTGTGTTCAAAATATATGGTGCACTTTTTAATGTATTACCCTAAACACATTGCATTCATCCCCCCTAAAAAAATACTCCCCCTTGCTTCAAACACACATCTCAACTGCTTCTACTTTCTGAAGCAATTCTGCAAGTCCTCTTTCATGAATGCCTTTTCAAGATATGATCAAAAATACAGTGAATGCGTCTGCTATCCAACACAGAAAAGCAGGCTGTAAAAACACTATGGTGGGGCTGGAGATTTAGCTCAGCGGCATAAGCGCCTGCCTTGTGAGCAGGCAGTCGTGAGTTTGATCCCTGGTACTGATAAAAAAAGAAAAAGACCCAAAAAAAAAAAAAAAAAAAAAACCCACAATGGTGTCCGCAGCCACTTTATTCACTGGGTCTGCACTGTGCAACTTCTGTTTCTTCCCCAATGTCAAAATGGCCATGAAAAGGGAACACTTTCAATCAACTCAGAACACAGGCAGACATGACAGTGCAACTGATGACAATAAAAGACAACAAAACTGCTGCAGAACGTGTAAGCGTGGTGGGATGAGTGTGTTCAAAGTGAAAGGGGTTCTGACGGGGGACTGATACCAAAGTCTCTTTCACTGAAACACTGTTTTTTGTTTAGTGTTCTGTGTATTTTTCAATTTTCAATCACGTGTCATAAACTGGTAAATTCCGGCAATGAAACATTATTGCTAAAAAGAAATGACTTATCAAGCCATGAAAAGCAGGGAAAACCTTTAGGTGTATCTTAATGAAAGAAGCCAATTTGAAAAGGCTACATACTGTAGGATTCTAACCACTTTGATGCTCCAGAACAAAACCACACAGAAAGTAAGATCAGTGGTTGGCGAGAGAGGAAGGGAAAGTGAATAGGTACATAGGGCAGTGAAACACTGTATGGCATATAATACACCATTATACATTATAAATTTGTCAAAACCCATAAACTATATGACATGCAGAGTGAACCCTAGCATAGATTGTGGACTCTGGATGATAATGGTATGATGACTTAAAAACCAAGGTAAAGATCAATATAATTACTTTGCCAAAAAGAGATCACAGAGGTTAAAAATGGAGCAGGAAGACCAAAAAAGGTGGCTGGTGCAGTGATCCAGGCAAAGACAGCTATGGCCTGAGCCAGGCACTGAGCAGAGACCAGAATTCCAGCCCCATGAAGGCAGAACTGAAGGCCTGCTCTGGGCTGCACAGAACGCAAGGTGAGGAATGGTACTGAGGGTGACTGCAAGGCCGTGGCCTGAATCCGGGGCAGGGCGGCACTGTCACCTATGCCGATGGGGCTGAGCGCAGACACAGCCATCTGGAAAGGAAAAGAAGATCAGGAGTTCAGCTCAGGACATACCATCATGTGAGATATGAATCAGTCCGCCCAACAGACACATGAAGAGGCCACTGAATACATAAGCATGGTTGTCAGGAAAGAGATGGGGACAGATACAAATCTGTGAGTCAACATGCAGATGGTTTATAAAGTCATAATCTGGCTGAGTTTGCCAAGGAACTGAGTGGAGACAGAGAAAACAAGAGGTCAAAAGTCTGAGTCTCCATGTGGCCAGAATCTTTTCCTAGTAGAAACACAAAGTAATTAGCAAAGAACTGAATCAGTCAGTGAAGTTGCCAGAAAGCCAGAAGACTAGACGTATCATGGAAGCCCAGCAAGGAACGGGTTAAGGAGACGTGATCTGCTGTGACCTTAAAGCTGACTGAAAGAGAAGTAACTGAGGCAGAGGTGACACAGGGATGGCCATCGGCATGTACGGCAAAAGCACCACAAGCTGGGGCTAGGGAACATGGTCTGCTCCATAAGAGAAAAACATCCACCATCGGAGGGCAAAATCTGACCCCGAAAATAATCCCAGGGGCAAAACAAAAATAAAGTGGGACTTAAGATAGCCCGAGCTCCAGAGCACATCCATTGGCTGCACCGTCGGCGTCGAGCCGCCAGGAGGAGCCCCTGCCCAGCTCCTACCCAACTGCAGGGCCGGCAGGTGGGGAAACACCGCTGCCCTCCCTCAGCCTCTGAAGCCTCACCCGCCCCATCGTCGCTATCTACCACTCTGCTTCTCTCGGTACATGTTTCTCATTTTTGCTCATTTTAGCCCTTCTCTCATCTTTCCAAGTCTATGCTTTGTCATTATCCCAAAAATGCAGAGGGGGAACCCAATATTTACATATTTTTGTAAGAGGAACTTTTTCTTTTCTCTTATCCCTGGTCCACACCTCCTACTGAGTGCCACATATGAAAGTGCTGCCTTTGGCCTTGGGCCTAGCAGCACAGCAAGAACGAGCACTTTATACAAAGGGTGGAAGGGTCGGGACGGACCAGTGCGCACCACAGACCAGCCTGAAACGAGTGCATCCAAAGGATCTGCACTGGCCCAGCAGTCACTGGAAGATGAATGACATACAATGTCTTCAAAAGCTTTAACAGTGCACCCTTATAAATATGCTGGAAACCATCAAACTATACAGTTTTGATGAACTTCGCTATATATAAATTATATCTCAGTAAAGTTATCAAAATAAAAGAAAAACCAGCCAGTGGGCACTGTGTCAGTCCTGTGACCCCAGCCACCGGAGAGGCTAGGGCAGGAGAATCACTTGTGTCTAGGGATCTGAGGCCAGCTTGGCCAACACAGCAAGAACCCATCTCAAAAATTAAACAAATCCAAACTCTCTGACCCAGCCTGTTCTGCAATGATGAATACTGGTTTTCATGAACAGATCCCCTCTCCAAAACAAAGAAATGCTAAATTTTTAGTATAGTCCCATCTTCTGTCCCCTGGCTTTCTATCCACCATTCTTCCCTTTCTGCAAAGTCAGCTCTCTGTGAACTCTTTTATGTATTTTTACAAAGTAAGAAATTGTGAGATTACTTTAATTACTCATAGATCAATAATAACGAGAGTATACAGGAACACACAGGCAGAGCTGCAAACTGAGAACCACCGTATTCCATGCAATGTATTAAGCACCTCACATGCCTGTTTGCTTCAGGAATCCCAGGTCCAGTGTTCACACATTCTTAAACACACTGTTTTCCTGGGAATTCACATCCATACAGTGACACCATGATAGTCCTCCGGCATGCTAAGTGCTTTGCAGGACACAGAAATCATAACAAATAACAGATATTACTGTCACTAATCTATTGCATCTAAGTAGGAATGTAATGGCATGAAAACTCTCAAACTTACCCAGGCGCACAGCTAGTGAAATACCCAAATGATGAATCCAGATCTAGTTCCAAAATTCATATTCTTTTATAAATGCTATACTTGGGGCCTGGGGATTTAGCTCAGCAGCATAAGCGCCTGCCTTGCAAGCAGGCAGACGTGAGTTCGATCCCCAGTACCGATTAAAAGGAAAAAGGAAAAAAACTCCATCTGTATTTTCCTTTTTGTGTCAGGGAACAGAGTTGGTCACAAGATACCTGTTTCCTGGGCTGAGGCAGGGACCCTAGTCCGGGGCTGGGCCTTGACGGGTGTTTGGTTTCTGTCGGTAGCGCAGCAGGACTTGGAAGGGGTGTTTCAGGGGTAGGGAACACCAGAGCAGGACTCAGCTGTAAGAGCACTTGTTGCAGACAGGCTGTGTCCCTTGGGACATTCTGAAGCCTGCGGTGAGCTGGCGCCCGCACAGAACAGGAACCGCGGCTCCAGGTGGAACCACACAGCCAGAGCCACACACCCGCTCCATGGCTGGTGTTGTCAGAGTTTCTGCCTCCCTGATTCCAGTCTTGCCAGGGTGCAGGGCCCCGTACGGCTGTAAAGAATGTAAAGTGTGCGGCTGGGGATTTAGCTCAGCGGCATAAGCGCCTGCCTTGCAAGCAGGCAGACGTGAGTTCGATCCCCGGTACCGATTAAAAGGAAAAAGGAAAAAAAAAAAAAAAAGATCAAAATAAATGCTATACTATTTGGTCAAACTTTGCCTCAGTTCCTTCCCCGGAACAAAACAAAACCAACCTCACCTACTCCACAGAAACATTACATGCAACAAGTCAACAAATGCACTTTCTCAGTTGTGGCAGCCTATGCTTGTAATCCCAGCACTGGAGAAGCTGAGGCAGGAGGGTCACCATGAATTTGAGACCACTCTAGGCTACAAAGTGAGTTCAAGGCTAGCCTGAACTACATAGGGAGACCCTATCTCAAAAAAACAAACAAACAACAACACCTCACTTTTTGAAAAGTCAAATGCACTTTGAAAAACCAAAATCAGTAAAACAGTAGCTAATTCCTGGACTTTGGTGGTTCACAGTAATTACAGATGTGGGCTACACTGGAGTTTAATCAGGTAGAATCTCCCTAAACAGTGACCCACTAAATCATCTTTTCTACCCAAGGTAAAAAAAGAAAATGGATCAAAAGTATTAAGGGTGTCACTCACCTGCCTCTGACTATTTGAGCCTAACTAGCCAAAGAAAGAAATGCTCTCTCAGCCATCCACAAAGGGAAGGGGTAGAGTCTCTTTTCCTAGCACCCACCCCCCCCCGGCAAAATTCATTTCTTAATAAACATTTATGAAACTTTTTTTTACCCGTAATTTTGCCTAATCTGAGAATGAGAAAATTAAGACCTGTCCCTACTTTAAGGACTCAGACACATTGACTGTAAACAATGGTGAAGAGCCTTCCCCAGCACCCCGCGTGGTAACAGCACACAGCCTCTGCTCCCTGCCTTCTTAGACTTCTTTATTCTGTGTAGCACGTTTTATCAGAGACAGGTACAGCAGAAGCTTGGAAATCTAACTGTGCCATCTGGGAAGGAAATTATATTAAAACTAAAAAATATATATGTATCACAGGGGTGTGGTGGCGCGTGCCTATAATCCTAGCACTTAGAAAGCAGAGGCAGGAAGATTGCTGTGAGTTTCAGGCCAGCCTGAACTACACAGAAAGACCCTATCTCAAAACAAACAAACAACAACAACAACAAAAACTCATAGAAAGTACAGAAAGGGAAGGTCAGCCACACCATTTAATGCCAGATTCTCCTACACCAGTGACTAATTCAGTTCCAATTTCCATCAGAAAGATAAAAACTGTCTGTAACTTTGGTCTGTATCTGCCAAAGTTCTTGAATCTGATTCTAAGTGCCCCATCCATCATTCTGAAGACCAGCTCTTCTTCCTGTCCTGGCAGATCAGGAAGGTTTGAAATAGAACATAATCAAGCCTGCCCTGCCCCTTCTCCCAACACAGCTGCCATGATTCACTTCCTGTTCCCAAGGCATTCCCAAGTTACTCATTTAAAGCAGGGTCGGCAAACCTTTCCTTTACAGCTTAATGTGTAAGTATGTACGGTTAACATAAGAGTACATCTTCGAGCTTTTGTAGAACCTGAGGTCTCAATCTCAGTAACTCACCTCTGACACTGCAGTTACACACCGCATATAGGTGACTGAACTTGGCTATGCTTCACTAACCCTCATTTACAAAATCAGGCAGGGGGCCAGCAGGTCAGAGTCTGCCATCTCCTGATCTAAAGGAAAATCAGAGAGCTATGGCTAAGTCACTTCCTTCTGATCACTTCTGTCTTGCCACTGCTTCTTGAGTGTTTCTAATTAATTGCTGTTCTTCAGTGATGTTTCCCAGAATCACAAATTCATGTATTTTAAACATGCAAACTTCAGGATTAGTAGCAGAAAAGGCATTCAGCTATTCTTCAACAGGGACAGGATTTAGAAATCATCTGACCCAACCTCCCACTCAATGCAGAAGTTATCTGGCAAGGAGTCATTCAACTCTTATTCAAACACTCCTAATGACAGAAGAATACTCAGCCCCCCCTTACCCCCCCTTCATCTTTGGGCAGGGCTAAGATAGCCTACTTAGTTTCCTTTTTTGCACATTTTACCAACTGACTATTGTGATTTATTTTACTGTCTTTTTACCTGAATGTGATATCCATGAGGTCAGAATCATGGCTTTTTGTGTTTGTAATTACTTTTACTGCTGTATCCCCAGCACCCAGAACAGTGTCTGGTATACAAAAAACATAAAATAACTGTGGCAGACTTGGAGCCTCTGAAATCTCAGAGTAATGGCACAGGCTGAGGCTGTAAGGGCTGAGGAACACTGCGATTCCCTGGTCTCCCTCCTCCCATCCTCAGAGCCTCTCCTGCACCACTCTCAGGCTGAACATCTTTACCCCTCATCTGTTCTCTAACGCTTCAGGCTTCCCCACAGGAACGCGCCCTGCTGGATGTGTGGACCTTTCTTTCCCCGTGCCCACGTTATTACTTCCGCATCTGTCGTCCTCTGCTGGCTCTGACACTAAGCCCGGTGAGCAGAGGTTGTGTTAGTTTCTTTTTTCTATCCTGGGCATGGAAATAGTGATAGGGCAATGTAGAAACCTTATAAATGTTTGGTAAATAAATGGAGGGAGTAGTTTTATTGTACCCTGTACAGGTCAAACTACCTCTAGGACTATCTTCAGATCAGGGCACTATTCCCATTCTAGGAAAGGTTTTTATGACAAATGTTGCACATACAAATGTCACAAAGATCAGGTCAATAACACAAGTAAGTATCAAGAGCCTAAAAGGACTACGGCTAAGAGAGGGGTGATCAGGCCCTGTTTTTATATGAAATCTCTTAAATGTAGCCAACAAATTCAAGTGAAAAGAAAAAAAAATTAAATATTACTGCATAGATCTCCAAAACACACATTGTTACACCTTCAAGTAGATTTGGGAGGCGAATTTACAACCTATTTTAGACATGAAACTACTACAATCAGAACTGTGCTTCTGAAAGCCCATTTTGATAGGATAGACTGGGGTGCTATTATAACAGTTAAGGCAAACACTGAGGTAGGGGTCTGAACCAGGACCACAGCCGCGGGCTGACAGAGCACTGCGGGTAGACGTGAAAGATGATCTGACCCATCCAGAGCTAATAACAAAGCCCAACACTTCATGAGCTAAACTGACCGGTTTTGTAGGTTCGTATTGTGAATACTGTCACATCTGATTAATTTTAATCATCTAAATATAGGGGGACTTAATTTATATTTCTTTTGCAGGCAGTATGTTGCAAGCATTAAAGATTATTTTAGGCTTAGGAGCTGGACAGGCTAAATTCAACCCCTGAATTTACTAAATTCCTAGATGGGTGACCTTGTATAATTCACTTGATTTCTCTATTTCCATTCCTATTTTATAGGGTCACAGTAAGCACAAACAAGTGCTTAGACAAATACCTGGTCCGTAAGTTTTAGTTTAAATTATTATTTATCATGTTCTATACTTCGACTTCTTATTTCAATCTATTACATGTTCTGTACACTCTCTAGCTTACATTTGTCTTTTTTCTCTATCTTCATCAAAGCTGACGGTGAAATTGCTAAACAAAATATAACCAAGAATAGGCCAGTAGAACATTACTAAAAACAGCTTTTCCAGATAAAGACCTATTTTAAGCTAAGATCTAAAACCAGTGAGAAATCCAGCCAGGGAAGTACCTGGGAGAACAGCAGCCCAGCAGGGGAGTCACAGATGGACAGTCCCTGAGGGGCAAGTGCTACCTGTCACACCTCAAAGACAGCGGAGAGGCCAGCACGGCTGAGGGGCCTGGCAGGGCGACAGCAGGAGACAAGGGGAGGCAGTCAGGGACCCAGATCACGGAGCCCCACAGCCAGGGAGCCACGATACGTTCATGGAGTTGCTCAACCAGCTCCTAAGCCAGGTCAACAGTTTCTTTGTGTTGGGATCACACAGGAAAACATGAAATACTTAATTTTATCATTTAAAATACTTTGATTCTGTACAATATATCTAAGAAACCTTGCAAAAATGAAACACCCTGATCCATAGACAGACACATAGACAGACACAGATATAGCTAGCTATAAATGCTAATTCTCTGTGGATAGTAAAGGTAATTTTATTTTGCTTATCTCTATTTCTCAGTATTTGTATAATAAACTTGTACTAATTTTATAGTTCAAATAAAACCAAGGCAAAGCTTAGAGGAAAAAGGAATTATTACCAGTTAGCATAACATAGCGGATGTAAGCTGCCTTCTTATGAATCATTGCGTTCTCATCTTTTCCTCAGTAAATTTTGAAATTTTACCAGGGATCACTGGTAAGGTTCCAGGGATCCCCTCAAACCTACACACCCCAGAGGTTAACTCCAGACACATTAACACCTTTATCAGGAGAATCAGAATTTGTCTTAAACCCACTGCTTCCTAGCTACTCACCACCAGGACCCTCGGCCAGGCAGCTCCCCTAGCACACAAGCGCACAGACACACCCCTTTCCAAACCCAGGACTGCAAAAGCTTCTGAACCGGTCTCCTGGTCCCCGCCATGGCTTCCGCAGTGTACATTCCCACAGCAACCAGAATAAGCCTTCAAAACCTAAGTCTGATCACGTGGCTCCTCTGCTCTCAACTCTCCACCTGCTCACACCTCACTTAGAATACAGCACCCCAAAGGCAGCTCCCTGGGCCGTTACCTCTCCTCTCCCACTGCTTACTGCCCCTCCCGGTGGGTCTGCAGCAACACTCAGACCTCAGGGACTTCACACCTGCGGCCTCTGCTGCTGGAGATGCTGTTCTCCCAGGTATTTCCTTGACAGGATGTGTCTGTTTTAGATCTTAGCTTAGAATACGACCTCATCAGAGGGCTCCCCTGGTCACTTTATATAGGGCAGCAATTCCTTAGTTCCATCACTCTCAATTCTACCCTGCTTTTTCTGTTGAATACCTATCACCTGGATGTCATTTACTTATTTCTCTATTTATATCTAGCTATTCATTTATTTTCATCTGCTTTTATCCATTAGAATACAATTCTTATGGGCAAGGACTTTTTCTATTTTGTTTAATGCTATATACTGAACATTAAAAATTATGCTAGTGCTGGGTGTGGTGGTGCATGCCTATAATATCAGCATTCAGGAGGCTGAGGCAGGAGGATCACCATGATTTAGAGGTTAACCTAGGCTACATACGTGAGCTCAAGGCCAGCCTACATTATATAGTATGACGCTGTCTCAAAAAAAAAGTACTAGGCCTATAGATAGTGGACAGTTTTTATTATCAGTGTACAGCCCCATGTATAAATTTTCAAATACGAATAGTTATGTATAGGTTTTTGTGATAAAAATGGATATTTTCTCCAAATTTCAGCAAGTATACTAAAAAGTACTGAGCTCCAATACAAAAGAGACCAAACACTAGCTGTCCTCCATCCAACCAGAATTCTAACCAGGATTTATTTCATAACCTGAAATAGAGAAATGCTCTAGGAAAACAAGAATCCTAAACAAATTTGCCTTGAAGTTTCCTGCTTTCTCAAGAAGAGTTCTCCATTACTCCTCACTATCCCTGCTTCCTAAAAGGGAATGACGTGAGAGGCAAAGGTCTTTTTAAGATTCTTATTTTTTTTTTTTGTTGCCAGGGATCGAACTCATGACCTCGTGCTTGCCAGGCTAGCGCTTAAGCCACTGAGCTAAATCCTCAGCCTCTAAGATTCTTCTGCGAAGCCAGGCATGGTAACAGCATGCCTGTACTCTCACCTGCGGCAGGACAGTCACAAGTTCAAGGGCAGCCTAGGCCATCGAGCCAGCTCCTGTCTAAAATCTTAAAAAGGAGAAAAATAAAGCCCTTTCCTCTGTCCAGTCATCCCTCTAGCCAGCGCCCATTCTCCAGACTCATTACTGTTCTTCCTATCGCTCTACTTCCCACAGACCCGGCTGCAGTGGTGACCAAGACCACCAGGTCCCTCGGGCCCTCGGCGCTGGGGCTCACCCCTCTCTCACACCTGTTTCATCGGAGCTTCCCACTGCCTTCATCAACAGCAGTGAAGAAGGCACTGGCACACAAAGGCACGGTAGCACTTGCTGGCAACCCCAGCTCTCTGGAGGATTAACAAGTTCAAATGCAGTCTGGGAAACTTTCAGTGAGGCCCTCTTTCCAAATTGAAAAAAGCAAAAAGGTCTGAGGATAAAACTCAGTTCAAAGGCCCTGGGTTCAATTCCCAATACCAATGCCCTCCTGCCCCTTAAGAAAAACAAGTATTGGCACACCAATTCCTGAAAAGGCTAGGAAAAGGAAGTAGTCTGTTGATCAACATCTTCTTTAATGTTTGTTTTACTGTGGTTTTTAAAAGTTGGTCATTAACTCGAAGTTTTTCAAAAGGGAAATATTATAGTGTAATGAAAAGAACCCAGGTTTAAAACCTAGTTGTATCATTCACTGCCTGTGTGAATGTGGAGAAGTTATTTAAGCTCTCCAAACCCATGTCCTATGGTGATGGTAACAGCAGCAACTTTAAGGGGTGGAATAAACACTAAGGGAGATAATATTAAATAAGGGTGGGCCTGGCATACAATAAATATTCAATGAACGGCAGTTGTGGGTCTGCTTCTTAAGGTCATCAACTTCATGAAGTATTTTGACCCTCATCAGGTTGGGAGATTAACGAAGAAAACAAGCTTAAAAAAGACATTTAGCTTAGCGTCCAGTTCACAACAGGCCATCAACAAACACTGACTGTCCTCCCTTCCCTGGAAAATCGTTTCAAAGACACGCCCTCCCCCCATCACTGCTGTTAGTATGCCCAGGCTTCACAGTACAGCTTACTTACCATTGAGGTAATTTAAGCTTTCCACCAGTAATTCTGGCTGCTCCTCTGGTGTTTGCTGTCTTGGAAAGAGCCACTATCTTTCAATGGCAGCGGCCTCCTGACCTGCAGGAGTATAAAAAGAAAAGAAGACACAGTGAAGCATGAGTCTTACCAGGGCTAAGCTGACCCAAAAACTTGACACACAGTGCAGTGCTGGAAAAGACAAAACCTAAGAGTGGACCCTCCGTCCTGACAGTGAGAGGAGCCGGCCGTGACTCTCAGGGAAGAGGAGGACTCTGGTTGCAAGACACTTCCCTTTACTAACAGACAGTGACTCGGGGATAAGCTATCTTTCGGTAACAGGCCGTGTATTCCCTGGTAGTCTGCACATACCTATGAAAGCCATGCAGCAGCCCAGAAATCAACCACTTAATTGCCCTTGTTTTAAGGAAAGAAACTGAAACTTGGAAAGAGTGAGTCACACAACTACTTGGGGGCAAAACCAGGATTCTACCAAAAATAAGATATTTTGGAAGAAAAAAATAACAAAGGTCGGTAGGTTGTCTACCATATTCTGGGCACCACGTTTTATGTGAAACAATAACACGATGACAACACTGTCCTTACCTCATAGCTGAGGCATCTAATTTTCAAGAAGACCAGTGACTTGTCTAAGGGCCTCCAGCTTCTTAGTGAACAGTCAGGGTGTAAACCTGGCTAACGTCAGTCCTCAAAGCACCTCAACCACTCACAGCCGTTAGACCCAAAAACAGCTTCCCTGTTGGCACAAGCACCCTCCTCCGGTTTACAATGAGCAGCCTCCCTCAGAAGAGCTGGAAAGGGCAATCTGGCCACTCTGAGCACTGCTCCCTTTACAGAAGATTACCACACCCTACTGTCGACCCTGAGCTTGACAAGAGCGCCAGGTGGTTTCTAATTAGTGGTAACCTAAAGCTTTTCCATGTGGTCTCACATTCTAGCATCTTCTTTTCAGCCTGACTGCCTGTACCCCGCTTCATACAGCCTTGCAGATCACCTTCCGACAGCCTTCAGGACTGCCGGCCCCTTTACCTGATTCCCACACCCCCAAAACACATGCACACAACGGAATCAGCGTATCGGTGCCTCTGCCCTCCTAGAAAACTGGAAGGATAGAGATGGAGAAATAAGATGCTTTTCAAATTGTTTAAAAGATGAGGGCAAACGGAGTCACTGAAGCCTCAAGCCAATTAAGACCTGAAGAAAAACAATTATTGATAACAGAAATAGCCATTTCGAAAAGACGCATTTAAAAAAAAAGATATATATACCAAGAGCAGCAGTTAATGGATGGCTTAGGTAAGAAAAAACTTCAGCTCTCTCTGCCCGCTTTGAAGATCATCTGAAGCAAAGTAAACGTGACTGGTATCCAAACCACTTCAGGTCGGCCCACAAACCTGCTGTCCTGTCTAGACCGTCAGTCTCTTTGCCCTCTTCACCAAGCACCCCCTCTCCCCGCGCGTGCGCACATACACACACACACACACCTCTCACGCCTTCCTCTACACTGCCTACAACCTCTCCTACATAAGAATTCTGAACTATAAAATTGCTAGAGAAATTTGGGTCTTGGTAATTGAATAACCCTGATGTCTTAGACATGTAGTAAATTTTGTGCATTCTCCCTGCTTAAAAAAAAATCCAGTCTCCACTGCAGTCTTTATAGCCCTTACAATGATCACCACCCCGCTTTTAAATTAAAAACAAAACAAAACAACAAACCTACAGTTGCAGCACCCACCACACACTGCCAAATCTGTTGCCAAGTTACTAAGGCCCAGGGAGGGTCTCTTCAGAACAGGATGGAATGCCAGCCAAAGTCAAGTAAACAGGAACTCCAGAGATCCTGATTTGTTTTTAACAGTCTACATTCTCTGCTTATTTCTAAGAAGTAAAAGCACGTAGCACGTGATTTCTCTCTTAGCTTCTGAATGCCATTTACTTCTTGCATCCTCAGTGTGCCAGCAATAAACACCACCAAACTCTTTAGTGCTGCTTCTTTAGAGAACTTTCTACCCTAGAGATCCACCCACATCACCTTGCTCCCGTATCTCCCTCTAGGGCTGCATGTTACTGCTGGTCATGACAGTGGTGGCACACCTTATCTGTATGTCCAAGAATCCTTACAGATCACGCAGGGTCCATGAGAGAGAGTCCTTGCCGACTGCATTTTCCTGAGACCATGTAAGTCCCAGAAAAGAGAAGAGACTTGCCCCAGGCTACAAACAAAGTGAAAATGGTTGAGTCCTTGTGCACCCAAAATACTTCTGTATGTAATGAATAAAAGCATTGCTAGGACATTCTGTTTCCATTACAATCCTCCCAGAGATAACTATAAACTGAATGGATAAAATACAAAACACAATTATCTGAAGTGAACAAAAGCTGGCAGATTTCTGGAAAGCAGCTGAAAATTGGAAGAACTGGCTCCATTTTTTGGAGCTCTGGCCTGAGAGTAATACAGCTGAATTTCCAATGAAAAACGCCCTTATAGGGGCTGGGGATTTAGCTCAGCAGCGTAAGCACCTGCCTTGCAAGCAGGGGGTAGTAAGTTCGATCCCTGGTACCGGTAAAAAAAAAAAAAAAAAAAAAAAAAAAAAGCCCTTACACTTCCTGTCCTGAGGAACCAGAAGGCAGAGCCTAAAGTAGCCACATATGGTGGGAAGTAGGAAATACAAAAACCAAAGAAGAGTCCCAGGTTCTGTGTGCAAACTCTGCCCAAGTCTCTTGGTGAACCTTGAACTACACATGCACAGAGGAAAATCCAAAAACCTCAGCTGAAAGACAAAAGAAATGCACCAAGATTTGAACTGACGCCTCCTATGGTGCGACAGAGTTGGAAGTTTTATTGTAAATGCCTGCTAAAATAAAATATCAATAGAAACCACAGCCTCTGGAAGATAACATTCATAATGTGCAGGACAGTCATCCCAAATTATATTTAAAAGTAGGAAAATTAAATCCATTCTCAAAGGAAAAGGTAATCAGCAGAGGGTTACCCCAATATAACCAAGTCAGAATTATCACACCAGAATAGTGATAGGTTCTGCAGGCATGAAGCATTGCCAGGTGCCTGCCCAACATGGCCATGGGCACTGGAGCGACAGCCTGTCCCTCCAATGCTGACTTCCATGCTCTTTTTCCAAGCCGAAACTGAACTTTCATTTTTTGTGGACGCCAACATTCCCCCAATCAGCTGTCAGTGCGTCACTCTGCCCGCCCTTCAAACTCCACCCCCTGTCAAACCTAATAAAAGCCCACTGCTTCTTTGTCTGCCTCGGAGGGACTTTGCACTCTTCTGCAGCCTTCTCATGCCACAATAAAAATCTTTATTCCTTTTTCTGCTCTTGCTTCTCTACTGCCCCAAGAAAATACCTAACAACAGCAAACACAGGTATTAGAACTAAGCTCGGTGAAGTAAAAGAAAATATGCTCCAAATGAAGGGATAAAACAGTGAGTATCAGACATGTCCTCTTAATTCAAACTATCTCAGTGTTACATAATTACTCAAATTTTTAAAAGATGTAATTAAATTTCATTGTAATCCCAACACTTGGGAGGCAGAAGGATAATAGATTTAAGGGCCAGTCTGAGCTACACAGTGAGACCTTGTCTCAAAGAATTTTTTAGAAGCCATCATAGAGAGATTTCAGTGTATGTCCTAATGGCAGGGTGCTAAAATAGTGCCTTTTGTATGACTGTTTCTAATTCTCCCAGGATAACTTTTTTTATTCACATAACCTTTGAAGATGAGAAGGCAGACATGCTCAGCCCTGATATGAAAACTATAACCTTGTGGTTCTTCTTGAAAACTAGTGACAGACACAAAACTAGAATCCAGCCATCTCTGTACATCAGGCTCTTTTTCACCTTACCAAAGAACTAAGAATATACCCATGAATGGAACAAGAAAAAAAGACTTAAGAACTTTCATACCTTGGGGAAGCATTTATTAATAAACAACTGATAATAGTAACTTGAGATTAGTGAATCTATGTATTTATTTGAGAACTGGCACTCCAGGAACCATCACCCAGCTGTCCATTTCCTCTTCTAATGAACTGAGTAGGCTTCTTTGCAGTTAGTCCATTTGTGAGGCTCCTAATAGAAACACATCTCTAAAACTGTTACTTATTCATCTGCTTTAAGAAAACTGGTTGAACCAAAAGTATATTCTGATCTAACTTCTCGGAGTCTATAATTAAGGTTATCAAGCGGCAGTAAGTAGTACAGCATGTATTGCAAACGTAGTTAAACAGCAAGTCACTACAACTGCACTGAGCAGAAACCAAAAGAGCTTCCATTATCTTTTAGTTTCCATAGTGATCCTAATTAGATAAACTAACTGTGTTTATTTTACAAAGAAAAAGAAAACAAAAGTCTCAAAATCACACTGCTGATAAGCGGTGAAATGGATTCTCCCCCTGGTATTCCTAGTCTAAATTTTCCTGCTCCTCTCTAGTGCATCACCCTTCTAAGTTGTCTCTCAAATCTTGTCACAGGAAAACCAGCCCTGTTCTGCAGCTCAAACATCACAAGCCTACCATGTAATCTGAATAGTTCATTCTTTCATTCAGTCAGCCAAATATCAACCACTTATAAAGCATCAAGCCCTAAGGTCAGCACTGATAAAGCAATGAATGCAAACAGATTTGATCCTTGTGACATTTATAGTCTACTGCAGCAGAAAAAAAGAATCAGTATAAATCATATGAAATACAATTTGGTAGAAATTAACTCCCACAGGAAGGCACCCTAATGAGAATATTCTAGGTACAAGTGTGGGCACGGTGAATTTGAGAAGTCAAAAGTCTATCTCAGTGGTCAAATGGAGAACAAGCAGAAGTATGAACTCAGAGGAAGGGAAAGCCACGCCACGCGAGCCCTTGGAGGACAAACCCTGGACCTGGATCTCCATCCAAAGAGCTATAGGAAGTCATTTAGGTATTAAATAGACAAAAGACAGACACATTCCAAAAAGAGCACTTTGGCTTCAGTATAACAGATGAAAAGAAGTAGGAAGATGCCAAGAGATGAGCTAGGAGGCCAATTCTATAGCCCAGGAAAGATGATGGCAGTAACAGCAATAACAACAGGCACACGCTGGGCACCCACCACATACTAGGCACCACTGATGCTAAGTACTTTACATAAATAAATTAAATCGTTACCACTGTGTTAGATACTATTATCTGTATCTCATAAAAGAGGGGTCGGGTTAAGTATTTAACCGAGTTACCCTTTTCACACTCATGCTTCCCCATCATTCCCGTGCAGATGCCTTTCATATCCCTGCCTCCGAGGCAAACCAAGAGCCACTTCAGTACTACACCATCGCAGCTAAGTGCACAGAGAAACACGCGCTAGATCACCAGCCGGCATCATTTTAAATTCATCACCGCAAATGTCAAATACACGCCTTGATGCTGCCAGCATGCAGCTGTTCTGCCCTTGGTAGGCTCACCTTCCCACTCTGCAAAATGACGCTTCTCACACTTCTTTCCTCTCTCATGATACACCTCTGGCCTCTGTCAGATGGTAACACTGTCACCAAGAAGCAACATTCACGGGCTGGGGATTTAGCTCAGCAGCATAAGCGCCTGCCTGGCAAGTGTGAGTTCAACCCCGGTACCAAAAAAAAAAAAAGCAACACTCAGGCCCGCTTCTTACCTCCACATCCAACACCATGCCATATTCCGCTTTCTCTATAGTCACAGTGAGTTTCTGCTGGTAAACAAAATACAACTCTTCATCTCTATTACAGATTCCGAGGCATCTTCATACGCATCATCCTCCCTCCACCTCTCCCCCTCCCTGTCTCCATCAGAAGTCTCTTGTTGCCTCCATCAGCACACAAACACACTGCTACACACCATGCTATCTGGAGTAAGGTCCATAAACCGTAACTGGGTCTCACAGACTTGACATCATAACTATAGATAGTGAGAGTAAACATTTAGACATTTGTGTAGAAGGTGACAATTGCTCCGACACCCAAGTCCATGATCCGTGAGGCCTTCTCAGAGTCTAGACCAATAAAGAGCAGTGAACGGATACAGGTGCTCGTGGAATGCGCTATGTACCAAACACACATTAGTACCACACACAGGTCTCTTACAGAACAGAATTCACTGGTCTTACAGCACAGGGTGCTTAAGAAACTCAACTTTAGACCAGACTTCTGAAACTCTACATACAAATCAACTAGGGGGGGCTGGGGGTTTAGCTCAGCGGCATAAGCACCTGCCTTGCAAGCAGGCGGTCGTGAGTTCGATCCCCGGTACCAATAAAAATGAAAAAGACCAAAAAAAAAAAAAAAAATCAACTAGGGATAGGGGCTAGGGATTTAGCTCAGCGGCATAAGCACCTGCCTTGCAAGCAGGCGGTCGTGAGTTCGATCCCCGGTACCGATAAAAATAAAAAAGACCAAAAAAAAAAAAAAAAAAAACAAAAACAAATCAACTAGGGATCTCATTAAATTAAAATTTTGACTCAGTGGGTCCCAGGTAGGGCCTGAGAGTTTGTATCTCCACAGATTTCTAAGTTGATCCAAAGGTCACACTTGAGAAGCAAATTCCTAATTTCCCATCGTTAAAACAACAATGAAAACTCTCGATTTCATACTCTTGCACCTCCAGCTGCTCTAGCCCCAGTATTTCTGCTCTTTGCAGCCATGTCTCTTTAAAAAGCTGTCCACACTCATCACGTCATTGCTTTCACTTTCTCAGTTCCCTCCCATCCCTAACATTCTCTATCCCTTCTATCCCTAACATTCCTCTGACACTGTCTATCAAGGTCCAAGGCCTCAATAATGCCAATCCTATGGTCCTCCATCTCTATCTTATTCAACCTCTGAACAGCATTTACCAAAAATGACCACTGTCTGCAGTGAAACACACTCTTCCTTGGCTCCAAGAAGCACATTTCCCTGTCTTCTTCCCATCCCACAGGTGGATCTGCCCATTCTTCGCTGGCCCCTCCTCCTCTGCTCCTCAGGTAAATCCCCAGGCCTCTTTATTGACACTCCCCCTTCTCTGAGTAATCTCATCCAGTTCCAGTGACTTCCAAATTTTGGAAGCATAACAAAAACCAGAAGCACATCTAGTAACCTACCTGGCACCTCTACCTAGATGTCCAGCTGACATCCTGTCTTCACATATGCATTACACTTACTTTTACATTCTTGATGTCCCTGCCTTCCACTGCACCATCCTCTCCTCCAACTCATTCCTCTTCAAATCTTCCGCCAAATCTTCCGCCATCTCAGTTGACACAGCTCTACCATTCACCCAATTATCCAAGACAAACTCCTGGAATCATCCTGGATTTTTCTTCCCCTCAACCCCACATGCAAATCAATCAGCAAGTCCTGTCTACTTCTCAGTCTTCTTGGCTCTGTCCCTCTACCCTACATTCTCTACTAGCCTACTGATTCAAAAATATTGGACTCTTCACTCCACCTACCATGAATCTCCTCCTTAAGCCTCCCTGCTATCAACTGTCCCTAACAGACCTTTCTCCAAATAGCAGATTACATGCCCAAAAAATTCTATCAAATCAAAATTGCATCCTCCAAACAGCCTCTGCAATGCTCGAGAGTCCCCGCACGATCTGGCCCCTCCCTGCTTTTCTAACCTTGTTTCCCACCACTCTCCTCCTCACTTCCTGTTTCACGTGTATTTCTGCTTGAGGGCCTTTACACTAGCTTGTTCCTTCCTTCTCTCTGTACAGTTGGCTTGTTTGGTCATTCCAAGAGCAGCATAAAATTTACCACCGCAGTAACACCTTGACCAGGCAAAGTAAAGTAGCTCTCAATATCAATGTGTCAAGTTGTGTGTGTTCCCTTTAGCACTTTGCCCTATCTGACATTTTCTGTTTGTCTATTGCTTGTCTCTCTCCCATAACCACATTCACCCTCTAGCTCACCACTCTATCCCCACTCTTGAGAATGGTGCCTGCCTGACAATAAATGCATGCATCTCGAGCCCAGAGGAGTGATCTGGGCTGGAGATCCAATTTATGTCCATACAGGTGTGGTTACTAAAACCAGTGAGATGAGGTGGACTGAGGTCATCCAGGAAGAATGTTTACTATGAGGAGAGAGGAGGGCCTGGGAGACTACACATTTAATAGCTGTAGAAAGGAAAATGAGCCTGCAAAAACAACAAAGTAAGAAGAAGAACAGGACAGTGTTACACTGAAGTCAAGGAAGGAATGTTTCTGAGCCAGGTATGGTGGCACACCCTTGTAATCCCAGCTCTTGGGAGGCTGAGGCAGGAGGACTGCCCAGAGTCAGAGGCCTGCCTGCGCTACACAGTGAGTTCAAGGTCAGCCTGAACTAGGTAGTGAGACCCTGACATAAAAAACAAAAATATCAAAGCCAAACCAAACTGAAACAGAAAAACAAGATAAAGGGGGAAATGTTCTGAGGGGATTCAAGGGTGGTCAGTAGTATCAGCGGGGTTGAGAAAACTAGACTTGAAAATGTGAATTCAGCTTGATGGAGGACATTAGCAACTTCAATTATGAAGTGGCAGTGACAGCACAGAACCTGTCTGGCAAGTGCAAGGCCTTGAGTTCAATTCCTGGTACATACTCCCCCGCCAAAAAAAAAAAAAAAAAAAAAAAAAAAACCACACATGGCAGTGAAATGATAGGGGCAGAAGCAAGACCAGAGTGGACTGAGAGTGAGAAAGTGGACACACAGCTTTGTAGAAAAGTCTGCCTGTGTGAAAGTCAAAGGGATAGAGAGGCCACGGTGGAGCTGGGGGCAGTCTTGGTTTTTTAGTGGAGACGCCATCCTAGCACCATCAGCAGAATAAGCTGCAAACTCAGCAGGTCCAAGTCAACCAAAGGTTTCAGATCTTCCTTACGGGCACACTCAGTTCAGAATGTAACTTTCCTCAGACTGATCTGATCCCCAAGTATCTGGAGCATCAAGCAGACAGAGGATCTTGTTTGCGCATCCCCTTTACACAATGGGAGAAAATAAACGGCTTCTATACATTTTCCCTTGATGCTATCAGGAAAAGACTGGGCTGTACGCAGTAGAAGCTGAATTAAAAAGGCTTTATGCTTTTTCCACTTAATTTGAAGACCTATGTTTGAAGGGTCACTGTTATCTCTATAGCCTCTATAGAATACTTTCTGTGTCCCACATTCTCGACACCCTGCCTGCTGGCTGCCCAGGCAACATGCTCCTGTGGAAAGGGCTCACACAGCCTTCAAAGTCAGAGGCTCTGCATCCCGACTCTAATCTAGACACACAGCAGTTTTGGTGACTACACTTTATGACCAGCCAGACATGGAGGCACAAGCCTATAGGCCCAGCTACTCACAGGCTAAGGCAGGAGGACCACTTGAGCACACAATTAGGTTTGAGATCACCTAGGGTTCAATGTGAGACTCCCATCTCTCAAAACAAATGAACAAACAAATAAAACCCAAACACTTCACAATCCCCACAATTTTTTTAACTGAATAGAAGGATTATATCTAAATTTCATGGGGACTGCTAAAGACTGCATAAAAATATATTTTAAGTGCCTAAGCACGTAAGGCAGGCATAAATTCAACTTTCTTGTCATCGCCATTTCCGAATAAGCCTGCATATTTTTATTTTGCTTCTCTTTCCCTTTGTCTAGATGTATCAAGAAAAATTGAGAGGTGGGTGGGTGGGTGGGTGGGGCCGGAGGTCTAACCAAGCTGCATCTGACAGGATGGAAGGATGCCCCAGTCAGAAGAAACAAGCTTTCTCCTTCCCCGCCTTCCTCCCTGCAGCTCCAACTGTGTCCATCTCTTGGAGTAAGTCATGCTTGCCAACAAGTCTGCAGTCAGTATCCTTGGCATTAAAAAAAAAAAACAAAGCCAATCTACATTCACACACATACGAGGCAAACAGTGGAATCCTGAACTCCAATTGTTTCTCTGGTTTACTAGTTCTGTGAGCTTTGTAGAACTATTCTAATTCTCTAGAAGTTCCTCATTTGTAAAATGGAAATAATGTGTCTTGACTACAAGACTATAAGGATCAAATGAAGTAACCTATGCGAAAAACACAGTTATACTGTTATAGTACAGATGCACAAACCAGTCTAGCTTTGGCCACTTTAGGTGTTAAATTTCACTTATGAAATCTTCAATTTTAAAATATTCTGTGATCCAAGTTGCAGGCAGGCAAGGGAGAGAAATGTAAGATGAGATTAAGTGGATAGGAGTATGATGAAACAACTGATTACGAATTCATAGATACTGAAACTGGGTGCATGGGAATTCATTGAGTAGAATGGCTAAAATAAGGATATAGCTCAGCAGCAGAGCACCTGCCTAAATGTACAAGGCCCCGAGTTCAATCCACAGGGTTAAGTAATTAATTAAAATAAGACACAGAACTGGGGCAGGATTTGGAAAACCCAAGAGCCCATGACCATCCTAACTCTGACAGTCTCTGTCCCACAGTGCCTCAAAGGCCACGCCACTCGCTGCCCTTCCCCAGGTTTCCTGCATTGGTACACCACTCCGGTCTACAGTGGTGCCTAACATTATCACTGCCCAACAGACACTGTGAAGCACTTATATCTGATTAGTTAAAACTATTTAGACAATCTGGCTCCTCCAAGCAAAGAGAATGGAGTAAGAAGACAGCTAATTGCTCTAAGGTGCTTGGCACAAACTAGGAGGAATCACTATGCTAAGAAACTTTATTACGGCTTCTTTCTCTTGCTGGCGTAAGTGTTCTAACACATCTCTCTTCTGCTGAAGACCAAGTTAATTTCTTAATCCCTTAAAGTTTTACTAAGTCTCGGGTACCTGGATTGCCGTGGATGGCCTATTTTCCAATACTTAATTGGATATTTTGTTCAGCTAATTTAAAAATCTCATGATCTATATAAGAAAATAATAAAGAAGTTGCATATACTTTTTATCTTCACAGTCTAATTCTTAGGTTGGAGAATCAACTTTTGAAGTTCCAACTAAATGAGAAAATTCCCATGAAAAGTAAAAAGCAACAGAGCAACAAATGGGAACTCAGTAACCCGCTGCACACCCTCCCTTGGGGTACACTACCACTTCCACTGCCACAGCCCATTTCTGCAAAAGCTGCTCTGTCAGGATGGCTTCAATCACCTACACAACATCCTAGCCTCACGCTCATCCTCTCTTATGAGAAGAGTCCTTGCCAGGTGAGGCAGCACACACATGTAGCCACAGATACGCAAGACGCCAAAGCAAGCAGGGTGCTTGAAATCAGCAGTTCAAGTCCGGGCTGTGCAGCATAGAAAAACACCCTCATTTTAGAAAAAGGAATGGCCCTGAGATATACACTGCTATCTCAGGGGTTTTCCACTCTGGCTAGATATCAGGAAACCTTGGAGAGCTTATCAATATCTGACAAATGACCTAATTTCTACAGCAAGTCAATGACATAAGAGGAGAGAGGGCAAGCGCAGAATATGAAGGACTTTAGATTAAAACATAGGAAAAATAACAATATATCGACTTTGGCTGCGCCCTGGTGGGGTTTTTTGTTCATTTGTTTGTTGTTTTTTTGGGTTTTTTGAGACAAGGTCTCACTGTATAATGCAGGCTGAACTTCAATTCATGGCAGTCCTCCTGTCTCGGCCTCCCGAGTGTTGGGACTGCGGGTGTGTGCTACCACACCCAGCTGCACCCTTATTCTAACAAACTAACTGCAAAGATAGTTTTGAAACTAAGAAATTTTTTGTTTTTTCTTCCCCCGGTACTAGGGATTGAACTCATGACCTCACACTTGCCGGGCAGGCGCTTATGCCGCTGAGCTAAATAAGAAATTTGGTTATTAACTAGAAATTAGGTATTAGGAAGGATTTGTTAGTTGTATTTGATGATGGCACTATGATTATGGAAAATACACATATTTAAAGATGAACATTGAAGTTATGTGGTAGTAAAATAACATTATGTCTGAGATTTGCTTTAAAATTCTTCAGAAAAGAAAAAGGAAGTTGTACACCAGGAGCCAAATTGTCCTCCCCAAAGTAAAGCATTGTGCCTGGCCACTTTGCCCACTACCCTCAACCCAGCCTATCCCAACATGTCTCCAGAAACCCAGCAAGTGTAATTCCCCTGGCTGGCCATTATATCCACAATTAAAGGGAGAATCTGCATCAGCACAAGGAACCTAGCTGCCCAGGATCACCAAAGAGCCTGCCCTGATTCACTGGATCCATGCAACAAAGCACATACCTATCCCCAATTTCAGACACACTCCCAAGAACTCACTGGTAGAAGCTGTACTTGAAATTGGGCTCCTCTTCTGGCATTGTCTTATAAACTGACAGGAATAAGAAGAAAAAACTTAACCAGGAAGGAAAATTGAACTGAACGTTCAGTATCTCATATTAGGTCTGGCAAGGGCTGTATTTGTTCTCACATAAATAACCCTCACACTAATCAATTTAAAAAGAATGACTCGGGGCTGGGGGTTTAGCTCAGCGGCATAAGCACCTGCCTTGCAAGCAGGCGGTCGTGAGTTCGATCCCCGGTACCGATAAAAATGAAAAAAGACCAAAAAAAATAAAAAGAATGACTCAGGTCAGGGCTGCGGATTTAGCTCAGCGGCATAAGCACCTGCCTTGCAAGCAGGCGGTTGTGAGTTCAATCCCCAGTACAAATTAAAAAAAAAGGATCACCCAGGTGTGGTGACACATGCCTGTAATCTCAGCACTCCGGAAGGCTGAGGTCAAAAATTTGAGTCCAGCCTAGGAAATTTAGTGACTTAAAAAGTGACTATCTTAAAATAAAAAAAATTTTCAAAAGGCTAGGGTTATAGCTTAAGAGTGAAGGTACTGATTTTGATCCCTAGTAATGAGGAGGAAAAGGAAAGGAAAAAAGAAATAGGTGAAGCAAATGTAAAATGTCTCTATTAAATAAATATATGTAAACCTAGCACTTGGGAGGATGAGGCAGGAGGATTGCTGTAAGTTCAAGGCCAGCCTGGGATGGATAGATAGATAGAAGATAAATAGATAGATTTCACAGCCAGTGTGAAACTTACTCTAAATAAATAAAACAAATGAAATTAGATATATGCAGATTCATGTATTAACTTCCTACTGCTTGGTGATATCTATGAAGCTGAACAATACAATTCCTTGGTACAGAGAAATGAGTGTATATCCCCACCGAAAGACATATATGAGAATAAAAATGTTCATAGTTGTTTTCTCCTATCACTGTAACTGGTAAGACTCCAAGCAGCCTTCAATAGTGGAAAAAGTACTTTTTTGGTATATCCACACAGAGCTGCTACCTACTGCTACACAGATGAACATCCAATATGACGCTGGGGAAAAATGCCAGAACCAAAGAAAGTGCACACTGATTCTAGCTGCATGAAATTCACGAATAGACAAAACTAGTCAGTAAAAATAGGTTAAGGGCCAAGGATGTACCTGAGAAGTGGCTGCAGCCCTGGGTTCAGTTCCCGGCCGAGTACATGACTGTGTGCATGTGTTTACAGGGGTTGGGTAGTACTGATGCAGAAGAGGCATGAGGGAGCTTCTGGAGTTCCAAGAATGTCCTGTGTCTTCCTCTGCAGTGCTATCTTGATGGATTTTATACAGCTGCACCTATTTAAAAGCTTATTGAGAGCTCTGGCGTTGGGAGGGGTGGCAGCGGCCGGGCAGCTTCTGCACAGCCCCCACCCAGACCCAGGACCCAGGACCCAGGAAGATTTGCTCGACAGCTCAAGGGGCGGTGAAAATGGAGCCCAAGAGGAGATCAGCGAGATTGTCTGCTACACCTGCTCCTGCAAAAGTGGAAACGAAGCCAAAAGAGGCAGGGGTAAGGGAAAGGATACATTTTTGGACAAAAAAGTGCAAGCAAAAGGAAAAATGGAAGCAAAGGGAAAATGGAAACAAAAAGAGGAGGGTGCAGCCTCTGATGACGCAGAAGAGCAAGAAGCCGAGTAGGATGAACCACACACAGTCTTCTCAGTGGTCCCTGGCTCCCTTCTTGTACAATCCAAAAGAATATTTTTATCAACTATTTTGCAAATGCAACTTTCCTAGTGGCTCTAGAAACATTTTTTACAAGGAGGAAATCCCACATTCATCACACTTTTTAAGTGTGAATGATTTCTTTTTTAGAGGTGAAATCATTCACTGGATTTTTATTTTTGGTACAACCAGAAAATAGTGGCATACTGAATTATGGCAGGCTTTGACTGTCTTGGGTGTCGGCTTCACATTCCACAGTTGGGGGTTAGCTCTACGTCCCAAAATACAAAGCACACTAAACGGTAATTTGGAATCACAGTCACGCATTTAGTATGTCTTGGATATTTTAAATGACTTCTATTCCCATGTTGTTTTTAGTAGAATTGTTTCCTAAAGAAAACTACTTCCGGGGGCTGGAGATTTAGCTCAGAAGCGTAAGCGCTTGCCTTGGAAGTGCATGGTCCTGAGTTCGATCACTGGTACCGATAAAAAAAGAAAGAAAACTACTTCCTGATTGTTGCCCTGTTAGAATCGTGTGCATTTCGTAACATCTTTGGTCACGGTAGTCCTGTTTGCCTAAGTTTGTTAACATGCTGTGAAAAGTCGAAAATTTCAGTATGTGGTATGTATGACACGAAACTGTGAATCAGTGGGACATAAGTGACACTTTCTCAACATTTGAAGCTACCGGTACTTAATCCTCTTACTGAAAATCTGCCTCCAAGTTTGAAGCTGGAAACTCATTGAAATAGCTGAAGAAGACACAATACACAGCTTTTCAGACTTTTTGGTACATGTGTTAAGAGCTGTGTAGAGAGTGAAATGTCTGTACCAATTCTCAACACAACCAATAAAATCTCAAATATCGAAGACAAAAAAGAAAGCTTACTGAGTTATTGCCATGTTTTACTATAGACACACACAATTCATGAGCAAAGCGCCATACAGGAGTAAATAAAAATCAGAACCTTAGAATCTTAGGTATTCTGTAAAAGTTCTATTAGCAACTCATGTGTAGCCAAAGCTAAAACCATTCTTCTCCTTCAGCAAGCTCAAACTTAAGACTCCTGGGTCTTCTAGTGTGAGACAGGAACAAAGGTAATAAAAACAGAAGCTGAAAAGATGGCAGGGCAGAGTGGGGAGAAAGGAACCTACTGAAAAGGTATAGCTGCAGAACAAACAGGACACAATCAGTGGTGACGCAACCAAGAACGAACGCAGTTGAAGTAGGAAAACTCAGCTCTTAGTCCCAGTCTCACAATGAAGTGGCTATGGATGTGACCTGAGGCAAACCCTCCGTTTCTCTAGCCCTCATTAGGAGCTCTTACATTTGTTTGTTTGTTTAGATTTGTGTGGCGCTGGGGCATTAAACAAGGGCTTTCACACTGAGTGACATCTCCAGCTCTATTTTTAAGACAGGGTCTTCCTATCACTAAACTGCCACAGCTAGTCTTGAACTGGTGACCCTCTTGCCTCAGCCTGTCAAGAGTGCTGGCATTATAGGCATGTACCACCATGCTGGGCCTTCTTACAGTTTCTATGTCTAGAGAGGCCGGGGCAGGAATTGTGTAGAAATAGGCCCTCTCCTAGACCCTAGGTTTTCCAGAGGAGCAATTCTCATTCTGCATTATGAACATCTGCTTGTTTATCTTTCACACCAAACCTTATTATGCTCCCAAAAAGCCAGGATTATGCCATTTCATCTCTCAACAATGCACACACATGTATGAATCTTGGCACATCAGTAAATGTTTAATGACTGAACTGCTGAAAATTATGAGTGTCTATACTTAGGCAGCACGAAAAACAGTAATTCATCTTCCTTCCGCAGTGGCACTTTTAAATAACAAAATAATATTATTTTCCTTATTAATGACAAGTAAAGGAAGTTCAGATTCTAGAATGTCCAGAACCATGTGAAATTAAGAATCTCTAGAAGACATCCTGCCGAGGCCTCAAAAGTTCATGCCTCTTATTCCCCGAATAATATACTTCCTACTAAGAATCTCTTGGGCATTGGGATTCACCATTCACTGTTAACCTCGCCAACACAGCAAGACCTTGTCTCAAAACGAATACTATGCCTCGTATTATCTAACGCTTATACATTATTTCAGAGTTTACAGTACTTTTTCACACATATTCTCAATTCTCGTAACAATATTTTGAGGTGGTATTATCAATTCAACTTTATAGGTGAGGAAATTAAGGCTCAAACTGTAAATTATGTGCTGGCCTAAAGCAAGCTGATTAACAGTTAAAGACAAGCTTTCACATGTATCCTCTTTCCTCAATGCCCGGAAGAGGTAGAAAAAGGATCATCACCTCCATTCCCAGATGAAGCGGATCAGTCCATTTGCTGCTACAGCTTTACCGAGCTGTCTCCTAAGTTTTTCTTATCCACATGTGAATCAGTTAGATTATTTTTATATTTTAAGCAAAAAATAAGAGCAAAGCAGGAAAAAAAAATCCCCAAGAGGCCAAAAAGCCACAATTATTATGTACATCTTTGTATATAAGCTAAGGAAACCAGAGAAAAACATGATCCAGCAGGAAACTGTAACCTACAGACCAAGCCCCCCCCCCCCGACAACAGTGACACATTTAGTTATGCACAGCAGACTTACTGTGTATTTCTTTCCCTTTTAGTATTGCTTTCTTCATGCCATTCTAAATTCTCTGAGGTTACAACTTCATTAATTTACATATCCCTCCCATACAATACCCAAATCAAAACCAGATAACCAATTATGTTTTACTGACCTCATAATTTATATAATCTCAAGTAAATTAAAAAATTAAAACATGATAAATTGATATCCTTCAAGCAGAATGACTTATATAAAATTTACAATCTCTAAAAAACAAACACAACAGAGCACAACCCTTAAAAAGGCACCAGGTACACATCTAAGTGGGCACTCAGTAAAGCTGTATTGCATGAATGGCAACAGCTAAAAATCCATTAAAAACCACTTTGGCACTTGGCAGTAATCTCAGGACTCAGAAGCTGAGGCAGGAATATCACCACAAGTTCAAGGCCAGCCTGGGCTATAGTGTGATAGGCCACCCTGAATTAGAGTAAGAGACCCTGTCTCAAAAACAACAAAAACAAAAACCACTTATGGCAATCAAAATACCCAGAACAAGAACCAAAAGATGGAGAGCAAATGTCAAGTTAATGAGAAAAACAAAAAAATCAGGTTCTAAGGCAGTTTCACCCAAAGTCATGCTTGGAGTGACTCAAGTGCAGGCTGGTTTCAAGGACCATGTTGTATCTACAGCTGACATCTGCAGCCCGAATGAATGCATTACAGCAGGGCCAGACATGCCAGTTCTTCTTCCTCAAGCCAGTGTCCCAACCAGCAGTGGCTCACCGCCTTTAACCTTACTCCCCACCAACAATGCCCTGAAGCCTTCCCTCCCTGCCACAGAATCACAGGAGTTAAACCAGGCAGTACTACAAGGAATAAATGAGCATGCCACCTGACACTTTCCTGGCACAGCCTAAGCCGATTAGTTTACAAACATCACTGCAAGATTCCAGCACACTGATGAAACTACTCTTTTTTGCAAACTAAAAATAACCTAGTTATCAAAACAGGAGCAGTCAAGTATTTCTGCCATGTCAGCAACTCAAAGTTCTGTTCACATACTTCATCCAGTGTACCACTGTGTCATAGTGAATCCAGGTCTCTAACCTTGCCTCTCTTCCTCACTCCTCATTCTAAAACTGCCTTGTGAACAAAGCAGGAGACCTGAAACGCTCCCCCAACTCATACACTTAAAAGTATCTCTTCCAATAAATAAACTATGGCACCACAACTGGAAGAGCTATGGTGCAACAAAGAATAATGGGGCAAAAAAAAAAAAAAAAGGAGGAGGAGGAGGAGGAGGACAAGATAGGGCATGATCAGGAAGTCAGCTAAATGCTTTTCATTCAGGCCGGAATGGAAAGAGCCCCACCCACAGAGAACACAGCCTTACTGGCAAATGATGTTCAGTACAGAGGGGGCAATGCTTTTTCACCCTCCAACACCCATGATGCCTGCTCCAGAGCAGAAAGACACTCATGACCAATTGCTCTGAATACCTTAGAAGAACCTTTGGCTATCCTGGGGCTGAAGTGACATTTAAAAAAAAAAAAAAAGAAAGAAAGAAAGAAAGAAACTCCCATAATTCAAACCAAACAAGTTAAGCTTGAAATGCAGATTTCCCAGTCATACAAAGCAGAGAGAGGGGCTCAAATCCTCCCACTAAGAAGGGCTGTGAAAGAAGCTGGAACACTGTCCTCAGGAGCTCCCTCAGCTCCCAGGCCCAGCAATAAGCCAGCATTCCTCTTCCCAAAGCAACAACTATGGACTTTGGACTTCCTTGTTCTTTGCAATAACATCAGAAAAATACCACAACACTGTGCTACACTACAAACACACGAGGCATTTGCTATTCCAGAACAGTCACACTTGGGATACACGTCATTTTATTTCCTACAGACCCAAGTTCCAAGTTGACTTCTCTTGCTGTTTTTAAACTTTTACCATCTTTTTTCAAGTAACAAAACAAAACCTGATTTATCCATAAAAATCTATACTCAAGAAACATTTCTTCTGAAAGAAAAAAATAAACTTTAGCCTGAGGCCACCCAAGGAGTATTGGTAAATTTCCAATGCAGACTACATCATATAACAAAGCAAAGTACAAACTGAAATCTTTCAATGAACCTCTTAGAATTCATGAGATTACAGAGTATTAGAGCTAGAAGTGGGACATGATGGTACACATCTGTAATCCCAGCACTCTGGGAGGCTGAGGCAGAATGATTCCAAATTTGAGCCCAGCCCAGGAAGTTTAGCAACTTAAAATCTGTCTCAAAAAAGTGAAAAGGACTGGTGATACAGCTCAGTGCAAAGGCCCTGGGTTCAATTCCTAGTATTGCCCAAATAAATATCAGAGCTAGAAAGGGCAGTGATCACCCAATTCAGGCTTTCTTTTTTTTTAAAGTGGAAGAAACTAGTCTTGAAATGAAATTGAACCCACATGTCCAGATTCCTAACTCAGAAATCTTATACCCAACCATAGCTCTTACAATTTATTGGGGGGAGGTGGGTAATGTGGTCAAATGACAAAAAAAAGAGAACAAAAAAATATACATATATAAAGTACATGATTAGCAAGCCAGGAAAGTCAATGTGGTATATGGTACCAAGCCTGTGTGACCTCCCCTTTTCTACTGTTTTGTAACATAACCCCGGACCAATTACTATTATTCAGTATGCCTTATTTCATGAGCTTTTCTCTTAAATAATACATAATGTTTACTAAGAAGTAAGATATAAATTAACCCTCACAAATTAATGGGTTCTCCCAGTTACTACACAGGTAAGGTCAAAAACAACCAACTGCTAGGTTGGAAAGCTACAGAAACCTTTAAACAGAAGGATAAGCAGAAGGGGACACATTTTTTAAAATGACAAAATCAGACGACCCCACTGAAGGAAACTGTATCACCTGACTTCACATTCTAGTATCCAGGCGTGGAGGAAAATAATTTCACTTCTCTGAATCTTAGTTTCTTTGATAGTAAAGTGAAAGGTTGTATTTCCTCTCACTCTAAGGCCCTTCTTAACCCTAAAAGGTCCAACCTCAATGGAAGACATAACAATACCAAAAGCAGCAAAGTACAAAAGTTCTAAGCTTGGCCCAGACACGGTCCTAGCTGAGAGGCCTCTTAGCTGGCAGTCTTCCCAGGAGACAGGAACGGTTGTACCATTAAAATTAAAGATGGGGACTCAGTGCACACTTTCCAGTTTATCCACCGAAATATTAGGCATGATTTGCAGGGGGTGGAGATAGGGTGCTCTATTTTGTGTCTCGTTCATTTGACGTACTGGAGATTTGGGTCTTCAGAATGAACATCCCCCAACCTCCTTTTTGAAGTAGGGTCTTGCTAAGTTGCCCAGATTGGCCTCAAATGTTTGCTCCTCCTGTCTCGGCCTCCTGAGCTGTCAAAATTCCAGGGAAGTGCCATTGCATCAGCAGCTATGATGCTTTTACTTAAGGATTCAGTTTGACCATCTGCAGATGGAGTACATTTGCTATTACTGATTGTTTCAAACTCCTCCCTTGGAAAAGCAAAGTGAATTTTTATTGTCTACTACTAAACATACATACACTTTCGTAGTACCCTCATTCTGTATTTTCCTCTTTCATTAATGTATTTGCATGGTATAGACATAATGATTTTTTTTTTTTTTTTTTTTTTTGTCTTTTTCCTTTTTATCGGTACCGGGGATCGAACTCACGACTGCCTGCTTGCAGGGCAGGCACTTATGCCACTGAGCTAAATCCCCAGCCCCGACATAATGATTTTTTTAAAAATATAAACTCAACCACAGGCAAATAACTAGAATTTCAATTAATAACAACAAAAAAGTGTTGAGAATGAGCAAGTTTTTTTATGCACACATCGACCTATAGCTAACTCAGTCTTCATTCAAGGCCTCAGCCACTCCTTCCAGAGGAAATGGTTGATGGTAAAAACTGAGTAATAGGAGAAAGAAGGACAAAACTTTGCATTTTTCCTGTCTCATCAACATAATTTTTCTTTTTTTAGTACGTGTTTGCAGTACATAATGATTACAGCCATTGTAAGAGAGCTGGTACAAAGTTTAATCATTTTTCAATCCTCTTCTCTCCTTCTTCCCCTTTCTCTCCATCTCCTTTTCCCCCTTCTTCCCTTTTGCAAAAACTCTATCTCCCTGAACCAGATGTGACGGTGTATGCCTGTAACCTGGGCCAGTACTTGGGAAGCTGAAGTAGGAGGATTGCCACAAGTTCAAGGCCAGCCTGGACCACATCATGAGATCCTAGCTTGAAAAACAACAAAAGATCTCCCTACTTCCTTTTTTTCCCCCCTATTTCCTATTATCTATCTTTTATTTTTCATTTTTGCTTTTTGTTTGTTTGTTTTTTTTACTATCTTGCTCTTACATTTTGGGTTTCTCACATAAAAGAAATTATGAGATATTTAACCTCTTGTGATTTATTTCACTTAAACATTATGGCCTCAAGATGCATCCATCTTCCTGTAAATGATTCATCTATCCTTTATGGCAGAGTAGTACTCCACTGTGTACAATCACCACATTTTCTTTATCCATTCATCTACTGATGGGCATGCAGCCTGTGTCCAAAATGTAGCTAATATGAACTGTGCTGCTATAAACACGGGTATGCATGTAGCACTACACTATGATGCTTTAACTCTTTCGGGAATATACCTAGAAAGGGAATATCTGGGTGGAACAGAATTTCTAGCCTTAGTTTAAGGAAATCTCCATATTGATTTCTGTAGTAATTGTTCTGTCGACAATGTAGAATGTATCTGTTTCCTGTCAACAATGCATTTGCAGTTTACATTCTTGTCAACAATGTAGAATGCTCCCCCATAGCCTCGCCAGTATTTATTGTTTGGTACCAGAGAAGTGGGGTCATAGCTGTGACTATACCTGACCATGTGGTTCAAGAGTCTTTGGGAATGGCTTGTGGGGAGAGTTTGGAAAGGTTTGGAGAAGTCACCTGAAACAACAGTGCTGGAATGTTAGGCTGTTTTGTCTGGGAGATTCTGGTCAGAACTCAGAAGAACAGAAAACTGGTAAAGACCAGGGCCTGGGGGGGTTCTGCTGGGAAGAAGGACTCCATGGGCTGTTAGACTCCAGATCGTGTATATTATGGCTTAACAGAAAGTCTGTCTGTATTTTACTCTTGTCCAGAGACTTTGCCTAAGGTTGAGATTAAGGGCAGTGGACTAATCCAAGGCACTTGAATGTTGAGGCTGTGACATGGCTATTGTTGGGAGCTTTTAGCTAGATCTATGTTGAGAATCAAGAGCAAACAGCCCAGCAAAATGATTTAAAATGTGAGTTTGCCCAGCACTCGAGAGGCTGAGGCAGGAGGATCATTGTGAGTTCGAGACCAGCCTGGGCTAACAAAGTGAACTCAAGGCCAGCCTGAATTGTAGAGAGACCCTGTCTCAAAAAGACCAAAAAACTAAATAAATAAAAGTAAATTTGGCCAGAAAGGAAGCTCAAGTAAAGCTGTGAAGCTGTGAACTGCAAAGATGGAGCTGAGGAGATCGTGACTGCTGAGAAAGAACAGAATACAAAAGATGGCCTGAGGGTATCACAAGAAGCAGCACGCCAAAATCCTTTGAAGCCTCAAAATTACAAAAGTGAAAAACTTTGAGGAGAAAATTGCACAGCACTGTGTTCTAGAATGGTGGCAGCACAGAAAATTTGCTTCTCAGAATTGGATTCAGAGTGACCCGTAATCCAGACACTCAAACCCTACAATCAAGAGAAAGGAAAGCCTGGCTACTGCGCCAGTTGGTAGCAGACAATCACCCACTTGATGCTGATTTTAGGTGCATACAGAATGCAGATTTAAAAGGCTTCCATGCCGATTTCAGAAGGCCTGGGAAGCCAGACAACATGTCCCTGAGAGGGCAATGTGTGAAATTGTAAGGGTCAAACCATACATGCAGTGGAGACCCCAAAAGTCTGGAAAAGCCAGGAATGCCGATCATCAAAGGAAAGCTGCAAGGAGGAGCAAAGTGACCCTAAGAGAGAAGCTGTGGGAGCTATAACCACCAGTGCTTACAGCTCTCTAGAGGAGTGGACTCATTTAAGCTCTCTAAAGCTTACAATGTGCCACAGATTGCTACAGATGCTGGATACAAAACTACAGGACTTATAGTTTACACTACTGGATTTTGGACTTGCTTTGGTCCCATTCCTTTGTATCCTGTTTATAGCTTTGGAATGAAAATGTTTATCCTGTGCCACTGAATGTTGGAAGTATTTAACTTTTGATTTGTACAGGAGCTTGCAGCTAAGAGTTTGCCTTAGATCTTGGAGACTTGGAACTTGCAATTTTTAGCAATGCTTCAACCATTAGTACTTAGGTAACTCTTGCACATGAACTAAATGCCATTTGCTTAAAGGGATGTGCATGAGTGTTTGGGAGGCCCAGAGAAGAATACATAGTTCTAATGTAATATGTTGACAGAGGTAATACTGGCTCTTAAGGACTGTTAAATTTGCACTATAATGTCCAAGTTGTGAAATGATACAAATAAGCGTGTCTTTATATTTGGACACCTGTTCAAAGAAATATATCTGGCTGCCAAGCTAACAAGGGGTGGATTATAATGGTTGATATATTGTGTCAACTTGTGAAGTTTAATTTAGGGACTCAGGAGGGAGCTAGGATCCTCATTTTGTAAACATCCTTATCCTGTGCAAGAGGAGGGCACAGAAATGTTGTGAGTACTACACTGCCCTAGTGGGAGATAGCCTGCTTACAATATAAGGGAGGAAAAGAGGCTTGCTCTCCTTACCCCTTTTGCTCTTGGTGCTTTTGCTGTCTTCTGCTGCCTTACAGTGTTGTCCCTAAGCCATGCCACCCTGTTTTGGAGTCAACTGATAAAGGAATGAAACCTCTACAAACTGTGACTTAAATAAAACTTTCCTTCCTTCATTTTGAGTGGTGGGTATTTTATCCCAGCAACAAAAGTAATTAAGACATCCACTGTGTACAATTATCACATAGTCTTTCTCCATTTATCTGTTGGGCATTTGGCCTGCTTCCCAGATATAGCTAATATAAACTACGCTGCTATAAACATGGGTATACATGTAACACTACAATATGATGCCTTGAACTCTTTGGAGAATATACCTAGAAGGGGAATAGCTGGATGGAATGTAATTTCCAGGTTTAGTTTAAGGAACTTCCATACTGACTGCTGTGGTAGTTGTTCTACTTTACATTCCCATCAACATTTTTCCCCTCACAGCCTTGCCAGCATTTCTTATTATTTGATTTCTTGAAAGCTATTCTTTCTGAAGATAGAATCCCAGTGTTTTAATCTCCATTTTTCTAATGGCCAGAAATGTAGAACATTTTTTCATGTATTTATTGGCCATTTGCATTTGTTCTGAGACAAATCTATTCATTTCAACTGCTCGGTTTTAGACTAAGTCTTTCATGGGAGGGCGTCTTAATCTTTTTTAGTTCTTTATATATTTTAAATATTAGTCTTCTGAGAAATAGCCAGCAAAGGTTTTTTCCCATTCTGTAGGTTGTCCCTTCACTCTTTTGGTTGTTCCTTTGCTGTGCAGAAGCTTTTTAATTTGAGATAATACAGTTTGATTTTTTTTTTTTTTTTTTTTGTCTTTTTTAGACTTTTGAGGTTCAGGATGGTCTTGAACTCACTTTGTGGCCAAGTCTGGGCTCAATCTTGTGGAAATCCTCCTGCCTCAGTCTCCCAAGTGCTGAGACTACAGCCATGCACTAGTACACTAGCCCAATTTGTTGATTCTTGACGTTATTTTTGTGTAGCTGGACTTCTGTTTGGAAAGTCTTAAGCTATGCCTATGCCTTCAAGAGTTTTACCTATTTTACCTTCCAATAAATTGTTTCTGTTTTAATAGAGCGTTGATCCTTTTTAGTTTAGTACACGATGACATAGGTCTAGATTCAGTCTTCTACATGCAGAGCAACAGTTTTCCCAACACCATTCATTAAAGAGGCTGTCCATATTGTTTTGGCCCCTTTGTCAAAGATCAGATGTGCCCCCTCACAATTTCTGCATCCTTTGTGTTTCACTGCTCCATAAAGCTGTTTGTGTTAATACCATACTATATTTTATCATGAAAGTTTTTTAATAGCATATCTTAAAATAGAGGATAAACTGTATCAGACTAAATCCAAGAATTAAATCAATGCAAAAGAAAACAAAGAAACTTAAATACCCAGGCATGGTTAGCACATGCCTGTAATCCTTGCACTCGGGAGGCTTACGGAGGAGGATTACCACAAATTCAAGGCCAGTCTGGGTTACATGGTGAGTTCAAGGCCAGCCTAAACTATAGTGAGACTCTGTATTAGGAAGGAAGGAAGGAAGGAAGGAAGGAAGGAAGGAAGGAAGGAAGGAAGGAAGCCTTAAATAAGCAGATACTTGCATGCCTGCTCACTATTTTTCCTATGAGGTAAAAATGATTTCTATCAATAACATTACAAATAACAATTTTCAAACCTTAGTATGGATAGGAAATGCCTGGGTACTTATCAAAATTGTCAACACCCAGTTACTATCCTCAAATATTCTTATTAAGTGGATCTGTGGTGGCACTGATAGACTGCATTTCTATTTGATAAAGACAGTGAAAAGACTATTCTTTTAAAAACACTATGAAGGGGCAAAAATTGTTAGGTTTCCTGGATGCCTATATGTACGTTTTCCGGACAGGTAAAGAGCCTATAACACAATGTGTGTGTCCCAGAGATAAGGTGTGGGCTGATTTTCAGGAGTTTCAGATCTACTCCCTCCCTTTAGCAGACCTATTTTAGAATAAACATGAGCTGGCTACATTCACTCAACAAGGTGATCAATCACCCTCTCTTCCTCCTCATAAAGCAACTTGGGAAGTCAGCAATTGCTACTTTTCACACAAAGGACCTTTCTTAATGCTGTCTAAACCATCCTATTTTGGCTCATTTCCTTAATGGTCACTCACTGCTTCATCTTGGGTTCTGTCTGTTACCTCTCAGAGAAACATTCCATATCATCCTATCTAAAATCTATTAAAAATAAGTATACATTCTCTAATTTGACACCTGCTTTTCCTGTTCTATTTCTCTTCACGATTCTTGTATTTTCTGAGATTCATTATAATTTTGAATTTATTTGCCTCCCTCCCTGAATGTACCACCATTAGAAAAGGGGTTTCCCCACTACTGCATTATATTTCTAGCCAACATGGTGTCTGGTATATGCTTATATGGTGGGTACTCTAAATATTCACATATTAATGCAGCACCGTTTTGGAAAACTGAGTTTGTTAATCTTTCATCCCATTCAGTTCACCGGCCTCACTCACTGTCAGGTGGACTTTTCACTCTGGGTGGCCATTCCTGCTTTGATGAGTATATTACCTAGGAAACTGAATCTAAGTACCAATCCAAAAAGGCACCTGTTACCCGACCTTCACTGTGCTAGAGTGCAATCTCCCCCCAACTGAACTGCAGTGTAAGTGTAACCCTTCAGAGGTTTACCAAACACCTTACTCCGTGAAAATGACTTGGCTTCTACTATGTGAGAAGCCCAGTGCAGTGCTGGGAAACACCAGCATGAGCACCACAAGTTTCAACGAAAGCACAGCACAGTATATACTGGCAGCCAAAATCACTTCATTCTGCTCTGCATTAGGTCAGCCAAACACTTCCTGCCGACTTGGCTAACTCTCACCACACATCTGTCTCCTCTTTACCTATGCACAGCAATGTCTTATACAGCACAACAGGACTAGGCACTCTTCCCCGCTCATTCGCTCTCATCTTTTCCTCAAAACAACTTTTAAAATTTTAGTATTAATATCACCAGTGTAGAGATGAAGAAACTGAAGTCCCAAGGGGTTTATTAATTTACAACTAATGAATAACGAGGCTGAGACCTGAATCCTTATCTGCTGACTTCAAGTTCTTGCTTTTTTTTTTTTTCACTTTAATACTTTGATTCTTAAGGCACCCCACCTCCCAGCCTGTGCACACACAGACCTGAAATAAATGTCTGCTGAATCGACAGGAGTTAAACAGGATGGGGGGGGGGGGTAAACTGGGAATCAAACTCACAACCTCGCACCTGCCAGGCAGAAGGGTATGTCGCTGAGCTAACTCTCCCGCCCCTTAAACAGTATAATGTTAACTATAACTCAAGGATCTGTTTAGGATGAAATTCATCACTGCAATTTTAAGTTTAAAACAAAATATTAAGCTCATTCAACTCCCCTGAATAATAAAAAGTAACAGAAAACACAGTTTTTTTTTTTCAGTTAAAAAATACACTATACTAAATTTATTCCAGAATGGAACTCAGCATAGCATAATTCATTACCGTAATTTGGATATAAAATAAAGCCATAAAAGCAGAATCATTTAGTACACTAAGAGACATAAAGTCTGAGATTAAATTATTAAAGTCTCAGTTTAAAGTATAAACGTACTTCTTCCCCATCTAAAAAATGATGCTCTGGAAATTCAAATGTGATGACACCTGTAAAAAACACAGCTATAAAGTGTTACACAAAAATAACTCTTAGTGTGAACTGCAACTTGGTGATTAAAGAAAACCCTGGTGTAAGACTCTTAACCTCTAAGGTCAGCATTATTAAAAGCCCTTTGTATCTTAAGCTCTGAAGCAAACATAATGAACCCCATTTGGGTTACCCTTCACGAAGAATGACGGCTTACCCACTATTAATGTTTTATATATAAGTGCTATCTGTCCAATTGCATTACTGAGTCTCTCAACAACACAGAACCAGACCTCCATAATATACTGTTTTGTTTAAGAAAGGATTGCAAGGGGCTGGGGATTTAGCTCAGTGGCATAAGCGCCTACCTTGCAAGCAGGCAGTCTTGAGTTCGATCCCCAGTACCGATTAAAAAAAAAGAAAGGGGGCTGGGGATTTAGCTCAGCGGCATAAGCGCCTGCCTTGCAAGCAGGCAGTCGTGAGTTCGATCCCTGGTACCGATAAAAATGAAAAAGACAAAAAAAAAAAAAAAAAAAAAAAGAAAGGATTGCAAGAAAGTGGTGACATGAGGGGTTGGATTCCTCTGTACCCAGATAAGGCCCTCTATCATGCTATATCATTCATCCATATGGAACACAGATTGTCAGATGTATAAAACCCAATGATAAATTTCTGCTACCCATAAAGCCCTCCTTGTTAGGGAAAGCCAATAAACCTCAGCATAAGCCTGTATGTCAGTCGTGAACCTCTATAAGTTAAAAAGAAAAAAACAGGGTACAGAAAACACTCAACATGCCAGGCATGGTGGCACATGTCCGTAATACCAGCACTTGGGAGGCTGAAGCAGGAGGATCAGTGTGAGTTCAAGGCCAGTCTGGGCTATATCGTGAGTTCAAGGCCAGTCTGAACCATATAATGAAATCCTGCCTCAAAAACAAAGGAAAGAAAAAACACTCAACATCCTAAAAGATAGCATCAGTTCTAATTAATGTCATAAACTGCTTTTATTAATGATATTATTGACAATGGTATGGAATAAAATCCTTTTTTAAACCCCATGGGATTTGAAAAGGTGCAAGAGAATATTTAGTTGCTAATAGTATTCTATTGGTGTGTGTGTGTGTGTGTGTGTGTGTGTGTGTGTGTGTGTTCTAAGTAACAGTCAAGATTCTTTTTTTTAATCATTGTAGTACATGTCTGTAATCACAGCATTCTAAGAGGCTGAGGCAGGGGAATCACAAGTTAAGTTCAATCCCAGAAACATGGCAAGTTTCTTGTCATATCAGTAAGACTCTCTCTCAAAATAAAAAGAAGCCTAAGGGTATATAGTTCAGCACAAAGGCCCTGGGTTCAATCCTCAGTACCACCAAAAAAAATTTAAGTTAAAAATCTCGTTAGGCTCACTTTTTTCATGTGCAGCCCCTCAAACACAAATGAGCACAGTTCTAACAAAATTCATATAAAATGATACATGAAAAATGAACTTGTAACACATTTTAACATCAGCAAAGTCTCCTTATAATCCAACATTTCCCTCAACCCATCACTCAACAACAAAACTCTCCCAACTATTCAGCTCCTTCTAGTGATATAAATTCTATCCCTCAAATTCATCTAAAACATCCCACCCCAAGCTGGCCATGGTTGTGCATGTCAGTGATCCTCAGAAGGCTGAGGCAAGAAGACCGCTGTGAGTTCAAGGCCAGCATGGGCCACATAGTGAGTTCAAGGCTAGCCTAAATCACACAGCAAGACCCTGTTTCAAAAAGCAGAAACCCACCCTACTCCCATTCATTCATTAATTTTCTGTATGTATATATAAACCATATGCCACATTCACAATTTGATTTTACATCTGTAAGAGATAAAAGCTATTAGAGTTTCAAAGAATTCAAGTGAATTCAGTAGACAGCAATAGTATCTGAATGAACAGATTTAGAACAAATGTGACTAACAAGACCTCAAAGGAGTGCACACGATGACTATAGATTAAAGTATAAATTCCTTAATCCACTACTCAATCCCTGGCATGCCAGCCACCACATTTTTCCTACCTTAGACAATCTGGTATACATTTCCTGAGGACAGAGTCTCAGGTTATCTTTGCCTTGACATATCCCCTGCCTGGAATGTTCTTCCCCATCTCATGACAGCTACCCAAGAAACAGGGTAACGCTATCTGCTCTTCAGTGAAGTCCACCCATTCTCACTGCTCACATCTACCACTCTCTCTGATCCCTCCCACTCTGTTCCATGCACCCAGGCCTCCTGCTCCTTATTTAGGCCAAATCAACCTCAGGATCTTTTTATTTGTCCTTTGTCCCCTTTTCCCCAGTTATCCTAGGGCTATGACTTCTTTGTTGTTATCAAATCCTGGTAAAAGTTACACTCCTCTCCCAAGCTGTAGTAAACTTTTTAAAATATTGGAAATTATTCTGTTCACATTTACTGCTTGTCTCTCCCAACTTCCATGCAAACTCCATAAAGGCAAGGACTTCCAGTAGTGCTTATCAGGTATTCCAGTGGCTAGAATATTATTTGACACAGAAAAGAAGGCAGTCACTATTAACTAGGAAAAGAATGCATCTGTTCCTGCTTAGCTAAGATTATAGTCTCCTCAAAAGCATAAACACTGTTCTCTGCCTTTTTATTTCCCACAGCCTAGAAGACTAAATGTACTAGAATCCCCAAATAAATGTTCAATTAATGAGGACACTAATAGTCCTTCCCTTTCCAGTATCTCTCTAATCACATATTTAAGTCAACAAACATTCATTTGGTACCTTCTATGATCCAGAAGTAAGGCTAGGTTGTCACTTTAACTTCTTTTTCATCTTATTATAATCATCATTAATATTCTTGAGGATGTCTGGGGAAGGTTGTTTTGCAGTGATGGGAATGGAACCCATGCATGCTCTACCACTCATATCGTCACCGATATTCTCAAAGTTTTAATATTTGATCACAAACTAAAGCCACCCTGCCCACCCCAGTCTGGTGACCTCGTTTTATTGATCAATGAAATGCAACTAATTACAGTACTTTCAGGGCACCACATAAACACAGCAGTTATTCTTTTTATGTCAACAGACCAAAGACAAAACTTAATATTGTCCAACTGTTTATCAATCTACTATTGTACTTCTAGAAAGTGTTTCTTTAAAAAAAAACAAAACCTGTGAAACATATCCCTGAAGTCTGGAGACATGTGAATATGGACTAGTAACAAACCAATTTTTAGGAGTAATAATGGAATAGCAGTTATGCAGTACATTGTCCTTAGTCTACAAGGTTACACATCTGTATCTTATCCTGTAGGGCAGGAACACTTTGTTTTTCCTTTTTAGTGCTCAGGGTGGACCTCAGACCTTGACCATGTGAAGCAAGTGGTCTACCACTGAGCTGCATCCCCAGACCTAAACACAACTACTTATAGCTATGTAAGTATAAGGCAAACAGTTAACAATTACTGAAATCAGGCGAAAAGGTTATCAGAGTAGCCTATCAATTTATCCATATGTTTGAAAATTTTCGTTAAGAGATTGGTGGGGGAAATGTTTCTCTTTATTTTCATTTTTTTTTTAATCTTTTTATCGGTACTGGAGATCGAACTCACGACCGCCTGCTTGCAAGGCAGGTACTTATGCCACTGAGCTAAATCCCCAGCCCCGGAAATGTTTCTCTTAAAGAGAATTATGATGTGCATTTTTATAGCTGTTAACTACTTGGTTGGCTTTCAACACAAACTTTAACATATAATGAGACAAAAATTAATTCAGAGAATACAAGACCCAGAAACTGAATCATTAAAACACAAGAAATATTGGCAACAGTAGTAAAGAGCAAGAAAAACCACCCAAAGCCAAAATATCTACCAGTCAGGGTAGGCCAGATCCCATCTTAAGAGCCTTGAGCTCAGAAGAGAAAGACACTGAACAGTATTGTGCAACCCTGCTTCTAGAGGACAGCTGTTCAGCACAACCTCCCAGACAAATTTGAACCTCGCTCTCCCAGGGAGACAATTCTATGGTGGGAATCTAAACCACAGAATTACAGTGACAATTATCTGAGAAGGGTGTTCTAAGCACATGAGGACTTTGAAATTATAACATGGTTATTATTGTTGCTGTTACTTAAGGAGATATAAAAACTTTAGAACTGGGTGTGGTGGTATAGACCTACAATCCTAGCCCTCCAGAGTCTGAGGCATGTTAATCCCAAATTTGGGGCCATCCTGGGCTACACAGCAAGTCTCTCTCTCAAAAAAAAAAAGATTTGGGGGTTTAGCTTAGTGGTATAAGGGCTGCCCTGGCAAGCCCGAGATCGTGGGTTCGATCCCCGGTACCAAAAAAAAAACTTTCATCACAACTACCAACAATTGACAGAGGCAAAGACTATGGCAGGATGCAAATCCAGTTATTTGGGGAGCAGGGTACTCAGTACCTCACAGCCTTCCCACTGGTTACTTACGAAGGAGAGTAAACACCTTTAGGATGGAAAAGCCAAATTTACCATCAATAATGGGACAGATCAACAATATGTGCCTTCCAATATGACATAAAGGAAATGTACAGAATCATCTAATATTTTTTACCAAAAATGTTTACTTTGAATCTAAGCATGAGTGAACAATCCAATTTATGGGCATTAGAACTGCCCTGAACTCTTCAAAAGGAAAATGTTATTAAAGACACATACACAAAAAAATTTGACTGGATTGTTTTTGATCGAGGATCTAAAAAAATAAAGTTTTACTAGAGCACAGCCATGCCCGTTCATTTATGCATTGTTTATGGATGCTTTCCCTCATAAGAGATAGCCTGGTTCTCAAAGCCCAAATATTGTATTTACAAATAGCCAGACAGACTCCTACTCTAGATAAAGAGACATGACAATCAAATCAACAAGAGATACCTAAAGAGGATTCTCAAAGGGGAAAAAGCTATAAAGAACATTTAAGGAACAACTGGGTAATTCGCATAGGATATAAGGTACTGTACAATGTTGATGCTAAATTATTTATGAGTAATGGTATTTCGGTCATGATATATGCAACTTGCTTTCAAATAGTTCAGATATAGGTGGGTCTGTGACTCACGAAAATAAAAGGCAGACGGATACAGCAAATGTAATAAAACATTAACATTTATCAATCTATATCAGAAGTTTTCAAATTTTTGACCTTCAGGATTGTTTTATACTCTAGTGAAACCCTCAAACAGCTTGTTTATGTAGGTTATATTTATATTACACAAGAAGTTAAAACAAAAACTCTAAATGTAATGATTTTAAAATAATGATATAGGCTAGGGATTTACCCCAGCGGCATAAGTACCTGCCTTGCAAGTGTGGACAGTCCTGAGTTCAATCCCTGGTACCAAAATAAAATAAAATAATGATGTACCTGTCATACATTAACATAACTAACATACTTTAATAAAAAATATTTTCCAAAAACAAAAAATGTAAGAGTAACACTGGTCTTACACTTCTACAATACAAGTCTCTTCAGTGTCTGCTGTTCTACCTGCTTACACATCAAGAATGAGCCCCAAACTCTCACTTGCTCAGAGGCAGGGCTTTGGAAGGTGACTGAGTCCTAGAGGCACCATGGCGGCCTTGCTGTTGAGAGGTGGAGCCTAGTTAGAGGCAGGTCACGGGGAGCACAACCTGGAAGACCATCCAGTATCTCTCTTCCCTCGCTGCTTCATGGCCCTCGATGTGAGTAGCTTTCCTGCACATTTGAGTTTGTCAACTATGGACCGAAACTTCTGAAACCATACACCAAAATAAATCTCTTCTTGAAATGTCAGGTATTGCATGAGTGGCACACATTGAGTCTCAGCAAAAGAAACTAACTCACTATTTAATCACTTTAAAATACTGTTTTGAAGATAAGAAGTCCAACTTTGCATAATATGTATTTGGAAAGGAAGTATTTTAATAACTTTTAAAATAAGAGCTGAGAATATAGCTCAGCAGCACAGAGCCTGCCTGGCAAACACAAGGTCCTCAGTTCAATTCCCAGTAACAAAAAGAGGAGGAGAGAGAAAAGAGAAGAGGAGAAAAAAGAAAAGAAGGATTAGAGATATTCTTTGATAATATGCTATAACATGACAAGTGGTAGTTTTAAAAGTTTGTAATGTGAAATGAGAAGCCATAATAATGAAATTTTCAAACTGTTACATAAAGACATTTGACCTATTTGTACTTTTTTATTCCCTTCTTCTTTTTGAGACAGGGTTTTACTATGCTGTTCAGGCTGGCCTTGAATTCACTCTGTAGCCCAGGCTGGCCTCAAACTCATAGCAATACCCTGCCTCAGGGATCCTAGTACTGACATTACAGGCATGTGCCACCATGCCCAGCTGGTTTTCACTTTGAATGGATTTTTCTTTTCTTTGAATGTATCTTTTACCTTTGTAAAAGCACACATTGATCCTCTGGAAAATACTGATGAAACGCATACCTTCTGAAATGCTAACACACTTAAATGTATGACATTAAAAATTGCTTCTGTGAGGGCCAGGGATTTAGCTCAGTGGCTCAAATGCTTGCCTGGTAAGTTCGAAGTCATGAGTTCAATCCCTGGCACACACACCCCCCCCACAAAAAAATTGCTTCTGTTACTATTACCACCAATTTCATTTTTAAAATTCTACATGCTGTCAAGCTACCAAGCTCACTGAGGCAAATAAGTTACCCAAATACAATTTCTGCCTGAAAACTCAAATTTTATCTTTAGTGATAAATATCACCAGGTATTTTCTTTAGGATGACAAGCTACATTTCATTCATTTTCAACACAGTGTCAGTCAAATACCCAAGTCCAGTGGTGGCAAACTGATGGCATGCATGCTATGTTTATCTTTCAAGACAAAGATATTAATGTAGTTATTTTTCCTAAACTAAAACCTCAGTAGTCAAGTTTAACTACAGTGTTGGCACTCTGCGATCAATAAGGTTTTGGGTTGCAATTTGGCACTTGGTCTCCAAAGGTTCACCACTACTACCCAAGTCTGAACAATCAGTTGTCAGCCAACCATCCTTTGTAAAAATATTTCACACAAAGAAAAAGGTTTAGCTTGCAGCTTCAACAATCTCGTCAATGTTTTTCCACGTATAACCAGCACATCTTGATACCCAGAGGTCTCCTCATGTGAACTTCCCATCACACAGAATACTGAAAAGATATCCAATCAAGGCTCAAGACATAATAAACTTAAATTAGCTACTTATCAAAAACAAGTAAACTGGCATTTCTAGTTTTCAACAAAAGTGTCATGAGCATAATCACCACTAATACAATTTGATACTACTGCCTGCATTTTGCTAAAGCACCAGTGGCTTCACCTACCACTGATTTCTTTTGCACTACTTGTACAAATGTTGGGAGGGGCGGGAAGAGGGCCCAAGCCCACCTTCCTGCTAAGGAGGCGTGAAGCCAGCAAGCTCCCTGCTCCCTGCCAGTGAGGAAGAGTAACAGTCAGCTGCCATGAGGCTCGCAGGCTGAGAATCAAACATCCCACCCCCCACCCCCATCCTAAGCCTAAGGGGTCAGAGGTCTGAGCATCTCTTGGGAAGATAACTGTATGCAATATAGCAAATATGGGGATTTCCTTCCATCTTCTGTTTGAAGGCAAATATTATTTTCACTGTTTTGCTTTGTTCTGACTGTTTTGCTCTATTCAATATTCAGTTTCAATAGGTTTTATAATGTTCTGTATTTGGTTTGATTTTGCTATACCTGATGGGATGGACAACTGTTGTGAAGATAATGAGATATACTGTGGTACCTATTACTGTTATCCTGGTATCCTGCTGTGAAGTTCTGTACCAATTTCACTGCACTGTCTCGATTGGCTTTGTTCTGTCTTGTTCTGCTGTATTTTACTACCTTTAAAATTAAAAAAATGTTTTTAAATTTTTAAAAAGACAAATGATATCTTAATATTACAGAAATAGTTCTGACCCTACAACTCCCTTCTAGGCTCTCAAGAGCCCCCACAACTCTATGCACAGGTCTTTGAGAACCACTAATGTAGGTAAAAAGTATGTAGGTATTCATACTGCTGTTCATTCAACTGTTTCATTTTTTAAATTTTCAAAATAACTGAAGGAGGAAAAACAAACCCTAAAAGATCCATTATTTTTAAAGAGCAAGGAAATATCTCCCCAATACTAATGAATGTATGGTACATCAATATTCTTTTTAAAAAACAAAAACTTAATTAAAAACAGTAGCGGAAATTAGTGTCATGCCTTTTTTGTTTGTTTTATTTTATTTTGGAGATAAGAGTCTAGCTATGTAGTTCAGGCCAGCCTTAAACTCAGTATGGTAGCCCAGTCTGGCAATCCTCCTACCTCAGCCCAAGTGCTGGAATTATAGGCATGCACTAACATACCCTGCCTGAGTGCCAAGCCTGGCTTACTAATGAAGTCTCAATACAAAACCAGTCCCTCCAGGTTTGTTTCAAGAAGCTGCCATGTAATAAACTATTATCAACAATACAAATACACACCAGCAATCTTTCATTTAGGGCTATGTTTTGGAACTCAGAACTTTAACATTTTAAAAAGACAATATAGGAACTGGGACAGCAATATTGTGTAGGAAATGTATTCCTGGCAAAAAGACACAAAAATTCACAGAGAAAATATCTGCAAATCTTCTATCCAAGAAACTAGTATCCAGAATGCAGAGATTTTTTTCCAAGCATTGGACATTAAACCTACAACTTCAAACATGGTAGGCAAGTGTTCTGCCATGAGTCACATCCCAGCCTTTTGTATTTTATTTTGAGATAAGGTCCCACTAAGTTTCCCAAGCTGGACTTGAGCTTGAACTTGTCCTGTATCAGGCTCCCGGGACTGCCTCTGAGCAGTTGAGATTACAGGCAAGCATCACCATGCCTGGCTATACAAAGAATTTTTAAAACTCAACAATAAAGAGCCAATTTTAAAAAAAAGCAAAGGGTATGTATAGGCATTTCTCTAAACAAAGTACACAATAGGCCAACTAAAAATACGAAAAGATACATAATATCTTTAGTCATTAAACAAATGCAAACCAAAACCATTTTGCACTCATATCAGCAAGGCTAAAATTTTAAAAAGAGACAACAAGTGTTGTGAGCACATGCACAAATTGGAACTCTCACACATTGCTGTTGAGAATATAAAATGGTGCAAGACGCTGTAAGAAAAGTTTGGCAGCAGTTCTTCAAAACATTAAACAAAGTGACCGCAGGACCCTGCAATTCCACTCTAGATCTGTATCTAAAAGAAATGAAAACCTATGTCCAGGCTGGGCATGCTGGTGCACACCTGTGATCTCAGCACTCGGACGCTGAGGCAGGAGGATCACTGCGAATTTGAAGCCAGACTGGGCTACAAAGTGAATTCAAGGTCAGCCTGAACTATGTAAGGAGACCTTGTCTCAAAAACGAAAGGAAGGAAGGAAGGAAGGAAGGAAGGAAGAAAGAAAGAAAGAAAGAAAGAAAGAAAGAAAGAAAGAAAGAAAGTCCATTCAAAAATGTATATCGCCAGCATTCTCTCTAACTGCCAAAAAGTGGAAACAACTCAAATGTCCACCAAATAATGAATAAACAAAATTGGTTTTATCATACAATAGGATATTATTCTGCCCTAAAAAGAAAAGTAGTACTAATACAGACAAGGCAAGACCAAAATACACGGGTGATGTTTAAATTTTTAATGTATAACAGTAAAACACACATGATCATTAATCTCCCCCAAAATACTCCACCCTTCCTTCAAACACTTATCCCATCATTTGTGCCACTTTCTGAAGCAACTCCAGAAGTCTTCTTTTGTGACTGTCTTCATGGGTTATGATTAAAAAATACAGTTAATGCAACTGCCAAGATCCATCCAATGGAAGGACTCAGAAAAATGTTACAGTGCATTCTCATCCCTTATTCACAGGATCTGGCTCTTTCCCCAAAGTCAAAATGAACAAGAAAGGTAAAGAAATTTGTTTAATGGTACTGGGGATTGAACCCAGGACCTCCATACAAAACCATATCCTCTATTCTTTCTATGTTTTTTTAAATTTTGAGACAGGGTCTCGCTAAGCTGCTAAATTGCCCAGGGTAAGCTTGAACCTGGCGCCCTCCTGCCTCAACACCCCAGAGTGCTAAGATTAGAGGTGCACACCACTTCCAGCTTTTGAACTGCTTTAGGACATGGAGGTGGCCACAACAATGCCACCTAAAGATGCTCACCAAAGACCACGTCTAGAACTGCTTCACAAAATGAAAGTTGCAAAACAATGGTGAAATGTGCTTAGGAGGGATATTGGGGGGGATAGTAACAGTGTGTCTTTCAATACAACAAATTTTAAAATTAAAATCTCACTACATTTTGATCACATCTCATATATACTATGTGACATTAACTTACATGCCACAAAATTCATTAACGTGCATAATTTGGTGGATTTTTAGTATACATTCAAAGGATTGTACAACCAATACCATGCATTCTTTTAGGTTATTATAAATTCGTTTCTTGTTTAAACCAAGAACCAAGTCTTTTTTTTTTTTAAGAACTAAATATTTCTGTTTAGAGGTTCAGAGAAGCCAAGCAATTTGCTTAGTATCATACTGGTATAAAAAGCAGACTAGAACTAAATCCAGTTGTCTCCAATCCTAAAGCTCTCTTTCACTAAATACGTATTTCTTCAACTATTTTCAATCATTATTCAATCTAATTCAGTATGTTTTGATTCTCATACTGCTCACATATAGGATAATAGTTCCTTGCATGGAGAGGTACAACATACATTGCTAAAGACACTGTTTCTGTGATTTGGACATGAGAGGCCACGGACGGAGAAATGCTAACCAAAAAGAAACCCCAATACAAGACGACTCCTCAAAAACTTATTTCCAGTTTTTCCAAGGCTAGGGAAGAGCTTCCACTTCCATGTGTGTGCTTATAGAAGGGATCCAAAGAAAAATCTTTTTTCATGAAACAAAAGGTTAAGTCTGACCAAGATCTAATTATACCAATGCAGAGATCATGCAGTTACATACTGCGCTAAAATCAGGTGCTGGCAGGTGTAATGAATGAAGTACTGTCACATAAGGCTGTTCAAAGCAAATAAAAAACTTAAAGCACTGGGACCCCAAAACGCCTATGAAGGATGAAGAAGAAACTGACATAGCACAAAAGGGTGGGATTCAACCAAAGCAGTTAGAGTTGAATCTGTGAAAAATTCATATGACAGAAGTAAATCATACTTGTAGCTCATGTCTTCCATTCATTTCACCTTTTCCCCCGCAAAAAGAAAGCTGTTTCCCAGTTTCCAGCAAATCTAATACCTTCAAATGCTGTTTCTCCACTTACTGGACAATCAGGACACAAGAATGATGCAGCAACATCCCCTCTACCAACAGCCCCACCTCCCCTCAAACAACAGGAGAAAATCCAAGAGCAGGAGGAAGGAGGAGCTGAGAGCAGCCTTCTCATTTAAAATACACAGGTTAGTCCTGCTTATGCGAGACAAGTGACTGCCAGAACATGTTCCCAACCCTGCCTCCTCCATTTCAGATTAGGGTTAAATCACCTTTTTCTCCCTTTTATCTTCTTTTGTAGTACTGGTGGCACCAGAACCCAGGACCCAGGACCCTACTCATGACAGGGGCTCTGCCAGTGAGTTATATGCCCAGCCCTTCTCTGCAGAGACAGGGTCTGGGTCTTCAAACTAGCAATCCTCCTGCTTCATCCTCCATAATAGATAAGATTACAGGTATGTGATGCCACATCCAGCTAAATAATCTTTTACATCATGTGCCCTTCAATCAGTTTTTATTTTTTTAAAGTATAAAATTTATTGGAAAATAAGAATGGGAAACAGGAATAGCTCCTGAGAGACAGCAGGGGTCTCAAGTGGCTTGCTCTTTAATTTTGTTCTCATGTCCTTAGACAAATTCTTTTATATGATTCTTACCCCCAAAATGGAACTAAATACAATAGTCTAGACCTTGTCTCTTTCACAGGAATGTTACTTGAAAGAAATGTTAAAGACTTGAAAAACTTAAAACCGTAATAATACTGAAACAGCTAACATCTACTGCATTTATTTCATGTCATTCTAAGCCTTTTGCACAAACAATTTCTCCCCAAAACCCTAAGAGACAGATCTGCTAACCTTATTTTTCACAAGATTAAACTGAGGCTCAGACTCAGAAAAAATTTCCTCGAGAGTGCACAGTAGAACTACAATTCAAATCTAGGCCATCTAGGTCAACAAACTTGAGTACATGCTACTAAATTAACATACATGATGAAAATTATGCTAAAATATTATAGCGCATGGCTTAAGGAAGCAAATACATTAAACTAATTGAACAATCAACAAATATTTAAATTCTATTTTATTCCCAGGATTTTTTTTTTTTTTTGGATGATACATATTGGAGACTGACTGAAAGCTAGAGGGGACCTTCACAGTGAGCTACGCTACATCCTCAGCCCTTTATTTGGAGACAGGGTCTTGCTAAGTCACTAAATTGCCCAGGGTGAAATTTTCAATTTTCAATCCTGGACTGCCAAGATTACAGCCATGTACCACCACAGTCAGCTCATCTATATGCCTCTTTTCTTTTCTTTTTTTTTTTTTTTTGCGGTACCAGGGATCGAACTTGTAACCTTGCACTTGCCAGGCAGACGTTTATGTCACTGAGCTATATCCCCAGCCTTGTTTTTTTTTTTTTTGTTTTTGTTTTAAAACAGGGTCTTAACTCTACAGTTCAGGCTGCCCTTGAACTCACTTTGTAGCCCAGGTTGACCAACTCACAGCAATCCTCCTGCCTCAGCCTCCCAAGGGCTGGGACTACAGGCTTTACATGCATTCTGAGATCAAAATGTGAGATAATACATGTGGACACATAGGCTCCAAAATCACACAGACCTACTCATACCATGTTATTTACAGTACAAGCAAGTTACTTAACTGCATTTTAGTGTCCTCATGTAAAATTTAAGAACTAGATGGATCACAAATTCATCTCAGAATAGTGCCTGGCACATAGTAAGTGCTAACCAAACATCAATAATTATTATTTCACTTTTATTTGCCTCTTTACCTATTTTCCATGTAAACAGAAATCTTCCCCAAAAGTACGACATAACCTTGAAATGGTCATACACATATTGGGTTTTACATGTCAGGACTTCCATTCTTTGGTAATATTTTCTAGCAATTTTGTAATATATGCAACATTACACTGATGTGAGCATCTATTCTATCATTTTTAATTTATGGCTACACTATATATCCTACATGTAATAATACTGCAAATTCATATCTCTTAATACAAGTTGTCACGTTTCTTTTTTGTGGTGCTGGGGTTCAAGCCCGGAGCTCCCCACTCCCACTGAGTAGGCAATTGTTTTACCACTAAATTATATACCTACCCAAACTGTCACATTGCTGAGTGCAAAGTAACTTTCAAAGTTAGTGTATATGGCTTTTTATCAGAAGACCTCCAATTAAATAAAGTAGTAGTTACCAGTCTTAGAAATTACTTACTCTTTCTTTCTCACTTGACAAATCTCAAGCCTGAAGTGACTTGCTCAAGTTCACATACAGAGATAAGATGGACCAGGTCAAAATCTCCAGACCAAATCCAAAGTTCTTTCTCGTTTCTCTGGACTAAGTAATAATTTCATTCCTTGTCAGAGATTGTGATACACAGCTGAGAACAGAGAATGACTCAAATCTCTTAATGGTAAAAATTTCAAGAAGCAAGTTTTTGCAGATCATTTAATGTAGCACAACAAAACAGTAGTAGTGTTACTCGTACGTACTGCTTCCTTCTCAAAAACTCAAGTTATTAGGGCTGGAGATTTAGCTCAGTGGCATAAGTGCCTGCCTGGTAAGCGCGAGGTTGTGAGTTCAATAATCACCTGTACCACAAAAAAAAAAAAAAAAAAAAAAAAAAAAAACCCAAGCTCATTACTAAAACAATAGCAGCCAGCTTTCTAACTTGGGCCAGGAAGAATGGCTCCCACAAAGAAGGGTGGTGAGAAGAAAGCTGTTCTGCCATCAGCAAGGTGGTGACCTGAGAATACACAATCAACATTCACAAGTGCACCCACGGAGTGGCCTTCAAGGAAGTCATTCCTTGGGTACTTAAGGAAGTCTGGAAATTTGCCATGAAGGAGATGCGGACTCCAGATGTGCACACTGACACCAGGCCCAACAAAGCTGTCTGGGCCAAAGGAACAAGGAATATTCCATATCTGTGTACAGTTGTCCAGAAAACATATTGAGGGCAGAGATTCACTAAACAAGCTGTACACTTTGGTAACCTATGTCCCTGTTACCTCGTTCAAAAATCTCCAGGCAGTAAATGTGGGTGAGAACTTACTTTCTTTCTTTTTTTTTTTTTTTTTTTTTTTGTCTTTTTCCTTTTTATCGGTACCAGGGATCGAACCCATGACTGCCTGCTTCCAACGCAGGCGCGTATGCCGCTGAGCTAAATCCCCAGCCCCTTGAGAACTTTCAAATAAAGTTACAAAGCTGTAAAAATAAAATAAAATAGTATTAGCCTCATCTAATTTGTTCGTGCTACTCATTCACTGCTATCTCTGCACTTTTTCAAATGGTATTAGCAAATCCAGGTCAAAATACTAACAAATTTCAAGGAAATGTCACAGTGCAATGTTGTTACAGTAAAGACTCCTGAAAACAAGCTTGGAGATTCTAATATTGAGATTTTCACTGTAATTACTTTTGCATAGAATCTGATCTTTTCTTCAGAAACATCCTTCCATGATAGACTAAAAGATCACAAAAATTTTCTCAGTAAAGCCACTAACTGACATTCATTAAACTTTCCCAAACTTTTAGAGCATTTCAAATCCAATAGGAATTTACCACAGGGATTTAGTCCATACCACTGTTTTCAAAAGTATGCTATTATACTTTTAATCTGAGCCAAGAGCAAAAGTGGGAAATCTACCTCATAAACAAGCCACAACAAGATAGGAGAGAAAGGAAGAGCAGAAGCAGGAAGAGTGGCAAGGCAAACCAATTATTTACTTAAAAGTCCACAGGGTAAGAGCACTGTAAGATGCACAGTGCCAATCCGCCCCACCAGTTCTCTGCCAGTGAGTTCAGGCCACAAGATGAGGACCAGAGTCCAACAACCAGCCAAGCTGCCAGATAAAGTGGCCTTAGCAGGTTAGATGGAGCCAAACACTGATGTTTCTAACTCCCAATCAAAGAACAGAGGCTTATCAGGGATGATGATGATCAATAGCTTAAATATGGCAGAGATTAAGGAAGACAAAACAGCTATGAAAAGGCTTGAGTCTGTGGACACTGCTGGATCTTCTGATAGTGTTTTTACAGTTAAGTGCTGGAACAGAAACAAGAGAAATGTTAGTGAGTGACCACAGCCAGGCATGGCGCACATGCCTGTAATCCCAGCCCTCTGGAAGGCTGAGGCAAAAGGATCCCAAGGTTGAGTGCAGTCTAGGCAAGTTAGCAACTGAGCAAGACTGTGTCTTAAAATAAAAAATTTAAAAAGGCCTGGAGATGTAGCTTAGTGCAAAGGCCCTGAGTCCAACTGAGTGAATACTAGACAACATGATAAAGAAAACTGATCCAAAAACAATCGGACAAAACAATAAAAATGAGAGCTGGAAAACTAGAAGCTGTGCAAAAAATGGCAAAATGATGGTTTAAATCTGGCAAGCCCAACCCATGGCCCACAGGTCACATCCCTTGGCCCTAGACAGCAAATAACAGGCACCCCACACACACCCAAGACTATAAAGTCTTAACATTACTATGTGATTTTTAGTGATATTCTTCATGACCCAAATGCTTGGTACTTGAACGTTGGCTGGGTAGGCAGTGATGGGATGCTGCACAGAGAAGACTGAGTACTAACTTGGCTTCCTGGCCACCACACAGTGGAACCTGGGATAGCACACTTCACATGTACTTCTGCAATTATTGAATAAATGCAGTGACTACCGATAACTGTACTCCAACCTGCCTACATATGTGTATTATCTGTGGAGAAAGATGTTTATTGTTATCAAGTACACATGTAAGTTTAATTATTTAATTGGACTTGTATTATTTCATGTTCATGTCATAAAAATATTTTAAAAGGGAGTTCTACTTATATACATTTAACCATATTACATTTTATATGTAAACCAAAAAAAATCATCTTCGGTGTTGCTTGAAGCAATTATCAATGGCAAAGGAAGAAAAATAAGTTAAAGAACTGTATGGCTGCTGAGGACAAGAAATGACATAAAAAGATACACACACAAAAAAAGTGCTTGGTACCAGAGACAGTAAGTCTTCAGCACTAACCAATCCACCTTGTTCAAAAGGAATGATTTTCAAACCTACTTTTCCAGAAGCTGGACCCTTAAACATCTTTTCATTTCATTTGCCAAGACTAAGAATTTGTTCAATTGTGTCAATTGAACAATTGTGTTTATGTTAGTTGAGTTGTACATTTGCTTTTAATTAGGATTTGTTAAAGAGTTTTACAAAAGGATAGAAAGAATATTATTCAAACGATAAATGAATGCCACATGGTTAGAACTAGGGCTATGGATCATACTTTGTCCTTCATACACAGAGAGGAAAAGCATAGGAAAGAGGAAACACTAGTTAAAATTTAGGTAACACTTCATTGACTTAAATTATTGTCTAACCAGTTATCTCAACTATTCTACTCTTTATTTGTATTCCTATGATACCTAATTCAAGGACAGAGAGGTAGAAAACACATGGGCACTGGAAAAAACAATCTAGAATTTTGACTCTACAAGTGCCCTGAGGGACATTTCACAAATTTCTGTAAGCCTCATTTTACTCAAATGTAAAGCAGGAATAATACAATAGCATTATTTCATGAATCAGTTGCAAAGATTAAAATGTTAATACATGCCAAGTGCCTGCTATATATTTAGTAGATCCGAAAGAAACAGTATATAATACATTCTACTATAACACACCACAAAGACAGAAATGGACTATTTTAACTAATATTATAAACTAAAGCATCAAGCCAAGGGTTTAGCAATGCAGCAAAGTACCTGCCTAGGCAAGTGTGAGATCATGAGTTCCATCCCCAGTATCCCCCCCCAAAATTTTTTAAATAAACTATATCATCAAGCTGAAACAGTTTATCTATAGTTAATAATATACATAGGACAAATACTATTTTTTAAAATCCTAATATCTCCCAAAAATTCCTCCTACTTGATAGTTAATTTAATTAGTGGTGATTATATTTATTAGGGTATAATTTCCCATAACTAAGCTTACACAATGTTTGTGTTTTTTTTTTTTTTTTAAAGCCAGTCAAATTTAGCAGTGGGGGGGGTGGTATACCAACTTTAGTGACACTAATGTTAATAAGTTCTGATAACCCACTGCCATCGGACCGGCCGCTTACACAATGTTTAGTGCTTCAACATGTACTGCATTTTTTCCCAATGAGCACTCACAAAATCAAATAACTTCCAGATCAATCCTAGAACAATTTTAGAGAATTTTAACGTCTCTCAAATAATTACTTTATACACATGTAAAGTAATACAGTTAGCAAAGAATTTGAGGGCAACAGATATGAGGCTATATTTTCTCCTTTCCTTTTCCAACTTTTATGAGCTAATATTTTAAGAAAGCCTGTTTTACTAAAAAGCCTGTTTTACTAACTTCATTATGTTAACATTAACTTTCTTTCTCTATACCACCAAGTTCTCACTCTCCCTTATTCAATATCTCTCCAATCTCTTTTTTTCCCACTCTATCCCCTAAATTCATGTCCTGATACTATTCACACCTGAATTTCCAACAAAAACGGCAGCACCAAAAAAAAATCCTTCAACGGCCTCCTTTCCAATAATCTTACACACCATTTCCTGACCAATCAGTTTATAATTCCAAGTACATTGAGTTACTTCCCAATCTATCAACCTTCAGTCACTGCTAGATCAAGTCCAAATTCCTTAATGCTGTTGATAACCTGACTGAACATTACCTCATTAATCTTATCTCTTTCTAGTATACAACCTAAACTGCATTACTAGATCAAACAATATTGGATCAGGTCCAACCAATAATACAACTTATTCCAATCTCAGTATCTCTACCTTTGCTTTGTCCTGGTCTGGAAAATTATTCTTTATTTCTTTCTTTCTTTCTGCCTACTTAAATCCTATCTATCTATCACTGTAAAACTTAATCTGTCCCCATGAAACTCTCAAAACCTCGGCCAATTCATCTTAGTACACTACAAACTGTCATTCTGACACAAACTAATAGCATAACAGACCACTAGTCACCAAAAAACACTAGCAACATTTTGCATAAGGGTAAAGTATTCAATATTAAAAAAACTCCGTTAATGTGAGATGTCCTTTCTCTTACCTGTTTTAAATGCTCCACCTTTTATATAATGGTTTTATTAGGTAAGAGTTGTTCTCCATTTTTATGCTCTTTTTGGAAAATAACAAGCTCTTGAAATGTCACTAGTTTCTGAAACCCAAGCCAGGGAGCCACATTAGCCTACATCCCTCATTTTGGCTTTTATATAGGGTTTAATGTAGACTAGTGGCTCTCCAACTACAATTTTAAATTTCTTAAGAACAAGAGCTACATATGACACTACTTTTATCTGTTTTCTCCAATTAATTATCTCTGAACTGAATACACAAGCACTATAAAACGGAACATAAGCCAGGCATGGTAGCACGCATCTGTAATCCTACCACTTGGAAGGCTGAGGCAGGAGAAGCACCATCAGTTTGAGGCCAACCTGAACTGCATAGTAAGACCCTGCCTAAAAAAGTGTATATAATTAATGAAATTCATGCCTTTTAAATTTGATGTGAAACTGGCTGAGCCTGTAATTCCAGCACTCAGAAAGCTGAGACACGGCTGGGGAAAAAGGTCAGCAAAACAAGGGCCTGCCTAGCAAGTGCAAGGCCCTGAGTTTGATTCCTGATTCAAAAAAAAAAAAAAAAAGCTGAGGCAGGACTGCTAGTTCACGGCCAGTCCAGGTTACACATAGTGAGTGCAAGGCCAGCCTGGACTACAGAGCGAGACCCTGTCTCATAAAAACAGAACAAAAACTTGATGTGAAACTAACCAAATACATAAGTTAATTCAGTGTTCTTTGTCTCCTCTCCACTTCCTTAAATCAGATTTTCTACATCTTTCCGGATTGTACCACATACAGAACAGTCATCTACTTCCCAAAAACTCTAACTTCACTTTATTGGATTCTATCTAGGAATTGTTAACCCTCAGTTAACCTATCACTCCTTTTATATCTGCTCCATTAATGGTCTCACCATCCTCTCATCTATTTTCCCATCACATTTCCTTAAAACTTTCCCGCCCACCTTGGTTCTGAGATTGAACCAAAGACCCTACATATGCCAGGCACATTCTGTACCACTGAGCCCCGTACTGAGGACCACTGTGTGTGTGTGTGTGTGTGTGTGTGTGTGTGTGTGTGTGTGCGAGAGAGAGAGAGAGAGAGAGAGAGAGAGAGAGAGAGAGATGGGCTAGATATCTGACCCTAGGCTTCCTGCCTAACCAAAAGCCTTAGCACTAAGCTGTACCCCAGAGCTCTCCCGAAGTTTTTGAGTATCTTTCAAATTGCCTTTTAAAAATATTTTTAAATTTTTTAAATGTCTAATTTTATCACCTCATATTAAGCTTTGGGTTCAATCCCCAGTAATGCAAAAAAAAAAATTTTTTTTAATTGCATTCCAGTACAGTTCCAGCAGAAAGCATAGAAAATAGTAGTATTGATTTTTTTTTTGTCTTTTTCGTTTTTTATCGGTACCAGGAATCGAACTCACAACTGCCTGCTTGCAAGGCAGGCGCTTATGCCACTGAGCTAAATTCCCAGTCCCAGTAGTAGTACTGATTTAAACCTATAAGGAACCTTACACAAACTGCCTATTTATAAGTTATCTCTGTTTAAAAAGCTTTCATATTAAACCAGCTTCTGTACTAAGTCTTCCATTTTGAAGACATTTAATCAACCCTTAAGCCCATCAAAATCTAAAAATGGTTTTCTCTCTATCCTAGGGAACATGAGAAGATGCTGACCTCACTTACTTAGGAAATAAATGATCCTGAATGCACATAGTACATTAAATTATCATGTGTTCTGGTCTGAACAAAATAATGTTCAAAAGTAGGCTTAGGTTGGACACGGTGATGCACACCAGTAATCCCAGCTCATGGGAGTCCGAGACAAGATGACTGACGTGAGCTCAAGGCCAGCCAGGCTACACAGTGAGGCCATGTCAAAAGAAATAACGAATGAATGAATGAAAGAAAGAGATTTAAAAACAGCAAAGTTGGCACTGAATATTTGCTTAGCATTGATCTCTAACAAACCGAGCTCAGATCCTACAGACTCAGTTACTCATCTATAAAACAGAGATACTAGGGGGCTGGGGATTTAGCTCAGCGGCATAAGCGCCTGCCTTGCAAGCAGGCAGTCCTGAGTTCGATCCCTGGTACCGATAAAAAGGAAAAAGACAAAAAAAAAAAAACAGAGATACTATTATGTACTCTAAAGGGTTAATGGAAGAAGCCTACAGACATACACAGTACTTAAAATCAGTGGCCGCTGATACAGAGAAGTCCATAAATTTTATCATCAGTCCTCAATGCAACCCTCAGATTAATTTCAATTATAAAACTTAGATATGGCTGGAGATGTAAACGAAAACAAGGGCTGAGCATTCAGCTCAGTGCTACAGCACATACCTAGCACGCTTGGGCCATGGGTTCAAACCCTAGCACTGCAAAAAAAGTGACCGCTCCTTTTCACTATTAAATACGTGTAATTAAAATGACCTAAATCACATAAATACAAGTAACTAATAAGACAGCGTATTTGTAATGAAGCTGTTTCTAGAATGCAAAGCTGTAATAAAAATAACAGCAACGAATCTTCATTTACCTTGCTGAGCATTTAATATTTCCAGTTAATCTGAAACTGTATATAACTTTTTTTCCTTCCTTTTCAGTATAGGGATACAAAGGAGCACTCTATCACTGAACTACATCCCCGGCGCTTGTTTTTTGTTTTGTTTTGTTTTGTTTTGTTTTGTTTTTTTGAGACAGGGTCTCACTAAAATGCCCACGCTGGTCTCAAACTAGCCATCTCAGCCATACAACTGGGATTACAGTATTGGCACAAAGCACTGTCCCTGGCTTATGAGATTTCTTTATGTGTAGAAACAGGAAAATTCTGTCACAATAATATGAATATGAATATAAATGACACCATTTATCTATGTGAACTCTTCTGCAGAAAGCCTACACAAACAAACCTTTGGCAAGTGGGTCAGGAAAATACATTTTACCCTCTAACTATAATTAAGTTCAATTCTGTTTCTAGACAGATATGCCTGTCAGCAGACCAAAAAAATGTTTCTTTTTGAGACAAAATAAAACTTTAATTTTCTTTTTGATAAGTGAGATTATATGTCTGAAACATTTTAGAATTCCACTGAATTTTCATTTTTTAAAAGTTATAAATAAGGGGGCTGGGGATTTAGCTCAGCGGCGTAAGCACCTGCCTTGCAAGCAGGCGGTCGTGAGTTCGATCCCCAGTACCGATAAAAATGAAAAAGACAAAAAAAAAAAAAAAAAAAGTTATAAATAAAATCATATTGACATTAATACAACCTAATGATACGTTAGGAAAATTCTAACTCAATGCCAGATGAGGAAGGACATGCCTGTTATCCCAGCTACGGCGCTGGGAGGCTGAAGCAGGATTGTAAATTCAAGGCTCTGTCTCAAAATAACAATGTTTTTAAAAGGCCTGGGAATGCAGCTCAGTGGTAGAATGCTTAGCATGTACAAGACTCTGAGTTTAATCCCCCATACAGAGAGAGAGATTCCAACTCGATCATAATTCAAGTTTAAACAAGTCATAGTCAAGCAATGTTTTGTTTGTTTTGTTTTTTCCAAATTTACAGAGGTGCAAAACAAGGATGTTATTCAAAAGGAATTATCTTAGGAAGCAAGACTCTCTTCCAATCATGTAGCAAGGCTCAAAACTTCTTTCAAACTCCATTTTAAGACTCAAAGACAAGACTCACACACAGAAAAATCCTAGTCTCCAATTTTTTAGAATGGCATTTCATTTGTAACCAAAAATGTGAATCACTTACTTTATTCAGATTTTCCTAGCACCAAAAGTTAAGTAAAACCCCTAAAAGTGCAGATGTATCAGGATTAAGAATGTGCAACACACTCTAAAGATAAATCCAAAAGTAGTATAGTAGCTGTGTCCCCCTTAGGATCCCCAAATGAGACGTACAACCCAGGACAGCATCTAATTCTACATAAACGCTTCCTGAGCATACACACCTATGATAATGTTTAATTTATAAATCAGGCAGATTAACAGTAGAACTGAAAAATTATAATATGTTACAATGAAAGTAATGTAGGGCCAGGTGTGGTGGCACACAGCTATAACCCAGCACTCGGGAGGCAGAGGCAAGAGGAGTGCCACGATTTCCTGGGCTACACAGTGAGTTTAAGACCTGCCTGAACTCCACGGTGAGACCCTGTCTCAAAAACCTAAAAAAAAGGGGCTGGGGGTTTAGCTCAGCGGCATAAGCGCCTGCCTTGCAAGCAGGCAGTCGTGAGTTCAATCCCTGGTACCGATAAAAACGAAAAAGACCAAAAAAAAAAAAAAAAAAAAAAAACCTAAAAAAAAAAAGGAGGAAGGGGAGGTAATGTCAATGTGTTCTTTAAGGAATAAAGAAAAAAATGGAGAGTGGAGTGCCAGGGATAGAATCTAGGGCATTTCACATGTTAAGCATATGTTCTATCACTGAGTTGTATACACCTTCAGCTCTAAAACAAACATTCATATTTTCAGATCTCAAATGACTACAGGTAACTGAAAGTTTTGCAAAAAGCTAAACTTCGGATAAGGGGAAATTCAGTTTAGTCTCTGTATAAATATATATAAATATATAAAATTTTCCACTTAGAAAGTTCTGTTTTGTTTTGTTTGCTTTTGTCATACTAAGTATTCAACCCAGACTTTGTACTGATTTACATTTCCAGATCCTTTAATTTATTTTGAGATAGGGTCTTTCTAAATCACCAGGCTGGTAGGCTTGAATTTGGACTCACCTTGCCTCACCCTTCCAGGGTGCTGGGATTACAAACATGTGCTGCACCATCAGGCTTGACGTTTGTATTTTAATAGATAGACCTAAGAGATTATCATAAAATTACATAGCAACAAAATCAGAAATCTGAAATATACTTGATCTATATAAGCAGCAAAATGATACTAATGTCACTGGAAACAAATAAAATTGTCTAATTAGACCATTTAAAATTATCATACTTTCAGGCCAGGGATATAGCCCAGTGGCGTAGCACTTGCCTGGCAAATGCAAGGTCGTGAGTTCAATTCCCAGTAACCCCCCCACCAAAACATGGATTCACTTTGAGACTATATTCTTTTTTTATTTTTTTGTCTTTTTCCTTTTTATCGATACCAGGGATAGAACTCACGACTGCTTGCTTGCAAGGCAGGCGCTTATGCCGCTAAGCTAAATCCCCAGCCCCTCTATTCTTAAGTGAATAAATGTTTAAATATCTCATTGTTTCTCTGGTGTGAGAAATGCAAAGTATAAATAAGGACCAAAATGTATGATGGATATTGGAAAATGGGAAGACAATGTTCAATGAGAAGGGGAACAAGGAAGGGGGAAAGGAGAAAAGGAAAGAAGGGACAAGGAAAAAAGGAATAGAAGGGAAAAATAGAAACAAATTTTGATCAAGGTTCAACCAAGTCCGTGGTGCTGGAAATTCCAAGTCGGACCACAGCCTGTGGATGTCTGTAGTACTCAAGGCTTGGGTTAAGGATGAATCAGTCAAAAAGAAACAAAGTTCCTATATAAGAAATCACACTAATCTCTGAAAAACTTGCTTAGCATAATCAGAAATTAGTAAAGTTAAAATTCAGTTTTTGAATGTCCCTGAGTTTTTTCTAGTCCACTAGCACAAAAAGAATGTTACATAGTTTAAAGCAATGCTGCATGCCTACTACAATGCCTACTACAGCTGCTCAAAAGGCCCAGGAGCTGGGCATGGCAATATACACCTAAATCCCAGCACTCTGGGAGGCTGAGCCAGGAGGACTGCCACTCTGAGATCAGCCTGGGCAGTTCAGTGACTTAGCAAGACCCTATCTCAAAATAAAAAAGTCCGTAGCTCAATGTGAAGGCCCTAGCTAGATCCAACCCCGAGTATGAGGGAAAGAGAGTCGTTTATATGGTCCTTTGTACATCAATGTCATTTGCTTGCTCAATCATCAAAAACTTCAGTAAGGGGTTGGGTACAGTGGTGCATATCTTAACCCAACCACTCAGGTGGGCAGAAAAATCTTAAATTCAAGGCTTTCCACAGTGAGACCTTATCTTAAAACAAAAGCAAGACAGGAGAAAAACAATTCCACTGTGCAAAGCTCAGTGAAAGGATTCCATGACAGTGTTAGCAAAGACAAATTCAGCTTCTGATCAAAAAGTTTATCACTGGGTGTGGTGGTTCATGCCTGTTAGTCTGAGGCTTGTGAACCAAGAGTTTAATGCTGGGCTATTCGGGAAGTTCTAGGCCAGACTGGATTAGAGACTCTCAAAAACAAACAAACAAACAAATTGGGCTGGGGATATGGCTTAGTAGTAAAACACATAGCCTAGCATGTGAGGCCCTAAGGTTAGAGCCTCAATACTGCAAACAAAGTTTTTTTTTTTTTTTTCAAATTAGGTAATTAAGATACAAACTGGTATAATTTACCAAGAATGTCAGACATGGCACAGCACACCTATAATCTCAGCACCTGTAAGGCTGAAACAACAGGACTGCCTGAGTTCAAGGCCAGCCTAACTACATACACGGTAAGATCCGGTCTCAAAAACACAAAACCAAAAAACCACCAAGAATATGTGAAATACTAGCTACTTGTAGTTATAAACTATAAGATTTTTAAGAAAGTAAGAAGTGTTTGGTCCAAAGAGGTGGATTAGAACATACTACTATGACTTAACAAGAATGTGTTAATAAACACCATAAAATTTTAGAGATTTCTTACCACAAAGTTAGTACAGACTTCAAAGAGGGAAAACAACTGAGTCCTGAAGGATAAAAAGTATTGAAATAGCTAAGCAACATCAGAGAGAAGAAGACAAAAAAACTGGAACAAAGGTGATGAATTAAAAATAGGGCAATTCAAAATTAAATATTTAGTATATGTTGGCCACTGTGTTACGTACTAGGTACACAGTGGAGAACAAAACCTGAATTCCCTGTACTTACAGAGTCTAGAGGAAAAGACAGATAATAATCACGCTTGCAGATGTATCATTACAAATTATAACAGATGTGATGGAGGCAGGCAATAGAGGACAGCAATAAGGAATAACGGGAAAGTACAAAGAACCTCTGACACACATAAACTCAGCTATGAAGGAAGCAGCCATGCAAAGAGTGTTAAGAGAGAGACATCCTATAGATGTCTATTCTCTGGTAGTTTGCGTTGTATCTCTTCCTATTTTATCCATTATCTGAAAGCATCCATCTCACAGTTTGTTATTTGAAGAGCCTTTTTATTTTTGCATGTGCCTCTCTATGCCTGTTATCTGGATAGTCATATTTTTTAAATGCAATTAAAAATTTGCATAAGCCTTTAAAAATTCCCCTTGATTTTTATAAAATTATCGTGCCTTTTTGTAATGTAGGTAGAAGGACCACTAAAAAAATGAGAAAGGAAAGAACAGCCATATATACAAAGGGCTGAGGTAGAAAAGAAGTTGTTGAGTTTAAAAATAAATAAGCTAAAGTGAGTGAAGTATAACTGGGCAACAAAAATGATGTGAAAATAAGCTGGAAAAGTAAGCAGGGGTCAAGCTATACAACGCCTTAGAGGTTATTTTTGTTTTATTCCAAGTCCAAAAGAAAACCACTAATTTTTTTTTTTTTTTTTTGCAAAATAGTGTTAAATAAAAGGATCCAGAACCAGAAGAATGTATACTATATGATTCCATCTTTACAAAAGGGCAAGACTCATCTGTGCTGCTACACTTGTGGGGCACAAGGGAAACAAGAACTGAATGGGAACTCCATGGGGGCTTCTAGGGACTGGTAACACTGGTTACATGGGTCTTTTCAGTTTACCCACACAAGTTTTCAAACTGTTCTCATGTGCATTCTTCTACCTACATTACAAAAAGGCATGATCATTTTATAAAAATCATGGGGAATTTTTAAAGGTTTATGAAAATTTTTAATTACATTTTAAAAATATGACTATCCAGATAAAACAGAAATAGAGAGGCACATGCAAATATAAAGGCTCTTCAATAACAAACTAATGTGATGGATGCTCTCAGATAATGGATAAAATGGGAGGAGATATAACGCAAACTATCAGTGAATACGCTAGTTAAGCCTGCAAGGTGGCGTGCACTTGTAATTCTAACACTCAGGACAGCTGAGGCAGGAGGACTGCTGTGAATTGAAGGCGCCAACCTGGACTACAAAGTGAGTTCAACACCAGGCTGAACTGCATAGTGAAACCCTGTCCTTCCCCTCCCAATCCCCAAAAAGGTATACTTAAAAAAAAAAAAATACTGAGTTTGGGAAAGAGTTGCCCCATAAAAGATGAGCTATAAATTCTTTATAGACTGTAAGGAGGTATATCTAGAAATTACAAAAGGAATAGATGAAAATAGCAATTTCTATAAAAGCTAACAATGCTTAATATGTTGTGGTTCTAATTTTGAGTTGGTATTTTCAAACCTTCTCCTTGATTCCCCACTCCCACCCCAACACACCTAGGTGCGTAATGAAATAACAGATCCCAAACCTGAGCATCAGTCATGCCTGAGCCCAAATCAGTGGTTGGCCCCTCACTAGCTCTGGCAGTCACTGCTCCGAGATCAGCTCTCTCAAGTGTAAAATGAGGATAATAACTACCTCCTTGCAGTTATTACCTTTTCCCACAGCCACCCAAAATGTTGAGTAGTCTGGAGGTTTTTTTAAATTTAATCATTATTTCTTAATGGTATTTAAGGGCAATGGCTTATATTAACCAAAGTTTCCATTCTTAAATTCACAGGTGGAAGATCGAGATTATAAAACAGAGAAACAAATGAATTTCAAAAAGGAAAGGATGAAGTAATACAAAGTTTTTTCTAGATCCTCAGTAGCAGCAGTTTCGACCATTTTGCAAGTCAGAGACTTGTGCTAATGCAAACTGGGTCAGGCTCAGTGACTAAAGAAATTATGACAAGGAAAAAAATCTTATGTCTACCCAGCAACCTCAATTTCTATCTAATGTATTCTTCTCTTTGTAGAATACTAGCTAAAACAAGAGAGGAGATCAACACTAAGGAAATTTTGTCATAGGGTGGAAAGGCAAGGCTTCCAAATATCTCATAGCGTTCCCACCTTTAAGTGTTATTATCTGGACGTTATACTAACCATAACACATTAAGGACTTCACAGGCCTAGGAGCTAACATTTCAAAGGGAAACAAAAATGCCCAACTCCTTAATAAATCTTTGGGGCAATTTTGTCCCAAAAATGTAGCTTCTGGCCTAAAAGTAACTAAAAATCTAGTTCTTTCCAAATTTGGTCATCTTTCTCCTAAATAACAAGGTCTCTCTCCTCTTATTTTAATCTATCTCACCATTAAATTCTAAGGCTTCCTTATTTCCTAGCAAGTTGACACACTTACTCTAGTATTTACTCTGATCTCACAGTATTGAATTTGAACACAGAAACCTAATGTTCCCCAGGATGGGCCTGCTACTCAATTCCTGAAAGTAACAGGTTAGAAGAATAAAGGTAATGCTAGTGATTACACAACCGTACACATCTCAAAGTTAGACACCTGGACTATCTAGGTCCCATCCATAGTATGTTTCAGAGTTAACATTGTCCCAAAAAGCCATGTTACATAAAAAATGGCTTAGTTTCTTACCAAGAATGTCATCCTTTTTTTTTTTTTTTTTTTGGTCTTTTTCATTTTTTTTATCAGTACCAGGGATCAAACTCACGACTGCCTGCTTGCAAGGCAGGCGCTTATGCTGCTGAGCTAAATACCCAGCCCCAAGAATGTCATCCCAACAATGACCTCAACTGTAGAAGAACCATTAGATGATTACTATTTTCCATTATATTTAAGTGAAATATTTGATGACTTAGAACACCATTTCTGCTACTAATAACCAAAAATCACTACATGCAGGTCACAGCATCCCCAAAGCTCACATCTTTCTTAAAAATTAGAATAATTTAAAAATATACTGATAACACTGCTACATGGAGGTACTGCTACTGGGAAACATTTAAGTAACTTATTTTAGGGTCTATAGTGACCTAGTTGCTGAGTCAAGGCCTAGAAACAAGGTTTCCTGGTTCCCAGGCAGCAGGCATAATGGAAATAGCCACGGACTTTTCAGAGTTGACTTTGAATCTCAGCTCCGTTTTTTACTGGTTCATGTGTGAACTTGGAACAGTACTTTGTGACCTTCAGTCTGTACATCTGTAAAACAGGCATTCCAACTATCGACTAACAGAATTGTTTGGAAGACTATGCAAAATATCTACCACCTAGCAAAATTACTGGTAACAGAGTAGGCAACTCAACAATATTAGTTCCGTTTCTTGGTCTCACATTACTTAAGACGTAAAGAAAAAAAAGTAATTATCAAACTGTATTATTACTCGTTGATCAACAATGAACCTACTGGCTGTTTGGTTCACACTCTCTCCATCCCACTTGTTCAATTTCTTAACTTTAGTAACTATATTTAGAAAAGTGGCTTAATTTTAGAAACCTGGAAAATTCTTCCGAGTAAATTGAGCAAAGCCTTAATCTGCCCCAAGGGGAATTCTGAGCTAAACAATTATTTCTAACAAGAGAAGAATTTTCTATGGGGGTTATTCAATTTAACGGCACAAACGCCACCAAAGCTGCACTCAAAGTGACAGCAATGTGGAACATACTGTACAGATTCTCTGAAAGGAAATATCCTCCTAAAATCCAAACCCTCCTCTCCTCTCTAATGTGGGGTAGTAAAATCTTTCTAGGTGATCTGAATTCTTCCGGGCTCTGACACTAGTCCAGTTCCTTAAAACAGAACCACCGCAGCAGCTGGGGGAGGGGTCAAAATACCCCCAAAAGGCAAGGGAGGTCCACACAGTATTTTCTTCTCAATCAATAGATTCACCAGTAGGCGCTCAGAAACACAATCCGTTCCCCAAGGTCATTCAAGTCAGTGAAGGTGCAACGGAGAAATCCGCAAGCAGTCTTTGGCCTTCTGCAAATAACACTGCAGAGATTTTTTTTTTTTTTTTTTTGAGGTGCCTCCTCTTTTTCCCTCTCCCCCCTTCAAGTGTGAGCACTGGCCTCGGCATTTCCGAAGCAAGCCACAACAAGCTCTGCAGTGTTAGGAAAGGGGCTGACGCGATGAAGAAACAGATGCTCCAAAGCAACATGGTCTTTCTCGGCTCGCAGAGCCTCCTCCAAGGTAATTAGCACAAACCGCAGGCACCTCAGAGAGGTCTCCACCGGGCAACGGAGCCCAGGCCCGGCCGCCCCGGGACGCCGGCTTGCCCGCACGCAGCCTCGCAGCCGGAGGCCAGCGGCCCCAGACCGCGCGCTTCATTCCTGCGCTCAGGGCAGCCATGGTTCCCTCCCCGCCGGGCGGCGGGCGGGGGTGCGCAGGGAGGCGGGCAGCGCGCTGCGGAAAGTTCACCGCGACGGCGGCCCGGCTCGCCCGCGTCCCCCTGCAGATTCCACCATTAATTAGTCCTAAGGACTGTCTACTGGCAACTTAAACAAAGCGAATGCCTCAAATTCCTTCCCGGCCCGGCGGCCTGGCCGCGAGACCAGCAGCGCCTGGGACGCGGGCGGGCGGCCGACAGCTGGGGCGGCGGGACCCCTCCCGGCCGCTCGCGCCCCCGCGCCCGCACCGGCCCCGCACGCCGGCCGCCGCCGCCCGCCCGCCCGGGCTCCCGGCTCTTCCTGTCTGATCACTTCCTTCCTCCCGGTGCCCGCGGGCCCCGCGCAGCCCCCTCCCCGCGGCCCGGCCCCGACCCGCGCCCCGCCCCCACGGGCCCGCGCCCGTGCCCGCCCCCGGAGCCCGAACTCGACCCTAAGCTCCTCCGGCCCCCAAAAACGTCCCCTTCGCGCCTCTGCCCCAAACACTTCTCCTCAGGTTCTCGCTCCCACCAAGAAGTCTCCTCAGATCCTTCCCTCCCCCTCCAGAGGAAAATCTCAGAACCTCTTCCTTCAACTCCCAAAACATTTTCAAGGTCTCGCCCCCAAAAGATCTCCCCTCCCCAGCTCGTCCTCCACCAGCCTCCCAAACTCTCCTCCGCCCCACACCCCCATTCCTCCGCGGGTGCGCCCGCCGGTTCTGCCCCTCCGCTCTGGGTCCCCTGACCCTTCCGCAGCCCGGACGACCTCGGCGGATGCCCTCCTCGCCCTGCGCCCGCCCTAGCCCCCGCACCGCATTCCCGCCGCCTCCCCCCGGACCCCTCACCTCAGCGGCCCTGGCCCGCGCTCCCGCCAGCCCAGGGCTCCGGCGCTGGGCTCCCAGCAGCCGGCGCCTCCTCCGGCTCCCCGGGACTGACAATGAGGGGCGGGGCCATGAGTGACGTCGACGTCCTGAAGGGCGTGGTTTGCAGCAAGAGGCGGGGCTTCTTGCCTGGTCCCGCCCCCTACGTCCTCTCCCCTTTCCACCTAGCCTTGTGCTGTATTTGAACTGTTACCGAGTTCAAGGATCAGGGCCTGTAGTAGACTCCCTGGGAACTGGACAAGGAAGGTAGGACGTCCTGCTTTCAGGAGGGGCACTCTCAGAGGGTTTATGAGGATTAAATAAGATAATCCATGGAAAGTGTTTAGCCCAGAGCCTGGTACAGAGTAATCACTCAAAAAATACTACAGTACTTCTGTTATTCGGCAAATGTCAATTTGGACTCAGAAGGCCTGGGCTCCAGGCTGGAGGGGTGGCGCCTGCCTGTAATCCTAGTACTGGAGAAGCTAAGGCAAAAGAATTCCAAGTCTGAGGTCAGCCTAAGCTACAAAGCAGGACCCTCAAAAAAGTAAAAACAAAAAAGCATGCGTTCCAGTTCCTGGCTCTGCTACTAACTCATGCTAGAAAAGCCTTTTCCCATCTATGTTCTGCATTTGCATTTCTGTAAAATGGGAAGAGGCAATGACCACCAGATGATCTCAGAAATCCTTCCAGTGACTCTAGACACACTCCCTTGTGGTTCTGCTATATCCAAACTACTCAGGGTCGGGCTGGAGGGTGGAGGGTTTAGCTCAGTGGCATAAGTGCCTGCTTGGCAAACACAAGGTTGTGAGTTTGATCCCTAGTACAAAAAAAAAATCATCAGACTACTTAAGAACCAGAGAAGAGTATTGAACACATCCACCTGAATACAGGCCACAGCCAGAGACACTTTCTAGACACAGATGCCTCCCACACGCTGGCACCCAGCAGCACCCACAAGCTGGGACACAGATGCACCAAGGACGGCTTCCTCTCTGACTGCAGCAGCATGGTGAGTCTGTTGAGACATCTCTTGTGTAAGCTCTTTATTGCCAGTGGAATAAAGGCCAAAGCCCTGGCCTGAGATGATCACACACACATACATGTCTTTTCCCATTCTCATTCTCTCTCGTTTATACAAACTGCCCTTAGCACACCCACTGCTTTCCCACATCTGCCTTTTGCTCATGCTCTTCCCTGTTGTCATCTCATCACATAAGCCCTCCTACCTTCCTCTGGCCAGGAGCCACTCCTCCATGCTCTGAATACCCAGGGCATTGAGCTGAATGCTCCTGTGGGCATGAACACAGTACAACTTCTTCTTCTTCTTCTTCTTTTTTTTTTTTTTTTTCATTTTTATCGGTACCGGGGATCGAACTCATGACCGCCTGCTTGCAAGGCAGGTGCTTATGCCGCTGAGCTAAACCCCCAGCCCCCACATTACAACTTCTATGAAATCAACTTCTTCAGTTTGTTTCTTCGCTCTTGCTGGAGGTGAGAAGCCACACATACTTGTAGAGCTCAAGAACTGATGTCAGAAAACTCTGGGGTCATACACCCATGTTCTGGTTCCCATGAGCTCTCAGAACCTCAGTCTCCTGTCTGTAAAATGGGGCTGATAATACAGTCTTTGTGGGGTTTGTTTTAAAATTACATGTGCTACTGCGTGGAAAAATACAGTATTCCAAAATTATGTGGTTGATAGTCTTATTTTCAATATTATTACTGTCATCAATATTTCCTGCCCTGATAACCACATGGCAACCTTGTGGTAATCTACCCAATCATTTCATGTTGGAGAATTTTAAAGGCCTGGGATAGGAAGAGGCTTGCTGAAAGCGGCTCTGCAAAATGCTGCCACTGGAACAGGAACCAGCAGATCCCAAGTGGATTCCGTAGTAATCTGAGGCTGCAGACCATCTCTGACAAGCAGCACCCCTCCAGGTTGGGGAGGGCTGGGAGCTCCGCCTGCAAGCTCTTTGCGGCATAGCTGACCCGGTTCTGCCTCCTATGTCTCTCCTCTCACGTTTCTCAGGGAGAGATGGAGCTGAGTGAAACTGCCCTTGGCATCTCCACAGTCCTCCAGAAGTGCTGCAGCAAAACACTGGGCGTTTCCAGAGCCGGCCTGTGGGAAGAGGGGAAGGGCTTTGCAGTTCTGATTAATTTCCTGTGCTGCGGACAGGCAAATAGCTGTCCTGAAATGCCTGGGCTAGTCCTCAAGGGCCCCTAACAAATTGCAGCTTATTTTTAGAATGGGAGATTCAAAAATGCTACTTCCCATGAAAAGTAAGCATGGCCACAGTATTGCTGCTAGCACAGAAAGGGCCTTTCCTGAGCCCGTTCTGTGTGCTGACACTGATGCCAAGAATTGCAAACCCTAGGCAGGCGGAATCCAGCACACAGAGGGATCTGCAGGCAGAACTTTCTCTGGACGTATGACTTCATCAACCGCTTATACATCCATTCACGGCAAAACTTTCACTCAGGACAGAGGACTCGGATTCTAGCTCCACCGCTGGGCCAACTGTGTAACCTTGAGCTTTCGAAGTCTCTGCACCTCAGTTTCTCATCTGCAAAATGGAACTGATAATACTTATCTTGCACAGTGGCTACCAAGATCAAAAATGGAATGAAATAATACATGGGAGAGCTTAGTTCAGAGCCTCACACCCAGTTTAGGCTAGGAAATGGGGGTTACTGTTACAGATTCACATGTCCTCCCAGTGCTCCCCCATGTGCTGGCCTCTGGGCTGGAAACATAAGAGTCCTGGCCTCTCTCAGTGAAAAGAACCCAGTAAATTTGCATGAATGATCAAGGAAAAGTTATCTATGAGGCTTCATTAAATGGAAAGAAGAATAAATGGCAGAATTACAGGTTATTAGGGTCTCATTGTTATAATTTACAATGTATACTCGATACATAAAAAATAAGAATATAAAGAGCTAGATGAGAACTTTTACCTTTTGCTTTCCTTCTGCTTTGCTTTTCTCTGTGTGAGTACAGTATGAACTTTCAAAAAAGATTTTACTAGAGAGCTGGGTGTGGTGGTGCATGCCTACAATTCCAGCACTCTGGGAGGCTGAGGCAGAAGGATCACAGTTCAGCCTCGCCTGGACAACTCAGTGACTTAGCAAGACTAATTCCAAATAAAAAATAAAAGAGAGAGAGAGCTGGGGATGTAGCTCAGTGCAAAGGCCCTCAGTTTAATCTCCAGTACCATAAAATAAAATAATAAAAGCATAAAGGGCTGGGAATACAGCTCAGTGAAACAGGGCCTACCTAGTATGTAGAAGGCTCTGTGTTTGATCCCTAGTGCTACCAAAAAATAAAATACTTTTTAAAAATAAAACTAAAAAAGGCTGGGGATGTAACTCCATGACAGTGTGCTTGCCTAACATGCGACAAGGCCCCGATTCAATCCCTGGTAAGAGAAGGGGGTTTAAATAGCTTTACTAGATGCTAACAGGGAGAAAAGGGGATAAAAATACAGACATGGGCGTATCAGCAGAGGGCATCTGTGCCAAGTGGGCACACTGCAATATGATGTTCACAGGCCCCATTGAATCTTTGTGTGATTCAAGAAAAAGACTCTGAGAACAGAACCTTCTCCCCAGGACTCATGGTCCTATCAACTGTTCATTCACTCACTCATAGCAAAAGGTTTGGCATAGGATAAACTGTGATTCAAATCCCAGCAGCTGGGGGTGTAGCTCAGGGGTAGACTGTGTGCTTGGCAGACACTAGGCCCTGGGTTTAATACCCAGCCTCAAAAAAAAAAAAAAAAAAAAAGGATTCAAATCCCAGGTACATCATGTACCAGCTGGCAATCTTCTTTACTGCCAATTCTAATATTAATCTCCTCTGGAAACACATACACTCCCAGAAGGGATCTGGGCATCCCTTCACCCAGCCAAAGTGACACATGAAATTAACCACCATGCAGTCCCATGCTTCTCCTTCCCCTCCCAAAGAATAACAATATGTCAGCATCTTGTGTCTACTGTGCCTAAACTTGCTTTCATTTTCCTCCATGCTACTTTTCTGTAATTTAATTTTTTTTTTACAAGCAGCACATGTTACTTTGTCATCAGGAAAAGGGTAGTAAAAGCACATATAAAAAAGAATGGTAACCGAGTTAAGGTTGGTTCACTTTTGTTGGATTGCAAACACTTACAACACAATAAGGTGCAGACCGTGTAGCAGAGGAATCTCAGAGGAATCAAAGAGGGAGAAGACATTAAAAAAATAATAGGGGCTGGGGATTTAGCTCAGCGGCATAAGCACCTGCCTTGCAAGCAGGTGGTCGTGAGTGAGTTCCATCCCCGGTACCGATAAAAAGGAAAAAGACAAATAATAATAATAATAATAATATTAAAAAATAATAATAATAATAATAATAAAGTACCCTCCACTCACCTCCTATTCCCCAAATGGCATGATTTGAAGTCCCCTCACATCTCAGGATACCCACAACTACCTGTATCCCATTCATTCATTCCACAAACATTTCTGGGTTCTCTACCACACACCAAGAATGGTTCTGAGTGCCTCAGGTCTACTGTTTCATGGAGGCTGCAGCAGGTGGGCTCATTATTGCTATCGTGAAGATTTGTAATACGAGGCTCAGAGAGGTAACTAGGCCAAAGTCATGCATTGAGTAAGTGCCAGACCAGAACCCGTGCAACACCAAAGCCCAAATCTTAGAGAAAGTCAAGATCTGTGCTAAGGATCAGGGGCTGTTCTTGGTCAGATGGCCTCGGGCAAGTCACTGATCTTTTCTGGGCAGCAGTTTCCCCACCTCTGAGGATAAGGGCCTATGTAGATGTTTCTTGCAAATTAAGTGCTTTTTGATTGTAACACATAATAGGGAGGCTATTATCTCAGCTCTTCACAAATAGGATCTCTCATTCATCTGCGGGTCTCTTGGTATTCTCTCCACCAGTGTTTATTTCCAGTACTAATCACCTTCCATTAGCGCACCGAGGACCACTAACCCTTTCATTCCCCTGCTAGCCTCGCATGCATCTTGTATTCATTCCGTAACAAATGGCCGCATGCCTCACACGTGGGGAATGCTACACAGATGGTCATACAACAAAGATCCCTGCCTCACTGGACTGTGGGAGGGACAGGGCAACATAACAATTACTAAGTAACAGATTCACTAAATGCCACCAGGATCAAAGCAGGGGCAGAGAGGGATTGAGGGGTGCAGAGCGGGGACCTAACTGAATCTAGGATACAAGGGAAAGCTTCCCAGAGGAAGTGCCGTAGAGGATCAGAGAAGTTAAGGAATCTGCTCAAGGTCACACAGGCAAAAGCAAGGATCTCAGTCCAACAATAACCTGACTCCAAAGACCCCGCTCTACTACAGTACTGTTACCTCCTTCGCTCTCCTTGGAAAACAGCAAGGTGAGAATAGCCCGCCTCCCCGCCCCGTTCTGGAGGTGGCCCAAGTGCCTGAAACCCCCCACCTCTTCCCAACCTCCAAAGAGCCTGGAGCAGAACCACAAATTGAAGGCAGGCGCTTTAAAATACAAGACCCCAGACAGAGTGCCAGCCCCCAGTGCACTAGCCGTGACCTTGGGCCGCTCACCTACAAAGCCCGAGGCCTCCGCATCTGGCCTCCCCGGAGGGCGCAGCACGCCCCGCCCTCCCACCTCCCCGGCCCCGCCCAGCCCCGGCCCCGCCCCTCCCCGGCCCCGCCCCTCCCGGCCCCGCGGGGGCGCCTGCAGCACGCACGCCGCTCCGCGCAGCGCTCCGGAGCCAGCCGTGCGGCCGCCAGGGTGCGGTGCGGCCGCCGCAGTGACAGCTCCGCGTCGCCCGGGCCGGCGCTCCCGCCTTCCCCACCCACCGGGCAGGGCGTTCCCGCCAGCCGGCTTCCTGCTGCCTGCCGAAGGCCGGGAGGAGGGAAGGCGCGGAGGGGCCCGGGCCTGGCAGGCCTGGTTCCTGGCTTTCTCTGCGCGTTTCCTGAGCGGGACGCGCCGGGGGATGGGACCCAGCAAACCTCCTTCCCGGAGCGCAGCCAGGAAGCCGCGTCCTTGTGAACCGGGCGCCTCCTCTGTGCCGGGAACGGTGTGAAGGCCGTGCGCAATCTCTGGGTCCCTACAGCGGGGTGAGGCCACCCCTAACCCCACGAGGGGCCCAGACCAAATGGCAGGCTTCAGACCCCACGAGACATGAGATTCCAACCCCGTGATGTAAGTCTATTAACTCCATCCCTCGGAGGACTAAACTGAGGCTTTGCAGAACAGAAGGGACTTACCCGAAGCCATGGTGAAAATATAACTACTAATAAAAAAGTGTGCTTGTGACACTCCGGTCCTGGGCTGCAGAGGTTCTACGTGTATCTATGTCTGAGTCCTCCTAACGTAGGAAGATAAATACTGTCCCTGTTTTATAACTGAAGAAATCCAGGACCAGAGAGGCCAAGCGGCTTCTCCAACATCACACAGCCACAAAGTAAGACAGCTGGCAATGTTCTCCAGTCTCCTGTTTCCAAAGCCCAAGCCATTCCACCACCCTGCCTCCTTGTGACAGTTGAGTAACCCCAGAACCAAAGCCTTGCCTCACTTGTTTCTAGGTCTCCGAATGCCCACCCCGAAACTGGACAAGGGGTGTCCTCATGATGACTATGGAACCTAGCTCAGAGGCTCCAACTTAGAAAGACTATTAAGGGGCGTTTGCCTGAGCTCTAGGATCTTCAGTCTGCTCCTCTGCGTAAATACATGTAGTTTAAACTGTAGATGTTTGTGTGTGTGTGTGTGCACGCGTGTGTGTACTGGAGATTGAACTCAGAGGCTCATACAGGCTAGACCAGGGCTCTACCTCTGCACTACACCCCAATTTTATTTTCTTTAATTTTATTTTATTTTGAGACAGGGTCCCACTAAGTAGCCCAGGCAAGCATCAAACTAGTGATCCTCCTGCTTCAGCCTCCTTGGTAGTTAGGAATAGTGTCATGGACCACCACATCTGGCAACCCCTAGTTTTTCGTAAATAAGGCAAGACCATTCCAATCTGCAGATATCATGGTATTCTTTTTTTTTTTTTTTTTTTTTTTTTTTGTCTTTTTCCTTTTTATCAGTACCGGGGATCGAACTCACAACTGCCTGCAAGGCAGGCACTTATGCCGCTGAGCTAAACCTTCAGCCCCTATCCTGGTACTCTTAACTATTGGATTAGGGCAGATGGCTCAGTAATTTCAAGTTCCTAGTGAACTGGAGAAACAAGGGCAGCTCTTCATTACAGATGTCCTCCATCCGTGTATAGAGTTATTTCAGAGAAAAGCAGTGCAGACTACATTTTTCCAGCGCGCCTTGCATTTAGGTACATGACTAATCTTCTCCAGTGGGATATAGGCGGAGGGGTGTGTGCTGAATCCAGGACAAAGTGGCTAAGAAGTATGCATGCTCGCCTCTTTCTCTCCCATCTGCCACTCGAATGCCAGAGCCAGGGTGGCCTTGGCACCATATACTGCATGTTGCCGAGTCTTAGTCAACTTGACTGCACGGGACACATGCTGAACTCACTTTTAGTGTATCTCGGCATCGTGATTCAGGATTTCTCTATCGCAGCAGTCAGCATGACTTAGTTAATGCACCACTAACTTGGGTTCATGATTATATCCACCAAACAGATACACTGTTGTTCACGCAGAAGATGCACAAAGACCATCTGACTCCAGCTGGCTCAGCGTGTCTGAAAGTCTCTGTTCATCTCATTAATGGATTATGCCCTGCCTGTTCCAAAAAAAGGGCTTCGAGGTGGTTTCCACTACAGCCTCAAGACCATTTGATCCATAATTAAAGAACAAGAATCAAGGACAGAAGGCCAGTGGGGAGGGAAGGCAGAAAGATTGAAAACACGACAAAATATAACAGAGATGCTAGGCTAAGTTTTCTAAGGATAGCAACTTGATAAAGCAAAAATCATGGCTCTGAGTTTCCTGGCAGTCAAAGTAATGAAGGAAATAGGCTATGTCTGAGCATGAATAGTAAACACATCATTAAGTGTTCAGACCCTGGCCCTAGACTCCTGTTTTGAAGCAGTCATGAAAGTGTGTGTGCTGCTATTTCTTCATCTGAAAAAATGGAGGTGATACACTGATGGGAGGGGTAAACCATCAAGCATATTCAGTTCTTATGACAGGCCTGCCCTGTGGCAAACTGTATCTAAGAGTTAACACTGGGCTGCAGGTGTAGCTTAGTGGTAGGAGCACATGCATGTGTGAAGGGCCTTCCATCCCCAGCACCAGGAAAAAAGAATTAATCGTTGCTATGATATGATTGGAAGAATCAGGTCAGTCACTTGGCAGAGACAAATGTATCCCTGCGCTAAATTCTCAGAGGAATGTATTCAGCAAAGAGCCCTAATGAATGCAATGGAAGGTAACAACCTCTGGGCCATGTGTCACATGTTTTTTTTTCATTGGCTTTTGACCCAGACAGCACTTTGTACTCTGTTGAGTAATTCTGGGGGTAAGGTCCTGGGGTGACCTAGGACTTGAATCACCTTTTTACTGACCTGTCCACAGGGCAGGTAAAGATAGTGGGGACAGAGGGGAGAGGTGTTGGGTCAGGTAGACCCAGGTATGTTTATTAACCTCTTCAGACCTCAGTTACTTCATCTATACAGTGGGGAGAATCACAAATAGGACCAACCTAAGCAGCACATAAGGATTTACAAAAGCAGGTACACAAAACATTGATGTGTTTTATAGGAAGATTCAGGGCACACACCCACAAGATAAGGAAGAAACCAACAAAATAAAACAGAGAATCTTACCTGGAATAAGGAGAAGAAGGCTCAGTGTTTTAAAAAGTGAAGCAGACAACAGTAGCTTTGCTCTAGGAAGTGGCCCTGGTTTGAGTGGTGAGCAGTCTCCTCACTTCCGGCTGGAATTCCAGGGCTCTAATCCAGTGTGCAGCCAGCCCAGGCCCTCTCTGGCCTGAATAGGAACCACAGATCTGGCGTGATCTCAGACTGTCTTGTGGGAGGCTTCCTGGGTACCCCGCCCTGAGCTTTATACACACTGCATGTCCAGTGCCCACGAGAGCCCTGAAAGGTGACCCTTCTCCATGATCCCACTTTCCAGATGAGAAAACCAATGCTCGCATTGGCAAAAGGATCTGGCCATGGTCACAGAGCCAAGAAGTGGCAAATCTGGGACGTGACATCACTGTACGTGCATAACTACTGGACCACCCTGGCTGTGTCCTCCAGCTCGAGCCAAGACTCCGTTTCCCACATTAGCCAATGTCTGTCTTCCAGGATGCCGGTTTACACCAAGGATCTTCTAAGATTTCTCAGTCCCCCTCCTGGTTCCCGGGGAGGTCCTTACCCAGCGGCCAGTGCCTCATGGCCAATACAACACTTATCCCTGGGTGCCCCGGGCCGAACAGAAGCTCTGGTGGATGAGAGCCAGCCTCCACTGCGTCACCCCAGTCCATTCCACAGTCCCTAGGTGCTTCCTCCAGGCTGTCCCACTCCATTCTGAAGCCTAGTGACAGCACCGGATCTGGATCCCGCTGCGTCATTCCCTCGATGAATTACCTTAGATGGCTCCCTGGGGGTTCCAGGATCCAGTTCAAAGGTGAGAGCTTCCTTAAATCCCTCAGGCCCAGCCTCCTTCTTCTCCAGCCCTCTCTATTGTCACAGACCCCAAACCGCCCATGTTTTCTAAATTCAGAGCCTTTGAACTTGAAGTTTAAAGAATGTGAGTGAACTGGGGATTATGGTGCATGTTTGGTTTTTGTTTTGTCTTTTTGAGACAGGGTCTCTCTATGCAGTCCAGGCTGGCCTTGGGCTCACTTTGTAGCCCAGGCTGGTCTCGAACTCCGTAACAATCCTCCTGCCTCAGCCTCCCAAGTGCTGGGATTACAGTCCTGAGCCACCACGCTCGGCTCCGATGGTGTATGTTTGTAATCCCAGCACTCTGGGAGGCTGAGTCAGGAAGATCAAACATTTAAATCCAGCCTGGGCAATTTAGTATTGCGGGGTTTTGGATTTAGCTCAGCGGCATAAGTGCCGACCTTGCAAGCAGGCAGTCGTGAGTTTGATCCCCGGTACCGATTAAAAAAAAAAAAAAAAAAGATCCTATTGCAAAATGAAAATAAATAAATAAAAAGGACCAGAGATGTAGCTCAACGTGAAGGCCCTAGGTTCAACCCCCAGTATTAAAAAAAAAAAAGTGAATGAGTCCCTGATCTCAAACCAAGCCTTGAGCTGTCAGATTTGCATTAGTCACACCTTCTTAGGTGGTGGCAGAGGTCCCTGCTGTCTGGAAGAAACTGCTCGGCTGGACTGGAGTTGTCCTCCATCCACTCAGGAAGCAAGCTCCAGCACCCTACCCTGTGTAGAACCCCAACCCCACTTACACCCAGTTCCGTATGCCAGGGTAACCTTGTGAGCTAGGTGCTGGGCAGGGGGAGGGGGGGGAGCCAGGTGTCCTGGCTTTTAACCCCTGCTTCCTCGGCCGTGGCAGAATCCACCTCTGCACGTGTCTGTGCTGCACACAGTGGTCCAGGCTTCCCACTATGCATCCCACTAGTTAGGGAGCCGGGGATGGAGCTCAGCAGTGGCACAGCGAAATCCCAAGTTCTAGTCTCAGAAAACAAAAAAGTGCACCACTTGCTAGGGAAAACTGCTGTGCCTTCCCCGATGCCTCTGCGCCACCTGGTGGTGGACACATCTGGATTGGACCAGGATTTCTAACCTGGCTCTGAGGCCCACTAGGCTGCTGGGTGGGCGGTCCACTCAGCAAAACTCAGATTCCCAAGCTTCTCAAAGGCAACACTTTATCCAGTCCGCAGCCCTCTCCAAGGCCCCAGGGTCCTCCTCTTCTTGAAACTTCGAGAAAGGCAGAAGTGGATTCCATCCCACTGTCCTGGCCCCTTTCCGGTCCTGCAGGTTTGAGCCCTGGACCTCTGCACTGAGCTCCATTCCCTCACCTTCTGCGAGGGAGGACACAGGGGGACAAGGTCTCACTATGTCACTGAGTCGCCCAGGCTAGACTCAAACCTGTGACTCTTCTGCCTCAGCCTCCCAGAGTGCTAGGATTAATGCCGAGTACCACTCTGCCCAAATAAAGCACTCAAAGTGCCCAGCTCAAATCTGGGGCCTTGAGAGTGTTAGATTACTGTAGCTACTGTCAAAAACAAAAAGTTCAGTGGGGCATGGCAGTGCATGCTTGTAATCCCAGCACTCTGGAAGGCTGAGGCAGGAGGATCGCAAGGTTAAGCCCAGTCTGGGCAACTAAGGATGACTCTGTCTCAAAAAAAAAAAAAAAAAAAAAATTTTAAAAAAGAAAATGATAAAAAAACTAGGGATATAGTTCAGTATAAAGACCTGGGTTCAATCCCCAGCACCACAAAAAGTTGGCATGAATATCTTGTCACTAGGTGTGTGAACAGATGTTCAATGCTGAGGAGCCAAGCAGTTGGTCCAAGAGTGACTAAGGGAAGTGGTACAAACTGGTAGATGGTGGTGCTAGTCCTTCAGTCTGATTGTCCAGTTATAAATCCCTGATTTTGCTATTTATTTACAGTGATACCTTGAGCAGATTATGCAGTCATTCTGAACCTCAATCTACCCATCTGTGAAATGGGTATAACAGTAATTCCCACTTCGAGTTGTTAGGAGTTCAAGGAGGGAAAGTAATCTGATATTAGTGATCTCACTGGGGTCATCCTGGATGATCTTGAAGGTTCCCTCTCATCTGCCATCCTCCACATCTGGATTTCTATGCCTGGCCTAGGGAAATAAGTGCACATAAATGCCTTAACCTGGGCTGGGGATATAACTCAGAGGCATAAGCGCCTGCCTAGCAAGCACAAGGTCCTGTGTTTGATTCCCAGTACCCCTCCCCCCAAAAAGCCTGACCCTGTGAGCCCCACTGCTGGGGACTGCTTGCATCTAGTCCTTGCTGGAGACTGTGAAAGGGCACTGTGCCCTCCAACTGGCCCCCCTGTGACAGAAGACGGCCTCTGAGGGAATGGAGAGGGCAGGGCACAGGCCTGGTGGAGGACGGGGTGTCTGACTTTCCAGTCTGTTTCCTGTACTTTGGTCCCAGATGGACTGTGAGCTCCAGGAGGATCCAATGCCACGTGGGGGGCAGAAGTTAGGGGACAGTAAGGCAGGACCAGAGGCTGCCAACAGGTGCCCGAGGCCCAGTCTGGCTCCCAGGCTTGCTTCATGGTTGGCGTGGTTACATGGCAAGTGTTCGGTTTTGAAACTCATTAATTCCCCATGAGTAAACTGGCTCCTCGCTCCCTCAGGCTTCGCCCTGCTTCTGAATGCTGTGTGTCAGGTACAACGCCAGACCCCTGCCACCTGTGAGGCTGGCGTTATACCAGTAAGAACGAACTGAGGAGCAATATTACGCAAGTGAGTGAGCTGGTTGTGGAGGTGTGCTTGCAGCACTCTGGGAGGCTGAGGCAGGAGGATTCCAAATTTGAGCCCAGTGTGGGTAACTTAGCAGACAGTTTCTTCTTCTTCGTTTTTTTTTTTTTATCTGTACCAGAGATCGAACTCACGACGGTGGGCTTGCAAGGCAGGCGCTTATGCCGCTGAGCTAAACCCCAGCCCTGCAAGACAGTTTCTTAAAAAATAAGGGACCAGGGAAATATAGCTTAGATTCAGTCCCCCAGTACTACCCCTGAAGAAGAGGAAGGAGGGGGGGAGAGGAGGGGGAGGAGGAAGAAGAGGAGGAGGAAGAAGAGGAGGACGAGGAGGAAGCAAGGATGGAAATCCCGGCAGGTATCCCTTCCTGATTCCCAAACCATGTGTTTGCCACGGCTCTCTGCTGCTCCTTACAGCCATGTGCCATTTGGGCCACATTCTTTAGGTGCTAAGAGCACAGATTCTGGGGTGCAACTCTCTGGCTCACATGCTGGCTTCCCCACTTATTAACACTGTGACACTGGGCAAATCACTTAGTTTCTTGGGGCGTCCAGGGTCTCATCTAGAGGATAAAAACAGGACCCATTTCACGTGGATTAAGGGAGCTACTGTCCCTTAAAACACCAGGGTATAGCTGGGCACACAGTCAGAGTTCAATGACGCCATGCCACCCGTTAGCACTTAGGTGAGCACAGGTCGTGGGCCAGGTACCAGGGACAAAGATCACTGAGTCGGTCCTGGCGGGGCTTGGCACATGGAGGGATTGGAGGGGTCAGAGGACAGAGTGACATGGCTGTAAAGGAGCTGGCTGTGAGAGCACAAGGGCCACGGTGACTTTCCTGTGTCAATGGTGGCCAGATATTTGGTCAGATCTGAGGAGTCACATGCTGAACGCCAGTAGGATCATTTAAGCCAAACCTAGGCACACAACACGACCTCGTTTCCAACAAAATGTAAATAAAATGGTCTTTTTTTTTTTTTTGTTTGTTTGTTTGTTCTTTTGAGGGTCTCACTATATAGTACAGGCTGGCCTCGAACTTGTGGCAGTGCTCCTGCCTCAGCCTCGCCAGTGCTGAAATTACAGGGATGTGCCACTATGCCTGGCTTGTTGTATTTTTTTTTTTTTATCGTTTTCTTTTTTATCAGTACCGGGGATCGAACTCACGACTGCCTGCTTGCAAGGCAGGCGCTTATGCCGCTGAGCTAAATCTCCAGCCCCTTGTTGTATTTTTAAAAACTAAACTGGCTCGTGGCTCTGTGAGCAATGACTAGGTCTGGCTATGAGGTGGGCGAGCTGCGCGTCTGCATATCAGAAATTAGCAGAGTCCTGTGCTACATAAGGCTCTGGCCTCCCCCAGCGTCACCTGTGCTGTGTGTGTCTCTGCCTACCTGTGAAAGAATTAGGACCACGGGTGTGGTGATGGTAGGGACTCCTATGGCTGTGGGAAGCAATTTCAGTTTGTTGTAGTTTTTTTGCATCGAACCCAGGGCCTTACCCATGCTGGGTGCACTCCAACGTGGAGTACCCCGCAACCCCACAATTTATTTTGAATTTCATCATCACAAGGCCGCATGAGTACAGTTCTCCAGCTGCAGCAGCCAAACCACAGCTCTCAGGTAACAGACCAGCAAACATCTTCCTCGGAAGCTGGACTATCCTTTAGTGACCTCAGGGAGGAGTGGGGGGATCTGAAGGACAGAGGGACTGCGTCAGCACAGGCTAAGGGGTCAGCCCTGGCCTCAGCTGCCCACCTGTCTGACCAACACCAACTGTCACGATGGGTGAGATTCCAGCCCCAGGACTAGTTACCTTCTCTTAAAATTGTAAAGACAAAGACATTGCAAATGAGTCCTTTGTATATCTGGAAGTGGGTAACTCATTCATTCAGTCACTCAAGCATGTATTTATCGAGCACCTAAGATACGCTAGCCAGGTGGAGCGCTAATGTGGGTCTAAGAATAAACATCACCTTCGAGGAACTGGAACTCTGAAGCGGGGGTCAGGCAATGAGCAGGACTAACACCGTCTGTCATCCTCAGGAATAAGCAATGAAATTAAAGCCAGTGGGAGATGGCTGGATTGATGGGGTTCACTGCTTTTTGGATCTGGAATCTGCAAAGAATTGCTCTTGAGCTGCCACCTGTTCTAGCAAATCAAACTTCGCTGGACTATCGCTAACCTTGTCTGTTTACACGCTGCCCGCAGCTGCTTTGAGGCTTCTGTGGCAGAGCTGGGTAACTGCACAGAAATGCTGTGACTAGCAAAGCTGAAAATATGCCCCACCCAGCCCTTCTTAAAAATTTGTCATTGCTAGCAGGGCATGGTGGTGCATGCCTGTACTCTCCTGTAATCCCGGGAGACCGAGGCGGAGGATGTCAAGTTCAAGGCCAGCCTGGGCCACTTAGTGAAACCCTATACCTCGGTGCTAGAGTGCATGCATGAAGCCCTGGGTTCCAGGGCTGCAAAAAATAAAAATAAAAATGTTGCCATCACAAGGAAATACCACATCATACTCACTACAACAGAACAGCTGTAAGACAAAGATGGACCACAAACACCAGTAAGGACAGGGACAAATTGGAGCTTCATATGCTGTCGATGAGAATGTTGACGGGTGCAGCCATTCTGGAAACCAGACTTAGTGATACGACCCAATAATTCCACTCCTTTAATTTCCCAAAGAAATTAGAATTTAGGTCCTTTGTCTAGCATGTACCAAAACCCCGGGTCCCATCCCCATGGTCATGAAACAAGAGAGAAACAAATCCTACAAGAATGTCCATAGAATTGTTTAGCCAAGAGCAGGTTGCCTTGGCTGTGAGCATGGAGGGCAGGGTAATGATGGCTGAAGGGTATAGCATTTCTTTAGGAGGTGAGGTAAATGTTCTAACAGTGCTTGCACAGCTCTAGGGCTACCTTAAAATCCATTAAATTGCACACCTTCAGTGGGTAACTTGGCTGAACATATACGAAGCCTTGCATCCAATCCCCAGTATCATAAAAACAGAAAAATAAAACCGGTGACCTGTATGACTTGTGAATTACGTCTCAATAAAGCTGCTTTTAGTTTTCAGGTCCTTCCCGCCCCCAGTATGAGGGCCTCACACAAGCTCGGCAGTGCTCCGCCCCACCCTATTTTACATTTTTATTTTAAGGAGAGTCTCTGCCAAGTTGCTCCGGCTGACCTGGAACCTGCAATCCTCCTAGATCAGCCTCCTGAGGAGCTGGGATTACAGGTGTTCCTCTGCAGGCCAGCTACAGAGCAGCTGCTTTGAAAGGGGCTGTTAATCTTTGTCACAGTCAGGAAAGGTCTCTAGGGAGGTGGCCCCAAGCTCCCCGAGAGTCACCAGTGACATTTCACTAGGCATGCACTTCACAGTCACCTCCTCATTGGATCCTTACAAAAATGGGGAGGCTTAGGTACAGACTGCCCCACTGAGTAAGGGCGAGGGGGGGGGGGAGCACAGGTAAGTTAGGTGACTCACCCGGGGTCACACAGCTGGGAAGTGGCATGTCTGGGATTCAGTTCCCAGGAGGTCTAATAGCACAGAGAGTGCTCTTACCCAGGTACTGTACTGTGCAATCTCTGTCCAGTCTTAGAATTCCCGAGCTTTCCCACACCAGGAAGCTGGCTCAAGGCAAGATGGGAGAGACCGGGACAAACAAGCCTTTCAGGAAGGTAGAGAAAAGTACACCAGGTGCAGAGGAGAGCAAGGAGCGTGGCCAGAGGCGGCTTGGATGAGTGAGGCACTAACTCTGGTCCCAAACTTTAGAGGCATAGAATCACCTGGTACGACTACTCGGGAGGCTGAGGCAGGAGGATGACTTGAGCCTAGGCATCTGAGACCAGGTGGCCACCATCATGAGACCCTGGTCCTAAATTAAATAAGTACATAGCAGACTCTCAGGCCTCATGGTCGGAGGTTCTGATTCAGTGGAGCTGAGACTCAAGAACCAGGAATTCAGTGTTGCAAGCTCCCTGGGGGTGCTGATGCAGGTGGCCCAGGGACCACACTGTGACGCATTCAGCATAAACTTCAGGATCAGCGCCAGTAACCACCCCTTCCTCTCTCAAACACTCCCCCATCCTCCTGGCATCCAGTATTCTGTTTTTCATGTTTGTTTGTTTCTTGAGACAGGATGTCGCTATGTAACCCAGGCCGGCCTCAAACTTGTGGTGCTCCTCCTGCCTCAGCCTCCCGAGGGCTGGGATTACAGGAGTGCACCACCATGCCCAGCTATGACACCAAGCATTCCGGCTCTTGCTCTTCTCCCCATATGCAGAGACTCCCCCTCCCCCTCCCCCTGCCAGGCAGCAGGAGCATTTCTGCCGTTCCAAGCTCATTCCTGTTCTCTCCCTCCACCCCCCACACCCGTTCCTGCCTTCCTTTGCTCTGCCTCTCCTCCAGAAGGAGGCCGAAAATCTCAGCTTCCTCCCTGAACCCTCCAGTCCTTTGAGCTCACCTTTCAGGGATCCGCTTAAGTATTACCTCTTTATGAAGCCTTCCCTAACCACAGTGAATTTCTTTAGCCAGGAGCAATGGCACATGTCTGTAATGCCAGCCATCCAGAAAGCTGAGGCAGGATGATCACAAGTTCGAGGCCAGCCTAGGCAACTTAGAGAGAGACTCTGTCTCAAAATAGGAAGGGCAAATACAGTCCGGCAGTGCCCGCCTGTAGTCTCAGCATTCGGGGAGGCTGAGACAGGAGGATCTTAAATTCGAGTTTCACCTAGGCAACTTAACTAAACCTTGTCTCAAAATTTAAAAGAATGACAAGGGCTGAAGAGGTAGCTCCATGGGACAGCACCCTCGTGTTCAATAACCATCTAGTACTGAAAAAGAAAAAGAAAAAAAGCAAGAGTCTGCTGGGGATGACGCCCAGCGCTCTCTGGGTTCAATAACCAGTATCAAAAAATAATAACAATAAGGATAAAGATAAGAGTAAGTGAGAGGAAAAAAAGACTAAATGACACATGGATGCAAGAAGCATTATGCACACCTAATAAATAGCTGGTGGGCTGGGTGCAGCTCAGCGGTGGAGTCTGTCTCCAGGAACACAAGCAACAACAACAAAAGAAGTTGTTACTTTCTTTTATTGCTGCTTGACTTTGAGCAGATCAGTCTGGCAGCTCTGAAATGAGCTCACAGGGCTCTTGTGTCAAGCACTGTATTAATTTATACAAGAAAGGGGCTGGGGATTTAGCTCAGTGGCATAAGCGCCTGCCTTTAAAGCAGGCAGTCGTGAGTTTGATCCCTGGTACCGATAAAAAGGAAAAAGACAAAAAAAAAATTTATACAAGAAAATATTATTATTCCTATTTGATAGCTGAAGAAAATGAGGCAAAGAGGGACTAAGAAATGTGTCCAGTTTCTCCTAGGTAGAACTAGGCCACACTGGCCTCGGCTCCTGAGTTATTTTTCTTTTCCTTTCTTTTTATTTGGGGGCCCTGTGGATTGAGCCCAGGAGAGTACTCTACCACTGCACCGCTTTCCTACCCAGGCCCTGAGCTCCCCCGGTCCTGGTACCGACACTCTCAGGACTGGGACCCGGAATCTGGCATAAACTGGGTGCTCAGGAACACTGAGCCGACAGTCTCTACATCAAAGTCACCCAAAGCGGTACTGGCCATGATGCTTTGTGGTCTTTATTTGGGGAGACTCAACACTAAGATCTCTAATGAGAATGGAATGTAAAAGAATAATTTAGGAAAAATAATTCAGACCTGTAGCCTCTGGAAGCTTGGTGGGTCCACTCTTCCTCAGTGAGCTGATCGTGGCCTTTAACCCCAAAACTTAAGATGGTGCTGGGGAGAAGGAGAGGTGCATAGGTTTCCCTAGCCCGCCTTCTGGATTCCTCTCCATATCATTACGTCCTTGGCACCTCGCTCCTCATGAACAACTGGGAGAGATGTGGTGTAAGAAAGTCCGGAGTGTTATTTTCTAATCCGGGTGCTCCAAGGGGAAGGAGTCCCCTCTATCCTGGCTTCCAACTCTCTTCCAATTCAGGTCATTAACCTTACCCGCCACCATCCACTGAGAAACATGCAAATCTCAAGAAGCCCACAAAACCTTCTCCCTGTGCCTGGGATCTTTTCTACAGAGTCTGTTTCTCATCTGAATCCTATGGGTCATATTTCTTCTACCCCAGAGGAACCTTGGAAATATTAGGGTAAGGGAAGTCTTCAGTCCTGCCCCTTTGACAAAGTGGTCCAGCTTTGGGTGGCTCAGAAGATAAGACACAGAAAACAGAGCACAGAACAATTGTTGATTGACTCGAGACCCAAGATACCAGGAATTAACCCGAGTCTCAGAAAAACTGAAAAAGAGTCTCAGTTAGGTTACTGGACACAAAAGCTAACAAGAGTCACCATCACATCAGACTAGGAGGCTTTCCGGAAATGGACAACTTTCTGAAACGCTTGTCGAAAGTCTTCGTTGAACACTGTGTAGATGATGGGATTGATGAGGGAGTTTAAATAACCTAACCAGGTGAAGAAGTCAAAGAGGGCCGGGTGGATCCAGCAGGAGTCCCGGCAGATGGGAAGGACCAGAGACACCACAAAGAAGGGCAGCCAGCAGACGATGAAGGCCCCCAGAATGATGCCCAGGGTCTTGGTGGCTTTTCTTTCCCGGGCAGCGGAAATCCTCTTGCGTTCCAGGACACTGTCTGCAAGTTTGATTCTCACGTGGTTGAAAAAGAGTGGGGAGCCAGGGTGCATGTGGCCCTCGTGGAGGCTGGGGTTCAGGGAGCAGAGCGAGGAGCCCGCAGAGCCGGTGATGAGGTGAGCGGTGGTGAAGCGCTTGCCACTCAGGGAGGGCGGGTTCAGGATGCGGCTGCGGGCGGCCGCGTAGATGCGGCTGTAGAGGATGATGAGCAAGACAGACGGGATGTAGAAGGCGCCGCAGGTGGAGTAGATGGTGTAGGAGATCTGAGAGGTGTTCACCAGGCAGTCGGACATCTCCTCCTGAGCTTGGGCCTGCCGCCAGAAGAGCGGAGGGATGGAGATACAGATGGAGATGACCCAGACCGCCGCGATCATGGCCCCAGCATGGCCCGCTGTGCGACGCTTGCTGTACTCCAGGGCGTCCGTGATGGCCCAGTACCTGTCCAGAGCAATGACACAGAGATGCAGGATGGAGGCCGTGCAGCAGGTGATGTCGGAGGACACCCAGATGTCGCACAGGATTTGGCCAAAGTTCCAGGTGCGGGTGGTGGTGTATGCGATGCTGATTGGCATGACCAGGATAGAAACCAAAAGGTCAGTGGTGGCCAAGGAGCCGATGAGATAGTTGGCCGGGGTGTGGAGCTTCCGGGTGAGTAAGATGGTGGTAAGGACGAAGGCATTGGAGAGGACAGTGGCCAGTGTGATGATGGACAGGACCACTACGAGGGAGACCTTGAGCGCCTGCAGGAGTCCGGGGTCCCAGTCCCCTGGGGTTTCTGTTGCATTCAGGGATCTGTTGGAGGCCTCCTGGGGAAGGCCTTCCTCTGACTGGTTTGGCGGGGACATGCTAGGAGGCTGTCTCTTCCCAGAATGCCACGCACAGGACTCCTCCTCTCACAGTTGTCCTGGCCACAGAGCAAGGTCATTCCTCTGCTTCATGCTGGTGGGAGTCATGCATCAGAACAGACCACAGACCTCGAGACTTGGCTATTTAAAGACCCCCAAGGCAGTGACCAGCTGGCAGCGATGGATCTGCCCTTAAACCCGATGAATCCACAGACGACTCACTGTTCTGAAACTTTGCCCAGCAGATGGTGTGGACCAGTGGACTCCTGCTGGCTTGTTAATCGGTTGAGGAGGTAGAGACGTGAGCATTGCTCTGGGGTTCTTGCTTTTGGCATTTTGATTGTAATCACAGTTTGAGACACGAGCATGTTTCATGAAAACTTCAAAATCTCTCCCATCCCCAAGCAGTGGAGATTCTACATACCAGTTTGCTGCCAGAGAACTTTCAAAACTAGAGGCAGACGGTACCAGCTGATTCAGAGAAGCAGTTCAGACCACAGCTCAGCCTTCCCAGGTCCATCTTAACACATCCTGGGACACTTCACTTTGGTTTCTATCCCACTGCGGTTTTGATTCTCAACAGACAAAACATTCCAGTTACCAAGGCTTGAAGAATGCATGAGTTGGGAGAGGCCAAAACTAATAGATCATGGTCAGTTTACCCAGAGGAGCTCGAGCGTTCTGAAGCTCTGGGGTTGAAAAAGAAAGAAAGAAAGAAAGAAAAAAAAAGTAGAGTTAGGCTCTTAGAAGGGTGATCGGAGGGCTGAGAATCTCAGGTAGTGGTGTGGCGGAAACTGGCCCCCCCAGAGGTGTTGGGAGAATGGGGGGGTGTGAACCCCACCCCCACAGTTCCCAGAGGGAAGCTGGCTGTTGGAAGTCATCTGTTGGAAGCATGACAGGCTCCTTACAAGCACATGAAATCAGCTCTGCCAGTTGTGAATCAGAAGGCATCATCCTATTTATTCAGCAATGGAAACTAAACTAAACAAAACTGCACAGGAGGAAACAAAGGCCACACCCCTCCAAATAAAAACAAAACCCCAGACGTGTACCATGCATTTCTCTAGAGATTGCAGAGAGGTCTCTTCCACCATTCATGTGAATTTTCCAAATTTCTGAGAGTGAGAATGAATGTCCCTTTAAAAACACAACAGAAGCACTTTTTTGTGTGTGAAGCAAAGAAATTAACTGCAACAATTAAAATCTCTGAATAGTTTTCACGTTGAAAGTTTAACTCCAGAAAATTTATTCGGCTTTCTAAGTGGAAACTAAAAATCGGGCCACACATGGAAATATACACACACTGGGCTGGGGATTTAGCTCAGTGGCATAAGCACCTGCCTTGCAAGCGCGTGGTCGTGAGTTCGATCCCTGGTACCGATTAAAAAAAAAAAAAAGAAATATACACACATATTCAGTGGCACCTTGATTCATGAACTTTTGTTTGCAAAAGATTTGATTGGCAAATAGATGCACTGGGCAAAACTTTGCTTTTGTTTGAAAATTCTGCATCAGGTGACCAACTCGACTGTGGTTATCTTTCCTGCCCACACAAAGTAGGACAAAGTAAGTTTGTGAATCTATCTATCTATCTATCTATCTATCTATCTATGTATTCATAATTTTTTGTTACTGGGGATTCACCTAGGGCCTTTGCCCTAAGCCACCCCACATCCCCTTTCTGAGACAGGGTCTCACTAAGTCCCTAACTTGTGATCTTTCCGCTTCAGTCTCCCACAGTGTTGGTCTAATGGCTGGTGTTTTCCATGGCTGGCTCACGGAAAAAAAATCATGAACACTATTCTTCTGTCTCCTTCGTGTGCTTTCCGACTTCCCAGTTGAAGTATACGGCACAATGGGGCAAGCCTTAGGGCTCTGGGGGCTTGAGACCCTTCTTATGAATGAGGCAGGGCCAAGCCAGAGGACAGTCAGTGCAGGGCCATCTGTGGCACAGCCCTGGCTTGTCCACAGAGCCCAGCAGGCAGCGCCTGGGTGCCAGGAAGCATTACCATCACAACCCGATACCCACGGCTCGGCTCAGGCCTCTGCACAGAAGGTGCCATCTGAATTTGGTTTTGCTCTTTCCTTCTCCTTTCTTTTTCTGTTCTTTGTTTCTTTCTTTCTTTCTTTCTTTCTTTCTTTCTTTCTTTCTTTCTTTCTTTCTTTCTTTCTTTTTCTTTCTTCCTCTTTCTTTCTTCCTTTTGGAGTGTGTGTATACCTCCGGTGTTTAGACCCAGGGCCTTCATCCTGAGCCACATCCCCAGCCCTTTTTTTGTTGTTGTTCTACTGAGACAGGGTCTCACTACGTCGCTACATTGTGTCGGATGGGCTGGGATTTGTGATCCTCCTGCCAGGCCTCCTCTCCTACTCCTGGCTGGCTATGAGTTCACAGCCCTGATTACAGGCACACTCCACCACCCCCACCCTGACTGAGTCATTTTTAAACAAGCACATTTAAGAAGTTAAACGTGCAATGTGTTTGCTCTTTGCCACTTTCCAAATTGCGGGTGTTTCATTGAAAATATATCTGCCCGAAGAGGGACAAAGCCTCGATTAAAGAAAGCCAGTCCTAAACTACTGCTCCAAAGCGTATCCCCCGGTTTGAAAGAAACCACCATTATAATATTTTTTGTGGAGCTCTTGCTATGTTCCAGGCACTGAGCTAGCCCTGGGCCTTTCAAAGAGTTGCCCAACCTATCAAGCGGGCAATACGGGGCCCACTTTACAAACGGGCCAAGATGCTCAGAGAGGTGATGTCACCGGCCTGAAGTCACCCGGCTAGAAGTGAAAGAACTGGGTCCAGAGCCCTTGACATTTCTATGGGGCCCCACATTGCTGAAATTCAGGAATAAAAGCCTCAAGGCACAGGTTTGGGCTGCTGTGGTGACCAGTGACAGCGAGGAACTTCCCTGTCACCCCCTGACACACACACGCTCTCCCCATGCCTGCCGGACTGTGAAAGCCTCCAGCTGGTTTTCCTCCCACTGTGGTTCACATGAAAAATGCGAAACTGGGTTGAACCATTTGGAATTTTCTTCCCTGCAGACAGCCTGGGTGAGTGAGGCACCGTGCTTTCCCAGGGATGCCGGTGCGCTTGCCCCACAGCTCGGGCCATTCCAGGCATTCCGGTGACCTCATTTCAGCCGAGGGTGTGGGCTCCCAGAGGCCCAGACCAGCGGGTATGCAGGCTTGGTGACATCTTGGGAAGGACCACAGACAGTGGATGGCCATGGGCAGGAATCAACAGGATTCTGAGGCTGCCTCTGCCTTTTCTGTGACTGTCCTTCCCCATTTGGAACAAAATTGAGGGAACTTCCCATAAGCCATTGCCTTCAAAGATACAAACCAAAGCTTTATTAGCAACTGCCTCTCTCCCATCATGCTTCAAATAATAAAATAGGAAGTTCAGATAAAAAGGACAGATGCCAAACTGGACATCGCAAGCAGTCTACCTGCTACTTGAGAGGCTGAGGCAGGAGGATCACAAGTTCAAGGCCAGCCTGGGTAACTTAAAAAAAATCCTGTCTCAAATAATAAAATAAAATTTAAATTAATTGAATAAAATAAGGGATGGGTGTGTGTGCTGTGCTCATAGAGTGTGAGGCTAGCACACACAGTGTCCTAGCACCACACCACACACACACACATGGACACACACACATAAGAGCCAGGCATTATGGTACACACTCATAATTTTAGCACTCTGGAAGGCTGAGGCAGGAGGACTGCGAATTTGAGCCTAGCCTCTTAGCAAGACTCTACCTCAAAACAGAAAATGAAAAAGGGCCGGGGAATGCAGCTCAGTATGAAGACCCTGGATTCAATTCCCAGTAATAAAAATTTTAAAAGATACCATTTTCACCCACCTGATAAACAATTTTTAACCTGCTTGCATCATGTCAGTAATAGGAATTGTCATCTACTACAATGATGTATCCATTGGAGGAACCCCACTAGCAAACAATTTGGTATTTTTTCATGAACTTAAGTGAGCCAGGCATAGTGGCACATGCCTTTAATCCCAGCATTTGGGAGGCTGAGGCAGGAGGATCTCCACAAGTTTGAGGCCACCCTGGGCTATGTAGTAAGTCAAGGCCAGCCTAATCTACTTAGTGAGATCCTATCTCAAAAAACAAACAAACAAAAAAATCAAGCAAAAAGATGTGTGACAACTGTCTCGTGACCCAGTGTTTCTATTCCTTAGTGCACAGCATAGAGAAACTTACACGAGCTCTCCAGTAGATGGGAACAGGATGGTCCTGGGGACTTGGGTTGTGGCTCATGACAGAACACTTTCCTAGCACGTGAGTGTCTGTGTTGAATCCCCAGCAATGTGTGTGCGCGCACACACACACACACACACACACACACACACACACACAGAGTGGCTCTGGCTGCCCTAACAGCGAATGGAAACCACCCAGGCGCTATCCACAGCAGAACGGTAGTGTGTGCCCTGGCCCACCTTGAAGGGCTGCAGAGAAGCAAAACCAAGTGAACAAACCTGCACGCATCGAATGAGGATTCTCAAAACAGCACTGAGCACCAAAGTCAGAAAAATTTGAGGAGAAACCATCTGTTTAAGAAGATGAACATACATGACAAAAAAAGGAATCGTAACAAAGTGATAAGCATAAAATTCAGGACACTGATTGCCCCTCCCCGGGAGAGGAAGTAGAAATGTAACTATAAAGCCTCCCTCTCTGTCTCTCTGTCTGTGTGTCTGTCTCTCTCTCTCTCTCTGTAAATGTGGCCCTGGAGGCTGAACCAGGGCTGAGCTACATTCCCAGCCCTTTCTCATTTTCTATTTTGAGACAAGGTCTTGCTACTTCCCTGACTTGCCCTGGCTGGGCTTGAACTTGAAACCCCTTGCCCTCGGCCTGCCAGCCTGCTGGTATTCCAGGTGGGCACTTCCACCCCTGGCCTATTCAGAAAGGGTCTTAAAGTTGATAATGATGTTCTGTTTTGTGCGGCGGGGTGGTGCTGGGGACTGAAACTTGGTTCTCCAGCATACTAAGGCAAGTACTCTACCACTGAGCTATATCCCCAGACTATATGTTTTAATTTTTAGGGTGGTTGTAGGTATGGTGGGTATTACTTTTATCCTTTAATCTGTACATACACATGCATATAATGTATATATATTTATTGGTACCAACTCAATAATATATAGATTCTTCTGTGGGAAATGATGTATTTTTTTTTTCTTTTTGTATTTTTACGGGTACCGGGGATTGAACTCACAACCACACACTTGCAAGGCAGGCGCTTATGCCGCTGAGCTAAATCCCCAGCCCCGGAAATGATGTATTTTAAACAAAGAAAATAGATCTGTAGATAGGCACAGGAGAATGTGACCCAGAAAGAGGCTGAGAAAGAGAGAAAGCAACTGCCTGGGAATAAAGAGGAGGAGAGAGCCCTCCTGGCCTGGCGACCCCCCCCCATGCTTGCCATGGGCCTTGGAGTGGGCCTTGCAGCCGGAGTGGAGCTCAGTGGTGGACACTTCCCCAGCACATGTGTGCAAGGCCCCTGCTTCAATCCCCGGTGCTGCAGGGGGCAAGGAGTAGAGGGGACCCTCAATCTTTTCTCAGCTGAGCCAGTTTTAATGGACACAGCAGGCCCCGGGTCCACAGGAAGGAGCGGAATTCCGGTTCTTTTCCACCAAGGGTCCCGGCCACGTTGCAGGTCTTTTCACCTTCTGGGCCCTCCCTCCTCATCTGTAAGTCGGAGAAACAGCGCCTTCCTCCCAGAATTGTTCGGCGAGGTTGGGACAATACTGGCACAGAGGCTGGCACACAGCAGGTGTCCTCTTTATCCCTCATAACCTAAGCTGCCTGCCAGGGCTCATTCAGCTGCAGGAAGCTCAGCGCCTCTCCTTTCCGAAGGGTCTTTAACTGAGTCATAAAACCCTGCCAGAAACAAAGCGGATGTATGAGTTTAATGGATCCGCAGAAGCCAGCCTCGTCCTTGTGGAGGACAAAAACAAGGCCCTGTGATAAAAGATTTGTTGCAAGAGAATAAATCCCCCGCCGAGGAATTCATGTCTGTTCTCTCTCTAGGAGCCCTGGGGCACGGATGAGTGAGTCGGGCTGGGGAAGTCGCTCTCACAAATCTGAGACGCTTTCCCTTTACAAGAGGCCTCCGTAGCTGCTATGTCCTTACTTTCTCTCTTCTGTGTGGACCCATCCAGCCTCAGTTTTCTCCTCTGGGGAATCAAGGTCTCAAGTATGCCTCCCAGAGATGCCATTAGGTTAAAGTTTTTTCATTAGGTTAAATATAACTTATAACTTATGTGCTAAAGGCATAGGGTTGTGTGTGTGCATATGCATGAGTATGCCTGCATTTCTCTCTCTCTCTCTCCATATATTTGCATATATGCAAATTTTGAACTCTAATCAGTATCTCTGCATGCCTGTGTGTATTTGTCTGTGTGATCATGAGGATACGGGAATGGAACCCAGGGCCTCACAGAAGCTAGAGAAGAGCTCTGCCTCCAGGCTACACCTCTAACTCTTTGTACTTTATTTTGAGATAGTCTTGCTAAATTTCCAGGCTGTGCAATCCCGCTGCTTCAACCTCCTAAGTACCTGGGGTTATGGGTGTGTGCCACCACGTCCAGCTTCTAAACAGCATCTTGAGGCACAAATGAATCAGACTTACACCTCAGTTGCTCTAATTTAAAAAACTGCAAAAGGTGGCAAATGAAAAGTTGGTAAATTTCTAACCTAGCACTTTCACTCTATGTACAGACAACAAAAACAGGCACAGGAGATTGGGTGCAGAGACACACACCTGTAACCACAGCTGCTGCGGGGGCTGAGGCAGGAGATCACATATTCAAGGCCAGCCTGGGCAACTCGGTGAGACTGACTCTGTCTTACAATAAAAAGTGGAAAGGGCTGGGGTTCCATCCCACAAGGCCCTGAGTTTCATCCCCAGCACCACAAAAAACAAACAAAGAACAATGCCTGTGTGTCTACCAAAAGACATACGCAAGAACTGTTCACGGCAGCACTATCTGTGACAACCCCAGCCTGGAAAGTGCCTCAACAAACGTCAACAACAGAATGGGTAAATAACTGTGGCTCACTGGTTTCTACGGAACACTGTCCGTCAGAGAACGAGCCCCAGATGCACACAACCACAGGGATGAATCTCACAGAAAACAGCAGAAGTGAACACCACCACACAACACATGTGAACAGTCTGCAAAGTTCATGAGCAGGCAAAACGGGCCTCTGATGTTGAGTGTGACCTCAGGGAGCTGGGTGCAGGAGCAGGAGGGCTTCCAGAAGCAAGGGACACTTGTCTCGTGAGCTGCATGCGCTCCTCTTGTGACAGTTCAATCAGGCTGTTCATTTGTGTCCTGGGCATTTTCGCTTTTGGACTGGCTTCACCTTGCCCCAGCCACGAAGCAATGGTTAAGTGCCTTAGGCACTAATCCCGTGGATCACAGGTCAACTTTCGGCTCATGATTGAATCTCGTTTTCTTCCCATGGAAAAGAGAGACAACAGAGCACCGACTTGGCACAGTTACTCTTCTTGAATGGGCTGGCTGGGAAGAGCCAGGTGGTCAATAAGCATCCCATACCCATTCTTCTGGTAGACCCCTCGTGTCTGCAGATGTCGTCCATGGTCTCAGCCACTCACAGTTAACTGTGGTCTGAAAATATCAGTGGAAAGTTCCAAAAATGAATTATGCACGAGTGTGAAAGGCTGCTCTGCTCTAAGCAGGGTGATACAATCTTGCTCCATCCTAGTCTGGCCCGCCCAGGATGTGAATCACCCCTGTAGCCTGGGTATCCACGCTGTATCTAGCCGCATGCTACAGCCCATTAATCACTTGGCTGCTTCTTGGTTATCAGAGCAACAGCCCCGGGATCACAGTGTTTGTGTTAGAGTAACCCCTAGAGAGTAGTAGTTTCGTGTGACATCAGGGCCGACGTCACTTACCTTGCTTCATCTCACCCCTTAGGCACTGTGTGGAATCATACTGACAGGAGGAGAAGGTTGAGCACAGTGCAGTAAGACGTGGGGGATCACATTCATATAACTATTTTTCTTGGGGTGCTAGGGGTGAGACCCAGGGCTTCACTCCCCTTAGGCAAAAGCTCTACCACCAAGGCACATTGCCCCTCCTCAAAATTTTTATTGCAGCATGTTGTGATAATTATTCTACTTTATTATTGTTGTTGATCTCTTTCTGCTTAGTTTATAAAGTTCACCATAGTTATGTATGTATAAGGAAAACATATAGTAAAAATCAGAGGGAGAGGTATGTATGCATGTGTATAATCCAGCACTCAGAAGGCTGAGGCAGGAGGATCACATGTTTGAGGTTTGAGGCCAGACTGGGCTACATAGCAAAACCCTGTCTCAGAGGAAAAGGAGGAGGAAGAGGAGCAAAAGGAGAAGGGGGAGGAAGAAGAAGAGGAAGGGAAGAGGGGGAGGAGGAGGAAAAGGAGAGGTGGGGAGGAGAGAAGAAGAAGTGGTGGAGGAGAAGAAAAACCATAGTATATGTGGGATTCCGTATTATCTGCAGATTCAGGGGTCCTGCTTGCGCGCGTTGTGTGGTGGTGTTCACTTCTGCTCAGCTTTCCGTGAGATTCATCCTTGTGGTCTTGCAAGATCCCCCAGGGCTCTTAAAACATCTCCACCATGGATAAAAGGTCCCCTGCAGTTACAGTTAACAGTTCCTCCCCAGAAAATGTGATTTTCCTCTAACCCAATCCAAGTAGCTGAAATTGCTGGTGCTGGAGAAGGGTGACTGGGCCGAGAGCCCATGGCAAGTGCGGTACCCACGCTGTGCCCTTTACATTGTGCCACTTTTACCCTCCCCCATCAAAGGAGTGTGTTTTTGTGTCCCTTGACTCTAGGTTCAGCATGGATTGGCTAGGGCTGGCTAGCATCTGTGCTCACCACGGGGCAGAAGTGACAGCCAGTCCCAAAATTAATTCAAGAGGTTATATATTTTTTGGGTTTTTTTTTTTTTACCTGTGCTCTGCCACTGCCACGAGAATAATATTCCTGCACCAACCTGTAGGCCCTAGAGGAGGAGACCTAGACACATGGCCGAGGGTCCCAGCCCACACCAGTCTTGAACAGAGCCCATTGGCTGAGTGGCAGATCACATATGTGCCCAGCCAAGCTCAGGTTAAATCAGATACCCTCCAAACCCATGAACTGTAGTATAAATGTTCATTGTCCTAAATCACTGAGTTTAAAGTGGCTTGTTTTTTTTTTTTTTGGTACCAAAGATTGAACTCATGACCTCTCGTTTGCCAGGCAGGTGCTTATGCCACTGAGCTAAATCTCCAGCCTAAGGGTGGCTTGTTATGTGCTGCAGCTGACTGATACAGTCCCTTCATGGACTGAGATACGATGGTCCATAAGTTCTCCTGCCTAAACATACATAACTCTGCTTTGGCTCTTTGGGCCCCGTCCTTTTGCTCCCACTGTCCTGTTCAGGACGGGCAGCCTTCCTCCCTGCCTGAATGGCTTCTCAGCCTGCTCTCTCCACTCTCTTATAAATCACAGCCAGAAGCTTCCTTTTGGCTGGCCATTTCCAGGGCTTCCATTACACCTCCACAGCTCGCGCGAAGCGTCCCCATTATATACTGGCTTCTCCTTCCGGCTCTGCATCCCCTGACAGCAAAGAGCTGTGTTTTTCCACCTGGGCTACTTCCTGCTCCAATCCTTTGTCTCTGCTGTGTCCTCTGCCTGAAAAATGTTCTCTGCTCAGCCCTCAGGCTAACTCCAGGTCCCCCCTTCAGGCTCAGGCTCTGCTATCTCCCTGGGAAGTCTTCCCTAAGCTCCTCAAGCCTAGCTTGGTTCTGGTTCCCCCAGTGGGTGCCCGCAGGCACCGCTCCCACCATGCTGGACTGTCTGTCACTGGACCACCAGCCCCTTGAATGCAGCAGCCACACCTTGTGCATCCCCAAGGCCCTGACACCTGGCCCAGGGCAAGAGACCGATAAATGTAAGACAAGCCCGTGAACTGATGAAGGGTGGCCCTGTGAACAGAGCGCTGCCCTGAAAGCCAGGGACCCTGGCCTTTCCCTTGGTTCTGCCACTAAGTCTCTGCGTGGTCTTGGTGAGTCAGCTCCTCCTTTGGGCCTCAGTTTCCCCAGTTTGACAGTGACAGTGTTGGACCAAATCAGAGATTCTCCTGGTGAACATCTGAATCACTTAGGGGAATTTAAAAATACAAATCTATTTAAAAATACAAAAACAAAAGCTACAGATATGTAGCTCCACACCCAGAAGAACCCACGCATTTTTAAAAATTCCTCAGGCATTGTAGGTGCAGGCAGAATAGAAAGCCTCCGGCCTGCATGCCAGCCAGTCATCTTCCCCGCTGACCACCTGGGTATTGCTAGGAAATCAGACGCAGCAGGTAGAACCTTTGCATTGGTTAGAAAAGTATGAGAACCAGCTAATTTCTGTCTCCAGCTCTGCACTGGGTGGTTACAGCCTTCAACAGACAAGGGCCTCCGAGAACAACCAAACGTGCCTTTGCAGCTGACCTCCCTGGATTCCCCCATGCATGTGGGAAAGCAAGCAACGAGATTTCAGACTATAACCATCTTCCCCTAGTACCACTTCATGGGGACAGAATGAGTATGCCCATTTTACAGATGGGCAAAGAAATGGGAGATCAGGGAGGCAAAATGAACAGTCAGGCCACACATGGCACAGCTGGGATTGACAACCACAGCTGAGAAACTCCAGAACAGCTGCTAGGGCACTGAGCACTTGAAATGCAGCCACTGAGATGTGTTTTAAGTGTAGGATGCTGAAAGTCAGGTGTGATCGTGCACACCTGTAATCCCGCCCCTCTGGGAGGCTGAGGCAGGAGGACTGCAAATTCAAGTCCAGCCTGGACTTGCGGAGACCTTAGTGACTTGCTGGAGACTGTCTCAACATAAAAAGTTTTTTAAAAAAAGAGCTGGGGCTGTAGCTCAGCATGAAGGTTCTGGCTCCTCCTCAGTTCCAAAACCCAAAAACACATCGGATTTCAAAGACAATGTGAAAAAAAGAATGTAAAGTAGCTCAATAAATTTTTATAGGTTACAGCTTGAAATAACACTATTTTGGATACAGTGGGTGAATAAAGTGTGTAATTAAAATTAATTTCACTTTAACATGGTTATTCCTAAATTTTCTATATTTAAAAAGCATATTTTTCAATTACATTTCATATATTTTATATATGACATGTAAGTATATGTGTATATATATTGTTGTGTGTGTGTGTGTGTGTGTGTGTGTGTACAGAGCCTCCCACATGACAGGCGGTCACTGCCTTGGTTCCTCTCCCTAGCTCTCCCTTTATTCTACCAGTGGGGCTGCCTTAGAACCAATAGCTCTCCGCAGTGGCCCTAGGAGTCACTCTGGGTCCCCAACTCCTGGGAACTCTGTTTCCTTGGGGGGTGGGTTTGACACTAAACAGCCATGTGGACAGGAGGGTGGGCAGGGCTGGAAGAGCATGAGCAGAAAAGTCATAGCTAACATTCATTCATTCATTTATTAACTGACTGATTGATTGATTGATTGATTGATCTTTTTGAAACAGGGTTTCCCTACGCAGTTCAGGCTGGCCTTGAACTCACTTTGTAGCCCAGGCTGGTCTTGAACTCTGATCTTCCTACCTCAGTCTCTGAAGTGCTAAGATTACAGCAGAACAGCTGCTGAGCCATCACACCTGGCTACGGTTAACATTTATCGAGAATTTACAGCCAGATGCTGTCCTGTACTTCTCCCACATTAACTGATTAAGTCGGCCACAATCCTCTGAAGTTGGTCCTGTTACTATTTGACCCATTTCCCAGGGAAGGACACTGAGGTGCAGAGGAATGTTTTGCCTAAGGACAAAGGCTGGGGCTGGGGATATATAGCTGAGTGGCCTAAGCCCCTGCCTGGCAAGTGCAAGGGCCTGAGTTTGAGCGTCAGCACAAAAACAAACAAACCAACAAACCAAGGGCACAGAACCAGGACGCAGGGGATTTAGCACTGGAATCTGGGCTTCCCCGACTCCAAATGCACGACTCATAGAAGTGCTGGGGGAAGTCAGAGCCACTCCCTTCTTTCTCCCACAAATATTTGGCCAGCACATGTATCTACACTCCCAGAAAACCTTTCCCAGCACCTGCTGGGGCCCCGTCACCCTCACCTCGGCCAGGCCTGCTGATGAACGGCGTTCGGCGCAGGCCAAAGGAGAGGCGGGAAGCAGACAGACCATGCTGTGTCTGCTAGAAGCCTGCAGAACTGCATCCCCTGACCCTGAGCTCAACCTGGCACCCCTCTCCACCCCCAGATGTTGCACAGCTCCATCCCCAGAGAGCACTTGAGTTGACAGAGTGAAACCATTATCAAGACAAAAGAGAATCTGCCTTCTCCAGACTGGATAAACAAGGTACTAATAATAAGAATTCATTTCCTAGAAATCAGGCGCTGGATGTGTGTTTACAGGATCCAACCCACTATTCACCATCTGCTTTCCCTGCTGGGAGCCGCAGTAGTTAGAAGTGGGTGCAAGTTCTGGACTTAGGTAGACAACTTGCTTCCCAGCTTCCCAGTTATTAGCTCTGGGACTCCAGGTTAAGAACCTCAATCTCTCTGAGTCTGATTCCTCACCCATTCAATAACCACCACCCAATAAAACCTGCATGCAATGTGACACCAGCCTTAGGGAGACTCACAGTGGCCCTGGGGAAACACTGCTGGTCCCCAGGACCACGGATGTGATGAGGATGACAGTGTAGTGTGCAGAGAACCATGAGCACGTGTCCGTAATCTGTGGCAGCCCCGAGGCCGCTCTGGGAGCGGTTTTGCAGCTGAGCATAAAAAGGCAAACAGCATCAGCAACTGAGAAGCTGGGCTCAGCGATACCCAGCCACAGGACTGGAGCTTGGAGAAGCCTTGCCTGGAATCCCCCCCACGTCCTTTTCCAAGTTTCATGCCTTCGAGGGGCCACACCCTCTAGCTTTCAACTTGCTGCTTCACCTGGAACTCAGCAAAAGACCCAGCCTCCCTCTGCCTCGAGGCAGAGACCCGTGCTTACAAAAGCCCTGTGGTTCTCTCCCATCTCTGATAGCACAGGTTGTCCCCTTTTATGCCTTATATCTAGGTGTCCCTTCAAAGCCTCGCACGCTCACAGGTGGGGCTTGGGAGGTGATTGGCTCGTGGAGTGTGATACTCAGGGTTGGATTAGTCCACGATGGGCTGGGAGCTGAGTATAATGCTGGGAGGTGGAGTTTGGTTGGAGGCTATGGGTCACTGAAGATGTGGCCTGGAAGGATCTCCTTGCCCTGATTTCTCCCTGCTTCCCCCTCACCATGGCATGAGTTCTTTCTCCTTGCCATGACCTCTGCCACGCTGCCCTGCCTTGATGCCAGCCCATTATGAACTGAAGCCTCTACAAACTGTGAGCTGAAATACACCTTTCCTCCTCAAATTTGTGGGTGTTTGGTATTGTGCATCATCACTAAGACAGTAACTAAGACACCCCCTTTACAGCGTGCCTCTCCTCTCTCTTCTACCTTACCCTTCAGAAAAAGGCCACTCCTTCCTCTGTCCCATTGGCCCTCTTATTGGGCATCACACCAGACTCTCCTGGAGTGGCCTCAGGGCTAACCTGTCTCTCTGCCAGGCTTGATTTTCAGAAAGGCCCAGTGCCCTTCTGCCATCTACCCAGCCAACTCCTTTTCACCCTCAGGACCAAGATCAACAGTCTCTTTTCTGAAGCTCACCTTGCTCTTTCCACCCCAGAAAGGCCAGCTTCTTTCCTCCATGTTAACCCAGTACCACGCATTTAAGATTCACACGTACATCTCACATCATCCACCGTCTACTGTTTAGGGGCCTCTCTCCCTGTAAGCATGTTTCCAGTGCAAGGACCCAGTTTTGTTCATAGCTGACTATTTTGGGCTTCACACTGAACAGGTGATTAATTAAGATTTACTCAAAGAATGAATGAAAGAAAAATAGTGACAATTTGACCTTTGGCCTTCCCTCTCTGTAACCTCCTGGATATCCTACAGGAGTCCAAGCCCAGGCATGCCGCCATCTTTTCCCACCCACTGCAGCCCCTCTCAGTCTCCTTCTTGGCAGCTGTTACCCTGCTCTTTTTATCCAGCCTCTAAATATTTAATCGATATTTCTTTCTTTTCTGAACTGCTGGGGGTGGAGCCCAGACCTCACACACGCTAGACAAACGCTCTACTCCTGAGCCATATCCCAGCCTACTCCCAGAACGTGGAATTTTCTCTTCTAATTTGTTAATTCATTAAAAGAAGGAGGAAACTGAGGTCCACACAAGTCAGTGGCAAGGACCTTGGTCTTAACAGCCAGGACTTCTCCTGCCCTTACAGGATCTGGGGCACTTATATCTTAGTTCAGGCTGTTTCATCTACCCAGAAGAATAATTTTTTTCCCTTGACTTCACACATAGACGCCCCTTCCTCCAGGAAGCCTTTCTTGGTCCCCTGGAGCAAAATCCTTCTTGGTTATCCCCTGTCCTGACTCCAGGTGGGTTTGTGCCTCTTACTGCCTGTGGACAGCAGCTCCTTTAAGGTTTACCTGTTCCCTGACAACTCCACGCCCTGAGCATCTTGAGTCAATCTAAAATAATTCTTCTCTCAGGGTTTAAATGGGTCCTGGAGAAATAATGGCATCTGGGCTGGGAGGGTAGCTCAGTGGGACAGTGTTTGCTTTGCATGCATGGTATCCTGGCTCGATCCCCCAATACTGCAAGAGATGATAATAAAATAAACAACAGCCTGCCTTCTCCCCTATTTATAATCCTCCAGTGGCTCTCACCGTATTTAGAACAAAATCCCAAACCCTCACCACGGCTTACAAAACCCTACATGATATTTTCCCACTCCTGCCACCCCTCTGACCCCACTTGCTACGCTGCCCCCTCTCTCATCATTTGCCATGTCACCCTCATTTGTGCTCATTTTAGTTCTTAACCTTCTCTGGCATTTTCCACTTGGATGTTTACTGCTTGTCTCTCTACCCCTCCCAGCCCCACACACCCTAATAACACATAGCTTCTGTCTAGCTCCTCACGTATCCCCAGGGCCTGAACAGTGCCTGGTTAACAATAAACGGATAGGTCGCCAGCCCCAGGAGTGATCTGGGCTGGAGACATAAATTGGAATCATGTGATAGAGGACTAAAGCCGGGGGGGGGGGTGTGATCACCCAGGGAGAGGGTCTGCTACAAGGGGGGAGGCAAGCAGGACAACGGAGCATCTTGTGGCAGTAGAAAGGATGCACCTGCAAAAACACCGAGAAGGTTGAAGAGAAAACATTAAGCATTAAGTCACAGGAGCCAAGAGGAGACCTTCCGGATGGAAGGCATGGTCAACAGTGTGGGCTGCCGAGAGGGAAAGTCCAAGCTGACTTCCTGCTGACCTTGGGCAGACCCCTGCACTGGTGGGCCTCAGGTGGGAACCATCTGTGCCACGAGAGAGACCTCTTGGGTCTGGAAACTGCCAGCTCTAAGAGTCTCTTATTTCTGCTCATATTCACATCACCATGCCAAAAAGAATACTCACCCATCTGTGGCCTAGGAGAGAAGGGACGATGGAGTGCCCCACCCTCATTATTTACTCACTGGGCAGCTGACCAACTCTCAGGCAGCTCCTGTGTATTTCTGGCCCTGTACCAGCTGGGGATCAGCAGAGGCCCTGGGTCCTGCCAGTCATGTCCAGCTGGCCTTGCCCCCAACCTCCCACAGCCTCCTCCAGCTCCTGGCTTCCTGGATGCCTCCATGACAAAGCTTACCCATTTCTGCTCACAGGATCAGAGGCTGAAGAAGACCCAGCCACCAAAGGGGCCTCACTTGCTGCTGTGACAAAGAGTCCTTCAAGACCCCTGCAAGGAGGGCTGAGACCCGGCCCGTGTGGTCCAGAGGAAGCACAGGGTATGCGCCACTGGAAGGCGATTCCAAGGAAGGGAGCAGACCTTGCTTCTAGTAATCAGAGCAGTGAAGGCCACCAAGGACTGAGCTCTCCTTTGGAGCGAGGTTATGCAGAGTAACAATCCCATGGGGTGCACATTGGGGAGGGGGTGTTGTTATCCTTTCATATAGGAGAGAGTCAAGGCTCAGAGAGGTTGAGGTCTTGCCAGAGACCACATGTCCAGTTAAGCAGCTGGCCAGACTGAGGACCCCCCTCAATAATTCTTGAACTTCCCCAGACCCTAGTAACACAGGGAATTTTAGTCTCTACGGGCACTGTGACCTTGGGCAACATGTATTCTCCACTTTCCCCGTCTGCAGGAAAGCAGATGTCTTAATGCCCTTCCAGTTCTGACGTTACGTGATTAGCTAGGAACTGAACAGAACTTTACAATTAAAAAAAAATAAGGCATCCATCGGGCATCTCGTCCACTGCTGTGAATCTGAAGGCAGAAGGAGCCCCGCCATTTGGTAGATGTGCACATCGAGGCTCGGAGAGTGGTAGTGACCTGCCCAAGGTCACAAGCAAGGTGGGGAGCCTGGGGCTCCACGCCCGGACTCTTTCAAGTCTGCTCTAGAAAAGGGCGCCCCTGCGGCGGCGCCGAACCCAGACCTGGCCAGCAGGGGGCAGCGCCCAGCTTTGCTCGGCCGCGCCAGGGCCACCTGGGGGTGTCGCAGCTCTGGCCGGGGGGTGAACCTCGCGCTCCAACGCTTCTTGCTGGGGCGCAGGGTCCCCCCGGAACGCGCACTCGGGAACCGCAGCAGCCCCCCGGGGACTGTGTCGGCTCACCCTAGGGGTCCCCCCTGGCGGGACAGGTCTCCCAGGACCCTCTGCCCCGCGCCCGCCCCTGCTGTCCGAAGACGCAGAGAAGCGGTCCCCCGGCACCGAGCCGGGTGAGGGGCGCCCCCGCCTGGCGCCCCGGTCGGTCCTGGCGGGCCCGGCTGTGCGAGGTGGCGACGCCCCCTCCCCGGCGGCACGCGGCGCCCAGCGCTTACCCCCTGCGGCCGGCAGGTGCGAACGGACGCCGGGGCGCCCGCCCGCGATCCGGCTCTCCGGCCTCCGCTGCTGCCGCCTGGACTGCACTGCGACCCCGCAAGCTCCGGGCCCCGCTGCCCGGGGACCCCGCCGGGCCGCGCTCCCAGCGCCCTGCAGCTCGGGCTCCGCTGCTGCCGGCGCCGCCCGCCCGCCCGGCCGCGCGCTCCCCTCCCCAGCTCCTCCCCTCCAGGCTCGCTCCCCACTCGGCCCCCCGCCCTCCAGGAGGGAGCTCGGCCCCCGCCACCCCGGTGCGGCTGGCCTGGGAGCTCGCAGAGCCGGCCCCAGCCCCAGGGAGACGGAAGGAGGAGGTCCCCACCTGTAGAGGGCGGTGAGCTGGGTCTGGGGCAGGGCTGTGCCGGGAGGTGGGCCATGCCCGAGACCTCAGCGGTCCATTTACCCCGGTGTTCACCGCGAATGGGCTAGCACTGCATTTATGGATGTAGCCCGGGTCAGTATGTCATCGGTCCTACTTGTGGGGGTGATCAAAACAGACGTGGACCCCGGAGCCTACATTATACTGGGGTAGGCACAGTGTACTCACTAAATAAACCTTGCATAGAGGTACATAGATGGTAGAGAAGGAAATACAGCGGGGGACAGAGAGTGAGGGGGAGGCTCTGACTGATGGCCCGGTGAGCGTACACTAGGAAAGCAGGCTTGTGCTCAGACAGGAGGAGGGAAGGGAGTGACCCCTCCGTCCAGTGGTAGGCAGTGTCTGGCCAACTCCTGAGGGTGGCCTGTCTTGTGAGGTCAGAGGATTCTGAAGTCCAGCCTCCCTGCTGAGGTTCCAGCGAGGGTCGGGGTGCCTAGATGAATCTGCCCGGGCTGCAGAGAGCCAGCTGAGAGAACAGACTTGGCTCAAAGACAGAAACAGCAAGAAACTTCCAGAGAAGAGGCCGGAGCGCTGGACAGGTCTGAAGTCCAGGTGCCACGCAGCTCCAGCGGAACTGGCCTTCTGTGTCCTTGGCGGCATTTTGTCCACTTGGCCTTTGTGTATTTTGAAGCCTCCTTATGAGAATCTGCCATCGGATTATGTCTTCCGATCAAGTGACCTGGTGTCCCTTGTACTGTGCGGTCTTGAGGTCTTCTTAGCTGGGGGGAGGGAGAGGCCCCAAGTGTGCACTGGCACCTTTGACATCTGGCTCGTCCCAAAACTCCGCAGCTTGTCCACATCCTTTTCGGTGTCATTCTGTGACCTTCCTTCTGCGCAGAATTCTCCACCTACCTGGCCTGCCTGTCCTTCCTCTGTGTCTCATCCCCCCACCCCGTTTATCATTTGGTGATTGGCCTGGAGCCGCCAGTGCTCTCAATCTCTTTGGTTTTTGGAAGGCTGTGATCAATGATCATTAATAATGCAAAGGCTCTTTTTGTCTTAGTGCAAATCCCAGGCAAATAAATCACTGGCAAATAAGAGTTATCGGCAACCACACCTCAGCCTGCTCAACTCTGTTCAGGCCTGGGCTTTTTTCCCACATAGGAAGTAAGAAGATTGACCCACGGCAATGCAGGCAGGTCTCAAAATAGGCACTGCAGCGGATGCCTCCAGGTGAACTGTTACAGAGGAGTCCACGTACTGTGGCCCTACCAGGGTTCTAGTCTGAGATCCTTCTGTTGAAAAGTCCACGTGGCAGAGTAGAGATGGACACATGCTAAGTTTGTGTCCTTTAGGGAAAGATTCTGACAACTCAGAAGCAGCCCTGGCCAGGGATGAGCAAAGGAGGGGCAGGAGAGGGGCAAACCTCACATCAGCTCGCACTGTAGAGGATAAAAGGAGCCGACATGGCAAATGACTCCGGAGAGCCGGTTGATGGAAAGGTTGATGGAAAAGGCTGGGCCTGCGGAAGGGAGTTCACCTCGGCATCTCAGTCCCTACCTGGGCCCAGAGGTGTGGAGTACTCACGGTGTGCAGGAGGAAGCCACGCTGGGCTCAGCACAGCACAGCTGGGGAGGAGCCAGAGGAGACACACTCAAGCTCAGAGTGGACTCTGGGAAGGGCCAGCCCTGTGCTGAGCCCTGAAAGGGAGCTAAGAAAGAAAGGGCAGGAGAGGCAGAGGAGCCCCCTACTTGGAGGGGTTTGTGCAGAAGCTCCAGGCTAAAGAGAGAATTCAGAAAGGGAGGCTGACGTTAGTTCTTTAGATGGGGCTGGAGGGGCAGGAAGCTTATGAAGAGCCTCAAAGGCCAGATTTTAAAAATGCTCTTTACCCTTGGCACCCACAGGAGCCAGGGAAGGGCTTGAGCGGGGAGATGAATGGCATCTCTGCTCCTTCTGCCGCCTCCTGAGAGTCCCAGTTCTCTCTTTCCTAGCATTCCAGGATCTTCCCAATCGTTCCCACCCCGTATTCTTCATAGCCAGACCTGGTCCCTGTTTTGCTTCAATCTAGAAAACTCTGATCTCCATTCCTTTGGCCAGAATCCCCCACATTTCCACGCTTTCACATCTCCTCGGTCCACAGGGACTCATCCCTCGAGGTCCAGCCCAGGATCCCCTTCCTTCTCCGTGTGGTCTACCCATTCCTACTGCATGGACATGTGGTTTTCTCCCTGGAGGGTGTCAACACAGTGGGGGTTAAAAGTACAGGCTCAGCAGTCCAGCTGGGCTTGACTCTTGATTCTCTGCTCAGTGGCTGTGCGACTCCAAGTTATCTCAGGTCTGGGAGCCTCAGTTTGCTCATCTGTAGAGTGGTCAGAGTATATTACTGACCACAAAGAGTTATGATGAGGACAGCACCATGGCTGTCTTGTGTCACTGAAGCTGTAATCAGATACCCATTTGCCATAGTTATTTTATGTTCATCTCTCCCAATATGATGAGTTCCTGGAGGGAGGGCTCTGTCTTACTCGCCCAGCTGTACCCTGTGCCTTGCCCTGGGTTCTCAGATTATAAGCATTCACCCAAAGACTGATGGATGAGTGAGTGGATGGATGAGTTAACAGAAGGAGAAGCTACTCAGCCACTGCCGTCCCCTCTGCTCAGAGGTGGTCGCTGGATGTGTCCTGTTCTGAAGAGTGGTGGGTGAGTCCTGTGGCAGGGAACTCGTGTCTGGGGCAACCTTGATTTCCTGACCACGGCTTGCAATTTCTTAGAGGAGCACTGTCTAGACAGAAAGGAGCAGGGACTGCATAGGAATCAGCGTGCAGGGGCGGGCTTCCTGGGGAGCAGGAGCCAGCCTCCTCCAGCCTTTCCTCGCTTAACCTCCTCCCCATGGCTCAGGACCCAGCCGGACAAGGTCGCCACCTGCTCCCATGGTAGAAATTAGCTCACGTCTTTGACCTGGGGACAGCAGACAAGGGGACAGCATAGCCCCTCATCACTTAGCGACAAGGTAAAGCAAAGGGCAGAGAGTCCATCTCAAGGGCAGGAACAGTATTTATTGAGCAGTTTTTCTTCCCAGCCACCAGTCTCTCCTCTGGGTAATGCTGTGAGGAAAGCACCATTGTGTATTTCCATTGTACAGATGCACAAAGAAATATGGACATTAGGCAACTTTCTCTTGCAAGGGTGGTGACAGGACCTCAGTTACACCGGACTCCCCAAGAATCAGACACCCAAATGTTTTCAGGACTCTCTTTACACATTGCTGTGGGGAGTGGTACAGAGGAAGAAAAGACAATTAAGATTCAATTTCTAGGGGCCGGGGATTTAGCTCAGCAGCATAAGCACCTGCCTTACAAGCAGGTGGTCGTGAGTTCAATTCCCCGTACTGATAAAAAGGAAAAAGACAAAAAAAAAAAAAAAAAGATGCGATTTCTATTCTCACAGTTTGTAACGTGAGGACAGAGGTGAGGCTTCACTTACCTTTGTATTCCCAGCCCAGGGCCTGGCAATACACTGAATGTTGCATAAAGCACAGATTGTCAGAGCTGAAACATTTTGATCTTTGGGGTTCACCAATCCTAGCCAGGAATATTGGTGCATGCCTGTAGTCCCAGCATTTGGGAGGCTGAGGCAGGAGGATTGCTGAGAGTTTAACACCACTCTAGTGAGCTCGAGTTTAGCCTGAGGTACAGAGTAAGATCTCTTCTCAAGAAAAAAATAAAGAAAAAAAGGAAATGAGATGATCCATGAACAAGTTTTAGTGACATAGCTCACAGTCCCACCTCATTTTCCCTCTGATTATTATTGACCAGCCACGGTGAGTCAATAGCAGATCTGGACAGACTGAGGCTTTCTGACTCCCAGTCAGTGCCGTTTCCAGCTCTCATGATTGCTGTGTTCGTGGCATGCCGTCAGGGGAGAAGGGGAGTTGGCCGGGGAGGGGTGGTGCATGGGATCAGTGGCTTGCTGTCCTAGAGGACAAACGCCCAGTTGATCCCTGAGCCCATGTGTCAGCCCCTCTGCCATGCCCCTTCCCATCTTTGAAGCCTCTCCTTCTGTCTGTTTGCTGAAGACATGCTGAGACTCTTGATAACATGCCCTCCTGTTGCAATTTCCTCTGGGCCAGACGGGTGGGGCAAGCCGGGCTGTAGTCGGCAGGAAATTCCCAGAGAGCAGAGAGGGACAAAGGAGGAGAGCAGTCAGCGATGCTATCTCCAGCCTCAGACTCAGCCTCCTCTGAGCCAGAGAGACTCAAGTCCACCCGAGAGGATTTTCTGTTTGTTTTCCTCTGGCTCCACTTCCAACAAGGGAATTTAATTAAGAGCCTGATTGCTTTGCCTGGGGAATAGAAATCTAAGGGGACAGCAGGCTGAGCCTGGGAGCTGCGATGAGCAAGGGAGGGGATAAAAGAAAGGACCCCTTTTGACCCAGAACTGGATAGGCTTAAGCCCATCCAGCTGCAGCAGAGAGCTTCAGTTCGCTGGGGGCGTGTGATCCACTATAGGACAAGCATCTTGGCCTATAGGAACCTGAGAAGTTTTAGATTTTGTGGTGCAACTTTAAAGAAATTTAGATCAGCCAAGGACCCAGCCAATGGACCCACTTTGATATTCTTAAACGTTGCCACTCACACTGTTAAGGAAAAGATTATTTGATGGTGCTTATGAAAGCATGGCCAGGAAGACTTGGCAGGGCAGGTCCAACTCAGGACTGCTGTGATAGGCATAGGATTTTGCAGTGAGGGAGAGGAGATTGTAACTCTGAATACAGCGCGGGCAAGCTGGGGTTTTCAGCCAAGGGGCAGAGCCAGAGCGGGAGTCAGTGGGAGGAAAATCACTAAGAGGAAAGGCCTGGGGAACTCTGGCTAAGCCCACTCACAGCACCCTTACTGGAGGTCAGACTGCACCAGGGGATGGTGGTAACGGAATGAGGAACCCCATCCAGATAACAGGGTGATCAGATATGAAGAATGGGAACAGAGGCTCTTACTAACCAGACTTAGCACTTTGTTTCAATTGTATGTTTAGCTGGGCATGGTGGCACACACCTGTAATTCCAACATTCCCAGAGACTGAAGCAGGAGGATCATAAGTTCGAGCCCAGCCTAGGCAACTTAGTGATTTAGAGAGATCCTGCCTCAAAATGACAAATAATAAGGGCTGGGATGGTAGCTCAGTGCAAAGGGCCTGGGTCTAATGGCACTTCAACCTAGTACTACAAAACAAACAAACAAACAAACACCTTGGATTTTGCAAGGAAGTTCACAGGCCTGGAAGCCTGCTCAAAAGCCTGAATAAAGTTTGACTAAGCCTAGGATCTCTATCACTTTAATAAGTACTACTGAATAGTTTTATTTTGTTTTTTTGTTAGCAATGCCACTCCAACTGTCTTACCCAGGTCTGTCTTACCGCTGGGGTGCAGAGGGCCTGGGTTCCAGTTCCACTCTTTCACATCCTTGAGCCTCAGCTTCCTCATTTGCAAAGGGGACAGGTCTTTCTACGCACCCTATTCACACGATCCACCCACAAAATCAGGGTAAGGCTACTGTCTTGCAGAGTTAGGGGGAGGAATCAGACAGGATCTGGCAAATAAAAGGGGAATAATGCATCTGAGAGAGCGGCCCAGGCTTGGGAGTGAGGAGGGGATTAGGAGTCTATTAGGCAGGAAGGACAGTAGCTCTCAAGTGTGGCTGGGAAGCCCAGAATGGATCTGCTGAGTCTCAACTCTCCAGGGATCTTACAGAAATATCTGCCAGGTGTCCTTCTGCTGACAGAGCATGATGGGAAGGCCTTGGCTCAAGGGTGCAGAGCCCTCGGTGGACACTGAGCGAGCACCTCACAGATTGGGGCCTAAAAAGTACAGGGTAGAGAGTTCACTGCTTGCACAATGGCTCGATCTCCCTTTTAAATCCCTTCGGACACTGATGGTAAATCTTTTAGTGTTTCAATGATACAAACGCCCCATGTGCTGTAGGTGCCCTGTCACTGCCTTAGCAAGACAGAGCCCTAGAAGGCATCCTAAGCAGAGCCCCCTCCTGGCCAGCAGGAGATCTGGTTCCCTTTGCCGTCTTACCATTATATATTTTAAATAAGCTTTCACCTCACCTCCTCCATCCACTGTGGGACACAGCCCCGGCATTCCAGGAGCAAGAAGGGACTGGGAGAAAATCCTCCGCTTCTCATCAGCTGTGCAAACTCAGGAAGGAGCAGTGCCTCTCTGAGACAGTTTTCTCATCTGTAAATGGGGCTGTTAGTGCCTGCTTCACCGGCTGCTGTGAGCATTAAATGAAACCAGAAATGAAAATACTTTCCACTGCACCTGGCCCACAGTAGGCCCTCATTAAATGCTGAAGTAGAGCACCCCACCCGCTGGATCTTTCATGGAGGAACAGGGTTGCTGAGGAGGACTACATGTGGTTTGGTAGAACTTCAACCTCTTGGCTTCCTGAAGCTTCTCAGGGCTGGGTGAGTAAATTATTCTTGTGTGAGATGAAGACACACTTTCCTTGATTTTCCCCAGGGCCAACATACAAGGGGGCTAGGGTTGGAATAGTCCTTTAAACAGTATCCATCCATCAAGTCTGTTAATTAAAAAAAAAAAAAAGACCAAAAACCAACTTTGGTAGTTTTAGCCAAAAAGGCTGAAGTGATCTGTGAGAAACAGGGTGCTTCTAAGAGGAACCGATTTTCTCTGTTCAAACTGGATTTTAGAAAAATGTACCCAAATAGGCCAGGGAGAAGGCTCAAAAGCCTGACTAAATTTTGGTCAAGCTGAAAATCACCATCGCTTTAACCAGTGTTATGGTTTGAGTCTGGATGTCCCCCCAAATCCTCATGCAGTCATGGGGGCAGGCTTCTAGAGTTTGTGAGTAATTCATCGTCCAATGCTGGATTACGAGTTCTAAGGGACAGAGAGAGTCTTGTCTCTCCTCTCCTTCCCTTTTTACTTCTGTTGCTTTTGCTGTCTTCTGTCGCCATGACCTGTTCCCCTCTGCCTCGCCACCCTACCTTGGAGCCAGCAGATTATGAACCAAAACCTCTGCAAACTCTGAGCTAAATAAACCTTTCCTTCCTTAACTTTGGGTGTCAGATACTTTGTCCCAGCAACCAGAGAAAAGTAACCAACACAAGTATTCCTGAATCAATTTTTATTCCGTTTCACTCATGGCATGTTTAACTCGTAGGGAAGTTGTTTGAGAAGGACTTTGATATTTTTGCCACACAGTGACCAGTAGGAGACACCAGTCTAGACATCCTGGCTCTGTGCAGACCTGAAGCAGAGGCCTGGATGGCCAGGTCCTTCCAAGATACAGTATCTTCCGTTGAGGCCTGCTTACCCTGCCCAGACCTTCATGTGATCTGCTTTGAGACCCAAGGGGAAGACTCTCAGGCCTAGAGATGTCTGGGCCTGTCCTGCAAGCCTCTGACCTGCAAAGGCAGCTGACAGAGACAGGCCTTCCTTCTCGCTGGCAGGTTATTGCCCTTGTGTCTAGATTACTGGACAGTATGGCGGTGGTCTAACGTGGCAGAAGGCCAAAGTGACGACCACTTCCTCCTCCTTCCCCTCCAGTCCTGATTACAACTTCCATTTTCTTTCCGATGTGCAAAAAGAAGTCCAATCAGTTCCCACACGTCATCAATGCCTCCCCAAGTGCTGCTTCCAGCCAGACGTCACACACCCCTCAGCCCCCCTGATTCCATCAGAGGAGAAAAGCCCAACTCCCCCCATGAATTGTAGGTTTCTCTCCACATCCTCAACAAAGGCATTTTTTTCTTTCTCTTTGCTTCTCTATTGTACCCCAAACCCCTAACCTCCCTACCAGCCCTCCTCCCACTGCTCACGTCCCAAGGACCACGTTTGCTGGCCCTAGGGGCCTGGGTTTGTTCTCTTGGGAGGGACAGAAGCAGCGAGAAATAGGAAAAAACCACGTGGATCTGACTGCAGCACCCATTCACCTGCTTGGTGAGTTCTCGTGAGGTGACGTGGCCGGGCCCCCTCGTTTCTCTGAGCCTCTGCTTCCCTCTCCCGGACTTGTTTCCTACTCCGCTGTCTGCTCCCCAGGAATCCCTCCCTGCCACCCCACCCGCGGTCACATCATTTTTCTCTCACCCTGTGTCTTATTGTTCTTAGCACTTATCTGATGTCCTGTTTTTATTTTGTTTACTGTCCTCATTTTTTGTTTGCTAGTCTATCCAGGACCCAGATGGACGCCTATAACATGAGGCACATGGGAAGCACTTCTCAAATAAAGTAGTGTAAGAGAGAGAGCTATCATTTGCCTTTCCCAGGAAAAGTCCGGCATGCTGGAATCCCACTCCTTCACTGTCCTGCCCTGCAATCTTGAACAAGTTACTTTCCTGCTGCTCTGTAAAAGGCACGTAATAAAAGTTTCCCTGTGCCATGAACAGCACATGTGATGATGTCTATAAGGTGTTTTTGGTTTTTTCTTTTTTGGTTTTTTGAAACAGCATGTCACTATGCAGTTCAGGCTGGCCTTGAACTAACTCACTCTAGCCCAGGTAGGACTTGAACTTAAAATGATTCTCCTGCCTCAGCCTCCCAAGTGCTGGGATAACAGGAGCGCACCATCACACTTGGTTATAAGGCATTTTTGCATAGTGCTGGACACATACTGTAGTAGATGCTCAATAAAAATCAGGTTGCAACTAACTCAGTGATAAAACATGTATTCCAAATGCGTTATGCTCTGAGTTTGATCCCCAGCAAACAATCACCCCCAACAGAAGGATCAGGTACTTAATAGGTAGTAATTGAGCTGATTGTGTGTGACACAGAGGAAACTCCAGAAGTGAGGCACAGGAGAGTGGGAAACGAGGCTCTACAATGGAGCGACCGGCAGGAAGAGGCTGTTACAGGGAGTGTGGAACCCAACTCCAGGCAGAGATGTGGGAAGAAAGAGCAGAAAACAAAAGTGAGCCTTATTCCTGAGATACCACTCAGTTCTCCTCGGACTCAGAGAGAGTCACAGGAAGCACCTTCCATGGGCCCTGACACCTTCCACAGGCCTGTAGTCCATGTGCTCTGCTGTGGGCTGCCGGCGCGTCCAGGCCAGCACTGCCTGAGTCCTTCAGTCCAGGAGAGGAAGGGCTGGGGTCACCAACAGAGACAGGAAGGTGACAAGGCCCACTGCCTTTTGTGGCATGTTCCTAGGCACGGCATGCGACTTAAATAACACGACTTAAATAACTCTTTTTTTTTTTTTTTGTCGTTTTCTTTTTTATCAGTACCGGGGATCGAACTCACGACTGCCTGCTTACAAGGCAGGTGCTTAATGCCGCTGAGCTAAATCCCCAGCCCCTTAAATAACTCTTGAATTGATCTTCACGGCATCCTAGGAGGAGCAGGGAAGGATCATTCTCATTTTATGAGTGAACAGCCCACAGCTCAGAGGGCCGAGATTACTCTGCCCAGGATAACTGGGGGGAAAAACAGGAGCCAGCTACTCACAGGGGCTCACTGGATACCAGACACTGCCCTAAAGAACACTTTCCGTATATTTCCCAGCCAATCCACGATGTTTGGGTTTTATTGTGCCTATTTTATTTATTGATTGTGGTACTGGAGAACCAAGCCCCTTATGCAACTATATCTTTAGCCTCTTTTATTTATTTATTTCACTTTTTATTTTGAGACAGGACTAAGTCACTCAACTGCCCACAATGGGCTCAAACTTGGGATCCTCCTGCCTCAGTCTCCTAGAGTCCTGGGATTACAGGCACTCACCACCATGGCCTGAGTCTATTACTGCAGTCATAAAATAACAACAGTAACATCTGTCTTTATAGGACTCAGTGGAAAGAAAGGAAATCCTCATGGGAAACGTTAGGAAAGAACAAAGTGTGAGGCAGGGATCCCTGTCCCAGAGGCGCGCTGAGAGGAGGTTAGGACAGCGGCTGCAGCAAGCTCCTCTGCCTTCTCCTCTCATACCCCTGAAGCTTGCAAGCCGCCTGTCCCTGAAGGGATTTTCAGCTGCGTGCATTACCATCTCATTCCAGAGGAATCCGGTGAGACACAGGCTGCACGTTGAACTGAGTGGAGAGAAGCAGGGCTGGGTGGAAACCCACACACCCACCAGCCTCATCCCTTTCTAATCCTCCCCCACTGCTCCCTCAGGACCCAGCTAAGCTGGAAGGCAGGGTTTAACGCTAACAGTAGCACAAGGAAAAAATAATACCACAGTGCTGCTGCCAAATTTAACTTCAGACATCGTGGAAAGAGCAGTTCTGATCGCGCCAAAGAGAAGACATTTTGACAGTCTCTGAAATCCGAGGGAAATTTCTAGAATAGATAATTAATTGACAGATGAATTTGAGATGCCTAAGCAACCTTTCAAAATCATAGCTGTTTCCTTCAAAATATAATCTCTAAGTTTCATGTAGAAATCAAAATGTTAGAGTTGATTTTTCACTCATGAGACCGAAGAAATATAAAATGATCATTAATAGCTAACACGGGGCCAGGAGTATAGCTCAGGGGCATAAACACCTGCCTAGCAAGTGCAAGGTCCTGAGTTCAATTCACAGCACCAAAAAACAAATAATCAAATAATACCAAAACCAAATAATTTCTAACACTGGCGGAGTGTTAAGAAACGCCCAGAGCACACTCCCACCATGGTGCATACCAGGGGCATCTGTTTTGGGGAACAGTTTGGCAGCATCTATCAAAAAGTTAAGAAAGTGTGCTTTTGGGGCTGGGGATTTAGCTCAGTGGCATACGCATCTGCCTTGCAAGCAGGCAGTCATGAGTTCAATACCTGGTACCGATAAAAAGGAAAAAGACAAAGAAATAAAAATAAAAAATAAAAAAAGAAAGCCTGCTTTTTGACAATTTTGTTGCTAAATACCATCTTATAAAAATACTCTCACACATACACATGGATTATTTATCATAGAGAAAAAAAGTGACGGTGACCTCAGACCTTGGGTTTCCTTTTAGTTAAATAAACCATATTATGTTTACATTATGAGCTACCGTAAAGCACTTAAAAATCACTTAATAGGGCTGGAGGTGTAGTTCAGGGGTGGAATAGTCGCCTAGGGTGTGGGTTCAATTCTCAGCGTAAAAACAAAACAAAACAAAATGACACAACTCAGTAGGTTTCTGTATTGCTACTGTAAGCTCTCGTTGTAAAACAGGCTTCAGTGAAAAACGTGCAGTTTTGGCCTGGGATGTAGCTCAGGGGTACAGCGCTTGCCTAGTGTACGGGAGGCCCTGAGTTTGATCCCCAGCACTAAAAAAAAAAAAAAAAAAAGCAAATTAATGAGCAACGTTCTGGTGGCCAAACTACACTTGCACATGTACACAGCTATAAAAATGCACATAAATGCTACAAAGTCACTGAGAAGGAATCACAGGAACCAAGTGGTTGGTGGGAGAGGAAGGCAACCAAACAAGCACCGGCACCCTTTATTCTCTTGTGCACAGTACACGGTTGGCACTTCTTATAGACATGTGGCTTGTATGCTTTACATAAAAGAAATGCGAGAAGTAATTAGGAAGCTTGTGAGCAAGCGGCTTTGTATTGGTAACCTCCATGCTCCACACGATGGTTAAAAAAGTTACGAAAGTTACTTCTGGCACTAAAATTCAATAAGCACTTTTTTTTTTTTAAAAAAAGGAAACATTTAACCTGAGTGTGGTAGCACAAGCCTGTAATCCTAGTACTCAGGAGAGACTGAGGAAAGAGGATCTTGAGGTTGGGATTAGAGGCATGTGCCACCATGTCTGGCTGCTTTTTCTAAACAAATATGGCAGAGCTGGGGATGTAACTCAGCCGTAGCACACTTGCCTGGCAGATCCAAGGCTCTGAGTTGGATCGCCAGCACCATAAAAATCTAATAAATAAATATGCTAATTGAGGCTCAGAAAGGAAAAAAACTTTCTCAAAAATCACAAAGCAGGTGACGCATACCCCATCTGACCCGAGTCCCAGGCATTTAAAAAATAAAGAAGTTTTCCCTTCTCCCTCTTAGCCACCTCCAGAGCCCATCAGCTGTGAGTACCGCAAAACCGAACCTCCAATATTTTAAAGTAGCTCCAAAAACATTTGCTCCTGTGTAGAGGAGAACATCCTTTGAGGAAGATGCTAAATTGCCCTAATTATATTTCTTTCAAAGGCTCAACAAGCCCATCTGCTTTCGAGGTAGGGGGTGTGGATGCACACCGAGCACAAATACAAATCAAACCAAATACAAACACAATTAGCAGGTCCACGCTGCCCTGCAGTCTTGGAAGAGAGGGCGGGTGGAGCCCACGGCGCCAGCAGCAGCTTGGCTCAGCCCTGGGGCTCCCTTTTCAGCCTCGGTCAGGCCAACTTCCGGCAAGGGATTCGGGAGGAGGGTGGAGACCCCAGTGCTGGCCTGCGGAGAGGCGCCCCACTGGGGCAATGCTGGGTCAAAGCAACAGCAAGACTGTTAGGTCGCAGTGTCGTGGAAACTCAGTGAAGATGTGGAAAGCAGGTTTGCTAGATTGGACAGCGGTGGATAAAACCCTGCCCTGCTGATTCCTTTTTGTGACCTTGGGCAAGATATGTGAATCTTTCACGCATTTCTTCCTTTTTTCTCTTTTCTTTTTCTTTTCAGTATTGGGGATGGACTCCAAGGCCTCCTCGCTCATGGTAGGCAAGTGATCTGTTACTGAGCTACATCCCCAGCGCTTTTCAATTTTTATTCTGAGACAGTGTCACTCTAAAGTGCCCTTGAACTTGTAGTCCTCCTGCCTCAGCTTCCTCTGTAGCTGGGATTACAGGCAGGCACCACTGGTCTTTTTCTTGCTACTCCAGGGGAAAGAGCGATTTGTAGGAAAATCAGCAACTAGTTGGGGATTTGGTTCAGTGGCTTAAGCGCCTGCCTGGCAAGCGAGAGGTCATGAGTTCGACCCCCAGCACCAAAAAAAAAAAAAAAAAAGAAAAGAAAAAAAGAAAAAGAAAACCCAGCAACTGAACCCATGTCCTTGCAGGATAACCACACGACCTTCAGAAAGGCCCTCTACTCCACTAAGACTCAGTTTCTCCATTTACGACACAAAGATGAGAGGGACTCTGGCAGAGGAAGGAGACCCTAGGCAGGACCCTCGAGGTCCTTGTCCTCCTCCTCCTCCGAGAGGGGTGTTATCTGAAGCAAAGCAGTCCAGAAAAGCTTGAAGTCTTTCTTGGCCTGTTATTTGCTATTTTTCACGTTACCTAGAATAGCAAAACATATGGCAAACAACCAAAGTCAGCGTTTGCATTGAAATGACACTAAATTAAAATGTGTATCTTAAAAATAAGTTTCTTAGAGGGGCTGGGGATTTAGCTCAGTGGCATAAGCACCTGCCTTGCAAGCAGGCAGTCGTGAGTTCGATCCCTGGTACCGATAAAAATGAAAAAGACCAAAACAAAAACAAAAAAAAAGCACAAGCAACAAAAATAAGTTTCTTTTCCTTGTCATGCTTGACAAGTCTGACTACACACAAAAGTAAATTTTTCTCCATGGCAAATGACACTGTAAGCAAACTCGAAATAAAAGACTAGGGGGAAATATTTCCACATAAAGGCTGAGGCAGGAGGGTCGCTGTGAGTTTGAGACCCCATCTCAACAAACAAACAAATAAAAAAGAGAGCTAGGAGATACCACCATTTTTCTTTCATCACACTGGCAAAAATTTAGACAATAACATTTAGAGAAGTAGTAATAACACTAAACTGTTATACTTCTAGGGAAAAATAATCTAGAATTATTAAAAGTCAAAGTTTAGGGCCAGGGATTTAGCTCAGTGGTTGAAGGGCTTGCTTGGTGAGTGCAAGGTTGTGTGTTCGATCCTCGGTACAAAAAAAAAAAGAAAGTATAAATAATTTTTACTCAAAAAATGAAAACAAAAAAGGTATATACTTGGAGATGCACTGAAGAGCTCTTTGTAACAGCAAAAAGCAACAAAACAAAACAAAAAAACCAACAAACCCAAAAGCAGCCATCAGTGAGGAGAGGAAAGTCAGAATATACTGCATTAGTCCACATGCCTCACAGAGGCTGTGACTGTCACTAAAAATGAAATGATTTATGTGGCTGAGTGGCCTCTCAGACATGGTATTTAGTAAAGAGATTTTTAAAGCAGGATAGAGAGCGGTACACATTAGAGGTATGATACACATGTCATGTCTTCTATAAAATTGGAGGGGCCACACACGTACACATCAGCTTAGTTAAGCTTTGTAACTCTGGAAGGAGGTGTAAGAAAGGCAGCCCTGCGGCTCTGTAGGGGACCACGGGGGACTGGCTCATCTTCGACTATTCTTGTGTACATTTGGGATTTTTAGCTGTGCCAATTTACTACTTCTTTAAAAATTTCAGGGGCTAGAGAGGTAGCTCAGAGAGAAAGTACATGCCTAGTACACCAGAAGCCCTGGGCTTGATCCTCACTACCACACATGCGCACACACACACACACATTTATTTAGGAACTGAAAAAAGACAATCTTAGCCAAGCGTGGCGCTGCCTGTCTTTAGCCTCAGCCCCCTGCCAGCTGAGCGGGCTCCGTAGTAGGTCCAGGGCCAGCCTGAGCTGCACAGAACGAGATCCTGTCTCAACAAACAAAAACTTCACAAGACCAGCTAGAACTGCCATGATTTAAAACCAGTATTAAAACCAGTGCCCTCTCCCTCTTACTCCCCGCCCCATCTGAATTACTCCTGAGCTGAAGGCTCCAGTCTGCAGATTCTTACTCCAATTCTTAGAGTCTCAGATGCAGCAGGAAGAGCGGCCGTGTCTTCCTGAGACCTGCAGAGGCAGGGTGCGTGTTGCTTTCCTCGTCCTTAGAAATCTCAGGTTCTGTGTTTTAACCTGGCAGGCTCAGCCCCCGCTGCACCTCCCCATGCAGGTAAGACCCACGTGGACCATGGACGGATATGACAGGGGAAAGAGCTTTGCCCGAGAATAAATTACAGGTCATGATGGCGGTAGTTCAACGTGGTGGAAGGCAGATCAGGATGCCTACTCTGACGGCCACTTTCTCCTTCTTCCATGATTACAGCCTCCTCCTTCCAATCAGCTCCTTGAGCATCATCAATGCCCACCCCAAAGCACCACAATCCGGTGAGAGGTCACACATACCCCACACCCCCATATCCGGTCAGAGGAGAAAGCCAAACCTTGCTGGTTGTGTGCTCTTCTCCACGTCCTTTAAATAAAATGACCATTTTTACTTTTTCTTATATTTTGCTCCTTTATTGTGCCAGAAAACTCTAACAAAAGGAATCTGGGGACCTCTTTCAGGAAGTGAGATAGGAACCAGACAGCAGTGTGAGGAATGGTACCTCTGTCCTCAGGAGGCCAACATCAGGTCCCTAGAGAGCTGCTGAGAGTCACATTTTTGGTATTTTAATTTCAATTTATTTTATTTTGGTATTGGCAATTGACTCAGGACCTCACACTTGCCAGGCAGGTGCTGTGCCACTGAGCTGTATTCCCAGCCCCATTTTTGGTATTTTTAGAGAGAAGCTCCTTGGAGGGCTTCGTTCCCCAACATTGGCCCTGGGACATGTCATTCTCACACAGGATGAAGAGCTGGTGAAGTCTCAGATGGCTGGTCCTGCAGCAACCTACTGGCCTGCAGGATTGATTTGGTTTTTAATTAAGAGCATCAGGGTTGGGCTGGGGTTGGAGCTCGGCCCTGGGTTCCTGCCCCACCACTGGCGAAACAATACCAGGATCCTAGAGACTGGTCTTCAATCCTGCCTCTGCCACACCCAACCTAAAGTGACTTAACGTCTCTCAACCTCAGTCTTCCCATCTGGAACATGGGCGTGACAGTGATAAAGCTGCTCTCCAGGAGACAGTGTGAATGGAATGCTGCTAACCATGAACCTAGCGCCTGGCAGAGGTGACATGTAAACCCTCTAGGGAAAGCACACGTAGAATTGTCCTTCAGGGGGACAACACAATCTGGTTCAGCAGGAAGGCGGCAGATTGTGTGCTTTATTGAACACAGAAGAGCAGCAAAGAAGTGTTGCCTTGGGGCTGGGGATTTAGCTCAGCGGCATAAGCGCCTGCCTTGTGAGCAGGCAGTCATGAGTTCGATCCCTGGTACCGGTAAAAAGGAAAAAGACAAAAAAAAAAAAAAAAGGTGTTGCCTCAGCCAAGGCTCCAAGGCCCCCTTTATAAAAATAATGCTCCGGGGGTCCCTCATAGGTGGAGGCAGCACCCCCTCACACACACACACTTCTCCTGCTTCTCACACCTCAAGTGAGATTAACCAGGCTCGGGCCCAATTATTTCAGAAATAACCAAGGTGGTACCCGCCTCCTCAACAGCTGAGGCTGCAAATGCCCAGTTGGCTGGTTCTAATTATTTTGCAGGGAAATAGTTGCGTCCATCCATCACAGGCGTGTTCACTGAGTCTCTCACTGAGCCCGTCAGGGAGCTGCCAGGGTGGCCCAGAGGGCCTAAGAGAAGGGCCACTGCGTGCACCGATGCTATGCTCCGGGAAGCACTGACAGCAGGGGACAGAGCTGGGCTCGGGAAGAGCAGGGCAAGGCTCCCGGCAGGCACTGGAAACATCAGTCTGTGGAATAACCAGGAGCAAAAGAAGCCTAGAAGGAAACCGCGGCTGCCTGAGGCTACACAGAAGGCAAGCGGGACCCAGGGTTGTCACTTGGAGGGCCGCTCTCCCAGAGCCACCTACAGTTCTCTGCTTTGTCTCTGCTCACCCCCAGAGCCAGGGGTGCTCTGCACAGTCCTCCTGCTGGGATCCTGGAAGCAGACGTGGTGTCTGCCCAGTGGCCCCAGAAGCGTGCTCAACAGTATCCCTGACCCGAAGCGCAGAGACAGAATGAGCTCCTGCACTGGGGAGTGGCCAGGAGCCACTCTGAACCCTGAAGACTTCTGTTCTGAATTCTGGTCACTTCCAAAATCCTGACCAGTGAGCGGCTTCTGTCCACAGCGGTTACAAATGGCAGCGCATGGATGGGCAGCAGGCAGGGCCTCGGGGGTGAGGCTCGGGGACCTCCCTGTAGACTAGCCGTGTTAACCCTGAGCAAGATGCTTCACCACCTGTGACTCCACTTCTCAAAGGAAAAGTAGCACTAACAGCCCCTATCTGATAGACTTGCTGTGAAGTTTAAATGAGATAATACCATCAGTGGTTAGCCTGGCCGGTGATAACCGTCACAAGGCTTTTCCAGGCATGCATCTCTCTGTCTAGCACGAAAAGCTAGTTGAGGCCAGGATCATGTCTGGGGTATGCCTTGAAATGGTGGACACAGAGATAAATGAAGATATAAATAAATAAAATTTAAATGGCCTTCTAAAAAAGACCAGTGAAATACTAGCAAAAGCATTAGCTTAATACAAATAACTCCATGTCACTAACTTTTGTTTTGTTTTGTTGTTTTGAAAGAGCGAGGGACTGGGCCCAGGCCCTTCTCGCTGGTCTACATCCCCAGCCCTTTTTATTTTAAGACAAGCTCTCTCTAACTCCATAATTGGGCTGGGCTCAAATTTATGATCTTCCTGCCCCAGCCTCCTGGAATTCTGGGATTACAAGTCTGCACCACCACATTCAGTTTCACTAATTTTTAACTACTATGTATTTCTGCTAGGCTTGCTAGCAGGAATAATTTACTATCTTATTATTAAAATAATAATAATAACATATCATTTTCCGCTATTAGCCTGAGCATGACTTAGAGCTCTGGTTAGAATAGAAGATATCTTTTAATTTAGTCATCTCTTAACAGTCTATAATTTCCTGGGGTGTGTATCTAAATATTGCTAGGGAGTTGAAAGCACCTTAGCAACCAAAGCCCTTCTTATATGTGGCTGGTTTTGTTTTGTTTTCCTGAGACAGGGTCTCGCTATGCACTTCAGGCTGGCTTTGAATTCACAGTGATGCTCCTGCCTCGGCCTCCCAAATGCTGGGAATAAATACATGTTTTTTGGTTTTTATTGTTGCTGTTTTGGTGCTGGGGATGGAACCCCAGACCATATGCATGCTGTACCACTGAGTCACACCCCAGCCTAAGCTCTAAATTTTTAATTGGGAGTGCTAATTAATGTTACAGCACCTCTTCTTGCTCTGCTCCTAACTCTCCCCCATTCCTCAACGCCTCCCCTATATTTCAATCTACAGACAGAAGAAAATTAAGAAGGAAAGCAAATCCCAGCCCTCCACTTCCTGCCCTCACCAGAAACACGAAAGTTTAAACCCTCTTTTCCCCGAGCAGAGAATAAACTCTGCATCAGTCAGCCTTTCCCTAGTTATTGTTTTCTTTTCTTATTTTGGAGGAAATTGCTTCTAGTTTCTCCCTTTCCCTCCTGACTAATTACTCAGCTGGGCAGACTGTAAAATAAAGTTTACATTAAATTGTTCCCATGGCAACTGCACACCCTGCTTCTCGGGTTTTAAAACAATCATATCCCTTTTTCCAGCTACAAATTCAAAGCTTGTCAAAAAGTAACTTTTCTTTGAAATAGGCAGACCAGAACCTAACAAGATTTGTAACAAGAGACAAAGTGGTTACCCAAGCTAGGACTCCCTTGATAGAGAGGACAGGATGAATTTCTGAAAACAAAACAAAACAAAACAAAAAACCCTTTGCAAACCACAGCTGTTTACATTGTGCTAAAGCCATCTGAAGCCAGCATAAGGAAGCCCGCTGAATTGTAAATACCAGGGAGAACTCTCATTTCGGAGAGCACCGCCCGCTGCACACCAGACACTGGTCTAAGCCCTTTGCATCCGTGCATCACCTCATTGTGTTTAATCTTGGTTGCATCCTGCAGAGATTTTTAGATTGTCATTAGAGTCACTGGGCTGCTGCTGCCAGGGACAATATTTCAGTCCCCAACTTAACTACTTGGAACTGTGTTGTTTATACAGGGAGCTCCAGATAACAGTTAACAGCTGCCATGTACTAGGTCCCCACTGCCAGGAGAGTTACCCACCAGATCAAGCTCAGAAGGTGGCGTGATCTCCCTAATTGGATGGGGATGCAGGCTCAGAGAGGGAAAGCGACTTGCCCACGCAGCTAGTGAGCTGCAAAGTTGGAATTTATATGCAGGTAGTTTTACTTCCTGTCTTAGCCTATTTGGGGTGCTATAATAAAATACCACAGGCTTAGTAGTTTATACGCAATAGAGGGTTAGTTCTCACAGTTCTGGAGACCAAGGCCCAGGCAGATACCATGACATAGCTGTTTCGTCACTGAGGCCTTCTTGCTAAATGCTCATCCGCTAGAAGGAGCAGAGGGTCTCTCTCAGAACTTTACTTTTTGACAAAGCCAGGGATAGAACCCAGGGCCTCGCGTGTCCTAGATAAGCGCAGTGCTCCCGAGCTGGGCACCTGATTGAAGCTTGGGGAGGTCACCAGATGAGAAGACTGGAAGAAGGCAAAGAAGCACAATCGTTTTGGCTGTTAAGAATCGACCATAGCTCGGGTCCCCAAGGAGAGAAAAGACTGTCTTCCATGCCTTCCCACCACCCCAGGCAGCATCAGCTCAGGACTTCCTCATGTAGACATGGAAGCCACAGGCTCCTGAGGAGCGACACTGTCTTCCGAGCACCCCTGGCTGGTAATAATGTTTCTGGGAGGCAGAGTGCTAAGAGAACATGCTTCAGGGCCTTCATGGTCTAAATGAGGATCCTTCTCTCGAAACCCCAGCAGCCTCGGGGGAGAAGTCATGTTTCAAAAAAGATCGTGGAGCAGTCCCAAGATGGTGGCCACCATGAAGAAGGCGGCTGCAGAAGACGTCAAACCTAAAACTTTTGCTATTTGAATCAAAGAGAAACCAATAGGCACTTCTGGCCAATGAGAGCTCTTAAAAGAGAATAAAAAAAAAAATCACCAGCCAATAAGAACCTCTACCCAATGAAACACTGCCAATGAGAACGTCTAGCCAATGAAACATGTTGCCAGGAAGAACCTTTAGCCAGTGAAATCAAGCTGCAATCTCCTACCCAGCCACGGCTGTCAAATGGGGCTGATTCCTACCGCACAGGGCTGTTGTGAGGATTAGGATGAAACATTTGTGAAAGTTTATAGGCAGTGATAGCCAAATAAGAGGTGTTCAATAAATATTTTTTTGCATATAAGCCAAAAAAAAAAAAAAAAAAAAAAAGATCGTGGAATAATGGGAAAAGGGAATAAAATGCTCCAAAAGGCCATCAGCAGGGCATTTACCGAGAACTTACTGCATCCTGGAGCTGCGCTACATGCTGTATTATACATCATCACGTTGAACCCTCACAGTGACTCAGTGCCCCCCCCCCGCCCCCCACATTGTGCACACAAAGCAAAATGGAGCTCAGGGAACTAAACCATCTCCTTCAGGTCCCACAGCCCATCTATGGCCAAGCCAGATCCAGCAGACTAAAGTCTAGCAGAGAAGTTGGAGAGGTTTCACAGAGGAGGCAGTATTTTATTTTATTTTTATTCTTTGGTGGTGGTCCTGGGAATCAAAGCCAAAGCCTTGCCTGGGTTTCTCTTCTGTATCCCTGACCCTAGCACCAGCAAATGTTTGTTGATCAAATGTCTTTAAGGGTCATCGGGGCATCCTTCAGTGCACTGGGCTGTTGGAAGCTGTGGCCTGGTGAGAGTGGGTCCAGGAGCTTCCTGTGCTTTTCTGTCTCTCTTTTTATCTTATGAAAAAAACAAAAGTTTTCATAAGCAAATAATAAGAGAATAACAAAGGTTATTACACTGTGCATATTACCTTCAAAGTAGTTACTCAGGACCAGACATAAACCACAGAGATTTTTGCAGGGGAGAAACACACAGATAATAATGCAAGTTTTCTTTTCAACAAACTAAGGCCAAGTATTAGACTAAATGAAAGTAGCATATACAGTAAAATGTTTTGGGCCAGGGATTTAGCTCAGTGGCTTAAGCACTTGCCTGGTAAGCGCAAGGTTGTGAGTTCTATCCCAGGTACCAAAAAATTTTTGTTTTTATAACAAGAGGCTATGTAATTTGGGAAGGCATTTGAACTTCTCCATATTTCCTATACATCTCTGTTTATTTTGCTTTTTATTTGTATATGTATTTTCTCAGGTGAAACCATGTGATATCTGGGCTTGTGTGTGACCCATTTCACTTAACATTATGTTCTCAAGTTGCATCTATTAACCTATGAATGCATCAAGTTTATCTTTGTTTATGGCAGTCTAGTACTCCCTTGTGTATAAATAGCACATTTTCCTTATATATTCATCTGCTGATGGACAGATACACAGTTTCCAAGATTTAGCTATTAAGAATTATGTTACTATACACATGGGTTTGTATGCATCCCTATAATATGATGATTTAACACTGGGAAGATACCTAGGAGGGTGAGTAGTTGGGGGAAATGGAATTCCTCCTTCTAGGTTTTGAGGAATCGCCACGCTGTTTTCCACAGTGGTTGTACTAGTTTACACTCCCAAAAATGCAACAGAGTTCCTTGCCACGCATTCTCGCCAGCAGCTATTAATAGATTTTTTTGCTAATAGTCATTCTTCCTGAAGCACAGTGCCATCTCAGTGTAGTTTTAATTTGCATTTCTCTGATGGCCAGCGGGGACAGCCATTTTTTTCACATATTTATTGGTCATTTGTCTTTTGAGGAGTGTCTGTTCATTCAATTGCTCATTTTTATTGGGTCTTTTATTTTGGAGAGTCTAATGATTTTGAATTCTTTGTACATCCTTCATGTTAGCTCTCTGTTCATGAAAAAACTGATAAAATTTTTTTCCCATTCTGTAGGCTGTGTCTCCTTCACGCTGTTGATTATTTCCTTTGCTGTGAAGAAGTTTTGCGGATATGGGCTCCTTTGTTGACTCTTGGTGTTATTTTTTGTGCCACCGGAGTCCTGTTCAGACAATCTTCGCCTAAGCCTAAGTCTTCAAGAGCTGTACCTGTTTTGTCTTCCAGCACATTGTTCCCTTTTTGACATCTAGGTCTTTCATCCATTTAGATTTTAGTTCACTACCTGGTGAGAAATACAGGTCTAGACTCAGGTTACCGCGTGCGGCTCTCCAGTTTTCCCAGCACATTGATTAGAGGGTCATATGTTTTTGGCCCCTTTGTCAAAGGTCAAACAGCCTGGGATGGTTCCTGGTTCTGTTCCGTCCCACTGACCTGCGTGACTTTGTGCCAGCATCGTACTGTGTTACTCGCTGTAGCTTTATAGTATAACCTTCAGTCCAGGATCGTATTGTGCTTTTCAAATGCAAATGAAGGTGGATGAAATGCCAGTCTTACGGCTTTCCAAATAATGCCTGCTTATTATCAGCCACCCACTGATGTCACAAATTCTAAGGCTGGCCCATCAGGACGCGGCCTTTATGGTCCCAGCGTCCCTCTTCCCAGGCCACCTGTCACTACAGCCACCCAGGGAAATGAAGGAAGGAGCCTCTCCGGGGTGGTCATCTGTTGACCACGCTGTCTCCTGAGACAGGGCTCCTCGGTGAGCGCCCAGAGAGGTGCACAAAGCAGCTGTGTTTCTAGAAGGACCAGGGTCGCAAAGGGAATGCTCACCTAAGCTCCCCAGCAGTGCCTGAGTGTCAGTGGGTGGGTCACTCTCTGCTTCTCTGTAGCTGCTCGCTGGCCTCTTTGCCCCAACCCACCTTGGACACAAAATTGGAAAATACAGAGACCTGGAAGAACTTGGAAAAATCCTCTTCTCATCGGCATTTCCATGGTGCCCACCGTGTGCTGGACCCTGAGAAGACAGATATTGACGAGGACAGTAACTACCTTTAAATGTGTGCTTACCGATGCCAGACCCTATTCTAAGTACTTTGTAGATAATAGCTCAGCTAAGCATAACTATACATTAGATGGCAGATGCTATTTCTAGTTTCATTTTGCAGATGAGAAAACTGACACACAGAAAGAGTAAGTAACCTGCCCGTGTCTGCGTCTGGATTCGAACCCAGGCTGTCTGGCTTCAGATTCTTGGTGCCTTGAGATGTTTATGTTCTGGTGAGTGCGTGCAGATGGAAGAAGGAAACAGGTCATCAGAGACAAACGCATTTACCAAGGATGCAGAGCAGCTCAGCAATAGTTGGTTGGGACTTCAAACAAACAAATCTGCACTTACCAGTTGGTTGGCTGTTTGGACAGCCACGGGGCATTTTGGCACAGAGGATGGGCTTGTAGTCAGTGCTCATCTCTCATCTTTTTTATTAACTTAAAAAATTATTGGGGCTGGGGATTTAGCTCAGCAGCATAAGCACCTGCCTTGCAAGCAGGCGGTCGTGAGTTCAATCCCTGGTACCAATAAAAAGTTTTAAAAAAAATTATTAGTATATGTCTGTAGTACGTGCAGTTTAGTCATCTTGGGGAGTTAGCACATTTTCATCTTGTTTTGTCTCTCTTTCCCTTTCTTCTCTCAGGGTGGTAGCTTGAAAAATGGTCCCCTAGATACATTCGTGTCCTAATGGCCAGGACCTTTGAGTGTTATTTTGCAAAAACGTCTTTTAGGTTTAAGTAAGGACTCTTTTTTTTGTACCAGGAATCAAACCAGTATAGAATTTTGAGTTTTAAAAGATCATCCTGGATTATCTCAAGAGGTCCTAAGTGTGATCATAAGTGACTTGGTAAAAGAGAGGCTGAAGAGCACCAGATAGACACGCAGAGAAGTGATGAGAAGATGGGACAGAGAGGGGAGCGGCCACAAGCCGAGGTATGCTGACAGCTACCCACGCTGGAGGAAGCAAAGAACAGATTGGTCCCCAGAGTGTCCTGAGGGAGCAGTGCTTTGCGAATGCCTTCATTTAGGGCTGTAAAAATTTTGAGAAAAGAAATTCCTGTTGTACTAGTCTACCATGTTGGTGGTAATTTGTTACTGCAGTTACAGTCCCTTCTCTGTTCTTTCCCCACCTTTCCCCATCTTTCTCCTCCAGGAAGAAGTGAGATACGTGGGAAGGGAGGTTTTCTGATTCAGGCTTCAGGGCATTGCCAACCTGGAGGACTTCTGTCCTCTTTGGGAAACAGCTACATCATCTAAAGCCTCCTGTGACAATGAACTGGATTGCCAACCTGACTGGCTTGAGAGCCAGGAGAGAGACTCTGTCTGGTCCCTGGACCCTTCCTCTCCGGCTCTGATTCCTGGCTGCCTGAGCATCTTTCTTCACCACGCCCCTGTGTTATGATGCTCCTGCCCTGGAGCCAGCCAACCAGGGACTGAGCCCTCTGAAACCATCAGCAAAAATAAACTCTTCTTCCTTCAAATTGTATAGACCAGCTATTTGACCCCAGCAACAAAAAGCTGACTCATACACCCACTTTCTGTTCTTTGCCAAGCCCTCATCTCCTTATCCCATGTCACTAGAAATGATCTGGCCACATTTAGGGAGATCACAAAACCTTTCATTTACAAATGAGACTTGGGGTCCAGGGAAAGGCTAGGACTTGCCAGATGTCACCTAGTGAATTAGTGACAGTTCCAGGGCAAAGAGAGTTTCTTTTCCTGTCTTCTAGTACCCCACCCGCTGCTCTGTGCCTTCCCAGTGGCTCCCGGAACAGAGCTGGGCACACTGTACTCTGGTAACTTACCTACTGCAGCAGTACAGGATGATAGTGCTGTGGTTTAGTTCTAAAATCTCTCCCTAAATTTTCATGTGTGTCATTGGATCATGGGGACACTATACACATCAGTGGGTTCATTCCTTGAGGGTTCAGTAGCTGTCAGGAGGCTGGTTGGAGGTGGGTCACTTTGGAGCGGCACCCGGAAGGGTGGGTTCTCACGCTTGGTTTCTCTCTCTCTGATTCCTGGCCTCCATGAGTTGAGCATCTTTCCCTCCACCGTGCTTCTCTGCCATCCTGTTTCTGCCGCGGAGCCTGCTGACTATGGACTTTCAAGAGCCAAAATAAAGCTCTCACTGTTACATTGTAGGTGTCAGGGATTGCTTTGGCTAAAGCCTGGCAATATTAAGTTCTCAATAAATACTACTCATCATTAAACCTTACCGTGGAGTTTGCCACATGACCATAAAGGCAACTGACACAGTGTCTGGGACCATAAGTGCCTCACAAGTGGCTCCTGTGGTCTCTGCGGTCATGCTGAGGCTGCAGAGGCGGGTGGGTCTGCCGTCCTGGGGCTCACAGCTGCCCTGACTAGGCTGATGCTCCTCACTTTGCTCCCCGAAAGCACAATTTCCTCGAGGAGCTTCTGATACCCATTATAGTACCATGAACCCTCCCCAAATGGGTTTACCAGCTGTCAGCCACTTATCAGCAATTAAGCTTCCATTTTAGATGTGGGGACAGAAATACATTTGCCTGCTGAGCAGGGAGGCGTTCACAAGGCTGTCAGACTCAGGTTCCTGTTGCTCTTTGGAGCCTGACAAAGACTTCCATGGACTCCATTGGTAAAGCCAGCATGAGCCCTGCAGAGGCCCATTTTACATGCGGGAGACTGAGGTTACAGCCGACTTATGCTGTACACATTTGGTGGTGGTGGTGGTGGTGGTGTTTTTGAGTGAGGTTGCTGGAACTTAAAACCCTGGGCCTCATAGATGCTAAGCATGCTAAGCTATGCCCCAGCTCCAATATACTTTTTCCACTTTAAAAATTGCCAAATTTACTGTAGACACAAAAGATACAAATATATCTTACTGTTTAGAGGATTCTAACGAGACTCTTGAACCCACCTGGCAGAAGATCTGGAGCAGTACCTATAAATACCCCAAGGCTGCATCTGTTTAAACAGAGGACTTTAGTGGAGTCAACTGCCTGGGCACACTGAGAGGGATGGCACACATGTGTAATCCCAGGAGGCTGAGGCAGGAGGATCATGGATCCAAGACCAGCCTGGTTTACAGAGTAAGGCCCAATCTCAAAAACAAAAGCAAAACAAAGTCTCTTCCCAGAAGAAAACCCATGAAAGGAGAGCCAGGCTCTCTGTTCTTTTGGGTGTCTTTTGGTTTTTGTTTATTGTTTTCCTATGGTAGCATTTAGGTTTAAGCTTAAATATACCATCATTGTTTTCAAAGCCATACTTTTTCCTTAACTATGCGGAGGTGTTCACGTGGGCTGTCACATGGGCTACGGCTCCCAACTCAAGCAATCACACACATTTGATCTCCATTTCTGCTCCACATTCGAGCAGAAAATATCAGCATCTTTGTAATAGCCACACTGATTGAATGTTCAGTTGTTCTGGGCAGTGCATCGAGAAATTTACCTGTATATTCTCATTTAATTTACACAGGACCTGAGGAGTCATCGTGAAGAAGCCCCTTTCTTAAATGAAGAATCTGAAGCTTAAAGAGATTTTAAATCTTAAATAAGTTAGGGTAGAGTAAGGCTGAGATTTGAACCCAGGCTTGTCTCGCTCCAGAGTCAGATCTAGATTTTGTGGGTCCCTAAACTTAGACTACTTAGAGGTTGTTTTGGTGAGCTGTGCATTCCTATAGAGAAATGCATAAGGCAAGATACTTTAAAGATTTATTTAGCTCACAAATTTGGATGTTCAAAGCTGAGGGTTGGGTGGCACACTGCTGGTTTGACTTCTGATAAGAGCAGTGGATGATCTCACTTCATGGCAGAAAAAGCCTGGCACCTCTCACCAGGAGGCAGAGGGAGGGCACAGATGTGTTCCTTTTATTATGACTCTCTCCTGAGAACTAGTTAATCCCTTTTAAGGGCGACACCCACCAACACCCTCCCTTTGGGGCTACCTCTTAAAGTATCCACCACCTTCAAATCCCTCCAACCTAAGGATAAAGATTCCAACATAAGGATTTCAGGAACAAAGTAAATCCAAACTGTAGCAGGTGGCTGGTGTCTTTTTGGTGGTGCCTTGTACCACCAAAAAGAGCCTTGTACACGCTAGCAAGGCAAAGCTCTATCACTGAGCCACACACCCGGTCCAGAGCATGTTTAAGTAAAGGATACAGGTGGGGGTGTAGCTCAATGGTAAAAGTGCTTGGCTGACATGTGCAAAACTCTGGGTCCAATCCCGAGTACCACAAATAAAAAAAGTTTTTTAATGCAAATTTGGAACTGAAACTGTTGGAGTAAAAGGAGGCAATGCGCGATCTTAATGATTGCAATTTAAGTGTCTTGTAAATTTTTTTTTAAATATTGACTCTGAACACATTGTTAGGAACTCTCCCAGGCTTTGGGAGGAGCTGGAAGGAGACTCCTTTGGAAGGAGGCTCTGGGGCTGCCTCTGCTCCTACAGTGTCAACAAAGAATCACCTGGCCTGAAAGGTCACTCGTGCCGGGCCAAGAACTCCCCTGCTAGAGTGAGGGATCCTAAAGGAAGACCTTGGCAGACTCTTCCTGGAGGGCCATTGTGGCCGGAGAACATTTTATGACGATGACATCCACATCCCTCGTCTGCCTCGGTCCCGGAAGTCGGTGGAGGAAGCTGGGATGGGTTGTTCAGCTTTTAACAATACAAATCTATCCTTGGTGGTGAAAAAGTGTTGTGCAGATATTCCCGTGCTCCCTGACTCTCCTCTTCTTGTTGTCTCTCTTCAAAAGCTCCTCTGGGAGATCACATCTTTCTGAGTGAGAAACTGGTATTCTCTGACACCCCAGTTTTTGTCTGCTGGAAAAGACTCACTGGCTGAATGAAGGGTAACACAAAGCTCCCTTAAATTTTTTTTTTTTTTTTAATTTTTATCGGTACCAGGGATTGAACTCACGACTGCCTTCTTGCAAGGCAGGCACTTATGCCACTGAGCTAAATCTCCAGCCCCCAAAGCTCCCTTCAATTAAGAGCCACTAAAGGGACTCCACTCCTGCACTGCTTCCGTCGTCAGGTGGTAGTTTTAGGCTGCATCCCCCCCACCACCACGCTGTCTGTCCCGCGTGACATTACAGAGTGTGAAGAGCTTTTCACCTCGCTTGTAATGTAAGAAGCACAGCAGCCAAGGGGATGATCGTGTGGGGAGAGCTACTGGACTGGGGGTGAAGGTCACACCCTGCCTTGGTAAGATGTCTTGGGGTGGGAGTCAGCTGAGGAATGCCAAAAACGACCTTGTTCCCTGCCCCTGGAGGCCAGAGGGATAGACAGAGAGGCCCACATGTGGAAGACTTGGTATCACCTAGCAGAATTTTACCAACAGGTGCGAATTAACTGAATTCCCCAGCCGTGGCGATGCTACAGCCAGGGTGGAAATGACACCTGGCCTGAGTGGTGAGTGGTGGCAGTGACACCTCTTTGATCCGCCCATATGGGGAACTGTCCAGAAATCTAAATCGTAACCCATTCTTGAAAGCAATTTGCACTTTAGATAGACAGCTTCCTTAAGGCAGTCAGTCTCATGGCCCAGCGTTACTGAATGAGCAGACAGCTTAAGTCTGCAGTAAAAAAATCTCTTAGACTTTAAGCCAAATTCAAATGCTAGTTTTGGGCTCAAGACAATGCAATTTAACCCTCCTAGACTTTCACTTCCTCATCTGTTAAGTGAAAAGGGATAAAAAGCACTGTGTTAATTCCTGTGGTTCTTTTACTCCATCTGCAGACCCGCACAGCCATCATGTGCTAGACATCACCGTAACTCTGTAACCCGTATCCCTATCTCTTACCTGATTTACCCCCTCCTCTGACTTTCAAAGGGATCTGAAGAATCAAAACGAGAGAGAACATGGCTGGTAAAGGAAAAGACCCACCAATGTAAGCAGTTATCTTGATCCTCCTGAGTATCACGGACTGTCTGCTTTGCAGTTGTGTGGCTTTGCTAGAACAAGATGGCTTGAAGAAAGGATATGAAAAAAAAAAGTATTGCTGTGACTTAGGAAAGAGGTGACAGGAACAAAAATGGTAGGTATAGAAAGATCAGATGACCCGGGTGTGGTAACACACCTGTACTCCCAGCACTGGGGAGGCTGAGGCAGGAGGACTGCTGTGAGTTCAAGGCCAGTCGAGGCTACATAAGTAAATTCAAGAGCAGTCCGCACTACAGAGTAAGACCCGGTCTGGAAAAATAATGCAGATGGAATTTAGGACATCTCATGGAAAGGAGCTGAGCACGGCATCTGGGATGAGGCGGGAGACCCTTCTCCTTCCTTCCCCGCTTGCCTATTCCTCCTCATCCCTCACCCCTGCTCTGCCCTCCACAGTCACAGATGGTAGTGAGATGTGACTGGCACATGAACCTTTTGGATTTGATATGTAAATGAGCGCTAAAAGTCTGCGAGGTGAAGGCTTGCTTATTCTTGGTCCCAGCCTGTGGTTCTACTGGGAGGAAGAAGAGCCCTTAAGAGGTAGAGCCTGCTGGGAGGACGTTATGTGAGGGGTGTACAAGCTTGAAGGGAATATGGGGACCCCAGCTCCTCCTCTTCTTCAGTTTTCACTTCACAGCTGCTGTGAGAGAAGCAGCTGCCTCTATCACACGCTCCCACCATGATGCACTGCCTCACCCCCGGCCCAATGCATGGGGCCAATGGATGAAAACCTCCAAGACTGTGAGCTAAAATAAACCTTTTTTCTTTTCAAGTTGACTACCTCCGGTATTTTATTACAGTACTAAAAAGCTGGCCAATACAATATGTATGCCTAAATCCTCACACTGGGGAGGCTCTCCCCAGGAAAGTCCAGTGAAGGATGTCTCCCTAATCATGTCTCCAAAACACCAGGTACTCATTACAGTCCTATGACCCCTTCCTCCTTCAACAGTCAAGCTTCAAATGATATGTTTGAGATAAATTTTTGAACACATTCATAATTTGGTTAGCTTGCCTTTTTTATTTTATTTTATTTTTTTAGAAATAGCATCTTGCTATGTTGCCCAGTTTCAAATTTGTGGGCTCAAGTGATCCTCCCACTACAGCCTCTTGAGTAGCTAAGACTATAGCTGTGGGCCACCACACCTGGTGAGGGTAGCTTACTCTTATTCATTCGTCAAACAAATGTTCAAAGGCTCTTTTATTAACCAGGTACTTACTGGGTTAGGCCTGTGCTTCTCAATCTATGTACTATTCACATTGGAGGCAGGATAATCTGTTGTGGTAACTGTCTGTCCTGTGCATTGTGGAATATTTAGTAGCATCCCTAGTCTCCGATGCCAGTAGCATCCCTCAACCTTGACAACCAAAAATATCTCCAGAAACTGCTAAATGCTTGTTGGGAGCAAACTGGCTTTGTTGTAAACTCCTGAACTAGGCCTTAAAACCGTGAAGCTGTGAAGTCAACACGTCCCTGCCCCATGGTCTTCAGGAGCTTACAGCCTACTTGGGAAAGGGACACTAATTAAACAATCACAGAGGCCAGCGGACAGTCAGAGCAGTGTTAAGTGCAGTGCAGGAGAGGTATGGGATCCCACAAGGGGGAAAGTGTCGTAGGGGAATTGATCTCCGGCTCACAGGGAAAAGTCAAGACCTGGAGAAGAATAAACTAAGAACCAAGGGACTTTCACGGGGGTCAGGAAAAGAGTGTCAGGCAGAAAGTATAGTGTGTGCAAATACTCTGTGGTTTGGGGGAACACGGGGTTGGGAGAAGGCCAGAGGGGCTGAAATACTCAAAGCCCAGGAAATCTAGGAAGCAAGGAGAGGTTGGAGAGGTGCCGTAGGGCAGAACTGGGCAGAACTTTGTAGGCCAAAGTAAAAAACGTTGCTTTAGCCTAAGAAGCAATGAGAAAATCACTGATGTGTGGTTTCTCTGTGAACATGCCCGGGGCCGTCTTCTCCACCAAATGCTGATGATCTGGGGACCATGGTAGAGGGTACACAGTGTCAGCCTGCGAGATCCAGGAAGGGATCGTCGAGACTGCCCCAAAGCAACCTCTACATCCACATCCTTGGAAGCAAAAGCCTGGAGAGGGGACCAGCTCGGGATTCATGAGTCTCGAAGCTTGTACAATTCAGAGGACCCTCTTTACGACTACAAAATTATAAACACAGAATTAGTATAATTTTATGCCTTTAGATACTAGGTTTAGTTTAAATGAAAAATATTTTACTTAAAAACAAATGCAGAATTAGGTACTGAGCCTTGACAAGTGTGTGCCAGGCTGGGCCTGAAGATGCAGTGCCACGAAGCTGAGTGCCACTTGGAAGGGCACTGCCCTGCCCAATGCTACCCAGTGAGACCTCTACCAGGGACAGAGCCTCTGTCCCCGCCACGCTCGGTGGCCTGTGAATCCCGAGAGCTGCACAGGCTGCCACTGTCTAGGACCCTGCAAAGTTCTGGCTTCGGTTTTTTCTGATGCTCCTCAGGACTGTGGCCAAAGCACAAGGGTCCTGCGTGTGAACAGAGCACTGCCGTCAGGATCAAGCCCTGCTCTCCGGGAAGAGTCCTCGCTCCGTCTCTGACACTGCGCAGGTCAGGCACAGTTAGGAAGCTGAGTGGCAGAGAAAAGGATGGCGGAGGGTGTGCAGCACAGCCCCAGGCCTTGACGCAGGGTGACTGGAATGGAAATCAGACTTCAGACGTCAACGCGTCTGCTTCCTTCTGCTGGTGTTCTAAGGCGGTAGGCCCCAGACAGGGGTGTCTTCCTTTTAAAATGAATTTAGAGCCGGGGATTTAGCTCAGTGGTATAAGCACCCTCCTGGCAAGCATAAGGTCGTGAGTTTGATCCCTGGTACCAAAAAAAAAAAAAAAAAAGAATTTAGGATTTTTGGGGATAATGGCGGAGCAATGAGCAGCAGAGAAAGAACCTCTCCAAGTTTGGTGTCCAGACCCTGAAATACAGCAACATGAGGAAGAGGAGGAGAGAGGTGGGCCCCACGGACACTCAGATTATAGGTCCACGCAGGGGTCCAGGAAACTGATAATAAAGCACAAAGAGACGGAATCTGAGTGGAAAGAAGTCTGGGGGTCAGCCAGGCATGGTGACGCACGCCTCAGGAGGCTGAGGCAGGGGCAGTGCTGCCTGGGCTACAAAATGAGTTGAAATCCAGCCTGAACTGCATAGCGAGACCCTGTCTCAGAAGGGCCAAAAGAAAAAAATCTAATGGTCATTGAAATCAAATTCCTACATAACACATAAGACCCACAACGTGTACAGTTTCTGGTTGAGGTTGTGTGTACTGCTTCACACCAATGCTGTCCACTGGACAGCATCTTCCGATGCTACGGTCTTCTCTTGAGTCAAATCCATGTTTCCCTGAAACTTTCACCTGTGGGGTTAGCTTAGACTTTGGGGGGCAGTGAGAATATAAATCAGTCCCTCTTCCCCATGGAACTGCGTCACCAATAAACTCTAGCAGTAGTGCCTGTTCTCCAGCAATGCCTTGAGGACACAGTGAGCGTCACCTCCGGGAGGGGCTCGGTGTTAGCACTGATTAATGGGCTCCGTCAGCCCCAGCTACTCCTTACCCAGCTTGGTAGTAACAGCAACGGACATTTCTTAAAGGTTTGCTATGTGCGAGGTCTCATGTCACCATATTTTCTTTTATGGAATCCTCATAGCAGTTCTAAGTAATCCGTGTTGTAACCCCTGAGAAGATAAGTTATTTGTACAAGATGCCATCGTGATAGAACCAGGGCAGGAACTAGGCTGTTTCACTCAAAGTCCATCTGTTGCACCTCATTTCTCGTGCACGCAGGTCTACAGACTATTACCATCCATCGCTCGACAAGTTCCCAGCAGGGCAGTGTCTGTCTGTGTGACGCCCCTGTGCGCCACTCCCCAGATGGTCCCACAGCAGGAAAGTTTGTAACTTCAGAGCCAAGGCGGCTGCCAGGCAGAGCCGGCTCCAGAGGGGCTGAGATGGATTCTCTCTCATCCTCACATTTGTCACTGTGCAGCCTGTGTGCGAGGATCAGTTTCAAAACAGGAATGGAACAGTGATTCTCAGATATAAAACAAACCCATGTTAAATACTTCACTCAGCTCATTAATGAGAAAGCCAGTAAGATGTTATAATTCAAAGGGGAATCCAAATAACAGAAACACGGATAGATCGGGGATGTGGGGATACATGTGCTGTGGAAGCAAAACTGGCTTTTTCCAAAGTTAAGGAGGAAAGTCAGAAAGAATTTGTGCAGGGCTGGGGATTTAGCTGGGTGGCATAAGCACCTGCCAGGCAAGCGTGAGGTTGTGAGTTTGATCCCTGGTACCACAAAAAAAAAAAAAAAAAAAAAAGGAAGAGTTTGTGTGTCAACAGACAAGAATTATTTTACCACACATAGATTTTTCTAAAGCCATAAAAGCTTGGCTCAGTCTGGAAGGGTGTGTACTAGATCAGAGGTCAGCAAACTTTTATTACAAAGGGGCAGGAGGTAGATATTTTAGGCTTTGTGGCCATAGGGTCTTTGCTTTAACTTTCAACTCTGTCTTTGAAATATGAAAGTAACTATATATACTATATAAACCAGTGAGAAGAGCTGTGTTCCAGTGAAACTTAAATTATGCCGGGGATTTAGCTCAGCGGCATAAGCACCCGCCTTGCAAACGCGCAGTCCTGAGTTTAATCCCCAGTACAAAAAACAAACAAACAAAAACCCTAAATTATAGACCCCTAGTTTTCTTTCCGTTCAGATTCTGGAGCGCTGTCTCTTTGTACTTTATTATCAATTTCCTAGACCCCTTCACTGATCCATAATCTGAGTGTCCTTTGGCACTCAGTAGCTTTCTGATCTCCATGGTCTCTGAAAAGGATTCGGGTTCCATGTCCCTCCCTCTCCTCTCCCCACTTCTATAACACTGTATCCTTCTTCCCCAAATTGTGTTCACGTTCTCAACCTTTAAAAATGTAAAATCTGTTCATAGGATAAGCACGAAGAAAGGTGGCTGCTGGATTTGCCACAGAAGCAATAGTTACCAAACTCCTGCTCAAATCAAAAGCTTTTTATGCATCCGGCCGATCTGGAGAAGCACAGGCTGCGATGGTGGCTACTGAGGTAAAGTACAACTCAGTGCTCCTAGTGTTTAGGGTTCACTGACTTTGTCCCATCACCCCCTGACGGGATGACCATGCGCAGGGCGGCACCTATGGGCATCTCCTTCTGAGGGTGGCAGCCATTGCTGATCCCCTGTTATCTTGTTCTGAAGTCCTGTATCATTTTCATTGTTTTGTTGGGTTGGAGTTTATTCTGTTTGGCCTGTTTAATTTTATTATATACAATGGCTGGGCAGCTATTTCAAAGATAGCAAGATATATTATGAAACCCATTTTGGATTTACTATATAATCTTGCTTTGAAGTCCCTTATTGCATTCATTGTTTTGTTTTTCTTGATTCTATTGTTCTGTTTTGTTTGATTTTTACTATTTCTGAAAGTATGGGCAGCTATTTTGAAAACAAGAGGCATTATGGTAACCATCATTGATTTCCTGTTATGTTGTTTTGAAGTCCTGTATCACCCTGTTTTGTTTTGATTGGCTTTATTCTATTTTATTTTGCTTGGTTTTATTCTCTTTAAAATAAAAAGTTTTTCACTGAAGCACAAATTTTTTCCCTTGTCTCCCACTAAGGCAGGCAGAACAGTGGTCTCGTAAAGATCTCGCAAAGATCCATTTCCAGTGCCTAAAGCCTGAGAGTATTTTTTTATTTTGTTTTGTTTTTATTTTTTATTTTTTTGGTACCAGAGATCAAACTCACAACTGCGCACTTGCAAGGCAGGTGCTTATGCCACTGAGCTAAATCCCCAGCCCAGTGTGCAAGTATTTTACATCACAAGGCAGAGTGGGGATTACGGTTGCTATTCAGATGACCTTGATGAGCACAATATATCCCAAGGTTCTTAAATAGCAAAGAGGGAGACGAAAAAGTCAGAACAGAAACAGCATTATAAGGAAGACTTAGGCTGGGGATATAGCTCAGAGACATAGTGCGTGCTTGGCAAGCGCAAGGTCCTGAGTTCAATTCCTGACACCAACAAATAAAAATTTAAAAATAAATAAATAAAAAAGACTTGGCCATCTACCGCTGGCTCAGGAGATGGGAGAGAGGTATAAACCAAACAGGCAGCCATAGAAGCTGGCAAGGGAAGGAAATGGCTTCTCTTGTAGAGCACAAAAAACACAGTCTGCCAGTACTTTGATTTCAGCCAATGCAACACTGCAGAGCTCCAGAACTATAGGAGGATTAACTTGTGTGTGTTGCTGGGGATAGAAACCAGAACGTGTGTATGCTGAGCACACTGTACCACTGAGCTGCGTCCCCAGCTGAATTGTGTTTTGTTTTGTTTTGTGGTTGATTCCCCAGGAATCAAACTCAGAACCTCAGGCTTGCCAAGCAGGCACCGTGCCTGCTGAGCTGTATCCCCAGCCCCATCACCCATCACCCGGATGCCAGGCCAGGTTTCCTGGGAGGGCTCTGAAAGCGCTGGCTCCAGGAGGGTCACGCTTACTCCCTTAAAAGGTTTGGTCACGCCTGGTTGGTCACCACCATTCTCAAGTAGGACGAGGCAAGGCCTTGACTGCGAAACCAATTATTCCAACCATAGTGTGGTACAAAGGAAAACACTGGCAACAAGCGGATGCAAGTAACTATGTGCCACCAAAGGTGAAGACTCAAGCATTTCTGCAGAGGAGGAGAAGGAAAATAGGCAAGAAAACAGGCTTTTCTTCTATGGTGCTGGGGACTCAAACTCAGGTCCTCATGTGTACTAGCCAAGTCCTCGACCACCGAGCTACAGCCCAGGTCAAGACAGCATTTTTAAATGTTTCCAGTTTAGAAAAATAGAGCCTACTAAACTGTTGTGGGCTACACATACCTTAATTTAATTTAATTTAATTCAATTCAATTTAATTTAATCTTATTTTTGGTACCGGGACTGAACTCCTGACCTCACACTTGCCAGGCAAGCAGCGCTTGTGCCGCTGAGCTAAATCCCCAGCCCAACACATTATAAGCAAGCTTCCTTACATATTCAGAAAACAGAGCATGAAAAACATCAACAGTATTTCAAACTACAATCCTCCCTCACCAATTTTAGTCCTGTGTAATTAACTCTTCTTTTCCCCTGGATCATCTATCCTCTTCATCATCATCTTCCTCTTCCTCTCCTCCTCCCCCTCCTCCCCCTCCTCCCCCTCCACCCCCTCCTTCTTCTCCTCCTCCTCCTCCTCCTGCTTCTCCTTCTCCTTTGTAGTACTGGAAATTGAACTCAGGGCCTTCACACTGAGCTACATTCCCAGTTCCTTTCTTTTTTTTTTTGTTTGTTTGTTATTGTTGTTTATTTTGAGTCAGTGTCTCTCTAGGTTACAAAGTTGCCCAGACTGGATTTGAATTTACCACCTTCATGTCTCAGCCTCCCACAGTGCTGAGATTACAGGAGTTACCACCATGCCCAGCTTCCTCGAGATCTTGAATTAATAATCTCACCAACTCACCCACTTTTTTTTTTTTTTTTTGCTACCTACTTCTTGTCTAGGAAGTCACATTCTGAAAGTTATCTAAGTAATAGCAAAAGAAATCTGTACCAAAGAGTTTATCACCCCACACACATCTTTCTCCCCGCCAGGCAAGTCTTGCTATGTAGTGCAGGCTGGCCTTGAGCCCGTGATCCTCCTGCCGCAGCCTCCCAGTCCTAGCCTTCTGGGGATGTGCCACCATGCTTAGAGTCTATCCTGTAAAGTCTCAAGAGTTTGATGTATTTGATAAATTCTTTTCTATATTATGGGGGAGGGGAAGGCCTGGAAGGTCCCTTGTTTGTCAGAGACATAAATTCTTGACTGGTTGCTACCTGTTGAGTCACCAAAGAGGCATCAGAGGAAAAGAAAATCTATCTGGAGATGACCTCATAGTGAGACAGTCATACCGCTGCTTGTTCTAAAAGTGTGGAAACCACACTCTTCTTTATAACTGCAATGTTACAGGGGAAAATAAAATTAATCGAGTAGACCTAGGATCCATGATAATTGTGTGTGTGTTTTGCTGGGGATCAAGCCCAGCACCTCTCCCACTAAGCAGGTGCTGCACCACCGAGCCACTCCCCAGTCACACGATGAATTTCTGGACTCCCTGACTTGGTAGCTAACACTGTGCCTTTTAATGGCTCGTAGCTTTCATCAGCTCCCCCCAGAAGTCTCTGTCCTCAAAAGGAGGATGAACAGCTGAACCAGGTGGGGTGTAAGACGTCTTGGAGCTGACACTTTGGTCTCTGATCCTCCTCCCACAGTCTTCGTGGTGTACCCCAAGGCTCAGGCTGCAGGCCAGAGGCTCCAGCAGGACCTCCTAGTCCTCTCCTTAGAAGGACACAGCTGCCCTCCCCGACCACCAGATGCCTCCCGTAGGGCTGTTTTCTAGCTACTTTTTTTTTTGTCTTTTTCTTTTTATCAGTACCAGGGATCGATGACTGCCTGCTTGCAAGGCAGGTGCTTATGCCGCTGAGCTAAATCCCCAGTAGACTGCATGTTTTGTCTTGTTTTTTCCTGAAAATTGTACAAAGTGATTTTTCTTCAATATTTCTACCTTCCAGTAACCTAACTGCTATCTTTTCAATTTGAACTGTTTACATCTTTGAAAGCCTAACCTGGAGATGATACGGTTCGTGTAAACTTGTTTTGAAGGAAATGGCTGGGATAATTTCAGCATTCAACTAAAAAATGGTGGCAATCGATTATAAGCCAGAGACTAAAAAATGTGTTCATGAGTCCTTACTGACAAAAATAACAGGCAGAAAAGGAAAGTCACTGCTATAGAGTAACAACGAATTAAAAAGGCATGAATCTGATGAAGAATATAGTCTCGGAGAATATCCTCACAGTGTACATATTAATCTCAAATGAAAATACCGTAACTGTACAGTGAAGAAATCTAATAGTGTTCTTAAAATTTGACCCTGGGGAACGAGCCCAGGAACCCACACAGGCGACCCTTCTAAACTTGAGGCTAAGTCGCCCAGTCTGGTCTCAAAGAAAGGGTAAGGGACGATTTCAGGTCTAAAGAAACCAACAACTAAATGCACTGTGGGATCCTGGCTCAGCACTGAGACTGGAAAATAATGTTGTAGGTGACATCACTGGGACCATGGATACAATCCCAAAACAGCCCAAGAGTACCAATCTATAGGGTCAAAACTTCTGGAAATAAAAACACAGAAGGCCAAATGGAGCACAATAGACATAATGTGAATCTGGATAAAGGGTACAGGGAGTTTCTTGTACTATTTTTACAACTTTTCTGAAATTAGATGAAAATAAATTACAAACATCAACCAAAATAAAAGCTTTTATTTTATCCCATGGTGCTGAAAATATTCCTAAAATGAGTCTGCTCTCTTATTAAACACACCTAACAGCTGGGCATGATGGCTCATGCCTGTAATCTCAGCACTCGGGAGGCTGAGGCAGGAGGATCATTTGGAGTTCAAGACCAGCCTGGGCTACAAAGTGAGCTCAAGGCCAGCCTGAACTATATAGAGAGACCCTGCCTCAAAAAGACAAAAACAAAACAAAGCAACACACACACACTTAAACATAACTGAACCCTTCTGAAACAAATTTCTCCAAGATTCTACATCTCTGATAACCAATGATGCACTATCAGTGAGAAAAATTAACCTAACAATTTAGCTAACTTTCCATATAATCAAAGTGTGCTCTTTAAAGTCATGCAGCAAGCATGCAGGAGCCTTCTATGTGCCAGACACATCTCGTTTTTGGGTTTTGTTGTTGTCTTTTTGAGCTACACAGTTCAGATTGGCTGTGAGCTCGCTTTATAGCCCAGGCTGGTCTCGAACATGCAATGATTCTCCTGCCTCAGCCTCCCAAGTGCTGGGGTTACAAGTGTGCACCACCGCACCTGGCTGCCAGACACATTTTGGGTATTAGGTAAATCTAAGAGAACAAACCCTTAGAGAGCTTATATTCTAGTAGGGGGAAACAGACAATAAACAATAGACACGATTAATATGTAAATTATATATTGTAGTTTAAAAGATGAGAAGTGCTGTAGAAAGAGCAGAGCAGTGTAAGGGGCACCAGAAGTGTATGGTGAAGGCCGGGCATTGTGGTACAGGCAATATCACAGCACTTGGGAGGCTGAAACAGGAGATCGCCACAGGTTCGAGGCCAGCCTTGGCTATTTAGTGAGTTCTAAGCTACCTGGACTAGACAGTGACACCCCACTTAAAACAAAAAGTAAGGAGAAAGAAGCCAGGCTAGGATGTAACCTTAAGTACGGTAGACAGGAAAAGTCTTATTGTGGGGAAGGCTTTGAATACATATAAACATGAAGGGAGAAAGTAAGCTTTGCAGATATCTGATTATAGAGCTATCTAGGCAAAGGGAGTTATCTAGTGCAAAGGCCCTGAGGTAGAAATGGTCTAGAGTTTCAAGGAACAGTAAGAAAATCACCCTGGGATGGTTACAGTGGCTACAGTGGAGTGGGAAATGACACTGTTGCTCAAAATCTTTCACTGGCTTGCTATTTCTTTTTTTAAAAAGTCCTTGCAGCAGAGTTTAACATCCTACAGACCTCATTACTACCTTTCCCTCTTTTCAAGTACATAAACATTTTTGCTTGAACTGTAGAATAAAAAAATTTTTTTAATGTATTATCACTGGGTCTCTTACATCTGTAGTCCCAATGCCTGGGAGGCTGAGGCAGGAAGACTGCTCGAGCTCAGTCAGGATCTGGAGATGAGCCTGGGGAACACAGTGAATCCTCATGTGAGGAAAAAACCAAGTAAAGGCCAGGAGGGATGCACACGTCAGTGACTGAATAATGAGGCCCGATTCAGACTCTGGAACCATTTTTTAAAAAGCATTTCAAACACAAGAACCATATTTTTTTTCCTTATGACAGGTTTAATAGTTACACTACACATAATGACAGTAGCTCCTGAGAACTGCATGTCAATTAAACTGGTAAACAGCACTGGGCGTGGTGGTGCAAGCCTGTAATCCCAGCGCTCTGGGAGGCAGAGGCAAGAGGATCGCTGCGAGTTCAAGGCCAGCCTGGACTACATAGTGAGTTCAAGGCCACCCCAAACTACACAGTGAGACCCTGTCTCAAAAAAAAAAAAAAAAAAAAAAAAAACGGCAAAGAGCACAGCATGTGAATGTGTGACTCACACTCCTGGTGTAGGAAAGTCCAGAATTGTGTGTCCAGACTTTTCTGCTCGATGCTGGTTCCTTATTTACAGTTTTCCTCTAGCAAAATCGGTAGACATCCTCTGCTTCAGAGACTCACACAACTTCAGGTTACATCTCAAGTCCCCTTTCAGATCTAGACCGACACCCCATTTTCCAGAAGAGAACAGCAGCTCAGAAAGAGGATGTGGAAGGAAGACAGCCTGGCACCACCAAGGAGCAGGAGAACCAGGACTGCTTCGTCCTCAGCCGCCGTCTTCTCCACCCCCGGCTTTCTCAGCAGCTCGTCTCAGTGCCCCGAAAGACAAAAGCGTGAAGTTCCCTCATCCAAGAATAAAACCTTTTACCCTATTATCCCTGAGTAAGTGATGCAGTGTTTCAGGTGATTTCACCAAGGACTCGCTAGCATTTTGCAACTCCGAATAACTTCAGGGTTCCCATAGCAACACACTCACTTTGGAAGCTGACATTGTTCCCTAGTCCATGTGGGAAGGAATAAGTTTCTCCTAGGAAATTATTAGCAGGTGGGAGAGGCCAGGCAGGAGCGTGGAGCCCCCGATGGTTATCAGGGACTCTGTCCAGCTGAACGTGGTGCAGCTGCCTTGCTCACCACTGAGTGACTGACCAATCATTGACCATCTTGCATGTACTGTACTAGGATGCTTGGCAGGACCAAGGCCAGAAATTACCATCATAAGCTCCATCAAGTCAAAGAAACACCAACTAAGTTCTCCTAAAGGATGATTCTTTTCAGATGTTGCACACCGAAAAGATTTGTGTTTGCAGAAAAAGTTAAAATCTTATCAGATGAAATTATTTGGGATCACGCACGGATGTCTGCAATGTAAATTAGATGAAAACTGTCCTTTTACTCACATTTCTGCCACCAAATGTGTGGTTTGTTTCTGTACCAATTCTCCAACTCACAGGACAGCAGCTGGGTGTCCAGCTGTCAGCAACTATGATGAGTGAGCACAGGCCAAAGGTTAAGCGCTCCGTCCCATAAAGACTGTCCCCAGTTACAGATCTTATCCTTCTGATGGCTGGCTGGCTATCCATAGGGGGTTCTCCAAACCTCTTCCCTGGGTATAATTCAGGAAAGCGCCTTTCATACTTTTACTGATTTATTACAGAGGCTCCAGCTCCAAGCAGCCAGGCAAAAGAACCACGTAGGGCAAGATATGGGTGAGGGCTTCCGTGCGGTCTCCAGCAGCGCCAGTCTCCCAGTGCCTTGATGGTGCTGTTCACTGTCAGCGTGGTTGGCTGGCTAGGAGATTTGTAAAGTACACTTCTGGGTACGTCATGGAGGCAGGACCCTGAAGACTATAGGTGATTCTCGGCCCTGACCTCCTCCTCTATGGCACTGTTTCCCTGCTCTGCTTCCAGATGGCCTGAACTGGGCAGTTCTGCTGCACCACACCGTTCAGCCATGATGTCTCCGCTTCGGAACTACCTGACCAGGGACTGAATTGCCTGAAACCGTAAGTCAAATTAAACTTTTCCTCCGTTAGATTGTGAATGTTGGGTATTTTGTCCAGCAACAGAAAAATTAATACATTCATCAACCAGGAAATCCGTCAAAATCTCATTGCTAAAGAATCTTTGTAAGACCAGGCATGGTGGTGCATGCCTGTGATTGGGAGGCTGGGTTAGGAGGATTGCAAGTTTGAGCCCAGCATAGGTGACTTAGGAAGATCCTATCTCAAAATAAATAAAAAGAACTGGCGATGTACCTTATTGCAAAGGGCCTGTCTTCAATCCATAGTAAGGAAAAGGGGTTTAACTTCCCCCTCTCCCCTCCTTTGAGGTTGCTGATTTTGATATAGGTCCCAGTTCTCTAATACAGTATTAGGTCTTTCTGATGACCAGCTCTATCCTAAGGGCCCTCCAGTAAGTCCCCTCTTGAACATAAATTCAGGTGTGATTAAAAAAGGGATTTCGGGCTGGTGATTTGGCTCAGTAGTGTAAGCACCTCTCTGGCAAGTGTGAGGTTGTGAGTTGGATGCCTGGTACCGAAAAAAAAGAAACTAAAAAAGGGACTTCTTAATAACAAAAGACAACTTTATCATTCAAGAAATTGCAAGGGCTTTAAGGAGTTGTGTACCTAGAATCCAGGCAAAAGCTATATATATATAATTTCTTTGTCTGGGACAGAGTTTTTCTATGCCGTTCAGGCTGGCCTTGAACTGACTTTGTAGTCCAGGCTGGCCTTGAAAATACAGCGATCCTTCTGCCTCAGCTTCAAGTACTGGAATTACAGGCATGTGCCACCATGCCTGGCCATAAATACTGTATTTCTAATAATGCCACCCTTACTTTGAAATGGATCACAGTAATACAGTGAATTGGCTGAGGGGTTTGGGTAAGCACTAAGCAATCACAGTAGCACAGTAACTGTGGAAGCCAAGTGGTCAGCAGAGCGGTCATCACTGTTTGTGTTTTCCCTGAGTTTAAAATTTCACAATTACAATTGACTGCAGATGTCTGGAGTTCTGGGTGAATGATTTGGGGATGAAAATGTGCAGTGTATGTACCATTGTTGCCCCTGATTGATGTGCTTTGAAATTTTGGGGTTTTTTTCTTCTTTCTTTTTATCCTTGAAATAAAATGGATTTGGAAAAATGAAATAAAATCTCACAATTAGAAGTTGGAATAAACTTTAAAACATTTCAAATTATGAGAAACAAGGGTGAGATAAAGGCATGAGGGGGAAAGGTGGCAGAGAAACAGAAAAAGATAAAAGCAGATGAAAGAGTCTGCTTCAATTTCCTCTTCCCCAATTCCACCCATGAGAGCTGCTTATGGCGATTTTAACTGCACTAGATTGAAATTATTGAAATATGTCTTCGTGTTAAAAGGAACCAAACGAACTAGGTGTAGTGGCACATGCCTATAATCCTCACACTCTGGGAGGCAAGAGGACCTCGGGTTTGTGCCCAGCCTGGGCAGTTTAGTGACTCAGCAAGACTTTATCTCAAAAATGAAGGGTCATGGATGCGGGGAATGTAGCCTACTGCCAAGTCTTTGGGGTTCAGTCCACATACTCAAGAAAAAAAAGTCTGACAGAAATTTTTAAGAATGCCAAATTACTAAATGGTGTCTTTGAGCCACAAGTTCAATATCCCAAAAATAGCAGTAAGCCTGTTTTTTTTTTTTTTTTTGTTTGTTTGTTTGTTTGCAATACTGGGGATTGAATCCAGGCCCCGGGCATGCTAAGCAAGCACTCTGCCACTGACCTACACGTGCAGTCAAGCTGTCCTTTAAAACATTGAGGCTTATCACCCAAGTCCCAGGGCTAGAGGAAACATAGTTGGAAAATGTCGAGCCTGATATTCATTTTGTAGTGTTCAAAAAAGTGACCATAAATGTAAAAACAAGATTTTAAATAAAACCTTGGGAGTTTGAAGGCTAAAACTTTCTGAGCTTCATAAAGATAGTGTACAGTGATTTACTTTATTCTAGAAAGCAACCAAGAGGTGGCATTTGAGGATGGGGCCCCCTGGTGGTCAGATCTGGGAAAAGTCCAATTTGCCCACCCAGCTTTCCCCGCCTCCCACACTAGGATTCAACTCAAGCCTCCAAAGCTCTACCGCTGAGCTACATCCCCAGCCGTTTTTCATTTAACTTTAAGAGAAGGTCTCGGGGTCTGGGGACTTAGCTCAGCGGAATAGGCCCTTTATATCCCACCCCGTGGCTAGGATTAATTTGTGTGTGTGCGCGCTGAGGCTCTTCCAGGCCCAGCTTCATATACACAAACACGTCTGCAGTCATCTTGGACGTTCCAAGGGAAGCCTGTTACAGTCTGGAAGAGCCTCCGGTGGTCTTCTAATTGAAAAGGGCCAATGGGAAGAGCGATTTCTTAAGCGAAAAGACCTGGGTGTTGACAGCTGCTTAAATTTACCAATTGTGATTTGTGGGAATCATTCCCTTGGAGTTTGCTTTTCTCATATATTACCTCCTCCCCTCCTTCACAGGGGCATGGAGTCCTTAGGTCCCTCAGGAGTGCCCGTTTCTGGGACCAGCAGCCTAGACCTTGCCTGACTCTCCCGTTGTCATCAGCAGAGGATGCAGCCTTAGCTGCTTCCAGCAGCTGCAGCCATTGTGAGGATGAAGGCAGAAATGAACAGACCATGCCTTAGAAAGCTCATTCAAGACCAAGGAAACTCATCAAAGCTACTAAGATGGTTGGACTCGAGTTATCTAAATTTTATGAAGTTAAAAAAAAAAAAAAACTTAGGTGTGGTGGTGCATGGCTGTAATCTCAGTATTCTGGGAGGCTGAGACAGGAGGACTCCAAACTCAAGGTCAGTCTGGGCAATTTAGTGACTAAGATCCTATCTCAAAATAAAAAAGTTTGACGAAACATCTCAGTTTAAATCCTTGGGTTCAATCTCCAATACTAGGAAGGGGGGGAAAATGGTCAATTTGGTGAGTCATTAATACAACTGTGTCCTGACACAACCCCCCCTAGACATTGCTTTACCTGTAAAGTGTAAAAATAAGACTGCTACTTTCTTTCTTTTTTTTGTGTGTGGTCGGGATCAAACTCAGAGCCTCATGAACACTAGTCAAGCAAGGAACACCAACTTCCTGGGAGTGGTGTAAGAATTAAACTTCAGCTGGGCATGGTGGTGCATGCCTGTAATTCCAGCACCGTGAAGCTGAGGCAGGAGGATCATTGCAAATTTGAGACTAGCCTGGGCTACAAAGTGAGCTCACGGCCAGCCTGAACTGCAGCCTGTCTCAAAGACAGAAAAAAAGAAAAGAAAAAAGAATTAGACTTCAGTTAGTGCCTGGCCATGGACAGCCTGTGACGGGCTGCCTCGGTGACTCTCACCTAACTGCCACGGTATTGACTTTGTTCAAGACCACAGTTCAGGGGCTGGGGATTTAGTTCAGCAGCATAAGCACCTGCCTTGCAAGCAGGCGGCCATGAGTTCGACCCCAGTACCAATAGAAAGAAAGAAAGAAAGAAAAAAAAAAAAAAAAACCACAGTTCAGTTCTGACATAGATTTGACTTCAATGCCCAGAACTTTAAAACCTTTCATATCGTAAAGTGTAATACAGAAAAGTACATGAAACATACAGATTGATCTATAAAAGCACCCATGGAATCACCATATTGATCAAAAATACAGCTGTGAAAGTAATTTTTCCGTATCCCTTCTTCTCCTTGAGCTAACCACTTCCCTAATTTCAATCGTAATCACTTCTGTGCTTCTTATAGCTTTAGGAGCTTTTTGTTCGATGTCTTTGGTAATGTGTTGTAGCAGCCCAAATTCACTTTGTATGAGAATACCATAACTGACAAATTTTGAAATTCGAGTTGTTTCTAGTGTTTGCAAATGCTACTGTCCACATTCTTACATATGTGCCCTGAAGTATGTGAGCATGTTTCTCCAGGGTAGAGATTTAAGGATTAATACTGTCATGAAATTCAGGTATATTTTTCCAAAATAATTTCTTCTTGGTGTTGGGGATTGAACTCTGTGAACACTGAGCTACGTCCCCACTTCTAGTTTTCTTTTTTTTTTTTCTTTTCCTGAGACAAAGTCATGCCACCGTGCTCAGGCTGGGCTCACACCTTTTTACCTTGGCCTCCTAAGTGCTGAACTGAGTGTGCTCCACCACTCCTCTGCCATCGGCAGTGTACCAGTGTTCCCAACGCTTGCCTTGTCAGGCATTTTTATTTCCTCCACTCACCAGAATGGCATTTTGCTGCGGTTTGGATACACTTGGACACACATTTCCCCGATTATTACTGAGATTGGGCACTTTTTATGTTTAGTAATCACCAGAATATCCTGTTATGATGTGCTAATTTATGATCCAGGTGCCTTCCCCAGGTTTTTGTTTGTTTTGGTTTTTTTGTTTTGAGATCCTGGACTAACATCTAAGCAAGTCACTAAATCCCTCAGGCTGGACTCAATCTTGCTATCTGCTTCCCAAGAGCACCAGGATTGAAGCATTCGATACTACATCTGACTTTCCCTCATTTTTTATTGTGACTAATGTTCTTTCCTCCACTCTGCCTCAGGAGAGGTTCTTGATAAATGGCCTAAACAACTGAGAGAGGGAGGATGGATATCCAGGTTATTCTCTGTAACATTCATAGTGCTAAAGAGAGCTGTCCACAGTGGGCTTAATCAATGCAAACTAATTGGTAACACAAATCCATAATCCTTTTCTGCAGTGTTTACACCCCAAGGTTCTGAACACCAAAATAATTATTCTGTTCTTAGTATGAAATCCATTTCCACCTGAACTTAAACGAGGTTGTGTTTTTTTTTGGTACCGAGGATTGAACTCCTATAACCTCATGCTTGCCAGGCAGGTGCTTATGCCACTGAGCTAAATCCCTGGCCCCTTTATAATGTTCCTTCTAGAAACATGTGACTACAGATTCTGCTTTGGACCCTGCTGGGGAATCACATAATAAACAGAAGTACCTATGTCCCAATGGTTTTCTAAAATCTGAAAATTTCTCAACTGCTAAACACATCAGGCCACAAACAAAGTAAATTTTAAGATTGTGGATCAAATATTTACTAAAACAAAAAAAAGTTTTTTTCTAGGGATTAAACCCAGAGACAGTCTACCTCAGCCACAGTCCCAGCAACGCCTGCTCCCACCTGTGTTTTCTGAATTTTGAGATAGGGTCTAAGTTGCCCAGGCTTGCCTTAAACTTATGATCCCTCTGCCACAGCCTCCCCAAACAGCTGTGATTACAGATGTGCACCACTGCAGCTGGCTCATTTACTGAATTACTATAGTATTTCTAGGATCATGAATAATGCTTTGCATACATAACAGGACTGCTGTAACAATTAAATAAAGTGGTATTATTAGCTCTCACATTTTACACAGTAAACATCAGGTTAAATTGCTGAGTAAGATTCACGTTCAATGAAATTAGTGTATTTTACAAGGTGCACACGTAGCGCGTCTGACATACCTTCTACTGAAGAATAAAGGTACCATCAAGGTATACACAAAAGCAGTAAATTAGAGCTAAAGGAATGCCTGGAGCACAGTCACAGAGAAAAATAATGTACATGAACTAGTCAATTAGAGCTAGCAGGATCCTCAAAGAGGCTCTATGATGCCGATTTTAAGAACACTGATGCCCACTGAGATGAATGAATGCACCCAAAGCCTCACAGCTGGTCAGTGTCAAACATGATTATTTTCCTCCTTAGTACTGGGGATTATCCCCAAGGCTTTATATGCTAAACAAGTACTCTTATCACTGAGCCACATTCCCACATTTTTATTTTTACACAGTGTTTTACTAAATTGCCCAAACTGGATCCTCCAGACTTGGGCTGGATTACAGGTGGGCCACCACACCTAACTAAACATTGACTTTAATAAAACTCTAACAGGACTTCCTGACATCAGAGATCAACAACCAATACTGCATTCCTCTTCACATGGACTTTAAAGAAAACGTTAATCCTGAAACACTCAACACTAAATAAAGCAAACTTTAAAAGATTTCAAACCCCTCTTTCTCCCTTTGCTAACTTACCTATTTACCTCTCTCAGTGGTTGTTTTCTTGTTCAAAACTAACCACTTCATCTTTCAAATTCTCTAGCCTCCTCCTGAGCCTGGGCCTGATCCTGTAATCCCTGTCTCAGGATGTGGCCATTACCTATCGGCAAATCTAACTAGAACTCTGGTGGTGAGGCTGGACCCTCTGCATCTCCAAATCAACCCCTAATTCCTAATTTAGCCTTATCCAATGAGCCTGGGAGTGGAGGAGAAAGAGGAAGAGAATTCTTTCTTCCGGTTAGTTCAGTGAGCACTGTCTTTTAGTTCCTTTTTTGTACATTTGAAAGATACTAGAATTCACCTTGGTATAGACATTAACCTGCCTCTTCCCTGAAATGCTACAGGAATACTGAACAATCTGCTTACATTTAGGTCAAAATACTTTTCGGAGAAATCACAAGATATTTAAAGATATCAGAAACAGACATTACAGGGTGTCCAAAGCCAGTCTCAATAAACTTAAATAGGACAGTAAGTAGCCTCAAAATCATTTTGATTCAGCCTGTAACACAGCCCACATAATCCCGACCTTCTGGTACTCCAGCAGTGCAGGCCCTTCCCATGTGGCATGGGCCCAGCACTGTGCAGTGGCATAGTTGTGGAGATGCTGGAGTCCTGCTGGATTACTCACTTTAACGTGGACGCTAGCTGCCTGAGAACATTCAATCAGTGTACAAAGAGGTCCACTTAGCTAGGAGGGTCCTGCCAGTGACATGCGTGCCTTGCTAGCCTCGTGAGTGTGCCACTTCAGAAGTAAAACCTCCAGCCCTGACAAGCTGTCACGTGACCACAACCTCCTGTGAGAACGTGAGCCAGATCACGCAGCCATGCCACTCTTGGGTCCTGATTCCAGAGTACCTGTATGGGACAGGACATGTTCGTGTTAAACTGCCAAGTTTGTGGAGTAATTTGTGACGTAGATATAAATAATACAGAGTTCTCGAGACATGTAACCCATTCAATATAAATCATCCAAATTTTGTCCTGTAATTTTACCTGAGATGAGACTAATTAAGAATTTACAGTTGTGAACCATTAAGAAGAGGTTGAAACTGTGTGTTATTCTGATTTCATGCATCAAGCTTCTTTTTTTTGGTAGTGGAGATCAACTCATGACCTCATGCTTGCCAGGCAGGCACTTGTCCCACTGAACTAAAACCCTGACCCTCTTACATCAACTTTTGTAGGACAGCTGGCAATTTCCAATTATGGGTTACAGCTGGGCTTTCGATTATATTAGGCAATTCATTCTTAAAAAGCTGAGAACCAAAGTACCCTGAAATGCCACTGAAGAGGTCAACTTATGATCACAAGTGAAAGTCATATACCTTATGAGAAGAAAACTCCCAAATTGAAACCTCTGCTTTCTCTTCCTGCTCAATATTACTGACCACACGCTTAGATTTTTAGCCGTCTGCCCAAGAGGACAGCAGAAGTACCTCAGATTACCTTTGTCCATATTCCCTGCTCCCTTCGTTTCAAGGACCATCATGTCAAATGAGACAGAACAGCCAGTCAAGAAACTGATCTCCGTGGAGCTGGGTGTAGCTCCGTGGGAAAGCAAATGCTCAGCATGTAATGAGGCCTGAGGGTCAACCCTCAGCACTGAAAAGCAACAACAAAAAGAAACAAGAAAAAAAAAAAATCCTACTTTTATATCTCTTAACACACTAACTTTTATGCAGATCACGTTGCCCTCTCTCACTTGATTGCTAACTGGGAGAGGAAGTGACTTCCTTTTATACTGCTGAGGCTCAGCACATTAACTGCACATGGTGAAGACAGCTGGTTTATGCCCTGCCACTTTATGACCTTAGTATTTTACTCATGTCTGCTCCATCACCTTAGAATACAGCTCACAGATCTCTTTTTCCAAAATCCTGGTGTCAGGTATCACTTCCGAGCAATCAATCTTCTAATTCGTACCACCACCTCCCACCATCACTACCTCATACAAATGGAACTGACCTCTAGATCATCTGAACTCTGCAGATCTTTGAACCACACTTCCCTCCCTTTTTTGGATAGTTTTGTTCATCTAATCTTCTTTGCCAAACTGAACCAAGTACAAAACTGGATCCCCTTGCAGTCATTAGTGCAGGGAATGAAAAGGGACTGGGGCAGAGTCCCCAGGTTCCCCAAGTCTCGCCACCTCTTGGCTGTTCCCAACCTGCACTACAGTGTATTACTTACCTGTTTACTTTTCTTGTTACCTTTCATTCCTCAAAAGACCCAAATGTTTGCAGACCACTGTCAAAGTTACTTATATTCTGGTGCTGGGAATTGAACACAAGACCTTACTACTGAGCTGCACTCCTGCACTCTAAAGATCTTAACTTAGAGCTGCCTCCTATAAAGTATTCTCTTTCTTTAGATAGCAGATGATGAATTTAAAGACTAGCATGAGAGGCCCAGATACAATAAAACTAATCAAAGATTTGAGGCACCTGTGGGTCCTTTCAAAGAAAAAAAACTTTTACTGCTGGCCAGGTTTTGCCAGCTGCTCTCAGTTAGAGGTCAGGTTCCAGCTGCCAGGAGTGGTGGCCCCGGCCTATCACCCCACACTGTGGAAGATCTAGGTAGGGTTCCAAGCTCAAGCCCAGCCTGCAAAACTTGGTCATTTAAGAGAACTTGTCTCCAAATTAAAAAGAAAAGAAGGGCTGGGACTATAGCACAGTGTCAAGGCCCTGGGTTCATTCCCCATGACTACCAATAAATTTTTAAAAGCCATGTTCATACTTTCTTTATGTGTGACACAATATTATCTACAGTCTATTTATTATCATGTGGGTACTTGTCAAAATACACCCTCAAATGGTAGAAAACAGTTTTGCAATTTCTCAAACTATTAATTATGGTATAACCCCATGCATCCCATTCCTAGGTATACTCTCAACAGAAAGCTCATGTTCACACAGAATCTTGCGCACAAATATTCATGGCTGTATCACCCTAATAGCCAAACAGTACATACAACCCAAATATTCATCTACCATGGGTGCACACTACACTCATGTAGTGTACATCCACACACGGGAGTAATACAAGTTATTGCAGTAGACATTCACAGAAGGGAATATTATTCAGCCATGGAAAGGAATGCAGTACTGGTAAAAGCTGTAACATGAACCCTAAATGAGAAAGAAGCCAGTTCTAGCAGTCCACATAATGAATGAATGCATGTCTATGAAATGTTCAAATAGGGAAACTGAAAAGACTAAAAGTAGGTTAGTGGTTGCCAGAGGCTGGGGAAGGGAAAAAGGTGAGAATAGAGGGGCAATTACAGAATATTCTTTTGGTGTGGAGAAAATGTCTTAAAATCAGTAAGTATTAACAGTTGTACAACTCTGCTAAGAACCACTTAAATGTACACTTTTAAAGAGCAAATGTTATGTTTAATTATATTTTGTAAAACTTGTTTTTTTTTAAAACCCCAGACCTAATGACTCTTAAATCTGCATTTTAACAAAATCTCCATGTGATTCACATAACACTGAAGTTTGGAAACATAGCAACCTAAAAGAAATATAGTCAGAATTGTTCCTGCAGTTAATTTTATTACACAACAGTTAACCTGCTTTCACTCGGGTAAATTTCTGTCACAACTGTGTGAGATACAAAATCAAACACTGTTCACAGTAATTTTACAATTTCTGACTTTTCCTTCAAAAATTTGGGAGTTTGAATACTCAGCTAAGATAAACCCATACTCAAGCTTGTATATATATTGTTTTTAGTGATAAACGGTACTAGGTTTACAGAAGGTACTTTAATTTTAATTTTACCAATAGTTTTGAAGAGGTCAGAAGAAATATACACAAGGTGAAAAGAGATACAGAATCTACAAAGGGAAATGAGACAAAATAAAACCCACTCGCTTTAGAAGAAACCAGTTTATTGACTGTAAAATCAGATTTACAGAAGTGTAAAATGATGGACAGAGGGGCAGAGGCTTTCCATACAACCAGGGCCAAGCACCTACCTGTGGTTCTCAGAGCAGTATTTCTTCACTTCTACGAAAGCCTCATCTTTTTTTTTTAATCCCAGAAAAAATCTCAGCAGCTGTATTTTCCTGTGCTTTAACAGATAAAGAAAATACCCACATTCCAAAGGCAAGAGGGGTGAATCTGAGACTCAAAGGTCCTAAATAATATAAGACATAACTGTGTTAAGCTCTGTTCTTTTCATTTTTACCGGTACCAGGGATCGAACTCACGACTGCCTGCTTGCAAGGCAGGCGCTTATGCCACTGAGCTAAATCCCCAGCCCCTTAAGCTCTGTTCTTCTGTTCTAGTCCTCTACATCTTGGGCCGGAGGCCAGGACAAAGTTCAGCCTGCAAACTGTCTTGGAACTAGGGAGGAAGGAATTTCTGACTTTCTAAAAAGCTTAGCTAATAAATTTAAAATCTCCCTATGCTATCTGTATCTTCCTTTTTTTAAAATAAGGCAAATTTTATTAAGAGTTTGGAATGTTTTATGAACACTCACAGCCAGATACTGCATATGAAGATCACACTCGAATAAGTATAGGTTCTGCAATTAGCCTGCCTTGGTCCAATACTGGCCCCAGATCATGGTTAGGCAAACTCAAGTCAAGTTAAATTAGTTAGCCTTCTTATCCTTCCTAGAAAATGAGGTTTAGTAATAGTACCTACCTCAAAGAATAAGTGTGAGTAAAGAAATGTATGTAAAAGTTTAACACGGTACCTGGCATAAAGTATTTAGTAAATGTTAAAGAAATACACAGAGACATTTTCATAAAGAATTTATTATACTGAGTTATAAAATACTAGCTATTAAATTATTGACAAGAAAATGGAATTAGCCTCTATATATCATATTTTGATTCCCTAAACTAGAATCTTACCTGTATTGTATCAATAAAAGACATAAACTCTGCCTCTTTCTAGGGTCTGGTACAATACTTATTACATAAGTACACAATAAATGTGGGGCCTTTTTAAAATAATCTACAAAACCAATTTAAGTGGGTTTTAACAGAAACCATTTAAAAAAATCATAATTTTATTCTTACTTGGTTCTATCCAACGCACATGGAGTGCTGATAGAATCTCTGACATTACTCTTTTTCTATGCACTGAGGCATAAAACTAAAACTTATCTGGAAAAAACTAGTTTTTAAAAAAGGATTTGTGCACAACAGGACAACAGAAATCCACACGCTATGTGCCTCAGTGTCCAGGCTTAGCAGCTGAGAAGCAGAGGAAAAGCTGCGCGCTGGATAACAGAGGACGACACCCAGGAGGGGCAAGACTGAAGCTTGGAATAAAGGAGCTCCCCATCTTTACCAAAGTGGAACGACTTGTTTTAAAATAGCTAATAGTTTTTCTTCAGAATGGACAATTCACTTACCTTTTCAGTATGTTTTCTCAAGAACATGTAAGATAGTTGTGAGGCTGAGCTGGCACATTCCATGAACTCGGTTCTTTTCCTCTGACTGTAGCACAGTGGACAAGAGAGAGCAGGTCTGGGAACGCTAGAATGAATTTCTACTTTCCCTTGCCTTCTTCGGGTGTCATTTTCCCCCAGATTTCTGCATTGGCTGGTTTCCATTTCAGCATAAGTCACGAAATCTTGAAGGTTAGACACAGTAAACAAGGAAGGACATAAAATTAACCGATTGGGGTATAGTTTTAGGTCTCACCACTTTAAAAAGGAATTGAGTCATATCTTTTAAAATGTGGAAATAAATTATAAGCGGTTTCTTAATGAAAATCAGCTCTTAAGCTAAGGATACTAGTTTGATACAGGGCAAAGTTTTTTTATGTTCCTTTTTCGTTTCTATTCTTTTTGAGACAGGGTTTCACTATGTAATTCAGACTGCCTTGAACTCACTTTGTAGCCCATGCTGACCTCAAATTCACAGCACCTCTCCTGCCTCAGCCTCCCACAGGTATACGCCACTACACTTTGCCTTTTCTTTTTGAATGGGCCCTAGCTCTGCTGCCCAGGTGGTCTCAAATTCTTGGGCACAAGCTATCTTCCTGCCTTAGCCTTCCAAGTGCTGGAATTACAAGTACGTACCACCACTCCAAGCTCTCGTGTTCCTTTAACAGAAGCTGCGTAAAACGAAGATGTGATTCCCATGAAGGCTGAACACAAAGTGATCTATCTGATACAAATCTGATTTTACAGTAGAAATGCATAAAGGAAAATTCTAACAAAAAGAACCAGAAATATTAGCAAACTGTTCTTGATGACTTTTTAATTTGCCAATCAAATTTAAAAAAAACTGGAAAAGTGAACTTCATCTGATTATCATTAGTACAACCTTTAAATTCAGAAGATTAAGCCTATTATTTCCATCAATTGCTTTCTCAGTTACAGAAAATAAGCATTTAAAAAAACAGTAAAAGACATTCAGGAAGCATCTTTGTATTTTGCAAACTCGTAAGTTGAAAACTAAAACTAAAATTTAAAAAAAAGAAATCATTGAATTTTTAAAATGGAAAAAAACCAAATTATTCATTTTTTTTTGGTTTGTTTTTTGGTATCAGGAATCAAACTTAGGCCCTCATGCTTGCCACACAGGCACTGAGCTGAACTATATTCCTGGCCCTTTTTTTGTTTTTGGAAACAGGATCTATGTAGTTTAGTCACGAATTTACAGTGGCCTTGAATTTACAGTGATTCTCGTGCCTCAACCTCCTGAGTCCTGGGATTACAGGCATGGACCACCATGCCTGGGCAAATTATTTGTCTTGACTGGAAAAAAAAAGTTTCTATCCTTCAGTTAGTCAAACAAAATTATTTTTATTTTTTCCTAAAAATCATAAAGTTGATTATACTAACACTTTTTATTACTTCCTACAAATCATAAAGTTGACTCTCCTAACACTTCAACTGTGACACCCAACAACGACAGACCTAGGTCACTAATTTGGGAATGGAAATGAGTGAGCAGCTATATGGAGGAACTCTGACAACGACCAGACTTGCTTTAAGGAGAAACAAAAAGTCACTGGTATGTCGGAAAAGGCTGAGCATTCTGACCATCAGATCAGGTAGTTTTCCTTGATGAATGATCTTGGGTTCCAAATGGCACATTCTTTCGGAGAGTACTCATCCAATCAGTGGCTCAGAAGCAATCCTCATTGGATTTAAACACATGTACTTTGCAATAATCATTATCTATTTTAGAAGCTAGAAAGGCAAAACAAAAGTTAGCATATAGAACTAGAATAGAACTAGGGCAGCATACTAATCCACTAATAATAAACACAGTAACTAGAAGCAGTGATAAAACTATGAACAATTGTTCCTGAGTTCTTTTTCTAAAAGCTAAAAACCCTCAAAATGTCTTTTACTCAAAGTTAACATTCCAGAAGTGTAAGGAATATAAAGTATCAAGGCTAGGTATTCATTAAGCAGGAAGGATACAAGTGAATTTACTTTTAATCTCCAATTAAAGAATCAACACTGAACGAAATAGATCTTTCATCCCAGAAAAGTTAATGAATGAAAATCAGACACAGCTACTACTGCTCCTGTTGCCAGACTATAATAGCACAAGGAATCACTTTTAGCATGATCCCCGAAAAAGTTGAAAGATTAGTTAAGAGTTTGACAAATTGTGTGAATGTTGGCCTCAGTATCTTACTGTGCAGTTAAAGTAACATTCAAAAGGAAGACAAAGGCTGGGGGCTTAGCTCAGCGGTATAAGCCCCTGCCTGACAAGTGCAAGATCATGAGTTTGATACCCAGTACCAGGGAAAGAAAAGAAGGAAAGAAAGAAAGAAAGAAAACAAAAAGCACGTGTAAATTTCCTTTCAAAGCAAGACAGACTGTTCAAAGCAGAGTTAGAACATCTGTGTTAAAACTGGGAAAATAGGGTAAAGATAAAGTACTGTTTTTACAGGGCTGAGATTCACTGTGCATTAGAGCTTCTGCTCTAATACATCCTGGTTTGTGCAATTTTGTTGTTGTATCCAATGGTACTTAAGTTTCAAGGTTGTATTTTGAAACTGATCATCCTTCAGACTTGCACTATGAATTTCCAGCATGAATATTATCTTCAAGGTCAATGAAAACACGTATACTACTACATTTTTGTTGGTACTTCAATCTTCCCATATCTAATATGCTTAATTTTAGCTGGCATCTCAAAGATCAGGCTCAAAATAAAGAAGGAACCCCTAAAAACCCCCTATAACCATTATACCTGTGCCTGGGGGAAGAGAAGCATCTTTGTGATCTTGATACTTTTTTTCTTCATGCCTGGTCTGTAGGATGTTGATGACTGGACCTGAGAAAAAGTAGAAATCCTAGCACTGTGTTTTTTCGGATATTTCCCTCATTCACTCAAAGTAAATTCCAAGGACTTCAGCTATCCTCACATATAAAAGTCCACAGAAACTCTCACCAAAGTTTAATTACTCTGAACTATCCGTATTTGTCTTTCTCTAATGACGTAAATAATTAAGAACCAAACAAGTTATGCCCTCATGTTAACAACCTTATTTCTCATTTGGCTACAATAAGCCCAGCTACCTTTTATACTATGTACATGGTTCTTTAAAACATTCATTTCAGGGCCAGGGTTTAGCTCGGTGGCATAAGTGCCTGCTTGGCAAATGCAAGGTTGTGAGTTCAATCGCTGGTACCAAAAAAAAAAAAAAAAAAAAAAAACACAACAAAAACCCATAAAACATTAATTTCAAGCATGAATAAAAATATCATTTTAACACAATATTCAGTGCTCTTTGGCTGAAGTGAGCTCAAAAATTTGTCTTCTGAAAAAAATACTCATTACATTTCTGAGCAGAGCTGCAGACTTGTCCTTGTACTTCCACTCAGTTCTCTTAACTCAGCCCTCAACTCAGGACCAAGGTCAAGAGCAGAACGGAACCTACAGGCTGACCCTTCTTAACACTGAGGCAAACTGGCCACTGATCTTATGTGCTGGGATTACAGACATGCACCACCAGGTATGGCAGCCATTAACTTTAAAAATACAAGCTCTGCCAATATGGGGATGCTCTAGATACAAGCAAAGAATTCAATACAAGCTGTGCCTAGGAAATGGCAGTTTCTGCAGTATGGGGTCATGAAATTCACCTTCAAGGAGTATAATCAAGTGTTCGTTACAATTATTTCATCTGGCTGGGCACAGTGACACACACCTGTAATCCCAACACCAGGCAGGCTAAAGCAGGCAGATTCCTATGGGTTCAAGGACAGTCTTGGCTGCATAGTGAATTTAAGGCCAGCCTGAATGGCATAGCAAGATCCCATCCTTTTAAAACCACCAAAAATTTAAAACCACCATAAATAAATTCATGAGGCTTTATCCTATCTACAATCTAATCACGGTGACGGTGATCCATCTTGAAATTTACAGATTCCATGGCTGGGGATTTAGCTCAGCAGCACAAGTGACTGCCTGGCAAGCACAAGATACCAGCACTGTTAAAAGACCTTTCTGAAGGCTGGGTATGTGGTAGTGCCTGCTTGTAATTCCAGCTAGTTGGGAGGCTGAGGCAGGAGAACCACAAATTTAACTCTGCATAGGCAACTTAGCAGGAGACTGTCTCAAACTATGATTACAGTTTTGTTTTGGTACCAGAGATCAAACTCATGGTCTTGCAATCACCAGGTAAGCACCTGAGCTGCTGAGCTAAATCCCTGGCTCCTCTGCCTCAAAAAAAAAAAAAAAAAATAATAATAATAATAATAATAATAATAAAAAGGGCTGGAGACATAGGTCAGTGGTAGAGGACCCTGGCTCTCCTTTCGCCCCCTTACTAAAAAGGAAAAAAAAATCATTTACACTAGGACTGGGATGTAGCTGTGTTACAACTACTACCTAGTATGAGCAAAGCCTTGGGTTCAATGTCCAGTACCACAAAAAGAAAGGCATTTCTGCTCTGCAGAAATCTGTGCCTCCAGGCTTCCCATTCTTCATCATCTGCATGCTCAAGAATGAAACACTCATTTTACATTAGTTGTAAGTAATCCATGTAGAAAACAGAACTACTTATTTACACTCATTCTCTGCTTCCCACTGCTGATCTTTACTTCATTCCTTGCAATCATTCAGTTTTCATTTTCTTCCCTGTGATGTTGGGGGTCAAATTCAGGGCCTTATGCAAGTTAAGCAAGTGATTTACTGATGATTTGCACCCTCCAGCCATCCCCCCTTTTAATTTGAGGAACCCTCCATAATTCTCTCCTCACATTGGTAAGCATTCTTCCCATTGTCTTTAAAAAGACACTGCAACAAGTTCTTGGAAATTAAGGGGAAAAATCTGTGTTGAAACTACAGACAGGTCTGTAACAAGAGGAATCATTACTTTCCAAATAAATTATCACTCAAAGATTATCTGGTTGTTACCCTCTTTTCTTCCTTATGTTCCCATAAGTGAACATTAGAAACATGGTCACCAACATACCGTAAGGTATGAAGTGACTGGAGGTTACTCTAAAGAAGGCTAATGCCACTTCCCTCTGTGCAGCAATGTAGAATAGTGCCTAGAGCTGCTGACATTTCCTGGGACAAAGGCTAACCTAAAATTTCGAAGGTAAATGTCACCATGACTTGTTCCCAGGGTGGAGGGAACAAACCGAGGGCTTTGTGCATGAGAAGTTTGTGCTCTAATACTAACCCATAATCTTACTGTGCTCTTTTCGTAAAATATTGATATATGCATTCTAATATTATACACAGCTCCATGAAGCAAACCCATATTTTTAAATCTAAACTCAACTTTCATGTAACTTTTTTTTAAAGTACTAAACAAAGTTTGAAAATCTGAATTTTTTTTTTTTTTGGTCTTTTTCGTTTTTATGGGTACCAGGGATCGAAATCACAACTGCCTGCTTGCAAGGCAGGTGCTTATGCCGCTGAGCTAACTCTCCAGCCCTGAAAATCTGAATTTGGATGAATTTTACTACTGTTAATGTAATCTGGGCTGACACAGCATTTTCAAACATCTGTACCTAGTCTTGTATTATTTATACTGTTTCTTTTTTGTTTATGAAATGGTCAATTCCTGAAAATCTATTGAACAAATATCTGACAGACTAAAAGATGTCTCTGTATCTTTATTTTCTAAAGATAAATTTTCAGGGGTGGAGATGTAGCTCAGTGGGAGGCTGCTTGCTTAGAATGTGTGACCCCCATGTTTAATCCTCAACACCAAGGGAAAAAAATTAAAGTGCTACAGATGAAACCCAGGGCAAGGCAGGAAAGCACTTTGCCACTGCGCTATCTCTTCATTATTATTGGTTGAAAAATTAAAAATTGTATTATTTACTGTATAATTGCTTGCTATCTTTACTTACGATTGGTTTCAATCAGCACATTTCCTCCAGTAACTTTTTAAAAAACTAAATGGACAGGGGCTGGGATTTAGCTCAGTAGCATAAGCACCTGCCTTGCAAGCGTGTGGTTGTGAGTTCGATCCCTGGTACCAATTAAAAAAACAAATGGACAAATGGTTCCATCTGATACCTGGGTAAAGTACCCAATTTTACCCTGTTAACTAATGTTACAAATAAACCAAGTGGAGTATTTTGTTATACTCTTATCTTCAACCTTTCCTAGGCTGCCATCTGATCTCTTTTTTGTAAGATGAGGTCTTGCTTTGCAGTTCGGGGTGTCCTTGAACGCAGGCTGGCCTTTAACACCTGCCTCAGCCTCCCAATGGCTGGGATTACAGAGTGTACCACCAAACCTGGATTAGATCCTTAAGATAAAGCAAGAAAAGACAGGACATATATTGGCATATGTGGAAGTTTAAGTTCTCACAAAATCTGCAGAACCTAGGACTTTTTAACCACTGATCAGTTTTCCAAATGAATGGGGTTTACGCAGATTTCAAGCAACTCCCACCTCCCAGTAAAAACCTAAAGATTCCTACTTTCCAAAGAACACCTGATTACCTAATTTATGTGGTAACATTTTAACATTTTTTTGGTGTCACTAATCTTTTTTTTTTTTGGTACTGCCGCGTGCAGAACCTCATGCTTGCCAGGCAGGTACTGACACCACTAAGCTAAATCCCCGGCTTTCACTAAACTCATCTTAAAATTTAAATTCTTTGTGGCATTACCTCCCCCTCTCCCATCCTGAGAGTTGCATCCAGGGTGCAGTGACGGACATCCTCTGCCCTTTCTTTTTTATTCTGGGGAGGGTCTCACTAAGTGCCCCAGGCTGGGCTCAAACATGCTATCTTCCTACCTCAGCCTCACCATGGCCAGCTTTAATTTTAAAAACAACTTCATAAAAAGATAAAGGAATGTCACTCCTACGGTTTCTTGGTCTTCTGCAACTTTTTCTTTCTTTCTTTTTTTTGACATAGAGTCTCACTATGCATTTCAGGTTGGCCTTGAATGCCACTCGATATCCTGCCTCAGCCTCCTGAGTGCTGGGATTCCAGGTATACACCACCATACCCGGCTTTCTACAACTTCTGATTACTAAAAAGAATTGACAAGGATATGCAGGGTTCAAAGTGGCATACCTGTATCAAGTGTGGGAGAAATATGGTTAAAGGTTTAAATCTAATGGGGTTCTAGAAAAACAGACATTTTTGAATAAAGCAGGTTTGATTCTGATCAATCTAAAATATGTTTCACAATGATATTTGCTACTTAATTTGTAATTAAGTAGTTCAATTTTCTGCATTAAATCTCACAGGGTGACCTCCTGTAAAAGGCAACATAAAGAAATCCTTTTGACTTTAGAGAACTGATGTCAGATTTATAATACATTAATAAGAGAACTGTAAAACCCTTAAGTGTTGTGGCTGAAACTCAACCACTTAAATTGTCCAACATTTTTAAACTGAATATGGACAATATACAATTATGTAAAATTTTGTAACTCTAATTCTAGAAAATGTTTCATATTATACTTTTTGCATGTATTTCTGCAAGTTTCAGTACTCCAACTCATGCTAATAGAAAAAAAGATCAAAATTATCAACAGCACAAGATTTTCAGTTAATAATGCAAACAGACTCACTTTCTAGGGTATAGAGAGACCAGAATAAAATAAACAAATGTGTTTGAACAAGAAACTGTTGAGACATACAAAATTAAACTGTATTACTCACCAAGCCTTTACAGCACCTCCTGACACATACCCAGGAAAAATGTAGGAAATCTAAAATTCTAAATGGGCAGAGGAAACACTTCAATAGCAACCTCCCTGAATAATATAATGGAAAATGAAAATTTCTATAAACTAGACCTGGGTCAATGAAATATAAACTTAGGAATAAATTTTTAGAGTTTTATGCTCCCCAGTATGTCAACATTTGAAAAGAAATCAAAGGAGGGGATGGCAAAAGTTACAGCTTAAGATACAGGGGAAAAATTACAAAATGGATCATGAAATAGAGCGAGTGAAGGGAAAAGGAGAAAGATAAAATGCCAAAATTAAAACATAAAGCAAAATAAAAACCCTTTATTTACAACATTCTGGATTCCTCCCACCTCTATTTTTTAAAAAACATCTGTTATTTAGTAATTTAATTATGATTCAACCACTACTATCTACACACATAAACTTAGGAGGGAAAAAGTCCTCCCTGAACCTCAAGGTTTTCACGTGTAAAGCAAAATTGTTCTGACTTTAAAACACACACACAGACACACACCCCTGAAAAAGCACTTTAAAAGCAGTACTTGGCACTTAATAAGCACTTAACAAAAGGAACAGATAATATATCTATTAAAATATATACAAAGACACTTTTTTTTTTTTTTGGTACCAGAGATTGAACTCACAACCTCATACTTGCCAGGCAGGCGCCTGTGTCACTCAGCTATATATCCCCAGCATGAAACACAGTATAACTTTATGAGCTATTTTTAATTTTGCAAGGTGGAGGGCTTCCTGAGAAGGTCCCTAACAATCGGAATTCCTAAATTTAGGTTTAGACTATGTATTTAATAATATAGTAAACTCTCAGAGCTTCAAGTAAATTCTTTTTTTTTTTTAAATCGATACCGGGGATCGAACTTATGACCGCCTATTTGCAAAGCAGGTGCTTATGCCGCTGAGCTAAAACCCCAGCCCCTTCATGTAAATTCTTTAAGACACTCTCCTCTTTGCTGGGCATCCTGTTATTTCTATTAATATTCTAAAAGATACAAGATAGTTTTTATTTTGCTTTGTTCTTTATGGTGCTGGACATCAAACCTATATCCTCCACTGTGATGCTACACTCCTGGTCACGTACGTACTTACATAGTACCTGCATCTTAGGTGGGTGAACTGAATGTTTAGGTTTGCTCTGAGGACAATCAAATCCACCAAGCCATATACTTTTCCTCTAAAAATCTAACGCTTTTGTAAATACAAGGAATCACATACATCAATCACACAATGTTAAAAAAAAAAAGTACCTTACAATGCTAAGACCAAGAGCAATAAAAACAAACACAATTTTTAAAACATTAAGCCTTTTGTTTTTAGTTTATCTTTTAAAACTCTGAGTCTAATCTAAGAAAATGCTTTATCTCTACTGTTAAAAAGCTAAGTCCATACTTATATAAAAAGTGAAAAGGAGAATGGTAAAGTCTTAGTTGTCACTTGCTTTGTCACAAACGAGTTACACAACCACCATTTAACTTTGGTGGGCCTCTACTGTCCTGCTGGTAAATGAGACACCACTGCCTAACTCCCAGCTGCTGTAGTAAAGACAAGCACCAGCTTCATGACTCTAGGAATTCAAAGAATGGGAGCCATTTTTATGAATAATGAAGTGAAAATATCAAGTAGCTTTTAGAAATGTAGTTCAATCTTCCTGGGAAGAGACAGCTAGAACATACAAGTCATAAGGGGGAACACCTAACATGCCTCATCTAAGGGAATCTACCACGATGACTAAAGCAACCAGTTCTTTCGAGACAGGGTTTCACTGCATAGTTCAGGAACTCACAGTAACCCTCCTGCTTCAGCCTCTTTAGTACCAAAATCACAGGTGCGCACCATCACATCCATCAAAAAATCAATTCTAAACATTTTGACCTTCCTTATGGATGACTACATCAATATGGAGATACATAATAACTTTACAGTGCTTTTGCTTTTGGAAAACCAAAAATACATGCACTCGCCTAGACAACTTTTAGGAGAAAGTAGTATTAGCCAACTGGCCGGTTTTCTGCCATTAGGTCTGTGAAGTGGGACAACTGCAACAGCAAGACGCAGGGAGTCACTGGATTTGACCTATAAACCCCTGACCTTAAACTTTCACATGATTAATGCTGACCCTTCTGCATCTTCTACTTACACATTTTGTTATCACATTAAGATAGCAAGGTGCCACCCAAATTTGTTGTTAAACTGTCATTTGATTCCAAATGTTCCATGGGCCAATGGCTGGAGCTTGAGATCATTTCACACACTGCAGTTCTGATGGTTCAGCTATATAGTCCTTTTAGGTGCCTATCTTTGTTTCTTTGGAATAATCTCCAAAGAAATTGCTGGGAAAGAATAAGTTAAAGTGGCCAAAGGTATTGGCAATAAGCCTGCATAACCTTCTTAGGCTAAGAGACAAGCCCTGCAGGAATGGAATAAAAGGTCTAGAAGGAAAGATGTCAGGGAACTACACAAAGGGTCTGAAACACAAGGATTTAGACATTGTGACCAAATGAGAATGTTGGTATTTGTGTAAAAACTATGACAATTTTTTTTGTGTGTGTGGTACCAGGGATGGAACTCATGACCTCGCGCTTGCCAGGCAGGCACTTAGGCCACTGAGCTAAATCCCCAGCCCGACAATTTTTTAACTATGACAATTCTGTAGGCTAAATATAGTTAGAGCCTAGATGGGATTAGAAAGAAGCCTGTAATAACCTAAAAACTGACTTTTAAGGCCCACAGCAAAGTTGGGAAGCACTAAGCACACTAAATATGAATTAATTTTGTCTTCTTTAATACATTAGTTTCAAAGAGGACAAATTATCTTTTTTTTTTTGGTACCGGGGATTGAACTCACGACTGCTGCTTGCCATGAAGGCACTTACACTGCTGAGCTAAATCCCCAGCCCGGACAAGACTACCTTATTGCTGTATTTTTAGTACCTAAAAATGTCTAGCATAAAAGTGATCCTATGGCTACAGTCTAGCATAGATCCTAACATAATCTAACATAATGTTTTAGTAAATATAATCCACTTAAAAGTAGTTGAAATCCTAGAAATTTTTAATTTTTTTTCAATCAAGTAGTTGAATTCTTAGTACTAAAGTACACCTATTATTTCTGGTGGTGTTGTTTTGGCAGTGTGAGGGCATCTATTGAGGGCCTTGAGCACGCTAGGCAGGTGCTCATCAGTTACATAAGTGTTTCATAACTTTCTTACGGCTGGCCTGATACTTAATACTATATTGGTTCCATTTCCCTTTGTATTTAGCATTATTCTCCTTAAGGTTAAAAATCACACCTTAGGATACTGGGCTGCAGAAATTAATACAAAATTATTGGGGTTGGGGATTTAGCTCAGAAGCATAAGCGCCTGCCTTGCAAGCAGGCAGTCGTGAGTTCGATCCCTGGTACTGATAAAAACAAAAAAGACAAAAAAAAGAAAAGAAATTAATACAAAATTATCATTTAAAAAAACCAAAATTATCAAGAATAAGCATGGGAAGCCGGGTGTAATGACTCACACCTGTAATCCCAGCACTCAGGAAGCTAAGGCAGGAGGATCATTTGTGAGTTCAAGGCCAACCTGAACTGCACTGAGAGACCCTGTCTCAAAAACACCAAAAAAAAAAAAAAAGAATAAGCATGGGCTGGAAATATAGCTCAGCGGCCCAGGCCCAGCAAGTGAGGTCCTTAGCTCACTTGCCCAGCCTAGCAAGTATGAGGTCCTTAGTTTGAGTCCCAGTATCAAGAGAAAAAAAAAGGAAACAATAGTGAGTATAACCCAATTTAAAGAAAATTCAGTAGAACTATTCAAACTTTAATCTGTGAGATGAAATAATCCCAGACTCTGGGATTACAGTTCAGTGGTAGAATGTCTTGCCTTGCTTGTACAAGGTCCTGGATTCCGTTTCAGTATCATGCACATACAGCAGTACTGCCAAAGTATTCTCCCCCCGTGTTTCTGTGAGGTTTCTGTCCCTTTTGCCAGATGTTCCCTGTATTGCCCTAGCTCTACAGTGTTAGCAACATATGTATGCACTTTGTTTTTTGTTTGGTTTGAGACAGGGTCTTGCCGGGTTGTTCAAGCTGGCCTCCAACTCATAGCAATCCTCCTGCCTTAGTCACCACATTTGGCTGCACTAGTTATTAAATAATCACTGGTAACTGGTTTGCAACATTATCCAATTTCATGTGATCTGGAGGCACTTGTAGAATGAGTGTGAAGAGAAATAGGATTTTGTTTGAGACAGGGTCTCACTATGCAGTTCTCACTGACCTTGAGCTCACTTTGTAGCCCAGGCTGGTCTTGAATTCACAACGATCCTCTTGCCTCAGACTCCTAAGTACCAGAATTATAGGTATGCACCATCATGCCTAGAAGGTTTAGGAAGATAGAAAATCCAGTATAGCCCTAAAAGTGGAGGAAGTTCCTAAAGGTATACAAAAGACATAGGAAAGGGGCTGCTAGAAACATAAATAATTGTGGGCCAAACAAATCAACACACACTAGAAAATACTTTTGAAATTGTGCTCAATTGTGTCCAAAGTAAAAAAAGATTAATGACTATGTGAGAAAATGCAATTTAGTGTTTATGTTGCTATTAATATATTTATTTTCACTTAACAGCAACTCAATTTGTAATTATGAATTTCCTAGGCAGAGCACAGCTACATGAATCCCAAGGCAACTAAGGCCACCTGGTCAGTCTATTCAGAATTCTGAAGCTGGGTGATCAATCTTGATGCTACTAACTGGTGCTGGTCTGCCTTTGATCAATACTTTACAGGTTGTTAAGTCCCAGTTATACTGGTTGCTTACTCATTTCTGTGTGCATGTATTTTCTACCAGAGGTTTTTTCCAAAGTTAACAGGAAATTAGGGTACTGTTTAACTCTGCATATATGTAGCACTTTATATAGGTTTTCCTCAAGAATGAAGGTGAGTGAAACACTACCAGGAAGTAAGTTCTGTTTCTGTTTTGTAACAAAAAGGTAACAAATAAGGGTAATCAGGAAAGTATACATCATACACACAAACACAATATCATCAATGATGGTTACTTATGTGCCCAACACATTCTGTGACCTTCCAGTAGCCACTTCAAAGACATGAAAGCAAACAAGGTGTAAACAGGGTGATGTTAGTATTCAGAGTGGCTTTTACCTTTAAAGAGTAAGAACTAGAAAGAAAAGTTAAGGCAAGAAAAAAAAAAAAAGGAATTCCATGTAAAATCTTAAGTTGCTGATGAACTACCATGCTCCATGTTATTAAAAATAACAACATTCTAACTGGTAAATAATTTGAAACTGGTAAAAGGAAGTTTTAAATTATAAGATGTTTAATAAACTTGTGACAAATCTCCCAAGTACTATATAGTGAAAAAACTGCAAATATCTTAACGTCAATGTTAAGTAAGTAGAGGCTACCCTAGTAACACATTTAAAAAAGTAAAGTTCCTGAGCTATTCAGAGGATTATCATTAATCTTAACACAATGCAAAATAATTTTTATGCTTTCTTAACTAATACCACTGGCCCCACCTACAGTTCTGAGATGGAGAAACTGTTAGCCTAGCCACTTAACAATACCTTTCTTCTCCAGGATTTCAAAGACTAATGGCATTTACGTAACAAGCTGCATGGATCAAATAAAACCCTGAAGGTGGATACAGTGGTTGTCAGAATATGAGTTCTAGCACCATGTCCACTGAGGTTCAATACAGATGGACCTTTTTTTTTTTTTTTTTTTTGTCTTTTTCCTTTTTATTGGTACCGGGGATTGAACTCACAACACCCTGCTTGCAAGGCAGGCTCTTATGCCACTGAGCTAAATCCCCAGCCCCGAGATGGGCCATTTTTAAAGGGAAAGCTCTGGGCATAATTATTTCTTATTATCCACATTTGTCCCTTAGGGGGCTTGTATGAAATTTCTGAATAAGTTTATATACGGAACTTAATGACAACACCCTGAAAATACACAGTATTAGCATTTTAAACAACTTTGCTTTTAACTGAAATTGAGTATCTAGTCTGTTAACCAGTTTTCCAATGCTGACTAAAACTTAAAGATGGTATTTTCAGACACTGAAATTATTTTTAAAAAGAAAATGTTTATAGCTAAAAATTAGTAAATGGAGAAGAGTTAAAAGGTTAAAATATATATTCTCATAAGACATACAGTTTTGAAAGTTGGTTTTTTTTATTGTCATCCTTTTATTTTTATCTTACAGGAAATTTTTTCCCCTCTTTTTTAGACAGGGTCTCACTATGCAGTTCAGGCTGGCCTTGAGCTCACTTTGTAGCCCAGACTGGTCTCAAACTCACAACAATCCTCTTGTTTCAGCCTCTCAAATGCTGGGGTTATATGCATGTACCATCATGCCTGGCTAGGAAATCTTATAGGTTATAGGTCATTTTTCATTTTTAGTTTTGGTGCTGGGGATCAAAACCAGGATCCTGAGTATGCTAGGCACTAAACTACAATCTCCAGCCCTAATTCTATTCCATTTTAACCAAGCAACTGCTAAATGCAGACTTACATGTAAGGAGTGTAAGTCTGCATATAGCAGTTGTTCAACTCAACTAAAAAATCTCTTATTTAAGACTTAAATTTTTAATAATGGAAAAACAAGAACAAATCACCGTATCTGTTCCTTCAGAGCTATCCACAGCCACCTCATATTTTTCTATTTCTTTTTTTGAGATGGTCTATGAGTTCAAAGCTTGTCTTCAACTCATTATGTAGCCCAAATTGGCCTTAAACTCACAGTAATCCTCCTGCCCCAGCTTCCCAAGTAAAAGAATTACAGGTATGTGCCACCACACCCAGCTTAAATAAACTAGAATGAGGCGGCGGTCTCAACCTCTTCATCAGTGCACCCCATCCAGTTATTCAAGCTGGAGTCTTTCTCCTACCCTGATTTTTAAACTATGCCTTTGCCTTACACTATTATCTCCTCAAATTTTTTTTGTGTAAGTCACAGAATCATCCTCATGGGAGGGGCACGCTAAGAACCCTAACCCTCTTTGGGGCAACTCCTAAGAACCCATCTGGTGACTTCCTTTAATACGCTGGCCAGGAGAGAAACGAAGGCAACAATTTTCATTGAGGACACACAAAATAGGAGCTTTGCAGGAACATTCAGCTGTGCTTAGAAGTCTCCAATGTCTTAAACCCAGTCATCTTTGATTCCAGCAGAGATGCACCAGACTGGAACTGCCTCAAGCAGAAACAATGATCTCTGGAGGATGGAACCACTCCCTGAAGCGACAAGAGCTTCTTCCACAGCCTTCACCACAAGCAGAACTGAGATACTGATCGATAGACTCTAGCCAACCAGGTAACTCTAAAACCTGATCTCTGAACAGGGCAGTGGAAACCTTTCCATTGGAATGTGCCCCTTCCAGTTGCACAAGCTCCAATCTTTTTCCTACTCTCTCATACTTTCTAATTCTGTCTAATAAATCTTAAATGTGCCCATGCCTGGGGTGGGGAGGGTATATGGGGGATGTTCATAGAATCAAGCTGCTTTGAGGTGGGCTGGTAATATAAGCTTATTATCCCAGCTACCTGGGAAGCAGAAGCAGGAGGACTTCAAGTTCCAAGCCATCTTGGGGAATTCAGTGAGACTGTCTCACAATTAAAAAAAAATTTTTTTTAAAACAGTAAGGGGAAAAAAAAAAAAGAAAAGAAAAGCAGGGGGCTGGGGATTTGCTCAGCGGCATTAGTGGCTGCCTTGCAAGCAGGCAGTCATGAGTTCGAACCCCGGTACCCATTAAAAAAAAAAAAAAAATGGGTAAGGAAGCTGGAAGCCCAGCTCAGTGGCAGAGAACCTACTATGCATAAAAGACCTACGGTTAAAAAAAAAAGAACTGTTTTAGTCCCCAGAAACATCCTTCCCCCCAAAAAGTCAAGTTATTTGGATCACATCCAGGGGACATTACATAAGGCTAATTTTAGTCAGAAAAAGAAAATCACAATACATACATTTTAAAACTTCTGCTTTCCTACAATAGTCAAATCACTAAGTATGACACAATCATAAACTGAGTATTTTATCAGAACACAGAATATCTTTCAAACTTCTCATGGTGTTTCTTTCCCTGCAGTGGTGTTTATGGACGATTTAGTCTGAAGATTATCACTTCTACTTAAAATTTTATTATTGCCTCCTGTGATCTCTAAATTCCTTGACAACATGACCATGATTTACTGTTTGCATTCCTCCTAAAATAAACACTCAATGGCTGTGAAGTGAAAGGACATCAATTATCAAGTGTTAAGTATAAATGGTTAAGACTTAAAAAAAATACAAGATGCACTTAATGATACTCTTCTAGGCATTTGCAATTTGATCCAAATTATATTTCCTGAAAAAAAAAAAACATTACTTTTGTAACGCTTTTTGTTTCCTTTCTCTTTCTTTAAAAAAAAAAAAAAAAAAAAAAGTCAGTCTTGCAATATTGTTCAGTTCAGGCCTTCAACTATGTGGCCCACCTCCACCTCTCAAGCATGGGACTATCGGCATGTCTCCGTATCTGGCTAGTACTACTTTTTGGGGACAAAATTCATGGTGAAAATACTTGGTAATTTCAACTATCACACTGAAACCTACAAAAACTATGTTAACATTCCAAAATAAGATTTAATTGGTACCAGGGATTGAACTCACAACCACACACTTGTAAGGCGGGCACTTACAAGTGTGCTAAATCCCCAGCCCCCCAAAATAAGATTTGAATTAAGAATTTTCAACAATATTTCAAGACGGGATCAAGTTTTCTTTTCTTTTTTTTCCCCCCAGACTAAAGTTTCAACTAAGTTTTTTAGATAAAAATTTTTCAAAAATGTTGGTTAGCAAGATCACATTAATACTTATGCTGGAATAATTCATGGCACATATTCAGCTGCTGGACAAGAGTAACTCAAACTTCTTTCTTCAAAGCTACTCTACATGTAAATTACATTTAAACAGTCTGCCCCGGATAGAAACTTTGGGTAAATTTTATGAAGCATTCATTGTTTTGATGAATCTTCCAGATTAAAAAAAATGAAGCAATGCTGTTAAACAAATAATATTTTTAAAATAATAATGACATTTCAGAAAACACTGGTCAGATCTGTCATTATAGTTATTTCACAACAGTTGGTGATCCCTCTGACATAATCTACCCCAACCAAAAGTAGCCTTGTGAAAAATTTAAGAACTTGTTTCCCCAAAGCCAGATGACTGACAGTAGTTATAAATTCAAAGAATTGACCTAAGAACTTAGTGCCATAAACAAGATTTCAGTTTTTCCTGGGTCTCAATGTTACTGTTGTAATGACCCTTAAACTTAAGACAACTAAGTACTGAGAATTCTCTGATTCTATTCTGAAATAGTTATTTTAGTAAAGAACCAAATTACATATAATTCTTGTCGTCTTGCTGCTTGTCGTCTTTTACAATCTGGAATTAACAGGCTTTAAATATAAGTGGTATCTGTTGACCTGTACTGTTTTCTACAAGACTCAGATATTCATGAAATAGCAATAATACAAATTCTGATGAAAGCTTTTTGTTAAGTTTTTAAATCACCTTTCTTTCTACATCAAGGAAGACAGTTTTTTAAACATGTAAGGAAAGTAGGTTCTCCTCATCATCAGTTTTGCATTAAGCTTGTTGACTTCTGTAACCTGCATGTTAGTGTACACACACACACACACACACACACACACACAGTCTCTTCCTCTAAGTACAGTAAATGAAGTCTTTCATAAATTCTTACATCCCTCAGAAATTCAGAACCAAAATTAAAAATAAGATGGGATACCTTAATATATTAGCCCTTTAAAATGGTTAAAGGGGGGTGTGAGCAGGAAGGGACAAAGGGAGAAAAAATACTTTCATTTAGTTATAAACCAAACTTAAGAATGAAACTGATTTTGTGAATAAAATACGGAATTATTTAAATGTTTTCTTGAAACAGGCTTTCACTATATATGGTAGGCTAGTCTCAGGCATGTGACAATCTTCCTGCCTCATTCTCCTAAATATGGGGATTATATGTGTGTGACACCATATTCGGCTAAATTTTTAACTTTTTAAAGTCCTCAGGAAGGGGCTGGGGATTTAACTCAGCCGCATAAGCGCCTGCCTTGCAAGCAGGCAGTCGTGAGTTCAATCCCTGGTACCAATGAAAACGAAAAAGACAAAATAAATAAATAAATAAATAAAGTCCTCAGGAAAAGGTAATCGCTTTCAAACCCCATGAAAGCCTATCTAGATAAAATAGCTTTCTTCTTTCCTTGTTTCTTGTGATGCTCGGGACTGAACCCAGGGTCTTCCAACATGCCAGGAAAGCACTGTACCACTGAACTGTACCTCTGCCCCAAACGGGCTTTCTTGGGGACCAAAACCCACTATGATATTTTTCACCTAAATTTGTATAAGTGAATGATAATTATCAACATAGAAACACAAGGGAAGAAAAGCAGTAATGTTTAATTTTGGACAAAACTTTTTTTTTTGGCAGGAGATAAAACCCAAGATTAGTATGTGATACAAAGTAGGCATTCTACCTAATTGAATCGTATGTCCAAACTATTTTACTTTATCAATCCACCTGTATTTTATTTGTGGTGCTGGGGACTGAAATCAGAGTCTCTGCCTTAAGCAACATCCCAGTGCATTTTTAACATTTCTATTTTGGAACAGGCCGTCATTGAGTTGGTAAATTGCCCCAGCTGGGCTTGAATTTGCAGTCCTTTTGCCTCAATGCCCCAGACTGCTGGGATTACAGATGTATACCACCCATATCCTGTCCCTACTTAAATTCCATTTAGATTGGCTTTAAAGTAAACATAAAATGTACTGTTTACCAACACCCCCACCCCGGCAAAAAAAACTCAGGATCTTGCTAAAGTATTCAGATTCAATCAAACTCAAGCTCTTCTGTCTCAACCTCCCAACTTCTGAGATTTCAGGTATGGGTCACTGTGCCAGACTTGTAATCTAGTTAAAATGTACATTTGGAATGAGGTATAAAAGATTCGAATCCTCGCTCTGCCACTAGAAAGGTAGCCACTAGCCACAGATAACAAGTTACTTACCCTCAATCTCCAAATTTCTTATATGTTAAGAGACAATATCACCTACCTTGTAGGGTTGTGGATTACATGTAAATTGCCTCCTTAGTTTACAGCCTGGTTCAAAGAACTCACACCAAAATTAGTAGGTATTATGACCCTACCATAAAAAAAATCTTGTCGTAAAAAAAGAACCAGCAATTTATAAACACCATACTTGATTTATATTTTTATTTTTCAAACTGAAAACTGGTTATCAATTTAGCCCCTCTTTATATGAATACACCTGACATTTCTATTTTTAATGAGCAATACCCACTTATTCCTAAATTTTTTTTTTTTTTATCAGTACCGGGGATTGAACTCACAATTCCCTGCTTGCAAGTCAGGGGCTTATGCCGCTGAGCTAAATAAATCCCCAGCCCCTCCTAAATTGTTTTTTAAAGTAATCTTTAATGATTGTCTTCCTTAGTCTGCTTCAGCTTTTGAGTACTCAAGAAAAGTACTCTGCTTTCATTAACAACTGTTAGCATCTTTGGGGAGCAATGTTAAGAGATTTCAAAATTAACAAAGCCATATTAGTATTTCTATTAATGTACTACTGTTTCTGATCTTAAGTATGCTTTTATCTTCCATAATTCTGTTGTATCATTTTCTGATCTAATTGCTAAGTATGCAGTGATACTTCCTCAGCAGCCTGATCTTTTTTTATTTCCCATTGTTATTTTCTAACAATTTCCGGAAACTATTGAAATCTGCTCTCTAAATTCATTTCATTTTTTTTTTACAGACTATGCTCATAATCTTTCCTTAGGATCCTAAGCAGTATTAACATTTATGATGGCCTTTTGGATAGTTTTTATTTTATTTCAGACCAATTGTATCAGGAAAATCATTGTAATACAGTACCTGTTGCTAACAGCTGTTCTACTAAGATTTATTCTCTGAAATCTAAAAATGTGAGCTAATCTATGAGTCTGTCCTCAAAATGTAACCAGGAACAATGATGTCATCTAGGAACCTGTCAGAAATGTTGACTCTTGACCCACCTCAGATCTAATGAAGGAGTATCTATATTTTTAACAAAATTCTCATGGATTTCCACTTATTTCACTGTTGAATAATTGTGAGCTAGACAGCTTAACTAGAAAATTCAAATAATCACCAGAAGTGCCTTCAAAATCACTTTGGTATGTGCCATACATGGTGTCTTCTTTTCCATTTAGGAAAGTCAAATAGAAATGACTGCTACAGGCTGGGTGTGGTGGTGCACCTCTGTAATCCCAGCACTCAGGATGCTGAGGCAGGAGGTTTGCTGCAAGCTCGAGGCCAGGGAGGGCTACAAAATGAGTTCAAAGCCAGCCTGAACTGCACAGTGAAACTATCTCAAAAAAACCCAAAATATTGTTACAACTAATGAAAACACCTACACTACTTCTCAAACTTAGAAGTTTTAGTAATAATATTTACTGTTGGTTGTATTTAGATCAAATTTCTTTCTATATGAACTATATATAGATTATATTTAAATGATTAATTTAGTAAAATTTTATTTTTCTTCCAGTAGTTGGAATAGAACTAGAGCCTCTCGCATAGCAGGTACTCTACCACTGAGTTACATTCTCAGCCTTTCTGAGACAAGACCTTGCTACATTAACCAGATCTGCCTTGAATTTGTAATCCTTCTGTCTTAGCCCTGAGTAGCTGAGATTACAAGTATTTACCACCATACCCGCCATTATGTCTTCCTAATTCTTACTTACACAATTTGGAGATAGATCATTAGACCCCAAACCCTTTCCTCTTAAGTCTTGTTACTAATGGCGCAGCATGCAAAGGAATGAGCACTTTACTTCAAATAAATTTCCATTTGGAGTTCTAGAACTTCCCACCTTTTTAACTGGTAAAGAACTAAGTTTATCCTTAAGGAAAATAAGTCATATGACAAACTACTGTATTAAGGATACCTTGCAAGAGAATGGGATCAGCATGAAAATAGAAAGTTTGTAAGAAACAATGAGAACTCTTCGTATGGCACCTCCCATGCAGTGGCAGTATTTCCTTAGTATGTATCCAAACCCACTAATGATGCTTTCCTTCAATAGTCCCCCCTCCTCACCACTTTTCTTTCTCTTGTAACATGATGTCATATCAAGGACTCAAGTCAACAAAAACTCCACTGTAAGAGTACTTTCATTTGTCTACCTCTATAGGTTTCCTAGGATCATTTTTAATGTAGTTATACCATAATTTCCTCACAAAACATTCATTGGCAGCCAGTAATATCAAAGCTAACATTGCTTTCTGATTCCTGAAGACTCAGGCCTAAACCCCAGCAAAGACACTGCCCGACAAGCTTAATAACCCCCCAAGAAATTCAGCCTTTTATTTCTACTACCCCGCTCCACTATCTTCCTTCAAACAGGTATCCAATATCTAGTACTGAATTTGCGTAAAGAAATTCTATTTGACTATATAAAGACTTCAGTTCTGTAACTATTGAATCTCTTTTGCAAAATTCAACCCATCACACCCCACCCAAAATCACCAACACAACATTTTGAACATGTTAAATTTTATTAAGAATATTAACATTGTACAAATATTCCAATACAGTTATGGTACATGAACACTGTACCAAAAGCATATTTTTTTTAAAGTGATGATTAAATGGAATAGGTCTCATAAATGTCCCAATTTAGAAATTTCTCAGGTTACTGTATGCATACCAGCAATTTAATGCTTGCAGGAGATTTTAGTCAAATTATAGAAACAGCCTGATAGCACTAAACATCATAAGGCTCATTCAAGTACAATCCTATCTATGTTATTGAACAGGCTAAATCCCTTCTGCCCAATACTCACACATAAAATACCAAGATAAGCAAAGTTCATGGGACCCTGAAAAGTTCATATGAAATGAGAGCCCATGTTTACATTTGAGCAATTTAAGTTTTCTCCCACAATGCCTCTCTTCTTCCTTTTTTGGTCCCATGAAATACATTTTCTTGTAAATGTGTAACATCAACAAATTTGTACTGCATTTCTCTTAACTTACATAAACTTGCCAAAAATACTTGAATATTCTAACACTTACCATAAAACCTCTCAAAGAGCATGCTTCTTTAGTGCAATGTTAAAAGTTCTTTAATCTATACTCTGGTTTTTTCTATGATTAATTCATGCATAATGTGTTAGCAGAGAAACAAGTACCTTAATACAATACTGCAATCATTATAATTCCTGAATGTAATTTCATTGTAGTGATTTATAGCTAAGCTATAGCAAACTTACAAATAAGGATTTATATTTATAACATTGACTAGCAAATGTTCAGCACCTAAGAGATTTCTTCCACACTGATACTTCCAACCAATAATGAATAAGGTAAAGTCCTACAAGAATACTTAAGAGGCTCTTCAGGTATGAAAATCCATAATTACTTTTAATCACTATTTATGTTCTAGAATTCAATTATTTTTAAATGGTCAGATGCCTAGTTAATAATTTCTTCCATTTATATTCACCATCATGAAATCCCCTATAGAGAATGAAAGTGTTTAATCTTTAACAATCATCTATGAATATTGTCTTAATTCTAAACAGTATCTACTAAACTTATCAGTTTTGTGTTTTCTTTTTCCTTTAAGTGCCGACAACTACAAGTCCCCTAGTGTACCATGCATGTACTTTACCACTGAACTACCCTCGCCCCAGTCCAACATTTGTGTTTCTGTTAAGTGTTCAAGGTCTTAAAAAATTTTCTCTTGACCTAAATTTATTACATATATATCTAAATTGACACCACCACTGTTTATCAAATTGTTAAAACTTCTAAGTTTAATTTTATAATGCTATGATTTTAAGGATTTAAAAGTATGTTTAATATCTTTCAGTTTCATTAAAATTAATGTGTAATAAACATTTCTTAAGATGAACTATATACTCATCTACCCAATAAAACTACATTACTTGTGATATTAAAGGGACTAAAATGACAGTAAACTAACAACTTTATTGTCTCTTTGAGATTTTATAAATTGTATCCTATCTTGATTACTTAAGATATACCCTGAGTATTTCATTACTTCAATTCCTACAAGTCTTTTTTGCTAATCTGCTACCAATTAAGAATGTGAAATACTTATTATATGTTCCTATTAAGAACAGATTTAATGTTAAAATCTTATTTTTCTACAAGGCCAACATAATTTGCCCACATAAAATATGGGCAATTCCCCCACACTTAATGACCCACTAATGATCCAGAAAAAAAAAAAAAAAAATAGAAAAAAAAAGTTCTTACCAATAATTCCACTGGTTATCGTCCCCAGCGAACCCCACCTAGCAAGTCGACATCATGACATGTCAGGTCAGGGCAGCCTCAACCTCGCTTCCCTGATAGTCAGGTGATAAAAGGAAGGAGTTAAAACAGGAAAAGTACACTTGCAGATTTCTGGATAACATCTGAAAATGATTAAAAAACAAAAACAAAACCAAACCAGAGCTTCTGGTAACCTCTAAATAAAAAAAAAACATATATGAAAAAGAAAAAAAATTTTCTCAAAAGAGAACCAGTAACTATTTCAAATTAAATGTATAATCAGTTACTGACCAATACATAAGTAATAGTTTTAAAGCTTGGTGTTTGGATTTTAAAAGTACAACCTAATCAACAAATTCTAATGAAAAAGTAATCATGTCTGGTTAACAGATTTGTTACTTTGGATTCTTCAGTTAGTCATCCAAGCTATTGGCTAACTCAGAACAACTTTGCACCTAAGTTAACAGAAGCTCCCATTCTTAGAGAAACATAAACACACTTATAAATCCAGTCCACTCTTTCTATAAGGCTTTTTCTTAGCTGCTGACTTAAAGAGACTACATAAGAAAGGACAATATGAACTTTATAAGTGGTTTGCTTTAATACCATTTAGTAACGGAAATAATTCTTTGGAAAACCAAAATGGCAGATTTAAAAATATTTATAAATCCTTTTAAGTAAAAATAATAGCCTTATAGCAAGTATTTACTGGAAAAGCTTGGTTTTTACAAATAATACACAATAAAACATAGGTATGATTATATTCAAATGGGCAGGAGGCAAATGATGGAATGAGCTTCAAGAATATTATATGACTTTCTGCTTAGAGTGGAATTTTATGTCCTTTGTTGTAATTTAAAATATATAATTTATTTTGATGCATGCTGACCTTTATAAGAGTCACCTTCTAAATTATAAAGTTCAAACTTAAAAGAAAAATTATCTACTACTAACAGAAAGCATTGGGCTTTCTTTTGCAGAATAACCCTAGTAACTAAGAAAACGGAAAAACAATGATGAACTCCTTTGTTAAAAAAAAAAAAACTAATCTCATAACTCATTTTCTTTATCTTCTGATCAATTAAATGGGTTTATTAGAAATCTGGCAACTTATTAGAACTTTTTGGCTTTTAAATAATTAAAACACCTTCATATAAATATATACTTTTAAGCAACTGCTATAAATGAGTGATCAAATAAAAATTAGCATCTCATTATGGGGAAGTGGCGTATTTGTCAATCTAAGGAGGTTACCTATAAAGAAGAGGTAGATCTACTTCAATATGTATTTTCCTGTACATACTTCAGTGCAAACAGGCTCATAAATAAAGCTTGGTCAAGGTTGGGGGGATAAAAGATATAAAGATAGAATAGAAAGTCAAATTCCTCAGAACTCATAATTTGTGGGTTTAAAAATTCCTAGCGTATATAAAGAACTCCCTCATTGTCTTTTAGGGGGAAGTAATATAGTTAAGGCATTTTTTTGTTGTAAATTGAGCTCTTAATTTCTCTGAATGCTGCTACAAGTGATAACTCATCCAAAAGAAAAATCTCTGAAGTGAGATTTCATGTTTACAGGGTTGTATTTTTTCAGTTGAGTAATTAACAAAGCCTATAAAGCAAATATTAGGGGGCATCTCTGTAGAAATATTTTTAATGAATGAGAGACACACAGGAGAAAGTGGCCACTCTGAAATTCAAACATATAATTGGCAATTAAAGTATTCTGACCTGGAACTCACGTTTATTTATCTTTACTAGGCTTTATATTTAAGGGCCTGTGCGGGAAGCACAATAAACTTTTTAAGGAACTATTTCCATTCCTATTTTTCTTCATGACAACTTTGTTGCTTAAAATGTCTAATTTTCTAGAAATATAAACAACTCATTTTTATTTGGTTGATCATAAGAAAAATCAGGACATTAAGTCTAATTTAGACTTTCAGCTTCAAATCATTATTTCCCAAGTTTAAAAGTCACACTTAAAAGAATGTTTGGTGTCTTTACTAGCATACATGGGCATAAGAAAAAGAACTTAATCTAAACCTTACCAAATACCCATGTTGACTTGCAACTACAACAGACCATGTCATTCCTTTGTCTTCAAAAAAGTGTTAATAAGGCCTGTTAAATTACTGTATAACGAGCGATCTTTGAAAATGAAATGAGATATACTGACTTTTATCAGCAAATGTTTTATTTGAAATGAAAAGAAGTCATGAAACCCAAAATAATCTAACAAAGCTTTTAAGGAATTAAGTAACTTAAGAGTTTGAAATCCTGTATTTCACAGAAGACACCAAACAGGAACAAAACACATTTTCATCATTAAAAAAAAAAATTTAGAGAAGTTGGAGTGGGTATAGCTCAGAAGGTAATGTGTGCTTAGCATTTTCAAGGACCTGAGTTCAACTGCCAGCACCAAAAGAAAAATGTTTTTGCAAACCATTTAAAAATAAATGCAAAGGACAATTTGATAGTAACTTTAAGGTGATCCAGGCTTTCCTGTACTGTAAAGTTTATATCCTTTCATTCTTCTACTTCTCAAGCAAAAAAATCATTAGAATAAATCAGAATTCCTATGGAAAACAGAAGTTATGATTTGGCCAACAGAAAACTTAGCCATGAGAGATAATAAAAATATAAAAATAAAAGAGGTGTTAACAGAAAGTCAGAGGTATAAATACTAGATATTTAAAAGCCTCTCACAAGGCGTGACTGTTTCCCAAAGCAAATTTACATAGCAATAGGAAGCTATATTCCTAAACCAGTATATTAAGTGGTAATCACAATCAGGTACACTACAACTCTTTAGTCCGCAGTGCAATTGACGCCACAGTACTAAGTTTCTCTCTCTACATACATTCACTTATCCAGCAAATAAAGTCTTCAGCCACAAATTAGCCTTGACAGAAAGAATATGGGTCAAAATAAATTGCAGTCTGCTTCCCAAGACCCATTTTATTTGGTTTAATACAATTATCCAATGTCTGAAGAAAAAAAAGTTCAAAAACCACTAAAGCTGGTTTTTTCTAATAAAGAATAAAATTTCAAAATTAGAAGAGATTATGAGAGAACACCAATCAATGGAGTGTTATTTGGAATACTTGAATTTAGACTAATTCTCAGTCTGATATCCACAGTACATGTTGGAATAGACAAGAAATTTTGCATAAATTTGATCACTCACATAGGCAGTTATACTTTGAAAACAATATTCCTTCCAAGGATTACGAATAAAATAATGTTTTAGGACACAATTGAATTTGAAATAGGTAATGTTTTCAATAGATTTTTGAGTTTTATTGAAATCTTACATGAACAAGAAATTGGAAATACAATCACATCAAAGAACAAATTGTCACGGCTTTGACGTTTAAGCCAAACAAATTTGTAGGGCAGATTTCAAAAAAGTGTGAAGTTATAACAATTTAAAAACACAGTTAACCTACTTCTAGGAATGCAAAACATACAGTCATAGGTTATTTTCAATACAAGAAAACTTAAAATTTGTTTGCTTTAATTTCTTAAAACTACTAAGACAAAGCACTAGCTTGTATTTTTATTTACAGCATACTTTCATACTCCTATGTACTCTATCCCAAATCCAAAAAAAATTAAACTGTCCAAACCAAAAGTTCTCCAAAATCATGATTTAACAACTTGTTCTGAAGCTAAAATGAAGCCTGAAACGATAAAAGCATTGTAACCCCCAAAATAAGGGAACTCTGCAAGCCCAATAATGTCCAAGTGCATTTATGAAAAGAAAAATAAAAAGACTTGAGTATATACACAATAGTGATTTCTTCAGCCCAATACAAATGGCAGCAAACTGCTACTTAAAGATGAAACAGTTAAGCCAATTTTTTTTTTGAAGAATGTAGATCTAGAGCCAATCGTATCTTGACAGTATCATTTTCAAGCCCTCACTTGTCTATTTCCACTGTTGCCCATAAGTATCCTGATAAAATTCCTGGTTGTCATTATTGTAACCATAGTTACCGGAATAGTCACCACCTTGCTGAAGCGGTTGCTGAGCGATGGGTTGGGAACCCCAGTTCTGTTGGTTGTTGGTCTGACGACGCTTGGAATCAGGTTGGTTGTACCCATCTGCCTTTCTCTTGCCTCCTACATTGCCCCCACGATTGCCCCGAGCTCCACGGGAACCACGGCCTCTCTGCTGTTGTGCAGGACCCCCTCTGCCACCCCTAGAGCCTCTTGGCGGTCCCAAAGGTGCCCCCCTTTGTGAATAGCCAGCTCTACCTCTTGGCGGTGGTGCTCCCCGCCCCCTTGGTGGTGGTGGAGCACCTCGCCCTCCCCTTCCTCCTCCTCTTCCTCTTACTGCATAGCCATCATCATAGCCGTAGTAGGGATCTTCATAGCCTCCACGATAGTCATGATAATCATAACCATAGTAATCATCATAGTAATCTTCATAGCCATAGTAATCTGGAGGGTAGCCATATCCACCTCTACCTCCACCACGACCTCGACCTCTAATTGGAGGTGGCATTCGAGGAGGAGGGTGATAGTAATAATCTTCATACCTAGCGAAAGGGAAAAACAAATTAGCTTTCTTGAAGACTCCTCTAATTTAGTACTATTAACCTGACCTGTTATCAAGTTATTCCTTATTTAAAGAAATAATCACTAAAATAGACTCACGCAGTACTTCTGGAGGCCTGTCTAGCTGCTTGGCGCTCTTTCCTTTTCTTGTCTGGTGGCTTAGCTAAGACTATTTCAATTTCTTCCCCTTCTATTTCTTTTCCATTCATTTCATCCATAGCCTAAACAAAATCAGAAAAGTAATTTTACAAGAAATGGTATTTTTAAACGTAACAAATGTGTCGTTTAATATACTAATAAACAATTTCACAATTATTTGAAAAAGTTATTCTTTCCAGAAAGTTAAAAAAATATATACTCCTTTCCTTCTACTCTTATCTTTCTATACATAAAGTATGATGAGGACCAAATCAAGCTCCTTGCAGTATATTTTAAAAGGTAAAAGAGCTACCTACCGCTGTTCTATGTACTATGGGAAAATGTATTTATATGAACTTAAAATTAAATGAAGATAGTTAGGGCCAAGGATTTAGCTCAATGGCTCAAGCATTTACTTGCAAGCGCAAGTTTGTGAGTTTGATCCTTGATACCAAAACAAATTTAAAAATTTTTTTAAAAAATGAAGTTACTGAGATTATCAGTGAATCAACTAGATATTGACCCCCTCCCCAAAAGTTAGGTTTCCCTCATAGGTTTCCATTTTAGTTGGTAAATGTGTTGCTTGAAGAGTGAAAAGCAGAGACCCAAAAGCTTGATATTTGAAGCCACACACCATCACCCAGAAGTGGAACCAGGCACCACGTGTTTCAGTTTTTGATTCAAACTGCTCTATCCAACATCCAATGTCACATTTCAGGGCCCAACTCAGGAGGAAATGCTGCCTGCTCACATTTCACTGTCTGCTATACTCTACGGGTTTTTCCCCACTGCCCAGGCATATACAATAAAATGTTTATAAAATAAAACAACGTTCAATGATTCACAAGTATGTAGATAAAAATTAGTTTGCTTTTTGATTTCAATTTTCCCTCTTGTTTACCACCCCAGCTTTGAGTTGCTTCAGCTTAAAGCAACTAAACAAGTCTTCAAAAGCTTCCTGGAATAGGGGCAGAGAATGTACAGCAAAGTTCCAAATTTACAAAGCTCTGTTCCAGGAGAATGTTCATTAAGTTGGATTTGTTCATCAGTTCAACAAAGTAAACCTTGTACACCTTTGACACAAATATATAATATAAAGCAGAAAAAAAATGAATGCAAGGTCTGTTCATATCTGAGAAAGTTTACAGTTTAAATGTAAGTTGGAGCCATAGCTGTAGCTCAGTATTAGAGCATTTGCCTAGCATGCCTCACACACACACAAACACACACATCCCAAGACAAATGCTTCCTACTATAAACAAAAGAACAGAAACATCTACTCTCTGCCCTGACCAACATCAAAGGTGATTCCTAATTCCAGGAAATAGTCGTTTCACAGGCTGGCAAACTTTTCTACCAGTTCTTATAATAAATACTTTCTATTATGTCAACTGATCATTTAATACTAACTGAATCAAAAGGAATATTTAGAGTAGTATGTAAGCTTAATAGTGATGTGTTCCATTCCATTGGAAATTACAGAAACCAAATATAAATTCTGTAAAAGCTAGATTGCATCAATGAGCAAACCAATTTATTCTGTACTAGCACCTGGCGTGTAGCTTAGTGGTAAGAGCACTTGCCTAGCACAGTTGAGGTCTTGGGCTTAACATTCATCCCTAAAAAACAAACCTACACTACTTAAATTATAATATCTGTTTTAAAGCCATGGCCTGGACAAGAAAAAAAAATATTCACAATAAAAAACCAACACAAACTCAGTAATATTCTGGCTTTGAAGTCTTACTTATTATAAATACTACTATCACTATCCAGGGATTACTGAAAGAAAACTAAGGGCACACCGCAGTGGTAGAGGGCTTGCCTGATGTGCATGAAGCCCTAAACTGACATTCCAAAACATTTAAAGAACCTTTCAGTTTCTAAAGTCACTTTATGTCAACAGTCAAAATGCAAATATCAAGTAGAAATAAATACAAAATGTTTTACCTTAACAGCAGCTCCTCTGTCTTCAAAATGAACAAATGCATAATCTTTCAACTTCTTTACTCTTTCCAGCTTTCCAAATTCAGAAAATGACTTTTCCAATATTTCTTCTGTCACTGTAGTAGCCAAGTTTCTCACAAATAAAACTTTCACCTAACAGGAATAAATACAAAAAAACTGGTACTGGCTCCTTAATTTTACCTGAAGTTATCTTTTTAAATACTTGTTACAACCCAGGCATGGGGGTACACCCGTCATCCTAATACTTGGGAGGCTGAGGCAGGAGGATTGCCGAGTTTAAAGCCAACCTGTTACATAATGAGTTTAAGGCTACTTGGATTTCATAATGAGACCCTGCCTCAAAAAATTAAAATAAATAAAGTCTTTCTTCCTGTCTTCATGTCACAGGCTTTTTTTTTTTTTTGTCTTTTTCTTTTTTATCGGTACCGGGGATCGAACTCACGACTGCCTGCTTGCAAGGCAGGCGCTTATGCCACTGAGCTAAATACCCAGCCCCGTCACAGGCTTTTTTCAACATCAAATGCTAGGGCTGGGGATTTAGCTCAGCGACATAAGTGCCTGCATGGCAAACACAAGGTCATGTTTGATCCCTGACACAAAAAAAAAAAAAAAAAAAAAAAAAATCAAATCAAATCAAATCAAATGCTACAAGTGTTTTGTCACTCAAAGTATGAAAAACTGCCAACACAATGACTCTGACATCAGTTGCTATTTTATATGAATCATTGATTCCTTCCTTCTCCTACATTTAAAGCATTTAATAATGTTAGTAGAACTTTCAACGAACCAACACATAATTGTGTGTGTGTGTGTGTGTGTGTGTGTGTGTGTGTGTGTGTGTGTGGTAGCAGGGATCGAACTCACGATCTTGCGCTTGCCAGGCAGGTGCTTATGCCGCTGAGCTAAATCCCCGGCCCTAACACATAATTATTACTAAATTAATTCACAAAATTAACATGGTTCCCCCTCTAAAATAAATTGTTCTGTTTTCTCCTGTAGAACTGGAAATTTTCTAAAGTTCATATGAAACCATAAGAAAGAACAGGCTGGCCAAAAAAAAAAAAAAACAAAACTGAGTATCATCTAGATATTAACCATAAACCATAACACTTAAATCATTAAATAAGAGTAGTGCTAGCAGGGCATGGCAGTGCACACCTGTGACCTCTGAGTACTTTGAGAGATTGAAGGAAGAGGATCACAAGTTCAAGCTCAGCCTAGGCAATTTAGCAAAACTCTGCCTCAAAATAGAAATGTAAAATAAAGTATAGGCCTTAGATGCAATCCCAATACACAAGATTGAGAAGTGGGTAGTTTTAATCAGAAAAAGTAAAAGCTGGACCATATCTTACACTGTCTATAAGATAAATTCCAAACAGATCAAAACCTTAAGGGACAGGGACACTGTGCAAGTATTAGAATAAAACAAAATAGATCCTTTATGTATCACTGGAATTAAATGGCCTTGTAACTTAAAATCCAGAAAGCATTTAAGAATGATACCTTCAACTACTAAAAATAGTTTGTTTCTACATGGCAAAAAACACTACAATCAAAATCAAAAGTATTTTTTAAAAACTGAAACAAAGGGGCTGGGGATTTAGCTCAGCAGCATAAGCACCTGCCTTGCAAGCAGGTAGTCATGAATTCGATCCCTGGTACCGATAAAAACAAAAAAGACAAAAAAAAAAAAAAAACCTGAAACAAATATTACAAAGAGATTACTCTTCCTTTATGTTACAGCTCTAGGAAATAAAAAAATGCAACAACTGAATGCAAAAATAGATGAAGTCAGCCAGTGTGGCTACACAGGCATTCTGGGAGGCTGAGGAAAAGGGAATGTACGGTTGAGTCCAGCCTGGGCCACTTAGCAGTAAGTGGAAGTCATGAATACATAGTTCATACAAAGAAACTGATGGCCCTTCAAACACAGTAAAAGCTCAAGTTCATCCATGAGAACCAAATCATTAACAGTAATGATACATAATTTGTTATCAGGTTATAAAAATCAAAAGTTTGACCATATTCTATTTTGCCAGGAATGAGGAACACTTCCTATAGAAAGGAGTGTAAGAACATTTTTATAATTGCAGATGAGTCAGTCTGTCCTTTTGCCCAGAATTCTACCCATAATATATATTTATATTTGTATCATTGATATAAAAATTTATTCAGCACAATATTGCAAGATTAACAAAAATTTATTTTAAATTAATCAAAATTTATTTTAAAATAACCAAATGGGGGCCAGGGTTTAGCTCAGTCACATAAGTGCCTGCTTGGCAAACACAAGATCATGAGTTTGATACCCCATACCAAAAAAATAAAAATAAATAAAATAAAATAATCAAATGTCCCTCTGGCCAAATATACTATCGGATCTCTACTGAATGGAGTATTAATGATGTACCCATAAAAATGAGGAAGAGTACTTTGAGGTGATAATAAAAAGATTTCCAGAATACACTGTTGGTACAGTAAGACACCGTTTTCCCAATTATTTACAGCTACAAAACAGATAAAACAGATAGTCAATGCGATAAGCAACGACTGCTACAGTTTAGCTGGCAGTATCTGGTAATTTTTATGATGGTACATATATTAATGGAGTTTTTTCTTAGAGGTGATTAAACAAACTAGTGAATAAAGCAAATACAGATCAATGAATAAAGGGGACTACCAGCAGCCTCCTTCATGTTAGAGAAAAGCAAAATAAAAAAAAATACATTAAGCTGCCAGAATTTGCTTAGAAAACCAAAAGGATAAACTACAGACTATTGAAACTAGATGCCTCACAGTGGACAAGAGGGATGAGCAGACATAGAGGTAAGGTCAAAAGTGGGGCTTCTTCCTTAATGTTTCAACTAGAGAAATAGATCACCCATACAACCAAAAAATTAACATACCCACTGAAGAAACTGTTACCTCAGATAAAAGGCTTGATGAGTAAGAAAAGATCACCTCTACTCCTTCTCTCCCTTTATATTTTCTCAATGTCACTAAGCTGAGGTCTAGCCTCTATATTAAACAGGTCCCCACTGGTTTATTCACTTTTTTTTAATCGGTACCGGGGATCGAACTCACAAATACGTGCTTGCAAGGCAAGTGCTTATGCCACTGAGCTAAATCCCCAGCCCTATTCACCTTTTTTATAGTTTAATTTTTCTGTGGTGTTGGGGAATCAAACCTAGGGCCTCATACATGCTAGACAAATGTCCACCACCACTGAATCACACCTTTTAAAACTAAATGTGGATTTTTATTTTTCTTTTCAGTGAAGAAATTGTAATATACTTTGTGAAATTACTTATTGAAAGTGTGCTTCAAAGGTTCAACAGGAAGGTTGGGGAGGCTCAGAAATAAGATCACTTGCTTACCATGTTTAAGAGCACTAAAAGACAAAAATGACCCAACTTGACAAAGAATCTTCATTGACTTTTAACATTCATTCAATAGCTTTACTCTAATGGACAATATAATTCTCAATTAAAAAGCAAGAAAGGAGTCAATATTATTCAAACCAAGTTTCTAGTGGCTTCCTTTACATTTTGAAACCTGCTGCTGATACAGAAAAAATAATTTAATTACAAGAATAAAATCTTAAGGTTTTTTGATTAAAAAAGATTTAGGATTAACTTTTAAAAGTGGCTGATAAGCAAATGACTAGTATATATTTTAGATTTTCAGGGAACATTATTCCTCCCTTATAATGTACACTATATCTATAATGCTATTTTTTATAATGCTATTTTTATATGATCTTATAGAAAAAGCAACACAGGATAGACTTTGTTTCTATAGGGAATTCAGTTTAAATGGACCTTAGATACATAGCCACTAAAACATATGACACCAAGATTTAGTAGTTTGTCCCAAGTTGTAATTGTATTATGAGAAGCAATAACTGGAATTAAAATAGCCTAATAAAAAAAAACAGGGCTAGATTCCCTATCCTTTTCTTAATATGACATGAAAGATACTCAGCAGCACTTCTGACCCTCTATGGTTCATTCTCAATGGATCTTCTCTGATTAATGCAAAGATGCCTTTACCTACAAAGACTATACCATACTAGTACTATATAAACCACAGTTCTCCAAACTAGTCACAGTTATGATTGGCCTTCTTAAAATTTTAAATAAAAAGCTTGAAGAAAAGAATTTCTATTGCTGGACATGGTGGCACATGCCTGTAAACCCAGCACTCAGGAGGATGAGGCAGGAGGATCACTTCAAGTTCAAGGATAGCCTAGGCTACATAGTGAGAGCTGGTCTCAAAAAACAAAACAAAACAAATTCAGCCATGAAGAATCTAACCAGTAACTTAAGGCCACCTACAGAGCTGTAGCCTTCCTGAGAAGGGAAGAAGCATAGCCAAAACACTCATATATTTTATGTAAGCAGCAGAGATGAAACTGTGATATGTTCCTTCAAACTCAGGAGTCACCTAAAGGAAAGCCAAAGAACCAGGACACATGGCACCTCCTCTTACCCAAGATCCTGATCATGAAAGGAAAAGCGTTGAGAAGGGAATAGAAAGCCCTCTAATAGGACCTGTCATGCATATTTTGCCATTTCCAAATAATGGAAAACATGACCATCTTTTGCCTTTCTTCATGGAAACAACACTCTAAGGGAAGCTAACCACACAAAGAAAAAGAGAAGGGGGGGAGAGGTGAAGTGGGGGGACTTAAAAAAGAAAAATTAGCTAAAAATCTAAAAATTACAATTCATGATCAAATAATAAAAGTCATAGTTTGGTCAATGAAGATTCCTTTTTATAACCTCTATAACCCTAAGGAAGCCTAGCAATAAACAAATACACAGTATATATGAAACATTCAATTGAAAGGATGTGATTTTTGTTCCTTTGGCACATTTAATCTGCAGGAAAAGAGATGGTTAATGGAGGGTTAAAGTCCGTACACTAAGACAGACCACTGCTGCAGGGTTAAATCAGCTTCTTATAAAACAAAACCAAGAGCTACAACTGACATTTATTATAAAATGGAAAAGTCTAAGCTTTATTCTGAGTGTAAAATTGAAGTGATAAACTACCCCCACTCCAAGCAACTGCATTTACCTTAGCCATGACTTCTGGATCTGGTTCTTCCACAGGGTCAGCCCATTCAACTGTAACTACATTTCCCCACACTTTTACTTTTCCACTCATCAGCCGTCGTCTGGCTTGTGCTGCTGACTTGTGATCCTCATATTCAAGGAAGCAGAACCCCCGATTCTTCTTTTTGTCATCGGGTTGATGATAGAGAATAACGTCCACCAAACCCTCTGTTAAACCAACAGCCAGATATATAAGCCAAAAGCATCCACCACACATCTAGTGATCAGGCAGACCTAAATCCACTTGCCAATAATCAAAATACAATTGAAAATGCCTCAAAGTGAGTCACTAATTACTTAACAGACAATTAAATCAGCATAATTAGACCCAGGGTTTGAAACAATATTACATGATCTCTATTAATTTTAGGGTCCTTAAAGGTAAAACCATATACAACACTTAAAACTATTATATTTTGTCACTCAACATCCTACAAAGTTTTAGAGTGTTTGTTATAACATGACTTTATAAATATTCAGGGAGGGGAGGTGCATCTCATGATATAATTCAGGCTAGCCTCAAACTCACTATGGAGCCCAGGCTGGCCTTAAACTCTTGGTGATTCTCTGGCCTCAGTCCAAAAGTTGGGATTATAGATGTGCACTAACAACCTAGCAACCACATAATTGGTAGAAGCACTATCAGGGACCTTCAAAAACAATTAACAAAAATCAAAGAACTAACTTTCAACAACTAATCATGGCTAAAATAATTTAAATCTATTTTAAAAGTCATTGGATTTTTTGTGCAGAGCTGAACCCAGGGCTTCTCACATGCTAGGCAAGCACTCTTCTACTAATCTGTATCTCTAAACCTACCCCAGTTTTAAATACAATCAATCCTATTTTGTTTTGTTTAAGAGACAAGGTCTCACTGCCCAGTTAGTTCTGGGTGGCTTTCAACTTACTACACAACCCAGGCTGGTCTCAAACTCATAGCAATTCTCCTGCCTTTGTCTCCCAAGTGCTGGAGATTACAGGTGTGAGCTATCATGCCCAGCTACCTATCCTCTTACACAAGCTTCAATTTTACATTTAGCCCAGATTTCTCTAAATTCACACAAATGTCTGCTCACTGAATATGCCCTTCTGGATGTCTCAGACAAATTTAACATGTCCCAAACAGCACCACTTTGCCCAAAATCTGTCTTCCCTATCTAATAATACCACCCCACCATATTCTTGAGCCAGAAACTGATGAGACATTGTGGATTTCTTCCTTTATGCCATCTTTACTACACAGTTCCAAACCCATTCACTTCATTCCACCTCCCTTGCTACTGCCATAGTCCAGTCATCTAGCTGATCTCTCTAACGGCTCACCTACTGGATCAACTTCCACCCTTTATCACACCTCCAAGCCCTCATCCACACAGCAGCAGGAATAATACTCTAACTGTGAAACAGAAGTCATTCCTTGCCTCAACAACTTCAAATACCTTAAGCCCTCCTCCCTCACATAACTCTTCTGATTTTACCTTTTAACATGTGTTGCTCTCATGGAATGCACTTGTTTTTGCTTCTTGTATACTATATTCTCTCCATTCATTAAGTCTTACTTGAAATGACATCTTATCAGAAAAAGTTTCCATAACCATAGAAACAGAGATAGTAACTATTCTCTAGCTAAACATTCTGCACTGCTTCCTTCAAAATACTGTACCACAACGTGTACATATTTCTTCAATTTTGGGTCCTAATTCATTTCCCAGAAAGTAGACTCTCTGAGGGCAGAGAACAGGTCTCTTATTGCCTACTGTATGCTAATACACAGCACACTACCTGCACTGAACAAGCACTTTAATAAATACCTGCTGAAGGAATGAGAAAACGGACACGAAGCCAGAAATAAGCTGGTAAATAATAAAAAGTGATATGGTTAAAGAACTATTCCAGTGGGCTACCTGACCAACACAAAGGGGAGAAAAAGTTACGAACTGGGATTTCTTCCTTTACTTCATCTGAAAAATTAAGATTTTAGATGGGCAGAATTTCTGGTGTCAAGATCTAGAATGTGATCTGGAGCTGGCAGAGCTGAAGAAAGTAAGGGACTAAGATGAGATGGTCAGAGAACTGGGAGTTTAGGACTTGGATAGGTCATCCATACAGATGTTAAGGGCACTAAGAATACAACATCAATTTAGGACAGCAGAAGAATGCAAGTCTGAAGCAATCTTCACACTACAGAAACACTGAAACCAGAACAGAGATCAATGAAAATTTTAAGGAAAAGGAAAGAATATTATGTCTGGATAACGAAAATATAAAGGAGTATTATTATTACAATAGGAGACAGTGCTCTAAAATAGTGCTAACAAATCAAATTTAAAAAGCATTCAAAAAATGAAATGGACAGCACATAGGAGGGGCTGAGGTAGGAAGATCACAGCAAGTACGAGTCTAGCTTGGGCTACAAAATGAGTTTAAGGCCAGCCTGAACTGCATAATGAAACCCTGTCTCAAAAAGACACACATAAACAAACAAACAAAAAACTAAACTGAAGACAAACATTACAAATGCCTATAAGCCCAGCTACGCAGGAGGATTACCAAATTCAGTCAGCCTGAAAAACACAACCAAGACTCAGACTCAAAATCAAAAAACAAAAAAGAGTTGGGCCTGTGGCTCAGTGGTAGAGCCCTTACCTAGCATGCATAAGGTTCTGGGTTCAAAAGTATCTATCATCATCAAAAAAAGGAAAGAAAGAATAAACTGTGTAATAAATCAAAATAACATTCTATTAAACTGTTCAGTTATTTATGAATTTATACATATCTGTATTATAAAGTATACTTGCTGGGAGGTGGCATATGCTTGTAATCCTACCACTTGGGAGGCTTGAGGCAGGACGATCACCGTAAACTTGAGGTCAGTATGGGCTACACAATGAGTTCAAGGGTAGCCTGAACTACACAGCAAGACCCTGTCTCAAGAAAGGATCTAAACAAGACAAGATAAAAGGAGTAAGAACTTTCACTTGGCCCTGAAATGGCAGTGGGGGTGGGGAGTAACTTCACCAAAGGCCCCATACCAAAGCCTCTTGACAAAAAGCCAAGAGCCAAGTGAAAGGGAAATTCCAAGAAATCAAGGATATGAGTAAGCCACTATAAACCAGAAAGGAAGCAATTTAATACAGAAAACTTGAATTCTTAGTTTAACACACTATCTCCCTTGTTTTTTGCACTTATAAATTTATAAATAATAGAACAGATTTCCCCAAACTAAATTCTAAATACATTTTTGTTTTACCTGTGACTTTACTGAATTCTTCCAAAATGTTTTCTTTAGTCTTATTCTTCGGGATGGATCCAACGAAAAGTCTGTTGTTTGCCACAGAAATACACACTCCAAGGTGTTTACCAGGGCGAATTTCATAGCTGTCACACTGTAAGGAAGGAGATAACCAGAGACCCCAAAACCACCCCAAACTGAGGATAACTGGTATGAACCTAAAAGATTTCACAATCTAAGGCCAAACACTCACTGCTTCATGAACTTACCGAGTCCCCTGATGTTTGCTATAACACAAATGTATATTTTATAACTTATCACCATGGTGTTGTTTTAGTTTGGTTTTGTTACCTCCACTGCTTCATATAAAAAGGACTCAAGGTTAATCATTTTAGTTTTTCTCTGTGACTTTTTTTTTTTTTTTTTTTAAATCAGTACTGGGGATCGAACTCACGACAGAGCACTTGCAAGGCAGGCGCTTATGCCACTGAGCTAAATCCCCAGCCACAATCATTTTAGTTTTTAAAATACCTCATTTCATATTTCAATTTTATTCATCTTAATTCTTCTCAAAAGAATTTTAGAATTAACTACCTGAGACTGCTCAAAGTCCTTATGTATGAATTCGATATAGAAAAGTTATAGTCAAAATATATGAAGGATAACAACTGTGCTGAATAAAATACAAAAGAAATTTAGAAAAATTTCACATTATACAAACACAACTCTAAATATGCAACATTTTAAATGGGATTAAAAATAATACTTTTTTTCGGTAGGTGGTGCATGCCTATAACCCCAGCACTCGGTAGGTTGAAGCAAGGGAATCACCACTGAGTTCAAAGTCGGCGTAAGTTACATAGCAAGACTTAGTCTAAATAATAATAATAATCCAACACTACTACTAAACTAATGATATTATTTTCAAAATGTTGTGGAAAGAATAAAAAAATCTTTTACTAGGCCAAGGATTTAGCTCAGCAGCACAGCTCCTGCCTGGCAAGAACAAGGTCCTGAGTATGATCTCTGGTACCAAAAAAAAATCTTTTCTTAAATCCCTATGTGATAGTTTCCTTGATAAATTTTAGCTTACATCTTAACATTATTTAACAGTTTGCTAAAAGATACAATACTTAAAAAAATAGTCATTTGTCGAAAATGAACAAACAAAACAAAGCTTTGGACACTTCTTAGTATCAAATAAACAAATCTAAGCCCACTGAGGAGACAGTGATGGAAGCTACCTGTTCTAGAAGGGCTAGGACTAGACTCAAATGCCTGGCAAACATATGACAAAAATGACACTTGTGGGCCAGGGATATAGCTCAGTTGCACAATGCTCACCTGGCAAACAAGAGATCATGAGTTCAATCCCTGATACCAAAAAAAAAGGCACTGAGATAGTCATACTGTCATACAGTAGGAGGAGTGAAGACAACGTACCAAGCTTTGGCACGTCTGCTCTAAAATGCACAAAATGGTAAAAGGTGCTATAGAAATGAAATTACCAGAGGGCTGACTATTAAATAGAAAAAGAGAAAGAGTAAAGGCAAAAGGACTTAAAAGGATTACAAATAAAAAAAGAACAAAATCGAATTAGAAAATAAATCATATAACTAGGTTTGAACAAAAACAAAACAACCATTTCCTAATTGTGTCCTGAAAGTCATTGCTATCAGTTGTCTTCTCCTGAACCCATCTCAGCCCTCATGTTTTAGTCAATCCAAAGCTTTAAAAATAAGAATCGACACCATTTTTTATCTAAAAGCAAAAGAAAAAGTACAAAGAGGTCAAATACTTTAATAAAACTTTAAATGAAACTTTAATATCTGATAATGTCTTAGTATTACAGACATCAGGGGAGGTTTTTTGATCAGTAATGGGAGTTGAACCCAGGGCCTTTGCCCTGAGCCACAACTCTAACCTTTTATAAAATTTTTAATTTTGAGACAGGGTCTCACTAAGTCACTATTTCCCAGGCTTGGTTTAAATTTTCAAATTTCCAACCTTACCCTCCCAGAGAGCTGGGGTTACAAACATACACCACCATACCTGGCTTCTTTTCTACTTCACAGACAAAAAAAAAAAGCAAAGATCACCTATCAACTGAAGTCAACATAAAAGCATTCAAAGAAACAACTAAAGAAAATGTGTTAAATGAAAATATTTTAAAACGGAGATTTATTCTCTCAACGACTAATCTGGTAGACAGTGGATATTTGTTTAGCACATACCAGTTTAACAGCTTCCTGTGCAGCTTCCTTTCCACAGAAGGTGATAAATGCATACCCTCGGTTCTGACCAGACAGTGGATCCATCATAAGACGTAGATCCCAAATGGGACCAGCCTTCTCAAAAAGGGGCACCAACTCATCCTCATACAGATCTCTTGGTATTTTACCTACAAAGACCTAGAAGAAAAACACTTCCTCGTTAGAATAAAATGTAAACATTTGTTTTTATAGCCATAAAACATATCTATCTGTAGATTGTATGGTCTGGTTTTATAGTTATAAAAATCCACCTGCCCCAAAATTTTGGGGGTAGTAGAGGCAGATGATAGTTAAGGAAGAATTAGAACAATATGAATCTTGCAATTGATTTGCACAGCTTATAACCTTAGCGTTATTAACAAAGAATAATGATCTATACTGAAATGTGAAAACTTGGGAAAGTATGCAAAATTTGTACTGATGATTTTAAATTTTGAATTTCCAATTTGTGCTTTTTTCATAAAAACAATAAATGGCATGTATATGTCTTTGAAGAAGTATGGTATCTAGTTTTTTAAAAACCAATGCTTTACCAGATCCATGAAAAAGTCTTAATTCATATGCTTTGCTGTTGGCCTACTTGCACCACTGGTAGTACATGCATGACTGTCTCACGTATGTCTGTACCATTTCAACCACCAACAGAAGCCATCTAATGGGACAGCCAGGCATATTCCCCTAGAGGTTCAAGACAGTGGAAACATGCCTATCCAAAACTTTTTCAATTCTAAATTACTGTTTACACAGTCACCTTGATAATTTCTAGAAACTCCAGTACTTCAATCTATTCCTTTATCTACAAGGACATTAAAACTATTTTTAATGAGGTCTTGCCACATCATTCAAGCTGGCTTTTCAAATGCCGAGGCTCAAACAATCCTTCCACTTACCTAAGCTTCCCAACTATCTGAAACTACAGGCATGCCTGGTCAGGATATTAAATTTTAAGGTATGAAAAAAATGTATTTTTTCCCCAGTACTGGTGATTGAACCTAGGCCCTTTGTATTGAGCCTTTTTAATTTTGAGACAGAGTCTAAGACACTGTACAGGTTGGGTACGAATTTTCAATCCTTCTGCCTCAGGCTCTCAGGGTGCCAAGATTATAGACACAGGCACCATGACCAGCTTTTTTTTTTTTTTTTGTATTTTTACCAGTACCAGGGATCGAACTCACGACCACACACTTGCAAGGCAGGCACTTATGCCGCTGAGCTAAATCCCCAGCCATGCCCAGCTTTTTAAGAATTTGATTATCGGGGCTGGGGATTTAGCTCGGCGGCATAAGCACCTGCCTTGCAAGCAGGCAGTCGTGAATTCGATCCCCGGTACCAATAAAAAAGAAAAAGACCAAAAAAAAAAAAAAAAAAGAATTTGATTATCATTAGTTACAAAATTTTGGGCCAGAGGTACAGCTCAGTGACACAGGGGAAGCGTGTCTGGCAAGCGTGAGGTGAGGCCCTGAGTATGATTCCCAGTCCCCTACACACAATAAAAATAAATAAATAAAATTATAAAATTCTTTATATAGTCTATGTATTTTTAATTATAAAATTATATAATAAATGGGGTTAAATTATACAATAAAGATCAGTACTCTAAAACTACAACTTTTTTCAAGTTTTTATTATATCCATATTAAAATAATTTTTTTGTGTCAAAACACTGGCAATCCACATACAAGTCTGAAAGTGTCAACAAGTCTGAAAGCGTCAACTAATATTTACATGAGAGAAAACTTAATGAAAATCAGCTGCATCAAAATTTTACACTCTGAGCATTGACCTGAACCAGATTAATGAATGAAATAATAGCATTCTAAAAGATGCTAAATGGGCCAAGAATATAACTCAGTAACAGAGCACTTATCTGGCAAGTGCAAAGGTACTGCCTTCAATTCCCAGTACCCTCCCCAAAAGAGGCTAAAATTATTACTGAATGTTACGTTTCTTCAGTTAAGGTCTATAACAGCTGTTCTATCTTGGATAATCCTTTCCAAAGTAATCAGACTCACCTCCACTATCTGGTAAAATCTGAGGGTTTTTTGAATCCCTACCATGATTCTCCAAGCACAGCTATTCCAATTTTTCTATTTCCCTAAGGTCCCCAAACTTCACTCACAGCCTCCTCCTACTCTGCATTTTTTTCGGTTTTAAAGACCACATACATTTTTCAAGTGATATAGTCATCTCCCACATTAAATACCAATAGCTTAATTTTGTTATGCCTGCTGATTTCTCCTGGATGTCCTCATTTTACCTCATGTCATCAACAAGCCCAGACTGCCAATTTTTGGTTTTTGAATGTGTATGTGTACCTATACGTATAAGTAAGTATGAATAGGTACTGGATGAGAAAGCTTCTAATTTCACTTTTTCCTTTCTTTTTTTTTAATCGGTACCCGGGATCAAACTCATGACCACCTGCTTGCAAGGCAGGTGCTTATACCACTGAGCTAAATCCCCAGCCCCAATTTTGTTTGGCCTTTCTTTTTTTTTTTTTTTAAAGTCATACTTTTTCCTTACTTTTGTTGTTTTTTAGTTTTTAGCACTGGGCATTGAACTCACAATCTCATGCTGGCAAGCACTGTGCTGCTTAGCTACAGCCCTGGCCCTAGTTGGCTTTTTTGTTTGTTTTGTTTTTTAAAAAAGGTCTTACTATGTAGTTCCAGATGGCCTTGAATTCAGTGAGCTTCTGGCTCCACCCTTCCAAACGCTGGGATTATAGGTACGTGCCACCATGCCTGACTATTCTTAAGTTATATTTTCTAAACAGTCTATTTGAACATATGTTTGCAACAAATGCCTTTTTCCAAAATCAAAATGACTAAAACCTATCTATTAACTGGCTTCAATGATTTTCCCCATTTCTCTCTGTAAGACTGCTGTTCTTCCCTGCCATTCTCTCAACCCTCACTTGCTGGTGACTGAAGAATTACTTCCACAAGCAAAAACCTTTCGGGCCGGAGGTTTAGTTCAGCGACATAAGTGCCTGCTTGGCAAATGTGAGGTCATGAGTTCGATCCACTGCACCAAAAAAAAAAAAGGCACTGATATTGTCAATCACTGCCATTAACAACTACACCCAATTAGCCATCTTTTCCAGTATTGGGGATCAAGCCCAGGACATCAGGGATGGTAGGTAATATACTCAACCCTTTTTAGTTTGCAACAGTTTTACTGAATTGACCAGAAAGACCCCAAACTTGCCATCCTCTTGCCTGCTTCTGCCTACCAAGTAGCTAGGATTATAGGCATGTGTCACTATGCCCAGGCCTGTTCCCCTATAAATATCACCTTAAAGTGATTCTAATTTGGAGCAAAGCACAATGATGACACCTGTAATCCCAGCACTGTGGAGGCTGAGTCAGGAGAATTCCAAATTCAGTGCAACCCCTCGCTTCATAGTAAGTCAACCTGGATTATACACCGTGAGACCTTGTCTCAAAAAACAAAATAAAACAGAAAGTCACTCCACAGTACAGTGCCTTGCCTGCACAGAAAACTCCTGCCCTACTTACAGAACTTGTCCAAATCTTTCGTGAGGCAAGCAATCACGTAAGACTTTGGACTTGTGCCATCTATTTTTCTAGATTCTAGTGACAAAGTCTGAGCTGCAACAGATGAAAATCAAAGTAATAAACAATACAGGGCACGGTGGTATACATATGTAATCCCATCACTCTAGGAGGGGCAGCATGAAGATCCTAAATTTGAGCCCAGTGTAAGCAACTAGTCTAGATAAGTTAGTGACTTAGTATAATCCTGTCTCAAAATTTTAAAAATGGCCAGGAAAAATTGCAGGGCAAAGGGTTTAATCCCAGTACCACAAATAATAAATAATACAACTTCAGGCAGTATTAACAAGTAGGAAAAAAAGGTGGAGAGAGAATACATGGTAGGTATATTTTGAGTAAAAGGGCCTCTCTAATGAGGTAAATTTCATTTGGGACCTAAAAGAGAAAATTAAGGGGGCCTGGGGATTTAGCTCAGCGGCATAAGCGCCTGCCTTGCAAGCAGGCAGTCATGAGTTCGATCCCTGGTACCAATAAAAAGGAAAAAGGCAAAAAAAAAAAAAGAGAAAATTAAGGAAAAATTTTAGAAAGAGCACTCTACACTGAGAGAACATGTACAAAAGGCCATAAGATAGGAGTATACTTAAAATATCTGAAGAATAAAAAATAGGCCCATGACTAGAAAAGCCATTCCAGAGACAATGATGTGAAAAGACAGACCAGGAACCAAATTGTTAAACCACGATTTTTACCAGATGTGTTGGGAAGCCATCACAGTTCTGAGCAGATAGATGAGTGGTGGGTACAATTCATTCAAAAAGGAATGTCCTGACTGCTGGGTAGAAAATGAATTGTACACAGAAACAGAATAACTAGTCAGGTTAACTGGGCAATACCATGAAGACTGCAATGGTGGTTAAGAGTAATTAAGGTGTCACTAGGGTGACAGCTATGAATATGTTAAGAATGAAAAATGTACGTCAGTTAACGTAAGCAAATATCTTAACCAGTGAGTCTCAATTTCCTCATCAGGAAATAGTAACACCAGCAAGAGGATTCAACTTTGTGAGTACAGAGAGCCCATGTCTTGCTCCTAACTTTATTCCTAGTCTTGACCTCAATACCTAGTACATCGAAGTTGTTCATCTTTTTTTTTTTTTTCTTTGCTCTCTTCCACACTGAGAAGTTGTTCATCTTTAAATACATGGATGAACATTTACCTCATACTGGTCACTAGTGCATTATATTCCATTCCTTCTCTCTTATTTAAAAACATCTGTTCTGCTGAGCATGGTGGCACATGCCTGTAATGCCAGCACTTAGGAGGCTGAAGTAGGATCACCTTAGAGTTCAAAGCCAGCCAGGGTTACGTAGTGAGCTTAAAGGCAACATGCACTGCGTGGTGAGACTTTGTCTCAACAAGACAAAATGACTTGAGCAGAAGCCAGGCATGGTAGCATACACATGTAATCCCAGAACTTGGGAAGCTGAGACAGGAGGAAGACTGCTAGGAGTTAAAGTTCAGCCCAGACTACAAAGTGAGTTTAAAGTCAGTCTGAATTACAATATAAAGACCTTGTCTCAAGGAACCAGAAAAAATAAAATGAAAATTTGAAGAGAAATGTATTTGGACCTGAATCTTTTCTGAATCTGGCTCTTCCCTTACTATCGTCAAAGTCACCTAATAACCTACATGCTGCCACAACCAAGAGTCAATTCTCAGTCCTCATCTCACCTGGAAAGGATAACCAGTCATACTTTCTCCAGCTCCCTCACAGGGCTCCACGCTCCTGGAGTTTTCTTGTTACTTCACTAGATCTGTCTTCTCAGTCTGTGGGATTCTGCCCTTAGATCCTTTTTCGTTTTTGTCTTTTTGAGACAGGATTTCATTATGCAGTTCAGGCTGGTCTTGAACTCTGTAGTCCAGGTTAGGCTTGAATTTACAGCCACTATCTTGCCTTAGCCGCCTGGGTGCTGGATTACAGGTGTATGCCACTACAAATACTTCCTGGGTGACTTCATCTGAATTTAGGGTTTTACAACTTCCCTTTAGATATTTTTACTACCGACGTTTATAATCTCCAGCTAGGCTTCTTCCCTGACTCCAGGCTCAGATACCCAACTGTTCCCTCAGCAGTTCCACTGGGATTCTAGCACACAGCATGTCTTAACCTGCCTTGCTCTTCTCTACTATTTTCTTCATTTCAGGAAATGGCAACTTTATCCTTTCAGATGCTGAGGTCAAAAGCCTTAAACTCATCTTTTGCTCTTTTTCCTCACATCTTGAACCTGTCAACCCAACAGATCTGCCTTTAAAATATCTAGACTCCGGGCCCAGGACATAGCTCAGCAGCACAAGCACATGCCTGGCAAGCACAAGGTTGTGAGTTCAACACCTGGTACAAGGAAAAAAAAAACCAAACCAGACTGCGCCCAGATGTGGTGGCAACACACACCTGTGTTCTTAGCACTTGGAAGGCTGAGGCACGGGGATTATCATGATGAATTCAAGGCCAGTCTGGAAATATAGTGAGACCTGACCCTGTCTAAAACAACCATAAATAAACAAACAAACAACAAATAAGATGAGAATCTATTTTTTCTTCTTCCTCCTCTTTTTTTTTTTTCTTTTGTACCAGGGATTGAACTCATGACCTTGTATTAGCCAAGCAAGCACTTATACCACAGAACTAAATTTCCAACCCCAGACTCTATTTCATATCAACTAACTTCAGCAATATTATCCTGTAGATTAACCCTATAAAAAACCTTTCATTAACCAATCAAAAATAAATAAATAAGTAAATAAACACAAATAAATCAGATTACTAAAAGATATGGATTACTAAGGCAAGAAATACAGAATGATTACTAACTAGTAATTTTGAAATGTATTTTCAAGCATAGCTAGGCTCTCTGGTTAGAATAATTTATACTTATACTAGTCCTATTTTTTTATTTTTCTTAACTTTTTGAGACAGGGTTACTACATTGCTCAGGCTGGTCTCTTAACTGCTGGATTCAAGGGCTTCTCTTACCTTGGTTTCCTAAGTGTTACGCCTACAGGCTTGTACCACTATACGTAATTCATGTACTATTTCTATCATGCCTGTGCCTTTTAGAACCAGAAAAATTTGCTTCATTAAGCAAACTCAATGCAAAAACACCCAAAACTTTGCGTCTACAAGAAAAGTAACTTAAGGTTTCAATAATCACTTTATGGGAAAGTATTCACAAAATAAATTCCTTATCCTCTATGCTAAAAGACCTATTTACCAATTTTCCATACAAATACCACTTTTACTTTTAAGAACACAAACATTTGTAGTCAATAAAGCTCACAATATCAAAGCCACTGGGATTCATGAAGAAACATTACAGATTGAAAATACTGACTTACTTAAGAAATAAAGGGGGCTGGGGATTTAGCTCAGCGGCATAAGCGCCTGCCTTACAAGCAGGCAGTCGTGAGTTCAATCCCTGGTACCGATAAAAAGGGAAAAAGACACACACAAAAAAAGAAATAAAACAGCTGTCAAAAATGACTCTAGCGTTGCTCTTTTTAAAGATTTTACATTCAATTTTAATTACTAAAATGAAAGAGAGATATGTTTCAGTTTTTAATTTGTTAGCATGAGAGCCATTCTGGCTCTACGTGAACTGTTCAGTCAGCCTTCAGTCATACTCCGTCATATTCTCCTCTCCAGAACCTAGTCCACCCCACAACAACAGTTCTTTCTCTTCTCACTAGCCACCAAGGCTTAGGAAAAGTTTTAGCTCTCCACAATCTATCTGTGGTGTACTTCAATAGTAACACCCAGGAGAGGGAGGGAAGAACTGAGGCCAGAGGTTCTTCCTTCCTCCTCATCTTCCTGATGAACAGTCTTTTGGGTAAATATTAGGGTTCTTCCATTATCCAGCTCCTCTTATAAACTGTTATTTCACAAATACATCAGTTTTTACTCATATGTAATTCAACTGAGGTGCCACAAAGTCAGAGATTTTTCGGACACTGTTAAACATACTGGTTCTCCAAGAGTTCCATTAAGCTGGATGTAGCGGCACATGCCTATAATGCCACCACTTGGGAGGCTGAAGCAAGGGCTTCAGTGAGTTCAATGCCAGTATGTACTACATAGTGAGACTGTCTCAAAAAATAAATAAACTAATTAAATAAATAAAAACAGTTCCATTAATAAAGCAAAGAATGAGAACTTCATTTACCTCTTCAATTCCTCTACAGATCAAAAACACCATGTTCTTCAAACAAGTATGACTTTACTATGTCAGGTGTGGTGGTGCATGCTTGTAACCCTAGTACTCCAGTAGGTTAAGGCAGGAGGATTATAAAGTGTGAGGACAGGCTGGGCAACATAGCAAGATCCTTTCTCAAAATAAAAAGGACTGGGGATGTAACTCAGTGCCAGATGTATCTTTCTCTCTCCAGGAATGGTGGTCACAGCTACACAGGATGGTGAGACAGGAGGAATACTGGAGTTCAAAAGTTAGACAGCAGTCTGGCAAATACAGCCAGACCCTCATCTTAAAAAACAATTTCTTATACACTCATAATCTCCATGGATATTGTATTTACATTAATGGAAACAAAGTCCCAAAATAGTTCTACTATACTAGCTGGAAAATACAACAATACTATAACCAGATTAGACACGTAAGAACCTACACACACTAAAAAGTACATTTCAAAATTAAGACCCATTTCTGGGTACAGTGGTTCATACCTGTAATACACGCACTCAAGAGTCTGCAGCAAAAGGACCTCAAGCTCAAAAGGACCTCAGCCTGGGCAACACAGTAAGAGCCTGTCTAAAAATTAATAAAGAGCTGAGAGATAGCTCAGAGCAAAGTCCCTGAGTTCAGTCCCCAGTACTAAAACAATACTACTAAGGACAATGATACTCATCTTCCTTATATATTTAATCAACTCAACATGCTTGGCAAAAATGTCTTTAATGTTCACATATAGAATTAACTACAGTATATTTATCCAAAGAGGAGACTTCATAATCTTTTTGCAATTTAATTTTATACTGTCAATTTCATGCACTGACCCTAAATTCAATCTCCTCAATCAAGACCTGTTTTCAATGACTATAACAAAACAAACAGCGACAACTACAACCAACTCAGTTTGATTAGTAAGTCTATCAGCTATTCAAGTGTAGTGACACACACCTCTAATTCCAGCATTCTGGTTGGGTAGAGAAAGCAGCTTTGCAAATTTGAACCTAACCTAGATAACTGTGGGGCAGGGGTTCCAGGAATCAAACTCAGGACCTTGCACTTGCCAAGCAGACGCTTTACCACTGAGTTATATCTCCAGTCCCCAACTTAGATAATTTAACAAATTAGCCAGACCCTGTCTCAAAATTTAAAAAGGACAAATACTGTAGCTTAATGCAAAGGCCCTGGGTTCAACCTCAGTTCACACAGACACATACACACACACACACACACACACACACACACACACACACACACACACACGGGGACTGTGCTAAAACTATTGCTGTATGCAATAATGTGCCAAAGCGAGTGATGTTTAATATATAGGAAGTGCATCTTCCTCCTAAACCAGTAATACAATAAAATTAGCATAACAATTACTTGCTTTTAATTGAATACCTAAAAGTTTATCCTGTTAAATTCTTCAGTCTTGGGGCTGGGGATTTAGCTCAGCGGCATAAGTGCCTGCCTTGCAAGCAGGCAGTCTTGAGTTCGATCCCCGGTTTTAAAAAAAAAAAAAAATCTTCAATCTTTCTAGTAAAAAAGAAAAAAATATTCCCCCCCCCCCAGGTACTAGGGAATGAATCCAGTACCTTGCTCAGGCTCTGCTAACATTCTACCACTGAACTACATCTCCAGCTCTTTTTATTTTTTGAGCCAGGGCCTCATTAAATTGCTCTTGCCATCTTGGAATCCTATTAAATAGCTGGGATTACAGGCACACACTACCCTGCTCTACCTTAAGTAAAACTTTTAAGTACTAACAATCTGGGTATAGTAGCACATGCATGTAACCTTAGCTACTTGGCAGCCAAAGCAGGAGAATGGGGAAGTTTGAGGCCAGGCAAGGTAACCTGAAGAGATCCTATCTCAAAAATAAAAAGACAACAGAGCCCAGCAATAGAGCACTTGCCTAGCATGCATAAGGCCTGGGTTCAATCCCCAGCACTCTATCAAAAAAAGAACTCCAAGAAAATCCCATAAAATTATCATGTGAACAAGTTTAAATTTTAAGTTATAAAGGTTACAATTTCAGTATTCAAAAATAAGAAAGTAAGCATAATAAATCATCCATCAAATATTGTATACTCATTATGTTGCTAGTATTATGCTAGGCATTAAATATAGGCCACAGACAGAAATCAGGAAAGGCTTCTACTGTAAAAAATACTACTTTTTGACAGAGTTTCCTATACTTAAAGGATTAGAACAAACATTAAAGGAACATGGAGAAATCTTTATGAAGCAGGCAGTTTCTTTGTCAAGATGGACTAACATGCCCAACCTTTTTCCTTCTACATCCTCCCTTGTACAACCCTCTCTCATCAATGGCCTTCAGTAAATACATATATACTCTATGTATTGGTAGGAGCAAAAAGGACAGACAGGTACAGTTTAAAATTACTGACATTAAAAAATAAAACTAGGTCTGGATGGATGGCTCAATAGTAGCACTCATGTTTTGCCACGTATGGGGTCCTGGGTTCAATTTCTGCCAACAAAAACACAGAAAACAAGAAAAAAGCAATTGCTTCTCCCTTATTACATCACACCAAGCACGTGAATTATTATTGCTAGTAACCAGTTCCAAGAACTCTACATCCCTTTAAGAGGTGTTAGTGTATCTATATGAAGTTTATTTTTGCTAATGACAGCAGCAAAATACACATGGATACCCTCAAAGTAATAACAGCTACACTCTAAAAGCAATAAAACATTTTCCCATCAGACAGCAGATAGAACAGTTAACAAACCAGAAAGACTTCTGACAAGCTGCTAAAGAACACTTACCTCTGTTCCAATTCCAGGCTGTACACCCGAGTACACACTGTCTGGTGGAGGACCGCCGTACTTCCTTTGCCCTGTTGTTACATCCAGAGTATAACCAGTCCTCTCAAGTAAGGCCTAGAGAGAATTATACATCTATTAATACTCAAAAACACAGTCACGAATGTAGAAATCAATGCTAATCTTTTCCAAAAGCTACATTTTAGGATGTCTACAGTTAGTTAAAAATTGTTAAAATTCACCCTGTTTGCTCTCATATACATAACCCTCCCTCCCTCCACTTATTTCACCAGTCCTTCCTATACGTTTAACACAAAGAGCAACAGGCAAATAAATCTCTAAGTGTACAACACTTTTTGCTATAAATAGAAATAAAAGATGGGAAAAAAAAGAAATAAAAGATGGGATCAAAGATCATTAAAAATTCTATATAGGGGCCAGGAATATAGCTCAGCAGTGCAGAGCCTGTGTGGCAAGTATGAGTTACTGAGTTTGATTCCCAGTACCCCTCAAGAAGTTTCTATATAGGGCTGGGGATTTAGCTCAGCGGCGTAAACGCCTGCCTTGCAAGCAGGCAGTCGTGAGTTCGATTCCCGGTACCGATAAAAAGGAAAAAGACAAAAAAAAAAAAGAGTTTCTATATAAACTAGACCCCATGCTACCTAGTCACACTGATACATCATAGTTTTCCTCATTTTCCCCATATTTCTCAATTAGTTTCACTTACAAATTTTCTTTTACATACCAGTCTTATTTCCGCCAGTAAACATTTTGAAATAAAATGTTCTCTTATCTGTTAAAATCAGAAGTCTTGGGGCTGGGGATACCGCTCAGGGTTAGAACACTTGCCCAGTACAAGCAAGGCCCTGGGTTCACCCCCAGAACCAAAAAATAAAACAAATAAAACTAAAAAGTTTTAGATAGGCACATTGGTACATCTATAAACCGATACTAGGGAGGCTGAGGTAGGAGGATCCCAAGTTTAAGGCCAGCATGAGCAACTCAATGAGAACCTGTCTCAAAATTAAAAATTAAAAAAGGGATGGGAATGTAGTTTAGTGATAGAGCCCCCCTGGGTTTGATTCCCAGTCAGGCAAACAAAATAAAGTCCTATCTCCTTCATGTTTTATTATTCAGGGGCTGGGGATTTAGCTCAGCGGCATAAGCACCTGCCTTGTAAGCAGGCGGTTGTGAGTTCGATCCCTGGTACCGACAAAAAAAAATTAAGTAAGTATTATTCATACTCAGAATTTCATGATTGAACCTTTATTTTGCTTGATCCTTTTTGTTTCTACCATAAGCTCCATAAGAACAGGACATCCTCTCATCCAGCACAAACTCAAGTATTTGGTAGTTTCAAAATATACTCAGCCTTAAAGAAATAAAACTTTGAAATAAAAAAAAAAAATTAGAAAAAAATAAAATAAAATTTTGGCCAGCAATTTAGCTCATAGTGTAAGGGCCTGCCTGGCAAGCGTGAGGTCATAAATTCAAATCCCTGGTACCAAAAAAAAAAAAAAAAAAAGAAAAAAGAAAGAAAACCTTATGTTTCCCAATAACCAACCTTCTTCAGAACATTTTATTAGGTATAGGATATTAAAAGAAATCAAAGAAAAGAATATAATGAATGCCCTTGCCTCTCTGATGGAGCTTGTGTTCTAACTGAAGCAACATTTATACAAAGGGTTACAGAACAAAGACACAAGGGAAAACAAACAAACAAAAAGACAACTTACCTAAAAAGAAAAGAATCTCACATTTTAGATTTTTAAAATTGGGGGCTGGGGATTTAGCTCAGTGGCATAAGCGCCTGCCTTGTAAAGCAGGCAGTCGTGAGTTCAATCCCCGGTACCGATAAAAAGGAAAAAGACAAAAAAAAAAAAAACTTTGTAGATTTTTAAAATTCTACAATGTCAGAGAAACAATAAATTTCAGACGTCCTCACCAACCCTAGGATCCCACAAGGATACAACCAATAAGCCTTCTATTCTTCCGAAGTTATCTACTTTTTTCTCTTCAGAACTAGGTACTGAACCCAGGGGCTCTCCACAGCTCTCAGAGGGCCCTTTTCATTTTTTTATTTTGAGACTGGGACTTACTAAGTCACCCAGGTAGCTTCCAACTTTTGATCCTACTCTTATCAAACCTCCCAAGAAGCTGGGATTATGAATGTGCTATCACATCTAGCTTAAGGTTCTGTACATCTAAGCACAGAGATACACATAATATCAAATACAAACTATATGTATATTATATAAATAACATGTAAATATGTAATATACACATATTACACCTACAACATACTTTATCAAGCACAAATAGTTAACTTTAAGGAAACAATATATAGGCCTATTCAATGAACGTTAATGTAGTATTTTTAAATGAAGATTGGGGCTGGAGGTTTAGCTCAGCAGTGTAAGTACCTGCTTGGCAAACGTGAGGTTGAATCCCTGGTACACACACACACACACACACACACACACACACACACACACACACACGAAGATTGGTACTTCAAATAGAACTTTGCTTAATTATTTTAAAATTTTATGCCGGGCATGGTGGCGCATGCCTACAACACCAGCACTTAGGAAAATGAGACAGGGGGATTACTTCAAGTTTGAGGCCAGCCTGGGCTCCATAGTGAGTTCAAAGCGAGACTCAACTACATAGCAAGATCCTGTCTCAAACTCCTGACCCACAAAAAAAAAAAAAAATTTGGCAGGGTATGGTGGCACACACCTATAATCCCAGCACGTGAGAGGCTGAGGCAGGAAGATGGTAGCCAGTTTGAGACCAGCCTAGGCTACAAAGTGAACTCAAGGACAGATTGAACTGCATAGTGAGACCCTGTCTCAGAAAGACAAAAAAAATTTTTTTTATAAGATACGGTTATGCCATTTTACAAATATGGCAGGGGAATAACAAAGGCCCTCCATTTAAGTTAATTACATGACAGGAACTACAACTTATATTTCCTATCTAAAGCATTAAACCACTCATACAAACAACTTCAATATTTTTTCCCTCCCTAGAATAGAAACAACTTCAATATTAAATCATATTAAATAAAATAACTATTTCAGATGGAAAAGTCTGGGCTAGGCACTTAAATTCAGTGATAGAGCATTAGGCTAGCTCTGGGTTCCATCCCCAGGAGGGAAGGAAAGGTGTCTTATCACTGCAGCTGGGCATCAACAACAATTTGACTAAGGAATTAGGCTCACTGGTTCTTCACTAAAAGGCTTATATTTTTACCTTTCAGAGCAGTTTACCTAAAGAATAATAATGATAAAGGCTCACAGTTCTTGCCACATTATAGGCAGGATTCTAAGTGCTTTGCATATGTTAATTCATTTAATCCTCACAGCTCTTATGAGGTCAGCACAGTTACTATTCCCATTCTACAAAAAAAAAAAAAAAACTGGTTAAGTGAAAATTCAAAAGAAAGTAGTAGTTAAAATAACACCTCCTTACAGAAAGTAAAGAAGGAAGCAGGGGCCGGGCCAGGCAGCATGTGCCTATAATCCCAGCACTCAGGAGGCTGAGGCAGAATTACCACAAGTTCAAAGCCAGCCTCAACTACCAAGTGAGTTCAATGCCAGCCCGAACATTGCAGTGAAACCTTATCTCAAAAAAAAAAAAAAAAAAAAAAAAAAACACAAAGAACAAAAAACAAACCCAGCAGCAGCAGCAGCAGCAGATGGCTCTAACTTATAAACCCAATTCTGTGGGAAGCAAACACAGGAGGGCAGATAGAAGTTTGAAATAAGATGGACAACTTAAAGACTTTGAAAAAAGAGTTGGGAATGTAGGGCAGTGCTGGAAGGCCCTGGGTTTGACCCCCCGTATAGTAAAATAATAGGTGGGGAGGGGAGGAGGGAATGGAGGAAGGAAGAAAGGACCTGCTTCGAAATAAAGTGAACCAAGAGACATTAGAGCAATCCAAAAAGCTGTTTCAGAAGCATCAATAAACACATTATTCATAGTCAGGAAAGCAAGGAATGAGGGCACACCTGCATTAAAGCTTTTCACAGAACATTACAATATCCAAGTCAAGTATTACCTTGATCTTTGCTTCATCAGGTCCCTTTGTGGACTCTTGCACTTTGCTGCCCTGTTTCTCTCTTTGCCTGTAGGTCTTCATAACTCCACATAAAAATGCACTTTTGTTCTAAAACAGGCAAGTAATTCAATAAAAAGAATTACCAGAAATCTCGGAAGAGTCAAATACTAATTAAATTCAAATTTCTGAAGACCAAAATTTTTGGCAGGGCGTGGTAGCACATGCCTGCAATCTCAGAACTCAGGAGGCTGAGGCAGGAGGATGGATCACCATGGGTTTGAGGCCAGCGGGGACTACACAATGAGTTCAAGACCAGCCTAAACCACACTGGAGTACCCTGTCTCAAAAAACAAAACTAAAGACCAAGATTTTAAATTACTTATTCATTTAATAAATACTTGCTGAATGGTTACTATGTGCCAAAGACTGGAACAGACAGCACTAAAACAGTGCAAATCTCAAGGGTTATTGTCTATACTAGTAAGTCTTCTACCAGTTGATATTTAACTGAATCCAGATTATTCTTTTTTTTTTTTTTGGTCTTTTTTGAGACGGGATCTCGCTATGCAGTTCAGGCTGGTCTCGAACTCACAATGATCCTCCTACCTCAGCCTCCAGAGTGCTGGGATTACAGGCGTGAGCCACCACGCCTGGCAAATCCGGACTATTCTTGCCAGATGGCTGGAAAGTATTCCTCCCACCAACATTATTTGTCTCCAAGATAACAAAACAGGATCAGACAATACAAAAATGTAAACAATCTGAGCAATTCAAACATATAACAATCTAATAGTAATAATCATCGTACTATTGTTTTAAGTTACTATTCAAAATCCAAGAGGGACACTTTTGCTTTATACTTGTACCTCTTTGTATACTTTCCTATGGATATTTTTTTCCCCTAATTTTTCTAAAGGACAAGCATTACAAACAAAAAGACCACTGCTCCACAGGGGAAAAAAGCACTGTAATAGGAAAATAATTTTAGGTAACTGTTTGCAGACATTTCTGAGAATAACCTTACCTGAACATGTGATAAGTCACTTTCCTTGAACTGCTGCAGCACAGACAGAGCTCCTTCTTCATTAAATTCCCTGAGAGCATCAATTGCTCTTTCATCAAGATCGACATAAGCTACCAATCCTAAAAATTAAATTGAAATGGGGTAACATTACTGCAATAAAAGGGATAAGCTAAATTGTCCTATTAAAAAGTCTATTTAAAAAGTCTATTAAGAATTGTATAGTTCATACTGTTACTAACTATATATGCAGCTATACAAATACTATAAAGTTGAGTGCCATTATGAAAATAACAGATAAAATGTCAATACCTATAAACATTAATTTCAACCCACAAAAAAATCCTAAAATTCACTTCCAACTCCCCAGTATTAAGTATTAAAGGTTAAATCTGATGTACATACTGTACTACAGATTAAGCATTCATGTAACAAATTCTGGTTTGTGTTAAGAGTGGTTAAGAACATACTGTATTTCCCAAGGATAAACCTTCAAATTATGGATTGCCATGGCTGTTTACTACATAAAAAGTGGGAAAAAATAGGAAAACCAATTTATTTGATAATCGTTTCCACTCTCCAAAAAGTGTCAAAGGCTTTCCCTACTTAGCACCAAAGATAAACTGAAATCCATCTAACAGAGCATCTATTTTGCTGCAATCAGAATGTGGAAAGGCATAATTTAAAACTCTCTGAAAGTTCAAATGCAGCTTGATTAATCAATTCTGAAAGTTATATTTTAAGGCATTCTTTTTTTTCTTCCTAGGTAACAAGTTTCAGTTTAAAAGATGTTGTAGCATTCACAACACTGTCAATAATGACTATTGTTCAAATGGCAGTAAGAATTTTATGGACTTACTAGTAAACTGTACAGGAAATATACATACGGCATCCCATATATGTAGTACTGTATATTTAACTCCACAAAAACACCTACTAAGTTTTTTTTGGTTTTGTTTTTGGTTATTTTTTTTTGGAGAGAAGGTAGTAATTGAACCCAAGGACTTTGGACTGAGCTGTTTCTCCAGTCCTTTTTATTTTTGAGACTGAGTCTCACTAAATTGACTAGGTGGGACACAGACTTACAATCCTCCCGCCTCAATTTCCCAAAGTGCTGGGATTACAGGCATGTGTCATCACACCAGGGATCTACTAAATTTTAAATAAAATTTCTTAATACTGTTAAGTTTGTGTTACAATATATATATATATTTTCTATATATAAGCAATGTACTTCAGAATTGATCCAGTGTAAAATGAAGTATTTGACAAATTAAGTCCATATGAACTAACTCAAAAGTGACTATTTTGGTAAAGCCAAAAAGAATTTTATTTAATACAGTAAATAAACTTTAAACATAAAGTAGCTTGCAAAATTACTTTTTTAAAGCTCAAAATGAGCATGCTTGAATAACTGGGAGTTTTCTTATTTCAATATTCAATACCACCACCCAAAGCCACAACTCAGGACATTCATCAATCCAATCGGTCAATCCAATCCTATATCCAAACCATCAGCCTCTTAGCAATGACAAAACTCTCTCCAAGAGAGCATCTCTAAGCAGATCACTGCCAATTCTGTAGGCAGACTGTCACAGAAAAGTTCCTGAGGACTGATTTTCAAATGGGACCATTACTCAGAAGTCATTTTTATAAGTCATTGTAAGTCATTTTAGTGTCTAAAATATCCTGAGCTGGCCAGACTTAAAAATTTTTAAGGACGGAAAAGTAAAAATAAAACCCAGCTTGTCTACTGTAGTGAAGACACATCTGTAAGTGAGACAATTCAGTTCATTCAGTCAGTCTCTCTCTCTTTCTCTCTCTCTCTCTGAATAAGCACACAAAACACAGCGGAAGAAAGTTTCCATCTATGGCCCCAAAGGACAAGGACACATTTATTTACGAACAACGCTCCCTAAGGGTAAATATTTCTCTCCCTCTTTAAAACTTCAAACCGCTTACAACCAACCATATTAAGATGTCAAATTTGCTTCAGCACTTAACCATGGGACTTCTGGATTTTAAAAAACAGCAGCTGTTACAAACCAAACACTTCCAAATTATCGAGAGATGTGGATTTCTGTTTATTAGACACTAGACAGGCCACAAACTCTCAAGGAGTCTGACATTTAATATCATTTCAGACAATACAGTCTCACTACTCCTCTTATTATGCCACCTAATCAGACCTAAGCTGTTTTAACAATCACTTTTTAAAAGATAAAAGTAGAAAAGTAAAAGCAAAATGATCACTGATTTCGGTTAAGGGGGAAAATGCAAAATTTTGTACACTGAAACATACATTTTAGTTGGTGGTAAATCTAAGACAAATTGATGTACTATTCTGTAACAACTAAGACTGCATATTCAACACTAAGAAAGCTTCAAAATAATGAAATAAGAATATCAAAGTCAAACCCAGTACGGTATGTCCTCAATGAAGGGAAAGTAACAATATTCAACTCTACACAGATCAGAAACAGTAAGCATTATTTAACCTTAAAAAAATCTATAAAATTCAAAGTGGTTTGCCCTCACTTTCATAACCAGTCAGAAACAAGAAATGCATATTATACCTGTCTGAAATATTTCATCAAGTCTTTCTGCCACCTTCTGTGGGAGGCCTGCCTCTATCAGTGTCTTGTAGTGTTCTGTGTGAGTTACACTGGAAGTATCCATTGGTTCTTCCTCTTCTTTTAACTGTACCGCATTACCATTCACCTGATTAGCCATTTTATTATGCTGCTGGAAAAAATTCAGGAGCTATATTACATTAAGCCAGAAATAACTAGTTTGTAGGACAATGCATGATTTATCTAAACTAATTTGTACACATGCTGCTAATAACCTCTATCCAAAATAATACTTTATGCCTTTTGTGATGTATCTGACCTAAATTTTCAATAATAATCCTGTAAAACTGTATAAAATGTACATGGAACCGTTAGATTTTAAGGAATTCCATGTACACTTAGGTTACATAAAGGTTTGAATTTACTGAAGGTAGAATGCTCATTAACAAAAGCAGCTGTTGTGTCCTGGTGAGCATATCAACAAATCACTACAAAAGTCTAAGAGCCCCTCAGCTCTCGATTCATATACAGTTTTTAGAAGTTTGGTTTAAAAACAGAATGAACACCCACAGACCACTTAATCAAGGTTTAAGAACTTTCAAATTTTCCTGGCTCTGCTTTAAATACAATATAGGTGTGAAATCAGTCCCTGTTGTCTCTAGTTCAACATGATGATGGCTTGGATTTTCTCCACCTCACTTAAAACAAAACAAAAAACACAACTTTCACATTAAGTTTTGCTCTAAGATTAATTTACTATTCCCATTCACAGATTTAAAAGAAAAAATGACCAAGTTTAAAAGCTAAAGACAATTGTTTGAAATCTACATAAAAGTGAGCTATAATTTAGGTTGCTTTTTTAAAAAAATCACGAGTACATATGGATTTTTATATATAGTAAAATAAATATGTAAAATCATATTGAAGAATGGTCTACTAACATCTTCCAAATAATTTCAACAAACACTATCTAATTTGAATAAACTTCAGTCATATTCCTGAGGTTAACCTCCCAAAAACCATTTTGTAACATGGTCTGCCTGCATGTTATGCTGAAATGAACCAATTCCCTGCAGAGAGAATAAATAATAAAACCATACAAGACCAGTCTCCATACTGCCTCAAAAGTCAAGGAATTAAAGTGCATTTGTCTGTGGCAAAATTATGTGAAGATAATAGCCAGCAGAATAACGACATTGCAGCACACAATGAAATAAAAGGCACAAAGGTGGATCTCAAGAAAATGCCTATTTTTCTTGAAGAAACTCAAGAAACCTAGTCACCGATAAAGAAAATACAAATCTCCTTGAAAAAGGCACTAAGACAACATAAGATAACCACACTTCCAGACTGCTTATCAAACACTGTGCAAATGCACCAGGTGCAGTTCTCTGTCTTAAAACAACTTTTCAAAGTCCACTGTTAATGAAAAAGAAAGACCAAGACGGGAAAGAGGTAATAGGAAGAAGAAAGGAAAATGAAGGAAGTGTTACTCTGAAAAAGAGATAAATACCAATGACCTCTCATGATCACAGAACATTAAGACTTGATAGTTCTCTAATGTCTACAGAGACGCAGACTGTGGTTAAACTCTGGGTAAATGCTTCAAAATCTGTTTGTGAACATATAGTTCTGTTTTTCCCAGCATCTCCACCCCCATACTACCTCTTAAGATCATCAGAACTCAAAAGTTCTCAGTATCACAAGACTCTCACAGCATTGCACCTGGTAATAACTACTAGTTACAGGAAAGAAGCAAATTTTTAACAGGAAAGTTCAATGAACATCTGTTAAGGTTTTGGGGTTTTTAAATGTGTAAAGCAAAGGACAAATTGTGTATTAAGCACAAGACAGAAATATTCATGACCACCAATTCATTGCAAAAGATCTAGCAGTTGAAATTGGGTTAAAGTGTTTCCAAAAAAAGTTTATAAACTTTAACAAAAAAAAATGTAAAATAATTAGATTCCAGAAAATAAAACCTTCGGATCAAGGAAAAACCTGTCTTCAAGCCGAATACAAAGTACTCGTTTAAAAGCCTTTTATGTCATGAGATCATTTAACTCTTGTCAATTCCACACAATGCCACATAGCCAAACCATATTTCTGGATGCAGCAAATATACTAAGGTGACTGGAGTCGTTTGACCTAAACTTTTTTGCAAAAAATAGTCATTTAAATAAGATTTAAAAGGGCTGCTGGGAAATTTGCAAAAGTCAGTACTAGCTCCTCCCTGATAGTTTTCTGAACATCTCTGTGCAAATTCTTCACATCAAGAGACGGGCTTTTAAAGAACCAACGAAAAGAAAACTAGCGGGTTATCTCACGGCTCAGGAGTGTCAAGCCCTTGCCCTACGACTGACTCATGGGGCATAAATCCAGCCTCTTGAGAACAGTAAAAATCTCTAACAAGTCATATGGAAGGATTGTACCTTTCAAAACCCTTTGGCTTTATTATTTAATTTTGGCAATACGGCTACTACCGTATAAGAAAAAGGATCGCTTTTCCAATTTGTTGCGCCTCTGACATTCTCAGAATTCTCTCAGGCGCCACGTGAAGCCTAAGTTTCACGGCCTCTAATAGTCATTTTTTCCTTCAAATCTCGGCTCGCAGCATGCAGAATGGGGGAGGGGAGGTAGGCTTCCCACAGAAATCTGCCTTTCAGCTTCTGCTCACACACAGAAAAGTTTTCTCCGGGCTCAGGTATCCCGGGGATTTGCACCCCGCCCTCTGCCCACCCCACCCCCTCAAGCCCGACCCGTTGATCGACCCATCCCACTCGCGGCCAGGCCAGGCAGGCACGGCAGCGAGCACCCCGGCGTGGGGAAGCGATGGGGACCCGGACGCCTCGGGTTCTTCGCCGGCCGGGCCGTGCTGCAGGGAGCGGCGGGCGGAGGCGGGAAAAGCACGCCGGGCGCGGCAGGCCGTGAAGCAGGCGCCTGGCGGGCCGGACGGAGAGACAGGCACGGGAGGGGCGGGGGAGATGAGCACGGGCGAAGAGGCACCTCGGCCGGGCTAGGCCCACAACAGCACGCTGGAGGAGGCCAAAGCCGCCCCCAGCCCATCCCCACCCCCACCTCCAGGGCCCGGAGCAAAAAATGAAACTAGGGACAAGACGCCGAGTCTGGGCCGAACCGAGTCGGGTCGGATAGGGGCTCCCGGCCCCTCCCCCCGAGGGCTGGCGTGAGACTCACCAGGGTAGAGCTGGGGCCGGCCGCCAGGCCCGTGAGAATCAGCGCGAGGCGCTTTGAAAACGACTAGAAATGGCGCGCGCGCCACCCCCTCCCCCCCTCATGGACAGAGACGCGATCCCGGCAGCACGCGGGGTTTCCCGGAACTGCTTCCAGGGACTCCGTCGCGCTAAGCAATCATCTCCCGAGATGTTCTGACAAGCACCTCCAACGACCAATAATAATGAGGCGAAGCGGCCCTAGCCGGACGAATCGAGAGCCAATCGGTGCAGCCGTTGGCTGAACCAATGAGGGCACTCAGCGCCCCTGGCTGGGGCGCCTCCGGGGCGGGGGCAGGCACACAAAGGGGTCTGTGGTGGGAGTCCCTGGTAGTAGGGAGGCTGCGGGGCACTAGGCCCCGGGATGGTCGAGGCCCCTCCCTCCGCATCGGCTGCTGGTTCCAGGCTGAAAATCTAGGCCTCGCGCCGCCGCGTGGCCGACTCGGAGCCCGCCCCCTACGGTCCGCGCCAGTCCCACTCCACCATGGCCCTCCCGCCCGGGAACTGGGGCTGCAGCGCCCGCAATCCCTGACGCTTCAGACACGCCCATCCTTGCGCGTTCGATTCCCTCTTTAGGTCATCGTTTTGGCTCCGGTTAGAACACGATTTAAGACTGATTGGCTCGTCGCTTTGCTGGAGAATTTTGTATAGAAAATTAGCCTTTGGAAAGATGGGCAAACTGCTTCTTTACCTCCCAGGCTCCTTTCCAAACATCGTTGATAGCAGCATAGACTGAGACATCATAAAGTAGCCATGGCTCAACAGTACTATGTGTAGGTCAAGTGTTAAGAGCTGAGACCTTTTTGCATTCGGTTTGGGGCTAATATTCATAAAGTAGATAAGGCACATAGGCCCATCTATGAAGCCAAAAAGCCACGCGGGGCAAAGGGTTAATTAACTAATAGCTGTTACTTTTCAACTTTTATTTTTCTTATGTTTTATCCCTACTGGCTTTTGCCTGTCCTAACCTTAATCCAAACCTACCTCATCCTAGCAGAAACATTCCTAGCTCCCTACTGAAGACCAGCCCTTGCCCTTCCCTCCCAATCGCAACCCTCTGCTGTGCGACCTTAGGGAGTGGTGAAAGTCAAGAGGTCTGCAGGATTCACAGATGCACTTGAGCATCAAACACCTCAGAACCTATAAACCAAAATTTGATTACTGTTAACCTATAACTGTGGTTTGTATGTGCCCCTCAAAAAGGTGTGTTGAGCTGGCACACTTATATGATCCCAACACTGGGAGGCTGAGGCAGAAGGATTGCAAGTTCCAGGGCTATGTGAACCACTTTTTTTTTTTTTTTAATTTATTTATTTATTTATTTATTTATTTATTTTTTGTCTTTTTCGTTTTTATCGGTACCAGGGATCGAACTCACGACTGCCTGCCTACAAGGCAGGCGCTTATGCCACTGAGCTAAATCCCCAGCCCCTACCACTTTTTTTTTTTAAAGCAGTACTGGGGATTAAACCCAAATCCTTCCCACCGAGCTAACAGCGCCGCCCCCTTTTTTTGAGGATGGGTCTCCTTAAATCGCTAAATTGCCCGGGTTAGGGGCTGGGGATTTAGCTCAGCGGCTTAAGAGCCTGCCTTGCAAGCAGGTAGTCGTGAATTCGATCCCTGGTACCGAAGAAAAAACGAAAAAGGAAAAAAAAAAAAAAATTGCCCAGGTTAGGCGGCAATTTGCAATCCTCCTGCCCCAAGCGCCTAGAATGCTGAAATTATACAGATTTGTATGTGCCCTTTATACCCAGTTTCTTTAGCATTTATTAAGTACTTGCCATGTTATCTCCTTAAGGAAGAAATTTAAGGGCAAAGTCAGAGCTGAGTAACTCCTGTAACTCCTGAGTCCATTTTTCCATGGTTATGCTACACCAACAGAAGAGATTAATCAAAACCAGTGACGTGCTGCACTTGGTGGCACATGCCTGTAACCCCAGCATGCTAGAGGATCAAAAACATTTTTTTTCTTGTATTTTTACCGGTACCAGGGATCAAACTCACACCACACGCTTGCAAGGCAGGCGCTTATGCCGCTGAGCTAAATCCCCAGCCCCAAGGATCAAAAATTTAAAGTCAGTGCAGGCAGTGTAGGAATTTAGTGAGACCCTGTCTCAAAAAAATTTTGATTAATTTAATTAAACCTAGAAAAAAATGGAGTGTGGTGTAGTTCAGTGGTAGAGCCCCCTGGATTCAACACCAAGTATCGCAAAGAAAAGGGGAAAAAAAAAAAGATTTAAATATATCAACTTTTAAGTACAGATAGGACTGTAGAATCTAATTTAATAGTGCTGAACTTGGCCACAAAATTCTGCTGTTCAGCAGTGAGGGAACTGCAGGACAACACCCCACAGGGACTTCAGTGCCCCATCCCACTGACACTGAATTCTGCAGCCATGTCAAAGAGACAGCCATGGGCAGCACTGTACAGGCTAAATGCACAATTCCACAAATCAGATTCTATCAGAATTGTGCAATCTATTTCAGCGTCAATATGATGCCATGGAGTCATAATTCACTATGGCTTGCATATGTTTTGGAAATTCAACAAACCACTAAAATGGCTAAAAATAGACTGTAATTAAATTCTCGTTACCTTTAAAGTTAAAATATCCATTAGATATTAAAGTTAAAATATCCATTAACCTTTAAAGTTAAAATATCCATTAGACGAGGGGACTGTGGTTGCTGGTCACTATTAATAGTAACCTATAATGCTTAGAGTTTTCCATTTATAAAGTTTCAAATACTGAATCTCACTACACATCTTGCTGCATTTGAATAGTTGGAAACTGACACACCCTTTACCCTGTGACTTCCCTCTCCGTCCTCTGTGGATTCTGCAGTCCCTCCTTCTGGTCCCACTCTCTGTATCCATCAGTATCTGTAGGATTCCATTCTTCCACAGGTTTTCTCATTCAATCAGGGTCATCTCACTCCCTTGTAAGGCTCTCCGACTGCTTGCATTTTCACACATTTCTGGATCTAAAGCTCCACTTTTGGTCCTGAGTTCTGGATTTGTATTTTAAAATGCCTCTGGGTACATGATACCATGTAAGAGGTTTCTCAAACTAACAATTGGCCTTTACAGATGATTTTATCTTCTGCCACTGAAACCTTCCTCATTGAGCTCCAGCCACACCAATCACTGGCTGCTCCTCCTTGTCCTATCTGCTGCCTCAGCACCTTGCAATTTGCTTCTCAGAAAATGCAGTACTAATATTTCACTGCCAGACCACTCTGGACACTGCTCCAATGGCACCTCATGTGGAGGTGGGGGTGCTCTGGGGCCTTATGCAAGCTGGGCAAATGCTCTCCCACTGAAGTGCGCCCTAGGTCAGACAGTATCTTTTGATGGCACCCTAAAAGCAGCCTCACTCATTTTTATTTCATTTCTTCATTGTCCTAGTGTCCACCTTGACATATACATATGTTTTTATTGCCCTGTCAGAATATAAGCTAGCCAAAGGCAGAATCTTTGTCTCATTCAGCCTTATGCCAAGCATATAATTTGGTACTCCACAAACTTTTGCTAAATACCTTAATTAACTCAGAGCCTTGCACCATCCCACACTCTTCTGTGTGTATTTTGGTTCCACAAATAGTATATTCATCTATCCAACAACTCACCTGAGAAACCCGCATTTTGGAAGGGAGTGGAAGGGGATGAAAACAGAATTAAGATATGCCACAGATACGTACCAGCTCCCCATGATGAATGCAGTCATTATGCACTGCAAACGTGTACATGGAACCTAAGGCCTTTGCACTTAGTTACATCTCCACCCCACCCTTCCAACCTTTCAGTTTTGTACTGGGGATCGAACTCCCGACTGCCTGCTTGCAAGGCAGGTGCTTATGCCGCTGAGCTAAATCCCCAGCCCCCAACCTTTCAGTTTTTCAGACAGTCTCACTAAATTGCCCAGCCTGGAATCAAACTTCTGCTCTTCCTGCCCAAGCCTCCCAGAATGCTAGGATTATAGGTGTATACCACCATCCCTCGCTATCTTTTTCTTCTTTTAAAAGTATCTTCCAAAGAACCAAAATTCTACATTTTGATGATGCCCAGTATTCTGATAGGGTTTTACCCAAGGTTTCCTTTTCTGAACCTCCACATTTGTAGCTGTTGGGGCATGAAACTTCAATCTAGGCAAGGGAGGAAAGCAGCAGGCTTTCTGGACTTCACTGATGTTTCCATCCCCAGCACTGAAGAGGGAGGGAGGAAGGGAGAGACAGCACCAGCAAGCCAGCCAGTGCAATCTGGGCCTTCCCAAATATTGACAGTCATTGATTTATATACTTACCTTAGAGAATTCAAAGACTGGCCAAAGGCCAAACGAAAGCAAACAGTCCTGCACAAGCTCCTCCAATTGGTGCCAAGTTGCCATAGGTAGACCCTATTCCTAGACAGGGGTCTAAAGACGACAATGATGGATCATTAAGTACAGGAGTAGTCAGAGATCAGTGTGCCTTCACCTTAGCTTTACCTGGGTGGCGGCGGGGCGGGGGGGATTTTAGATGGGTCATATCAGCTCTGCATGCATCTTCTTCCTCTTACATAAGTCTCTACCAGATGCACCCATGGGAAAATTTCTATCGGTATTTATTTATTCTATCAGTTTTTAATGAGTAGGTTGGTGTGACTATCAGTCAGAAATAACATCCCCAGCTTCACTGAAAGAAAATGAAGTGTATAATATTCTCCTCATATCTATTCAAGAAAAAAAAATTTTTTTTTTCAGTACTGGGGATTGAACTCACGACCTCACGCTTGGGAAGCAGGCACTTATGCCGCTGAGCTAAATCTCAGGCCCAATTTAAGAAATATTTTTGTCTGTCTGCTACAGACCAAACATTCATTAGGGGTACAATGGTGAGCAAGACATGGTGACTACAAAGATATCAAAATTTAGCTGAGCATGGTGATGCACACCTGTAATCCCAACACTCAGGAGGCTGAGGCAGACAGATTGCCATGAGTTCAAGGTCAATCTGGGCTACATAGTGAGTTCAAAACCAGCATGAATTACAAAGAGAGAGCCTGTCTCAAAGAAATAATAAATAAATGCCAAAGTTTAATGGAGGAGACAAAAAACTAAATCAATTACAAAACAAGGATAAAGTACTTTGATTGGGATTAAAGATGACGAAAAACACAAAAGGGATATCTGATCTAGTCTTATAGCACCAGGTTGGATTTGGGGAAACAACTCAGGTTGAAGATCTGAGGGGTGAAGAGGAGCTGGCCAGGAGAGGGGAGGAGGAAGGCGCTGGAGTGTTGTAAATACCTGGAAAGTGGGGCGAACTGGAGATGGGGAGCTGGCTCAGGGTGACCTCCTCACAAGTTCCACACCCACTGTCTGCTGTGTGCAATGGAAAGTGTGAATTTGTTGTTAAAATCTACTTGATTATTTATTTTTGTGATTGAACCAGAGTCTCACGTATACTAAGCAAGTGCTTTCCCCACAGTGCTACAATCCCAACGCTGGCACTGGTCATGGAATTTAGGGAATAGGGAGGGTTTTTCATAGAAGAGTAGCATAAAGGGATTTGCCTTGGATTTTCAGAGCTACAACCAGAGGAGACTGAAGGGGATTAAAATGACCTCCAGTAGGAGGTCATTTCAGTAAGCAAAATATGCTCCAGTCACTATCTAAATAATTGCTAATATTGAGCTGTTATTTCAATCTTTGCATCTAGATGAGAAAGATATAATTTCTTATTTATGGATGGGGAATCCAAGAAACAGGAAAACTTAATTGCCCAAATCAAGAGATAAGAGATTTTGAAATGTTTAGGAAATGGTATGCATAGGACCACAGAACTAATGACACGATTGATATTCATTACTGATTTGAGGAGGTGGCTAAAGGAACAGGTGTTAAGCATGATGTGCAAGTCTGTCTTGGGTAACTAAGCAATGACTGAGGTAGGAAAACAGGAAAAGCAGGTGTGAGTGGTGGGTGAAAGGAGCAAGTTGAGTGTGGGGTTGGAGTTGGAGATGCCTCAATAATCCCCACCTGGAACCCATTCAGAAGGCACCTACAAGGGTTGCTAAAATGGAAAGTGACTTCGCTGCCATCTGAATTTCTTCTGCCAGGAGAAAAAAAGCAACACCATCATCTTTGGATAAACTGAAAACGATTAAACTTTAAAAAAAAAGCATTTAGAAAAACAATATGATTTCCCTCAAAACTTTTATTTCATTAGAGGATTATTTTTCTTTCAATTTTTTTTTCTTTTCCTGGTCTTTTCTTATTTTTTGAGACAGGGTTTTGCTAAATTGCCCCAGGCTGGGTTTGAACTTTTAATCCTCTTGTCTCAAATTTACAGAGTGCGGAGATTACAGGCCCATACCATCATGGTTCTCTTAGGATGTCAACAGTTTGTTTGGAGACAGGGCCTCTCTGGGTGGCCCAGGCTAGCCTCCAATTTGAGATCCTCTTGCCTCAGCCTCCCAAGAGCTGGAGTTACAGGCATGTGCCACCACCCTCAGCTCAGTAGTGTTTCTCATCTTTAAGCCTCCTATACACAGGTAAGCAGCCCGAAGCCTGCTACTCTGGTGCAGAGTTAGGTGTCTAATAAATGCTTCTTAAGAATCCACTTTCCATCAGGGAGTGAAAATCCTTTTGTAGCCATTCTAACTTTTAAAATACTAAGGAGCCACTTAACAAGTTATCACTTTAGTGTCCTCTGAGGGGGCCTAATGGCCTGGAAATACTGCCCTAACCTTTGCTATTCTCCCAGAGGACAGTTTACTCAGAAGGAAATTTGATAATAATAACAATGGTGAAATATTAACATACCAAATACCCTCGAGGGGAGTCCCCTAAACTACTTTGGATGAATTAGCATTTTCCTTTAACTTTCTTTCCCAGCAATAATAAAGTGCTGAAGGCACAGAAAGGAGAAAAAGAGGGGTTTGTTTTTGATGATGGAGATTGAACTCAAGGCTAAGTAAACACTGAATTGTTGAGCTACAATCCCAGCCTTTTTAAGAGAAGAGGCCCCACTGCGCTGCCCAGGCAGACCAGACTGTTCAGTTGGGGCAATCCTCCAGCTCAACCTCCTAAGTAGCTGGAGGTACAGGTCTGCAGCATGGCACCCAGTGGGATCAGTTTTAAAATTATTATTATTTGTCTTTTTCCTTTTTATTGGTACCGGGGATCGAACTCACTACTGCCTGCTTGCAAGGCAGGCGCTTATGCCGCTGAGCTAAATCCCCGACCTCTAAAATTATTTTTGTAAAAATCTCTTTTTTTTCCAAGATTTGGCTACAGGGTTAAGTTTTCTTTCATATTTGTATTTTTCCCCAATATAAAGATTAAAGCTCTTCCATTCTTTACCTAAGCCGAATGTCCATTTAAAAAATAAAAAATAGGGCTGGGGATATAGCTCAGCGGTATAAGAACCTGCCTTGCAAGAGCGTGATCATGAGTTGGATCCCCAGTACTGATTTAAAAAAAAAAAAAAAAGATTTCTGGGCTGGAGGTATAGCTCAGTGGTACAGCATTTGGGTTCAAACCCAAATAGAAAAGAAAGGGGCTGGGGATTTAGCTCAGTGGTACAAGTACCTGCCTGGCAAATGCAAGGTCATGAGTTTGATCCCTGATACAAAAAAAAAAAAAAAAAAAAAAAAAATCAAATCATAAGAGAAAATTACTTGTAGGTAATCTCAAAAGTTACAGCCACATTTTAGTAATATATAATCAGAGATACTTTCCTTCTGGGAACTCAATCATAGATCAGTAAAAAATTATTTTAATACTCTTTTTTTTTTTGTCTTTTTCCTTTTTATCGGTACAGGGATTGAACTCACAACTGCCTGCTTGCAAGGCAGGTGCTTATGCCCCTGAGCTAAATCCTCCTATTTTAATACTCTTAATGCATACCACAAAATAGCTCCTCAAAGCAATGGGGTAGAGGGGACATAGTGGTACACACCTGCAATCCCAGTTACTTGGGAAGACAGGCAGGAGGATGCGAAGTTTGAGATCAGCCTGAGCAACCCAGCAAGATGCAGTTTCAAAGTAAGGGATAAAGTGTCGGGGTGCACCTTAGTGGTACAGCACTTGCTTAGCACAAGTTCAATTTCTAGTACCATCCCCACCCCCAAAAGAGCCAACAGGGCCTTCTCTCTTTTCTTTTTGGATGTTTTTCTGTTTCCTCCAAAGTTAATGAGTCACTCATACCAAAAGTTTCCATGTTGCTTTTGCCACATAACCTTCATGGAAAACTGTTCATATTTTTGCATCTTCTCAGGATATGGCAACCTCCAAAGGCTCAAGACACAGTGCCTCCCAAATTCCCACAAGGCCATGTACAGTATCTGTACATCTGCGTAAAAATCAGTGTAAAGACTTTTGAGCCCAAAAGTAAAGAATCTGATGAGAAGCCTTCATGTAATTGGTGCTGGACTACTAAAAGAATTCAGCTGATTTTAAAATAATACTTTTAATCAGAGAATATTGTTAGAATAATACAGATATAGTTAGACACTAGGATAACTGTGACCAATACCATAGGGAAAACTGCTGTATAGACTCACGTGTTCATCCGCTCTCCACAACCACAGGAAACAGGCACAGACTGCTTGGGGTATGTGCAGAAGCAACCAAGGACTTGGGAGCAGAAGGCATGCAAAAACCATCAGCAAGAACCTCTGCTGCGGGACTTCCACACGAGGTTCAGCATACCAAAGGGGCAGCAATCGGCAGAAAGAGAAGACAGAGCAGGTGTAGCCTTTTTCCCAGCTGGAGGGTACATGCATGGAAAGATGGGGGTGGGGGACTCAGAAGTCTCTTCCCCCTCACCTCTAAGAAGCCAAAAAGATTGGGATGGGACAAAAAGCAGCAGAAGAAAAGGGGGTGAAGCACATTCAGGTCACAGGCATGACTTCCGTTGCCTCTCCCAAACTGACGCTTGTAGTGGCTCAGAGAAGCATTAGGAAAATGTTGCAATTCATGGAAACTGTCAGCACCACTGACACAGAAGAGGAATTTGAGTTTAGTTACCAAGAACATATACGCCACCCGGTAACTCACATATGAATACCCACGGTCAGCTAGATTTTGTATAGAATACAAAGGATGCTCCCAGCCCCAAGCGTGTATTTAAATAGGAGGGCACTACGAGGAAACCTCCCTGGAGTGGTTTTTTTTTGTTGTTTTGTTTCTTTTGAGGTTGTGTCATTTGCAGGTGAGACAGTCTCACCCAGGTGTGGGTTATAATAACTCACTATGCTATACTACTGAAGAGATACCACTGGCTTCTTCACCACCAGATTCCAAAGAGCTATGGAAAAAATGACAGTTTTAAAATATTACAATATTCACAATAAAGCACAGTAGATTATATTCGGGACACTTTCAAAAGAAAATCGATTCCTTACTTCAGTCTCAGCTCCTCAGCACCCACCCATTCCTTCCCATCCCTTCAGGCTGGAATAAACACGTTTGAAATATATATTAATTCCTACTCAAATCGAAATGAGAACTGACATTATGAGGCTGAGACTGGGTCAGTTATTTCAACCACTTATATCTGTAGGCTGGAAGGATGGAAATACCTTCCTACCTGGGTTTATCAATTCCCATTGATCATGCCAATGAATTCATTGTCGTAAAACACAATTCAGTCTGCGAATAGGATGATCAACCTATTTGTCCAGTCATTATCATTCACAGTTGATGGATGCATACAAACAAGTACTTAGTCTATACAAAGACAACACCTTATAACACAGCACACACTCAAGCACTAGTGTTTACATTTTTTCCCCGTAACAAATGGAAAAAAGAGACATTTCTCATAACGGAGTTATGTCGGTTAGTTCACATGATCCATATCATCCAAGAACATGCTTATGCTTTGTGAATTCATTTTCTGCTATTAAAAAAACCAAAAGAATACACATTTCACTGTACATATACATGCCCTTACACAAGCTAAGATTAAAAACTGCGATGTGGCTCTATCAAATCCTAGTTAGCAGTATAGGGAGAATAAATCTTAAAGATTAGAGTGGAACAAACACCAAAGTGACCCAGGTCCTTTGGGAAAGGACTGTCTTTTCTTCCCCAAAGGTGTCAATTCCACTTGCTCCTTTCACTCCAGTATCAAGTATGGTCCTATCTTGTCTTGCAGATATTTTCCCTACAATGTTCCCTTCAGTTTCATAAACCTGATTAATGACAGTAACAGCAATGGGCATCTCTTGCTAAAGTCACTACCATCAAGGGTCCTTGGTCCTCAAACATGTGTCTCATTTTTCCTTCCACACTGTATCTTCAGTTAGCTTTCACAAAGATGCAAATTTTAAACAAGTTTAGTAGAAATAACGAGAAGCAGAAAAGTTAGGATCATTGCCTTCATCATGCAGAATCCTGCTCTCAGGAAGATACAAAGACACAAATGTGTGAGTAACTAACTCAAGGAAAAAGCTTTTTGTAGTGGAAGTGTGTGTGCCCAATACTATGGTGTGTGACTAAGTGTGACAAATCAGGCAAAGTCTGGTTGCCTCTTCCTATTGCAGTTCTCCTAGCGGAGCTTCTGGGGCCAAGGCTGGGAGAAATAACTTTTAAAGATTTACTCCATGTCAATGCCTGAGCACGCACCAGCATTTGTCCCCTGATCTTCAGATTTCCAACTACTTGTGGGCTGATTCGATAAAGTAATCCATTGATATTGGGTGAACAAAAATTATTATTTTGGAGGAAGTGGGTCAGAATTTCAAAAGGATTGTCTTCTTTGATGTTTGAAATTGTGACTCACAACTAGGTCAGCAGGGTAAAAGAAGTCCTGTTATAAGGAAGCTCACTGATATCAAATAAAATTGTACCTTCAAGTGAATCATTTCTTAGTCACCATAATTACAAGCCTTAGTCAGTGTGAACTCTCTTATGTTTAATGAGGGCTGAGCTCCGGCTGAAACTCTTCTCGCACTCGGTACATTCATAAGGCTTCTCTCCTGTGTGGACCCTTTGGTGTGTGATGAGGTTGGAGCTCTGGGTAAACCCTTTTCCACACTGCACACACTCATAGGGTTTCTCTCCTGTGTGGGTTCTCTGGTGCTTAATTAGATCTGACCTTTCGCCAAAGCTTCGCCAACACTCGTTACACTCGTAGGGCTTCTCCCCAGTGTGAATTTTCTGGTGTGTGATGAGATGAGAGCTTCGGCTGAAGCTTTTCCCACAAGCATTGCATTCATATGGCTTCTCTCCAGTGTGGGTCCTCTGATGCTGAACCAAGTGTGAGATGCGGCTGAAGTTCTCCCCACACTCGTTACAGTGGTAAGGCTTTTCTCCCGTATGGGCTCTGCGGTGCCGCACGAGGTCAGAGTTCTGACTGAAATTCTTCCCACACTCATCACACTTGTAGGGTCTCTCACCTGTATGCACTCGGTAGTGTTTGATAAGATCAGACCTCTCACTGAAGCCTCGGCCACATTCATTACACTCATAAGGCTTCTCACCTGTGTGTGTTCGCTGGTGCTGAGCTAGGTGAGAGCTCCGGCTGAAGCTTTTCCCACACTCATCACACTCATATGGTTTCTCTCCACTGTGGGTCCGTTGGTGCTGAATTAGGTGAGAGAGCCGGCAGAAACTTTTCCCACACTCATTACATTTGTGGGGCTTCTCGCCAGTGTGGATTGTCTGGTGCTGGATGAGGTGGGAGCTTCTTCCAAAACTTTTCCCACACTCGTTGCAGTCATATGGCCTCTCCCCGGTGTGTGTTCTCTGGTGCTGAATGAGGTGAGAGCTACGACTGAAGCCCTTTCCACATTCATAGCATTTATAGGGTCTATCTCCCGTATGGGTTTTCTGGTGTCTGTTGAGGTCTGAGATCTGACTGAAGGCCTTCCCACAGTGAGAGCATATGTGATATCGAATGCCCGTGTGGGCTTCTTTGTGGACGAGAAGATCAGTAACTTGTTGGAGAGGATAGCTTACCCACTCTTCTGCAGTCAGATCTCCCCACTGTCTTTCTGACTGGTCTCCACTTTCAAAGGTCTCTTCACTGTCAGGATTTTCTTCAACATTCCCACTAGGTGTTTCAGATGTGGTCCCAAATTTTACATCTTCACTAATCTCTTGCTTTGAATTCACTTCATTCTCACTCCTGATTTCGAAATCTATAAAAAGGGTAAATAATAACAATACTGGTGAATATACAGATAAATTACCTAGCATGTGCCAGGCACTACACTGAGGTTTTCTTTTTTTTTTTTTTGTCTTTTTCCTTTTTATCGGTACCAGGGATTGAACTCATGACTGCCTGCTTGCAAGGCAGGCGCTTATGCCGCTGAGCTAAATCCCCAGCCCCTACACTGAGGTTTTCATCCTGTTTCATTTTGGTGCTTCGATTGAACCCACAGTTTTACATATGTAGTCAAACACTCTACCACTCAGTTGCATACCTAGTCATGTATTAAGCTCTTTACATGAATTATTTCATTCACAGTTGCAGCCATCCTGAGAGTCAGGCATTATGATAACCTTTATTTTATAAATTAAAAATCCATACCCTCGACAAGTGAAATGACTTGCCCAGGTCATAGCAGTAAATAAATGCTAGAGACAGGTCTCAGACCAAGGTCTGTCTGAAAAATATTCATGCTTTGTATTACTATAGTTAATGGCACTTTAAAAATATTGTATAGGCCTGTAATCTCAGCATTCAGGGGGCTAAGGCAGAAGGATTTCAAATTCAAGGCCAGCCTGAATTATTGGTCTTTTGTTTTTTTGTTTTCAGGGATTGAACTCATAGCTTGCACTTACCAGGTAAGTGCTTAAGCTACTGAGCTAAATCCCCAGCCCTCAGCCTGATTTATATAGTGAGATTTTGTTAAAAAAAAAAAAATAAAATAAAAAGCTAAAAAGGAAAAAAAAATAGAACAAACTTTTAAAAAGTATATATTCCTGATGTTTTTTTTTTTTATTCCTGATGTTTTGAACATTCAATATGAGCAACTCTAAAACTCCTAAAAGCTAAGTGCCTAAGATATTTTATGTTTGTACATATACTTTGTTCAACCTGTCAAGCCTTCATTATTACCATTATATAATATTTACTAAGAACCTAATATGTTGATATGCACAAGAACAAATTTTTAGCTATCTGTTTCAGATTTTAGTTGACAGAAAAAGAGACTCCTGGGGAAAACAGCGACTGCTGGATGTCACTTGCTATTTTCCAGTGAACATAGGTTGCAGAAGACAAAAAGGATATTGTTTCAGAACATCTTCTGTGTGTATGTGTGCTTGTGGTTTTAAGGATTAAACTCAAATCTCACATATGCTAGGCAGGCCCTGTCCCACTAAGTGATACCCTATCCCTGCCTCAGATTATTCTCACACTGACTATTGCATAATTTCCAAATGAAAATCAAATATAGAATCACATCTACAACTTTCTACCAGACACTCCATTTTCCGAATTGAGTGTCTTTTTATACACTTTAAAAAAATTTTAAGATATAGTGGGAGAAAGGGCCATAAATAAATTACCTTGATAAGTGTACAAATGATATCCTCTTATTAGTAATCCACAGTGGGACCAGGGATATAGTTTGGTGGCATAGCACGTGCCTGGCAAGTGTAAGGTTACCTGAGTTCAATTCCCAGTATAAGAAAATTCCACAATGCCTGATAATACATTAAAAGTACTAAGTCCTAAGGTAATGAACCCTTGTAAATATTATTTATCTACCAAAATTACATGGGCAAGAAACCAGTTTTTGGTACTTCATTCTTCTAACAAATGCTCCTTTGGCTAGATCAGAGAAATTCAAATTTATACCAAAAAAGTAAAAATTCTCATTTCTTGTTTTTTTATTGGATTGAGTAACAAACTGGGGTTATAGATTACAATAGACCTGGGAAGAAAACATTATTATGGTTTCTTTCCCTCCCCTCTCCCTTTTAAATTTTGAGACAATGAAGCTTAGCCCAGCTTCTAATTGAACCCTACTGCCTCTCCCTCCTGAGTACTGGGATTAATGGCATGCACAGCACACCTGTTTATGTTTGTTTGTTTTTGTGGTATTAGGTATCAAACACAAGTGCACTCTACCACTGACTTACATCTGTAGCTCCCTTTTTATCTTTAGCTTAATTTTTATTTTTTGGTACCAGGAATCGAACTCATGACCTTGCGCTTGCCAGGCAGGCACATATGCTGTTAAGCTAAATCACGAGCCCACCTTTTTAAAGTATTATTTTTCGTTTGAGACAGAGCCTAAGTTGCCCTGGCAAGATTCCAATTTATAGTAATCGTCCTGACTTGACCTCCATTAGTGCTGGGATTGCAGGCATATACTACTATGCCCAGCTTTTTTTTTTGGGGGGGAGGGGGTACTGGGGGTTGAACTCATGACCTCATGCTTGCTAGGCAGATGCTTATGCCACTGAGCTAAATCCCCAGGCCTAATGCCCAGCTTTATGATTGTTTTTTTAAAGAAAGAAATCAAGCAACATGAGACATCAGAGAGAGATCAAGTTAAGAAGAAAACCCTTCAAATTGCTTTTTTTTTTTTTGGTGGTACTGGGGATCAAACTCATGACCTCATGCTTGCCAGGCTGGCACTTATGTCACTGAGCTAAATCCCCAGCCTGAATTGCTTTTTTTGTACTGAGAAAAGTTGTGGGAATAAAGATTTCAGAAAATGGGTTAGTCCTAATGAATGACAGATAGCTGTACACACTAACTCTTGTCAAGTCCTAACAGGAGATAAAGGGAGTCATCTTAAGAGTATATTGTTGAGGCTGGGGATTTAGCTCAGTGGCATAAGCACCTAAGTAGGCAGCTGTGAGTTCAATCCCCGGTACTGATTTAAAAAAAAAAAAAAGAGTAAATTGTTTATTCCAGTACCACCCAGACCAAAGGACAGCTAGGAAAGAAGATAATTTGCATATCAGCCTCTCTAATAGAATTCATGATATCACTATTTCAGGATTCTCCTGGAACATTTGATATGCTTGCCATCAATGACAAACTTTGAAACATCTCTAGACAAGAACCTCCTCAGAGAAAGGGTCAGCCAAAACAAACACAAGAGGATGACTACTGTCCTCCTGTGAACCTAAGGCAGACCCCCTCATTCTCTAGTGCCCCAGAGTGAAAGCGTTATTTACAGGGGCATTTAGATCCTGGCAAACACCATTATGTCAGACCAGTTTGGTCAGTGATCTGTACCAACAGGCTGGAGAATGGCAGATGACTCAGGGCACAAGAAATCTGAATGTTTCTAAAATGCACAGAAACATTTTTTTCTTTTCAGACCATATGACCTAGATGTTTTCACAGTCAAAGATTTGCCTGAGCATTGAACTCAAGCCAGTACCCAATTAAGTGTTTTAAAAATCTAACAACTAGGCTGTGTTGAAAGTCTAAAACATTTGACACAGTTTCAAAAGCGGTGTGTGTGTGTGTGTGTGTGTGTGTGTGTAGAAAGGTAGAATCCTTACTTACCTAATGAGACAACATTTCCATAATTCTCCTGCATAACGTCTCGGTAAAGGTCCCTCTGTGTGGGATCCAGAGGTCTCCATTCTTCCCGGGTGAGGTACATGGCCATATCTTCAAATGTCACAGGTGCCTGAAATCACACAATGCTTCCTCACTACTCGGTAGCTAGGTGGTTAGTACCAGTCTTTCTTCTTGAAATTACAGACATGGTTAGAAATGTTGAGGAGGCAAAGGCTTTAAGTCTCATCTGCAGAGTCCAAAAAAGAAATAAGAAAAAGAGCACATGTAAAAACCAAAAACAGCAAACCTGACTGCTTGCTTTGTTCTGGGTCCATGACTAGCTAACCCTGCCCCACTAGGAAGCTCATACTCTATCCTAGTCTTGTTTCTCAACACATCTAACATTTATATCACTCCATACCTATCCGTACAGTGTTTGTCTTTTCTCGGGCTACTTTTCTCAGGCTTTATGGTTCTACTACGGTCGCGAAGTGTTCTTCAGCGACCCCACCCCTCTGCTCCTCTCACTCTCTCCTAGGATGCCCCAGAGAGAATTAATCACTCCCATTTCTTGATCCCCACATCACAGCACTTCGTTGCTACGGCAAATAGCGCACTTAACGCGTGGTATCACGGTTAACCAGGAGTCTTTCTCCTTACAGATCGTGAGCAGGTGGGCAGCGCCTGTCTTGTCTTTTATCTCCTCAGCATTTAAAGGCATGCAGCAGGTGTTCAACATATGCTTGCTTGTGGCTATATTGGCCTGGCATTAGGGCCTTGGAGGCAGAAGACCGAAGCAAGCCAATTACTAATCCCGGGGAATTTCCCACAGGGGTATGCACAATAGAGAAACGCAGGACGAGATGAATAAGCAGAGGCGAGGTCCGAGAAGCCACCCCCGGCTTACCTGAGACCCAGCCATGAGCAGGGTGGCTGCCATCTCTGACACAAGAGTTCGCTCCTGGCACAGCAGGAAAAGCAGCTAGCAGGCAGCGCTGAAGGAGTCGAAAAGCAGGGCGTGAGGAACGGGAAACAGGCCCTGCCCACTCCCCAGGGCAGGAGTTCTGGCCGCAAGACGGGCGGGGAGGGCCCTGCAGTGGGGCCAGGTCACTCTCCCAGCTGATTCCCCGACCCCAAATGTGACGGGTCCTCTGGGTCTCCGCACCATGCAAAGGAGATAATGCCAGAATCGACTAGGACAGCTCCCAAGCTGGATCCCTCCAGGGCCGGGGGTCAGCCCGACGCTGTCTCAGGGAGGAGGCTCTCAACCCAGCCCACAGAACGCCTCTGCTCTTCCATCTCGAGGCTGAGTCCTTTCCGGCAGCTGCGTCAGCCAATCAGCTTGCTAAACTCGCACAACACTGTATCAATCAGACGCAGAACACTCCGCCCGCCTCCTCCAGCGTGTCCGGCCACCCCTACCACGCCTGCGCCTGCCCGGTGGCTTGCCGGGAGTTGAAGTTCCACTCCCGCGTACAAAAGCCAGTCAGAGGCCAGGGTGAGGAGGGAAAAGAACAAAAGGGCGAATAAAGAAGGACGTCCTCCAAGCCAAGGCGGAGAATCTCCCGCTTTTTTTTCCCTTGGAGACCACAGCCGGATTAAGCAAGGGAGGTAGCCCTAGTTTTCCTCATATTTCTACAAAGCGTCTCTTGAGTCGGCTGTTATAATCCGTGATGTCAGACTTAATTTAGGTGATGACCTTCGCAGAGATTTGCTGAGATTAGCTCTTATTTGACAGCCCAGGCCAAAGGGAAAAGTGGCAGCCGCCCACTCCCCCGGGGAGTGAGATGCCGCCGCGCTTCAACTTTGGGCTCCGCCCACGCCCTGCATCTCCCAGCCACTCCTCCGGCTATAGCAGTCTGCGCACGGACTACAGCTCCCAGGAGCTTCCGCGGCAGTTGTATTCTACCGGCAGACTACAATCCCCAGCATGCGCCGCGCCACCCGTGCTGCGCGTGAGTGTGGTCCGCAGCCAGAGCCGGGTCTCCGATCTTGGTTGCTGTTAACCCTGTAGGGGTATCAGATCACGTCTAAAGACAGTTCCCCTTGAAAGGGGGACTGAATTGCGCCCCTCGGAGGAAAGAAACCTTGAAGTAAATCAGCGTGCGGGTGGAGCGTGTAAGGAAATAGCCAGACCCCACGGATGGCAGTCCTTGTTATCCCCAAGGGCCTGTCTGCCAAAAGGGTTCCAGGAAGCCTCCGGCACGGAACAGACCCAGGGCCTGTAAGGGACTGAGCTGGAAGAGTCCTCAGGATGTGAGCAGTCATTTGTGAAGGTTGGAAGCCAAAAAACCCGAATTGAGGACAAACAGACTTACCTCCTGACCTGCGGAAGATCCACTAGAGCACCAGCTACAAGATCCGCGAGGCCTCAAACTGATCCCAAAGCCACAAATAATTCTCTGAGGCCTCTGATAGTCGGAGAGATTCTAGAGATCACTGGAAGATCCTGGAGATTTCAGACCCACAGGTGTATCTCGAATCCGTAGACTTGCAAGCAGAGCCCAAAAATCAGAGGCTGATCCCAAAGACTTTAGACTCTCAGACCGCACGGAGAAACCACAGCCTCAGAGGCGGATCCCACAGTAGCTGGCCAAAAAACACCACCAGCAGCTAAGCTGTATTCATCTGGAGTTCCGCGGAACGGAAGGACTTGCAGCCTCCCCTTTCCCCAGCCAGGATGAGGGAATTAGACAATGGAAGTGGAGCACTAAGCAAAGCAGGCATTCTGCGTGGGGGAAGAGCGTCGAGCTCGCTGTAGTCTTGGAGAGGGAAGTGATGGAAAAAGAATATAGCAGCTTATTAGGGACTCCCACCCTCTTCAAGTTATAAATATCCCCAGAACCTTGGCTACGTGCCCGGAAGCCTGTTGTCTCTAACTGTACAGGAGACTTCTCTGTCTAGGCTGGGAAAGGGGCTTTTCTTTTGTTTTGCAGATACATCCACCCACTGAAGGCCTTGGATTTTCTTTTTATCAAACATGATTCCAGGCCACGCTTTTATTAGTGAGTGTCCTGTCCCCAGTGCCCAGTTATTTATGCTTAAATTACTCAAGTGTCTAAAAAGAACTGGTGGGACCCTAACCAGCATAATACAGCACCTCCCACTCCTACTTCCCTCCCCACTTCCAAAATGAGGCTAGATGCTACAGAATTGTATATCTTACCACATTTAAGATTGATTTAGGCACCACTTAAGTTAGAATCCCCCTCTTTTTTTAAACAGGAATTGAACTCATGACTTCACACTTACCAGGCAAGCACTTATGCCACTGAGCTAAATCCTCAGCCTAAGTTAGAATCCTTAAAGAGTTCCCAAGAAGCAGTGTCCTTAGTGGGAAAAGTGAACATCAAGGTCAGGCAGACTTGGGTTAGAACCCAGGCTGTGTATCCTTCAGAAAGCCATTGACTCACTTCCAAGTCCATTTCCTTTTGTGTAGAATGGGAATAGTTACACCTACGGATGCTGTGAGGATTACGTGAGATGACTTAAAACACTGCACACTGGATGAGCGCTCAGGTGATAGCTGTTATTACCAATCCTGCCTTTGTAGACAAAGGAGATTGTCAGAAAGGCTTGTGGACATATTCAGTGGCTCAATGACTGTGAAGATCTTGGGGTGATCTTAACCTCACACTGTGTTTCTGCTGGACATTTAAACAGAACTGGTAGTTGGACAAATTTGGTGGGCTCTGGAAGACTGTTGAGCAGAGGTTCTTGGGGGCTGCCCAACAGCTGTCAGAAACCAATAAGTTTGAGGCCTCCCACTCCAGGGATCAGTAACTAGCCTCTAGGAACAAGGTGAGGGCAGGGAATCTGCAGACTTTGTCTGCAGAATTGCAGGTTTCTAACTGGATCTAAGGTGATACCATGGCCAGAGTCCCTCAGCCCAGTGGGCAGATTGCTTTGTAAACTCTCTTCTTCCTTCCCCTCACCCCCTTCTCCAGGGCTTTAAGCCCTTCTTTGTCCTCTCCTGTTTCCTTTATTCCTTGAGACTGCCTCGGGCAGGACAGCTCTTCAAGCTCAGCTTGGCTGCTTGCCCCTTTCTGTGAGTAAGTGCTTTTTCTTTCCTCACCTGGACCCTCTGGAGGGTGGAGGAGAAGCCAGCCAGGTCTCCAGCGGATGGAAAGCCTGATTGCATTTGGAGTCCTGGGGTGGGGCGGGGGGGGGGGGGAGGACAGTGGCTGAAGGGCTTCCTGTTGCGGCTTTCAGCTGGATTCTAAGGGTTGGGGTCACTGGAGGAGGAGGTGGCTTCCTGCCTCATTGTTCAGGGCTTCAAGGTTTCTCAGGAATATTTACTTTATGTGGGTTTTCAGTAACCACTCAGAAAACTATCTTTGTTCTTGTCATTCAGCAATGACTGAGGGCCTACTGTGTGCTAAGGCAGTACAGCCTGTCACTGGGGAAAGGGACCAGTGAGCCATTTGGCCAGGATCTCCAAGTTAGACCTCTAAGATCATCTCCAAATGTGGGTTTACATTGTGTCAGATCCACTCTCCGATTTGATTAAACACCCTCCTTTGACATCTTTTTTTTTTTTTTTTTTGTCTTTTTCCTTTTTATCGGTACCGGGGATCGAACTCACGACTGCCCGCTTTCAAGGCAGGCGCTTATGCCGCTGAGCTAAACCTCCAGCCCCTGACATCTTTAAACCCGTGTCCTACAACCAGACCCACTGTGCCTGTGCAACATGGTAAATGATTGTACTTTAATAAATCTCACAGTTCTCTTGTAAGCAGGACACAAGTGTTGTAAATTTTGAGTAACAGAAGTATTGATTGTTAAAACTGTAAAACTTTTACCCCAATGTTTGTCATGTCTTTATTTTCAAAGACAGGGAACATTAAAAATTTACAGCGGCTTGGACTTCCCTTAACTCCTCCCAGGAAGAGTGATGAAAGCTCATCACTGCACAAGGAGCTGGAGTCAAGGGGACACACTAACTTGCACAGTCGCTGCAGCCCCTGTGCTTTCCTAAGGGGTGGAGAAAGTAGGAAGCAAAGTTCCTGTCTTCAAGAACAGCACTGTCGCGGAGGATTTTGCTGAGTGGCATTAGGGCCTGCCTGGCAAGCACAAGGTTGCAAGTTCGATCCCCAGTACAAAAACCAAAAAACAGCATTGTAGTCAATCACGTGGGCACACACCTATAATTTCAACCCTCTGGGGGACTGAGGTAGGAGAATCACAAGTTTGAGCCACGCCTGGGGAATTTAGAGGCTTAGAAGGACAATCTCAACATTGAAAAACAATTTTTTTTTAAAGGATTGGGACTGCAGCTCAATACCTAGTACTGAAAAGAGAGAGGAGTAGGAGGGAAAAGAAGAGGATGAAGGAAAAAAGAGAACATGTGGAAAGGCACAGAGACAGGAAAGGCTAGAGCATGATGTCCCAGGCTGTCTGGGGCTGGTTATGGCTGGAGGAAAGTGTGTCCCTGCAGTCCAGGCTCTGGTCAGGGGGAAAGTACAAATGGACTCTGCAGGAGGGCGGGGCACAGAGGAGTGGGCAGTTTGCCTCATGTATTTCCAAAACTCTGTGGAACCAGGCATAGTGACTCATGCATATAATCCCAGCTACTTGGGAGGCTGAGACAGGAGGATCACACATTTGAGGCAATCTGGGCAATTTGACAAGACCTTGTGCCAAAAATTTAAAAATAATAAAAAATAAAAGGGTTGGGGATGTAGCTCAGGGATAGAGTGCTCATGAGGCCCTGAGTTTTATCCCCATTGCGGCCAGAAAAAAAAAAAATTCATTAAAAACAAAACTTAGTATCATCTGCCTTTTTTTTTTTTTGTCTTTTTTCTTTTTTGGTGCCAGGGATCAAACTCATGACCTGGCGCTTATCAGGCAGGCACTTAAGCCACTGAGCTAAATCCCTAGCCCCTTCATTTCCCTTATTTAAAGATATCAAATAGGCCCAATTATTGAAACTTACACTCTACCAGACACTGAGCTGGGAAATCTGACACCACCCCTCACTCTGACAGCAGGGTTTCTGAGGATTACACGTGAGAACAGCACATAAGGCCTTGGCACTTGGTGGCTCCTGTCCCTATGGAAGAGGTTAAAACACATCACAGATGCTCTGCAAGGTGAGGCCGTATTTCAGATTGCCTCAGAGCATGACTGGGGCTTGCGTTCAAATTCAGACTCTCTCTGGCGACCCTCAGCTTATAGGGAGAGCCTATAATAATAAAGAAGCTGGCTAAGGCAAGAGGATCACAAATGGCCAGTCTGACAAAATTTAGACCCTGTGACAGAAAAGTGCCAGGGGTATAGCTCACTGGAGTCCAGCATGTGGTTAGTGTGTGTGAGGTCCAAGGTTCAGTCTCCAATAGCAGATCACACAGAAAATGGAGCATAAAAATGCAAACTCAGAGAGACAGAACGGTGGTTTCCAGGGGGAGAGGGAAATGGAGAGCTGACAAATAGAGATTCAGTTTTGTAAAATTTTTTAAAAAGTCCTGGAGATTGGTTGCATGACAGTGTGAATCTACGTAACTTGAATGTACTTTACAATAAACTGTACACTTAAAAATGGTTAAGAGGGGGCTGGAGGTTTAGCTCAGCGGCATAAGCGCCTGCCTTGTAAGCAAGCAGTTGTGAGTTCGATCCCTGGTACCGATGAAAAGGAAAAAGACAAAAAAAAAAAAAAAAAAATGGTTAAGAGATGGGGTGTACCACAGGCATACAGTGCTTGCCTAACATGTACAAGGCCTGGGTCTGAATCCATTACACACACACACACACACACACACACACACACACAGGTTAAGATGGTTTGTGCTATGTATATTTTACAACTTTAAAAAAACAGTGTGCTAAACCAGATTTGGTGGCTTATGCCTGTAATCTCAGTACTCAGAAAGCTAAGGCAGGAAATCTCAATTTAGCAAGATCCTATCTCAAAATCAAAGGGCTGGGGGATGTTGCTCAGTGTGAAGGCTCTGGGTTCACTTCCAGTACCAGAAAAAAACAAAAAAAGTCTAATATGGGGCTGGGGATTTAGCTCAGCGGCATAAGCGCCTTCCTTCCAAGTGTGCGGTTGTGAATTTGATCCCTGGTACCGATAAAAAAATGAAAAAGACAAAAAAAAAAAAAAAAAAGAGTCTAATAATTATGTAGTTCACAGGCCAGAGGGTTAATCAAAGTGACATACAGTATACCCTTCCACTCCTACTAAGGACAATAGCTGATGTCTACCAAGCAGTGAAGTGCTTTTCTTTTGGGGGGGAGGGGTGTGGCGAGGTGAGAATTGTGGAGTGGGAAGGTGGGATCACGCTAAATTGTCCAGGCTGGCCTTGAACTCGCCATTCTCCACTGTCAGCCTCCCGAGTAGCTGTGATTCCAGGTGTGCACCATCAGGCTTAGCTTGTATTAACTTGAAGTTATTATTACCACTGTTTTATGAGTTTTACAGATGAAAAACAGGAAGCAGGAAGAAGTTATATACGCACCTAAGATACCTGGCTAGATACTGCTCAGTGATTAATAGATGCTTGATGACACCTTCAGATAAAGAAAGATTAGAGGAATTGTCATCATGCCGGCAGAATCCAGTGGGAGCCTGGGAGGCAGAAGTGTGTGGCGAGAGTGTCACAGCGCTGTGGAAGTTCTCAGGCACCCCGTGTTGCCTGGCATCAGAGACTTCTTTGATACGCATCTGAGTAAACCTTGAAGAAGGGTGAAAGTCTGACCAGGGTGGGGAGGAGGAAGCAGAATAGACAGCTGTAACTGCGCAGGTTCAGCGAATATTCAGGAAAAAGCATACAAATTTCTCAGGCTCAGAACCAGGGGCAGCAGGGGTAGAAGCTGAGCACCAAAGACAGGCCAGAAGGGGAGCACCTCTGCATCAGCCAGTGAAGTGAAGGCTTCCAGGCGCCTCGAAAATGAAAGAGGGCAAAGCTGAGGGAAGGGATCTTTGCAAGTCAAACCAAGGAGTTTGAATTTGAGAGCTAATGGAAAGGTGTTGAAGATGACCAGGGTGAAGGTGCTCAAAGCCACAAAGGGTAGTGCAGATGGGACCAGGGGTAGGAGTGGCCAAGCTGGAGCCCGCTGGAACTAGAAAGACACCAGGAAGGCCATACTGGTGGTGAAGGCCATGGAAAGAAGGATCAATAACTGATAAGGAGGGTCGCAGAGGGATCCAAGGAACAACTGATGGCCAGACATGGAAAGACAGCAAGGGGATTTAGGAAGGGGAGGATCTGAGTTCAGGTCTAGATGACTTGCATAGACTGGGCCAGCACGGTTCTTGGGAGGAGATATCCAACTAGACACTGGTAAAAAAAGGAGGGTCAGGCCACTGTGTCCTCTCGAATGACTGGCGCACCCTCACCCTGTAGGGAGTTCTGTCCTACCAGGCAGGCACTTTTGTAGCTAAGCTAAATCCCCAGCCCTGCAAAGCCCATTTCTTTTTTTTAAAACTTTTTACCAGTACCGGGGACCAAACTCACGACCGCCTGCTTGCAAGGCAGCCGCTTATGCCGCTGAGCTAAATCCCCAGCCCCCTCATTTCTTTTCATACCTTTTTTTTTTTTTTCCTCCCAGATCCACTTTATTCTTTTCATACATTTAAGAAAACTTTGCTACCATTTGTGCTTGTCTTGACCAATTGTTTGCTCGGGGCAGAAGGAACTTAGAAACTACCTCTGGATGAAGACTCCAGCACCCTAAAACCCCAGTGTAAAAAGAAAAGAAACTGTACCCTACTAAACACCTAAATGTTTTGCAATTTACACAAAATTCATTCTTTGGCCAAAAATTTTTGTTTTTGTTTTTTGTGACAGGGTCTCACCATGTAGTAGAGGCTGGCCTTGAATTCACTGTGTAGGCCAGGCTGGACTTGAACTGTGTCAATCCTCCTGCCTCAGCCTCCTGAGTGCTGGGGTCACAGGTGCGTACCACCATGCTTGGCTGGCCAACAGTTCTTGAAATGGGAAAAAAAACAAATGAGAGAGAGAGAGAGAAGAAGAAAAAAGACCAGCCAGGTGTGGTGACATATGCCTGTAATCCCTGCATTCTGCGAAAACTGAGGCAGGAGGATTGGGAGTTTGAGCCCAGCCTAGCAAGACTACTTCAAATAAAAAATTAAAAAGGGGCTGGGGATAAGCCCAGTGCAAAGGCTCTGGATTTAATGTTTAGTAAAAACAAACCAATAATCAAAAACAGCTGAGGACTAACAACAGTGATCTGAAAGTGTGAGTGTGATTACTAAAACGTCCACACTGTATTTCCATCCCTGTAACCTTCTGAAAATATCTTCTCACTTAGTCATGGGATCCCGAATAAACTTTGGTTTGCAAGGTCTTCTGGGGAGAGCCTCCCTGTGGGACCTTCCCTCCCCCACCATACAGTTTGCTTCTGTTTCACTTCACCTAACCTTGTCCTTTTCCTCCTCCTGAAGGGCACAATCTCCTGTCCCCTCGGAAGCCTTCCCGGGTGGCCGAAGTCAGCGCTAACTCCCATGTAGCCGTGTAGCCCGTCCCATCTTGGAGACGGGGAGGATCAGGCTAAGGCAGGTCCCGGTGCAGTCCAGGCCAGGTAGCGGCAGGGAGGAGCGCACAGCAGGTCGTGAAGATCAGAGCCAGGCAGCCTGGCTGAGGCAGAGTGCAGGGTGAGGCAGAGGCCAGCACGCAGCCGGAAACTCCGACCTGTAAATCCCAGTAGTAGCCTGGCAGATGATCAGATCTGCAGCTCTGAAAGGCTGATTCCAATCTATAGCCCAGAGGAGGCATGAATTGGAGGGGCTCCAAGGCGTACTTAGGAAGACCCTTTGGGCAGTGTTGACACCTGAGTATGAGCACAATCCCTGCCCTTTCACGCTTTTCCCTGTCCTGCTGTGAATGTAGATGTGTACTTAGATAGACTCTCACTGTTTAATCTGACTCATCTCCTTTGTAAACAGTATGGTTGGTTATTGAGGGTGGAAAGTTAGTTGGTTTTTTCTCCCCTATGCTCCAAATCCCTATGACACTTCGAACACAAAGGATGTTTAGAACATGACTGTATGTCATCTTTAAAATGTCACCCCAAACTAACCTTTATTAACATTATTTTTGTTTTTGTTTTGTTTTGTTTTTGAGACAGGGTCTAGTTTGGGCTGGCGATGAACTCACTATGTGGCCCAGGCTGGCCTTGAACTCACGAGATGATCTACCTGTCTCAGCCTCTCAAGGGCTGGGATTACAGGCGTGTGCCAACACACCCTTTTATTAACATTATTAAGTGATTAGTCTTTGCTGTTTGGTTCTGCTTTTGCTGTCTAACCCTTGGATGAGGATTAGATGATGCAGTGAAAAAATCTAGATGTCTGGGGCTGGGGATTTAGCTCAGCAGCATAAGCGCCTGCTTTGCAAACGCATGGTTGTGAGTTTGATCCCCAGTACCGATAAAAAAAAAAAAAAGAAAAAAGAAAAATCTAGAAGTCTAAGTTCTTCTTACTCAGCTGCATTGGTGTCACCTAGAAACCTGTTAGAAAGGAAAACTTCAGCCTCACCCCAGGCCCAGTGAGTCAGAACCTGCACTTTCGCATCATCCCCAGGGCTCCCCCATATTAAAGGTGACAGAGCACCTGGGTTCCTAAGCAGCTTCCCTCTGCACCTCTGCAGGATGTGGCGTCCCATCCCATCTGGCGCGGGAGTCTGTACCTACCATTCCTCTCTCCCTGCCAGGCTGCAAATTCCTGGAAAGCAGGGACTGAACACTAGGCATGGCTCTGGACCTCTCCCAGGGTCATCAGGCACAAGAAGCAGAAGCCCTGGGTTTCCATCCTGCTTGGGCCTCAGGAGCTGTAGGTGCTGGGCCTTTGGGGAGGGGCTCTCTGGAGATTTCCGCAGGGCCCCCACACTACCCTCTGAAAAGCTGAAGATGACTGTGCTTTCTGCCCACATGGTGTTAATGGCTTCCTCTCTGGGAGGAGGCAGTAATAGATGGAAGGGAGGAGATGTAACCAGGTTCAGAGGGGATGATGCCCAGCAGGGAGCATCAGTACCCCAAAGATGAGCCAAGGCAGCTGGAAACGCAGTGGCCTCTGCAGTCACCCTAGGAGACAGCAGTGATTCTGCTCCCATTTTTACAGGTGAGAAATGGCTTCATGACTTGTGCAGGCTCCCAGCAGTTCACAGGCTCCTGCCTGTCAGCCGGTAACAGAGTTCAGGCGGACTGGCCTCAGGCTGCTGGGAGGCCATGGACAATCAGAGACTGAGACCCTCATTAGCCCATTCAAGATGCTCACAAGGCTTTTTCAGAACTTTGTAGCTTTGCCTAAAGTTCTTCTCAGGGCACAAAGCAAGCTGACACCATCATCATGGGAGCTCCCTGCTCCCCTGAAGACTTCCCCTGAAGCTTGATGGGGCGAGGGGGGACCAGGCTCAGGATCCTCCAAGGAAGTGACGTGTGGGGCACTGCCGTAACCCTCACTCAGAATGCTTATGCTCTAGAGGGTCATCTTCCTGCCTAGAGGGACCCAGTCTCAAAGGGCCCCTGCAGACCCTTATGAACAGGAATAGCAGAGGGTCTGGGACAAAACCCAGAAGGGGTAGGGAAGATCGATTTCTGTAAGACAAACCAGGTGCCTGTTCTGCATGTCTGACTCAAGGGTGGGGGGAGATTTGTGCTGATCTGTTTTCTTTTTTGTCTTTTTGAGACAAGGTCTTACTATGCAGTTCTGGTTGGCCTTGAACTCACTTTGTAGTCCAGGCTGGTCTTGAATTTGCAAAGATCCTCCTGCCTCAGCTTCTCAAGTGCCGGGATTACAAGCCTGCGCCACCATGCCTGGCTTTTGTTTTCTTTTTAAAAAAACACAGTCTTGCTGTGTTGCCCAGGCTGTCCTCAAACTCCTGGGCTCAGATGATCTTCCTCCTTCAGTCCCGATAGTCGCCAGGACTAACTACCTCCACATGTGTGCCACTGCACCTGCTTTGTCTTTTTCTTTTTCTTTGGTGTTACTGTGGATTGAACCAAGGTGTTTCACACTGAACTGCATCCCCAGCTGTTTTTTATTTTTTATTTTGAGACGGAGGCTCACTAAGTCATTAAGTTGCCTGTTTGAACTTATGATTGTCCTGCCTCAGACTCCCAGAGTGCTGGAATTAACAGGCATGTGCCACCACGCCCAGCAGTTTTTCTTTGGTGGGGTGGGGTGGTTTCTTGAGACATTGTCTCACTATGTATTGGGCTCACTGCGGAGCCCAGGCTGGTCTCGAATTTGAGGCAATCTTCCTGCCTCAGCCTCTTGAGAGCTGGGATTACAGGATGTGTTACTTTATCCAGCTCGCAGCAGTATTTTAATTTTTCTTTCTTTGCTTTTTTATGGTGATAGGAATTAAACTAGAGCCTCCAGCATACCCTCAACACGGATTGGTTTTCGTTTTTGCTTTCTTCCCTGTTTTTTTTGCAGTGCTAGGAACTAAACCCAGGGCTCCATGCGTGCTAGGCAAGCACTCTGCTCCTGAACTACATCCCCTGCCCTCTGGTATTTTTCTATTCAGAAAAGACTGGGAGATTTGGATGAGAGGGAAGGAACTGAAAGCAAAAATCAGGCAGCTCTCTGTCAAAGAGGCGACACTTCAGAGCTAAGGCTTTTTCCACAAGAAGTTTATCAACAGATTTTAGCCTGGTGCTCCGACTAGGCTCCTCTATTAGCGGGTCATTATCAATAACTTTACTAATTGGTAAAGGAACTCTCATTCTGATCCTGCTGCCTCACTACGAGTGCAGGACTCTTCTTCCTTTTCATATTTATTTTTCTCCAGGCGAGGTGGCAGGTGGCTTACACTTCCTCCATGTCCTCTCACGTCCTTCACTGTTGGCTTGGTGGGTGGAGCTGTCAGCAGAACTACAAAACCAAAAAGGCAATAAAATTTGAGAGATTTCCGAGAGGCTAATGGGAACAGGAGAAAGGCAGGTGGGGTCTGAAGCCACACAGGTTGGTGGCCAGATCCTGGCGCAGCTGCGATTAGCAGTAGAACTTGGAACAAATCACTCATCATAAAACGGAATGGGGCTGGTCAACCAGAGCATGGCGCCAGGAGAGAAATAAATGGTGGATCAATGCCAGGCAGGGGTGGGGTGGGCTCTCGATTTATGGCTGAGAACATGTACTATTCCAAATCGCTTGGTTGGACTCAGGTCTCCCCCATGGCAATGGACACTCCCTGGAAATATTGCCTGGAGCCATATAGCTGTCACCTCCAGTGGATTCTGCCCCTGCACCTACTAGGAGTCCAGGAGC